>NC_092651.1:22082819-23360437 GCF_032118995.1 Asterias amurensis | reverse complement strand
CAAATACCATTAAGCTGCCTTACCTATACAGATTACGGAGTGTAGCAAGTTAAAGGCCTTTTCAATGAAACCATGTCAAAACCATCTTCAAAGTAAAAAGTAGGTGACATGTTTGAAGAGAACTGAAACAACCAATTTAAACTCAAAAGACATTTTAACACCAAGTAACTGCCAATAACATCATTATAATACAGACAAATTTAACTTGAACACAGTTGTCTTTCATTTTGGTTGATCTGGATGACAGGTAAATACCCATGCTTTACAATAACGCCAGCTTTTGTTAAATTTGTGACACATCATCATCACTTCACTTGCGTGCTCCCCTTTGAGTCATTATTATAGGGTTTGGAATTGAGATCACCATGTTTAGGGATGACCATGATGACTTCCACTCCTTGTTCTCTCCAGTTGGCCAAACAAAGTAACCCTTTTTTGACAACCTGAGTTTGAAAAATGAAAGAAACTTTGGTTTAAGAGGAAAGCAATAACAATATAACCTTAATTTTTATTACAATTAATAAGTAATTTAAGTCACGATCTCAGATACATGAACAGTCAAAATTTACATCTTCTCTTTGTTTTCTAAGCCTTCAAAAACATGCAAGGAATCTCTGGAAAATAGTTTAAATTCAGGTCTTATGATTGTTTCAAGACAACACAATTATCACTTACCTATTCACTGCAGCAGAAGTGTTGTATACAGTGTGCTATGTGCGTGCAGAAGTAGTGCTTGTTGTAGTATACTGTCATGTAGTCTATATGGGTCATTCCATGTCAGACCAACACACTTTTTTACCTCATGTCTTCCGATTTTGATAAAAATTGCTGTGCTTGTAGGTCCTAATGAGCAATGAATGCACACAAATTTTTAGCCCGATCCGACTTACCATGTGGTCAGGGCAGAAACCACTAAAATCTGACATTTTTAGGGTAAATACCACCTTTTGGGTAAAAATATGTCATAACCATGTCAATTTTTATCACATATATGCAAATTGGGTATCAAAATGATGAGAATTGCATGCTAAAATCAATTCTTTTGTTAAAAATAAATTTTCAGAAATGTAGGTTACTGTAATCTTAAATATGTTATCGTGACCTTTGACCCAGTTTTTGAAATATGTATCATTCCAAAAATCAACGAAATAAAAATCACTTGATAGAGCATGTCTTCTTCTATCAGTATCCACTAAGAAACAGTTGGGCTCTTCAAAATTAACAACTTTATGACTATTTTAGTACAAATCACTGTGATCTTTAATATGTTATCGTGACCTTTGACCCAATTTTTGAAATAACGCATCATTCCAAAAATCAACGAAATGAAAATCACTTGATATAGCATGTCGTCCTCTATCAGAATCCACTAAGAAACAACTGGGCTCTTCAGAATTTACAAATTAAGACTATTTTTGTATAGTTGTTAGGTTACAAATTAGTCAATTTATAAACTTTACTTTATAAATAAAAAATAATAAAAAACTTTCCAAAGTCGAGGTAAGTTATCAAGAACCAGGCCTCGGCGGGTTTAAACCACTAGTTGAAAACCGATTCAACATACTTTGATTCCCATTCATAAATACCTTTTCGGTCAAAAACATCACCACTTTTTGGTCAAAAAGTAAAATAAACGCAAAAATTATAATGGAAGACTTTTTGAAAGCTCTGCCACTACAGGGCAGCAGACCTACCAGGTAAGGGTGCAAACAATGGTAAACGCTAAAAATTCAAAAATACTCAAAAAATAGTTAGAAGTCTCTCAGCCTCTTGAAAATTAAATCAGATACAACTAAACTTCAGATTTCTTCTCAATTTTTGGTAGGTCAGCATTTTGGAATTTCTGTTAATTACTAGAAGAAACACTGACTCCCCAAAACTCATGCACACCGCTTGTTATCCTTGGGGAACTCGTGTCCAGTACGTCCTGTTCCAGAACAGTTTGGTTTATGCTGGCAATGTGTTATGAAAAACAAACTACAGTTTGGCTAAATCTAAAATACAAAATCAAAAACACTCAAAACACAAGGTACTTGCTGTCAGTGACCGTCACTCATGCTTCTCCTATTCCTAAGTTGTTGACATTACCTGGTGAAGAGCGCCCTCTTTTGGTGATTGGCAGATAGTCTAAAGTTTTCCATTGTTAAATTATTTCTTTCAACACAACACTCGTCCAGCTATAAAATGGTAAAGCCCTCCGCCGTCCTCAGGTAAACAACTCCTTATAAGGGAATGCTGTGCGCGTCGCGCGTATCGCGTGATGTGGCACAACTGTTTCACCCGTTGCTCTCACTGTCTTAAAAGAACAGTTGCAAAAGGTCGCGTGTCACGCTCATGAATTAACACTTTTTACCGGTCATAAACAAAGGTTTATACACACCCACGTGACGCGCTCTCCACCATTTGAGTTTTAAAAAGCTGGACCTAAAAGAATCGTCGTTCGTACCACGAACTGACCTAACTCGTTCACTGTTTTAAAAAACGTGTTAAGAGAAAATCACGATTGAAGTTGCACTACTTTTGAAACTGCTGTTTCGGAGTCTGCTTACCAACTTTATTGTATTATTTTATGACGAAAACAAAGCTGAATACTTTATTCATACAGAACTATCAATGTGTTTTAATCCCTAAAACTATTTTAATAAGTAATTAATTCCTAAACAGATGGATCACTTTGTGAAAATGAAAATTTCATTTTTTGCCTGCAGCGCGCTGTGTACAAACCAATGCGTAATAGAGACCTATCGAGATCGGTCACTTTGTGAAACTACTACGCTCCCCAGTTAGGTCACTTCGTGGTACGAAAATTTGCATGCGCGCCATAATCGCGCGCGCTGTAGCGCATAGTTTAACCATTGGTAAAGCGACGTATCTAGATAGGTCACTTTGTGAAAAGACAAAATGGCAAGTCCAGCGATGCGTCGTTTATACTAATTAGTGTAATTACCAAACAATTACATATTAGGCACTGAAACTTGCTGATAATGTTAACAGCATTGAGATTGTCAATAATTTGTTTTAAAACAAATTTGCGAAAATGTGTGAAATTGTGTCAGTTAGGTCAGTTCGTGGTACGACCGACGAAATGTACAAATGAGGAAATAAAAATATAGAAATTATGAAAAGGGTTAATCTTTGTTAACAGATAAATTAAAAACAACTTTGAAAAACTCTACAGGTTCTGGAAGTGCTGACACCGGTATCTTTTAGTACTACACAACCAAAACTTTCCCCATATACTCAATATACATTCATAATGCTTGTACTTTCTTATTGTTGAGTGAAATTAAAAAAACATCGTCAGAAAATGCAATTTTCTGCTCGGTACTCACTGTTGTTTTTCTGCCGCATCGCACGTTTTTTGACTTCTCATTATGCAGCCTACTACATGTAGATCGACGAACTGCCGAGCCACGACCGAGTTTGACTAAACCATTTGTAGAAGAGGTGTTACAAACCCGTGTGACAGTTTCCTTTGTGATTTATCTGCACGAGTTGATGTGATTTTTCATGCGTGACCTCGGTTTGAATATATAATTAGACCAAAGGGCTTCTGAAATTCAGTCTTTTTCGACCTTATCTGAAAAGTATTGACAGAAATAATGTAGAAGTGTCGTTTTGCATGAAAAAAATCGGTGCAACTCAAATTTTAAAAAGAGAAATTTGTACGTAAAAAATGGCTTCAAAAAGGAAGAAAACAAGTCACAAAAACACGGCAAATTTTCCTGTTATGAACGTCAGACCGGATCGTACCTAGTCCAGTTTTTGTGACTTGTTTTCTCTGTTTTTGAAGTCATTTTTGCGTACAAATTTCTCTTTTTAAATTGTTTTATACATAACGACAGAATTGCTCTTCGTTTAAGTTTACTGGTACATTATTTTGACTGACAGGGCATGTTTTTTAGAGCCTGTTGTCCCTTTTTGTGAGGGTGAAAGGAAGCATATAATGGTACATGCCTGTCTGTCCACACTACACAAATGAATGTCCCAATGACAAAAAAAGGTAAGCTGTCCGGCTGTCAGCACAAAAAAGAGATCCAAAGTTGTTCCAAATGTTAAAAAATATCCTCCCTGAGTCTGTCAAAAGAAAAATTGCTTGTCATCAGTCCTCGACCAAACTAAGCTTCTCTGTTCATCGAGTTTCAAACCAAGTATAGGCTTCGGTCAAGTGCAAACTTGTTCATTTTAAACCCCTAACTTTGGTTCAGCAAATTATTTGCTATCAGCAAAGAATTACGAAACCTTGCCCTTTGTTGTAGAAATGTAGGATCCATCATTGAAAATCTGTTGAAGTTTTTGTTTCTTTTTGTTTTGTTTAATTCCAACATTCATGAATATTCACAAACCATTTATTCTTACCTTTCTGTTTAGCTGATCAGGTGCCACCGACGCTTTTAAATTGTCCAACAGGTACCCTTTCTGGAGCTGTTCCGTTTCTATCTACAGTTGTAGATGTAACCTGGACTGTACCAACTGCAATTGATATATCTGGGGTGACGCCTGATATTACGGTTTCACCGAGAGGCCCAGGTCTTTTCACTGTCGGAACTACCACCATAGTGTACACAGCCACAGATGGAAGTGGCAACATGGCTACATGCTCTTTCACTGTTGAAGTTAGACAATTACGTAAGACATAAGTGTGTGTTTTTTTCTGTCTGTCTGTTTGTCTGTCTGTCTGTCTGTCTGTCTGTCTGTCTGTCTGTCTGTCTGTCTGTCTGTCTGTCTGTCTGTCTGTCTGTCTGTCTGTCTGTCTGTCTGTCTGTCTGTCTGTCTGTCTGTCTGTCTGTCTGTCTGTCCGTCCGTCCGTCCGTCTGTGACTGGTTTCCTGCATATTTTAGCTCAGCAGAATCTTGTAAAAGCAATAGTCACTGCTTTAACAGCTTTTATGGATAAAAGCCCACTAAGTTGCAGGTGTTGATGTTTATACAAGGCGGAGTTTATATTTACTCCTGTTATGTGCCCGTTAGTGGACTTGCACGTAGGCCTATACGACTACCTGAACATTGTTCTCCTCACTTGCTGCCAAAATGAGGTTGACAACTTATATATTCCTTATGATGGTTAAATAATACTTATAACATAGAAAGAGAATAAAGACAAAAGAATCAGCCACATTTGGATTATTTACGAACATAATCAAAATGATCCAAAAATGTTTCCCACAGCCGACCACATCATCCTCCTTCCCATACGCAGGCAACATACGTGCTGTGGTACTGTGACATCGCGCACTAATGGGTCTGAAATAGTAACACTCGGCTTAGATATGACGACGCAACCAAAACGAAACTGTGAGCATTCACCCATTTGACCAATCACAGCAATGATTGTGGACGGAGAAACTCGGTCATGCGTGCGCGTATATTTGGCAAGGGCGGCAGAATCGTGCAGAATGTCATTGGGAGTGCTCATACACGTGTCTTGCTCACGTGCGCGGTGGGCGGAGCTTAGTGGAAAGCCGGAACGATCCATTGATGAGTCTAAATGAGCACTTGATTGTGAAAGTAGCTGTGAATTCTTTTTTAACTGTAGTTTTGTAACAAATTGCTTCCTTTATTTGATTTCAATGTTTTATGTTTTGTGTTGCGCATAGTGGCTCCTGCATTATGCACTATTTAAGTGTTTATTACTGTTATTCCAATAGTTTATTAGACCTTATGCATTGAAGTCACCCATCTGCCATTAGAGGTTAACCTGTCATATTTGCAGCACAAAGGATTGGCCAATGAGCAATCTCCTTTTGACCTCTAGGTGAGGGTGCCCTAACTTAAAAAGCGTCAAGTGCATTTAAGTCTATTGGAATTTTTTACAGACCTCCTCTATTCTTTCTATTTGCAGCTGATACAGAGGAACCAGTACTAGTGGGTTGTCCAACTCAAATAACTCGAGAAATTCCTGTTGGGGCGTCAGCTATATCAATTACATGGCCTACTCCGACTGTAACTGACAACTCCCTGGCCAGCATTGTTCCACAGGTTTCACCAAGAGGCCAAGGTTCTTTCAATGCCGGCACTACTTTCATCACATACACAGCCACAGATGCAGCTGGAAATGAAGGTTCTTGCTCATTTCCTGTCATTGTTACACAAACAGGTACTTAAAATTTCTATGTTCATTTGGAAGTTTCTTTCATCAGTTTTCTGTTTTTGTCTTCTTTTTAGCGAGCTGCAGAGCAGTGCGAGCCTATGTAATACCAATTTCCGTCCGGCGTCCGTCCGTCCGCGTTAATGTGTTTGGAAATGTTAAAGTTTTTGGTTTAAGTTTAAGTCTTTGAGTTGAGTTGTTTTGGTATGAACAAGCCCTAGTGAGATTGTTATATATAATTGCTGGTAATTTGTGGGTGATTTTCAGCTATGTTTTCAAATAATGTTAAAGTTTTTGGAATAACAAAAATGTTAAAGTTTTTTTCAGGCTCAAACATTGACATCTGGAATAAAACAAATAACTCAAAACTAAGTTGGTTAAACAAAAATCAAACTCTCTGTCACTTGTTCTAGTTGAATAAGCTGAAAAAATGAAAAACATAAACGGTCATAACTCCTGATTGCAATGATGTACCGACTTAAGTCAATGGTTTCAGTTGAGTGAGCTAAATAATGAAAAACTTGAATAGGCATAACTCCTTATTTCCATGATGTACTGACTTGAAACTGAAATCTAATATTTCTTTTTACATCAAGATGCATATGAAAAGATGAAACTCAAAGAGTGCATCACTGGTTCCAGTTGAATGAGCTGAAACAATGACAATTCTTAAATGGTCTTAACTCCTTTTTGCAATGATGTACTGACTTGAAACAAAAGATTAGACTCAAAGAACGTATCGCTTGTTCCAGTTGAATGAGCTAAAACAATGATAACCTTCAATGGCTATAATTACTTATTGCACGGATGCACCGATTTACAACTTAAATCAAATGTTGCTTCATAAATGTAGATAATATGAAAAATATATAAATATCAAAGAGTTTATCACTGGTTCCAGTTGAATGAGCTAAAACAATGAAAACCTTAAATGGTCCTACCTCCTTTATGCAACGATATTCTGACTTGAAACTTCAATCAAATATTCCTGCCTTACATGTAGATAATATAAAAAGATAAACTAAAAGAGTTTATAACTGGTTCCAGTTGAATGCATTTAAACAATGTTAACCTTAAATGGTCATACCTTCTTATTGCAACGATTTACCAATTTAAAACTTAAATCAAATGTTTTACTCATTTTCATGATTAAAAAATACTATCCCTTCATATGGTAAGTTTTCTCATACCATCACAATGACCCTTGTAGATGTTGATGTACTAGCAGTAAATGGGACCTGGCAAGCATGCGTGTGAAAGTCTTAGCATTTTATACGGTGCGCCTTGTGCGTTTATACTCTAATCTTATTTTGGATACTAAGGGTACTGCGCATTATACCCCGATTGGCTTGTCTGTATATGCAGGAAATAAGGGTATAACTGGCGACTAGTGGAAATTGCTTCTCGACAAGTCACACTTCAAAAAGACATGATTTTGACCCTTGTTGCAACTTCTTTTTGTATTTCTTAAGATGCATTTTGGTATATTCTTCACCGCAGGCGCAAGATGGTAAGTTTCTTTTTGTTTTGTTTAATTCCAACATTCATGAATATTCACAAACCATTTATTCTTACCTTTCTGTTTAGCTGATCAGGTGCCACCGACGCTTTTAAATTGTCCAACAGGTACCCTTTCTGGAGCTGTTCCGTTTCTATCTACAATTGTAGATGTAACATGGACTGTACCAACTGCAATTGATATATCTGGGGTGACGCCTGATATTACGGTTTCACCGAGAGGCCCAGGTCTTTTCGCTGTCGGAACTACCACCATAGTGTACACAGCCACAGATGGAAGTGGCAACATGGCTACATGCTCTTTCACTGTTGAAGTTAGACAATTACGTAAGACATAAGTGTGTGTTTTTTTCTGTCTGTCTGTTTGTCTGTCTGTCTGTCTGTCTGTCTGTCTGTCTGTCTGTCTGTCTGTCTGTCTGTCTGTCTGTCTGTCTGTCTGTCTGTCTGTCTGTCTGTCTGTCTGTCTGTCTGTCTGTCTGTCTGTCTGTCTGTCCGTCCGTCCGTCCGTCTGTGACTGGTTTCCTGCATATTTTAGCTCAGCAGAATCTTGTAAAAGCAATAGTCACTGCTTTAACAGCTTTTATGGATAAAAGCCCACTAAGTTGCAGGTGTTGATGTTTATACAAGGCGGAGTTTATATTTACTCCTGTTATGTGCCCGTTAGTGGACTTGCACGTAGGCCTATACGACTACCTGAACATTGTTCTCCTCACTTGCTGCCAAAATGAGGTTGACAACTTATATATTCCTTATGATGGTTAAATAATACTTATAACATAGAAAGAGAATAAAGACAAAAGAATCAGCCACATTTGGATTATTTACGAACATAATCAAAATGATCCAAAAATGTTTCCCACAGCCGACCACATCATCCTCCTTCCCATACGCAGGCAACATACGTGCTGTGGTACTGTGACATCGCGCACTAATGGGTCTGAAATAGTAACACTCGGCTTAGATATGACGACGCAACCAAAACGAAACTGTGAGCATTCACCCATTTGACCAATCACAGCAATGATTGTGGACGGAGAAACTCGGTCATGCGTGCGCGTATATTTGGCAAGGGCGGCAGAATCGTGCAGAATGTCATTGGGAGTGCTCATACACGTGTCTTGCTCACGTGCGCGGTGGGCGGAGCTTAGTGGAAAGCCGGAACGATCCATTGATGAGTCTAAATGAGCACTTGATTGTGAAAGTAGCTGTGAATTCTTTTTGAACTGTAGTTTTGTAACAAATTGCTTCCTTTATTTGATTTCAATGTTTTATGTTTTGTGTTGCGCATAGTGGCTCCTGCATTATGCACTATTTAAGTGTTTATTACTGTTATTCCAATAGTTTATTAGACCTTATGCATTGAAGTCACCCATCTGCCATTAGAGGTTAACCTGTCATATTTGCAGCACAAAGGATTGGCCAATGAGCAATCTCCTTTTGACCTCTAGGTGAGGGTGCCCTAACTTAAAAAGCGTCAAGTGCATTTAAGTCTATTGGAATTTTTTACAGACCTCCTCTATTCTTTCTATTTGCAGCTGATACAGAGGAACCAGTACTAGTGGGTTGTCCAACTCAAATAACTCGAGAAATTCCTGTTGGGGCGTCAGCTATATCAATTACATGGCCTACTCCGACTGTAACTGACAACTCCCTGGCCAGCATTGTTCCACAGGTTTCACCAAGAGGCCAAGGTTCTTTCAATGCCGGCACTACTTTCATCACATACACAGCCACAGATGCAGCTGGAAATGAAGGTTCTTGCTCATTTCCTGTCATTGTTACACAAACAGGTACTTAAAATTTCTATGTTCATTTGGAAGTTTCTTTCATCAGTTTTCTGTTTTTGTCTTCTTTTTAGCGAGCTGCAGAGCAGTGCGAGCCTATGTAATACCAATTTCCGTCCGGCGTCCGTCCGTCCGCGTTAAAGTGTTTGGAAATGTTAAAGTTTTTGGTTTAAGTTTAAGTCTTTGAGTTGAGTTGTTTTGGTATGAACAAGCCCTAGTGAGATTGTTATATATAATTGCTGGTAATTTGTGGGTGATTTTCAGCTATGTTTTCAAATAATGTTAAAGTTTTTGGAATAACAAAAATGTTAAAGTTTTTTTCAGGCTCAAACATTGACATCTGGAATAAAACAAATAACTCAAAACTAAGTTGGTTAAACAAAAATCAAACTCTCTGTCACTTGTTCTAGTTGAATAAGCTGAAAAAATGAAAAACATAAACGGTCATAACTCCTGATTGCAATGATGTACCGACTTAAGTCAATGGTTTCAGTTGAGTGAGCTAAATAATGAAAAACTTGAATAGGCATAACTCCTTATTTCCATGATGTACTGACTTGAAACTGAAATCTAATATTTCTTTTTACATCAAGATGCATATGAAAAGATGAAACTCAAAGAGTGCATCACTGGTTCCAGTTGAATGAGCTGAAACAATGACAATTCTTAAATGGTCTTAACTCCTTTTTGCAATGATGTACTGACTTGAAACAAAAGATTAGACTCAAAGAACGTATCGCTTGTTCCAGTTGAATGAGCTAAAACAATGATAACCTTCAATGGCTATAATTACTTATTGCACGGATGCACCGATTTACAACTTAAATCAAATGTTGCTTCATAAATGTAGATAATATGAAAAATATATAAATATCAAAGAGTTTATCACTGGTTCCAGTTGAATGAGCTAAAACAATGAAAACCTTAAATGGTCCTACCTCCTTTATGCAACGATATTCTGACTTGAAACTTCAATCAAATATTCCTGCCTTACATGTAGATAATATAAAAAGATAAACTAAAAGAGTTTATAACTGGTTCCAGTTGAATGCATTTAAACAATGTTAACCTTAAATGGTCATACCTTCTTATTGCAACGATTTACCAATTTAAAACTTAAATCAAATGTTTTACTCATTTTCATGATTAAAAAATACTATCCCTTCATATGGTAAGTTTTCTCATACCATCACAATGACCCTTGTAGATGTTGATGTACTAGCAGTAAATGGGACCTGGCAAGCATGCGTGTGAAAGTCTTAGCATTTTATACGGTACGCCTTGTGCGTTTATACTCTAATCTTATTTTGGATACTAAGGGTACTGCGCATTATACCCCGATTGGCTTGTCTGTATATGCAGGAAATAAGGGTATAACTGGCGACTAGTGGAAATTGCTTCTCGACAAGTCACACTTCAAAAAGACATGATTTTGACCCTTGTTGCAACTTCTTTTTGTATTTCTTAAGATGCATTTTGGTATATTCTTCACCGCAGGCGCAAGATGGTAAGTTTCTTTTTGTTTTGTTTAATTCCAACATTCATGAATATTCACAAACCATTTATTCTTACCTTTCTGTTTAGCTGATCAGGTGCCACCGACGCTTTTAAATTGTCCAACAGGTACCCTTTCTGGAGCTGTTCCGTTTCTATCTACAATTGTAGATGTAACATGGACTGTACCAACTGCAATTGATATATCTGGGGTGACGCCTGATATTACGGTTTCACCGAGAGGCCCAGGTCTTTTCGCTGTCGGAACTACCACCATAGTGTACACAGCCACAGATGGAAGTGGCAACATGGCTACATGCTCTTTCACTGTTGAAGTTAGACAATTACGTAAGACATAAGTGTGTGTTTTTTTCTGTCTGTCTGTTTGTCTGTCTGTCTGTCTGTCTGTCTGTCTGTCTGTCTGTCTGTCTGTCTGTCTGTCTGTCTGTCTGTCTGTCTGTCTGTCTGTCTGTCTGTCTGTCTGTCTGTCTGTCTGTCCGTCCGTCCGTCCGTCTGTGACTGGTTTCCTGCATATTTTAGCTCAGCAGAATCTTGTAAAAGCAATAGTCACTGCTTTAACAGCTTTTATGGATAAAAGCCCACTAAGTTGCAGGTGTTGATGTTTATACAAGGCGGAGTTTATATTTACTCCTGTTATGTGCCCGTTAGTGGACTTGCACGTAGGCCTATACGACTACCTGAACATTGTTCTCCTCACTTGCTGCCAAAATGAGGTTGACAACTTATATATTCCTTATGATGGTTAAATAATACTTATAACATAGAAAGAGAATAAAGACAAAAGAATCAGCCACATTTGGATTATTTACGAACATAATCAAAATGATCCAAAAATGTTTCCCACAGCCGACCACATCATCCTCCTTCCCATACGCAGGCAACATACGTGCTGTGGTACTGTGACATCGCGCACTAATGGGTCTGAAATAGTAACACTCGGCTTAGATATGACGACGCAACCAAAACGAAACTGTGAGCATTCACCCATTTGACCAATCACAGCAATGATTGTGGACGGAGAAACTCGGTCATGCGTGCGCGTATATTTGGCAAGGGCGGCAGAATCGTGCAGAATGTCATTGGGAGTGCTCATACACGTGTCTTGCTCACGTGCGCGGTGGGCGGAGCTTAGTGGAAAGCCGGAACGATCCATTGATGAGTCTAAATGAGCACTTGATTGTGAAAGTAGCTGTGAATTCTTTTTTAACTGTAGTTTTGTAACAAATTGCTTCCTTTATTTGATTTCAATGTTTTATGTTTTGTGTTGCGCATAGTGGCTCCTGCATTATGCACTATTTAAGTGTTTATTACTGTTATTCCAATAGTTTATTAGACCTTATGCATTGAAGTCACCCATCTGCCATTAGAGGTTAACCTGTCATATTTGCAGCACAAAGGATTGGCCAATGAGCAATCTCCTTTTGACCTCTAGGTGAGGGTGCCCTAACTTAAAAAGCGTCAAGTGCATTTAAGTCTATTGGAATTTTTTACAGACCTCCTCTATTCTTTCTATTTGCAGCTGATACAGAGGAACCAGTACTAGTGGGTTGTCCAACTCAAATAACTCGAGAAATTCCTGTTGGGGCGTCAGCTATATCAATTACATGGCCTACTCCGACTGTAACTGACAACTCCCTGGCCAGCATTGTTCCACAGGTTTCACCAAGAGGCCAAGGTTCTTTCAATGCCGGCACTACTTTCATCACATACACAGCCACAGATGCAGCTGGAAATGAAGGTTCTTGCTCATTTCCTGTCATTGTTACACAAACAGGTACTTAAAATTTCTATGTTCATTTGGAAGTTTCTTTCATCAGTTTTCTGTTTTTGTCTTCTTTTTAGCGAGCTGCAGAGCAGTGCGAGCCTATGTAATACCAATTTCCGTCCGGCGTCCGTCCGTCCGCGTTAATGTGTTTGGAAATGTTAAAGTTTTTGGTTTAAGTTTAAGTCTTTGAGTTGAGTTGTTTTGGTATGAACAAGCCCTAGTGAGATTGTTATATATAATTGCTGGTAATTTGTGGGTGATTTTCAGCTATGTTTTCAAATAATGTTAAAGTTTTTGGAATAACAAAAATGTTAAAGTTTTTTTCAGGCTCAAACATTGACATCTGGAATAAAACAAATAACTCAAAACTAAGTTGGTTAAACAAAAATCAAACTCTCTGTCACTTGTTCTAGTTGAATAAGCTGAAAAAAATGAAAAACATAAACGGTCATAACTCCTGATTGCAATGATGTACCGACTTAAGTCAATGGTTTCAGTTGAGTGAGCTAAATAATGAAAAACTTGAATAGGCATAACTCCTTATTTCCATGATGTACTGACTTGAAACTGAAATCTAATATTTCTTTTTACATCAAGATGCATATGAAAAGATGAAACTCAAAGAGTGCATCACTGGTTCCAGTTGAATGAGCTGAAACAATGACAATTCTTAAATGGTCTTAACTCCTTTTTGCAATGATGTACTGACTTGAAACAAAAGATTAGACTCAAAGAACGTATCGCTTGTTCCAGTTGAATGAGCTAAAACAATGATAACCTTCAATGGCTATAATTACTTATTGCACGGATGCACCGATTTACAACTTAAATCAAATGTTGCTTCATAAATGTAGATAATATGAAAAATATATAAATATCAAAGAGTTTATCACTGGTTCCAGTTGAATGAGCTAAAACAATGAAAACCTTAAATGGTCCTACCTCCTTTATGCAACGATATTCTGACTTGAAACTTCAATCAAATATTCCTGCCTTACATGTAGATAATATAAAAAGATAAACTAAAAGAGTTTATAACTGGTTCCAGTTGAATGCATTTAAACAATGTTAACCTTAAATGGTCATACCTTCTTATTGCAACGATTTACCAATTTAAAACTTAAATCAAATGTTTTACTCATTTTCATGATTAAAAAATACTATCCCTTCATATGGTAAGTTTTCTCATACCATCACAATGACCCTTGTAGATGTTGATGTACTAGCAGTAAATGGGACCTGGCAAGCATGCGTGTGAAAGTCTTAGCATTTTATACGGTACGCCTTGTGCGTTTATACTCTAATCTTATTTTGGATACTAAGGGTACTGCGCATTATACCCCGATTGGCTTGTCTGTATATGCAGGAAATAAGGGTATAACTGGCGACTAGTGGAAATTGCTTCTCGACAAGTCACACTTCAAAAAGACATGATTTTGACCCTTGTTGCAACTTCTTTTTGTATTTCTTAAGATGCATTTTGGTATATTCTTCACCGCAGGCGCAAGATGGTAAGTTTCTTTTTGTTTTGTTTAATTCCAACATTCATGAATATTCACAAACCATTTATTCTTACCTTTCTGTTTAGCTGATCAGGTGCCACCGACGCTTTTAAATTGTCCAACAGGTACCCTTTCTGGAGCTGTTCCGTTTCTATCTACAATTGTAGATGTAACATGGACTGTACCAACTGCAATTGATATATCTGGGGTGACGCCTGATATTACGGTTTCACCGAGAGGCCCAGGTCTTTTCGCTGTCGGAACTACCACCATAGTGTACACAGCCACAGATGGAAGTGGCAACATGGCTACATGCTCTTTCACTGTTGAAGTTAGACAATTACGTAAGACATAAGTGTGTGTTTTTTTCTGTCTGTCTGTTTGTCTGTCTGTCTGTCTGTCTGTCTGTCTGTCTGTCTGTCTGTCTGTCTGTCTGTCTGTCTGTCTGTCTGTCTGTCTGTCTGTCTGTCTGTCTGTCTGTCTGTCTGTCTGTCTGTCTGTCTGTCTGTCCGTCCGTCCGTCCGTCTGTGACTGGTTTCCTGCATATTTTAGCTCAGCAGAATCTTGTAAAAGCAATAGTCACTGCTTTAACAGCTTTTATGGATAAAAGCCCACTAAGTTGCAGGTGTTGATGTTTATACAAGGCGGAGTTTATATTTACTCCTGTTATGTGCCCGTTAGTGGACTTGCACGTAGGCCTATACGACTACCTGAACATTGTTCTCCTCACTTGCTGCCAAAATGAGGTTGACAACTTATATATTCCTTATGATGGTTAAATAATACTTATAACATAGAAAGAGAATAAAGACAAAAGAATCAGCCACATTTGGATTATTTACGAACATAATCAAAATGATCCAAAAATGTTTCCCACAGCCGACCACATCATCCTCCTTCCCATACGCAGGCAACATACGTGCTGTGGTACTGTGACATCGCGCACTAATGGGTCTGAAATAGTAACACTCGGCTTAGATATGACGACGCAACCAAAACGAAACTGTGAGCATTCACCCATTTGACCAATCACAGCAATGATTGTGGACGGAGAAACTCGGTCATGCGTGCGCGTATATTTGGCAAGGGCGGCAGAATCGTGCAGAATGTCATTGGGAGTGCTCATACACGTGTCTTGCTCACGTGCGCGGTGGGCGGAGCTTAGTGGAAAGCCGGAACGATCCATTGATGAGTCTAAATGAGCACTTGATTGTGAAAGTAGCTGTGAATTCTTTTTGAACTGTAGTTTTGTAACAAATTGCTTCCTTTATTTGATTTCAATGTTTTATGTTTTGTGTTGCGCATAGTGGCTCCTGCATTATGCACTATTTAAGTGTTTATTACTGTTATTCCAATAGTTTATTAGACCTTATGCATTGAAGTCACCCATCTGCCATTAGAGGTTAACCTGTCATATTTGCAGCACAAAGGATTGGCCAATGAGCAATCTCCTTTTGACCTCTAGGTGAGGGTGCCCTAACTTAAAAAGCGTCAAGTGCATTTAAGTCTATTGGAATTTTTTACAGACCTCCTCTATTCTTTCTATTTGCAGCTGATACAGAGGAACCAGTACTAGTGGGTTGTCCAACTCAAATAACTCGAGAAATTCCTGTTGGGGCGTCAGCTATATCAATTACATGGCCTACTCCGACTGTAACTGACAACTCCCTGGCCAGCATTGTTCCACAGGTTTCACCAAGAGGCCAAGGTTCTTTCAATGCCGGCACTACTTTCATCACATACACAGCCACAGATGCAGCTGGAAATGAAGGTTCTTGCTCATTTCCTGTCATTGTTACACAAACAGGTACTTAAAATTTCTATGTTCATTTGGAAGTTTCTTTCATCAGTTTTCTGTTTTTGTCTTCTTTTTAGCGAGCTGCAGAGCAGTGCGAGCCTATGTAATACCAATTTCCGTCCGGCGTCCGTCCGTCCGCGTTAAAGTGTTTGGAAATGTTAAAGTTTTTGGTTTAAGTTTAAGTCTTTGAGTTGAGTTGTTTTGGTATGAACAAGCCCTAGTGAGATTGTTATATATAATTGCTGGTAATTTGTGGGTGATTTTCAGCTATGTTTTCAAATAATGTTAAAGTTTTTGGAATAACAAAAATGTTAAAGTTTTTTTCAGGCTCAAACATTGACATCTGGAATAAAACAAATAACTCAAAACTAAGTTGGTTAAACAAAAATCAAACTCTCTGTCACTTGTTCTAGTTGAATAAGCTGAAAAAATGAAAAACATAAACGGTCATAACTCCTGATTGCAATGATGTACCGACTTAAGTCAATGGTTTCAGTTGAGTGAGCTAAATAATGAAAAACTTGAATAGGCATAACTCCTTATTTCCATGATGTACTGACTTGAAACTGAAATCTAATATTTCTTTTTACATCAAGATGCATATGAAAAGATGAAACTCAAAGAGTGCATCACTGGTTCCAGTTGAATGAGCTGAAACAATGACAATTCTTAAATGGTCTTAACTCCTTTTTGCAATGATGTACTGACTTGAAACAAAAGATTAGACTCAAAGAACGTATCGCTTGTTCCAGTTGAATGAGCTAAAACAATGATAACCTTCAATGGCTATAATTACTTATTGCACGGATGCACCGATTTACAACTTAAATCAAATGTTGCTTCATAAATGTAGATAATATGAAAAATATATAAATATCAAAGAGTTTATCACTGGTTCCAGTTGAATGAGCTAAAACAATGAAAACCTTAAATGGTCCTACCTCCTTTATGCAACGATATTCTGACTTGAAACTTCAATCAAATATTCCTGCCTTACATGTAGATAATATAAAAAGATAAACTAAAAGAGTTTATAACTGGTTCCAGTTGAATGCATTTAAACAATGTTAACCTTAAATGGTCATACCTTCTTATTGCAACGATTTACCAATTTAAAACTTAAATCAAATGTTTTACTCATTTTCATGATTAAAAAATACTATCCCTTCATATGGTAAGTTTTCTCATACCATCACAATGACCCTTGTAGATGTTGATGTACTAGCAGTAAATGGGACCTGGCAAGCATGCGTGTGAAAGTCTTAGCATTTTATACGGTACGCCTTGTGCGTTTATACTCTAATCTTATTTTGGATACTAAGGGTACTGCGCATTATACCCCGATTGGCTTGTCTGTATATGCAGGAAATAAGGGTATAACTGGCGACTAGTGGAAATTGCTTCTCGACAAGTCACACTTCAAAAAGACATGATTTTGACCCTTGTTGCAACTTCTTTTTGTATTTCTTAAGATGCATTTTGGTATATTCTTCACCGCAGGCGCAAGATGGTAAGTTTCTTTTTGTTTTGTTTAATTCCAACATTCATGAATATTCACAAACCATTTATTCTTACCTTTCTGTTTAGCTGATCAGGTGCCACCGACGCTTTTAAATTGTCCAACAGGTACCCTTTCTGGAGCTGTTCCGTTTCTATCTACAATTGTAGATGTAACATGGACTGTACCAACTGCAATTGATATATCTGGGGTGACGCCTGATATTACGGTTTCACCGAGAGGCCCAGGTCTTTTCGCTGTCGGAACTACCACCATAGTGTACACAGCCACAGATGGAAGTGGCAACATGGCTACATGCTCTTTCACTGTTGAAGTTAGACAATTACGTAAGACATAAGTGTGTGTTTTTTTCTGTCTGTCTGTTTGTCTGTCTGTCTGTCTGTCTGTCTGTCTGTCTGTCTGTCTGTCTGTCTGTCTGTCTGTCTGTCTGTCTGTCTGTCTGTCTGTCTGTCTGTCTGTCTGTCTGTCTGTCTGTCTGTCCGTCCGTCCGTCCGTCTGTGACTGGTTTCCTGCATATTTTAGCTCAGCAGAATCTTGTAAAAGCAATAGTCACTGCTTTAACAGCTTTTATGGATAAAAGCCCACTAAGTTGCAGGTGTTGATGTTTATACAAGGCGGAGTTTATATTTACTCCTGTTATGTGCCCGTTAGTGGACTTGCACGTAGGCCTATACGACTACCTGAACATTGTTCTCCTCACTTGCTGCCAAAATGAGGTTGACAACTTATATATTCCTTATGATGGTTAAATAATACTTATAACATAGAAAGAGAATAAAGACAAAAGAATCAGCCACATTTGGATTATTTACGAACATAATCAAAATGATCCAAAAATGTTTCCCACAGCCGACCACATCATCCTCCTTCCCATACGCAGGCAACATACGTGCTGTGGTACTGTGACATCGCGCACTAATGGGTCTGAAATAGTAACACTCGGCTTAGATATGACGACGCAACCAAAACGAAACTGTGAGCATTCACCCATTTGACCAATCACAGCAATGATTGTGGACGGAGAAACTCGGTCATGCGTGCGCGTATATTTGGCAAGGGCGGCAGAATCGTGCAGAATGTCATTGGGAGTGCTCATACACGTGTCTTGCTCACGTGCGCGGTGGGCGGAGCTTAGTGGAAAGCCGGAACGATCCATTGATGAGTCTAAATGAGCACTTGATTGTGAAAGTAGCTGTGAATTCTTTTTTAACTGTAGTTTTGTAACAAATTGCTTCCTTTATTTGATTTCAATGTTTTATGTTTTGTGTTGCGCATAGTGGCTCCTGCATTATGCACTATTTAAGTGTTTATTACTGTTATTCCAATAGTTTATTAGACCTTATGCATTGAAGTCACCCATCTGCCATTAGAGGTTAACCTGTCATATTTGCAGCACAAAGGATTGGCCAATGAGCAATCTCCTTTTGACCTCTAGGTGAGGGTGCCCTAACTTAAAAAGCGTCAAGTGCATTTAAGTCTATTGGAATTTTTTACAGACCTCCTCTATTCTTTCTATTTGCAGCTGATACAGAGGAACCAGTACTAGTGGGTTGTCCAACTCAAATAACTCGAGAAATTCCTGTTGGGGCGTCAGCTATATCAATTACATGGCCTACTCCGACTGTAACTGACAACTCCCTGGCCAGCATTGTTCCACAGGTTTCACCAAGAGGCCAAGGTTCTTTCAATGCCGGCACTACTTTCATCACATACACAGCCACAGATGCAGCTGGAAATGAAGGTTCTTGCTCATTTCCTGTCATTGTTACACAAACAGGTACTTAAAATTTCTATGTTCATTTGGAAGTTTCTTTCATCAGTTTTCTGTTTTTGTCTTCTTTTTAGCGAGCTGCAGAGCAGTGCGAGCCTATGTAATACCAATTTCCGTCCGGCGTCCGTCCGTCCGCGTTAATGTGTTTGGAAATGTTAAAGTTTTTGGTTTAAGTTTAAGTCTTTGAGTTGAGTTGTTTTGGTATGAACAAGCCCTAGTGAGATTGTTATATATAATTGCTGGTAATTTGTGGGTGATTTTCAGCTATGTTTTCAAATAATGTTAAAGTTTTTGGAATAACAAAAATGTTAAAGTTTTTTTCAGGCTCAAACATTGACATCTGGAATAAAACAAATAACTCAAAACTAAGTTGGTTAAACAAAAATCAAACTCTCTGTCACTTGTTCTAGTTGAATAAGCTGAAAAAAATGAAAAACATAAACGGTCATAACTCCTGATTGCAATGATGTACCGACTTAAGTCAATGGTTTCAGTTGAGTGAGCTAAATAATGAAAAACTTGAATAGGCATAACTCCTTATTTCCATGATGTACTGACTTGAAACTGAAATCTAATATTTCTTTTTACATCAAGATGCATATGAAAAGATGAAACTCAAAGAGTGCATCACTGGTTCCAGTTGAATGAGCTGAAACAATGACAATTCTTAAATGGTCTTAACTCCTTTTTGCAATGATGTACTGACTTGAAACAAAAGATTAGACTCAAAGAACGTATCGCTTGTTCCAGTTGAATGAGCTAAAACAATGATAACCTTCAATGGCTATAATTACTTATTGCACGGATGCACCGATTTACAACTTAAATCAAATGTTGCTTCATAAATGTAGATAATATGAAAAATATATAAATATCAAAGAGTTTATCACTGGTTCCAGTTGAATGAGCTAAAACAATGAAAACCTTAAATGGTCCTACCTCCTTTATGCAACGATATTCTGACTTGAAACTTCAATCAAATATTCCTGCCTTACATGTAGATAATATAAAAAGATAAACTAAAAGAGTTTATAACTGGTTCCAGTTGAATGCATTTAAACAATGTTAACCTTAAATGGTCATACCTTCTTATTGCAACGATTTACCAATTTAAAACTTAAATCAAATGTTTTACTCATTTTCATGATTAAAAAATACTATCCCTTCATATGGTAAGTTTTCTCATACCATCACAATGACCCTTGTAGATGTTGATGTACTAGCAGTAAATGGGACCTGGCAAGCATGCGTGTGAAAGTCTTAGCATTTTATACGGTACGCCTTGTGCGTTTATACTCTAATCTTATTTTGGATACTAAGGGTACTGCGCATTATACCCCGATTGGCTTGTCTGTATATGCAGGAAATAAGGGTATAACTGGCGACTAGTGGAAATTGCTTCTCGACAAGTCACACTTCAAAAAGACATGATTTTGACCCTTGTTGCAACTTCTTTTTGTATTTCTTAAGATGCATTTTGGTATATTCTTCACCGCAGGCGCAAGATGGTAAGTTTCTTTTTGTTTTGTTTAATTCCAACATTCATGAATATTCACAAACCATTTATTCTTACCTTTCTGTTTAGCTGATCAGGTGCCACCGACGCTTTTAAATTGTCCAACAGGTACCCTTTCTGGAGCTGTTCCGTTTCTATCTACAATTGTAGATGTAACATGGACTGTACCAACTGCAATTGATATATCTGGGGTGACGCCTGATATTACGGTTTCACCGAGAGGCCCAGGTCTTTTCGCTGTCGGAACTACCACCATAGTGTACACAGCCACAGATGGAAGTGGCAACATGGCTACATGCTCTTTCACTGTTGAAGTTAGACAATTACGTAAGACATAAGTGTGTGTTTTTTTCTGTCTGTCTGTTTGTCTGTCTGTCTGTCTGTCTGTCTGTCTGTCTGTCTGTCTGTCTGTCTGTCTGTCTGTCTGTCTGTCTGTCTGTCTGTCTGTCTGTCTGTCTGTCTGTCTGTCTGTCTGTCTGTCTGTCTGTCTGTCTGTCTGTCCGTCCGTCCGTCCGTCTGTGACTGGTTTCCTGCATATTTTAGCTCAGCAGAATCTTGTAAAAGCAATAGTCACTGCTTTAACAGCTTTTATGGATAAAAGCCCACTAAGTTGCAGGTGTTGATGTTTATACAAGGCGGAGTTTATATTTACTCCTGTTATGTGCCCGTTAGTGGACTTGCACGTAGGCCTATACGACTACCTGAACATTGTTCTCCTCACTTGCTGCCAAAATGAGGTTGACAACTTATATATTCCTTATGATGGTTAAATAATACTTATAACATAGAAAGAGAATAAAGACAAAAGAATCAGCCACATTTGGATTATTTACGAACATAATCAAAATGATCCAAAAATGTTTCCCACAGCCGACCACATCATCCTCCTTCCCATACGCAGGCAACATACGTGCTGTGGTACTGTGACATCGCGCACTAATGGGTCTGAAATAGTAACACTCGGCTTAGATATGACGACGCAACCAAAACGAAACTGTGAGCATTCACCCATTTGACCAATCACAGCAATGATTGTGGACGGAGAAACTCGGTCATGCGTGCGCGTATATTTGGCAAGGGCGGCAGAATCGTGCAGAATGTCATTGGGAGTGCTCATACACGTGTCTTGCTCACGTGCGCGGTGGGCGGAGCTTAGTGGAAAGCCGGAACGATCCATTGATGAGTCTAAATGAGCACTTGATTGTGAAAGTAGCTGTGAATTCTTTTTGAACTGTAGTTTTGTAACAAATTGCTTCCTTTATTTGATTTCAATGTTTTATGTTTTGTGTTGCGCATAGTGGCTCCTGCATTATGCACTATTTAAGTGTTTATTACTGTTATTCCAATAGTTTATTAGACCTTATGCATTGAAGTCACCCATCTGCCATTAGAGGTTAACCTGTCATATTTGCAGCACAAAGGATTGGCCAATGAGCAATCTCCTTTTGACCTCTAGGTGAGGGTGCCCTAACTTAAAAAGCGTCAAGTGCATTTAAGTCTATTGGAATTTTTTACAGACCTCCTCTATTCTTTCTATTTGCAGCTGATACAGAGGAACCAGTACTAGTGGGTTGTCCAACTCAAATAACTCGAGAAATTCCTGTTGGGGCGTCAGCTATATCAATTACATGGCCTACTCCGACTGTAACTGACAACTCCCTGGCCAGCATTGTTCCACAGGTTTCACCAAGAGGCCAAGGTTCTTTCAATGCCGGCACTACTTTCATCACATACACAGCCACAGATGCAGCTGGAAATGAAGGTTCTTGCTCATTTCCTGTCATTGTTACACAAACAGGTACTTAAAATTTCTATGTTCATTTGGAAGTTTCTTTCATCAGTTTTCTGTTTTTGTCTTCTTTTTAGCGAGCTGCAGAGCAGTGCGAGCCTATGTAATACCAATTTCCGTCCGGCGTCCGTCCGTCCGCGTTAAAGTGTTTGGAAATGTTAAAGTTTTTGGTTTAAGTTTAAGTCTTTGAGTTGAGTTGTTTTGGTATGAACAAGCCCTAGTGAGATTGTTATATATAATTGCTGGTAATTTGTGGGTGATTTTCAGCTATGTTTTCAAATAATGTTAAAGTTTTTGGAATAACAAAAATGTTAAAGTTTTTTTCAGGCTCAAACATTGACATCTGGAATAAAACAAATAACTCAAAACTAAGTTGGTTAAACAAAAATCAAACTCTCTGTCACTTGTTCTAGTTGAATAAGCTGAAAAAATGAAAAACATAAACGGTCATAACTCCTGATTGCAATGATGTACCGACTTAAGTCAATGGTTTCAGTTGAGTGAGCTAAATAATGAAAAACTTGAATAGGCATAACTCCTTATTTCCATGATGTACTGACTTGAAACTGAAATCTAATATTTCTTTTTACATCAAGATGCATATGAAAAGATGAAACTCAAAGAGTGCATCACTGGTTCCAGTTGAATGAGCTGAAACAATGACAATTCTTAAATGGTCTTAACTCCTTTTTGCAATGATGTACTGACTTGAAACAAAAGATTAGACTCAAAGAACGTATCGCTTGTTCCAGTTGAATGAGCTAAAACAATGATAACCTTCAATGGCTATAATTACTTATTGCACGGATGCACCGATTTACAACTTAAATCAAATGTTGCTTCATAAATGTAGATAATATGAAAAATATATAAATATCAAAGAGTTTATCACTGGTTCCAGTTGAATGAGCTAAAACAATGAAAACCTTAAATGGTCCTACCTCCTTTATGCAACGATATTCTGACTTGAAACTTCAATCAAATATTCCTGCCTTACATGTAGATAATATAAAAAGATAAACTAAAAGAGTTTATAACTGGTTCCAGTTGAATGCATTTAAACAATGTTAACCTTAAATGGTCATACCTTCTTATTGCAACGATTTACCAATTTAAAACTTAAATCAAATGTTTTACTCATTTTCATGATTAAAAAATACTATCCCTTCATATGGTAAGTTTTCTCATACCATCACAATGACCCTTGTAGATGTTGATGTACTAGCAGTAAATGGGACCTGGCAAGCATGCGTGTGAAAGTCTTAGCATTTTATACGGTACGCCTTGTGCGTTTATACTCTAATCTTATTTTGGATACTAAGGGTACTGCGCATTATACCCCGATTGGCTTGTCTGTATATGCAGGAAATAAGGGTATAACTGGCGACTAGTGGAAATTGCTTCTCGACAAGTCACACTTCAAAAAGACATGATTTTGACCCTTGTTGCAACTTCTTTTTGTATTTCTTAAGATGCATTTTGGTATATTCTTCACCGCAGGCGCAAGATGGTAAGTTTCTTTTTGTTTTGTTTAATTCCAACATTCATGAATATTCACAAACCATTTATTCTTACCTTTCTGTTTAGCTGATCAGGTGCCACCGACGCTTTTAAATTGTCCAACAGGTACCCTTTCTGGAGCTGTTCCGTTTCTATCTACAATTGTAGATGTAACATGGACTGTACCAACTGCAATTGATATATCTGGGGTGACGCCTGATATTACGGTTTCACCGAGAGGCCCAGGTCTTTTCGCTGTCGGAACTACCACCATAGTGTACACAGCCACAGATGGAAGTGGCAACATGGCTACATGCTCTTTCACTGTTGAAGTTAGACAATTACGTAAGACATAAGTGTGTGTTTTTTTCTGTCTGTCTGTTTGTCTGTCTGTCTGTCTGTCTGTCTGTCTGTCTGTCTGTCTGTCTGTCTGTCTGTCTGTCTGTCTGTCTGTCTGTCTGTCTGTCTGTCTGTCTGTCTGTCTGTCTGTCTGTCTGTCCGTCCGTCCGTCCGTCTGTGACTGGTTTCCTGCATATTTTAGCTCAGCAGAATCTTGTAAAAGCAATAGTCACTGCTTTAACAGCTTTTATGGATAAAAGCCCACTAAGTTGCAGGTGTTGATGTTTATACAAGGCGGAGTTTATATTTACTCCTGTTATGTGCCCGTTAGTGGACTTGCACGTAGGCCTATACGACTACCTGAACATTGTTCTCCTCACTTGCTGCCAAAATGAGGTTGACAACTTATATATTCCTTATGATGGTTAAATAATACTTATAACATAGAAAGAGAATAAAGACAAAAGAATCAGCCACATTTGGATTATTTACGAACATAATCAAAATGATCCAAAAATGTTTCCCACAGCCGACCACATCATCCTCCTTCCCATACGCAGGCAACATACGTGCTGTGGTACTGTGACATCGCGCACTAATGGGTCTGAAATAGTAACACTCGGCTTAGATATGACGACGCAACCAAAACGAAACTGTGAGCATTCACCCATTTGACCAATCACAGCAATGATTGTGGACGGAGAAACTCGGTCATGCGTGCGCGTATATTTGGCAAGGGCGGCAGAATCGTGCAGAATGTCATTGGGAGTGCTCATACACGTGTCTTGCTCACGTGCGCGGTGGGCGGAGCTTAGTGGAAAGCCGGAACGATCCATTGATGAGTCTAAATGAGCACTTGATTGTGAAAGTAGCTGTGAATTCTTTTTTAACTGTAGTTTTGTAACAAATTGCTTCCTTTATTTGATTTCAATGTTTTATGTTTTGTGTTGCGCATAGTGGCTCCTGCATTATGCACTATTTAAGTGTTTATTACTGTTATTCCAATAGTTTATTAGACCTTATGCATTGAAGTCACCCATCTGCCATTAGAGGTTAACCTGTCATATTTGCAGCACAAAGGATTGGCCAATGAGCAATCTCCTTTTGACCTCTAGGTGAGGGTGCCCTAACTTAAAAAGCGTCAAGTGCATTTAAGTCTATTGGAATTTTTTACAGACCTCCTCTATTCTTTCTATTTGCAGCTGATACAGAGGAACCAGTACTAGTGGGTTGTCCAACTCAAATAACTCGAGAAATTCCTGTTGGGGCGTCAGCTATATCAATTACATGGCCTACTCCGACTGTAACTGACAACTCCCTGGCCAGCATTGTTCCACAGGTTTCACCAAGAGGCCAAGGTTCTTTCAATGCCGGCACTACTTTCATCACATACACAGCCACAGATGCAGCTGGAAATGAAGGTTCTTGCTCATTTCCTGTCATTGTTACACAAACAGGTACTTAAAATTTCTATGTTCATTTGGAAGTTTCTTTCATCAGTTTTCTGTTTTTGTCTTCTTTTTAGCGAGCTGCAGAGCAGTGCGAGCCTATGTAATACCAATTTCCGTCCGGCGTCCGTCCGTCCGCGTTAATGTGTTTGGAAATGTTAAAGTTTTTGGTTTAAGTTTAAGTCTTTGAGTTGAGTTGTTTTGGTATGAACAAGCCCTAGTGAGATTGTTATATATAATTGCTGGTAATTTGTGGGTGATTTTCAGCTATGTTTTCAAATAATGTTAAAGTTTTTGGAATAACAAAAATGTTAAAGTTTTTTTCAGGCTCAAACATTGACATCTGGAATAAAACAAATAACTCAAAACTAAGTTGGTTAAACAAAAATCAAACTCTCTGTCACTTGTTCTAGTTGAATAAGCTGAAAAAATGAAAAACATAAACGGTCATAACTCCTGATTGCAATGATGTACCGACTTAAGTCAATGGTTTCAGTTGAGTGAGCTAAATAATGAAAAACTTGAATAGGCATAACTCCTTATTTCCATGATGTACTGACTTGAAACTGAAATCTAATATTTCTTTTTACATCAAGATGCATATGAAAAGATGAAACTCAAAGAGTGCATCACTGGTTCCAGTTGAATGAGCTGAAACAATGACAATTCTTAAATGGTCTTAACTCCTTTTTGCAATGATGTACTGACTTGAAACAAAAGATTAGACTCAAAGAACGTATCGCTTGTTCCAGTTGAATGAGCTAAAACAATGATAACCTTCAATGGCTATAATTACTTATTGCACGGATGCACCGATTTACAACTTAAATCAAATGTTGCTTCATAAATGTAGATAATATGAAAAATATATAAATATCAAAGAGTTTATCACTGGTTCCAGTTGAATGAGCTAAAACAATGAAAACCTTAAATGGTCCTACCTCCTTTATGCAACGATATTCTGACTTGAAACTTCAATCAAATATTCCTGCCTTACATGTAGATAATATAAAAAGATAAACTAAAAGAGTTTATAACTGGTTCCAGTTGAATGCATTTAAACAATGTTAACCTTAAATGGTCATACCTTCTTATTGCAACGATTTACCAATTTAAAACTTAAATCAAATGTTTTACTCATTTTCATGATTAAAAAATACTATCCCTTCATATGGTAAGTTTTCTCATACCATCACAATGACCCTTGTAGATGTTGATGTACTAGCAGTAAATGGGACCTGGCAAGCATGCGTGTGAAAGTCTTAGCATTTTATACGGTACGCCTTGTGCGTTTATACTCTAATCTTATTTTGGATACTAAGGGTACTGCGCATTATACCCCGATTGGCTTGTCTGTATATGCAGGAAATAAGGGTATAACTGGCGACTAGTGGAAATTGCTTCTCGACAAGTCACACTTCAAAAAGACATGATTTTGACCCTTGTTGCAACTTCTTTTTGTATTTCTTAAGATGCATTTTGGTATATTCTTCACCGCAGGCGCAAGATGGTAAGTTTCTTTTTGTTTTGTTTAATTCCAACATTCATGAATATTCACAAACCATTTATTCTTACCTTTCTGTTTAGCTGATCAGGTGCCACCGACGCTTTTAAATTGTCCAACAGGTACCCTTTCTGGAGCTGTTCCGTTTCTATCTACAATTGTAGATGTAACATGGACTGTACCAACTGCAATTGATATATCTGGGGTGACGCCTGATATTACGGTTTCACCGAGAGGCCCAGGTCTTTTCGCTGTCGGAACTACCACCATAGTGTACACAGCCACAGATGGAAGTGGCAACATGGCTACATGCTCTTTCACTGTTGAAGTTAGACAATTACGTAAGACATAAGTGTGTGTTTTTTTCTGTCTGTCTGTTTGTCTGTCTGTCTGTCTGTCTGTCTGTCTGTCTGTCTGTCTGTCTGTCTGTCTGTCTGTCTGTCTGTCTGTCTGTCTGTCTGTCTGTCTGTCTGTCTGTCTGTCTGTCTGTCTGTCTGTCTGTCTGTCTGTCCGTCCGTCCGTCCGTCTGTGACTGGTTTCCTGCATATTTTAGCTCAGCAGAATCTTGTAAAAGCAATAGTCACTGCTTTAACAGCTTTTATGGATAAAAGCCCACTAAGTTGCAGGTGTTGATGTTTATACAAGGCGGAGTTTATATTTACTCCTGTTATGTGCCCGTTAGTGGACTTGCACGTAGGCCTATACGACTACCTGAACATTGTTCTCCTCACTTGCTGCCAAAATGAGGTTGACAACTTATATATTCCTTATGATGGTTAAATAATACTTATAACATAGAAAGAGAATAAAGACAAAAGAATCAGCCACATTTGGATTATTTACGAACATAATCAAAATGATCCAAAAATGTTTCCCACAGCCGACCACATCATCCTCCTTCCCATACGCAGGCAACATACGTGCTGTGGTACTGTGACATCGCGCACTAATGGGTCTGAAATAGTAACACTCGGCTTAGATATGACGACGCAACCAAAACGAAACTGTGAGCATTCACCCATTTGACCAATCACAGCAATGATTGTGGACGGAGAAACTCGGTCATGCGTGCGCGTATATTTGGCAAGGGCGGCAGAATCGTGCAGAATGTCATTGGGAGTGCTCATACACGTGTCTTGCTCACGTGCGCGGTGGGCGGAGCTTAGTGGAAAGCCGGAACGATCCATTGATGAGTCTAAATGAGCACTTGATTGTGAAAGTAGCTGTGAATTCTTTTTGAACTGTAGTTTTGTAACAAATTGCTTCCTTTATTTGATTTCAATGTTTTATGTTTTGTGTTGCGCATAGTGGCTCCTGCATTATGCACTATTTAAGTGTTTATTACTGTTATTCCAATAGTTTATTAGACCTTATGCATTGAAGTCACCCATCTGCCATTAGAGGTTAACCTGTCATATTTGCAGCACAAAGGATTGGCCAATGAGCAATCTCCTTTTGACCTCTAGGTGAGGGTGCCCTAACTTAAAAAGCGTCAAGTGCATTTAAGTCTATTGGAATTTTTTACAGACCTCCTCTATTCTTTCTATTTGCAGCTGATACAGAGGAACCAGTACTAGTGGGTTGTCCAACTCAAATAACTCGAGAAATTCCTGTTGGGGCGTCAGCTATATCAATTACATGGCCTACTCCGACTGTAACTGACAACTCCCTGGCCAGCATTGTTCCACAGGTTTCACCAAGAGGCCAAGGTTCTTTCAATGCCGGCACTACTTTCATCACATACACAGCCACAGATGCAGCTGGAAATGAAGGTTCTTGCTCATTTCCTGTCATTGTTACACAAACAGGTACTTAAAATTTCTATGTTCATTTGGAAGTTTCTTTCATCAGTTTTCTGTTTTTGTCTTCTTTTTAGCGAGCTGCAGAGCAGTGCGAGCCTATGTAATACCAATTTCCGTCCGGCGTCCGTCCGTCCGCGTTAAAGTGTTTGGAAATGTTAAAGTTTTTGGTTTAAGTTTAAGTCTTTGAGTTGAGTTGTTTTGGTATGAACAAGCCCTAGTGAGATTGTTATATATAATTGCTGGTAATTTGTGGGTGATTTTCAGCTATGTTTTCAAATAATGTTAAAGTTTTTGGAATAACAAAAATGTTAAAGTTTTTTTCAGGCTCAAACATTGACATCTGGAATAAAACAAATAACTCAAAACTAAGTTGGTTAAACAAAAATCAAACTCTCTGTCACTTGTTCTAGTTGAATAAGCTGAAAAAATGAAAAACATAAACGGTCATAACTCCTGATTGCAATGATGTACCGACTTAAGTCAATGGTTTCAGTTGAGTGAGCTAAATAATGAAAAACTTGAATAGGCATAACTCCTTATTTCCATGATGTACTGACTTGAAACTGAAATCTAATATTTCTTTTTACATCAAGATGCATATGAAAAGATGAAACTCAAAGAGTGCATCACTGGTTCCAGTTGAATGAGCTGAAACAATGACAATTCTTAAATGGTCTTAACTCCTTTTTGCAATGATGTACTGACTTGAAACAAAAGATTAGACTCAAAGAACGTATCGCTTGTTCCAGTTGAATGAGCTAAAACAATGATAACCTTCAATGGCTATAATTACTTATTGCACGGATGCACCGATTTACAACTTAAATCAAATGTTGCTTCATAAATGTAGATAATATGAAAAATATATAAATATCAAAGAGTTTATCACTGGTTCCAGTTGAATGAGCTAAAACAATGAAAACCTTAAATGGTCCTACCTCCTTTATGCAACGATATTCTGACTTGAAACTTCAATCAAATATTCCTGCCTTACATGTAGATAATATAAAAAGATAAACTAAAAGAGTTTATAACTGGTTCCAGTTGAATGCATTTAAACAATGTTAACCTTAAATGGTCATACCTTCTTATTGCAACGATTTACCAATTTAAAACTTAAATCAAATGTTTTACTCATTTTCATGATTAAAAAATACTATCCCTTCATATGGTAAGTTTTCTCATACCATCACAATGACCCTTGTAGATGTTGATGTACTAGCAGTAAATGGGACCTGGCAAGCATGCGTGTGAAAGTCTTAGCATTTTATACGGTACGCCTTGTGCGTTTATACTCTAATCTTATTTTGGATACTAAGGGTACTGCGCATTATACCCCGATTGGCTTGTCTGTATATGCAGGAAATAAGGGTATAACTGGCGACTAGTGGAAATTGCTTCTCGACAAGTCACACTTCAAAAAGACATGATTTTGACCCTTGTTGCAACTTCTTTTTGTATTTCTTAAGATGCATTTTGGTATATTCTTCACCGCAGGCGCAAGATGGTAAGTTTCTTTTTGTTTTGTTTAATTCCAACATTCATGAATATTCACAAACCATTTATTCTTACCTTTCTGTTTAGCTGATCAGGTGCCACCGACGCTTTTAAATTGTCCAACAGGTACCCTTTCTGGAGCTGTTCCGTTTCTATCTACAATTGTAGATGTAACATGGACTGTACCAACTGCAATTGATATATCTGGGGTGACGCCTGATATTACGGTTTCACCGAGAGGCCCAGGTCTTTTCGCTGTCGGAACTACCACCATAGTGTACACAGCCACAGATGGAAGTGGCAACATGGCTACATGCTCTTTCACTGTTGAAGTTAGACAATTACGTAAGACATAAGTGTGTGTTTTTTTCTGTCTGTCTGTTTGTCTGTCTGTCTGTCTGTCTGTCTGTCTGTCTGTCTGTCTGTCTGTCTGTCTGTCTGTCTGTCTGTCTGTCTGTCTGTCTGTCTGTCTGTCTGTCTGTCTGTCTGTCTGTCCGTCCGTCCGTCCGTCCGTCTGTGACTGGTTTCCTGCATATTTTAGCTCAGCAGAATCTTGTAAAAGCAATAGTCACTGCTTTAACAGCTTTTATGGATAAAAGCCCACTAAGTTGCAGGTGTTGATGTTTATACAAGGCGGAGTTTATATTTACTCCTGTTATGTGCCCGTTAGTGGACTTGCACGTAGGCCTATACGACTACCTGAACATTGTTCTCCTCACTTGCTGCCAAAATGAGGTTGACAACTTATATATTCCTTATGATGGTTAAATAATACTTATAACATAGAAAGAGAATAAAGACAAAAGAATCAGCCACATTTGGATTATTTACGAACATAATCAAAATGATCCAAAAATGTTTCCCACAGCCGACCACATCATCCTCCTTCCCATACGCAGGCAACATACGTGCTGTGGTACTGTGACATCGCGCACTAATGGGTCTGAAATAGTAACACTCGGCTTAGATATGACGACGCAACCAAAACGAAACTGTGAGCATTCACCCATTTGACCAATCACAGCAATGATTGTGGTCGGAGAAACTCGGTCATGCGTGCGCGTATATTTGGCAAGGGCGGCAGAATCGTGCAGAATGTCATTGGGAGTGCTCATACACGTGTCTTGCTCACGTGCGCGGTGGGCGGAGCTTAGTGGAAAGCCGGAACGATCCATTGATGAGTCTAAATGAGCACTTGATTGTGAAAGTAGCTGTGAATTCTTTTTTAACTGTAGTTTTGTAACAAATTGCTTCCTTTATTTGATTTCAATGTTTTATGTTTTGTGTTGCGCATAGTGGCTCCTGCATTATGCACTATTTAAGTGTTTATTACTGTTATTCCAATAGTTTATTAGACCTTATGCATTGAAGTCACCCATCTGCCATTAGAGGTTAACCTGTCATATTTGCAGCACAAAGGATTGGCCAATGAGCAATCTCCTTTTGACCTCTAGGTGAGGGTGCCCTAACTTAAAAAGCGTCAAGTGCATTTAAGTCTATTGGAATTTTTTACAGACCTCCTCTATTCTTTCTATTTGCAGCTGATACAGAGGAACCAGTACTAGTGGGTTGTCCAACTCAAATAACTCGAGAAATTCCTGTTGGGGCGTCAGCTATATCAATTACATGGCCTACTCCGACTGTAACTGACAACTCCCTGGCCAGCATTGTTCCACAGGTTTCACCAAGAGGCCAAGGTTCTTTCAATGCCGGCACTACTTTCATCACATACACAGCCACAGATGCAGCTGGAAATGAAGGTTCTTGCTCATTTCCTGTCATTGTTACACAAACAGGTACTTAAAATTTCTATGTTCATTTGGAAGTTTCTTTCATCAGTTTTCTGTTTTTGTCTTCTTTTTAGCGAGCTGCAGAGCAGTGCGAGCCTATGTAATACCAATTTCCGTCCGGCGTCCGTCCGTCCGCGTTAAAGTGTTTGGAAATGTTAAAGTTTTTGGTTTAAGTTTAAGTCTTTGAGTTGAGTTGTTTTGGTATGAACAAGCCCTAGTGAGATTGTTATATATAATTGCTGGTAATTTGTGGGTGATTTTCAGCTATGTTTTCAAATAATGTTAAAGTTTTTGGAATAACAAAAATGTTAAAGTTTTTTTCAGGCTCAAACATTGACATCTGGAATAAAACAAATAACTCAAAACTAAGTTGGTTAAACAAAAATCAAACTCTCTGTCACTTGTTCTAGTTGAATAAGCTGAAAAAATGAAAAACATAAACGGTCATAACTCCTGATTGCAATGATGTACCGACTTAAGTCAATGGTTTCAGTTGAGTGAGCTAAATAATGAAAAACTTGAATAGGCATAACTCCTTATTTCCATGATGTACTGACTTGAAACTGAAATCTAATATTTCTTTTTACATCAAGATGCATATGAAAAGATGAAACTCAAAGAGTGCATCACTGGTTCCAGTTGAATGAGCTGAAACAATGACAATTCTTAAATGGTCTTAACTCCTTTTTGCAATGATGTACTGACTTGAAACAAAAGATTAGACTCAAAGAACGTATCGCTTGTTCCAGTTGAATGAGCTAAAACAATGATAACCTTCAATGGCTATAATTACTTATTGCACGGATGCACCGATTTACAACTTAAATCAAATGTTGCTTCATAAATGTAGATAATATGAAAAATATATAAATATCAAAGAGTTTATCACTGGTTCCAGTTGAATGAGCTAAAACAATGAAAACCTTAAATGGTCCTACCTCCTTTATGCAACGATATTCTGACTTGAAACTTCAATCAAATATTCCTGCCTTACATGTAGATAATATAAAAAGATAAACTAAAAGAGTTTATAACTGGTTCCAGTTGAATGCATTTAAACAATGTTAACCTTAAATGGTCATACCTTCTTATTGCAACGATTTACCAATTTAAAACTTAAATCAAATGTTTTACTCATTTTCATGATTAAAAAATACTATCCCTTCATATGGTAAGTTTTCTCATACCATCACAATGACCCTTGTAGATGTTGATGTACTAGCAGTAAATGGGACCTGGCAAGCATGCGTGTGAAAGTCTTAGCATTTTATACGGTACGCCTTGTGCGTTTATACTCTAATCTTATTTTGGATACTAAGGGTACTGCGCATTATACCCCGATTGGCTTGTCTGTATATGCAGGAAATAAGGGTATAACTGGCGACTAGTGGAAATTGCTTCTCGACAAGTCACACTTCAAAAAGACATGATTTTGACCCTTGTTGCAACTTCTTTTTGTATTTCTTAAGATGCATTTTGGTATATTCTTCACCGCAGGCGCAAGATGGTAAGTTTCACACTGAAATAAGAAGTTGGAGAATTGCTTACTGCAATGGACGCCATTGAACTCACAGCCCCATTACTGATCATATATTCTATTGAGGTTGTGAGTTTTTTTCACCCAAAGTTGTTGTCTGTGCCTTGTTTACAGTTGATGGTGATTCTCAATCAAACTCTTTCCATAATGGAAAATGATTTTGTCTTTATCTTCTCTCTTTTGCATTGCAGTTGATAATGTGGCTCCAGTTTTGACAGGGTGTCCACAAACAACAGTCACTGCCCAAGTTCCTTTGGGTCAATCGCAAGTTTTTGTACAATGGAGTATACCAACAGCGAGTGATAACATTGACCCAAATCCAACTGTGACCTCTACAGAGTCTGCAGGTTTGTTCAGTGTCAGCGTGTTTGCCGTCACTTACACAGCAAGAGATTTTAGCGGCAATGAAGCCACTTGCACATTCATCGTCCAAGTTACACCACAAGGTAAAGATGAACAGCCTTATGTGCAAGTTTGAACCTAGCATTTTATTTTCAGAGAAACGGTGTCAAAAATCATGTTCACTTGGCTACAGGTCTCGGGTGGAGGAAGCAGTGCATCCCTATATTTAATCTCCTAGTAATTGATTAAACTTTTGTTAAAGGCAGTGGACACTATTGGTAATTACTCAAAATAATTATTAGCAAAAAAACTAAATTGGTAACAAGTAATGGGGAGCTGTGGATAGTATAAAACACTGAGAAAGGCTCCCTCTGAGGTAACATAGTTTTCGAGATGAAGTGATTTTCAGAAGCCCTTTTGACTAATTATATATTCACACAGAGCGAAAAACGATGCATACTCTGCAGATAAATCACAAAGGAAATTAGTGACCTGCGGGTAGACTGACAGGGCATGTTTTTTAGAGCCTGTTGTCTCTTTTTGTGGGGGTGAAAGGAAGCATATAATGGTACATGCCTGCCTGTCCACACTACACAAATGAATGTCCCGTTGACAAAAAAAGGTAAGCTGTCCGGCTGTCAGCACAAAAAAGAGATCCAAAGTTGTTCCAAATGTTAAAAAATATCCTCCCCGAGTCTGTCAAAAGAAAAATTGCTTGTCATCAGTCCTCAACCAAACTAATCTTCTCTGTTCATCGAGTTTCAAACCAAGTATAGGCTTCGGTCAAGTGCAAACTTGTTCATTTTAAACCCCTAACTTTGGTTCAGCAAATTATTTGCTATCAGCAAAGAATTACGAAACCTTGCCCTTTGTTGTAGAAATGTAGGATCCATCATTGAAAATCTGTTGAAGTTTTTGTTTCTTTTTGTTTTGTTTAATTCCAACATTCATGAATATTCACAAACCATTTATTCTTACCTTTCTGTTTAGCTGATCAGGTGCCACCGACGCTTTTAAATTGTCCAACAGGTACCCTTTCTGGAGCTGTTCCGTTTCTATCTACAATTGTAGATGTAACATGGACTGTACCAACTGCAATTGATATATCTGGGGTGACGCCTGATATTACGGTTTCACCGAGAGGCCCAGGTCCTTTCACTGTCGGAACTACCACCATAGTGTACACAGCCACAGATGGAAGTGGCAACATGGCTACATGCTCTTTCACTGTTGAAGTTAGACAATTACGTAAGCCATAAGTGTGTGTTTTTTTCTGTCTGTCTGTTTGTCTGTCTGTCTGTCTGTCTGTCTGTCTGTCTGTCTGTCTGTCTGTCTGTCTGTCTGTCTGTCTGTCTGTCTGTCTGTCTGTCTGTCTGTCTGTCTGTCTGTCTGTCTGTCTGTCTGTCTGTCTGTCTGTCTGTCTGTCTGTCTGTCTGTCTGTCTGTCTGTCTGTCTGTCCGTCCGTCCGTCTGTGACTGGTTTCCTGCATATTTTAGCTCAGCAGAATCTTGTAAAAGCAATAGTCACTGCTTTAACAGCTTTTATGGATAAAAGCCCACCAAGTTGCAGGTGTTGATGTTTATACAAGGCGGAGTTTATATTTACTCCTGTTATGTGCCCATTAGTGGACTTGCACGTAGGCCTATACGACTACCTGAACATTGTTCTCCTCACTTGCTGCCAAAATGAGGTTGACAACTTATATATTCCTTATGATGGTTAAATAATACTTATAACATAGAAAGAGAATAAAGACAAAAGAATCAGCCACATTTGGATTATTTACGAACATAATCAAAATGATCCAAAAATGTTTCCCACAGCCGACCACATCATCCTCCTTCCCATACGCAGGCAACATACGTGCTGTGGTACTGTGACATCGCGCACTAATGGGTCTGAAATAGTAACACTCGGCTTAGATATGACGACGCAACCAAAACGAAACTGTGAGCATTCACCCATTTGACCAATCACAGCAATGATTGTGGTCGGAGAAACTCGGTCATGCGTGCGCGTATATTTGGCAAGGGCGGCAGAATCGTGCAGAATGTCATTGGGAGTGCTCATACACGTGTCTTGCTCACGTGCGCGGTGGGCGGAGCTTAGTGGAAAGCCGGCCGGAACGATCCATTGATGAGTCTAAATGAGCACTTGATTGTGAAAGTAGCTGTGAATTCTTTTTGAACTGTAGTTTTGTAACAAATTGCTTCCTTTATTTGATTTCAATGTTTTATGTTTTGTGTTGCGCATAGTGGCTCCTGCATTATGCACTATTTAAGTGTTTATTACTGTTATTCCAATAGTTTATTAGACCTTAAGGCCTTATGCATTGAAGTCACCCATCTGCCATTAGAGGTTAACCTGTCATATTTGCAGCACAAAGGATTGGCCAATGAGCAATCTCCTTTTGACCTCTAGGTGAGGGTGCCCTAACTTAAAAAGCGTCAAGTGCATTTAAGTCTATTGGAATTTTTTACAGACCTCCTCTATTCTTTTATTTTGCAGCTGATACAGAGGAACCAGTACTAGTGGGTTGTCCAACTCAAATAACTCGAGAAATTCCTGTTGGGGCGTCAGCTATATCAATTACATGGACTACTCCGACTGTAACTGACAACTCCCTGGCCAGCATTGTTCCACAGGTTTCACCAAGAGGCCAAGGTTCTTTCAATGCCGGCACTACTTTCATCACATACACAGCCACAGATGCAGCTGGAAATGAAGGTTCTTGCTCATTTCCTGTCATTGTTACACAAACAGGTACTTAAAATTTCTATGTTCATTTGGAAGTTTCTTTCATCAGTTTTCTGTTTTTGTCTTCTTTTTAGCGAGCTGCAGAGCAGTGCGAGCCTATGTAATACCAATTTCCGTCCGGCGTCCGTCCGTCCGCGTTAAAGTGTTTGGAAATGTTAAAGTTTTTGGTTTAAGTTTAAGTCTTTGAGTTGAATTGTTTTGGTATGAACAAGCCCTAGTGAGATTGTTATATATAATTGCTGGTAATTTGTGGGTGATTTTCAGCTATGTTTTCAGAAAAACATAAACGGTCATAACTCCTGATTGCAATGATGTACCGACTTAAGTCAATGGTTTCAGTTGAGTGAGCTAAATAATGAAAAACTTGAATAGGCATAACTCCTTATTTCCATGATGTACTGACTTGAAACTGAAATCTAATATTTCTTTTTACATCAAGATGCATATGAAAAGATGAAACTCAAAGAGTGCATCACTGGTTCCAGTTGAATGAGCTGAAACAATGACAATTCTTAAATGGTCTTAACTCCTTTTTGCAATGATGTACTGACTTGAAACAAAAGATTAGACTCAAAGAACGTATCGCTTGTTCCAGTTGAATGAGCTAAAACAATGATAACCTTCAATGGCTATAATTACTTATTGCACGGATGCACCGATTTACAACTTAAATCAAATGTTGCTTCATAAATGTAGATAATATGAAAAATATATTCATATCAAAGAGTTTATCACTGGTTCCAGTTGAATGAGCTAAAACAATGAAAACCTTAAATGGTCCTACCTCCTTTATGCAACGATATTCTGACTTGAAACTTCAATCAAATATTCCTGCCTTACATGTAGATAATATAAAAAGATAAACTAAAAGAGTTTATAACTGGTTCCAGTTGAATGCATTTAAACAATGTTAACCTTAAATGGTCATACCTGGGTTGGATTAGAGTCGATAAAAGTATTGCTTTTCAAAATTTCTGTGGAGTACGATTGAATGCTGCCCTCAATACAGTTATAGAGACGTATTTAGAACCCGCTGCCACCTTGCACGTGATGTATTCAAAGTTCTTGATTGAAAATACTGTGACAGTATTTATGCTGTTTTCTCAAAGTAAAGACACTGTATTTAAACGAAACTTCCACAAGTGACTTTAATTGTATCTGTCTTAATAGTTGCCAAGTATGTAGGGAAACTTTAAATTGATTTCCTTACCTTATATAGCATAAAACATCTATTTTTACTTGACTTAAACAAGGAAAGTTTTTCAAATAAACCAGCAAGTAGCCTACATGTAGTTTCTCATTTCAGTCATTTGAAAAAGACAAGTGTTTGAACTAGTGTTTGAATGCCTTTGTTTAGTTTCAGCATCGCCTACTACTCCTCCCCAGGCCATCAATCTCGGTGTCATTGTTGGTGTCGTTGTCGGTGTTATTCTGCTGATCTTCATCGTCGCTTTAGTTTATACTCTGAGGCGTAGACTTCAGTGTCACCTTGAACTTGAAGGTATTTTATATATACAAATTGATCTCTAGCCAAACACGGGATGAGAGGAAAATCAAATGCTCCTCATTGGGATTTGAACCAAAGACCTCTGACACTCAAATGAAGCCAAGTATTTTCCAGAAATTTTAGCAGCCATTGGAGTATATTTTTGAGGGGGAATCATTGTCACTGCAAAATTGTGGCTAAACGTGTAGCAAAAACCAAAGTTGCCTTAAGGCGCTGCGTTGTGTAGAATGCACAGCTTATTGGATAACACAGAGATTGCTTTTCGTAACTGTCAACACTGGTCCTTACTTTATTTTGGAGTCACTTAAAGGAAAACTTTACCTTTGGTTTTTGGAATCGTTTGATAGTTTCAATCCTATATAAATGTTATCAATAAGACTAAAACCATATGAAAATTTTCAGGTTTTTGAGATAGCGACAAGAATCCGAATCAAATAATATGTAGGCCCTACATGCAAGAAATGTAATGCGTATAGAAATACACAGTCTGAGAAGTGTTACCGTGATAACTCTCCTGATATTCTGTTTTTGTGTGGAATAAAAAGATATATTTGTTTCCCTTATTCAAAGTGGAATGTCTTTCTGAATGCATTATACTATCCAAATCTACTGAACTTCTTACCGCAAAAGTTTCAACTGGCATAATTTCCAGATTCATTACCAAAAATAAACAAAGCCTTTAAAACCGCTAAAGTGGACCACCAACGTGATATTATTGTATTCAATTCAATTCAATCTAATTCAAATACTCATTTATTTCCCTACAAAGTATCGACAATTTACTACAGAGTAAAGCAAAAATATCATTAAGTGACAGTAAACATAAATGAACACACACGGTAATGTTTAGCACAATGTTGAACAAAATGTAAGCATTGTGTATGTGTATATTCTTGTGTATTTCAATACTTACAGCAATGTTTGTTTGTTTGTTTGTTTGTTTCATTCAGTCACAAGAAAATCATCCCCTCAGACGTGAGTTTGTTTTTATCTTGTAAATTATGTAAATTTTGTCTGACTAAAAAAAATAACTGGGTTTCAGGTATTTATTTCGACAACACACAGTGTGCATACAAATTTTTAAAATAAAAACCCAAAAATTAAATGTTTTGTTTCTAAAAACTATAATATTGAAAATAGATTCCCGGTCAATTTCATCAACCAATTTCATTACTACTCATTCAAATCTGTATTCAAATCTCAAAAGGGGTTTCCTTTTGGCTACAATATTGTATGAAGTTTCTATACTTGAATTTCTGCTTTACCTTTTTACAATAATTGATGATAAATTTAGACGAATTGAAAAAAAAATAACAGCGCTTTAAACGTATCTTCATTTTCTGAAACCACCTGATTTTGTTTTATTGAAATACTTACAAAAATGTAGATGACTACACTCTAAAAACTGAAGAGTTTAATCCAACACTTGTATGAGTTCGGTGAGTGACAACTCTTTGGAAGTGTTGGATCCAGCGTTGTGTTTGTTAAATCTAGCATTTTAGGTTTTTGATCCAACGCAAAAAGGGTAAATTCAACAATTTAAGTGTTATTTCAACATTTCTCAAAAAAAATCTGCTGAATTGTTGGATCAGCTTTTTAAAAGTTAAACTGGCACTTAAATCGTTGACCGAATACTTTGAAATGCTGGATTTAACATATAAAATGCTGGATTCAACACTTTCAAAGTGTAGTCACTCACTGAACTCATGCAAGTGTTGGATTCAACTCTTTAGTTTTTAGAGTGTATAGTACTCTTAAAAAGTCCAGTATATCAGTTTAGTAGCCTGGTTCATACTTCCTGCGAATGCGAATGCAAAGCGAATTTTGATGTTGACCACAGGGCATTTGTTGCGAATTATTGAGGTCAAATTTTGTATCTCATTCGATTCGCAGGCTTAAGAATGAAGGCTAGGGCCTAATTTGTAACTTGTTGTATGTTTTATCACTAGTAACCGTTCTGACAGAAATAAAACCGATGCAGATGAACAGCCCGTCTACCAAGATGTTACAGGTTGGTTTTTGTATGTTGTGAAGGAGACCCATAATACTGGTACAGAAATGTGTACACATAAAATGTGTCTCAAAGATATCCAGGACGGGTTTTTGTATAAAAAAATTGTGAAATCCCTCTGTTGGTAAGAGCCTTTAAATAACTTGAAGTTAAAGGTATTATACAGAATTGGTCAAGCGGACACAATAGTCGTAGGCAGTGTTCATATTTTGGGCAATCAACCATAATTACATGAAGAAAAAAAATTGTGAGAGACATGAAAAAAATCATGTGAGAGACATGAAAAAATGAGTGACAACCCATGTTAAATTGTCATAATGTGACATTTTCCTGTAATATTTGGCTGTAACAACCCTAATCAACAGTTGCATTTTTAGTTAGGGTTTACAGTTTTTTTAAATGTTTGTGAATATTTCCTCTAAAATGAAGTCATATTAAAATATGACTTCATTTTAGAGGAAATATTCACAGAAAAAACATTGCTCTGATCTAAATTTCACAATACAAGCTTTCAAGTGTAACTCTTTAGCCTCCCAACTATAAGCACACACTCATCCGTTACTTTAATTGCCAATGCTTTGTGGGCAACATGGATGTCCCTTTTAGATTATTGTATTTCATGGTTGCTGTGCTCTTGTAAACTTCAAATGGAATGTGCGCAGTTAAATCAAATAAATAATGTTATTCAGTACACAACATTTGCTCATGTAATCGAAAGATCACACTGTCTTTGTGCGGTAGCCTTAGATGGGTCTTTTGCAGGATTTCTTGTTTAAAGCGCCGCCATCTTTGACAGGTCCACCCTCACAGTTTCATCAGTCTGATTATACATGTTTCTCCATTGCATTCAGAGTTTTGCCTAGTGCCCCAACACCACAGGGACTACTCACACTTTTACCTGCCAAATCTTCGGAAGTTCCCTGGCTGAAAGTCTTGTCAGTAGGCCCTACTTCTTGATATTTCCATCTCATTTGAAGCTCCTTGTATCACTTGACACAACTAATAACTTTTCTTTAAAGATAACAGGCAGGTAAATCCGTTTCTTTTTGTACTCCAGAAATGGTGACAATCAACTCGGAGCAAGACAGCACAGCATATGCAAATATCCCAAATGCTCAAAAAGCTTTCCCGAGGAATAAGCTGCGTATTATGAGAGAGCTTGGACATGGTAACTTTGGTAAGGTTCTCCTTGCACAAGCCGAGGGAATCTTGGAAAGGTCAAAGGTTACAATGGTGGCTGTTAAAACATTGAAAGGTATGTTTATTATGTTAACTTTATATTATACCACATATAGCCACTTTCTCCTCTCTCTTTTGCCTACTATTTGTTTTCATAATTGGTTTCTCTTTTGTTAACCATGCTTTATTATTTCTATTTTAGTGGGATATGCATTTGTTGGTTTATTTATCATCGCAAAAACTCTTTTTGACTTTATCCTTAAAGATGTTTACCGGGAATTTCATTGAAAGGGAACTTTTTGCATTTGATTTCATCGTAGAGGAACATATAAAAGGGCATATCTCGAGTCTGCGGGCAATTTTTAATTACTTTCATAAAACTTCCTATTGAATGTTCTAATCTTGCGGTTTGGGGATGTTTTAGAAGCCGTTGGTGCATTTATACTTAAAATCCATACTTAAGATTTCGTGTTTGCCTACATTAACATAAATCCAAATTTCCAGATGGTGTACCGGCAACTGAAAAGGGTGGCTTAGTAAGTGAATTGGAGTTAATGAAGAAGTTACCTGAACATTGCCATGTTGTGAAACTTCTCGGCTACTGCATAGAAGAAGGTAACAGTCAAATCACATAACCTACGTATTTTTTCCTACAATATAAACTATTTTTTGAAAGAATATTTTTGTTTGGAACAGTCACTAGGAGTTACATAAACTTATGAACTGTAATGTTTCCTTACAGTTTCATTTGCATTGTGCTTCCATTTAAAATAAAGGTTTTTGAAGAAAGTACAAACAAATTACGGTATTATTTATAACAACCATGTAAAATAGACAATTAAAGGAACACATTGCCTTGGATCGGTCGGGTTGGTCTTTGAAAGGGGTTGTAACCGTTTGTTATAAAATACATATGGTTAGAAAGATGATTTAAAAGTAGAATACAATGATCCACACAAATTTGCCTCGAAATTGCTTGGTTTTCCTTTTACTTTGCGAACTAACACGGTCGGCCATTTATGGGAGTCAAAAATTTGACTCCCATAAATGGCCGACGCTGTTAGTCGACGAGGTAAAGGGAAACCACGCAATTTTAAGTGATACGTGTGTGGATCAATATATTCTATATTTAGAATATCTTTCTAATCATATGCATTTTATAACAAATGGTTACAAACGCTTTTCATAGGACCAACTCGACCGATCCAGGGCAACGTGTTCCTTTAAAGTGATCCAAGTGATTTTAGACAGTGCCAATTGTAAACAAAAATATCAACTTCAATTTACAAACAACACTAATAATCATCATGTGTTCGATTTGTTTATCTAAAGATCCTCCATACATCATTGTTGAGTATCTATCTCGAGGTAACCTGAAAGATCTACTGAAAGACAGTCGCAGTAAAGAAGGGCGTGTCGTCTATGGAAACCTACACGGCGTCAGTAAGTCACTTACATCCAGAGACCTTATGAAGTTTGCAAGTAACGTGGCTGATGGTATGACGTTTATATCATCCCAACAAGTGAGTTAAACAAATTGTAATTTATCTTTTAGTATTAAGTTTTACACACTACAGGTCCCAAAAGCACATCAATTATTGCAGCTTTATTTTCGTGGACGCCAACAATAAACCATGACATTTTATGCATTCGGTATGCGACCATACCATGTGGGTAACTACTTCATATAGAAAGATATGTTCTTCTGGGAACTTGTCTTGCTTTATATTCTACTACTGCGGAGTTATTTTTGGAATTCGGGAGATATCTCAATTCTGAAAAGAACTGTCCAGGCCCCAATTTCATAGAGCTCCTTGCACAAAAAGTAGCAAAGCATAATAACAAAACTCTGCTTACCAGAATAAGGTTACCAGCTATCATGTTGCATGTACAATTATGTCTTTGTACTCTGCTCATTTCTGCTTAGCAGCAGACAATTGTTAGGTAATATTTTCTGGATTAGGAGCTGTTTGAAATTAGGCCCTGCTTTTTAAGTACTACCTGCATGGGCGCAAGGTAAAAAGTCGGCCTGACTACTTTTGCTTTAGTGCACATTAACCAGCAGTCAATTTCACGAAACGCTAGGATTAATCCTATCTTGAGTTAAGACGCGTAACCCGTCCTAACTTAGGATGAGTTCAATGCGTCCTAACGTCTTTGGATACGGAACAACTCGTCCTTGGTCCTAAGATCAATCCCGAGTCTAAGTTAGGAAGAGTTTGGTGAAATCGATGGCTGGGGACTTCTCATTATTATTTTCACTGTCACGGAATGAGTTCTTTTAAATAAAGTTGGTCTCAACGTTTCGACTAGTTTGCTCTCTGTTGTTGTCATGGGAGTAGAATATAAAGCAAGACCAGTTCTCAAAAAAACCTGGCAAGTAGATACATACATGGTGTTAGAAGTAGCTCACCATATGCCTTACCTCAAATCCCATAATGTAATTTGTGCTTGTTAAAAAAAAAAACCAATGCATTAATTCTGAATTCTATTTACCCAGTGCATCCACCGAGACCTGGCTGCCCGTAATATCCTCGTAGCTGAAGACATGACTTGCAAGGTGTCTGATTTCGGACTCGCTCGAGATGTTATGAACATCAGGGTGTATGAAAGACAGTCAGATGTAAGCATAAATGGGGTATTTAAAAGCATGGTGTACTTTTTGTAGTCAATCATGACACTTGACCAAGGCACTTTATCCTAATTGCTTTTCTCCACCCAGGATGGGTACCGGCGAGAGCTGGAGAGTAACTTGAGATGGACTGGCATCCTGTCCATTGGGAATAGAGATATTCTCAGTCGTTTAATACCAAGGAAACCGGTTATATATACTATTAGCCATGTTGGTTGGGGACAGACTTTACAAGAAATTGTTTGTAAAAATCAATGTCATATGTAAAGCTGAAAAAGGGTTTGGTGTTAATTTTCTAAAACAGTTTAGTTTTGATATCTACAGGGCTGTTTGCCGCTTCGCTGGATGGCAATGGAGTCAGTACTTGATGACGTGTACACAACAAAGAGTGACGTATGGTCCTATGGGATTCTTCTTTGGGAAATTGTTACCCTTGGTAGGTATGGTTTCTTAAGTATAGGCCTATATATTTTTTTTGTAGATAAAGGTAATATGATAAGGTAACTATTTTCCCACATCATTTAATATTCTGTTATTTAATTGTTGTTGCACTTGTGTTTCTATTTAAAAGAACAACTTATGGAATAGCAGCTGAGGACTGAGATAACTGGTGATGAATTTTTTTTACAGGTGCCCGACCGTATCCCGCCATGAGTGCCAAGACGATGATCAAAGAGCTTCAGAATGGATATCGTATGCCCAAACCAAGCCACTGTCAAGAAGAATTGTAAGTTATCTTCTCTAAGAATGTTGACAATTTGTTAATCCCAAAAAGGTGCTACATAATTGGGTCTCAGAATTCATAACTTTATGACCTATTTTTCTGAACAAATGTATACTCCTTGCCTTGAGATTTTGGTATATGATAATATAATGGACCAAAGCGAGTGTCAGGCGCATTAAAAGTTCGTGCGTGGTTTGTAACTGAGTGTGTTGCTTTTTATGACACAATGGCCTATTTTCACAAAATTGTTTTAACAATTTTATGAAATTTTATTGTTTTAACAATTTTATTGTTTTCTGCTTAAAAGCAGAAAATACTTCTTGAAAATTGTCTTTGCTAAACAAAAGATGATCGAGTGGAACACCTATCACAAAATTATGACTGGCAGCCAATTATTTGACTAATTTTTGTGGCGTGTTTTGGCCTTGCGGTTGAGAGCAGTAGTGCTTTCTGCTCTACAGCCAGGCTCTTTCTGATTGATGATACCCAAGCCTACATTCGTATGGACTGTGATGGGGGGCGTAACCCTGTTTCAGCCATAGGAGTATAGGTTGCAACGGCCCCTGCAAGAACAAGACAATTGTAGCCCACACCTTGAAGTGGCCTTCAGGCCTAATGTGTGTCTGGCGAGTTTTGCATAAAATAAAAAAAAAGTGAAAGCTTCAATCATTTCTGTTAAACAATATTTGTCTGTGCTTAGCAAGTTTCTGTGCTAACAGGTTTTATGGCCCAGATTATAAAAGATGCATAGATTTTAGGCTGAACCACACTTGGGGGTAAAAGGTCAAATGTAGACAATACTGGCCAATTAAATTATAACAACATAGTTTACCTATAAAAATGTACAATCAATAGGGACAACAGACACACAAATATTTAAACCATTAAAAAAAGCAATAACACCAGATTCATTATGTTTCTTGGCAACTCTATATTTAACCATTTCCAGGTACCAAGTTATGCAGAAATGTTGGAAAGAAGATCCAGCGGTTCGACCAGCATTTAAGATGATCTCTCAAGAATTGAAAAAACTGGAAAACGCAGGAAAGGTAAAATACAAAAAAATACTTTTGTATTAAATTACTTTGTCATAGCATAGAGCTAGGACCTAGCTCTATATGGTCATAGCGGGTGGGTTTTAAAAGGGGGACTCCAGTTGCTGAGGAAATATCAACTTGGGTTTCTGAAAAAAGTACCTTACAGCTAAACGCAACACCGTATCAATGAATATTGTATACAACTTTTGTCACTATTTTGCCTTTACAGGATTGTATCTCTGTCGAAGTCTACAAAGAGGGTGTATATGAGGTCACAATCCCAGACGATCAATCAGAAAAGGTCTAGTCAGTCTCGTCAAGGTTCACGGTTCATTTTATTTTCCACAATATCAACAAATTAAAGACATTATCACTCAAGATTTAAAGACAACAGTAAGATATATAAAGAGGAAAGTAAATATGATACCGCAGAGGGATCCATTTAAGAAGCAGAGCTTGTAGGCAATGGTCCCTAAAGACATGCATTTGCAAAAGGTCTTTGGCCGAGGCGAGAACAAAAATATTAAGCTTACTGTTCTGGATCTGGATATATATTCCCATCGCTCTTATCAGAGCCAAGCGAGAAGAGAGAAGACAATTAAGACGTTTCAGTTTAAGATGTGGATGGGATGAAAATGCATTGGAATGCGCCGTATTTTTGATACGCGATAAGTAATGCACAGTTTTAATGGACATTCTGTCACTTTTGTTGTGCCGTATTATAGTTTAAACTTGCTTTAGAGGTTGATTATAATGGCTCCGTTAAAGGTCTTATTGTCCATGGTGGATATGATGTGCGTGTTAATGTGTTTCACTCTTTAATAACTGTTTGGTATTAATCAAAGACGGTATGAATGAATATACCCACAAAAGTGATACAAAATGTTTAACAGCGCCCTCACTGTCAAAAATACGGCGCATTGTTCCAAGAAACCCATGGAGTCAAGTAGTGATTATGGACTGCTTTGGGTTATAAAAATGTTTGTTATGAAAATAAATGAATTAGTTTTACTCCTTTTGATTCCATTGTAAAGTGCCTAAGAGCCTTTAGAGAATTTTTGCTACATAAATGTAGTGTAACTATGTTAGAGTTGTATTGATATTCCATCAAAGTTGAATAACATCTTTTTTTAAGTGTTTTAACTGATTGTCAAATTGTAGGAAGTTTTAAAAGGGTTTTGGTACTTTTCGTACAACGCAATACACAACTTCCACATATTTAAATTAAAACTTACACCGCTTTAAAATAATGATGGTGGAAAGCTTCCCTTAAATTATTACATGCCGAGGTGCTATAGTTTTTGAGAAATTAGTAAAACAATTTCACAAAAACAGTTTTCGTCTCAAATTAGCACAGACAACGGATTTACCCGACTTTCCTGAAAACAATGCTCTGTAATTTTCACTTTTACCTCAATTTATATTATTTAGGATTGAACAAAGAAAAATTGACTAGAGCGGGATTTGAATCAACGACCTCCGGTTTAACGTGTCGGCGCTCTACCAACTGAGCTATCTAGCCCAATGTTGGTGTCTGCCGCTTCCCAGGTTGTATCGTTACCCGGGTGTGATCCCTGGCTACACGGCAGTTTGCGGTTTAATGGCTTCTGACAGGCACTCACCGAACAAAGATATTGACTAAATAGGGAGACCACCAACATAGGGCTAGATAGCTCAGTTGGTAGAGCGCCGGCACGTTAAACCGGAGGTCGTTGTTCAATCCTAAATCATTTAAATATTTACCCAGTCAGTTTCCCTTGTGGTTTATTATTTGAAATCAATTTATATTACATACATTTTCATTTGCAGTGAGTAGGGATTCATGTCATGGCCAAAAACTTGATCTACAAAAGGTACAAAAACCTGAAGAAAAAAACATTGCATTTAAAATACTTGTCCCAATCTGCAATCAAAGGGGATTTGTCTTGTATTTTTTTTACGATTGTTGACATCCCCACTATTTCCAGATGAGTAGTTTTTGTTTGTTTGTGTTTTTGGGGAGGGGTGTTGTATTATTACATGTCTGTCAATTTACAAATCCATATTACTTAGTTCAGCAGCCTTATTGCACTGTATTGAATATTTTACTCAGATAAAATACAATTTGTATTGCAATAATTGATCATTAATAGTTGATCTTACAATAGTTCCTCACAAGAAACCGCAGCTACAAAAAACACACACACCTGTAGATATACAGCTACATTTTTTTGGTAAAATCATGCAAAATGCGCGACACCGTTTTTGAGGTCAATTCCGTGCACTTTGACTCCTAAAACGGGGACAGGGTTAAAGGTGCGTCATGGGGGGGGGGGGGGGTGTCAATGGATTGCGCACAACTCTCAAGTCAATGATAGCCACGCGTGCACGTTTCATCAACCAATTGAAGGGGTCTAAGACTTTTGTGCTTTAACATACTCAGTAGCTATCCCACTATGCATGTGGTCTCGTTTTATGTCACAAAGTAGTGATTTAAGGTTATTTTAGAAGCTTATAATCAATAAAACAGGTGCAAATATGAGGGATATTGGAATTTCTGTATGATTGAAGAAGTCAACTATTGTGGTTTTTAAGTTTCAGAGAAGAAACAGTTAACATCAACCAAAACACACTCCTATAAAATGAGATTGTCAGTAGACCAATCGGATTGATGGTTTTTGGGCGGATTCAACCAATTTGCACCCACGTTCTTCCTCATGCGATTCTTCTCTATGAGCATTGAACAAACAGTAAAGCAGGAGCCGAGCGGAGCCTTCTCCAATCTTCTCCTCCAGATTCTGTCCCCCATATGAAAAACAAGAGGCCTGAAGGAGGATGTTTCAAAGGAGGATGTCTCAAAAGAGGGCGCTATCAGATGTAGTTAATAAATTCCGGGGGGGGGGGGGGTGGGGCAGAATCTCCTACCACACCAGGTTTTGTTCAACCCACTTCCTTTGGTTTTCCTCATTCTTCCCACAGATCCTAAGTGCATTCTTTCATCAAGATTGGGGGTGACATACAAAACAATACTATTTGAACTAATTGAAATCTACCCTTTAAACCACAAGTAATAACCCACATGGAAAACTGATTGGGTAAATTTTAAATAGTTTGGGGTTGAACAGAGGAAAAAAGAAACAAGAGTGGGACTTGAACCAGGTTGTATCGTAAACTTGGACGTGATCCCAGTCTACACGGCAATTACAGGTTGAATGGCTTCCGACTGGCAACCACAAACATAGGGAGACCACCAATAAAGAAGCTCAGTTGGTAGAGCACCTACATGTAAATACAGAAGTTTCAGGTTCAAATCCAGCTATAATAAACTTTTTAAACCTAGAAACTGTTTTGATGTAACAGGCCATTAGACAACAAGACAGCTGCAAAGTTTCCCCTTAAACCAAGCTTTTAATTTCTCATAGCTCTTCCGTATATCATACATAAACTAGGTGCTACATGGTGCTAACCAGTGTAAACCCTTTACAGTTATTGATCAAAAAGTAATAGCAATACAATAATATGTCATAACAAGAATCACATTCATTAAAATCAATCATTTTTAGTATGCTTGTATTGTACATGTATATCCCAAGCAGGTTTGAAATGGTCACATTTTCCAGAAAACAGGTTGAACATTTTTATACAATGAAGAGGAGAGCCCAGTCCTTGAAGTGCACCACCGAGTGACAGACATTGCCGCTATTGCCCTGATCTTGGCCTTGGTGCCCCTTCCCATGGAAGTAGCCATTTGCAAAATTACTTTGGTCTTGCCCTCTCAAAGATTACATTCCAGGCATGAGAAACTCACTCCTTTTTAATTTGATTACATGTATATACAACTTAAAATCAAACGGTATAACATCTTTGTTGGCATTAGGGTTTAAAGCCATTAACAAACTATCGTAAAAAAAGACAGTAACTTTCTGAAAAAAATTGGGGCTTGTAATTTGGAAACAAATAACAAGACTTCATAGCATGAGCCAACAACATGTAGCTGCTTAACAGCGAATTAATGCTTTGTTTTTGGTTTTCATTTAAAAGCTCTGCTAAACAAAATAAATGGAAAAAGCACTTAACCTTTTTGGTGCTTACTGATGAATGATGTAACAATGAAAATCCATTGTGTAAGCTGATGGCATAATTTACCAATACTGTTTGTGCTTTAAAAAAAAATCGTTCAGTAAGCAGACAAATTTGCTTACCAGCTCTATGATCTTTGGCTTAGGATACTAGCAGGCAGGGTTGTAGCTAGACCAATTTCAGTGGTGGGCAATAAATCAAATTAGGAAGTCTACCGATGACAAGGGGATCAGCAAAATTATGTTATGCTACCAAGAGAAAGTTTATTGGCCTTTTTGTGTTCTTTCTCTGTCACATTTGATTCTCTTCATCGTTAGTTGTTTCTCAGATCAATGCAAAACGGACAATATTTGAAATCTATGCTGAGCAGCATAATGTATTTTTCTCAGAGTGCTGGGCAAAAATTGTGAGTCCTGGGCAGGCCCGCCCACCGTGGCTACAACACTGCTAGCAGGAGTATGCAAGATTTTCAGTATCATCACTTTGTAAGTTGACGTTCTTGGATAACAATGATAATACCAATGGCCAACAAAATGAGATTATACTTTTCAGGCATATCAGCTGATCAAAATCTCGTCTAGTCTACATATAATGTTTATGTGCAGAGAGAGTAACAAATATTAAGCAAAATACATCCAGACATGGTACCTGACCCTTGAAATAAAAATAAGAACACTTTAAAAAGTAAAAGTGATCTACAATATCGGGGTGTTGACCTGATCTTGAAGGCAATTTTAATGATCTTCTTGATTTGCAGAAGGCAACCAGGGTCCAACTTCACCGCTCTGCTTACTGCGAAAAATCTGCGTTACAGCAATAGAATTATGGGGGTTTTTTTCAAACAGCGCGCAACAACTTAGTTCTGCGGTTAGAAGAACTTTTGAGTGTTAATGAAATTGGGCTCAGATCAACAAACAAAAATAATAACAAAACTTGTCTATGTACATGTCAAAGAATAATTAAGTTTAACAATTTCAGTTATTTCACCAAGGAGTATCATTGTTTACCAATGAGATACTGTAAGGCAGACCTGATGCTTCAAGGCGGTAACAATGGGCCGGATAAATAAAAACTAGCAATTACTTATCAAGTTAAAGGTCCAGCATTAGCAAGAAGACTGGAAAGTAAAAGATCAGGCATGAACATTTTGCTCGCGGGATTACCTTTCACTCATATAAATAAAAACGACAGTTTACTAACATACTGTAGCAATTACTTGTATTTTTACAAGCTACTGCATGAGGAGCTTGAGATTTTACTTAAACAAAAGTGTTGCATATATGGCTCGGTATCGCGTCAGTATTGAAGGGTTATTTTTCCCTTGGCCTAATAATCCAACTATAAATGTTACTTATAAATTTGTTGCGTGCTTTAATTGCTCTAAAAGAACCAATCTCTGGAGCTCTGGCGTGGAGAGGCTAGCTGTTTCCTCATATAGCCACTGCCGCCATCAAAAACTTGACTAAGTGGAAACTGCCCCGCCTGCATTTCAGTTAATCGCTATTGATCAGCGAGTCCATGCCTCTATTGTTATACTCCTGAATACCCCGCTATTGTGCTTTTCTCCGACCACTTACTAATCCGTTCAAGTAAATGGTGTTTTTCCAGTAAAAGGTTATTTATAGAGATTTGAGCAAATTCTCATGCCTGATCTTAAACTTATCGACATTTTGTTAATGCTGGCCTTTATACGGCCCAGTATCTTGTGAAACTATCAGGTAATAGTAAAATGTCGGTTTTATTTACATCTCAATAAGAAGAGTCCCTCAAGCATTGATTTTACCTATACTAGTTCGACCAATTACTTGCAATATTAAGGCTTACTTTTATTTATAAGGATTTAAGCAAAAGACTAGTAAATCAGCTGGGTTTGGTCTTTTTTTGTGGGGGGGGGGGTTACTTCTAGAAACTATAAGGCTCCCCCGTGAGCCTTATCGGGGTCTAATATTTTGGGCCTCCTTAACGCTATATGCTTTTCAAATCAGCGTTGATAGGTGAAAGTTTTAAGACTGTTAGCCACCCATAACTGAAGTTTTTTTTTGTACTACATTACCAAAACTTTCCCCACATACTCAATATGCATTCATAATGCTTGCATTTCCTATTTGTTGAGTGAAATTTAAAAACATCATCAAAAAATAAAGCATTGAGCATATTGAGAAGTCAAAAAACGTGCGATGCGCCAGAAAAACAACAGTGAGTACCGAGCAGAAAATTTCATTTTTTGAAGATGTTTTTGAATTTAACTCTACAAAAAGGAAATAGTATACACAAGCATCATGAATGTTAGCCCTGGTCAGTGCCACTGCAACGGAGGAGTCCAACCTGGGCTACATGAATGTATATCGAGTGTGTTGGATAAGTTTTGGTTGTGTAGTAATAATAATAATAATAATAACCCGTTTTTATATAGCGCTTTTCACACCCGGAGGGCGTCCCAAAGCGCTTCACATTATTAACCCTGGTCACTGGGCCTTAATTCACTCCTTAAACCATCTCAGCTCCCTGGTGGGGAGTATGCAGCCGGCCTGTGCAACATTAATATGCGCTACTCGGCTAAATCAATCACAAGAACCATCTCTGCCCTCACAGGTACCCATTTACTGGGTGGAGAGAAGCAATTATAGTTAAGTGTCTTGCTCAGGGACACAAGTTTCACGACCGGGATTCGAACCCACACTCTGCTGAACAGAAGCATCAGAGCTCGAGTTCGGTGCTCTTATCTGCTCGGCCACGATAGTAAAAATTCAAAGGAAACTTCAGTTATATTAATGGCTAACGGTCGTAAAACTTTCATCTATCAACACCGATTTCAAAAACGTATAGCGTTAAGGAGGCCCAAAATATTAGACCCCTATAATAAGGCTCACGGGGAGCCTTATTATATCAATTCAAAGTTTCTAGAACTTGTGAAGTACCAGTGCCCCCAGTCACCAGTGGAGACAATGGGCAGAACAAAAAATACTAATATAAATCTATCTATCACTATCACTTTAGTCTCCCTTTGCACTACTAAAACTCACAAAATAAACTCACTAAAAAAGTAAGATTCACAGTCGAACTTCTCTCCCTTGCTGCTGCATGCAGCTATAGTCGTCCATCCCATTCTGAATTCCTTGTTGTTTGTTGACTGTCATTTGTAGTATAGCGCCACCAAGAGATTAAATAAAAAACTATCGCAACTGGGGGGGGGGGGGGGGTGGTAGACTGGGCACCTTCCTGTCTTTATACCGCAAGGATAAATTGACATGTATTGCTATGTTGAGACCCGCCGGGTTTTAAGTTAGTCTTTGTCTTTTATTTGAGATATCTTAAAACAGCATATAAAGCATTTGTTTTACACTACAATTATTTAGCAGCGTGTTCTTTATAAACATTATTATGTCTGGGCGAAAAGTGCGATAGCCGCACTCAAACCTGGTACAAAGTAGTATTTATAAATACCTCAGACAGTTTCGCTATTCCTATTGGTGGAGAGCCAGTCACGTGGGAGTGTATAAACCTTTGTTTATATGACCAGTAAAAAGTGTTTAAACATGGGCGTGACACGCGAGCTTGCACCTGTTCTTATAAGACAGTTTCTTCATTCCTATTGGTCTAGAGCAACGGCTGTTCAGCAAGTACGGGCGGGGGCCGCGGGGCCATCTATACTTTGCGCTTTCTGCATGGTGTCCCAAAAACACTCCTGAGTTTCTGTGTCACGCTGTGTTGCAGTCGAATTAGCAAATCGAGTAACAAAGTGGATGCCTGCGCGTGAAGTTTGTTTGGCGGGCTTTCAATTTTATTTTCACTTCGTCACAGTCATTCTTTTGGAATAGATGTTTTAACTCCATTATTTTGGAACTATTTTTGCTGCACTGGTACATTTGAAAGGGTTCAGACAACCAATTATTGATAGACCGGTTGCCATGGCGCTCACTAAGGAGGCTATGATGATTCCGACCGAGGTTTTATCGGGTGATAAAAAAGTTAAGACCCGTCTTTGCAAATATCCAAGACCATGGTGAGATCTAAATCAGAGGAACAGAGCGCCCGCTAGCGTTCGTTCATTACAAGCGTGTACAGTTTTTGCCGTGCATAGATCGGAACGTTGGTTGTGTGTGACCAGGCAACACCAATTGTCTTGGAACCAAGACTAGCCAGGTTCGGGTGCAAGTGCATCCCAGTTTAGGTGTCAGGTTCACCCCCGCTTGTTTTATATGACCGGTTTGCCAAAGCATCCCGCACAAAAACAAGTCACTCGGTTTTCAGACTGTGGCAGCAATTCAAAAAACTTGTGTCTTGTTTGTTTTTATTGGAGTCCGAGTATAATTAATTAAAATTAACTAATAAGAAAACCCAATCCCACAGACAACGCAGGACCAATCACAATACAGAACGAATAGTTTACTCTTAAAAAGTTCACCAAATACACAGACAACTCTACAAAGGTCATTTCACATTTTGACGCCGCCTATGGTAGGACAATAATGCCATATTTCCTCACGATGCCCAATATTACTTGCACTCGCAAGTTTGTTTTCGCTAAACGACTCTTTTTTACTTTTCATAAAATAAAATACAAAATAAGGAGATTAAATCGTTCATACAAATTTTGCCAATAATATATAGAGAGTTAGCTCACAAAGGTAAAGAGAAAACCAAACAATAATTTCGAGCGATATTTGTGTGGATCATTATACATATATAAAAACGTTGTTGTAGCACCAAACCCCCAACACCGAACGCAAATCTTTTTTCCATAACCGAGTACCTCATTGGGTTTCCTCACGATGCCCAATATTACTTGCACTCGCAAGCTTGTTTTCGCTAAACGACTTTTTTCCTTTTCATAAAATAAAATACAAAATAAGGAGATTACATCGTTCATACAAATTTTGCCAATAATATATAAAGAGTTAGCTCACAAAGGAAAAGGGAAAACCAAACAATAATTTCGAGCGATATTTGTGTGAATCATTTTACATATATGTATATTACTTCCAGTATTCATTTATTTAATTAAAAAACGTTGTTGTAGCACAAACCCCCCAACACCGGACGCAAATCTTTGTCCCACAACCGAGTACCTCCTTGGGTTTTCTCTGGAGCAATTCTCGTTGGTTTTTCTCCCACATCTAAAACTTAAATGTTTATGTTCTTCCCTCTTCTCGTTTGGCTCTAAGAGAGTTGTGAATCAAATATCCAGATCCAGAACAGTTTGACGAGACTGACTATAATTTTTCATATTTATCGTCTGGGATTGTGACCTCATATACTCCCTCTTCGTAGACTTTGACAGAGATACAATCCTGTAATGGCAAATGACAAAAATAAATAAATTATTCATTTTGTTATGGTGTGTGCCTGGCATATAGTTTTACAGAAACTCATAATTGATTTTTCCTCCTCGGTAACTCAACCCCTTTACCTATCCGCAGCGACAACACACATGTACATGTATTTATATTTTTGTGTTTTACCTTTCCTGTGTTTTCCAGTTTTTTCAGTTCTTGAGAGATCATCTTAAATGCAGGTCGAACGGCTGGATCTTCTTTCCAACATTTTTGCATAACTTGGTACCTGGAAATGGTTAGATAAAATTGCCAACAAACATGATTGACATCTGTTTTTATTATTGTTGTATTTTTAATGGTGTAAATTATTTGGTGTGTCTGTTGTCCCTATTGTATACATTATGGGTAAACCATGTTGTCATAACAATCGGTCAATGAAGTCTAGTTACGACCGTAAACCTCCAAGTATGGTTCAGCCTCAAATCTATGCACCTTACAACCTGGGCCCAATTTCATAAAGCCCGTTTAGAATAGAAACTTGCCAAGCACAGAAAAATATTGCTTAACAGAAATGATTTAGGCTACCAGCCAAAATTAAATTCAGTTTACATTGTTGTATTAATATGGTGTCCCAATCAATTTTTTCCAAGCAAAGAAAACTTTCCATGGAGATTTCTGCTTAATTCTGTTTAGCCACTGGTGTTGTGAAAAGCAGTGCACTCAGAGCGACAGTAATGGTACAAGTAAATTAATTTCATATGTGACAATTCATAACTTTAAATGCGCCTGATACTTGTTTTGGTTCCATAGAGATCATTATGATTTGTCGCCATTCTTTGAGCAGATAACTTACAATTCTTCTTGACAGTGGCTTGGTTTGGGCATACGATATCCATTCTGAAGCTCTTTGATCATCGTCTTGGCAGTCATTGCGGGATACGGTCGGGCACCTGTAAACAAAAATCATCGCCACTGAATCCTCAGTTGACATTCAATATGTTTTTGTTTGAAAATAAATATCACAATGTGCAACAACAAATAAATAACAGCAGCTAAATGAGCGGGAAAACATTATCACAATCTTATACCTTATCTAAATTAAATTAGGGCCTATACGAACAGAAACTGCCTACCAAGGGTAACAATTTCCCAAAGAAGAATCCCATAGGACCATACGTCACTCTTTGTTGTGTACACGTCATCAAGTATTGACTCCATTGCCATCCAGCGAAGAGGCAAACGGCCCTGCAGATATCAAAAACAAACATTTCGAAAATAGCACCGAACAATTTCTAGCAAAGTCTTCCCCGAGCCAATACAACTCCAAGGCTTGTGTTTAAAATCCGTCATATCGAGGCAGAGTTCATTATTTTTTGTAGCTGCATTAACACGCGCTGTTGATGCAACCAAAAATTTGCCACACGCTGCCCCGCCCAAAGGTTTCTCACGCAGCTCTATGTTGCAGTTTGTGGATGGACATTACGTGCGTAAGTCCGTATAGTGTTTTAAGTCCATACATTATTTCTCAGGGTCCAAACCTACTATGTAGCAGCAGAAACACACACCATTTCCCCCGAAGTTTTTTTCTGGTAGCCAAGTATAAAGTTCAAAGGCACTGGGAACATTTCGCTCGGCCCCAGCGGCCAGATCTATGGCAAGGCGCTGGGGCCAAACGAATGGAAACGTTTGGTAATTACTCCAAATATATATGCATACAAACTTACTTGGTAATGAGCAATGGATAGCTTTTGATAGTGAAAATCTTCTGAGAAAACATCTCCCTCTGAAGTAACGATAGTTTTTGAGTAAGAGATCGTTTTTCAATAATAATAAAAAATATTTGAATCTGGGAAAGACTTCGGGCTTAAAACCTGTTTTAGGCATCTGAAAGTAAACACATTTTGTGCAACAAAGTTTTTTCTGTTGACCAATACTTGAGCCAAACACATCACGGGTTTGTTGTGTTATACATATGTTGGGATAAAACTAATGAGAATATTGGTCTTTGACAATTACAAAAAAGTTTACCGATTAACCTTTTATCTGTTTATGCTTACATCTGACTGTCTTTCATACACCCTGATGTTCATAACATCTCGAGCGAGTCCAAAATCAGACACTTTGCAAGTCATGTCCTCAGCTACGAGGATATTACGGGCAGCCAGGTCTCGATGGATGCACTGCATGTGTGTGAATAGAATTCAGAATTAATGCTTTTGTTTTAAATCTACATTATGGGAGTTGAGGCATTGCACGGTTCGGTTTGGTTTGTGGTAACATCATGTGTGTATCTACATAGGAAGATTAATGTTCTTTTTAGAATTTGTCTCGCTTGACATTATACAAGCAAGTCAGAACGTTAAGACCAACTTTAATTAAAAGAATTCGGTGGTGCAAGTTAATAATGAGAAATTTCTTTGATCAACAGCAAAAGTAGTAGTCCCGGCCTATTTTCTACCTTCAGCCCTGGTAGGCGTACTTACATACATACATACATATAGATAGGGCATTTATATAGCGCCACTACGTCAAGAACGCAGCGCATTAGACAGGGTATAGAGAATGTTTGATACACTTAAATGTTCGAAGAGAGTCGGATTTCCTGATTGAGGTGGAGAGTGCATTCCAGGTGTGTGGAGCAAAATGTGAGAATGTGCGACTTGAGGCCGACTTTAGAAGCTTGATTGAGTTAGGTTCCATGAGGCGAGTAGTAGTACTTAAAACACAGGACAGTTCTTCGAACTGAGAAGTCTCCCGAATTCCGAAAATGTAAAACAGGATAATAGACAAATTCATAAAAGAACAATCTTCATAGAAATTGTTGTTATTGTTTAATCGGCGTGTACCGAAAACAAGTGATAATTTATGTGCTTTTGGGACATTACTAAAAGATAAACTACAACTTGCATATAACTCACTTGTTGGGATGATATAAACGTCATTCCATCAGCCACGTTACTTGCAAACTTCATAAGGTCAGTGGATGTGAATGATTTACTGACGCCGTGTAGGTTGCCATAGACACGCCCTTCTTTACTGCGACTGTCTTTCAGTAGATCTTTCAGGTTACCTCGAGATAGATACTCAACAATGATGTAAGGAGGATCTTTAGATAAGGCGAAATATATCATTAAGACGAATGTTTAAAGGCAGTGGACACTATTGTTAATTACTCAAAATAATTATTAGCATAAAACCTTTCTTGGTGACAAGTAATGGGGAGAGGTTGATGGTATAAAACATTGTGAGAAGCGGCTCCCCCTGAAGTGCCATAGTTTTTGGGAAAGAAGTAAATTTCCACGAATTTGATTTCGAGACCTCAGATTTAGAACTTGAGGTCTCGAAATCAACCATCTAAACGCACACAACTTCGTGTGACAAGGATGTTTTTTCTTTCATTATTATCTCGCAAGTTCGATGACCGATTGAGCTCAAATTTTCACAGGTTTGTTATTTTATGCTTATGTTGAGATACACCAACTGTGAAGGCTAGTCTTTGACAATTACCAATAGTGTCCACTGCCTTTAAGTTAAAATTGATCTTGTTTCACATTGGACACCGTCTTAAATCACTTTTATACTTGAATTGTCTATTTGAGATGATATGGAGATGGTTATTATAAATAAGACTGTCATTTGTTTGTACTTTCTTTGAAACTCTCTCCAACAAATCTGTGAATATTTGGGCTCATACTGTCTACGAAGTTGCAAGAAAAAAAATGAAAGAAAAACACCCTTGTTTTTGTATGTGTGTGCTTTCAGATGCATGATAAATGCTTCAAGTCTTTTTCAGATTGAAATATATTTGTAAGAAAATCTCTTTCTCAAAAACCATTTTACTTCAGTGAGAGTCATTACTCACAATGTTTCATACTATCAACAATTCCCCGTTGCACGTTACCAAGTAATGTTTTTGTAATAGACATTCCGAGTAATTACCAAACGTGTCTATAGTGACTTTAACATGGACCCAAAATACAAATCATTTATTGTATGAAACGATCGTTTATTTAATTCCAATATACGACGTCTTATTTGTTTCCAAACAAAAATACGCTTAAAGAAAATTGTTTATTTATTATTGAGGAACAAATACGCAGATAATCTTATTTGATTGTTACCTTCTTCTATGCAGAAGCCAAGAAGTTTCACAACATGGCAATGTTCAGGTAACTTCTTCATTAGTTCCAATTCACTTACTAAGCCATCTTTTTCAGTGACCGGTACACCATCTGGAAATTTTAAATGTAAATGTAGGCAAACGCAAAATCTTCATTAGTATGGATGTTTAAAGTAAAATTGCACCAACGGTTTCTAGAACTTTCCCAAACAGAAAGTGTGGAAATAATGAGAAACTGTCCGCAGACTCAAGTATGCCTTTTTGTAAAATACCTTCCTCTACAACGAAATCATATCAAACGCAAATAGTTCCCTTTCAATCAATAACTTCCACTACAATAACGGGTAGTTATCTTTAAAAATCCTGGACACTATTGGTAATTGTCAAAGACCAGTCTTCTCACTTAATGTTTCTCAACTATGCATAAAATAACAAACCTGTGAAAATTTGAGCTCAATTGGTCGTCGAAGTTGCGAGATAATATAATGAAAGAAAAACACCCTTGTCACACGAAGTTGTGTGCGCTTAGATGATTGATTTCTCACATTTTGAGACCTCAAATTCTAAATCTGAGGTCTCGAAATCAAATTAGTGAAAAATTACTTCTTTCTCGAAAACTATGTCACTTCAGAGGGAGTCGTTTCTTACAAAGTTTTATACCATCAACCTCTCCCCATTACTCGTTACCAAGTAAGGTTTTATTCTAATAATTATTTTGAGTAATTACCAACAGTGTCCACTGCCTTTAAGGCAAAGTCAAACATAGTTTTTGCGACGAAAAACAAATTATAACCCAGCCAAATACATCCCTACCAAATATAATCAAAATGCAAAAATAAATCATAATAAAGATAAATCATGAGCATAAATAAACGAGTAAGCAAAATAGGAAAGAGGAGAAAGTGGCCATGAGGTTTAATAAGAAAACATACCTTTCAATGTTTTAACAGCCACCATTGTAACCTTTGACCTTTCCAATATTCCCTCGGCTCGTGCAAGGAGAACCTTACCGAAGTTACCATGTCCAAGCTCTCTCACAATACGCAGCTTGTTTCTCTTGAAAGCTTTTTGAGCATTTGGGATATTTGCATATGTCGTTGTGTCTTGTTCTGTGCTGATTGTCACCATTTCTGGAGTAAAAAAACAAGAAGAAATGGATTACCTGGCCGTTTTCTTAACAAACTAGTTAAAAGTCAAGTGATACAAGGATAGGCTTCAAAGGAGATGATTGAGAAGAACCAATTCAAGACTTCGGCCAGGGTCTTTCGTAAGGATTGACAAGTAAAAGTAAAAAGTAAGCCCTGTGGTTTGGCACACTAGGCACATTACTTATAAAGGCATTGGTGAAACAACTATAGTTGGATTGCATGACCTCGATGCTCCAACTCAAATTAACTACACAACCGTACGCAACTCAATGGGAAACTACACAACCATACACAAGTCAATGGGAAACTACACAACCATACACAAGTCAATGGGAAACTACACAACCACACACAAGTCAGTAGGACACTTAACAACCATACACAAGTCAATGGGAAACTACACAACCATACACAAGTCAATGGGAACTACACAACCATACACAAGTCAATGGGAAACTACACAACCATACACAACTCAATGGGAAACTACACAACCGTACACAACTCAATGGGAAACTACACAACCATACACAAGTCAATGGGAAACTACACAACCATACACAAGTCAATGGGAAATTACACAACCGTACACAAGTCAATGGGAAACTACACAACCATACACAAGTCAATGGGAAACTACACAACCATACACAAGTCAATGGGAAACTACACAACCATACACAAGTCAATGGGAAACTACACAACCATACACAAGTCAATGGGAAACTACACAACCATACACAAGTCAATGGGAAACTACACAACCATACACAAGTCAATGGGAAACTACACAACCATACACAAGTCAATCGGAAACTACACAACCATACACAAGTCAATGGGAAACTACACAACCATACACAAGTCAATAGGAAACTACACAACCATACACAATGCAATGGGAAACTACACAACCATACATAAGTTAATGGGAAACTACACAACCATACACAAGTCAATGGGAAACTACACAACCACATACAAGGCAGTAGGACACTTTACAACCATACACAAGTCAATGGGAAACTACACAACCATACACAACTCAATGGGAAACTACACAACCGTACACAACTCAATGGGAAACTACACAACCATACACAAGTCAATGGGAAACTACACAACCATACACAAGTCAATGGGAAACTACACAACCATACACAAGTCAATGGGAAACTACACAACCATACACAAGTCAATGGGAAACTACACAACCATACACAACTCAATGGGAAACTACACAACCGTACACAAGTCAATAGGAAACTACACAACCATACACAATGCAATGGGAAACTACACAACCATACACAAGTTAATGGGAAACTACACAACCATACACAAGTCAATGGGAAACTACACAACCATACACAAGTCAGTAGGACACTTAACAACCATACAAAAGTCAATGGGAAACTACACAACCATACACAAGTCAATGGGAAACTACACAACCGTACACAAGTCAATAGGAAACTACACAACCATACACAATGCAATGGGAAACTACACAACCATACACAAGTTAATGGGAAACTACACAACCATACACAAGTCAATAGGAAACTACACAACCATACACAATGCAATGGGAAAGTACACAACCATACACAAGTTAATGGGAAACTACACAACCATACACAATTCAATGGGAAACTACACAACCATACACAAGTCAATGGAAAACTACCCAACCATACACAAGTCAATGGGAAACTACACAACCATACACAATTCAATGGGAAACTACACAACCATACACAAGTCAATGGAAAACTACACAACCATACACAAGTCAATGGGAAACTACACAACCATACACAAGTCAAGGGGAAACTACACAACCATACACAACTCAATGGGAACTACACAACCATACACAAGTCAATGGGAAAGTACACAACCATACACAAGTCAAGGGGAAACTACACAACCATACACAACTCAATGGGAACTACACAACCATACACAAGTCAATGGGAAACTACACAACCATACACAAGTCAAGGGGAAACTACACAACCATACACAACTCAATGGGAACTACACAACCATACACAAGTCAATGGGAAACTACACAACCATACACAATTGACCACCATCTTGGATGTAGAACAATAAAGTGCGTGCTGCGCACGACTTCAATCTTTCACGCGTGCACAGTTCATCAAAGATGGCGGCCAATATAAGGGTCTCAGACTGGAACAACTGTGAGGGTAGACCTGTTGCAGATGTGATATGCTGAAATAATAACAATACATGATCTATTTGGTTTGATTGCACCCATTAAAGAGTGCGCAATGATTGCCAATCATGAAATAAATCAATGAACTCGCAAGGGACACGAGTTGCCCAAACGACATTGGCAACATAACATAAGAACACAATTCTGCAATGTTTTAACGGGTAAAATGTTATTATGTTGGGAGGCTATTGGTGGTTACAGGCATCCTTCCTTTTGGCCGTTGTAAGAAAATTATTTATAAACGTGATAGCTAACCGAGTTAATGTTTTCCTGTGAAATATTTCCCTATGAAATGAAGTCATATTCCAGCAAACTGTGTCTGAAAACCTAATGAAGAACGCAACAGATGAATACGGTCGTTACAATCAAAAATTTAAGAAAATGTGTTCACATGATACAAATTTAACATGGTTTGTAACTCTTTTTCTCCTGACTCTCACACGATTGAGCTCCACTTTGCACAGGTTTATGTAGGATGGTTCATTTCATTCAATGGTTTATTAAAATTCTATTCAATTCGCTGCCAGCAGCAGAATTACATGAACAGTTACATAGTTAAAAAATTTGGAGTAAAACATTACATTACTATTTAAAATTGCCTGAATCTTACACAGAAAAACTGAGAGGGAGAAGTACTGTACACTCTTACAGGGAGGAGAACAGTTACTTAAAATTAATTAATTAAACATAAAATAAATGAGTAAAACATTACAACCAAAATTGGTTGGTTTCCCAAAACATGAGCACTGCCTTAGTGTCCGCTCTACCAATGATGTAAATACATTTAACTTCAGGTTATTTCAAGGCTTTTACCAAAAATAAAAAACAAGAGACAAATTTATGAATTTACATTTCTATCACTTGAAGGCACTGGACACTATTGGTAAATACTCAAAGAAATTGTTAGCATAAAAACTTACTTGGTTACAAGCAAGAGCTGTTGATAAACATCGTGAGAAACGGCTCTCTCGGAAGTAACGTACTTTTTTTAAAGAGTTTTTTTCTCACTCTAATATAAAAAGACTTCAGGCCTGAAGTCTTTTTTTAGGCATCTGATATCACACACATTTTGCGGGTTTTTTCATAATTTTCTTGCAATATAGCAACTTCGATGACCAATTGAGTCCAAGTGTTCACAGATTTGTTATTAAATGCATATGTTGGGATACATAAAGTGAGAATACCAGTCTTTGAGAATTATTACCAAAGGTGTCCAGTTCATTTAAAGACACTGGACACTATTGGTAATTGTCAAAGACCAGTCTTCTCACTTGGTGAATCTCAATACATGCGTAAAATAACAAACCTATGAAAATTTCAGCTCAATTAATAATGAAAGAAAAAACAGCATTGTCACACGAAGTTGTGTGCTTTCTGATGCTTGATTTCGAGTCCTCAAGTTCTAAATCTGAGGTCTCGAAATCAACTTCGTGGAAAATTACTTCTATCTCGAAAAATACGTTACTTCAGAGGGAGCCGTTTCTCACAATGTTTTAATCAACCTCTCCTCATTACTCATACCAAGTGAGGTTTTGTTATAATAATTATTTTGAGTAATTACCAATAGTGTCCAGTGCCTTACCATATGTCTAAGTCTGATAGGTCTACATTTAAAAGTATCATTCACATGATACGAACACCAACCTGTAACATCTTGGTAGACGGGCTGCTTATCTGCATCGGTTTTATTTCTGCCAGAACGGTTACTAGTGATAAAACAAACAACAAGTTATGATTTATGGGTTCTTAAAGGATAGTCGGGACTCTTTAAATAAGAGTACTATCTAAGTATTTGTGTATTTCCATTAAAAAGAAATCAGTTGGTTCCAGAAAACGAAGAAAACGTCCAATATATCATGTTTTGGTTTTACTTTGCTACAAATTAGGTAAAGGCATTTACCTTTTTTTCCCGGCAAATTGCAACAAATTCAACTTTACTAATTCGATTTCGTTCGAAGATGTATGCTCGGTCGCATTATAGCATTAGGCCTATTGTGTGTTGTAGAAATTAGGACTTAAAATCCTGTTAATTGTTTTAGAAAAAAAAATCACAATGTGATAAAAAAACAAACTCACGTCCGAGTGGATGATTTTCTTGTGACTGGAATGAAACAAACAAACAAACAAACAAACATTAACAAACAAACAAACATTGCTGTTAGTATTGAAATATAGACACAACACATCCCTACAGTTTGTTCAACGTTATGTTCTGAACAAGTACAAATTTTGTTGACCAGTTTATAGCGGATTTAAAGGGTCTTAAAGGCATTGTACACGTTTGGTAATTGTCAAAGACCAGTCTTCTCACTTGGTGTATCCCATCATATGCATAAAATAACAAGCCTGTGAAAATTTGGGCTCAATCGGTCATCGAAGTTGCGAGAAAATGATGAAAGAAAAAACACCCTTGTTGGACGAATTTGTGTGCTTTCAGTTGTAGTAAAAGACTTCTAGCTAGAAGTCTTTTATTATTAGAGTGAGAAATTACCTCTCTCTCAAAAACTACATTACTTCAGAGGGAGTCGTATCCCACTATGTTTTACTATCAACAGCTCTCCAATGCTCGTTACCAAGTCAGTGTTTAAGTTAATATTTGTTTTTGAGTATAATTACCAAACGTGTACCTTCCCTGTAAGTACGTTTGGTAATGATTCTGAAAATTAATGACAATGAGTTCTTACGTGGTAAGAAGTCAAACAGCTTTGGATAGTATAAGTCATTTTTGAGAAACTTTTCACCTCAAAGCACTGCGGCTGTGGAAAAAGATGTCATGTTTTATCCCGAAAAAGTTACTATAAGGAGTGTTACCGCGGTAACACTTTCAGACTACAATACTTCAAATGTTCGTAAAATATCTGGAAAACAAGGTTTTTCCCCATTTCTCTTATATCCACGTCAATGGCTGTCACTTTGGATACAATAACTCTGGTGTGAGAGCATGCAACTTTCACAGAGATCATTTTGTTAGAAAATGCAACACCGAGAGAAACAAATGTGGGGTTCTTGGGGGAAAACCTGAGAGTAAACCGCTGTGCCTCATTGGTAGAGCATCTGCCAAGAGTATCAGGGGTCTTGGGTTCAAATTCCAATCAGGAGCATTTGATTCTTCTCTCATCCCATGTTTGGTTAGAAATCAATTTGTATATATAAAATACCTTCAAGTTCAAGGTGACACTGAAGTCTACTCCTCAGAGTATAAACTAAAACGACAATGGCGACAAGCAGAATAACACCGACAACGACACCAACAATGACACCAGAGTTGATGGCCTGGGGAGGAGTAGAAGGCGGATCTGAAACTATATAATGGGGTATAAAATCAGGTTTAAGTTTCCCTGCATACTTGCAACTACCAAGACAGTTTGATAAAAGTCAACTTTGAAAGTTAAATGCAGTGGACACTATTTATAACAAACAATATCTTTTCGGGTCGCTATAACGCACTATGACCCATACCTTTAAAGGTAAAAAGTGGGTGTTCCTGATTGTATCAAGTGTCGGGAATAGTGTAAGCTGTTTGGTTGCTAGGGTATCTGAGAAACCATTTATCTCTTTATTTGACTTACACTTCTCAAGAGTTATTGGATCACTACAGAGTGTACTATCGCCATTCCCTTTGCAATACTTTGCCTGCACTTCATCCACATCCCCTATAGCTCTCCGTCTTCGTTTCTGAGTTTGTGGACACCAATCTGCTAGAACCACTTCAGAGTCTGTTGTGATACATCTTCCACACTCTGTCCAGTCTGATGAGCCACCTTCAAACTTCACCTCGAGCTGAACGCATCCTCCACTGCCTTGCAATCCAGAAACCTTGACTCTGCCCGCATCCTTGTTAAACTCAATAATTAAACCTATAGTGAAAGTTTATTAAGACAACACGATACAGTTACACAGTTAAAGGGCCCGTCTGTATATGTTCGATATACGTTCGGTAATGACTCTGAAAATTGATGGCGATAAAAACTTACATGGTAAAAAATAGGCCTACATCAGCTTTGGATCAGATATTGCTATAGATAGGCTTATAATGTATTTTGAGAAAACATTTCACTTCGCAGACTATATTCTACGGATATAGAAAAAGACATCACTTTTGAGTCCCCAAAAATTTGAATTTAAGAAGTGTAACCGGGCCGCCCAACGGTTTTCAGATTGTGTATTCCTTTAGGGGTTATTCTTACGTGGACATATATTCGCTCCGGAATTTCGGCGATATCTCAAAAACGCGACCACTCTTGAAAGGAAATTTTAGCAAGTTAAGTTTGTTGTATTAGCTGCATTTAGGATTAAAACAATCAAGTGGTTCCAAAAACTAAAGGTATAGACTGCCTTTAAAGCCATTGGACACTTTCGGAACAGAAAAAAGAATAAAAAAGTCACAGATTTACAAATAATTACTTACAGGGTTTACAGAAGGTAATGGTGAAAGACTTCTTATGAAATATTGTTCCAAGAAATGCTTTACTTTTTGAGAAAACGTTAAAATAAACAATATCAATTCTCGATATCGAGAATTACGGATTTATTTTAAACACATGTCATCACACGGCGAAACGTGCGGAAACAAGGGTGGGTTTCCCCGTTATTTTCTCCCGACTCCGATGATCGATTGAGCCTAAATTTTCACAGGTTTGTTATTTTATATGCAAGTTGTGATACACGAAGTGTGGGCCTTTGGAAAATACTGTTTACGGAAAGTGTCCAAAGTGGCTTTAATGGACTCTCACTTGAGAATATGAACATGACGATATAAAAACCATGAATAGGGTAAATTTGAGTTGATAGTTAAAGGTAGAAATCTTCCAGCTAAAGAAGGTCTCTTACAAAAACAGAAAGAATATGTTCTGTTTCAAATTGTCTTTTTTTTTATACATGCAATTTGATATGTCCACAGTCCTCAAAATTCTATTTCAAGCATTACATTTTTATTTGTGAAATCATTTTACATCAAATTATTATAACTATCATTATTATGGGTTTTGTTTGGGTGGTAATGCGATTGCGTCATCAAGTTTTCAGAGTTGGTTTATCAGAAAATGTTTACTAAAATGCATGTAATGTATAAACTGCAATAGTTGAAAACGAATTAACAAAAAAACACTTGTTATTTATCCAATGGCAAACACACGATGGTGAATCTTGAAAGTGCAATAACCAATAATACTAACCTTTATCTGTTGGTCCTTGAGCTGGTGTGGAAACGAAGGATAAAAAGTGTATAATTATTGACAAATTATTGACAAATATTGACAAATATTCATAGAAATCTATAATAAAGAGCCTGTGTAAGTCTTTATGTCTTGGAAAGGAAGGGAAAAGGTAGATCTCATTGGTCAAAATTTACAGTTTAAATAAAATAGAAAGATGCACACTCGGGATACATTATGATTAAACTCCCATAAAATATAGCTTAAAAAGTTTATGAGGAGTATTATGCAGTAAAACACCCCTTAAACCACCATCTAGTCTGGATAAAACAATTTCATGTGATGTGCTTTATCCACACGCCTCGATCATTCGTACAACGCAAAAACAATGTTTACTTTTTTTCCATGAACAAAGAGAGAAAGTTTAAGTGTTGTAAATTTGTGTCGATAAAGGGAGCAAAATATTTGAAATTGAAACATACGAACTTACGCAATGTGTATTCCACTACGCTGGCAGGACTGGGATTTTTCCCAACGTCATTCTCAGCATAAACCTTGATCTCGTACTCCGTGTATGAGTCGAGACCATCCACGTTGTATGTAGTCACCCCTCCGTCAATCATATCGCTGAATGTCTCTGAGGAGTCTTCTGCAGTCTTCTTGTGGCTGACATGAAACCACTGATTCTCACCACCATCATAACCAGCTGACCATCTTACTGCTATTGAACTTGAGGTACGGCCGTTCAATACCAAGCCGGACGGCTGATTTGGTCTTCCTGGAAAATGCATGTCATTGTATTAAGATTTGCTGATTTTTTAAAGAAAGCATGACAGCCCTACCTTTAACATATTCACAGGTTGAGTCTTATGCAAGGGGCATCTTTAAGGATAATGGTTTCAAAATAACCTTACTTGTTCTATTAACAACTACCATCAGCATGTCCACCTGTCCGATCCCATTAGAACTGCGACATGTATAAACTCCAAAGTCAACTCGTGAGTCCACTCTCTTGATCGTCAAGGTACTGGTCACCATGAATCCATAGATGTCATCCCCGATAGTGGTATCTTCTACTGTGTACTTATCGGGATTTCTCGTGCTAGAAATGAAAGTGTTGTCTGGATCGAACCACATCATGACAGGCGCTGGATTGCCGACTGCCTTACATGTTAAGTTGGCATCAATGTTATCCCTTACACCCATCTCATTGTCCTCCTTGTTGGTGATATTAACCTCATCTGTTGTTTAAAAAAGTGCGTGAAGACCTTATGCAACAGTGTTCTCAAATAAACCACAATCACAGTGACATGACAATTTTTTATTTTGTTTAAATGTCCACTTTAGATAACATATTTATAGGCAAGTCATTAGAGAAGTTTCAATCAGTATTCACGTACATGCCAAACTATTAACAAAGAAATATTTTATAGTGAATATTGATACAACAGTTTGTACAACAGCCTGAATATATATCTATCCTCGCTCGCCACAATTGCTTTAGATAACACTTTACTTGCGATAAATGACGATAAAATACGTATCATCTAAAACATTACAGGGTAAAACACAGCAACTCTGTTATGGCAATCAATTTAAAAAGAAAAAAATTACCTTGATAACAAAGTTCGTTTTAAAAGAAACTCTTTTTTTATAAATTACAAACAGTAAACATGAGAAACATGTACTTACAGTGTACTTTGACAATCACTGATTCCGAAAACACATCTGAGTTACTCGTTGGTATCCCATTGTTAGCTTTGCATCTATAGCTCCCTGCTTGATCTCTCTGGATATCACTCAATGTTAGTGTACTGCTTCCGTCATTGTAAACACTGCTAAGTACTGTACTGGGGGAGTCTTGCTTCTCCCATATGATAAAGTTACTAGGTTTCGGGTTAGCATCTGCAGTACATGTTAGGATGACTTCACCACCTTCAATGACTGGGGTGACAGGATTGACTGAGGCTGCAGTAAACTCAGGAGTATCTGCAAAAGGTATAAAAGGTAAATCTAGTCCAAAGTCGGACAGCGATTGTGAAAGAAACAACAAAACTTGTTTTTGTTCTGCAAGAGGATTTATTGCGTAAGTCCATACAGCACATACATGTAACAATAATGACCTTGAAATAATTTTCTACTTTTGGGGTTGAACTGTTTAATACAAATATATTTATATTTATATGAAAATGGTCAAATGCGACATGCACCTAGTCTTGGAGCAGTCTTGAAGAACAGTCTTGAGTCTCAAACCATGGAGGAAGGATGCTCAAACATGGCTGTTATATATCTTGTTGTCGATCAGTATTGCTGTTCTTTGTTCAAACATTACAATTAATTTAAAGGGACACAGTGGGGTAGAATCATAAATAATGTTTTTATAGATGGTTGTTGTAAAAAAAAAATCATCAAAATGTCACGTATTTAGAGAAAAATTATTAAAATTGTATTTGAAGTAATACCACCCATGTACTTACACTGCACATTCAGTGTACATGAATCAGTGACGTCAATGTCGACTCCACACGTGACTGCATCATTAGACGCACTGCATTGGAATACAGCACCATTGTCATATTAACACGTTGGTTGTGATGTCCAGTGTGGTGATGATGCCTCCATTGCTACCATCAGAGTCTGGTTGAGGACTAGTGTTAGTTTGATCCATACCATCTCTTGACCATGTCAGTGTAGTAGCTGGGTTACTACTGTCGGATACACATCTTAATACAGCAGTGTTGCCAGCAGTGGCAGTCGCACATGCCATGATGCTCACAGATCTGACACAGACTAAAAATAAATAAAGATGGCGGAAACAGGTGTTAAATTTGTTGGATTTCAAAAGAAAAGTGTAACTTTGTTCACAATTTTACCTGGCGTCTTTAAATATAAATCTGATTGCGCAATTTTTAGGTAGACTCTTGTTCACGTTCATTGTTCTCTTTTATACAAAGAGAAAACGTGTCAATAGTTACGCATACCAAAAATGGCAGATTACGGTCAGATGGCGAGGTTTAGCTGCACGTTACGCAACCAAATATGTGAAAGTGAACGTCAACAAATTGTGTTGTTACGTGGTGACGTCACGACGCGTCACCACTTTGGGCTTATTGCATGCTCACGTATGACGTCTGCGCGCACATAGGTACCTGACGTGAAAATGGTTACTTCACGTATGCTAAAAACGTGAGATTTTAATGACACAATTTTCTGACGTTCACGTTCACGTTCACGTTCATGTTCACGCGGAACGTGCAGCTGAACCGCCCTAATATAGCCTCGCGAAACGTCAATAGGGGTCAACAGACACTTAATGCTTAACTCACATTGAACATCTATCGGACCAAGCGTTGCCTTTGAACCACTCATTGAATGCTTCTGTGCACCACACTTGATGGTATGTCCATTATATTCTCTGATTGGTGTGAAGTTCAGAGTGCTGCTGAACATGAAGCGATTCCCTGACGGTGAAGGCGTTGTGATTGGGTTGGGTGTTATTGCTGTATCTTCTCTGAACCAATGTAAACTCCAATCGTCTGGAAACCCCATGTCTGCTTCACACATCAGACTTGTCTGTACATTCTCAGTCATTTGTGTATTGCCGGTTATGCTTGGAGTGTCTGGAGAACCTACATGCATACGAAGACGAAACAAACATCGTCATTGGACATTAGAAAATATAACACAGAATTGCTGATCACCATAAAGAATACACCAACCTCCCTGTCTTGGGTAAATTAATTTGGTATTGCATCTCTTTTCTGAATAAAGGAATTGCATTTATAATAATCGCTTCTGATTCATCTTGTTCATTGCCAATTTTACCAGCACGGCTAGTACAGTTTTAACACAGTGCATATGGGAATGTATACCTGAAGACATTCTCACACGATGTGCAATTTCTTCATGGGCATTATTACCTTGAACTGTACATGTATAGTTCATATTACCTTCACACTAACTAAAGAACAAGTGAGGATGTATAGGGGAACATCACAGGAGCCTGGTTTGGTGAAAAAAAAACCTTTAACAATTCAAGGAACCAGTCGTCGATTTAATCAAACTATTTCTAACTTAGGATTAGTCTTGGGACTTAGAACGAGTTAAGTTCCGTGTCCACCTACGTTATAGGACGCAGAGAACCCTAAATATACTCGTCCTAACTCGATAATCCTAGCGTTTCGTGAAATCGGCTGCCCACCATTCAATCAATGCAGTCATGCTGTTTTATTTCATCTGCATGACCTTAGATAGCCCATGTTGGATCTATATATTTTATTATTGTGTCAATAAAAACAAGCAAAATACTTTGGGGTCTTTTTCGACTTTGTTAGTAATTCAGACCGAGGTATCTCTCTTATACATGTAAGTACTTTGTCTTTGATCTAAAAAGTTCCTGTGTGAATGTGATGATGTGAACTTAAACTGCTGATACAAATGCCATTGTTTGTACTTAAAGTTGTGGAATACTTTAGGAAATAAATGAGTCCTTTTCCATTGGTGTATGAGTGTTCGTTACGTACCATTCACATTGAGTACTGCTGTCACCTTTGGTAGATCTCCTTGTGATTGTGGAGTGCTTGCCTGACACATCACCTCATCTTTATGGTTGTTCCTAGTTGGAGTAATCCACCAAGATCCTGTGGTATCATATAGTTCATCAGAGTCTGCTGAAGGTGGGGATACTGTACCACCAGACTGCATTACACCATTGAGAAACCACTTGATATCTGCAGATGGTCTGGTACCCATAACAACGCATGTGATTGTGCTCATCAAACCTTCATCTACAGATAATGTACCGTCTGAGTTGGTTCCTTGGAGAGTCATTTTGGATGATATTGGAGGAACTGGAAAAGAACAAATTACCTCAAACAGGGTTATCTTAAAGGAATTTCTCACGCCGATGACACACAAAAAAGTACAGCGTAACACTATGACACCGACTGAAATTAATCAATAATAATCTGATGACAGTATATTGCTGCGAAACTTGTTTCTCCTTCTTGTATTAAAAAATCTGCTCAGAAACAAAAGAGCATAACTATATAGTATACAGCGCAATGAGAGCTAGAAAATTGAACCATGGTTATGATTACTCACATAAAATTTTAACGAGAAGTACAGAACCACAACGATGCAAAGAATATAAATCCTAGGTCAGTGGAACACTTGAGTTGGGGTTCAAATAAAATATCATTTAAAAAGAGTCAGCATTTTAAGTTAGGTTGAGCTGTTTTCACAGCAAGATTTTGGCACTCAGGTCTCTTATTGAAAAAGAGACGAATATCGGATATAAAGCAATTGAATTGATGCATGCCAGCATGTTATTTAACAAATGTTTTATTCTTATGCCAATGGAAGCCAAATTTCTGTGTATTTATAATGCGGACAATAAACAGATCTAAATTCGAATGTAAATCAAGTCCGAACCTTTGACTTGTAAAGTTACAGAAGTATCCTTCTCAGTATCTGTATTCCCATCTTGTCTGTTAGTAGCACCACATGTCAGTTGCTGCACTGCAGGACTCTCTGGAACATTCACAGTTACTGCACTCAAGCTGTCACTCAATCTGCTATCTCCACTATTGGGAGTGGTAGTCCCAGGAAGTCCTTGATAGAGTGGTGTACCCTGAAGAGTCCAGGTGAAGACTGCATTAGGTTTGATGCCGAGCGTCTCACAACTAAACTGATGACCATCTCCTGCTATCACTTCAACATCGGCTTGGTCGGCGTAGATGGTATTCTTATATGTTAAATATATGGTAGCAGGCGGAACTGGAATATAAAAAACAGACGTAAATGTGATAGACTTCGATATAGTTCAATTCTAAAGATTTACTTGTTGGAAAACAGGCCAATTTCAAGTTTACCGTGGCCTTATAAAGAGGGTCCAGTTTTCTTGGGGCCAGTTCGCGTATAGTTGCTATAGATATGCCATTTTCGTCCAAACTGGCATTATAATGTGTAACACATGCGTTTGGTTGCTTTTTCACCTAAAATGGCTTCTAATCGCAATTTATCTCAACTCCAAATCTGGGCTATATCATATATTTATTTTCATCTATCGGCAACTCTTAATGCTCTTTTAAAGAAAACCGTTTAGTTTTCGCAAATTCCACAGAGGCCATGGCAGATGAAGACGCTATTGGCTCGCCTACGTATTCTTTACTTGATTTCACAATAGTCTGTAAAACTGAAAACTCTGAATAGCACATCATTGTAGAAACACGAGTTATTGTAGCGTTTTTTTCTTATAAATTTTCAGTTGCAAAAATAATGTGATCGCCACGACTTAGAATATGGGATGGATGGATCAGACAGAACCTTATTCAATTTAGTGCATAATTGATCTTGGTAAAATGCCTCTTTGTTTTGTAGTCTAGTTCTGGCTACTATTTTACCCCGAGGGTACCTTTGGTACGACTGTGAAAGTTAATGTCTGTAAACTGACGTGGTAAGAAGTAAAGTGTAGGCCTATAGCTTTGGATTAATGCATTTTGAGAAACATTTCACTTCGACTTACTGCGGTTATGGAAAAATATATCACTTTTTATCCTACAAAAGTTGAAATAGCAGTGTTACCAGTGAGGCTTCTGAGATTATGTGAAGTCCTACAAGGAAGTATTCTTCATGCGTGGACATAATATTCACTCAAGGTTTCGGCGATATGAAAAATGTTTTATTGTATAATACATGTATCTATATTTTGTAGGGCTCCGGGAAAAAAACCGTTTACAGACTTTATTGTTTCTGATAATTGTGGTTTATATACTATTTATGACAATTGAAATACAACAGACAGGGCACATCTCATTTTGATTCAACTAAATTCTAATGTTCATCATGCCAGCATGAAAATCATTTCCTCGGTTGCACATATTAAAAAAATACACAATATCTAAAGAAACATATATTTCTATCTGAAATGTCATACTTGATGAGAAATAAATAAAACTAATTTCCCGTTTGGAGTTTATCGCTCAGTGAGCGTTTTTATTAGTTTGTAAAAATGTGAAATCGGCAAAATGCTAGGGATCAATGAAAGATGCAGTTTGCTCAACAATAAAATCTTTAACAATCCGTCAAAGCACTCTAGGTTTACAAGTTTTAGCAATAGGAATGCCATCTGCAGTTTTCCAAATTTTGACGAACTGTGGACAAAACACTTTAGAACCTTATCGCAAACTCTATCTGGCCCTGTTCAGTGACCTTTGAACAGCAGCAATATCAACCTTACGGCGTTTTAGGTATAGCTACTTTACTTAGGAAAGTCACAAAGTGGCGAAGTGACTAAGTTTTAATAAAGCGTCCCGCTACACAATTCATTCAGGCATTCGTGAAGCTGCCAACTTCATTAGGTTGTGGTTTGTGCATAAATATCTTTAAATACACAATACAATAACACACGAAAAACTATTGCACGAACAATCTTGGCCTGACGACATAATGATGCACTCGAACAGACCCCAAAGACAAAAATTATATTAAAAATGGCCGACATGTTTTACCAGAACAAAACTTGACACAGCACATGCAGCGCAAAAAAGAAGTGGTCGCCACAGTGCAGAGCCCGGTGTGCATTATCAAGAGCTATGTTGGGTATTGAACATGCCAGTTCTGTACATACATTTTGTCGTATTTGATCGCTGACACCACCGCCCCCCCCCCCCCCCATTATCGCACTCTTAAAAACTTCTTGGAAGGAGGCCATTGCAGTGCACTCTGAGCGGTTGTCCATATTATAACCATATTATAACAAGTCCTTACTGCGTTGTTGTCTTTATAAAAAAAAAAAATCAAACATAAGAGTATTAAGCTTATGGACAATAAAACAATTTTTTAAGTAGTTGTTTGTCACGATTTATAAGTTTGAAAAATAGATAAAGTTGTTTGGGGGCTGACTCCGCCTACCCCTTTTGTGACGTCAATCGAGGCAGACTTTGCCTACAAGGCGTATGGAGTAAACACACGTGCAAAGTGCAAAGTACATGCGGTCCAAAATTCTTTTTTTCCCCGGCAATGTAGACCAGGTGTATTGCTGCTGGATGCAGCAAAACAACAAAGATGGGGTCAGGTTGCATGTGTTTCCTGCAGATCCCAAGTATGGGCGGTTGTGGGCCGCGAAAGTCGGACTAACAAGAGCAACAGTGGTCCGGGGCGACGTCTTTTCCAGCGCTGTGCAGCGAACACTTCGAGCCGTCGTGCTTCGAATCCGGAATCAACCACACATTTGACATGAAGAGAAAGATTATTCTAAAACATGACGCCATCCCAACAACTTGTCAAGAGTGAAAAGTCAAAGAAGGTACCTGAAAAACGTGACGAACCTAGAAGAGCGTATGCTAAACGTGAATAGTTCGGCTAAAAGTTTTAACTTTGAGGGCATGTTTTTAGAATTGCGATTCATGGACCGTCCACATGCACAGCAGCCGTAGTGCGTGCAGCAGTCTGCTCTGTGGCCGTAGTTGTGTACGTAGGCATCATACCGATCAATCAGGTACCCAGACGTAGTGTAAGGAGCCCAGACGACACATTTTCTCTTCAAATATCGCGCCTCAATTGACGTCACAAACAGCGCCCTCTCGGGTCGGGTCTACTCCTAAATTTGTATTAATAAAAATGAGAACGATTTTTTTTTAGAACCTTAGTTAACTGTTTATTCACATTCCACTCATCAAAACACATTATCTTTAAAAGTTTTATTTTGAAAAAATACCACTTCCAGGTGACTGACAAAATGCTCTTTTTCCCCTTTGAAAAGGAAAATGTTATTCAGTGTAATGAGGGTACCAGTGGGTGGAATAATATTCGCCTTGCGTTTTACTCCCTTTAGACAATCAGCATGCATGACGAATAATAAACTATGTACCACATGAATCAGTTATATTATTCTTTTGGCATTTCTCCAAGTCAATCCACCTGTAGCCAGTTTCACTCCTGTGGCTTAACCGCAATTGACTTTGAATAAAGAGACTTTGCATTCTGATACAAACCTATAGATAACTTCCTTTAGCAATTCCATATTATTTTTCATTACCATGGTATCACAATCCCCCCATCAAAGCCTGTTCAGCATCTATATGACAATGATACAAAGATACTTGAGCTCCTACCTCTTATTCGCACTTCCTTTGTGTCATCTTTGTTAAAACCATTAACATCTATCACCCCACACCAGTACTTAGCCTCATCATCCAATGTCACTTGTCTTATTGTTAATGGATACAAAGGATCATTTGGATCAAATCCATAATGTGTGTCGTCTCTGTTGACGAGACTCCCAGACGCTTTCACCAATCTCACTATAGTGGATGTGTTGTCAAAATCATTATTGTTCAAGCTGCTATCTCTCCATCTCAGTTGTAATATTTCATCTCCAGGTGAGCAAGATGGTGTTCATGCCAATATCTGCCCATGCTTCTCCAGTAATAAATGGCTGTGCAGTCAGTCCTGCAAAATATCAACGGCTCTTTAAAACACTTGCTTTATGCTTTAAAATTTATTCATTGCCTCTTCTTTTTACGTATCGTTTTACTGCAAATTGTTTTTAAGGGGGCTTGAAAAAGCTGCACTGCAGTTTAATTTTCGTTTTGATTACTAGTATTACTTCGTATATAAAAAAGAAAAAAAAAATGCTCGATGTTGTTTTTGTTATATCTGCTGTTTTAAAGTAATGAATTACCCGTTATACAAAGTTCCGCATAATACAGGTTTTCTCGGTCATTTTCGGCAAATGAGCAGCCAAGTTAACCACCGAGCTATTCTATTTCGCGCGAAATCGAATGCTACTGAAAAGGGTCATTCGATTTCGTTTATGATTGGTCAAATGTAATGTTGCGTCATTCGATTTAACAAAATGATCAATCAATTTAACAATTCATCAAAGCAGCATTCAAATTCACAGTCGCTTCTTGAGGCGTGTGTGTCACAAAAAAGAATGACGATATGCGTATAATTGAACAGAGTGCTAAAGGAATTCGACTCGATCCAAAACGAAATTGAATGGCCGAATTCTGAATTTGAAACGCAGTAACAACTGGAGAGTCTAAACAGCTTTAATTTGAACGCATGGAAATGAATTTGACCGCTCATTTGCCGAATTTGACCGAGAAAACCTATATGTTGATTGACCTGAAAGTTGGTCCATATGGGGTCGATTTCACGAAGCGCTACGAGGCGTCGTAGCTCTAGTTACGATGTATACGCGTCGTAAACTTACGACGTGCTCCCCCATCGATTTCACGAAACTTACGATGCATTCTAGACGTCGCAAATTCCTTGACAACGAGCTAAGGTACATCGTAACTTACGATCACCCAAAGGGTCGTCTTAACTCACGTTGCTCTAGTCTCAAATGGCGTTAATGCTGTTCTAGACAGAGAAGCCGGGCGGGCATTGCGCCGAGCTAGAAAGGTTATTTCGTGACCAAAGATGCCCACTTGATACATTATTAACGGACGATGAAATTTACAGGCGCTATCGCTTTACACGAAATGGAATTGTTGGTTTATTGAAAAGGGTTGAATTAGAACACGACACAAAAGGTAAATTTAAATTAATAAGCATCGATGAAATGTTTAATTTGTTACTTATTACATGAACAATTTTAATTTATTTCTGTAAACTTACACAAGTACATGTACTCGACAAAACGCCAGTGATTAAAATCCCTTCAGCAGTAAAAGTAAACTGTCTAGCGCCACCATTCGTTTGCTCAAAAAACATGAAAAAAACATAAACAAACATGGCGGCGTTCACGCAGTGTCTTGCACATTTTGCGCGTCTGCGCCATTTCTTTCTCCTCTCTTCGTCTCTTGTTAAACGGCTGTTTCGTTATTACAACGCGTATTTGACATATAACAGCCGTAGTGCAAAAAGGTCATCCTCGTTTTAAAACTTCGTTTTATATAAAGGGCATTTTCAATGCGTTGCGATGCGTCGTCCGTACGACGCGTTTTGTGAAATCGTTTATGCAGTTCGTCGGAGCTACAATACATCGCAGAGCCGCGATGCATCGTAAACCATACGATGCATCGTATGTTAAGAAGAGCTTCGTGAAACCGACCCCCTGGACACATAGCAGAGGTAAACGTATTTAGGCTTTGTTTACGAATGTTTACGATTGCAATCGGTTGTCATTGTCGTACATTATTACACCTATTCTGGTTATGATCTTGTTACACCTTTTTGACACATGGATTTAATTGAAATGAATTTCAAATTGTAGTTATAGTAAATAAAATATTAAGAAATAAACCACAAGGGAAACTCACCTGGGTAATTCTTTTTGAAACTATTTGCGGTTCAACACAAAAAGTATTTGAATTTTACAAATGTAGGCCTACCTTTATAATTGTAAATAATGTCACGCTTACCTTCAAGAAAAAGAAGCAAAACAATGAGACGTGAATCACGTAACTTCATTTTGCCACTATGCAGATCACTATAAGTCTGTTAATTGCACGGTTTTTTTCTGATAGTTGTGCTGAACTCGTGCAGCATGAATGACAAACTCTATACTGCTTGTAATCGAATAAAATACTTATTTTATGGTGCCGCACTTCCTGGTTAGGGCGAAAGGTCACTCAATAAATCTCGTTTGAGCGCTTTTGAATTATGTACCGTGAACTTTTGTTTACAAAATAGTTACAATGCGTATGATTTTAGCTCATGCAGCCAGATATAGGCCTATGATCCCACAAACTTGAATCGAGTAAGCGGGAAATCGTACGTGCATAATTCGGCGGTAAGCAGACTCAAACTTAGCCATGGTGTACACGCGGGGGAATTCCCTATAAACATTCACACACACAAAACGATTCCCTCCAATTTCCTCAGATACATAGCCAGTATGGGCAATTGCCCAACTAATGACTAACGTTTTGATGTTCGAGGACAAATATTATTTACAGAAACTTTTCATTTATTGAATATTAGAAGCAGAAATTTGTATACGGAAGTTCAATGGTTTAAAGAAGATTCAATGATTATACTACGGAAGGTTATTTTTTGCTTTGTTTTTGTTTTTTTCCAGATCGATTTGATTTTCTTTGTTTTGCCTTGTTATGTACTTTTTGTTTTTGTATGGTTGGGGTCGAATAAATCATCACTGTTTTGAGAAAAACTCAATCGTACGGGAGTAGCCTGCATGACCTTGCTCCATGACCAACCTTATAAAAACGGAGCAAAATAAGAGAATGGCTTCTGACTGGCACCCCCGAACAAAGACATGGACAAAATAGGGACACCGCTAACATAGGGCTAGATAGCTCAGAAGTAGAGAGCCGGCACGTTAATCCGGATGTCGTTGGTTCGAATCCAATTCTAGTCAATTCTTTGTTCAACCCCAACAATCACAATAAGAGAAGTTAAATCTTTACTGTCGCATGTTCGTCACATGCATTTATACGCCACATTATTTTTGTGAAGATGACAAAATGCTCTCTTGATCATTTTGGACAAAAGTCCAGTCACTTCTCTTTGAAAGGAAAATGCCATTCGGTGTAATGAGGGGAGTATGGTGAGTGGAACATTGCGTTTTACTTCACTTCAGACAATCAGCATGCATGACGAATAATAAGGTAGGCCTTTGTACCACATGAATCTGCTAGGCAATTCTCCAAGTCCAGAGAGTTTTGCCAGTCCACCTGCAGCAAGCTTCACGCCTGTGGCTTTAACCGCAATTGACTTTTAATAAAGAGACAGAGACTTTGCATTCTGACTTATAGGTAACCCTCCTGTAGCAATCCACATCACAAATCTGATAGTTGAGCTCCTACCTCTTATTCGCATTTCCTTTGTGTCATCTCTGTAAACACCACCAACGAACACCTCACACCAGTACTTAGCCTCATCATCCAATGTCACTTGTTTTATTGTTAATGGATATAAAGGATCATTTGGATCAAATCCATAATGCGTCTCATCTCTATTAATGAGATTCCCAGTTGATATCACAACTCTCACTATAGTAGACGTGTTTGAAAAATCATTATTGTTCAAACTGCCATCTCTCCATCTCAGTAGTAATATTGCATCTCCAGGTGAGCATGCCAAAATGGTGTCCGAGCCAATATCTGCCCATGCTTCTCCAGAAATAACTGGCTGTGCAGTAACTCCTGCAAAAACCAACGACTCTTTAAGACCCTTTTCGAAACCACGCCTTTGGCTTTGGATTCGGCTCAGGCTAGATTGGCCCCTCGGTTGTTTTGACAATTTGCGCGTGCTTTGCGTACGCGCCCAGGGCTTCAGACGACAGGATGGAGCCTGAAGCCGAATCCAAAGCCGAAGCCGTGGCTTCGAAAAGGGCCTAAGACAATTGCCTTATGCTTTATCTTTATCGTTTGCCCCGCTCCCCCCTCCCTTTTTAACTTTCGTTTTACCGCAAATTGTTTTTAATGGGGCTTGAAAAAGCTACCCATACAAATTATTTGTCGTTTTAAAAACCAGTACTTCGCATGAGAAAATCAAAAATAAATTGCTCGATGTTGTTGTTTTTGTATTAAAGGAACACGTTGCCTTGGATCGGTCGAGTTGGTCTTTGAAAAGCGTTTGTAACCGTTTTTTATAAAATGCATATGGGTAGAAAGATGTTGTAAAAGTAGAATACAATGATCCACACAAACATGCCTCGAAATTGCGTGGTTTTCCTTTTACCTTGTCGACTAACACGTCGGCCATTTATGGGGGTCAAAATTTTGACTCCCATAAATGGCCGACCATGTTAGTTCGCACAGTAGAAGGAAAACCACGCAATTTCGAGGCAAACTTGTGTGGATCATTGTATTCTACTTTTAAAACATCTTTCCAACCATTTGCATTTTATAAAAAACGGTTACAAACGCTTTTGTTTTGACCAACTCGTCCGATCCAAGGCAACGTGTTCCTTTAATATCTGCTTTCATCAATGAACTGTTATTCAAAATTCCGCCTTAAAGCCTAATATGTTGATTGACCAGCAAGTGGGTCTGCATGGACACACAGCACACGTAAATGTATTTAAAGGCGAATGTTTACGGTTGCAATCGATTGTCATTATCGTACATTTTTGCTCTGATCTTGTGGGACCTTTTTGACGCAATGATTTAATTGAAATGTAAATAAGATATTAAGTAATAATCAACAAGGGAAACTCACTGGTTAACTTTTTGAAACTATTTGCGGTTATTGAATTTTACAAATGTACTCATAATTGTAAATAGTGTCACGCTTACCTTCAAGAAACATAAGCAAAACAATGAGACGTGAATCACAGTAGCTAAGAATTTGCGACTTCATTTTCGCCACAAATGCAGATCACTATAAGTCTGTTAATTGAAAGAATTGAAGACCTGCTAATCGACAAGTTCCACTGGGTCGACGCACCAAGAATAGAGCGAGCTCATCGGGACGGTCAAGACAGAACCGGTAAGCCAGCCCATATTCTGGTTAAAATGCTGTCATACAGGGACAAAATTACGGTACTAAAATCCCATCGCTCTGCATTGGAGGGCCTACCCCTGTTCGTAGTTGACGACCTCACGGCGAAGGATAGAGCAGAGAGATACAAATGGAAAACGGAGGTGAAGAAACTGTACGACCGCGGAACAAAGTTGCGTTTCTTTGCGGGTTTTTGGCGTAACTCTACGGGAGCTCAACACAAGTTTGACTAAAAAAAAAAACATCGTTTTTTCACGAACAATAATTTAATTGTGGAGCCATATCCAGACCTACATTTCCAGTAATAAGGTATCTTGATGTGTTGAACTTTTTCAGAGGTGTATGGTCCTTAAATAAGTTATAAGTTATATATTCATTTGCTGTTCACGTTTGGTTTATAATATAATCTCTTTTTGCTTTGGTTTTTCTTATAATCTGGTTAGGGTAGTTTTCCCTCGTTTTTCTACCTATCTGCCTGGTTTGCGTTAAACGTGGGTTTCAGTCCGTATTGCTACCCTTTGTTCTTATTTTTTTTATTTGCGGAGTTCCCAGGGGTCTTTTCTATGGCTAAATTCCATCTAGCTTTGGTTTTTGGACGGTTTCATCAGTTACGTCACGGGTCCTTTTTGGTCCATGGGGGGTGGGGTTGGGTTTGGGTTAGTGGTTTGGGGGGAGGGTTTTTTGTCCAACCTTGTTTTTGTTTTTTTCTGCCAGTGGCCCTTTTTTTGCTGGTTTGGGGGGGTTTTGGTAATGTAAAAACCCTGGAGGAGGAAATATTCAGTACTAGTAAAACCTTTTTTTCTGTACAGTCAAAGCTTTCGTGTATACGATATGTAGAGAATGTTAAGGCTATTGTGTTGGTTACATGGAATGTCAGCTTTCTTTCTATTATTGAGTTGCCTCTACTATTTCAAAGGATTGTAGATGATTAACGGTCAAAGTACTTATATAAAGCAACGCCAGCTCCTATCCATAGCCTCTATGAATTGCCGTGGTTTGGCTGATCACACAAAAAGGAGGGATGTTCTGCATTTTTTGAAATCCAAGAAACATTCCATTTATTGTTTGCAGGACGTCCATTGGGACAAAAATATTGAGAGTAGAGTAAGAGCTGAATGGGGGCTGGAATGCTATTTTAGTTCCTTTAAAAGCAATGCTAGAGGTGTGGCTATTTTGTTTAACAATAATTTCGAGTTTAATGTCCATAGGTCTTGCAACGATCCTAATGGTAATTTTTTGGCTTTGCATATTGAAGTGAGTGACATGAACATCACCTTGATTAATATTTATGGTCCTAATAAAGATGAGCCTTTTTTCTACGATGGTATTAGCAATACTATTAATACTTTTGATAACCCCCACACGGTTATTTGTGGGGACTGGAACTTGGTTTTGAACGATAATATTGATTGTATTAACTACGTAAATATCAATAACCCGTTAGCAAAGAAAAGAGTTCTCAGTCTTTGTGGTGAGCATGATCTTACTGACCCCTGGCGTATTCAGAATCCTACTACTGCTAGTTACACTTGGAGGCGGCATGATTCAGTGAAGCAGTCTAGATTAGACTTTTTTCTCATTTCTTCAGAAATGAACTCTAAAGTCACCGGTTGCGATATTAAGCCAGGGTATCGTACAGATCACTCCTTAATAGACATTCAGTTTGACTTCAATCAAATGGATAGAGGGCCAGGTTACTGGAAATTTAACAATTCCCTTCTTTCTGATACGGTGTACGTTGATCAAATTAAAAATGCTATTAAAAAGGTTGTAGAAACTTATGCAGCCTTTCCTTATCTGCATTCCAACTTGGTTCACATCCATCCAAATGACATCCATTTTACTGTTAATGATCAGCTCTTTTTCGAAATGCTATTGTTGGAGATTAGATCAAAAACAATCTCTTACGCTTCGTGGAAAAAGACAAGCAATAATAAGAGAGAGTCCCACATTGAGACAGCGATTCAAAATCTTTCTTATCAAATTTCTCAGGGGGACTTAACAGTCACTGAAGAGCTTAAGTCAAAACAAACTGAGCTTATTGATCTGCGTAAAAAGAAAATGGAGGGTGTTCTTATTCGATCTAAGACCCGCTGGATAGAAGAGGGTGAAAAACCATCACGGTATTTTTTGAACATGGAAAAACGCAAGATGATTAATAAAACTATCAGTTCTGTTGTCAGAGATGACAACACTTATGCTAGTTCCTCCGGTGAAATCCTAAATGAGTCTAGGCTTTTCTATAAAAAACTTTATTCTGAGGCTGAAAACTTGAACGACAGCAATTTGAGCTCTGTTTTTAATGGAGTTCCAGTTCTCCCGGATAGACTGCGGGAGAGTCTGGAAGGTCCTTCGTCATACCATGAACTCCTAAATGCCCTAAAGGGGAGCAAAAATGACATATCTCCAGGTTCGGATGGTTTCAGCTTCGAATTTTATAAGTTTTTCTTTTCTGATATTGCATGGTACCTGTTGCGTTCTTTAAATTATGCATACTCCTCAGGGAGTCTTTCAATTACGCAACAGTATGGTATTGTTACGATGTTGCCTAAGGGGGACAAGCCACGCCAATTTCTTAAAAATTGGAGACCTATTTCACTTTTGAATACCTCATATAAACTAGCCTCTTCTTGCATTTCTGATAGACTTAAAAAAGCTCTTCCTTTCATTATTCATGAAGAACAAAAGGGTTTTCTTAGTGGCCGGTATATTGGAGAAAACATTAGGCTGATGTACGACCTGCTTAATTTTACAGAAAACAATAATATTCCCGGTATGTTTTTGTTAATTGATTTTGAAAAAGCCTTTGATTCAGTTTCACACAGTTTCATTTTGAAGGTTCTTGAACAATTTAATTTTGGCCCTTCCATTCAGAAATGGTTCAGTGTTTTTTATAGCGGGGCGAAAGCTTCCGTTCTTGTGAATGGTTTTCTTTCCGAATCTTTTAAGATTGAAAGAGGTTGTAGACAGGGTGACGGTTTGAGCCCCTACCTATTCCTTTTATGTGCAGAAGTGTTCGGAATGTTGATCCGAAAAGACAAAGTGCTTAAAGGCATAATGGATAGCGGTTGTGAATTCAGACTTTCCCAGTATGCTGATGATACAGTTCTTTTTTTAGACGGCTCAGAAGGCTCCTTTGAAAAGTCCTTTGAAATACTTGCGGCCTTTGCTAGAATGTCTGGCTTAAAAGTCAACATTGACAAAACTAATGCGGTTTGGATTGGTAGCAACAAAGGGCGTAAGAAAGGGATTTGTGAGCACATCAAAGTTAACTGGGTTTTGGCTGAAAACTCTTTCAGAGCCCTTGGTATAGACTTTAACACTAATCTTGCTAGTATGGTGAATTTGAACTACACCAAGGTCATTTCTGCTATTAAAAGTTTAATTGAGCAGTGGTCTAAACGTAACTTAACGGTGCTGGGGAGAGTTACTGTAACAAAGTCGCTCCTTTTATCTAAGCTTACTTTTCTTATTTTAACTCTTCCCAACCCGCCTAGCAATGTTATCAAAGAATTAGACTGTATGTTCTATAACTTAATATGGAAAGGGAATGACCGTGTGTCCAGGAACCAGATGATTCAAGGCTATAGTCATGGAGGAGTTAAAATGATTGACATGCATTCGTATATAAAAGCCCTTAAGGTCACCTGGATCCGCAGATTTCTAAGTTCAAATAACTTGGGTTGGGTCACTCTTTTTTTGAAGATTTCGAACATTCATGATCCTCTAGCACTCGAGGGAGGCCACCAGGCATTGCTGATCTATTTAAAAGGGGCTGCAAATCAAAACCATTTTTGGATTGATGTTCTTAATGCTTGGTGCAGCTTTGTTAAGTGTCATGTACCTGCCAGTCAAATTGACGCTTTGAAAAATGTGTTGTGGCATAATCAGAATATTATGGTCGGTAACAAAAACATTAACTATAAACACTGGGCCAAAAAGGGTGTGAACTTCGTGTGTGACATTTTTGACACGCAAGGTGTGGCTCTTTCTCTTGTGGCATTTCAAAGGAAATTCAGGGTCAGAACAAATTTTTTAGAGTACGGGGGCGTGGTCAATGCAATCAAACATTCCTTCCGTAATGTACTGAATGGAGAAACCACAGAAATCGCTCGCCCTTTTTTACCATTTAATTTTGAGACTTTTTGATGGATATAAAGGGCTCCACCCGTCTGTACAGTGTTTTCACCTCCAGCAAAAAAGTTGTGCACAAGTTTATTGTTAAATGGGAAGAAAAAATTGGCGTGATTTTTCCGATTCCTCAATGGCACATTTTCTGTGGTTTACCCTTTAACTGTACATGTGACACCAAGTTACGTTGGTTCCAGTTTAGATTGGTGCATAGAATTCTGGGTGTAAATTCCTTTCTTTCTAAAATTGGTCGGAAGAATTTTAATCTGTGTACTTTTTGTAAAAGGGAAGAAGAGACACTAGTCCACTTGTTTTGTAATTGCAAGGTGTCTCTGTATTTTTGGCGTCAGATAAAACACTGGTTGACTAATACACTGAACATTGACATTAATTTTGACAACACGACTAAGCTGTTTGGTGTCCTAAATAGAAAATGGTCTGCTCTCAATTTAATTCTCATTCTTTGCCGTTTTCATATTTATCGGATGAAGATGAACGACAGAAAGCCTTCATTTGTTCTTATCAAAAAGGAAATAAATCATTATTTTGTAATGGAAAAAATGATCTTTGTTAAGAATAACAACTTAGATAAGTTCAATACCAAATGGGAGCCTTTTGTATTGCTATGTACCAACTAAATGCCTTGCATAATCATCAAACTTCCTGTTTTTGCAATTGGCCATTTCTCTCTTAGTATCGTTCTATAAGTAGTTGGTTTTACCAGTAGTTTGTGTAGCTTTGTACATTGAAGAAACTTGAATAAATTTCCCCCTCCAGGGAAAAAAAAAAAAAAAAAAAAAAGTCTGTTAATTGCACGGTTTTGTAGTTCAGATAGTTGTGCTGAACTCGTGCAGCAATGACAAACTCTATATTATTGCTTGTAATCGAATAAAACACTAATGTTCTGGTGCCGCACTTCCTGGTTAGGGTTAAAGGTCATCTAATCAATCTCGTTCGAGCGCTTTTGAATTGTACCTTGAACTCTTTTTTTCAAAATGGGCACAATACGTATGATTTTAGCTCATCAGCCAGATTAGGCCTATCGAGTAAGCGGGGAATCGTTCGGGCATTCGGCGGTAAGCAGAACCAAATTTTGCCATGTGTACACACGGGAATTCCCTATAAACATTCACACACACAAAACGATTCCCTCCAATTGGTATTTTTCCTCAGACACATAGCCAGTATAGGCCCAACATTAAGTTAGTTATGTCTTGATGTTCGATGACGACAAATATTATTTACAAAAACTGTTCATTTGTTGAATATTAATCCTTGAAGCAGAAGTTTGTATACGGAAGTTCCCAATGGTTTTAAAGAAAATTCAATGATTATATTAAGGATTTGATTTCGATTTGATTTTCTTTATTGTACCTTGTTATGTACTCTTTTTTTTGTATGTTTGAGGTCGAATAAATCATCACTCTTTGTGAAAGAAAATCAATCGTACGGGAGTAGCCGCATGACCTTGCTCCATGACCCATCCTTATAAAAACGGAGCAAAATAAGAGAAGTTAAGTCTTTTGGTGTCGCATGTTCGTCACATGCATTTACGCTACATTATTTTTGTGAAGATGACAAAATGCTCTCTTGATCATTTTGGACAAAAGTCCAGTCACTTCTCTTTTGAAAAGAAAATGGCATTCGTTGTAATGAGGGGAGTATGCTGAGTGGAACATTGCGTTGTACTCACTTTAGACAATCGGCATGCATGACGAATAATAGGGTATACTGTTCCACATGAATATGTTGTTAATTCTTTAGGCAGTTCTCCAAGTATAGAGAGTTTTGCCAATCCACCTGCAGCCAGGTTCACGCCTGTGGCTTAACCGCAGTAGACTTTGAATAAAGAGACAGAAACTTTTCTGATAGTATAAACTTATAGGTAACACTCCTGTAGCAATTTCATAGTTGTTTCATTTCTATGGTAACATAATGTGATTCAAAATGATACCTGATAGTTGAGCTCCTACCTCTTATTCGCATTTCCTTTGTGTCATCTCTGTAAACACCACCAACGAACACCCTACACCAGTACTTAGCCTCATCATCCAATGTCACTTGTTTTATTGTTAATGGATACAAAGGATCATTTGGATCAAATCCATAATGCGTCTCATCTCTATTAATGAGATTCCCAGTTGATATCACAACTCTCACTATAGTAGACGTGTTGTAATAATCATTATTGTTCAAGCTGCCATCGCTCCATCTCAGTAGTAATATTCCATCTCCAGGTGAGCATGTCAAGACGGTGTCCATTCCAATATCTGCCCATGCTTCTCCAGTAATAACTGGCTGCGCAGTCAGTCCTGCAAAATATCAACGGCTTTGTAAGACACTTGCTTTATGCTTTAAAACTTATTCATTGCCTCTTCTTTTTACGTATCGTTTTACTGCAAATTGTTTTTAAGGGGGCTTGAAAAAGCTGCACTGCAAATTAATTTTCGTTTTAATTACCATTAGGTTTTCTCGGTCAATTTCGGAAAATGAGCAGCCTATTTAACCACCAGCCTATTCTATTTCGCACGAAATCGAATGCTACTAAAAAAAGGTAATTCGATTTCATTTTAAGACTAGTCAAATCTACTTTTACGTCATTCGAGTTAACAAAATAATCATTCAATTTAACAATTCATCGAAGCTGCATTCAAATTCGCAGGAGTGTTTTTGAGGCGTGTGTTTAGTCATTCGATTTCATTTTGAGGCAGTCAATTCTGATAGTTTTGCAGTCTTAAAAACGCTTGGCTAACTTGTTGTTTCCTTATACGAATGTTAAAGGCATTCGGTTAATGTTTTGGCACTCTTGAACATAATTTGCCAAAGATGTCTGGCACGCCAACACAGATGGTTGGTGAATATTTAAAAACATTTAAAAAAACAAAAAAAACATTCAAACCTATTCAAATGTCAGGTCTTGGTCAGTTAACCATTGAAGGTCTCCCGAAAAAACAAAGAAGAAAACAACCCTTATGGGACCCAAGGTAAAGTCTACTGGAAACATAAAATAAAAAAAATAAATTTTCATTTTTTGAAAGATTGATTTTAGTGTTCAATTCGACTTCGCCTTTTTGAAGGGAGCATTCCATCTTGAACCTGTGAAAGTACGAAACGGTTTGCCTTATACAGTTTATCTGTTTATTCGTATTTCTTTAGTCGTACTTATTTGAATCCTCGGTGAGCGAAATTGATTGCCTCTTTACGAAATTGAAAATGATTAAATCAGCAAAATCTCTAGTCAAACCAGCTTTGCTAAATTGAATGATGATTGTGTGTCATGAAAAAGAATGAGTGTGCTAGGAACTTGAATGCCTCAAAACGAAATAGAATGACCGAATTCTGAATTTGAAACGCAGTAAAAACCGGAGAGGCAAAATAGCTGTAATTCGAGCGCCTGAAAATGAAATTGGCTGCTCATTTGCCGAATTTGACCGAGAAAACCTATAGTATATAAAGACAATTTAAAATAATGCTCGATGTTGTTGTTTTTGTAACAATATCTGCTGTTTTAAAATAAAGAATTTCCCGTTATACAAAGTTCCGCATAATATGTTGATTGACCTGAAAGTTGGTCCATACACATAGCAGAGGTAAACGTATTTAAAGGCTTTGTTTACGAATGTTTACGATTGCAATCGATTGTCATTGTCGTACATTAATTATCTGCTTCCAATTACACCTTTTCTGGTTCTGATCTTGTTGTGGGACCTTATTGACACATGGATTTAATTGAAATGAATTTCAAATGGTAGTTATAGTAAATAAAATATTAAGTAATAAACCACAAGGGAAACTCATCCGGGTAATTTTTTTAAAAACTATTTACGGTTCAACACAAAAAGTAATTGAATTTTACAAATGTAGGCCTACCTTTATAATTGTAAATAATGTCACGCTTACCTTCAATAAAAAGAAGCAAAACAATGAGACGTGAATCACGAGACTTCATTTTCGCCACTATGCAGATCACTATAAGTCTGTTTATTGCACGGTATTAGTTCAGATAGTTGTGCTGAACTCGTGCAGCATGAATGACAAACTCTATACTGCTTGTAATCTAATAAAATACTTATTTTATGGTGCCGCACTTCCTGGTTAGGGCGAAAGGTCACTCAATCAATCTCGTTCGAGCGCTTTTGAATTATGTACCGTGAACTTTTGTTTACAAAATAGTTACAATGCGTATGATTTTAGCTCATGCAGCCAGATATAGGCCTATGATCCCGCAAACTTGAATCAAGTAAGCGAGGAATCGTACGTGAATTATTCGGCGGTAAGCAGAACCAAACTTAGCCATGTGTACACGCGGGGGAATTCCCTATAAACATTCACACACACAAAACGATTCCCTCCAATTTCCTCAGACACATAGCCAGTATGGGCAATTGCCCAACTAATGACTAACGTTTTGATGTTCGATGAGGACAAATATTATTTACAGAAACTTTTCATTTGTTGAATATTAGAAGCAGAATTTTGTATACGGAAGTTCAATGGTTTAAAGAAGATTCAATGATTATACTACGGAATGCTTTTTTTTGCTTTGTTTTTGTTTTTTCCAGATCGATTTGATTTTCTTCGTTTTGCCTTGTTATGTACTTTTTGTTTTTGTATGGTTGGGGTCGAATAAATCATCACTGTTTTAAGAAAAACTCAATCGTACGGGACCTTGCTCCATGACCAACCTTATAAAAACGGAGCAAAATAAGAGAATGGCTTCTGACTGGCACCCCCGAACAAAGACATGGACAAAATAGGGACACCGCCAACATAGGGCTAGATAGCTCAGAAGGTAGAGAGCCGGCACGTTAATCCGGAGGTCGTTGGTTCGAATCCAATTCTAGTCAATTCTTTGTTCAACCCCAACAATCACAATAAGAGAAGTTAAATCTTTACTGTCACGTGTTCGTCACATGCATTTATACACCACATTATTTTTGTGAAGATGACAAAATGCTCTCTTGATAATTTTGGGCAAAAGTCCAGTCACTTCTCCTTGAAAGAAAAATGCCATTCGGTGTAATGAGGGGAGTATGGTTAGTCGAACAATTGCGTTTTACTTCACTTCAGACAATCAGCATGCATGACGAATAATAAGGTAGGCCTTTGTACCACATGAATCTGCTATTAATTCTTAAAGTATAGGCAATTCTCCAAGTCTAGAGAGTTTTGCCAGTCCACCATCAGCAAGGTTCACGCCTGTGGCTTTAACCGCAATTGACTTTTAATACAGAGACAGAGACTTTGCATTCTGACTTATAGGTAACCCTCCTGTAGCAATCCACATCACAAATCTGATAGTTGAGCTCCTACCTCTTATTCGCATTTCCTTTGTGTCATATCTGTAAACACCACCAACGAACACCTCACACCAGTACTTAGCCTCATCATCCAATGTCACTTGTTTTATTGTTAATGGATATAAAGGATCATTTGGATCAAATCCATAATGCGTCTCATCTCTGTTGATGAGATCCCATGTTGGTATCACCACTCTCACTATAGTGGATGTGTTGTAATAATCATTATTGTTCAAGCTGCCATCGCTCCATCTCAGTAGTAATATTCCATCTCCAGGTGAGCATGCCAAAGTGGTGTTCAAGCCAATATCTGCCCATGTATCTCCAGAAATAACTGGCTGTGCAGTAACTCCTGCAAAAATCAACGGCTCTTTAAGACCCTTTTCGAAACCACGCCTTTGGTTTTGGATTCGGCTCAGGCTAGATTGGCCCCTCGGTTGTTTTGACAATTTGCGCGTGCTTTGCGTACGCGCCCAGGGCTTCAGACGACAGGATGGAGCCTGAAGCCGAGTCCAAAGCCGCAGCCGTGGTTTCGAAAAGGGCCTAAGACACTTGCCTTATGCTTTAAATCTTTTTCGTTTGTCCCCCCCCCCCTTTTTAAACTATCGTTTTACCGCAAATTGTTTTTAATGGGGCTTGAAAAAGCTACCCATACAAATTATTTGTCGTTTTAAAAACCAGTAATACTTGGCATGAGAAAATCCAAAAATAAATTGCTCGATGTTGTTGTTTTTGTATTAATATCTGCTTTCATCAATGAACTGTTATTCAAAATTCCGCCTTAAAGCCTAACATGTTGATTGACCAGCAAGTGGGTCTGTATGGACACACAGCACACGTAAATGTATTTAAAGGCGAATGTTTACGATTGCAATCGATTGTCATTATCGTACATTTTTGCTCTGATCTTGTGGGACCTTTTTGACGCATTGATTTAATTTAAATGAATTTCAAATTGTAGTCATTGTAAATAAGATATTAAGTAATAATCAACAAGGGAAACTCACTGGTTAACTTTTTGAAACTATTTGCGGTTATTGAATTTTACAAATGTACTTATAATTGTAAAAAGTAACACGCTTACCTTCAAGAAACATAAGCAAAACAACGAGACGTGAATCACAGTAGCTAAGAATTTGTGACTTCATTTTCGCCACTATGCAGATCACTATAAGTCTGTTACATGCACGGTTTTGTAGTTCAGATAGTTGTGCTGAACTCGTGCAGCAATGACAAACTCTATATTATTGCTTGTAATCGAATAAAACACTAATGTTATGGTGCCGCACTTCCTGGTTAGGGTTAAAGGTCATCTAATCAATCTTGTTGTACCTTGAACTTTTTTTCAAAATGGGCACAATGCGTATGATTTTAGCTCATCAGCCAGATTAGGCCTATCGAGTAAGCGGGGAATCGTTCGTGCACAATTCGGCGGTAAGCAGAACCAAATTTTGCCATGTGTACACACGGGAATTCCCTATAAACATTCACACACACAAAACGATTCCCTCCAATTGGTATTTTTCCCCAGCATTAAGTTAGTTATGTCTTGATGTTCGATGACGACAAATATTATTTACAAAAACTGTTCATTTGTTGAATATTAATCCTTGAAGCAGAAGTTTGTATACGGAAGTTCCCAATGGTTTTAAAGAAGATCCAATGATTATATTAAGGAAGGGTATCTTTTCTTTTGTTTTTCCTGTTTCGATTTGATTTTCTTTATTGTACCTTGTTATGTACTCTTTTTTTTTATGTTTGAGGTCGAATAAATCATCACTCTTTGTGAAAGAAAATCAATCGTACGGGAGTAGCCGCATGACCTTGCTCCATGACCCATCCTTGTAAAAACGGAGCAAAATAAGAGAAGTTAAATCTTTTGGTGTCACATGTTCGTCACATGCATTTACGCTACATTATTTTTGTGAAGATGACAAAATGCTCTCTTGATCATTTTGGACAAAAGTCCAGTCACTTCTCTTTTGAAAAGAAAATGGCATTCGTTGTAATGAGGGGAGTATGCTGAGTGGAACATTGCGTTGTACTCACTTTAGACAATCAGCATGCATGACGAATAATAGGGTATACTGTTCCACATGAATATGTTGTTAATTCTTTAGGCAGTTCTCCAAGTATAGAGAGTTTTGCCAATCCACCTGCAGCCAGGTTCACGCCTGTGGCTTAACCGCAGTAGACTTTGAATAAAGAGACAGAGACTTTTCTGATAACATAAACTTATAGGTAACACTCCTGTAGCAATTCCATAGTTGTTTCATTTCTATGGTAACATAATGTGCATCAAAATGATATCTGATAGTTGAGCTCCTACCTCTTATTCGCATTTCCTTTGTGTCATGACTAAAACCAGCAATGTACACCTCACACCAGTACTTAGCCTCATCATCCAATGTCACTTGTTTTATTGTTAATGGATACAAAGGATCATTTGGATCAAATCCATAATGCGTCTCATCTCGGTTAATGAGATTCCCAGTTGATATCACAACTCTCACTACAGTAGACGTGTTTGAAATATCATCATTATTCAAGCTGCCATCTTTCCATCTTAGTAGTCCTAATATTCCATCTCCAGGCGAGCATGTCAAGACGGTGTCCATTCCAATATCTGCCCATGCATTTCCAGAAATAACTGGCTGTGCAGTAACTCCTGCAAAAATCAAGGGCAATTGCGTCGTGCTTAAAATCTTATTCGTTTGCCCCCCCCCCTTTTTTTTATTATCGTTTTACGGCAAATTGTTTTTAAAGGGGCTTGAAAAAGCTGCCCTACATTATAATGTTCATTTTAATTACTAATATTACTTCGTATAAGAAAATCAACAATAAATTGCTCGATCCCCTGTTGTTGTTTTTGTAATAATATCTGCTTTTATCAATGAACCGTTATTTAAAATTCCGCCTTAAAGCCTAATATGTTTGACCATGAAAGTGGGTCCGTATGGACACACAGCACAGGTAAACGTAAGGCTTTGTTTACGAATGCAACCGATTGTCATTGTCGTACATTAATTATCTGCTTCCGATTATTGTGCACTTTTTCTGGTTATGATCTTGTTGTTTGACCTTTTTGACATAGGATTTAATTGTAATGAACTTCAAATTGTAGTTATTGTAAATAAAATATTAAGTAATAAACCACAAGGAAAACTCACCTGTGGGTAAAAGTTTTTAAAACTATTTGCGGTTGAACAAAATAGGTAATTGAGTTTTACAAATGAACTTATAATTATAAATACTGTCACGCTTACCTTCAAGAAAAATAAGCAAAGCAATGAGACGTGAATCACAGTAGCTAAGAATTTGTGACTTCATAGTTGCCTCTATGCAGATCACTATAATTCTGTTTATTGCACGGTATTAGTTCAGATAGTTGTGCTGAACTCGTGCAGCATGAATGACAAACTCTATACTGCTTGTAATCGAATAAAATACTCATTTTATGGTGCCGCACTTCCTGGTTAGGGCGAAAGGTCACTCAATCAATCTCGTTCGAGCGCTTTTGAATTATGTACCGTTTTCAAAATGGTCACAATGCGTATAATTTTAGCTAATGCAGCCAGGTATAGGCCTATCCCAAGAACTTGAATCTAGTATAATAAGCGGTGAATCGTACGTGCATAATTGGGCGGTAAGCAGAGCCAAACTTAGCCATGGGGTGTACACGCGGGGGATTTCCTATAAAGGTTTTTGCACACAAAACGATTCCCTCCAATTGGTGTTTTTCTCAGACACATAGCCAGTATAGGCCCAACACTAAATTAGTCATATATGTCTTGATTTTCGATGACGACAATAATTATTTACAAAAAACTTTCCATTTGTTGAATATTGGTCCTAGAAACAGTTAACAGTAACCGAAACACACTCCGGTTGAAATGAGATTGTCAATAGACCAATCGGATTATTGATGGTCTTAGGGCAGATTCACCCAATTCGCACCTACGTTCCTTCTGCATGCAACCTTCTCTTCGAGCATTGAACAAACAGAAAGCAGGAGCCGAGCCTTCTCCAATGCGGGCCCGGTGTTCCAGGGAAATCGGTCGGCCAAAGATTCTATCACCCATCCATTAAAAAAAAAACTAACAGGGGCTAAAGAGGATGTTTCAAAAGAGGGCGCTATCAGAAGTAGTTTGTACACAGTTCGCCGTATTAGAGGAGGGGGGGGGGGCAGAATCTCCTTGTTGAACCAACTTCCTTTGGTTTTCCTTTGATTTTTCTCACAAATCTTAAGTGCATTCTTTCTTCAAGATTGGGGGCGACATACAAAAACAGTACTATTTGAACTGCAAATAATAAACCACATGGCAAACTGATTAAGCGGGACTTGAACCAGGTTGTATCTTAAACTTGGACGTGATCCCAGTCTACATGGCAATTACAGCTTGAATGGCTTCCGACTAGCAACCACAAACATAGGGAGACCACCAATAATGAAGCTCAGTTGGTAGAGCACCTACATGTAAATTATACAGAAGTTTCAGGTTCAAATCCAGCTATAATCAACTTTTTAAACCTAGAAAATGTTTTGATAAATAGGCCTATAGACAACAAAACAGCTGCAAAGTTTCCCTTTAAACCAAGCTTTTAATTCCTCATATCTCTTCTGTACATCTGTACAAAAACTAGGTGCTAGGTGCTGCATGTAGGTATTTTACAAATCCGAGCGGTGCTAATTGGTGTAAACTCTTTACAGTTATTGATCACAAACTAATAGCAATAAAAAAATACTTCATAACAAGAATCACAATTGTATAAATTACTCATCTTTAGTATGCTTGTACATGTATATTCCAAGCAGGTTTGAAACAATCATATTTTCAGAAAAAAAGTTTAACATTTTAATACTTTTATACGATAAAGACAGACATTTGGCCGGATAAATAAAAACTAGCAATTACTTATCAAGTTAAAGGTTCAGCATTAGCAAGAAGACTGAAAAGTAAAAGATCAGGCATGAACATTTTGCTCGCTAGATTACCTTTCACTTATAGACATATAAATAATCACGACATTTTACTAACATACTGTAGCAATTACTTGTATTTTTACAAGCTACTGCATGAGGAGCTTGAGATTTTACTTGAACAACAGTGTTGCATATATGGCTCGGTATCGGGTCAGTATTAAAGGGTTATTTTTCCCTTGGTCTAATGATCCAACGATAAATACTTATAAATTTGTTGTGTACTTTAATTGCTCTAAAAGAACCAATCTCTGGAGCGCTGGCGTGGAGAGGCTGGCTGTTTCCTCATCATAGCCACTGCCGCCATCAAAAACTTGACTAAGTGGAAACTGCCCCGCCTGCATTTCAGTTAATCGCTATTGATCTGCGAGTCCATGCCTCTATTGTTATATTCCTGAATGCCCCGCTATTGTGCTTTTCTCTGACCATTTATCCGTTCAAGTAAATGGTGTTTTTCCAGTAAAAGGTTATTTATAGAGATTTGAGCAAATTCTCATGCCTGATCTTAAACTTATCGACATTTTGTTAATGCTGGCCTTTACACGGCCCAGTATCTTGTGAAACTATCAGGTAATAGTAAAATGTCGGTTTTATTTACATCTCAATAAGAAGAGTCCCTCAAGCATTGTTTTACTTACTTGTTCGACCAATTACTAGCAATATTAAGGCTTACTTTTATTTATAAGGATTTAAGTAAAAGACTAGTAAAAGCAAATGCTAGTTTTTATTTATCTGACCCATTGCCTCTGTTGCCCTGGTCTTGGCTTTGGTGCCCCTTCAATAGTTTTTACCATACGTTTAGCTTGGAAATTTTCCAATGGAACTAGCCCTTTGCAAAATTACAATGCTCTTTCCAACTCAAAGATGAAATTCCAGGCATGTATATACAATTTAAAATCAAACAGTAACATCTTTGTTGGCATTCAGGGGTTTAAAGCAATTAACAAATAGTGCCGCATAGGACAGTAACTTCTCTGAAAAAATTGGGGCACATACAATTTGGAAACAGTTACATGTACAAGACTATACAGTATGCACCAACAACATGTTGCTGCTTAACAGCTAATTTTATGCTTTGGTTTTGGTTTCATTTAAAAGCTCTGCTAACCAATAGCACTGAAAAAAAGCACTTAATCTTTTTGGTGCTTACTGATGGGATTTTCATGAATGATGTAACAATGAAAAGCCACTGTGAAAGCTGTTGGCCTAACTCACCCATGAAATAATTTATACTTGTGCTTAAAAAACAAATCATTTAGTATAAAGAAGACAACTTTGCTTCCCATCAAATATCTCTATGAATTCTGGCTTGGGATACAAGCAGGAGTACGCAACCAATATGTTCAATATTATCACTTTGTAAGTTGACGTTCTTGGATAACAATGATAACACAAATGGCCAACAAAATGAAATTATTTTTCAGGCATATCGGCACTGATCAAAATCTCGTCTAGTCTACATATAATGTTTACGTGCAGAGAGAGTGACAAATATTAAGCAAAATACATCCAGACATGGTACCTGACCCTTGAAATAAAAATAGGAAAACTTAAAAAAATAAAAGTGATCTACAATATCAGGGTTTTGACCTGATCTTCAAGGCAATTTTAATAATCAGAAGGCAAACAGAAGCAGAAGGCAAACAGGGTCCAACTTCACCGCTCTGCTTACTGCTGAAAATCTGCGTTTACAGCAATACAATGATGGTTTTTTTTTTCAGACAGTGCCTACCACAGAATTCTGCGGTAAGAAGGGCTGTGACGGTGAATGAAATTGGGCTCAGATCGAAATTTTAAAAATAAAAAAACTGCTTTTTGCGAAAAATCTGCACTTACAGCAATAGAATGATGGTTTTTTTTTCAAACAGCGCGTAACAACCTAATTCGGCAGTTAGAAGACCTTTTGAGTGTTAATGAAATTGGGCGTAGATCAACAAGCAAAAATAAAATAACAAAACTTGTCTATGTACATGTCAAAGAATAATTAAGTTTAACAATTTCAGTTATTTCACCAAGGAGTATCATTGTTTACCAATGAGATACTGTAAGGCAGATCTGATGCTTCAAGGCGGTAACAATGTCCCTGGTCATTGCCTTGGTGCCCCAGCAAACATTCCAACAAAAATACATGTACTGGTATATACAATTTCTTCATAGAGGTGCCTTTGAGAAAACGCACTGGTGTCCTCAATCTTTTAAGAATGAAGCATCACAAACTGTGGTTGCTTTGCAAGGTACTTGACAAATATATAAAGACAACCTCTCACATGATGAAATGCACTGGCACATAAACACTACAATTTAAATTCAACTTTAGTTTCCTTACTTCTGGGAAAATTTGTGCTGTATTGTCCTAACAGGTTTTTCAGGATTGGGGTACTTTTTGTAACACAAAACACAACGTCCACAGAGTTACATTAAACTTACACTGTTTGAAGATAATGATGTTAGAAGGCTTCCCTTAAAATATTACTTGCTGGGGTGCTGTAGTTTATTGAGAAATGAGTAAACAATGTCACAAAAATATGTTGAACATGCAAACTTAATGTTCAACTCCTGAGAGGAAAACTATTTTGGCGACTTAATTTCTCAAAACTACAGGACCTCGGGGAGTAATATTTTTAAATCTGTAGACATTGGTTTTGTGTCCTGCAAAAAGTACCGAGACCCTTTAAATGAACACGTTGCCTTGGATCGGACGAGTTGGTCTATAAAAAGCGTTTATAACCGTTTGTTATAAAATGCATAATGGTTGGAAAGATGTTTTAAAAGTAGAATACAATGATCCACACAAATTTGCCTCGGAATTGCGTTGTTTTCATTTTACTTTGTGAACTAAGACAGTCGGCCATTTAAAAATTTTACTCCCATAAATGGCCGACTGTGTTCGTCGAGGAGGTAAAAGGAAAACCGTACAATTCCGAGACATGTTTGTGTGGATCATTGTATTCTATCTTTAAAACATCTTTCCAACCATATGCATTTTATAACAAACGGTTACAAACGCTTTTCAAAGACCAACTCGACCGATCCAAGGCAACGTGTTCCTTCAACGCCATTGGACACTTTCGGTAAACAGTATTGTCCATGGCCCACACTTTGAGTATCACAACTTATATATAAAATAAGAAACATATAAAATGTGAAAATAACAAATCCGTAATTCTCGATATCGAAAATTGATATTGTTTAAACGTTTTCTCGATAAGTAAAGCATTTCATGGAAAAATATTTCAAGAGAAGTCTTTCACTATTACCTTCTGTAAACCCTGTAAGTTATTTGTAAATCTGTGAACTTTTAAATTTGTTTCTGTTCCGAAAGTGTCCAATGGCTTAAAAAGTATGATCGTTCTGATAAACATAGACCTTTTCGCAAGCGATAACATTTGAATGAGGTGCATGCTAGTCTAGCTAGCGATCAAACTTGACTGCTAGCTGGACCAGCATGCACCTCATTCCACGCCCAATGCTAGCGTACCAAGTATTTGGGATATTAAGGTCTATTGTAGAACTTGACACCGTTTCATTCCATGAAAACTGTACACTGTTTATCTGAAACAAGAGAAAGTATCCTATAATGTTTGATATCATTTCTTCTGATAGATAGATGGTAAATAACAACAAGGTATGGTTTAGTTTTCAACATAACCTTCGTCCACCACAGTGGCAGCACAAGCTTTCAGGAGATGTTTTAAAGACTTCCTTTGTTGCTGATAATCGTCCCAATATCTTGAGGTTTTATTCTGTACAGCCTTGTTAGATTCCTCCTGAGGCCTCTTCTGGACCCCATCGTATATGATCATAACCTGCAATGCTACCTTAGCTTCACCGTACAACTGTAGCACCAAGGCACTCAGCGGAAGTCGTCCTTTCTTGCCTATTTTGCTCAGACGGTCATGCCAGTTGTGAAGGTCGTTGCATGTTCGATACGGCTGCATGTACACACTCCATGATGATGGTGACCACAGGCACTTATCACCTTCAACCCACGTTGCCTCAACGTAGTTCAGGAGTTGATGCACTAACCCTGTGGTGGCCTTCTGCTGTAGCTTTGTGAGCATCTCTGGTACGAGTTCAGCTGGGATGAATGGTAGAGCCATGAGTTTCCTCATCAGCTTAAACACCTTGGGATCTTCTAGGTAACTCAGATGAAGCCCAAAGGCTTTAATGTTACCCCAAATAGTCTGGATCCAATGGTAGGCGCTACCAACACATTCTAGATTTGGGATGGCGTCATTAAGGCCCCTCCACAAGTTGGTATCATAGTCAAGCATGCACTCTGTCACACGGATACCATCTGGAATTAACTCTTTCAACGCATTAAACACAGTTGTGAAGTCCTTTCGCTTTTTGCCAGACATAAGCGCAAAGAACAATGGCACAACTTTGGCTTGGTGATTTTTCTTCACGAAGCCATGCACGGACAACAGCAACTTAAAAGGTGAGTTCACAATCTTTGTGTTTACATCTATGTACCACTGTGTCATGTGGGAGAGAATTTGTAACTGGTTATTGGTGGCCAGTAGAAAATGGCATTTCTTCCCGCGGTTGACAACTCTCTTCACAAAGTCCTCTGGGACTAAGCCATCTTGGAAGTCAAGACCTTTTCCTTTAACTCTTTGCCTCATGCGATTGGCAGCACGAGCAAGATTAGTAGGATGCGGCATGCCAGGGAGTGTCCGGTTGCCAACATTTGCAGTGAGTACTTCATTTACGATATTGCTTGCCGGCTGAAATGGTTTCAGCTTGGCATTGGTCTTAACTTGAGCAATAATCTTCTCTACCATGTGACGTCCTGGATTGCCCGGGTGAATATGTACAAATGCCCCCTTCTTGAAGTTTTTACCTTGCTGTATGACTGTCGCCCGGCAGTATGTGGTCTTGTTCCGTACAGAACATCTCCACTGTGTTTTTTCACTGCCTTTTGACTTCATGGTGTAAGTGTAGCCGGCATCGTCAATCAATTTGGGATGAAGTCTCTGGGATGAACTCCGTATAATGGTGTAACCTCCTCCTTGTTCTGTCTCATCAGTCTGTCCATCATATAGCGCTTGGCCATCAGTGGCTTGAGGTTGGAACGTCAAAATATTCTTGGTGGACTCTCGTTTTACCTTGGTTAATCCCAATTTCTGAATTACAAAAAGAAGAAAAAAGATTTTATTATTTTGTTTAATTTTCTTTTATTTACAGCAAACATCAAAAACACATGTGTCTGTACATTCAAAATATGAATTTCTACGCCAGTCATAACCTCAAATTTAAAGTTGTTCTGTATCAATTTGAACTGACATTTACCCAGTACATTAAATGTACAGACCATATATTTAATTTATGTGATGTGTTATCTGATCAAACGTTTTTGGTAAAATAAAAAAAATTGCACATGACAGCAGACGAAGTTGCATTTTACACCATTTTACACCATTTTAATGTGAGGTTATGTCTCTAACTAGAAAATTATAATTTCCCCAATTTTCTAATGGGAAATCTAAAATCTTAATCACAAAAATATTTTTTGACTATTAAAGCCCCTCTTTAATAAAACCTCTGACGCATTCTGATGTATTCAGGGATTTGATAGGCTGACATTGCGGGGAAAAAAAAACTCTGAGCGCAAAGCGAGCTAGAAATTTTGAAAGGATGAAGCCCAATTATTAACATGTATCATTAGTTTTAAAAGCCTCACTCTACAGTCCTGGGCATTATTAAACGGTTAAAGACCCTGGACACTATTGGTAATTGTCAAAGACCAGTCTTCTCACTTGGTGTATCTCAACATGTGCATAAAATAACAAACCTGTGAACATTTGAGCTTGATTGGTCGTTGAAGTCGCGAGACAATAATGAAAGAAAAAATACTCTTGTCACATGAAGTTGTGTGCTTTCAGATGCTTGATTTCGAGACCTAAAATTCTAAATCTGAGGTCTCGAAATCAAATTCGTGGAAAATTACTTCTTTCACGAAAACTACTCCACTTCAGAGGGAGCTGTTTCTCACATAGTTTTATACTATCAACCTCTCCCCATTACTCGCTACCAAGTAAGGTTTTATGAATAATAATTAATAATTATGATCATAATTATTTTGAGTATTTACCAATAGTGTCCACTGCCTTTAATACATGTATCTCCATTTCTTTTAGAATTTTATCTTTCAAAGGAATTTCTTTTTTTGAGGAAAACAAAAAACAGAATCCCGTTTTAAAACTACGGGAGTCACATCCCTGTGTATTGAAGTTAAAAGAAAAAGTACACTTACCCCAAAAGAAATTTTCTTTCCGCTGGATCTTTTGGCTACCTCCAGACCATGAAGGTGAGCATGATTACCCTTTTTGAATGAATCACCGTTCTGGATGACTGTTGCTCGGCAGCACATATTCTTATTACGTACAGAGCACCTCCAGAAAACCTTATTTTCGCTCTCCTTCTTTAGGGTGTATGTGAAGCCCTCCCCATCCATCAACTTCCTTCTGTTTCTCTGGGACTGGATGATCTTAAACCCATCAGAGAGCTCCTGGGTTATTGACGTCTCACCCTCGTCTCTGACTTCATCATCAGGCGCCGCCTCAGCATCCTCTAAGGTTTCAGTTGTCTCAATGAGGTTGTCTTCCAATGTCTCAACGACTGTCTCGATGATGTTTTCTTGTGGTCCAAGATGAAGATCAACCTCAGCTTGGAGAATGTCAATTGCTATGGAGCTGGCGGCAACTTCGGTTTCCATTTTACAACCGGCAAAGCAATCCATTCAGCTTCATCAAACAGCTACCTTCAAACAAGAAGAATTTAAACACAAGTTTAGTTCAAATCTCCTACAATTAGTTGGAGATTTTGAGATGTTAGACGGCAGAACCAGTGCCTAATTTCATAGAGCTGCTTAGTAGCAAATGCTAATATAAAAGAAATTTCTGTGAAACAAAAAATAAGCAGGATACCAATCAAGTATGGTAATGTCAAAGATGGAATTTTGGCTGGTAACTTTATTCTGGTAAGCATAACATTTGTTGTGCTTAGCTTCATTTTGTGTTTCAGCACAAGCAGCTTCATGACTGAGCTTGGGCCCAGTAGTTTTTAAATTATTTACATAAAGCTAAGTGCATGCACACTTCTTCCATTCTACCTATAGAACACAGCAATAGATTAACCAGTCGTAGATTTCACCAAACTCTTCCTAACTTAGGATTAATCTTAGGACTTAGGACGGGCTCAGTTCCGTATCCAAATACGTAGGACGCATTGAACCCATCCTAAGTTAGGACGGGTTACTCGTCCTAACTCAAGTTAGGATTAATCGAAGTGTTTCGTGAAATCGGCCGCTGGTAAGTCTGCTGCGACCTACAATCTCAAAAGTATCTCATTTCTCATTGCTTAGGATGTAGGCTTAGCGATTTGACAAGTTTGTAATTTGTAACTTGGAAGCGACTGTAGTGTACTGATACAACTGCATGCTTTGCAATGAATGCAATACACTACACCGCAGGCCTGATTGATACTACTAAACTACTGTACTTTCTCTGCGGACCGTGCAACTGTTTACATTTTTTCTTGCTTTAAAACCGAAATCAAACAAATAAAACCATTTATGTGAATATGCCAGTGGTAAAGCGCAATAAAACTAGAACAAATTGCAAAGGCATGTCAGGTTATGCTGTTTAGGTTTATCACGATGTGGGTGGAACCGCAATGCATTGTGGGTAGGCAGAGGGGTCAAAATGACATGTTCAACGACCCCCATGTATGTTGTGATGCTATATCTTTTGTGTGGGTTTAACAGCGCCCTCTCTTGATATTTTGCAATTCGCGATAAACCTGATGTCGCATCATGCAGAAGTCACACATTTTTTAGGATAAATTTCTGTAGGCCCCCCTATTGATTGCTATGGCGCCACCATTTTTTCTCTCATTTTGACAAAAAGTAAAAAAGGGCTATCTCATATTGACATTGGTATACTACATGTATATAGGCCTACTACATTATTTCATATCGAATGAAAAACTGGCCGTTAAGCTTGGGCGACATCACGATATTATCGAATATCGCGATATTAATTTGGACACGATTTCGATATCGGATGGATTTGGTTTTAATCGAAATATCGATATATCGCGATATATCGCGATAATCGATACATCGATTAAATATCGCGATGTATTTGCTAGCTGAGACATCTTGCACCCCATAGGTTTGGAGTAAAACCAGAAGAATAGGTCATTAGAACACCTCTCTTATGCTAGGACTGTCTCTTCTACAACTTTCACCTGGAGTTTTAAGACTGATGATGTCAAATTTCATTAATCGCGATTATATCGAATATCGCGATATATTGACGGCGATATATCGTGAATAAAATAAATCGATATCGCTCAAGCTTATTCCCATTAAAGCTTTCGGTTAACAGTACACTTTCGGTTAACAGTATAGTCCAAGTCCCACACTTCGTGTATCACAACTTATAGTTATATAATATATAAAATAACAAACCTGTGAAAATTTAGGCTCAATTGGTCATCAGAGTCAGGAGAAAATAACGGGAAAAACCCACCTTTGTTTTTGCACATTTTGCCGTGTCATGACATGTGTTTAAAATAAATCTGTAATTCTCGATATCGAAAATTGATATCGTTTTAATGTTTTCTCAAAAAGTAAAGGCAAAAACTTTCATGGAAAAATATTTCAAGAGAAGTCTTTCACCATCACCTTCTGTAAACCCTGTAAGTTATTTGTAAATCTGTGAACTTTTTTTTTTTCCTGTACCGAAAGTGTATAATCATAATGGCCTTAATATGAAGTCTCCCAACAACTTCAAGGTTACCCCCCACCCAGTCACGCCCACTGTTTCAACCCTTTTAACGAATTTTAGATATCCTGCTGTACAGTACATGCAAGAAACTGCAAACCAAAAAGAAAGGGGACTTTTAATTTTGAATATAAAGTAAGAAATTGAAATAGAAAAGGTATTTACAACGTAAACTAAGACTAAGAATACGTTTAGTGTTACCTCCGGTTTGTACGTCCAAGACCAAACTGTGTGACGCCTTCAAAATATGATTTTGTTTGGCCTCATAACCGGGAGAACGAAGTGAAAATTTCACCCAAACTCGAAGATATACTCGAAGAATACCGTCAGTGTGGTACGTTTATATCAAGCACAGAGTAAACCCGTTACAAGAGTCTGGTTACCGCGCACTTTTGACGCAGATAAAGCATAGAAAAGTTAACAGCGCCCTCATGTGTTGACTTTAACATTTCGATCATCAAGCCGGGAGGAGGAAAATGGAAATTCTTGAATTTGTAAGTTTTTTGTTTTCTGTTATGTTTGATTTAAGAAGTAAGCTTCAAATTTTCCCAAAGTGGTGGCGCCATACGGAAACTTTTCCAGTCAACGAAGTGTGTTTTTGTTGTTAGTCCGTCCGTTTTGAGTGCGTCCTCCACAGAGCTGAGACGGAGTAAAATCTGCTTTGTTTCGACAATGTTTATGTCCAAATCACTAAGACTGACTGGGTTTATCAACGCCCACCACACGTCACACACATCCATCCTCTCACCATTATCTGATTATCCATAGAGCAACCTATCCTGGTGTCATGTGTTTTCAGTAGGATAACAGTAAAATTGTTCACAATCAACAACGAAACGGGTTTTTTTCAAATCATCTATCAAATTTTTTAACAATAATACTTGCACTTCATGGTGTGTTGAAATTTTTAAAGTTTTGGTTTTACGTTGCGAGAGACAGTCAGCCATTAACAATAACACTTTAACAGTGGTCGAAAATAAATAACAAATATAATATTGTTCAAATAACTTGGGTTGCGGTCCCTCCCCGCCCTCCCTCCCGCCCGTGCAAGCTTCCCTGTCTTGGGACCGAGTTGACTTGGGATCGAGTTGACAAAGGACCGAGTTGACCGGTTCCCCTTCTTACTTTATAGGTTCTAAAACTTAGAACATACATGTGGCACTAACTAACTAAGATTGAGAATGATTAATTAAGAAGACAAGAACTTAAAGACACTGGACACTTTTGGTAATTGTCAAAGACTAGTCTTCACAAATGGTGTATCTCAACATATGCATAAAATAACAAACCTGTGAAAGTTTGACCTCAATCGGTCATCGAAGTTGTGTGCCTTCAGATTCTTGATTTAGAGACCTCAAATTCTAAATCTGAGGTCTCGAAATCAAATTTGTGGAAAATTACTTCTTTCTCGAAAACTACGTCACTTCAGAGGGAGCTGTTTCTCACAATGTTTTATACTATCAACCTCTCCCCATTACTCGTAATCAAGAAGGGTTTTATGCTAATAATTATTTTGTGGAAAATTACCAATAGTGTCCACTGCAAGAAGTACATGTAAGACTGAGCATTTAATCTTTGGAGGTTTTTACCATATGGACCATATATGATTATGAGCAACCCAGTCTGCCAATATCAATTATCATTAATGGACAAAGTGACAATCTCATTTTCTCAATTTTCATTCAGTTTGCCAGTGTGCGTGGTTTAACTCTTCTTTAAAATATAACACTTTCTCACCACTGTTTTTATTGTTTTATTGATAATTAATTTGCCAAAAAGCCATTAAAACAAGTGTGTATATTTTTTACAACAACGAAAAAAGGTGCAAACAAAATTACAATAAATATTCCAATGGTTCATCATATTAAACTCTCCTGCTTTTGACTGTTGTTAGGATCAAGAACTATAATTATAATCCCAACTTCAAAGTGCTAAGGGACGAAATGTCAAGCCATTTATTATTTTGTCCATTTTAAATCATGTTATTTGTTTTTATAATCAGACAAACTACAAACCAAATTATTATTTTGTCCATTTTTAAATCAAATGTTATTTGTTTTTACCATCAGACCAAACTACAAACCAAATGACCAAAGATTCAAACCTGGAGTCAAACACTACAATCTAACCATGCAGCCATTGGGTAAGGCAGATCTAGGTGTGTCAACGTTCTACGCTGCGGCACACGCACACGATCAGTGTGGTACAGATGGTCTGCCACTCACACCAAACTCCATCAAAATCCTGGGACGTCTGCAGAAACTGAAGTTGTCCTCGCACCCAAGACTTTGTCAGTATGTGGACATTGTTAGAGGCAAACATGGTGAGGAAAAAACTACATGACAGGGAATTTAGTTTGCATGATTATTGACAAATAAAACAATGTAAAAATGGTGAAGTCTGTCCCGAGCCAATGTTGTTCATCAGGCTGGTGCTTCATCTGGTTTCCTTGGCATTAAACGGCTGAGAATATTTCTATTCTCACTAAACAGGATGCCAGTCCATCGAAGTCTCTTCCCACCTCTGGCAGACGGTATCCATTGTACTCCTGGGTGGAGAGAAGCAATTATGATAAAGTGCCTTGCTGAAGGACCCAAGTGTTTTGACTGACAAGGCCTTGATTCAAACACACACTCTGTAAATAATTACAGAACTTGAGTACAGTGCCCTACTACACCGGTCAGCCATGACACACCAAAAAAACCAAATCCTTATAACTGCGAATAATGAAAATTTAAGGTTCTATAGATTCTAACTTGGAACCAGAAAGATTTGTGAATACTTTTTAAAATAGTTATTTTAGAGCCAGTTTTCCCCATCTAGCTGAAAGACAGTGGACACTATTGGTAATTGTCAAAGACCAGTCTTCTCACTTGGTATATATCGACATATGCATAAAATAACAAACCTGTGAAAATTTGAGCTCGATTGGTTGTCGGAGTTGCGAGATAACTATGAATGAAAAAACACCCTTGTCACACGAAGTTGTGCGCTTTTAGATGCTTGATTTCGAGACCTCAAATTCTAAACTTGAGGTCTCAAAATCAAATTTGTGGAAAATTACTTCTTTCTCGAAAACTGTGTCACCTCAGTTGGGAGCCGTTTCTCACAATGTTTTATACCATCAACCTCTCCCCATTACTCGTTACCAAGTTGGTTTTATGCTAAAAATTATTTTGACTAATTACCAATAGTGTCCACTGCCTTTAAGATGCCATCTGAAATGGATTGGAATAAAACACAAAATTAGTTAGAACTTTGTATGTAAACATGTTTATGTGTGCATTCCTTTGATTCCTTTGATTTGTTTTAAGTGAGAGATTTTGTATTCACAAAAAAATGTGTAGACATTGCTGGCATTTCTTGGGCCTTTCTTCTAATGAGCGAATAACCACAAGGAAAATTGTTCTTTTAATTTCAGAGAGAGTTATGGTCGTTGCTGAGTATTACAACAACAATTTGCGTTTGGAGGCCAAGAAAGGAACATTTTCAAAGTAAGTTGATAAGATACATGTACAAGAATTACAGCCAGTTTGTCTGACTTAATATGTGTTCAGGGCAAAGAGAAAATCTGTTCAAGTTAAAAAGTTACATGAACAATTTTAAAACTTGCCCGGTACAGCTTTTTATTGTCTTGAAAATGCTTACTCCCCTCTTTTGATCCTATGAAAGTAAGACAACATGCTATACTGGCATGACATGTTTTATGAGATAACATTTTGCAATCTTTGTTTCTCCTGAATTCACTGTGGCAGAATGTGAACTACCTTCTCCTCCTTCATCCCATTAATAAAAAGGTCCTAACTTGCTTTTCCCCTAAACACAGCTCAGACAAAGTGCTTCAGCTTATCCATGAGGTGTTAGAGGGCCTAACCTTCATGAATCAACATGGGTTGGTGCATCGAGCATTATCACCTACAAATGTACTGCTTGACGGAGAGGTATGTATTTTGGGGTTCTTCCCATAGACCTTATCGCAAATACTTGTTGCGTGCTTACGTGCCTGTTGAGCATGGAATGAGGTGCATGCTGGTCTAGCTAGCAATCCAGTTTAATCGCTAGCTAGACCAGCATGCACCTCATTCAACAGTTAGCATTTGTCCATAAATCTTTGCACAAAATGTCTATGCACAAGCAAGAAGATATAGCCACCACGCACTTATTGCATGCTCATTCATGTGCATTGTGTGCCGATACAAGCCAATAGGAGACTTTGGAAAGCTAGGTGGCAGCAGACTTACCAGGTAAGTTTCCATTTTTAAACGCTGTTTTGAGCATGCGCACTTTCACCAAGAACAATGGATTTATCTGCTGCCACCTAGCTTCCACAAAGGTCCTCATTGCTGCCTATGTGCAAAATATTATTAATATTACACGTTGCTATGTACCTTAAACAAAGTTTTTTTAAAGGTTAGAACAAATTTGAATGTAAAATCTCCTCTCCTTTTTTTCCTCATTTGACAGGGTCATGCTAAGCTTGCTAATCACGGGTTGTATCACATAACAGAGCATGGAGCTTGTGTCTCTTTTCCTGTTGGGTAAGTTAAAATCTTGCAAAATATTGGAAAAGCTTCATTGTTCAACCAAAAAAGCAGGCATGCAACTCTTCCGCGTTTTAGCCTAATATGTATATGCCTGGCATTAACAGTGTACAGCTACAATCATGTAAGCCTAGTACATGCTAAAAATGCACCTAAGAGCATAATAAACCTCAACATTTTCTAGGGTACCATTGTGGGTATCATGTCCCGTGGCGTTTCAGCTGCCTCGCTCCGCACACTTGCGTTGTGCCTTTGAAAATTTTCCTCTTTTTTTTTCAACGGGCAGTTGCATGCCTGAAAAAGTCTGTCAATTTTGTTTGTATTGTATTGTATCAAATTTTATTCCAATATAAAATATTGAGGTCTTTGGTTCGAATCCCGGTTTTGTCAATTTGTCTTTGTTCAACCCCCAAAATCATTTATAAAAAATTAAAAAAAACAGAACAATCCCAATACCCTGGGGAAGGGTTACAACAATAAAAAAATTCAACTTATAATACAACAAAGAAGGAGAGGTACATGTAAGCAAGAACAAAGTTTTAAATTATGTTTGGGTTACCTTTAACATAAAAGCAGAGAATATGTACTTCGCAACACAATTTATAATGGTTTTACTCAAAGGCTAAGAACAGGGAGATCATGTTAACACTTAAAGACGTTCTAGTTACTCTAATTATTCGCAGCAACAACCACTTCATCAGATGCAATGAAGAAGACATGCAAAGAACATTATAAAAACAAGAAAGTAAATTTATAGAAACTTTTTCCTAATTATGTTTAAAGCAACTCTAAAAATGCCCCTGATTGCAAGATGCAAATGGTGGCAACTCTGCTGCGTTTTTCTGTTGAAAGTAGGAGTTTTTAAACTCCAAAATGTTTTTCCTGTAAACAAATTTTGTCAAACTGCTTTCTCACTTTTGTTCTCAGCCACCCTCGTTACATGTCCCCAGAAGTTCTAGCGAAAGGTCCCATCCAGGGCAGGGAGTCCAAGGAGAAGATACCTCCCTCGGGCCCTAAGGTTGACGTCTGGTCACTGGGGATCATCATCATGGAGATCTGCCTTGGGATGGAGCTGTGGGTTTCCTGTACTCTACCTCAACTCATCTCTAAGGTGATGTTACTTGGGAAGCACGGCAATGGTGGACACCCCTTGGAAACCATCCTAAAAGAACACGGCTTGCAAAATAAATTTCAGGTAAAAGACGGAGAGCCGACATTGAGAAAACTGGTGTACAAATATCAGATGCATATGAGTATAAAACAACATTGTGGACCCCTACACAACACGGAACACGCCTCTGAACAATTTCCACCTTTGTGCACATCTGACTTCCAAAATTGACTCCCAAAATGGCAAACAGTATGGGCGCTTGTTGGTTCGTTGTGAAAGAGGTTTGTAACTGGAGCTGTTTAATTGAGCTCGGTTGCTAAAGTGTGTTTGGGGTTCACAGCCATAAGAAAGAGTATTGACTTCAGTAGTGAAGGTTCAGCTTTTTGTAAGGTTCAGCTTCTTGTAAATGAGCACTCTACCGACTGAGCTTATTAGCTCCAGCCACTAATCCAGCGGTCATTGCTTCAAATCCCACTAGTTAATTTCTCTTCATTCAACCCAAAATCATTTAAAATTAATACCCAGTCAATTTCCCTTGTGGTTTATTAATTGATACCCCTGCACCCCTTTAGGTGATCCCCCGGCTGCTACTTCAAAGGTTCTATCGTAAACTTTGGGGTTATCCCTGGCTACCTGGCAGTAAATGTTTGTATGGCTTTTGACTGGCACCCCGGAACAAAGGCTTTGACAAGATAGGAAGTCTGTCAACATAGGGTTAGCTAGATTAGTTAGTAGAGCATTGGCGTGTTAACCCAAAGGTCTTGGTTCAAATCCTGCTAGTTATTTTCTCAAATCGTGCTAGTTATTTTCTTCTTTATTCGACCCCAAATGAAGAATAATAATGACTACCATTAATACAGTGCCAAGTCCATTACAAAAATGCTCTTAAGTGCTTACATAAGTAGTTGTAACATGTTTTTTAATGTTGCCAAGAAAATGTTCAAATTTCAAATTGATTTTATTTTCCTTATAGGAATTGTCAGACTCCTTAAAGAGCTTCTTAAGACAGTGCTTAACCATATCTCAAGATAAACGGTAAGTTGGAACGATTACATCCTTTCGTTCTTAAAAATGCAAAACACAGTAAGCCTGATCCCAAGCATAATCAGTTTACTAGTGCAGTCCTCGGTCCAACACCATACAGTAACTCAACAGCCAAACTGTTGGACTCTGATTATGGTGGTATACCTGATCCCATGTAAAGCATGATCAGTTTACTAGTACGGTCCTCGTCCAACACCATTCATTAACTCAACACCCAAACTGTTGGATTCTGATTATGGTGGTTTGCCTGATCCCATGTAGAGCACAATCAGTTTACTACATATAGCACAGTCCTCAGTCCAACACCATACAGTAACTCAACACCCAAACTATTGGACTCTGATTATGTTGGTATGCCTGATCCCATGTAAAGCATAATCAGTTTACTACTGCAGTCCTCAGTCCAACACCATACAGTAACTCAACAGCCAAACTGTTGGATTCTGATTATGTTGGTATGCCTGATCCCATGTAAAGCATAATCAGTTTACTAGTGCAGTCCTCAGTCCAACACCATACAGTAACTCAACACCCAAACTGTTGGACTCTGATTATGGTGGTATGCCTGATCCCATGTAAAGCATAATCAGTTTACTAGTGCAGTCCTCAGTCCAACACCATACAGTATCTCGAAACCGAAACTGTTGGACTCATGATTATGGTGGTATGCCTGATCCCATGTAAAGCATAATCAGTTTACTAGTGCAGTCCTCAGCCCAACACCATACAGTAACTCAACACCCAAACTGTTGGACTCTGATTATGGTGGTATGCCTGATCCCATGTGAAGCATAATCAGTTTACTAGTGCAGTCCTCAGTCCAACACCATACAGTATCTCAACACCCAAAATGTGGACTCTGAATATGGTGGTATGCCAGTAATATAAGATACTACATAAATGGGTGTCATAATTCAAAAGCTTGTTTTTTTTTAAATAATAAGAAGTACTTTGAGACACCCTTAGATAATAATAATAATAATAATAATAATAATAAAAAGACTTGTAATGCACACGTATCCACCCTGCTGGGTGTTCAAGGCGCAGTAAAACCAACAACAAACAAATCAATACAAAACAAAAACAAAACAAAGAAAAACAGACACAACCAAAATTAATCCTTGAAAACCTGTGACATAAGATAAGTTTTAGAAGAGATTTGAATGTTGTGGTACAAAGACAAGTTCTAAGAGTGGTAGAGAGTTCCAGATGCAGGGCACAGCTGAAGAAAAAGACCTGTCTCCCCATGAGTGTTGAGACTTGGGTTCAATGAGAAGAAGCATGGAACTTGATCAAAGATTTCTTGATGGAGTGTAAACTTGGAGAAGTTCAGAAATATAGAGGGGAGCCTTGCCATTTTGTGGACAATGAGCATCAGCTTGAAGATGATTTGTTGAGAGATAGGGAGCCAGTGTAGTTGTTTCAGAATGGGGGTGATGAAACAGGATTTCTTAGACATTGTCACAATGCGGGCAGCAGTAAGACTCATTATTCCAAACCAGTTATTATTGTTATTATTTTTTAGAGATTGGTTGGTTAACTGATATTTCTTTTGATCTTTTCATGTCTTTAGGCCAAGTCCAGCTGATATACTTGCTAGTGATCTGTTCAAAAATTATGAATCCTGTAAACTACTACCTAAGAACAATATGACAATGTTCCAGTACCCTGGTCTGAGATGTGAGGATTTAAACCTTGATGAATACATTGAGAGTGTCAGACTGGGTTAGTAAATTCATGCTCCGGAATTTTCAGGTTTTTCATTATAATAAGAAAACACAGTTGCTGGGAACGTTACGTGTCTTTTCTTCTGATATTAAGACTGACTTGTAAATGGAATTCTATTTGAGCTCATCTCCTGTTGACAAAGAGTTATTCTAATGTTATTTCAACACTTGAGTTAGATGATGTTCATTCTTATACATATATATATATATATATGTATCTGCATGATACGAGCAAGTTGGTGACAAGAGTCTCCCCAGGTTTTTTTCAAAACTGTGGGGTATTCTGGACCCAATTTTGTTTTAATGTTTGGCCAAAGGACGCTCAATTGGAACAAGGCCTTTGTGAGTAACACCCACTTCAGACAGGCGCTCTAGCGACAAACAAAATTTTTGAATTTTTGTGCTGCGACTGGACACGATAGAATTCAAAGGATCAACTGTTCCAGTTGTTCAGAACGACTCTGGGAACGACTTTAGAGAGTCTTGGTTTCAGCATTGATCTTTTTTTCTTAGTTTATCTGTAGAATTTGCATGTATCAGGACACATTTCGCACATACGCTAGCCTACACATGGGGTGAACCCTGGGTTTGCAAACAACTTTGTTTCTCAATGCAAACAAACCCTTATTTTGGTTTCCAAACAGAATCCAGCGATGACCATCTTGAGTTGCGATCCATAGTGGAGGTTTACTACCTTTGGGGTCTGGCAGGGGGAGATCTTGAAGCTGAACTCCGAAAGAAAGGTCTCTTAAGAAGTAGTCCACCGATCTGTAACTTAGCTGAGTGAGTGTCTTAAACATCATTTGAATTGAAAAAAATGTAACGTAATCAATAGTAAACTTGTGGGAACGATGTTTCAAACAGTTTACTCTGCTCGTCCTCGGGAGAAAAAAAAGAAAACAAAGAAAAAGATGAGCAGAGTATTATTGTTGAATTGCCGGACCACATCAGCTTTTAGCAAAAACTACCAAAATGTGTTCTTATGTTATCACACCTCCATCTTAGAGATAAGAGGATAATGAAACAATGGAAGATTCACAGCTAAGTGTGCACGGCGCACAGGATGAGCCAATGAACAACCTTCTTTTTACCTCTAGATAAAGGTGCCTTACTCATCAAATGGTGTCATGTGCATAAGGTTTTTTAGGCACTTTTAAATTAAGTATTACTCAAGTTGGATTTAAACCCATGACTTTTGCCATTCTAGAATGGAAGATTTACCACTAGACCACTGATTTTTCGGTAGCTAAAGGCAATTAGAATCCTGTTTTTTTAACAGCAAGTACCGCAATGATTTGAACTTGTTACACCAGTAAACTTGTTTATGTTTGTTGTGTTGTCTTTTAGCCTTTGAGAAAGACTCTGCTAGGGTCGAAACATCAGGCCACTTACAAAAGTAGGTCAGCACAAAATATTTTTACTTACTGGAATAAAGTAACTATACAAAATACCATTTTGCTTACATAACATATTGTGACTGGATTCTGGCTAAATTTTGCTGAGCAGTTAATTGTTCAACATAACTTTTTGCTCAAGGATCTCTATGTAACTTAGCCCTGTTCTCCCAGGTCTTAATTACCTATTGTTGCTTTGAAACTTCTTCTCTAGTCTGGTGACGCAGTATGGAGACGTTGTGGGCCTAGAGCGAGACAGTAGCTCCCTCTATGATGACACTGTGGTCACGCTGTCAATGACGCAGCTTAAGACGCGGATGGAGAACATCGACGACACAGCCTTCTACCCTCTTCTTGAAGATGAGTAAGTTCTTATTAAGTTTGGGTTTCAGTATTTATTTTTTTTTAACTTTTGATATTATGCAGTTTTCCTGATGATGGCTGGAGCAGTGAGTTTCCTCACGAGTAATGCAGCTTTCCATGACAAAGAATGTGTTTTTTTATTTAAGATCATTTCTTGGCAAATTTCAAAGTTTCAAAGACATTCTAAGCATGGATGTGAATATAACATGTAATTTTTCAGCCTCCTTTTACAGTTTTCCTGTTTTCATGCCCGAACAGCTTATCTCTTTACTTGCTTTTCTCAAAAGTTCATTTTTTTCAAGTTAGGCTGTTTTTCCATCTGAATACAGTGCACCCTCTATAGTTTGCTCATTAGCGGCCATTTTCACCGTGCATCATGAGAAGACGACAAGGTTATACTCATCTGGCATTGCCCCGATTGTTTTAGTTTGTTCATGGTTTGCATAAGATCATATTTGTCTGTGTTTCTGTCATAAGATATTGACAAAATTGGGACTGGGGGAGACCACCAACATAGGGCTAGATAGCTCAGTTGGTAGAGCGCCGGCACGTTAAACCGGAGGTCATTGGTTCAAATCCCGCTCTAGTCAATTATTCTTTGTTCAACCCAAAATCAAGATTTCTTTTGTATGTGTGTTTTCTGTAAATCTACCAGGAAGAAAAAGGTGAATCTACCCACCTCTCCAAGTAGCAATAATCTATCAGAGACCGCCACGGTTGGCAAGGTTATAATCATCTAGCAGTGCTCCAATTGTTTAAGTTTGTTCATGGTTTGCATACGATGTTATTTTTTGTCAGGCCATATTAAAATGTGTATTTTCTGTAAATTTACCAGGAAGAATAAGGTGAATCTACCCACCTCTCCAAGTAGCAACGATCTATCGGAGACGGCCACCTTGCCACTCATTATCAGAGAGAAGGACATTGAATACCAGGTATGTTCAGTCACCTTGAGGCAACCAACTGCAATAAGGGAATAAAAGGGTAGCGACGAGTTCTTCAACGTACGTTTAAAGCTGGCAGGGTCGGCGGCCCTCTCTTTTATTCCCATTCATAAATGCCCTTTTGTTTAAAAACGTAAACAAATACAGTTACAGACACTTTAACAATTGAAAATTCCAGGTTTGAAAAAAAAAATTCCAAAACTTTATGAAGAATCTGTTCGAGGCGCGTGGGTTGTGTGTACGTGTGCGCGCTTAGATTACGCGCTGATAGCTATGATTTGCGCGTTCCACGTGATAATCTTGCGCGCCCGACACGCGGAAGCCGGCTCAGTGTGCATAAACAGAGCTCCAGTGTGCATTAACAAAAGGTTTATGAACACCCACGTGACGCGCTCTCCTCCAATAGGAGTAGAGAAACTGTCTGGGGTATTTATGAATGGGTTTTTTTTTTAATGGAGATTGCCTTGAACTAGTTGCCTGAAAACTTCCTCATATCACATGGCCCTAAGATTCTTCGTGGTTCTTTGTGATTTAGTCATCATACAGTGGGTTTGAATCCTGTTAGTGACACATATTGTTTTTTGGCAAGACATCATGAATGCCTCTTTATTTTAATAATAAATGCTTCTCAAATCACTCAGGAGTATATGGGTACCTGTGAGGGCAGAGATTGCTGATGTGAATGATTTAACCTCTGAGCCTATTTGGTTGCCTCTGCTGTTTACTTCTAAGAGTTGAGATGGATTTAGGAAAGCTTAAGGCCCAATAAGTAGATTCAAATCAGATTCAATCTCTGATGTTGCTTTCCATTTGCAGTTTCATCGTGTGGTGTTATTTGACAGAATACTACGAGGCTATCCATACACCATTGGACGTGTCTTCAGAGAGGCTAGGATTGATACTCCACCATTGTACAGGCCAGAGATATGGGCAGCACTGCTTACTGTTGAGGTCAGGGCTTCACTGATGTAATGCTGCTAAAACAAAATGAAAACTTACCCTTTATATATCCAAATTGGTGTTCCAATCCTGATTGGCGTTTCAATCCCAATTGGAGACTTTCAGGACGCTTGGTGGCAGCAGACTTACCAGGTAAAATCCATTGTTCTCGGTAATGTGCGCATGCGAAGAACTACGTAAACAATGGAAATTTACATGGTAAGTCTGCTGCCACCTAGCACCTCAAAGTATTAGTGTTTTCAATCTTGGTATCTCAATCCCAATAGGGGGGGGGGTTGCGTTGTAGTACCATTATGTGTCTTGCTGGGTAGATAACGTCTCTTGAGAACTTTTGTCTCGCTGACATTCTACTACCACAAGAGTAGATTTTTTGGAACTCGGGAGACTTCTCTACTACTGGAGAATAGTAGATTTTCAAAATCAGGAGACTTCTCACTTCCGAAAAGAATTGCCATGCTTATAAACTACTATCTGGGCATAAGATATAAAATCGACCAAGACTACTACTTTTCACTTCGTTTTTAGCTTCACCACCTCGGAGTGAGTTGTTAATTGGTCAATTCTTGTCTTCCAATAACACACAGGGTGACTTCAAGGCCGTGTACGACAGCATAGACAAAGAGACACCCACAACGACGGACAGACAGATCGAGGTCGACATCCCGAGGTGCCATCAGTACAGTGAACTTCTCTCCTCCCCTACGGCTCATAATAAATTCAAGCGCATTCTCAAGGCATGGGTTGTATCTCATCCTCATCTGACTTACTGGCAAGGTAGGCAAGGCTTGTGGGAAACAGTAATGACAATAACTTCATCAAAAGTGCTAATTTCAAGGATGAGAAATGTCAGTTTTTAACTAAATTCAGACTTTTATCAAATTGAACAAAAATGTGAAATTTTTCTTCATATTTAACCATTTGAAGCACATATTAATTTTTAAAAAATAAATAAAAAAGTGTGCAACCATGTTTTTCTCAAATTTTTTCAATAGCCCCCCTGTTTAACATCAACCATTGTATAGATGGGTGTAGTTTTAAAGTTTAAACTGTTTTTAAAGTCCATTTTTACGTGTTTTTGGTGGTCTGCCTTCATTTGCCTTCATGTACTTCCTAAGATCTGGATCTCAGTTTCAGACTTTTTATCAGGAAAATGCACTACCTGTCCAATTGTTTACAAAACAATTATGGTTAAGTGCCTACAAGTGTCATAACCGGGATTCGAACCCACGCCAAACCACGACAAACTCGGCCACGACAAACCACAATGCCTTCATAAGAAGTCAACATTTAAGATCTTCTACTGTATGAAGGCACTTGTTCTAGGATGTAAAAAAATGCCTTACCAGTTATATTTGTCATCCCTTTAACATTTTGAGTTTTGGATTGAGTTTAGTGGGTAAGAAACGATGACTAAAAATGTCCTCTTCTTTTGATGTTTTCCTCAGGTTTGGACTCGCTGTGTGCCCCATTTCTTTATCTCAATTTCAACAATGAAGGTAAAAAACACGGGTTCTGTCTGTCTTTAGAGTAATTGTTTGAATTCTCTCTGGTTCAATGTTTACTTTGTGTACTGTTATGTTTTAGTGTGTAGTACTACTTACTAAAGTAAGGCTCTCATTTGGGGAATTTGTATCCATTTCTTTAACCATACCTCCATGGCTAAATTACTTTGACCTCTATTATTTTGTATATAATAGTTCGATGTTCCATGTTTTTTAAATGTAGATTTTCAAAAACTTCTCAAAACCTTCCTCATTTGTATCGCTTAAAGCATTTGTAAAGCACTTAAAATTTTGTTAATAATGTGCTATTGCATTACTGAAATGCCAAATGTTTATAACTGATGGTCTGTATGTTGTGTTTTCTTGCCCCATTTAGCCCTAGCCTACTCTTGTCTGTCAGCTTTCATTCCAAAGTATCTTTATAAATTCTTCTTGAAGGACAACTCAGCCATCATACAAGGTTAGTATCATAGTAACCAATGTCCTCCACTCTATTACTTAGAGCTGCTTAAAGCCATTGGACACTTTCGGTAAACAGTATTGTCCAAAGACCCACATGAAATAACAAACCTGTGAAAATTTAGGCTCAATTGGTCATCGGAGTCAGGAGAAAATAACGGGGAAAACCCACCCTTGTTTCCGCACGTTTCGCCGTGTCATGACATGTGTTTAAAATAAATCCGTAACTCTCAACAACGAGAATTGATAATTGTTTTAATGTTTTCTCGAAAAGTAAAGCATTTCATGGAATAATATTTCAAGAGAAGTCTTTCACCATTACTTTTTTTCTTTTTTTCTGTTCCAAAGTGTATAATGGCTTTAACGTTAATACAATTCTTATGCTTACTGTAGCAGAAAAAATTGCTTAGGTGTAAGTGTATTTCACAGGTTAACAAGAACATTAGAAGGCCATCTTGCGCATTCACTATGGTTTTGCATAGTTAAAGCCATTGGACCCTTTCGGTACAGAAAAAAAAAAAAAGTTCACAGATTTACAAATAACTTACAGGGTTTACAGAAGGTAATGGTGAAAGACTTCTCTTGAAATATTATTCCATGAAATGCTTTACTTTTCGAGAAAACATTAAAACAATTATCAATTCTCGTTGTTGAGAATTATGGATTTATTTTAAACACATGTCATGACACGGCGAAACGTGCGGTAAACAAGGGTGGGTTTTCCCCGTTATTTTCTCCCGACTTAGATGACCGATTAAGCCAAAATTTTCACAGGTTTGTTATTTGATATAGAAGTTGTAATACACGAAGTGTGGGCCTTAGACAATACTGTTTACCGAAAGGGTCTAATGGCTTTAAGTAATTCATTTTGATACAGTAAGCACTGGAAGGTTAGCATGCCTTTCCATGTGCTTACGAAAATTATGAAATTATGTCATGTGCATATAAGGTCTATCATCATTTTCTTGAAGCAAACTTGAATCTTTGATTCTCACAGGTTTGTACACGGCTCATTTCACACCCATTTTAGTTGGGTACATGTACATACAGTATGTGTTTGTTGGTCTAGTATGTGTATGTTGTAATAGTAATAAGTATTTCAAAAAAAGACACTACTGCAGTCGAAAATGCAAGGCCATTAATAATGATGTTAATAAATTTGTAACACAAATAATCACACATTTGATTATTTTTCTATTTTCAGAGTATCTTGCAGTATTTTCCCATCTGATAGCATTTCATGATCCTGAGTTGAGTAATCACATGAATAGCATTGGGTTCATTCCAGAGCTCTATGCTATACCATGGTTCCTCACAATGTTCTCACGTAAGTGCAGTCATTAACCCTCATGGTTTACAAGAGTGATGTTGTACATACAAGGGTTTTGTGACGCAGACACGATACTACTCTAGCCTTGTCCTAGAGAACTTAGTCTTTGGTCTCAAAAATAGTGAGCTTGTACATTCCAGGGTATTTCCTGGCAGGCAAAAGAAACAGCTGATGAACATGTTCTGAGATGTGCCCCATTAATTCCTGCAATATAATTTCATAATTCTTTGCTAAATAAAAATATGAAAATCATTCCTAGAGCTCAGGTAATATTTGTTTGTTTTTTTAAGTCTTGTAAATGTGGCATTTCCTTGCAGGCTGGTCATATGAGAAATTTTACTTTTTGTAACATAGATATTGTTCATTTTCAAATAGTATAAAACATTAAATGCATTTTATTAAAATGGTGACCCAAAGGTCAAATTACATAGCAAGTACATGAGTACTATATTAACAAATTTATTCTGCACAACTCTAAATAAAAATACAGCCTGCAATGTTGGACCTCATACTGTCTCTTTTTATCTTCAGCCTTTCAATTATTTAAAGGAACATGTTGCCTTGGATCGGTCGAGTTGGTCTTTGAAAAGCGTTTGTAACCGTTTGTTATAAAATGCATATGGTTAGAAAGATGATTTTAGAGTAGAATACAATGATCCACACAAATTTGCTCGAAATTGCGTGGTTTTCCGTTTACTTTGCGAACAAATACGGTCTACAATTTATTGGAGTCAAAAGTTTGACTCCCATAAGTTTGACTCCCATAATTTGTCGACCGTGTTAGTCGACGAAGGAAAACCACGCAATTTCAAGTGATACTTGTGTGGATCATTATATTCTACTTCTTTTTTCTGGCCAGATGCATTTCATAACAAACGGTTACAAATGCTTTTCAAAGACCAACTCGACCGGTCCAAGGCAACATGTTCCTTTAACCTAACCGGGACCCTACTTTAGGGTCCTGGTTTGAATGTGCATACATGCCCATATTGGTGTAAAAGTGAAACCAAAATAACAAATTGAATTCCTGCTGCAACTATTATATCCCAAAAAAGAAGATGGATATAAATGTATTTGGGTAAACAAAAATACCAGCACTTTGTAAATTTCTTTGTCTTGAAATGAATATATTTTTGCCATTCGCTTTTGTACCTGTAGATGTCTTTCCGCTGCACAAGATCTTTCATCTATGGGACACTCTGTTGCTTGGCAACTCCTCCTTCCCAATATGCATCGGGGTTGCAATCTTACAGCAGCTGAGGTTTGGTTTGTTGAACTTTGGTTTCAATGAATGCATCTTGCTGTTCTCTGATATGCCTGGTAAGTTGTCATGATTATTTTGATGGTTATGAAACTTAAGAGCTTGGGCTCCGGCTCGGGCTCCGTGTGCTGATATCTGTGCAATACGCGCTGCTCCAAAATGCAGGTTACAATGCAAGCTGCATACACAGCACGCGGGGCCCAAGCCTGAGCCGAAGCCCGAGCCGTGGTTTGAGAAAGGCCCCTAATAAGTAATCACTGTAGCTCACAAGCCTGAGGAAACCTGTCAACAAGGATGCTTGGTATGTGAACCAGCAACACTAGGGTTAACCCCTACTCGTTTACAATAAGTGTTCTAGGTTTATTTACATGCACTACCAATCTTAGTACACAAGACCAGTGGCTTTATGTCCCATCTGAAGGAATTATCAGATAAAGTATTTTTGTTCAAGGACACAAGTGCCACGACCGAGAATAGAACCCACCCTCTGCTGATCAAGAAACACCAGAGCTATGTGTCCAGCGGCCGATTTCATCAAACGCTGGGATTAATCCTAACTTGAGTTAGGATGACTAACTCATCCTGACTTAGGATTAATCTTAAGGTTTACATGTTACAGTGCAAGGCTGGAACTCGTCCTAAGTCCTATCCTAATTTAGGAAGAGTTAAGTGAAATTGACGGCAGTGCTCTTAACCCTATGCTTGTAACATTATTCTGGTAAACCTAACGGGGGACTTTTTGGGAAGCTAGGTGACAGAAGACTTACCAGGTAAACCGACTGTTCTTGGTTAAGTGCGCATGCTCAGAACTATGTAAACAATGGTAACTAAACCTAGTATGTCTGCTGTCACCTAGTATTCCAAAGTCTCATATTGTTTAGTGATTTTCAAATTTTTGTGGTCAAAAAGCTTAATGAAACTGAGCCATGATTCTCCTGCAATGATATTCTGGCTGATTATTTTCATGCACAGAAATCGACATTGAGAAGTGTGTGCGAGAGTCTATCCGCATCTTCTGCAACACCCCAAAGAGTGCAACGTACAGGCAGCACGCTAGACCACCCCGTAGGCCAGACCAAGGGAACACAGCTGCATCTCAGGTCAAGCCTGTGTCATATTACAGTACTGACTACCATGACATACCATTATCAGAGCTGGTGAGTATACATGTAGGTGCTTACATAGGCAGCTAGCGTTGAGGCCAAACAATGCAAACGGTCAAGCCTGTCTCATATTACAGTACTGAATACCATTATGTACCATTGTCAGAGCTGGTGAGTCTAGGTCCCTAACATAGGCAGCTAGCGCTGGGGCCAAACAATGCAAACGGTCAAGCCTGTCTCATATTACAGTACTGAATACCATGATGTACCATTATCAGAGCTGGGGAGTTTAGGTCCCTTACACAGGCAGCTAGCGCTGGGGCCAAACAATGGAAACGGTCAAGCCTGTCTCATATTACACTACTGACTACCATGACGTACCATTATCAGAGCTGGTGAGTCTAGGTCCCTTACATAGGCAGCTAGCGTTGAGGCCAAACAATGCAAATGGTCAAGCCTGTCTCATATTACACTACTGACTACCATGACGTACATGTACCATTATTAGAGCTGGTGAGTCTAGTTTCCTAACAAAGGCGGCTAGCATTGAGGCCAAACGATGAGATCATTAATTTGTGTATGCCCCCGAATGACTCTCAGTTAATGGAGGTCTTCTTTGGACCTCATTGTGGGCGCTGTTTAAACATGAGACATCTTGTTCAAGTGGTTTATTGGCTTCTGGTTCAAGCAGTTGGTATTTGGTATTCACTCCGCCACTTACAAATTAGCTTGCAAGTTAGCATATGCCTTTTGCTTTGCTTCTGGTAAGCAGTGGTTTTGAAATAACGGTGCTGCTTTTTGACGCTCATCTTTCGCACAAAGTACCTTAACCAATAACAATGTTGAGCAAAAAATTAGCATGAAATCAGTTCCAAACAATATAAAGTCTAGAATATACTGATTGAAACGTTGAGTCGTCACCCACTGGTTCTTTTTACACCCAACACCACTCAACAGAGATTTTCACATGGTGTTACCGCAAACCTCACCTAATAAGACTTCTCCCATGCACAGTTTCAAATTCTACTTAAAGGAACACGTTGCCTTGGATCGGTCGAGTTGGTCTTTGACAAGCGTTTTTAACCGTTTATTATAAAATGCATATGGGTAGAAAGATGTTGTAAAAGTAGAATACAATGATCCACACAAACATGCCTCGAAATTGCACGGTTTTCCTTTTACCCTGTTGACTAACACGGTCGGCCATTTATGGGAGTCAAAATTTTGACTCCCATAAATGGCCAACCGTGATAGTTCGCGACGTAAAAGGAAAACCGTGCAATTTCGAGTGATACTTGGTGGATCATTATATTCTACTTTTAAAACATCTTTCTAACCATATGCATTTCATAACAAACGGTTTCAAACGCTTTTAATAGACCAACTCGTCTGATCCAAGGCAACGTGTTCCTTTAACATCAAGTCCTGTGTAAGCAGAATTTTTCAGTGCTCAGCAAATTTGTGTGCTAAGCAGTAATATGAGGTTTTTTGTAAAATAAATTTTATCTGATGTCTTGCAGTCTAGAGAGCCACTGAGTCTGGAGGAACTCAAGTCCGAAGTGAGTCCAAGAATCTCGGCAGAAGATCTCCTGGAACTTTGTGACTTGAAGCCCGGGGCAGTTCCTGGTTCTCGATCTCCAACCAAGAAGACAAAAAGCAGCCGTCCAGTCATAATGTGTGTTGATGTACGAAGCTCTGAAGAGTATCCTTTTCTTATGGCTAGCTTTACAAATACAATTATCTGAAGAAATTGATGCTGTTACTGTGACCATGTGGATGTATCACATGTGGATGGTCACAATGACTATAACAAATCTTATCGTCTTGTTACTGAATCACAATTTATTGATTTAATAATAATAATAATAATTTATTCATTTATATTGCGCCCATTACATAAAATGTGCAAAAGCGCAAAACAAAATAATCATAAAAATATTAAAAATTTTACAATAGGAAAATATACAGCAACCAAACAAATGAAAATACAAGTAGAGTAAAAATTGCAAAACATTAAGACATTAAACCCAAACAAATTAGTAAAGGAACAATGTATGCTCAGGAAAGAACAATAATATGCAATCCATTTCAGAGAAAAATTTGTGCACTTTTTAATCATATGCGTTAAACTAATGTTTGTATGAGAGAAATTGACTGTTAAACCTGTTAACAGTTTGGTATCTCCTTGTTGGTTCAAACCATATTGAGTTGTACGTGTGCATAATAAATACTTACTCTTTGCTGGATTTTCCTTTGTTATAAGCACAAGACTACTGCTTACTGGAAACAAAACCTCAGTTAAATGCCAGCTGACTAATTATTTTTGCAGTTCCTTAACAAAAAAACTAACAGGTTTGTGCGTGGTAACATTCCAGGCAGTCTGAATATTCCCTTCAACCAGGCGTTCTCCCCTGAGGGAGACTTGGTACCATGCAAGGCAGTCACTCTAATCTTCAACCACAAGGGAAGGGTTGTGGTCGTTGTTGGCAACAGAGGGAAAAATGCTGCTAATGTGAGTACAGGATCAGGTTAAAGACTCTGGACACTATTGGTAATTGTCAAAGACCAGTCTCCTCACTTGGTGTATCTAAACATATGCATAAAAATAAAAACCGGTGAAAATTTAAAGGGAAGGTACACATTTGGTAATTAATCAAAACAAATATTAACTTAAAAACTGACTTGGTAATGAGTATTGGAGAGCTGTTGATAGAATAAAACATTGTGGGAAACGACTCCCTCTGAAGTAACGTAGTTTTTGAGAAAGAGGTAATTTTTCACTAAAATAATAAAATACTTCTAGCTAGAAGTCTTTTATTCTTATCTGAAAGCACACAAATTCGTCCAACAAGGGTGTTTTTTCTTTTATAATTTTCTCGCAACTTTGATGACGGATTGGCCCCAAATTTTCACAGGCTTGTTATTTTATGGTTATGATGGGATACACCAAGTGAGAAGACTGGTCTTTGACAATTACCAAACGTGTACCTTCCCTTTAAGCTCATTTGGTTGTCAAAGTTGCGAGATAACTATGAGAGGAAAAAAAACACCCTTGAGTCGTTTCTCACAATGTTTTATACTATCAACAGCTCTCCATTACTCGTTAACAAATAAGGTTTTATGCTGATAATTATTTTGAGTAATTACCAATAGTGTACACTGCCTTTAACAATACTATCTGTCTAGCCAATTCACACCACTGCAGGAGGAAAACCTTTTCACCAATTCTCCATTTCACTCTATCCTGCTGTCTGTTCAATTCACTTTATTATCCACGATGGGAAATTTATTTCGGCCTTTTATACAACAAATTTACAAAATTTCCATAAAACAGACAAAAATCACTTCAAGCCACAAAAGTCTATAAAAAAAAATATATATATTACATGAAAAGCTGAATTACAAAAGATTGATTTTACAAAAATAATACAGAAAATCTACTATATAAAAAAATTAAAACCCATGAGGATCCCTATTTTATTGCACGAAGGAATCAACGTTCCACTTGATCATTGCGTTGCAAAGCAATGCCCCTATATTTACTTAGTTCATCTCTCCATCTTCTGTTTTGTCTCCCTCTTTTTCTTGTCCGGTTTCGTGGAGTCCAGTTTGCTGTTTTGCATGCCCACCTGTTGTCATACCTCTTTGTGAGGTGACCTGTCCATCTCCATTTCTTTGACTTAATGGTCTTTTAATGATATCCTGCACTCGATTTCTTTCTAAGGTCCTTATTGTCACCCTGTCCTTCCATACTCCTATCATTAAGCAATACTTTCAATGTTTTAAAGACTACACCTTGGACTGACTAGAACCGAGTGCAGGATTGTAACTTTTTGAGTTCATTCAGTTTGAAAAGATAGGATTGTTCTTAGTGGATCAGATAACTTTTCAGGTCTGCCGGAATGCTGCATTGGAACATTCAAATGAATTGGCGTTTTCACTCATGTAGGATTAATAGATGTTAAGTTTGCATCGGGGACACGAATATTAGTTTTGTTTTCTACCCGTACACCGATGTGTGTTAGCACTGTCTACGCAGTACTTTCCCTAGTCCTATGAAAAAGTATTAAAGGCATATGTTTCGAGTAGGATTCGAACCCGGCCACGACCCTTGCAAGTACAGAGCAGTGTCATACCAACTAGACTACCAAATTTTTGTGTCTTAAAAGTTGAACTCATTCTAGACAGTCGAGAATGAGCTTGACTTTTAAGACTCTCCTCAAACAACACAGCAGTCAATCAACCTGTGAAAATTAATCAAAATGATATTTTATCATAGCCTGCATTTAGAGTTCTGCCACTCAACTGTCTCATTCGTTGTTGATCATGTTTGCTTTGTCTGTTTCTCTTGCAGTTTGCCACCCAGCTGGTTCGTCTAGGATTCCCTAAGGTGTGTGTGATGCATGGTGGGATTGAATGTATACGACCAACCGGTATCCTTGCCATCTCGTCACCAGAGCTTGTATGATTCATCATTGACACTGAAGCATCTACATTTCATTTCATGAAAATTGCTCAGGTTGTGAAGCCAAAGACTCTCAAAAAAGTGAACTTTAATTACTGTACAGCAAAGAACAGGAGAAGACAATGAAAGAAGTTTAAGTTTTAGATGTGGAAGGAAAACCCCAGAGTTTGAGTCCAGGGAAAACCCACGCAGTCAGGTAGGGATTGAAAACCTAATCCACATAGTGCCGAGGGATTCAAACCATGGTCCTAGAGGTGGAAGGTAAGGAAAAATGAAACTGCACCAAGGGGACCACCATACACGATTCATTAGCTTAAAGGAACGATACAGAGTTGGTAAGAAACAAAAATCGTGAAGATCACAGATTTACATAAAACTTACACGGTCTAATGATGATGGTAGTAGAAAACATCCCTTGAAATATTTCTCTCTGAAATTTCATGTTTGATGAGAAATATATAATCTAATATCGCGTTTGGAGTTTATCGCTCAGTGAGCGTTTTTATTCATTTTTGTTTTGGCATCGATGCAATGCAAAATTTGTAATGGTTTTTCACTATTCTCTCGTGACCCAGATGGCCGATCGATCTCGAACTTCTACAGGTTTGTCAGTTTATGTATATGGTGGATAACATAAAGTACTTACACTGCAAGCATTTTTCGTTGTTAGCAAAACCAATTCTGTAATATTCCTTTAAACAAAGATCTTTGCCAATTGATGTTACAGAAAAATTGGGTACATTGGATTAGCTTCCCTTGATCAACCCATGTCTGACCCAGTACAATCGAGTATCTTTGACAGCATGGAACAAGTGGCTCTCCCTGATCACATTGTAAATAACACTGTGTGGATGTGTCCACCTAGTCCACCTAGTGTTTCAAGTCACTACATAATATGTGGCCTTCTTTTGGTGTCCAAGTCTGTACTTCATATGTAGCGTTACAACACTAAGGTTGACCTGGGCAAGCTAATGGAATGCTTCCATCAAGGAAGCATTCTACTTTTGTTTTCAGCGACTAGTAGCCAGCAGGACTAGTTAGCTTTTCATTCAACTAGTAAATCAGCATTTTCTTTCGCAATCCTCATGTGTTTTACTTAGTGTTTGGTTGGAGAACCTCTCTGAATGCTGCCTCACTATGCTGAATGCAACAACCATGGAAATGGATTTTGGAGAAGGCTTTTTAAGAAGTTACCTTTATAAGCATTTGCCTTGAAGCTATGTTTTTGTTTTAAATTTGTATATCTAGTCAATAATGTGGAGAAACCATAGATTTTATGATATAATAGAAAGGTAATTGTCATATGACTATTGTATTATCTTGCCTGCCATGAAATGACCTGGAATAACAAAAGGCACTATTTGTAAGTAAACAAGTAGAAAAAAGCTTTATTGTAGGGTGTTGTGGATGAGAGCACCAAACTCAAACTCAGGTGCTTTTGTTCTGCAGAATTTGTGTTTGAGTACCGGTCCCTGAACAAGACACTTCTCTCCACCCAGGAGTAAATGGGTACCTGTGAGGGCAGAGATGGTTCTTGTGATTGGTTTAGTCGAGTAGCTTATATTTGTTGAACAGGCTGTATACTCCCCAGGGAGCTGAGATGTTTTAAGGAATGAATGAATGACCCCATTGGTTTTAATCATTTGTATTCAATAAATCTAACATTTGAACAAATTATTAGGTCGTTGAAAATCCAGAGAGAATATGTTAACGCAGGAAAAACAATCCCAAATAGGAATACACAATTTGAGAAATGTGTTACTAAATGCTTCTTAAAATACTTTTGAAAGCTGCTGTTCTTCTAACCAAAAGTTTTTATTGCCATTAGTTTAAGAATGATTACTAAACATAAACCTTCCCTTTAAGAGCCCCTGCCTGTAAGAGTGTACCAAGTGGTGATTCATGGGTTCTCAGATAACTGGTAACTCCAAAACCGAAAGCGTCGGCAAACTAAAATTTTGGATTTATTCGTTTGGTATGATGGTGTATCACTCTAATTTTTCGGAAGAAGATCTGCGAACCCATGAATCACACCCCCCCCCCCCCCCTAATTTGGTACATTCTTACAGGCAGGGACTCTTAAACGAATAACTCAAAAAGTGATTTTATAAACCATACAGAAAGACTGTAGAGTAATGAAAAAAAGTTGTGAGATTCAATACACAAAGGTGAAAGGTCGCCATTAACAACTTTTTTAATGTAGGCTAATTTATTTATAACAATAAAGATGCATATATTATATGTATTCAGATGTCTTCATTTACTATTCCAAAAGTGCTGTTCCGGTTGTTAAAAAGGTTTTTTGAAACTGTACTGGTTATTTTCTTTTATTTGGTAATTTAAGACCAGTAATCATACTTGGTGTATCCCAACATGTTTATAAAACAACTAACTTATGAAAATATGTTCTCAATTGGTCATAGTCCCAAGAAAATAAAAGAAAAAAACACCATTGGTGCACAAATTTGTGTGCTTTCAGATGCCTAACAAAAGGTTTCGAGTCGGAAGTCTTTTATTATTTGAGTGAGAAATTACCTCTTTCTCAAAAACTATGTAACTTCAATGGGAGCCGTTTCTCACAATGTTTTTTTTTATATTTTTTACTATCAACAGCTCTCCTTTACATTGTAAGTTTTTATTCTATCAATTATTTTGAGTAATTCCCAATAATGTCCAGTGCTACTGTATTGATAAAAAAATAATATTTTGTCAAAATTGAATAGCAGCTTCTCTCTGGATAAAATGTATAAAATAATATGGAGTCTTTCCACAATAGTGACATTTCTCATAATTGGCTAAATAAATGGGAAATAAATATGATATTCATTCTTGTACATAATAATTATCTTCTAAACTCAGTTCTTGAGAACCAATTAAATTCCCAGGCAGAAACGATTAACTAGTAAACTTGTGTGCCACGGGGACATCGAGCCGCGACTTAGATCTACAGGATTTGGTTCAAACCCGCGTTAGAAACCTAACAATGGGGTAGATCTTTCTCCATCCCCATTGGTTCAGTCAGCAAAATATCCTGCCGGATACATTTACGCTAACTTGCCCACTGTGTGTGGAAATAGACTACTACATGTATTTGTTGTTGCTTCTTGTATTTAGCTAGAGTTGTGCTGTATTTTTTAGCTCATAGTGAAGTGATGATTTTGATCATGAAAGAAGTCACCAAGTTTGGCAGTTTTGGATGAATGACTGGGACAGATGACAGATACTTCAAGGGGTGTGTGTGGGGGGGGGGGGGAAGGGGTGTGTGTGGGGGGGGGGGGGGCAGGAGGTAGCATTAGGTCGTTGATGGCTCCACTTCATAGCTGCACTTCAGATGTACTGTTTTGAGATTAACAAAAACACAAACTTGAAAAGCTTATTTTCATTGTTTGACCTCAGGAATGATTTTTATCGTCATCTTTTTCTTCTTATTGCCCTGCAATCGAAAAAGGCTTGCAAGTGAGAGTACTTCTTTACATCTGCTTTGCTTTTACCCGCATTTCTACCTCAAATATTTCGCTTTCACCACCACTATAAAAGCGCGCAAGTGAAAATAACTTGCGGAAGGTGGCTGTCGGCTATCACCACAAGAGGGCGTTTTTCAGGCTGGCCGCGAACTCTCTCGCTCTCGCGCTCGATCGAACTCGACGTGCGACCTGGCAGTTTCAGTCAAAGATCGTATAGCGCCGCGTAGGTTTCAGTGCGAATTATATCTGAGCTGGTGTTTCTTGTGTACAAATAATTTGTACATGTATTTCCCTTGTGATTGTGAGAAGGTGTGCAAAAATGAAGTCGTGCTTAAAGTGCCATGTCTCACTGGAGAAGGGGGACAAGAAATGGAAATTTCAAAGTGCGGAAGTCGGTGATGTTCCTGCGAAGACGGGCTATCTATGCTCCAAGTGCAGTGGCGTAACCAGAGGGGGGGCAGGGGGGGCCGGCGCCCCCCCGCTCAGAACCCTTGCCCCCCCTCTTGCCCCCCCATATGAAATCAGAGAAAAGTATATTCTTATAGACCTAATATATAAATCGTTTAAGGCTGCATAAAATGCTGCCGTAAAAAGGAAAACTTTTATTCATATTATTATCAGTAGGCCCTATGTGGACTATAACATGAAAAATGCATGGAAACGCGCGCGCGATCGTATTGGCGGTAAATGTTTGTTGTGGTTTTGCGGTTTCAGAGATTGCAGGGTGTGACAAAGTTCTGTTAAATACGTGGTGGTCTGAACGCAGACCAATAGCTCCGTTAACACAACTTAGTCAGCTCATGGAGGTAGAAATTTCTACCTCCATGGTCAGATGCACTACAGAGAAATTTACTACAGCAAAATGGCCAGCGAAAAAGGTTGCTTAGACCATTTCTTCTCCTTTGAGGCAAGCGGTGCAATTGAGAGGTAGGCCTATTTTAAATATCCATTTCATAACTAAAATGTGATTATTAAACACCCACATTTTCAATCCTGTATTTGTTTTTATGGCTTACACTAGTTACAATAAGGCCGAGTAAAAAAAAGAAACATGTTTAGTGTCTGGGTTTCTCAAAAAAAGGAAGGAGGAGGGGCTTTTTATTTTCTATTTCAAGATGGCCGCCATGAATGTCAAATATCAATTGTTTTTTTCTGCTGCTGAAATACACAAAACATTAATGAAACAGTTTGGTCAAGGCATTCAGACAAGACATTCAGATTTTTTTTTTGCTGAGATCATTTAAAATAACCCTTTTTCAAAAAAAAAAAAAAAAAAAATGTACATAAAAAAAACCGAAGAAAAAAAGGAGCTGTCCTGTAAAAAGGAAGCAGGCGGGGACGCTAAACATTTCTATTTTTCTATTTTTACTTGGCCTAATATTATTATGTTTTGGGTATTTACACACCCACAGAGCCTATTTGAGAATGCCGTGTACAACTCTAAATTGGTACTTGGTGATCACAGTTGGTAATGTAATCCTTTTATACAGTCGAAAAGTTTTATCTTATACAAAATGACAAGTTCAAGTTTGTTGTTTTCCCAATCTTTTGTTACCTGCTGTCTATGTAGACTTTTTTAGAACTGCATTGGGGTGTATCAACTATATATCAGTTAACATATTTACTATAATCTTGCATTTCTTTGGCCCCCCCCCCCAAATTAATCTTTGCCCCCACTTGCCCCACCAAATGAAATGTCTAGTTACGCCGCTGTCCAAGTGCTACCATGATGTTGACAAAAAGAAGGCCAAGGAAAGGTAAACGACAAGCAACAGGTCTCAGAGACCACCGAGACGCACGAGATATGTTCAAATTGCAAGCTGAATTTTTCAACGTGCTAAAAATACGAAACTTCCCGAGATGGACCTGCTGTGTCTTAAGTGTGTCCGTGCTGCTGAATTGGCCAATGCAGAAAGATGTTTAAATTGCCCAACTTTATTTGTGAAGTGTAAACCTGGACGTACTGTAGATCAAAGGGGTACAGGAGAAGAAGCAAGCATGCATGCGGTGTTCCCCCTGAAGCATTCGATGGCAAAGACGGATATCTGTGCTACAAATGCATACCTGTAGTTAAAAAGCACTACAACTGGATGTAAAAAAACCATCCCCGCCAAGTACATGTACTTCGCGGCCGAGTATTTTTCTATGAAGACCAGGAATAAACATTATAAAGTTATAAGTGTCCCAAAAAACATGCACCATTCCAACTTGGAATCCAAGTCGAGGCTTAAGAATAAGCGTTTTAAAAGAAGGCCATACAAGAAATCAATGAGGGCAACTATAATCGAGCATTTGAAACACTTCTTGGAAATAGCAACCGAGCAAGAAAAGTGTTTTATAATGTGCGAGTCAATATATCACTAAAGAAATCAAAGCGTATCCTAAGCTTAGCATACTTTCTAAAACTCCAATGTTTGACTACCTTAAATTGATACCTGGAGTGATATCGTTGACGAGGCTTCATCATCCATGCCGTTTCTCGTTCATGTTTTGAAGGCAGCACTTCCGAACCCTGCTAATGGAAGAGAACTACTTGCCACAGGGAGAAACTTCTCGGACAAAAATGTTTGTCTGCCAAACAAGCCAAAGTTATTCTAGACAGGCGCTTGGGATTTATTCTGTCCGTCATTTTATTTTCTCATAAGCCAAACATGTACTCTTTCATCCAGGGCTGTGTTTCGCTACAGCTCAGACGACAATACCATTGTGGGGTTATCCTCCTGCAGTGTTTGAATGGTTTTGGTGTCGCCAAAGGTCTGCATGCTACTCTCAATCTAATTGAAGCTCTAAAAAGACAGAAAGAAAGCTCGAAGATCACATCCGCCGAAAAAACAGATCAGGGTGGTTCGGAGGAAGCTTCATGCTCAAGTGCTGTGGACCCTCAATCTGTAACCTTTCTTCAAGATGGGTCAGATGAAGTACAACTAGAATATGATGAAGATATTGAGTGGGTCAATAAACTGATTTGAGGTCACCAGAAGTATGGAGTTCTAAATTGAATTCAGCAGATCACAGCAGAAGAATGGGCCCCTCCCCTTTTTTCAACACTGAGTTACAAATTGTCTTACAATACTAGTGTCTTAAATCATAACCTACGTATTCGTTCTTCTCAGAGGGATTGGAAGATTCTAAGAACTACGTAGCAATGTTAGAAATGCTGTTGAGAAACTACACTGGCTACATCAGCAACAGTGGTTTTTCTAAGTAGTACTCGTTCGCTAAGAGAAAAAGAGAATTCTTAGGTGTCATCATCATTCCAGTGCAAAAGTTATTGATGACAGGCCAACAATTTGTTCATCATCTTTTTGCAAATCTTTAATTTAAGTTACTCTACAAGGAATTTTGCTCCAATCTCCAAACTCCTTCAATGCATGCTAACGGGTACGTATCCCATGATGGACTTGATTAATCTGACTTGATGTTTACATTTTATTTGTTGAAGTATTGAAGTGTACGCGTTGAACAGTTGATAACCATCGCCCCTGGAGACCTTAGTTTCCCCTTCTTTTTTCCGAAATAAGTACACTGTTGGTTACACCTAGAACGACGAGGTTTGTTCTGCTATCGTCTCTACAATCAATAGCGGAGTGAGCCTCATAGTTAGGAGTATAGGCCTAACTATGTCACTTCAATCCACACAGTTGGATCAATCACACATCCTGTTGAGCTCTATGGGTGATCCCAACTATACTTGGGATGCTTAACACTCACGATGGGACCAATCCCAACCCACTGTAATTGGGACGATGGTCAATTTGGGGCAAAACATTGTCACAGGCCTCAATGCCGAGAAATTTTCTACCAGACAAAAGGGCCCAATTTCATAGAGCTGCTTAGCATAAAAATTTGCTTAGCATGACATTTCTTCTTTGATAAAAACAGGATTACCAACCAAATTTCCACATGATTTTCAGATAAGCAAACAACAGCTGAGTACCAGTAACAAGCAATATGTAACAATTGGAAATTTGGTTGGTAATCCTGTTTTTATCAAGAAAGAAATTCCATGCTTAGCAGATTTTTATGCTTAGCAGCTCTATTAAATTGGGCCCTGGTCTTGAACACGGGCTCAACACTGTCACTGGACTAGAAATATTTTTATAACCTAAAATATTTAATTAAACATCCATCAAATCGTTTGCAGTACCTGCTGCTAAACATAAGATTCAAACAACCTCTAGCCACCAGGCAATCTCGGTGGTCTAGATGGTATGACAGTGACAGTGGTGGAGGGGGGGGGGGGGGGGAGGTTATAGGAGTTAGAACTTGAAACATACATTTTAATCGCCTTTTTTGCACGCAGTTATTTAACATTCACTGCTATTACTGAAGGCCCTAAGTTGTTGGATAATTCCAGCAATTCATGCTTTTCCTACATGAATCAAAGGGATGTGTTACCATACCTGTGTCCTCATTTCTGAGTTGTTTTTGTAAATGTATCTATAATCATAATTCATGATCATACTTAGCTAACTATACCCATAGCAACCAATATATAACCCATAGCAACCAATGAACTCTACCCTGACAAAAAAAAGGTTGTTTTTGTTATGGGGTTGGATTGTATGTGCAAATTTGTGGTAAAGAATGAACACTTAATTTTTGAAGGACAAGGGAATTTTTTATTGCAAACTGTTTACCAACCAGCAGTGATTGGCTTATTTTAAAAAGCTGTTAGACACACATATTTGTTTAGCACAGAAAATATTGTTTAGCAGATCACCAGCTAAGTAAGAATAAAATGACGTCTATGACTGGTATGAATAATAATCTCGTCATTTTTAGTTGTGACTTGTGAGCATTTATGTTTTAAGTTTTTTTTAACGGTAATAAACCTAAGGGAAACTGATTGGGCAAATTTAACACAGTTGAACTGTTATTCTGCTCCAAAAACTGTTAAAAGCCTTTGGTTTTGGTGTACACGTACAATACACAAGCTTACCTAAACCTTTACAGACAGTGAGTTGTTTTGTGTAGCAATGTTGTCGCCCTATATAATAATATAGGATGGAGGTTGGATGTCGCAAAAACGCACTCGATCCCACGTGGTGGAGATGAGGGTGTCATCAACGCGGCGAAATTAATCGAGAGCGCTCACCTGGCCCTGTGAACGAGGTTGTTAGATGAGCGATTACACACCACGCGGATGTACGGCCTCTTTCGAAACAACGACTTTGAATTCGACTTCAGGCTCCGTCCTCGTCTACTGAAGCCCTAGGTAGTGCGGAAGCAAAGCGCGCGCGTGCAATATTATGGGGCCAAGCTCGCCTGAGCCGAGTCCAAAACTGAAGCCGTGGTTTCGGAAAGAGCCACAGAGCATACGAGTGTTTTGTGGTTCTTTTTTTTCATGGAGCAATGGTAGAATTAAGAAATCTGTAGCTGGGGTGCAGTGTGCAGTGTGTGACATTAGCTTGGACGTCATGGAATGTGTAGCGAAACAAAAAATGAAGTCGTGCTCGAAGTGCAATGTTTCACTGAGGAAGGGGGAGAAACGATGGAAATTTCTAAGCTCAGAAGTCGATGATGTGCCCGCGAGAACGGGGTTTCTGTGCGCCTACTGCTTTCACGATGTTGAACTGAACAAGGCAAAGAAGGCAAGCAGTGATTCTCAGCAGAGTCCACATGGCCGATGTTTGAATTGCCATTGTGAATTTAAACGTGTAGGTAAAGGTACAATAGATGCAGCAAGCGTGCCTGCGGCCTTTCCGTGACATCTTTGACGGAAAGGAAGGATTCTTGTGCCGCAGTTGCCTGCCTGAAGTCCTGAAGCGACTACAAATCAAGAGATGCAAAGGTACAGGAGTATACAAGAAAATTACAAAAACAGTTTCAACGAGAAAGATGCACAAAACAAAAAAGTCGAAAAAGACAAAATTCTAACAGTAACAACAGAGCCTTGGCAGTTGGCACCAGCAGGATTTCATGCCATCGAGGAGAAACTAACGTCCGTCGATGTCGGTTTTTTCCCATAACCGATATATCGAAAATTTAATATCGAGTATACTCGATATATCGAGTATTTCCCGCGCGCAAGATGGAAGCCTAAAAACAGCACTTGGTATACTCATGGAGGTAGAAAGATATATACCGTAGACTGACAGTTTAATAGGGTTACATTTCAACTTGTTTTTGTCTGATCCCCCGAACTTGTTTGTAGTTCAAACAATTTCAAATTGCGTAGTCCCGCCCCGATTATTTCTGGTTTTACAACAAAGTATGATCGCCGCTACCGCTGGCTTGGCCATTTGGTGAACGCTCACCACAATTCTCGATTCGTGATTGGCCATGATTGGCCGTCTCAAAATGACACAGAGCCTTTGTGAGTTGCGTGACTCGCCGACATTAAGGTGTCAGTTGCCGATGCATTGATGTAGAAGTGTCAATCAAGTTGTCCGACGGGCGCCCGGACTACATTTACGGTTGAAAATGGTTGAGATAATCATCGAAAAAAAATCACTAGAAAGTCCCGCAAAACACAGACCTACCACTCCGCGATCACAATATACAACGCACGCAGCATGCAGTCACATAGTCTCAATAAAGGCTCGTAGTCTTTTTACTTTGCATTCTATAACAAAGGCAAGAAACATTGAATGCTAGAACGCCCTCTATTGTCGAAATAACGCAGTGCATCACGCGTTACCCGCCTTGACCAAAGACTGCACGTGTCTGTGCGTGCTTGGGCAAACGGGTTTCCCCCCCCCCCCCGAATTGCAATAACCATACACGCTGGTGTGCACGCTTAAACCGTACAAAAGCATAGTCTTCGCTGGTACGCACGCAATAGCCGCCGACAGCGTGGTCTGTGCTGCGAAGCATAAAGTTCCTCGGAAATGTTAGCTTGTTTACCGAAAACAACACAACGTGTAGGCTTTATTTGACCAAAATGACGCCATTACGATACCTTGGATTGTTAGAAAGATTATTTTACTGTATAACGTAAGATTGTTTTCTTCCTTGTTTTGTTTTGTCTTATTGATTCGGGGAAGTTTTTGCGGGGTGAAGACGCATTGATTTTGATCACATGCGCAATGGGAAGTTGCATCTTAAACAGCCTATGGGGCAGCAGCGGCGGTTTCTTTTGAGGTTTTACCGAGCGCTCGCCGCGGGGTCGTGAACTTCTGCGGGGCCGGCGGCTGATGGCGAAAACACAAAGAACAAGCAGACATACTTGGTTGTAAAACGTATTTTATTTAATAGGGCAACTCAAAATTATGAAACTACATAACGACGACGGCTTTTCTAATACTCAAACACAGATTTCTTTTAAATAATCGGACACTCTTTTGGTATTTTCGATATCATTTAGGAACATCGAAATTTTCAAAACATCGAAATTATTTTCGATATATCGAAAATCCGATATTACGATATGATTATAAAAGTGACATCGGCGATTTCGATGTCAAAAAAATATCGAGTTTTTGAGTATTTTCGATATATCGACGGACGTTAGGAGAAACACTGGCGAAGACTCTAAGCCTAGGCCTATAAAACTATATAAAATTAAAACAAGAATTAAGTGTCATTACGTTTCTTTCAATTTCAAAATCAAAATCAGACTTTGCCCGGCTACGAGTCCTAAGGTTCCCTCAAGCTGTGAGGGGAGCCATAGTTTCTAGAAGTAGACTTCTTCTTCTTCCTTGTAAAGTGCAGATTCAAATGATTAAAGATGTACGTAGTACGTGTGAGCGCATGGGTTGACTTTTAGGCAACGGGTATTTGTGTCAGGTGCAGATACAATTACGTGCAGGTGCAAGTAAAAAAGCTGGAGGTTGGATTGCCAGTTGATACATCACAAAAGAAGTCAAAACATAGCAAGTGATAGGCACTCTCTGAATGACATGACTGAAGCGCCCATGTTTGACTACCTTTGAATTGATACATCTTCATCGGACAAAATTGCTTGTCTGCCTGCCAAGCAGGCGAAAGTTATTCTTGACAGAGCGCTTGGCCCCTTGGGATTTATGCTGTCTGTCATTTTACTTTCTCATAAGTTCTATTCTAAGCCCATTATGTTTTCAATTTCATGTACAATTGAGAAACACAAGTTACAGTACACTGATTATATGATGATGCTTTGGAGTATTTTTTAGATACAATATTTTCCACTGTGACAGAAATTGCAATAAACCTTGTCACTATTCCCGCCTGAGTGATACTGATTTGCCCAAAGACACTGTGGTGTGGGGAAAAAAAGATGGGTGGGGGGCTTTTTCCATCCCTCAATGGCCCCTTTCCATCCCACAATGCATATTGGCAATTCAACACATGTAACCAGCCATGCATATTGGCAATAAGGTCAATGGAGGTGATGTGGGTTTTTTTGCTTCAAAAAGTTTACCTCTACTAACCACAATATGTAAAATTTCAACAAGTATCTCATTCACTAGAACTAATTTGAACAAGTTTAAACCAACAAGGGGTCATTTCTGTAAACTGACTTTTAGTTTATTAAATTGTATTTTTTTAACAATGAATTTTGTTTATATAGCACTTTATCAAAGCATCTCATTGCGCTTCCAACATTATTACCCCTGACAAGAGCATGATGTCAGGGGTATCTAAATCATTCCTTAAATCATTCTGATAAATTGGGGGATGTACTTCCCAAAATTTTATATGGCTGAAGAAATGCATCAGAGTATGGGTTACTCTAAAAGCCGTGTCCAAATTGGTGACTATTGGCTAAGGTACTCTAAATCCAAGAACTCGACTATGACTTAGAATTGAAGACAATCTTTAGCTAACACCCCTGGCATTAGTGGAAGCTGCATGGTTTTAACATTTGGCTATAATATGTGATTAATATGTGGAAAGAATGTGGGGATCCCTTCTGTATGTGATAAGATTTTAAGTTGGTTGTCTTTTTTGATGGACACTGTGAGACAGGGTGTGCTAATTAAATGTTTTCTTTGTGTAAAGTGTGTTGACAGGATTATAGGATAAAAAACATTGTTGCGTGGTTTTCCTTCTACCTCGTCGACTAACACGTCAGCCATTTATGGGGGTCAAAATTTTGACTCCCATAAATGGCCGACCATGTTAGTTCGCACAGTAGAAGGAAAACCACACAATTTCGAGGCAAACTTGTGTGGATCATTGTATTCTACTTTTAAAACATCTTTCCAACCATATGCATTTTATAAAAAACGGTTACAAACGCTTTTGTTTTGACCAACTCGTCCGATCCAAGGCAACGTGTTCCTTTAATTAGAAACAAATTCAGTGAATTGTACTGCTGAATAGCTTTATATATATCAACTGACCTCTTGACTGTAGCAGTAATATAAGGCTAAAATGACAACAAATCACATCAATTACAATTCTGCTGTGGGGAAGACAAAATGCTTTTATAATAAAAAGACCAAGATAACATTTTGAGTTGTACTGTATTCGAAATTTCCTGTCTGTGTAATTTGTTTTCAGGTAAAAAAGTAATAGATTAAAAAAACTATCACTGGAGCTGCCGGGGATTGAACCCGGGGCCTCGCGCATGCAAAGCGCGCGCTCTACCACTGAGCTACAACCCCTTCGATGAATAAATGAGGAAAATTGTTGTATATATACCTAAATATATTAAGTGTATTTTCATAAGACTTCAAATTAGCTCAAAGCTATAGTTATTATAAGTTAAAATATGTTTGCATATCTAATCAAATTAAATATACTTGTTTACTACAATTATAATTAATTAACTTAAATTTTGAAATATTATGTCTTTACGAATGTATAATTTATCAATAGAAAAAAGAGTTTGAACGAGGTTAAGACGTGACGTAAACTCCCATTAAAAATGGCGACCTGCTTGTCTGATGGACGGAGAAACGAGCTTTAACTTCTCAGTTTGTACGGTAGCTACTCACTCTTTCATTCGTATTATGTCTTTCTTAAATACTGTATGATCGTGATTTGTATTTGTTAACAAAACGGGAATATCAGTATTCAAGTAATTCTTACAATTAATCTGAATATTATGTTTTTGCGGTACAAATAAAGTGATTTTCAGCGTGTTCAGTTACTCTGCTGCTTCGTGATCGTGGATTCAACGACGATTCAACATCCATTCACAACATCCGTGTGTACGCGCAGTCACCGGTCGTGAATTGTCTCGTTTTATGACAAATTGTATTGTATCATATTTTCACACCTGTCTGTGCCGTGGATCCTGTACGGGCTGGATTCTTGCATGTGAATTTGTGTTCCCCATTTCCTTGTTCCATTTGATAAATAATTAATTATATTAGGCCTACGTTTTTTTAAATAACTTTTGTTTGGTTTGGTTTTTTGGGAATTGGTTTTTTGGGGGTTTGTGTTTTCCTACAACAATCATGACAATTTTTAGTAAAAATTACAATAATCCTATCTAGTGGTAGACCCAGTAACTGGGGCGCTGTATTCCTTTTTCGAAATATTCTGTTATTTTACTATCACAGAAAATGTCAATATTTGAAAAAGGAATATTCAAAATTTTGACATTTTCTGTCATTTTAGATTTTTACTGTGACAGAAAATGTCAAAATTTCTAAAAAGGAATACAGCGCCCCAGTTACTGGGTCTAATCTAGTGGCTAGCGGCTAGCTTGGTTCCTTTTTTTAATCCTTGTTGTCGATCTTGTCGACACTGATTATATTTCACGGTAATTAAATGTTCTTCACTAACCTTTGTAAAAAAAAGTGTCCAGTTATTATTATTATCGGTGAATTAATGTTCTTCCCTTTGAGTCAAAGTGAAGATTATTAATCCATGAGAAAATCGCGTCAAAACTCATGGAGCCATGGGCTCCATTTTTGACTTGTACGACGGAGAATGGCGCGCATTATAGTATTTTTCATGAGCTTTTCTTCTGTAAATTACTTTTTTTTTTTATATTTTTTTTTTAACTCTCCTAAAAAGTTTTATTTACTGATATCAGTGCTGATAACAAAAAACGAATCCCCAACTTTGGTCTAAAAAAAACGAAGGTTTGTTTCAAATTGTACCCTTCATCTTAACTCAATAGTCTCAACAAATGTACAATTCATTCAAGAGAATTGTATTTTGATTGGATATCAAGTCACTAAATGACCCATAAGTCAAATAGTCAGAGGTCTGTGGCACAATTACAAATGACCTAAACTTTTAAAGGGGGGGGGGGCTATCAACATAATTGTCACAAATATTTTGTTGATTTTGTTATATAGTTAAAAGTAAATTGATTATATTTTGTGGGTGGATAAAACAATATAGAAAGGTTTGCGGTAACACCATGTAATAACTATCTCTAATGAGTAGGCCTAGGGGATAGTCATTACATGGTGTTACCGCAAACCTTTTTATATCGTATTTCCACCATGCAAAGTTTCAAATCCTACTGGATAAAACAAGTTGACATGTTTAGATTTTCACACAATCCTGTGACTTTCCTTTGTGAAGTGTTTTTTTTTTTTTAGAAAGGGCCATTATGGTTAATTAAACAAAAACCAGGAAATGGTTTTGCATACACTGGACAATATCCGAGCCGGAAAGTACATAATTCTGTTTCCTTCACACTTCATATCCTTCAATTTAATCAATTTTCAAGATTGTATTAAAACATGTATTAATATTACATGTATTTGCTATTTTATGTGTGCTTTTGGGTGTTTTTTTTCTACTGTAAAAAAATGACAACCTATTATTTATAATAACTAACTATCAGAACAAAGTTACTGCATAACTGTTGCCAAAGTCAAGTAAGATTGACTTTGGGATTCCCTACATGCTCAAAGGGGAACACATCAGGCTTTTCAGTCCCTGTTTATACCATGTTCCAAAACATAAGCGTTTACCAATTGAGAAAATATACATGTAATGAGCTGTTGCAAACTGCGGACCAACCAAAATAACTTACGGAATAAATGCGAAAAATGGTTATCAATTGAATTGGGTAGTATTCTGGTCGTTTTCTGTATTCATGTTCTAACCAATGAGTAACAACCAGGAAGTGTACAACTTAACATCTACTAGAAATGTATGTGATTGTAAATAAGTTTTTAAAAAGATAACATTTACATGTAACAATTTCCAATGGGTATTTGGCAAGGCCTAGAGGTTGAGTTTCACTATTGTCATTCTGTGCCAGAGTAGATTGTAGGAGTTTGGTGGGAAAACCCCTTTACCAGAACATGGTAAGATTTCAAATTCAGGCTACAAGGAAAAAGAGACAAATTTGAATTGTATTTTATATGTATTTTTTTCACTTCTTTTACAGATGAGGATGTCTGAACCCATTGTACAGTTCACTAGACCGTCCATGTGTGAGCGTGTGTAACCACTTCACAGTGTAAACCCATCAGGCAGTATGTACAACAGTTCAGGATTGACATAACGTGTTGTGTGTAAGATGTCTGGCCGTAGGGTGGACATCAACTCGGCCAAAGTGGATGAGTTGGCCACCTTGTTGGGCGTAGGGAAAGCCCGGGCCGAAGCCATCGTAGAGAGGCGTCAGGTGAGCTAATAATAAATAATAATAATAAGACTTGTAATGAGCACATATTCACCCTGTAATGCGCTACATTGTACCAAACTGGGCCCAATTTCATAGAGCTGCTTAGACGAAAACTATTGCTTTAAAACAATTTCTGCTTAGCAAAGTTAAGCAGGTAACCAGTCACAAACTGCACATAAAATTGAGCTGGTAATAAACTGTCTTCCAGTAGGCAAAATTGTTTGATGCTTAGTAAATTGTGTGCTTAAGCAGCTCTATGATATTTGGCCCAGAACATTTTGAGTACTAAAGCTTTGCATTCATTTATTGATGACAAATATTGGCATTGAACATAGCATAAATTTTATTATATAACTGACATACAGATCCTTGTCATTTGATTGGTGTAACTTACTTCAAGTGACATTCACTATTACTCCCATCCGCATCGGCGATCAAAAAGACCTATTCGCCCATGGGGAATAGCATTTCCCATTCAACAGTTTGGATCATCCTTTTTCCCAATGTTTTTGAGCAGTACAGCGCCGCCGCGCCACTGCTAAAACAAAGGAGCACCTGTGCAAAAGGTTGTGATCCGATTTGTGCGTTGTTGCCGCTACGCGGCGCTATATGATTTTTGGTTGTCAGTAATTAATTTTTGTGTGATTTTTCATGTTATACTTTTAAAATACATCAAATGACATGGATCTATATGTCAGTTATATAAAACAAACATTGAGTGGCTTTAATTCGTGGAATGGAAGGAACATTATCGCTTGGTAAAGTTTGGACTGTTCCATTTCGCCTCGTGAAATAGAACAGTCCAAATTTTACCTTGCGATAATATTCCTCCCATTCCACTCTGAGACACTCAATATTTGTATATTGTTTTTGTTCTTAAATTCTTACATGTAAACAATTTTGATTTAGTCGTCCCGTAGGAAATGTGAATGGCTCTTTGAAATCTAACCAGTATTTTTGTAAAATCTTGTCAAGATATAACATATTATGTGATTGATTGATGGAATGATTGAGTGGCCTCATGATTGAGTGGTTTCTCATGAAAAAGCTGTATCCCTCTCCTAAAGTGTAAAATCCATTTCTTTTGTCCTCATTCAGAAGCATAAAGACCTAATAATTTGTATTTTTAAGGCGTTTGTGAAAAGTTGTTTGTAAAACTATGTATACTATTACTACCCACCAGCATGTCATCATTCTTTTGTTTCATTTTATTTGAAGAGTATTAATGGATTCAGCAGTGTACAAGATCTGACATCAGTACCCGGGATAGGCAACAGTGTCATCGATCAAAACAGCAATGTGCTTTCTTGTGGCACGTACACCAGTCATGCTTCGTCCACTACCCCTTCGCTACATTCAAACAGGCATGCTGCCGGGTCCAGCTCCTGCCCAACCATTGGATCCAAAGCGAGCTCCAGCAGCCTCAGGACAGGCACCAGCGGACCAAAGCACAGCATGAGTGCTGGCCCTAGTGGAATCAAACCCACTGCGAGAACCCCAACAACTTCTTTTAGTGCCAGTGCCAGGCGGTCAAATGCTAGCCCGGTCAGGGCCAGAACTAGTGCCCTAAAGTCGATCTTAAATGCAGCTAAGGCAAGCTCTATCGGATCTCAGGGTAGACATGGTAAAGCCAGCAGACGACAAGGATGTTCTGCTGCTATACTTCATAAGTTTTCAACCCCACCATACAGTGGTAGGGCAACGAGGAGAAACAAAGTGTCGATAGATACTGAGGACTCATGCTCCCCTGGTCCGGGAGTATCGTTACGTGATAGCAATAGGGCATCTAGTTCATCAACTGCATCATCGTCGGCAACGTCATCAAGTACCTTAAATAAATCTGTAAGTAGTACTAATAATACACAACATTTATTAGGCGCTAAACACATATGTCTCTGTGTTAGACTATGTTTGAATTATGAGATCTACTCCTTTTATACATAGCACCATGTAATGGTTTACAAGGTGCTGTGACGCAATATGCTGCCAATCAAACCATAATATTAAGGAAAGTATTGTGGATTCTTCTGTGGCTTTATTGCGGATCAGCTGCCTCATGTTGTGATTATGGCATACAGAGCTCAAATTTTTTGGGAAAAGACCGGAGGACTTTCAGCTCAGAATCTGGACCTGGATTTTATTTACAAGACCAGGATCAACATGAAAAGAGACTAGATTCAAAATGGGAACTCAGTTTTATCATCTAAGCTGTTTCATTTGAATAAAACACTAAAGTAAAAAAATAAAAATTCTTCTGTTTTATGGGTGAAACTAAGCAGCTTTGAAAGTATTTGTGAGACACAAACTCATTGGACATCATTCTTTCAGAAAAAAATGTTTAATAATTTTTTTGTTTTTGAAGTCTACTGGACTTGTCCTGTATTGAGCTTACTAGTCCAACACTGAAATCACTTGCCTCAGACCAGTAGAACATTGAAGAGTTCGAGCCCTGCATTTTGTGAAAATTTGACTCCTGACATTTGTTGTTCTCTCGCTCCACAGTGCATCAAGCGGAAGCCATCTGAGCCAGCGGAGGAAAGGACCCAGAAGGGGAGTTCACCCACCAAGAGACTCTGCAGACCTCATGATAGTCTCAATCTTAGGTAGGCTGGAAGTTCAGAGTTTCATGAAAAGCCTTTATTGATACACAGAGCTGTACGGCCCTTACATTGTAAAACAGTTACATTACATTTTGAGAAAAGCAAGTACACAGATAAGCTATTTAGCCTAAAAACTGGTTGAAAGTGTGAAGAGGTATTTTATGTAAGAGATAATTACATACATGTAAAGAGATATTTTATATTTCATGTATCACTAGACCACCGAGATTGCCTGTTAGCTAGAGGCAGTTGGAAACATTGTGGTACATGCTGCTAAAAAATAATGTAGGATTTGAATTGAACTGCCTCTAGCTATACAGGGCAATCTCAGCGGTCTAGTTGGTAAGAATTGCAAAGGTCATGGGTTCAAATCCCATCCCAGTAATATGCCTTTGATTTTTTTCACAGAACTTGAGGAAAGTACTAATAGATAGATAAATCCTTATACATTTATGTAAGGGTAAAAACCAAGATAAATATTCCTCATGCTTAAATCTAATTTCTGGGGATTTTTTTGCCCTTGAAAAAATCTGAAAATCTGTGATAAATAGATTGAAAAGTCTTATAAAAAAACAGATCTTGTTACTAAATACAATTCTCCTACTATTTTCAAAGGACCAAATATGCATGAAAATAGCATACAGGCAGTCCCAATTACATAACACTGATTGTGACACAATGAAATTTGCTGTTGAAAGCTGTGCCCTAATGTGGTAAAAAACTAAAGTAAAATGTGTTCTTGATTTACTCATTTTGTTTTTTTCCTTTCAGGCACTTACCACCCACCTCTACATCAATCCTGCCGGGTAGCAATAGCCCACTGAAATTCAACTCGTCCCGAGTTGCCCAATACCAACAAGACAACATCGAGACACCCAGAAGACGTCTGTCCTCAAGGCTTCAAATACCTCCCAACCTCAACGAATGGCTCAAAACATTCCAGGTAAAAATGCATTACAAGGTCTCTCTTTTGTAGTCTGTTTGTAGTTCGATATGTTCTAGTGATGAACAGGTTGGACTTAAGTATTGACTTACAGGGATTCAATAAGTGAAGGACAGATTTAATAAAGCCTTAAAGAAGACATTTGACCACAGAATTTTGTGCTTATGGCCTGTAGTGTGATGCTTTTTAAGGGTCTTTAAAGACACTGGACTTTATTGGTAATTGTCAAAGACCAATCTCCTCACTTGGTGTATCTTAACATGTGCATAAATAACAAACCTGTGAAAATTTGAGCTCAATCGGTCATCGAAGTTGCGAGATATTAATGAAAGAAAAAACACCCTTGTCACACGAAGTTGTGCGCTTTCAGTTCATTGATTTTGAGACCTCAATTCTAAATCTGAGGTCTCGAAATCAAATTCGTGGAAAATTGCTTCTTTCTCGAAAACTACGTTACTTCAGAGGGAGCCGTTTCTCACAATGTTTTATACTATCAACCTCTCCCCCATTATTGGTTACCAAGAAAGGCTTTATGCTAATAATTATTTTGAGTAATTACCAATAGTGTCCACTGTCTTTAAGCGCAGAATTCTGTAGTAAACAGGGCCATAAGCCATTTTGAGGAATGGTGGACACAATACTGCATGACACTATCTGGTTTTGGTAAATTTTTCTGTAGACCCCCAAAACAGTGCACTCCTATAGTGTCCACCATACCTCAAAAAGGCTTACGAAATTGGGCTTGGCATGTTTTTCATTGAAGTTTTAATAGTATTATTGTAGGTGTTTCTAATGAGTTATTTCTCAAAAGAGCATAACATACCATGCCTTGAAGTTTTGTTTGTACTTGTTTATGCCTCTGAAATAGGTCCCGTATGGAACGAAAGCTAAGGCCATCGACCCTACTCATTATATATACCATGCCTTGAAGTATATCTTAGGTGCCTGAATACAAAATTCTTGTTCCATCGTGTTCTATTCAGCAGAACTGGAATGTACCTGAGCAAAGACTGGCCCTGGATGAGTTAATCAACCATTGTGAACCCACGCTGGTCAGACATGTTATGTCCATCATTGAACCACAGTTCCAGAGAGACTTCATATCACTGTTACCTCGAGAGGTAAAACAACTTCATGATTGTAGACACAGAATGTGTGATGTCCCATTTTGTAGTATAAGACCTGAGCCCCATCTCATAGAAGTGCTTAAAGGGTCTACATGTATGTATTTTTTTAAAAATTTCTTTTGACAAAAACACAATGTCCACAGATAAACATTAAACTGGCGCAGTTTGTTAAGATAATGATAGTAGAAAGCTTCCCGGAAAATAGTTCGTGGGTTAGGGTGCTTAGTTTTTGAGAAATTAGTAAAACAATGTCATGAAAATAATCTTTGTCTCAGTGATCATGAGACGAAAAATTACTTCAGCATGTAAAAACGTATTTTCATGACATTGTTTTACTCATTTCTCAAAAACTACAGCACCCTAACCCACGAAATTCTTAACACTCCTTCTTATGGTTCCCAACTCTTCAATTCCCAACAGCTTGCTCTCTGTGAGAAAAAACACAGGTACATTACTTGGGTGGGATTCAAACCTAAGACACTTTCAACACATATCCATATATTTCCTATGTCGTCCTTGCTCTATATGTGCTGTATACTCAGTACTTTCCCGAGTTCTGTGAAAAGAAATCAAACGCATATGACGCGGGTGGGATTCAAACCCACAAAATTCTCAACACTCCTTCTTATGATTCCCAACTCTTCCTTCCTAACAGCTTGCTCTTTATGTGCTGTCCTTCCTGGAGCCTCGTGATCTCCTTCGCGCGGCCCAAACTTGCCACTACTGGAGAATCCTCTGTGAGGACAACCTCCTCTGGAAAGAGAAGTGCCGAGAGGCCGGTATTGATGAAGTCAATGGTAAACAGACAAGGAGACGTTCTAATTCCGGTGTGCCGCGCAGCCCGTGGAAGAGTATGTACCTCAGACAGCATCAGATTGAATACAACTGGAGGTTTGCAGATATCAAACAACCAAAGGTAAGTTGGGGAATAAAAACAGAACAGTCTCCAACCAGTTAAAGGCAGTGGACACTTGGTAATTACTCAAAATAATTTTTAGCATAAAATCTTTCTTGGTGACGAGTAATGGGGAGAGTAATGGCTCCATCTGAAGTGCCATAGTTTTCGGAAAGAAGTAATTTTCCATGAATTTGATTTCGAGACCTCACGAGACCTCACATTTGAGGTCTCAAAATCAACCATATAAATACACACAACTACGTCTGACATTGGTGTTTTTTTCTTTCATTATCTCCCAAGTTCGATGATCGATTGAGCTAAAATTTTCACAGGTTTGTTATTTTATGCATATGTTGAGATACACCAACTGTGAAGGCTAGTCTTTGACAATTACCAGTAGTGTCCGCTGCCTTTATGTGAGATATATTTATAAGCAGGCCGTGAATTTCATTCTTGAAGCGGCAGAGCAATTTCTCTCTTATAAGGGGCCTTTCTTTGAGGAAAGTGTAAATTTGTATTGGAACCCCGGATGCCCGGCAATTTCTTTAGGATATTTCAAGGCCTGCATAAGAATTCTGAGTTGATCCTCTACTTCCTTAAGGTGAAAGTGGCAAAATTATCTCATTTGCACTTGAGGGATTGTGCTTTGTTTTAACGTTAAATTTTGTTAGAAATTTTAAGGTTCTGACTTATAGAACAAGGTTGTTGCACATACGTGTTCATTCCCAATTATCTTAGAGTACTACTATTAGTTTTGAAGCTGTTTTGCATAAATAAAGTATTTATGGTTTTAATCTGTTTTCCTTCATTCTTCAGGTATTGAAGGGACATGATGATCATGTGATCACTTGCTTGCAATTCAACGGTCAGCGCATTGTCAGTGGTTCTGACGACAACACACTCAAAGTCTGGTCTGCAACGACTGGCAAGGTATGTAACTTTTTAAGGTCCTTTGAAGGAATATGGATTAAATACATTAATTTTACAGCCAAGGAGGGGGGGGGGTCACCGGACTTTTTGGTAGGTTTGAGAAAATTTTCACTGAATAATGTAATGAAATCCCTTCATCAAACTTTTGAAACCTGTAGTTTGTACAAGTTTTGAAACTAACAGGTTAATTTTTTCAACTAAGGGTTCTGGAGAGAAAACAGGCTAGGGGAGCAGGACTTTGAAAATATTTTTAATACTAATATTTTTTTCTCTAGATTTGTGGTTATTGAAATGCTTAGGGTGTCATACTGCTGAAACATAGTTTGTTAAAAGTTTGTATTTTAGTAAACTTATGTTGAATATTTTCTTTTGATATTTATTTTGTGATATTTAACTTTGATCCTTGAGATAATCCACCAATCATCAATTCTCATGTTAATTTTTTAACTATTTTTGAAAGATGTTGATTTATGTTACTTTCGCTCTTTTTTTTACTGATATTGGGGGTTGAACAAAGAATTGACTGGAGTGGGACTCGAACCAACGACCTCCGGATTAACGTGCTGGCGCTCTACCAACTGAGCTATCTAGCCCGGTGTTCCTTTTTTGTCAATATCTTTGTTCGGGGGTGCCAGTCAGAAGCCATACAACCGTTAACTGCCGTGTAGCCAGGTAACACACCCAAATTACGATACAACCTGGGAAGCGGCAGCTAGGGGATCACCTTAAGGGGATGCGACATTTTGTTTCAGATTTCAATATAAACCACAAGATATCAATATACTTCTACTTTTTTCTGCTGTTTCTCCACAGTGTCTTCGAACACTCGTAGGTCATACAGGGGGTGTGTGGTCATCCCAGATGTCCAATAACATCATCATTAGTGGCTCAACAGACCGTACTCTCAAAGTGTGGAATGCAGACACTGGTCAGTGTATACACACGCTATATGGCCATACATCAACTGTCAGATGTATGCATCTACATGGAAGCAAGTAAGTGTGATATCCGGTCTTTGTAGGATCTTAAGAATGACTGGGGTGCAGGACCCAATTTCACCAACCCTGTAAGCACAAAAATGTGCTCAGCACAGAAAAACAAGGCTTGGCACAAACTGGGTACCAGCTGAAATTCCATAAAGTTTACATTGCTGCAACTGGTGCCCCACTCAATTTTTGCTTAGCAAAGAAATTGACCACTACTTTTGCTGTAGTGGATTGAGAGGACTTTTCAAATTGGTCTCAATGTTTTAACAAGCCTGTTCTAGTCATTATCAGGAGACAGACAAGTGTTTGAGATCCCGGTCTCTCCATAGGGATTCAGAGGTTTCAGTGACGAGCCGGCACTGCTCTGATTGGTAGTAGAATAAATAGCAAAACAAGTTCTCAAAGAACAAACCTACACAGCAAAGTATATATACACACATGGTATCAAATAATAAACCACAAGGAAAACAACTGGGTAAACTTTTACATACACACAGGGTGTTTTCCAAAACTGAATATAAATTGATAGTAGTAGTAGTAGAAGTAAATAACAGTGAACAGTTTTGAATTAACCATTTTTTTTTTCTATCACCAAACCCAGGGTGGTTAGCGGCTCTAGAGATGCCACACTGAGAGTATGGGATATTGAAACCGGTCAATGTCTGCACGTACTTATGGGTCATGTTGCAGCTGTACGCTGTGTTCAGTACGATGGTAGACGGGTAGTCAGTGGAGCTTACGATTACACAGTGAAAGTATGGAATCCTGATAATGAGGAATGTCTACATACTCTGCAGGGGCACACTAATAGGGTGTACTCATTACAGGTAAGGTTTGATGGCTCATGATGCATTGACGGAACTGTGTTCTTGTAGATCAGTCCAACCTCAGTTGCCATTTAGTTACTGAATCACAATTTCTTGATTTGTGCAATTCATAATCATATCCGTTAGACCAATGTTTGTATGAGAGAGATTGGCTGTTGCAAGCTTGGTGTTCGTATCCACCTGTGGGAGTTTGCCAAGTTGCCTGGATAGGAACATCATCAGAAAAGAAAACTTGCACAGTGCACAGTGAATCCCCAGGCTAAAGTACAACGTTGCTCTGTCGGAGGGTTTGTACCAGAATACCCCACAAATTTAGAAAATTCTTTGGGACAAACCCCTGAGTAGCTTAACCAGTTACTGAGACAGGATCCTATGTTCAGCATTCACTATCATTTGAAGCTCAAATAGTTCCTTTCTATCGTAGTTTGATGGTGTGCAAACTTTGAAAATTTTACTCCAGAATGCCGCACATTTTTTGAAAATACTGGGGTTAGCTAAACCAGTTACAAGATCCCAATAGCATTCCATTTCGTCAGTAACCTTTGAAGCCTGAATATTTTCATTCCATTGTAGTTTGATGGTGTACATATTGTGAGCGGTTCTCTAGACACCTCTATCCGGGTCTGGGATGCAGAGACAGGGGAGTGTAAACATACCCTGATGGGTCATCAATCATTGACCAGCGGTATGGAACTTAAAGATATGTAAACATACCCTGATGGGTCATCAATCATTGACCAGCGGTATGGAACTTAAAGATAACATCCTGGTATCCGGTAATGCTGACTCTACTGTCAAGATCTGGGACATCACTAGCGGACAGTGTCTGCAGACGCTACAAGGTAAAGCTCGATGTTATCATTTTAGATTTATTCCCTTGCATTTGGTGTTTTAACCACAGTGGTTTGCTTCACTTTTATTAATCCAGGGGTTGATTTCACAAGGAGATATTAAAAACTTGAGGCTAGTCCTTGGATAATTAACTCATTCTCACTCGAGATAAGACTAGTCTCTCGAGATAAGACTAGTCTTAACTCTTTGTGAAATCCACCCCTGGTCATTTTATAATCAGTTTGCCCTGTCATCTGATTCAAATAGTTTTCGCCTTTCTGTTTCTGTTCCACCACATCATAATAGTGACGGACAAGTAAAAAATATTAATTTATTGCATAGTTGCTAGTTAGTTGAAATATTGGCTGAATAAATCATATCATAGTAATAGTAACCACACCAGCTGGAGCACAGACCGAGCAACAAGAGTCAACATTGATCAGGGGCCCAGGACAAAATGAGTTACTATGTTTTACTGCTAATTGTAACACAATACCCAATACACCATAAGAACAAAAGGAAATCAGCAAAACTTTCAAACTGTTGTTTTTATCACAAATGAATACTTGTCTTGGCATAGATTTTAACTGAAATATTAATATGCCCATGAAAAGGCTTCTCTTCGAGAGAGCACAATTCATTCAGTCGATGCGAAGCATCAGATGATGTCCCTCAAAACACGTTGGTCCTCCATTGCTATACTCAGCTCCTCCCGTCTCAGGCCAGAGTCCCAGCTCAAGGTGTCCACATCGAGGTGGTTTGTGGTGTGTTACGGGGGGAACACTGACCCTGAGTAGAGGCCCATAGCACCAGCCTGGTAACTGCCAGCTCAGTATGTCCTGCTAATCTCAGCCTTCTTGTCCTAATCTTGGTGCTAACTCTCGGTAGTCCACCGTAGAGTTCCAGGTTTGTGACATGCCTCTCCCAATCAATCTGTAAAAACTCAATAAATTATGTTTTATTCTTTTCCAGGACCAAACAAGCACCAGAGTGCGGTAACCTGCCTTCAATTTAGTAAAAAATTTGTCATCACCAGCTCAGACGACGGTACAGTCAAGCTGTGGGACTTGCATACAGGGGAGTTCATCCGCAATCTTGTCACCCTGGAGAGTGGAGGAAGTGGTGGTGTTGTATGGCGGGTTCGAGCTAACCAGACCAAACTAGTGTGTGCTGTGGGTAGCCGTAACGGCACGGAGGACACTAAACTGCTTGTGCTTGATTTTGATGTGGATACACAGCGGCTTTGACAGGACATTCACTGCTAACTCTAGAACTTCTTTGATAGCCTGCAACTTATTCCAAAAACTATTATAGAAATTACTGAGCTTGCGTTTAGAGCAGAGTGGACGTGGTCAGGGTTATGAACTCCTTGTTGCAGACAAAGTTGTAACTTTGAACATGAAGGCACTGTTTTAAAATCCACCAAACTATTGCATTAGTTTTTTCATGCTGTGGCTGTTTTGACGGCAGTTGGATGGTCAGCCTATGAATGGTTGTACACGCAAGTTTCTGTCAAAGCAAGCAAAATTGCAATAGTGAAATGGAAATTGCCAAAGATCTCAGCATTTTTATTGGTTATCTTCTGCTAAACTTATTGAATGGATGAAACGGCAGCATTATTCTGATGACTGAGAGTCTCTCAATGCAATGGTGTGTGTTACATAAATGCTGCACTGTGTTCATCAACGATGGAGATGTTTCTGTCTTGGATTGTGTGAGACTACCCTGAGACTAGAGTGCTGCATTTTGTCAATCCTTACTACTGTTTAACGGGCACTACATCCCTCCCTCTCCACAGAGACTTTATGCACAATGGGTAGGGCGTCCTCGACAGAGGTAAAAAAAATGTTGCTCACTTGCTCACTCTCTGCACCGCGCGTACAAGACTTATGTTTCCATTGTTTCATCATCATTTGACCTCTTGGGTGGTTTCATATTGACATCAATGCATAAGGTCCATTTGAAGATTTCAAGTATAGGGTGGGTTTGATTAGCTTCCCCGTGTCGACCCCGTGGTGCTCGTTCAGGTGAGCCCCCGATAAGAGCTAATCGAACGTTCACACTTGCCCTCTTGTGGTGACGTCATGCACCTTGGGCCAGACCCAAGTGACCCGTTCCACAAGCGAGGCACGGGGGGCTGACCTCGGTGAGCCCCTGGAATGACGTCAAAGCTATTCAAACGTACGGGGGTCGGCCTGGGGAAGCTTATCAAACGCACCCAACGATGAAGATAAAGTGGGGGAGTTGTGTGGAATGGAGGAATGGTTCTAGCCTAAACTTGGGTCCAGGTTTCATGGAAGTGACAACATTGTTTTTTGTGGAAAGGATGCATGTATTCCAACCATCTAGTGCTCTAAGAGTGAGAGTTTTTTTCACAGAGTAGTTTATCAATTACAAAAAAGGAAAACAACACAATTGTTATTTGCTTTGTATTTGAGAGGATAAAAACAATATCTTATTGCCAGCTGATTCCACCCTGTTGGTGGCTACCAAAGATGACCATTTCATGAACTTTTTTTCCAGAACGAAGAAGCATTTGTTATGAAGCTATCTTATCGTACATGGTACAGGCTTGCAATTCATGTAATTGATGCAATTATATTCCTCCTTTTAAAATCTGATTTCCAACTTTGTTTCCCGTGGAAAGTCAGAAAGATTATTACAAACGGCCTTTGAGAAAGAAAACAAACAAAACGTTCATCATGTATAGGTTGATTCTTGTATATTCCGACAGTTCCTTTTTGTTTCCCTCCCCCCCTTTTTTTTGGGGGGGGGGGTCTGCACACAGAGGCAATTGCATCCATGGTCCCTAGTTTTTAGGGGGGAACTGCTTTGCCATTACAAGAATGAAGCTTCTGGCCTTGGACCCCTTTCACAAAGAACCAAGATTGTTTTCAACTGTGCATCAATATACAATTGTTGCACGCTGTGACGGGGTCCATGGTGTTTTGTACACCCGAGGGGAAAAGTGGCACCGAGGCGAAGCTGAGGGTGCCATTTTCCCCCGAGGGTGTACAAAACCCATGGACCCCAATCACAACATGCAACAATTGTTTTGTTATACCTTGGTAACATTGATATTCCTCTTCTCGAATTTCTGTTGTTATCTTTAAACATTATTACGTCGGAGTACTCACTGTTTAATAAACAGACGAACAAGAAACAATTCCTTACTGTTCCCTCGAACCCGCAGGTGTTTCGTACACAGCACTGGAAATCGTCCAACACTGGGAACGATCAAGGTGATGTACACCAGTGTACATCACTTTTCATGTTACCCAGGCCTTAGAGTCATGTAACATGCGTTTTGTTGCGCGGCACGTGATTGGCTCTCGACCAATCAAACTTCAGAATTTGTTACCGAGGTAAAACAATCTTAATTGCTTAGCAAAGTTTGGTGTCGCATTACAAATCATTTATGGTGATATTGACAACTCATCTTAATTTGAATCTTTCTTTGTGAAATCGAACCCTGGTCAAATATGTTTGTTAGTCACAAAACCTCTGCATGCATTCCACTTTATTAGCAACAATTTTACCTATTAAACAGACCAAGTGAAACAGCATAATAAGTATGAAAGCTGATCACGCATTAAAGGCAAGGGACACTAGTGGTAATTACTCAAAATAATTGTATCGTAAAAACTTACAAGGAATGGAGTGCTGCTGATGCTATAAAACATGAGAAACGGCTCCATCTGAAAATATTGTAATTTTCCAGAAAGAAGTAATTTTCCACTGGAATATTTGAATTTGATTTCGAGACCTCAGAATTAAGTATCTGAAAGCACACAACTTGACAAGGGTGTTTTTTCTTCCATTTTTATCTTGCAACTTTGATGACATATGTGGAGATACACCAAGTGAGAAGACTGGTCTTTGACAATTACCACAGGTGTCCTGTGTCCTTCAAACAGTGTGAGGGATTGCTGTAGTATAGTTCAAGTCGAAACAGAACTGAATATCAAAGAGCTGCTTAGCAGAAATATTTCCTGAACAATCATCTGCCACACAGAGCATAAGCAGGAAACCAGTCTGAGCGATAGATGTTGTTTGGTATTTTGGCTGGTAACCTTAATGTGGTGAGAAAAGTTCATTTTTGCTGAGCTACTTTTTGTGTGAGAGGAACACATTGCCTTGGATCGGACGAGTTGGTCTATAAAAAGCGTTTTGTAACCATTTGTTATAAAATGCATATGGGTGAAAGATGTTTTCAAAGTAGAAAACAATGATCCACAAAAATTTGCTTTGAAATTGTGTGGTTTTCCTTTTACTCTGCAAACTAACACGGTTGTGTTAGTCAAGGAGGTAAAAAGAAAACCGTGCATTTTCGAGACATGTTTGTGTGGATCATTGTATTTTACTTTTAAAATATCTTTCTAATCATATGCATTTTATAACAAACGGTTACAAATGCTTTTTATAGACCAACTCGACCGATCCAAGGCAACGTGTTCCTTAGGTCGCTCAGAGAAACTGGGCCCAGTTAAGTGAGGTTGTGGAGCCAAGAAATCTGTTTAATGAACAGGTACTCCCATCTCTGTGACCGTAAGACCCCACAACATTTTTACTTGCTTAGTTCTATTCAGGTGGTTTTTCTTCTTTTTGGACCATTCCATTCTACATACGGCATTCTGTCTAAATCATGTTTAAATAACCCCCGTTTAAACTTTTTCCTTTGTTCTGAAGAAGTGAGTTTGTTTAATTTTTAATCTATTTTCTACTCTTTTTCTAAGACTGTTTACACTGTTGTTTCACCTTGTTTTATATAATTGTTGTTTACATTCACATGTATCACTGCCATTGTGTTGTACTACTTTGTTCGTTATATTATCTATGATGTACTCTCCATAGTATACAGTGTGTACTGTCAAGCCTACTCATGGAAATAGAACCTGAGAATGCTGAGAGTGACATGCGTGAGTTTTTGTTTATTGTGACAACTTTTATCGATGCGCGTACGCCTTTTTTTTTTGCCATACAGTATAGACATCATGAGCATTGACCAATGAAAACACTTATATACGGTCTACGTGCACTCGGGTGATGATCATTTTGACAAACAGTTGTGGTGTCAAGCGTGTCACGGGGCGATCAAGCTCAGCATTCTGCGGGTTTTATTTAAATGAGCCTGCTTCATATCTCACGTGAAAGCAAGTGCAAAACGAATTGCGTGACACAAACGATCTTGTATGCACAGTTTCCCAATTTGTGAAGCAGGGAAATTGAGTTTATGAAGCATGAACTGGGTTTAGGCTTTGAATCTTGCTCACTTGACGAAGGCTTGAAACCGAGGCAAAACCTGTTTTTCCTTTTGTGTTTTGCTCAAGTCTAAAGTTATTATGCGCTATTTAAAAACCATATTATTATAATTATTATCTATATATTTACTACTTACCTATTAAATAAACTTTACATCGTACTTCCTGGGGAAGTTGCAGGATATTTTTCTCTTCAAACGATGTATATTCAAAACCTTTATTACTCTTAATACGTTTTTTTTGAGGGGGGGGGGGGCTCTTTATTGAAAGATACAGTTCTACAAAGTTAAAAAAATGATTTAGTTCATGGAATATTACTAGGATACCAATTGGGGAAAGGAACACGTTGACTTGGATCGGTCGAGTTGGTCTTTGGAAGGCGTTCTGTAACCGTTTGTTATAAAATCGATATGGTTAGAAAGATGTAAAAGTAGAATACAATGATCTACACAAAAATGCCTAGAAATTGCGTGGTTTTCGTTCCACCTCGTCGACAAACACAGTCGGCCATTTATGGGAGTCAAAAATTTGACTCCCATAAATGGCCGACTGGTTAGTTCGCGACGTAAAATGAAAACCGTGCAATTTTGAGTGATACTTGTGTGGATCATTATATTCCACTTTTAAAACATCTTTCTAACCATATACATTTCATAACAAATGGTTTCAAACGTTTTTCATAGACCAACTCGTCCAATCCAAGGCAACGTGTTCATTTAAACTTTGAATGGGATACAAAGCCAAATATTATCATCATGTACCTTCAGGTCTTGGTCCTGGGTATTCTTGGTTTCAAATGCGTTTTTGTTTCACCAGTGGAGGGCTGACTCGCAGGGACTGGGCAAGTCTTTAAAGCTGGATCAAATGTTTGTGCGATGCAGATATCTCTTCTCCAGAAATTTGTGTTGTGATATCAGAAACAAAATGAACGTTGCCAATCAAGACTTTGTCCTGAGCTGAAATTCAGTCTTGATTTTGGTTCTGCCGGTTGTGAGTTTACTTTGTCTGAGATCTGTTAATTATTACTTTCATTCATTATGCAGTTTTTAATTTCATTCTTTTCACATGTAGATAAGCAGTATGTACAACAGCATTACATGCAAGTTACATGTATTTGTATATTACCACGGAGGAAGGAAAATAGAAACTATTTCTTTCTCCATGATAATACATACACAGTGCTCGCTGCATGCAGGAGGCGACCAAAATAATGTGTCTTGCACCCACATCACCTCAGACCAATCAAAACACAGATATGGCAATTTTACGTCACTGCACGTTTATCCAATGAAGTTATTATTGTATCCAATAAAATCACTGGCTCTGAAAGGCAGATACCCATCTTTAACCTTGCGGGTAAAGACAGTGGACCAGTCTACAGTTAGCTCAGCATTCTGAAAGGGTGCGTTCGTTTAGCTTCCTTGGGTCATCCCCAGTCTGCCCCGGCGCGTTCGAAAAGCTTTTGACGTCATTACAGGGTCTCACCCAGGTCAGCCCCCAGTGCCCTGCTTGTGGAGTGGGTCACTTGGGGGCTGGCCCCAGGTAAATGGCGTCACCATGAGAGCGGTGAGTGGCCGTTCGTTTAGCTCTTGTCACGGGCTCACCCAAGTGAGCACCGCAGGGTAGACCAAGGGAAGCTAAACGAATGCACCCAATGTTCATTTCTAATGACTGGCACTCATTTTTATCCATTTTTTCTAATATCTTGGATTATGATATGCTGGATCTTCTGTGATACCTTTGCATGTTTTTTTGGCAAAGGCGTAATCTTTTAAATTTCTGTATTTTTTTTTAACAAGGAGTTTCTGTCTGTAAGAACTATTTGTTGAAAATGTTAGTTAAATTTACCACTTTTTATACATTAAAAGTCAAGGCATATTATTATGAATGGAAAATAAACATCTGTTGAGCAGCAGAAATAACACAAGGATATTTGTGCTTGTCATATAATTTTGTCAAAAGTAGTTAAGTGGCATTGACCCCAAAACTTGTCTTGTTCCTTAATACTCTAACCCCTGTCTCAACCCTATCCTTTGTTTTATTCTTAACCCTTACCGTTGTCTTATACATAACCCTTATCCCCAACCCTAGTGTTTTCTCTAACCCAGAACCTTAACCCATGTCTTATCTCTAACCCATGTCTTATCCCTAACCCTTGTCCCTAACCGTGACCTTTTCTCTAACCCAGAACCTTAACCCATGTCTAATCCTAGCCCACCTTGTTGAGCTGTTAATGGCTCCGCTTTTAACATTGGTCTCATCACTGTCACTGGTGACAGTTTTATAAAGTTGCCTCTGAAATGTTTGTGACAGATTGGGCACTTTTTGTTATCATTTAAAAAGAAGCCTTTGAAAATATATTTCTTCTGTTGCAAAAAATAATATTATCCCACATATGACATTTCTGTTGATTGAGGGCGCTCTTGGCCCTAACATTTTGCAGTGATGGTTCTGTTGTGTGTGAAAAACAATGCAACCTGTCAAAACACTACCAGGTGTGTGTGCACTTGTTGTTAATTGGGGCATGGAGGACTATTCCTCCATGATTGGGGAGGGATGTGTGGCAATCTATGAGGACCGGAGATGCTTTGATGTCTTTGTTGAGTCAGTCCTTCTGATGGAGTTGTTTTTATAAATGATATTTTCAACTTTTTTTCACGAGTGACGCCGACGACGGTTTAGGTAGGACTTATTTTGTTTTGGAGTCGCTGCGCTGTACTCCTTTTCCCCCGAAATTTTGACATTATCGGTCGTATTCGTAGTCAAAAGTTCGAAAAAAGGAGTACAGCGCCCTAGTTACTGTGACTAGGTAGGACTTATCTTTTCAGTGGTATAAAATAAGCAAGGTCATGGGACATTGAATCATGGTTTGGGCATTAAAATTGAAATTTATACCACACGAAATCCCCCCATAACCCCGTGTGACAAGCCCTACAGCATAACCCCTGCACTGTTTGATATGGTGGCCCCGAAGGGACATCGCATAACGCAAACGTGTGCGCACACGTATGCAATGTCGTGAAACAAATCGCGAATATATGCGCACACGTATACGATATCGAGAAACAATTCGCGAATATGTGCGCACACGTATGCAATGTCGTGAAACAATTCGCGAATATGTGCGCACACGTATGCAATGTCGTGAACCAAATCGCGAATATGTGCACACACGTATGCAATCTCGTGAACCAAATCGTGAATATGTGCGCACACGTATGCAATTTCGTGAACCAAATCGTGAATATGTGCGCACACGAGTGCGATTTGTTTTGCAATGTCGTGAATTTTATTACATACCATGTTGCATACCATTAGGATGATGTCATAGTTGTGGATAATTTGTTACCGATCTAGGGAGTACTGTGGCGCTACAGCAGGCTCCCTCTGTAAAGCATGTGTATACCCAGGAACTTGGCACCAGGCCAAGGACGACCACACGCCTCGCTTGCCTCACAAAGACTATTGCTGCAATGACTACCGCTTATCTCACTGTTGGAAAGAAACCCCCCAGATCATTAGACATTTTATTCAAAGGTATGCAACATGGTATGCAATAAAATTCACGACATCGCAAATAATATTCGCAGACGTGTGCGCACATATTCGCGAATTGTTTCACGACATTGCATACGTGTGCGCACATATTCGCGAATTGTTTCACGACATTGCATACGTGTGCGCACATATTTGCGAATTGTTTTACGACATTGCATACGTGTGCGCACATATTCGCGAATTGTTTCACGACATTGCATTCGTGTGCGCACATATTTGCGAATTGTTTCACGACATTGCATACGTATGCGCACACGTTTGCGATATGCGATGTCCCTTCAGGGCCACCATAGTTTGAGGTATATAACCAACACGACGCCGTCGTATGAAGCTAAACCACGGATGGTTGTGATTAAAATACGCATGCGCAAGTTGTGATTAGTCTCTTGCAGTCGTAATGTTGTGTTTATTTTTGAGCCAATACTATTTTCTGTATTAAACCATCTAAAGTTCAACCCCGTCATATTTTGTAACGTAACTGCTTTAGGTAAACTGTCTACTGGTTGGATCATGAATGGAGGTTTTCTTACCCTGTGTTCGCATTATTTCCCAAATAAACAGTGTGATTTGCATATTTATGAATATGCATTTAGGCAGATGTTCAACTCAGTGTTTTGCATCTCAGTTTGTTAACACGGGAGGGCGCCAAAAAGCTCTAAAAGGTGCTCATAGATTCATAGCCGCAACCAATGCTTGTGCTAATTAATATTCAAAAATTATTTTAAAAACTGCTTTAAGTATCTGAACCTCTTGAAAACCAATCAAATATATTTTCGTACAACTAATAAAAGATCTGATTTCTTTTCAATTTTTGGCAGGTCAGCTTTTCGGAATTTTTGCTAATTAGGCCATACCCCGGAAAAAAAACACAGACAAATAATGTGTTTTTTCCTAAACCGCTGCAAGTATGATCACTTTTTCACTTCCCAAGCCAAATAGGACCATGCAACCTCAAAGCCTACATTTATCACATCTCCTCAAAAGCTGAAGCACATAGCACCCAGGTTGTGATAAATTGTTATAGGCCCCTAGCAACACAATTAATTGCATGACCCCAAAACAATATTATTAAACAGAATTTGAGGGCATGGAATGATAACCCTGTTTTGCGCATGACTTTGGCCTATAGTGGCACCCTGACAACTAATGGGGCTTATTCGTCTCTCGTCACCTCTTGGCTATTGTAAAAATATATTCCATCAAAGATAATTGAGCTAAAACAGAACACGAACAAGCATAAACAATTATATAAATTCCCCCTTTTTAAAAACCTTTTTCTTTTCAGAAGACGGCAACAATAATAAGCCCAAATACTGTGAACAGAAACCGAGACACAAAGTCATTTATTAATATTTGGTCCGTTCCGGCCACGCCCTTCTAATTGTGTTCTTTTTAGGTCTAAATAATTTGTTTTAGTGTTCGGGCGCGAGCAATTTCAAAATATACCAATACTTTTTAGCACTGTAACAAACTGTCTCCCTTCCTCCACCATTGACAATAACTTTTGCCTCAAAAACTTAACTCTAGAATGTGAATGAAATGAAGATTCACACACAAAGTTGAAAATAAATCAGAGGAAGCTATTATTGCATTTGGTGCGTCTATTCGCACAATCTTTATTTCTTTAATGATAGGCAAATACCGTATTATTCCATTGTTGTTTATAAAAAACATTGTTAGTTTGCAGTTGGAAATACGTTGTACAAAAGGTTAAAATGATGCAAAGAAACAATCCCTCTTCAAAGTTGTGGTTGCAGCCATTTTAACTATTATTTCTGTAATGTTAATTGCTGACATATCTTTGATGACGAGTTGTTTTATTTGTTAAAAGAAGTTTAAAAAAAGTGAAAGTGGTACCAATCTCCCTAGACGCATTTTTTCCACCAAAGGTTATTTCAACAATTCAAAGTACATACATACATCATAAAAGTATGGAACTTTAATCTAAACATGAGAAGAAAATGTATGCATTTGTACAATTCGTTTTTACAACAATACATAGCAGTACAACATTGTCCATGTCCAACTTGTATAATCTAGAAGAAATTGCACATTATTTTAATATATAAAGGTTCATGTAAATGATACTACAGAAACTGCTTTAAAAACAACCAAGCTTCTTTAACTGTTCCCTTTTTCCACAAATAGAAACGATAATACCACACAAAATTGTCTTGAGCCATTAATGAAAGCTGAACTTTGATGCGTTGGAAGGATGAAATCATCTGCTCTGCAACTTGGCCTTCTATCTTGAACACCCATCTGTTTGTATCCAATGGAACAGGCCAATGAAAGAATACAAAAAGGAAATACATACTTAGTTGAAATTAATAAAATCATGTAGAAATTATGAGATGAGTGGCTGTGGCAAATATTTGTTTTGTTTCAAGGCAGGGTAACACACAAGTACATGTCAGAAGACTACACATTCATTTCTCTAGTGTTTATTTTGAATAACGACAAAAACAACTGTTAGACAATTATTGTTGGTATGCCAAAGCTTTCCTTCGGCTTACATTGTCTGTAAACTTGCCTCAAAGTTTATAGTTGTAATTCTCTTTTTAAGCTATTTTATGATACAAACCTACTTTTTTATGAATGTATGTATTCAGGTTTTTAATTGAATTGTGTAGTTCGAGTCCCATTGCATTGTGTATGGTTGTGTAGTTTCCCATTGACTTGTGTATGGTTGTGTAGTTTCCCATTGACTTGTGTTTGGTTGTGTAGTTTTCCATTGACTTGTGTATGGTTGTGTAGTTTCCCATTGACTTGTGTATGGTTGTGTAGTTTCCCATTGACTTGTGTATGGTTGTGTAGTGTCCCATTGACTTGTGTATGGTTGTGTAGTTTCCCATTGACTTGTGTATGGTTGTGTAGTTTCCCGTTGACTTGTGGATGGTTGTGTAGTTTCCCATTGCATTGTGTATGGTTGTGTAGTTTCCCATTGACTTGTGTATGGTTGTGTAGTTTCCCATTGACTTGTGTATGGTTGTGAAGTGTCCCATTGACTTGTGTATGGTTGTGTAGTTTCCCATTGACTTGTGATGGTTGTGTAGTTTCCCGTTGACTTGTGTATGGTTGTGTAGTTTCCCATTGACTTGTGTATGGTTGTGTAGTTTCCCATTGACTTGTGTATGGTTGTGTAGTTTCCCATTGACTTGTGTATGGTTGTGTAGTTTCCCATTGACTTGTGTATGGTTGTGTAGTTTCCCATTGACTTGTGTATGGTTGTGTAGTTTCCCGTTGACTTGTGTATGGTTGTGTAGTTTCCCGTTGACTTGTGGATGGTTGTGTAGTTTCCCATTGACTTGTGTATGGTTGTGTAGTTTCCCGTTGACTTGTGTATGGTTGTGTAGTTTCCCATTGACTTGTGTATGGTTGTGTAGTTTCCCATTGCATTGTGTATGGTTGTGTAGTTTCCCATTGCATTGTGTATGGTTGTGTAGTTTCCCATTGACATGTGTATGGTTGTGTAGTTTCCCATTGACTTGTGTATGGTTGTGTAGTTTCCCATTGACTTGTGTATGGTTGTGTAGTTTCCCATTGCATTGTGTATGGTTGTGTAGTTTCCCATTGACTTGTGTATGGTTGTGTAGTTTCCCATTGACTTGTGTATGGTTGTGAAGTGTCCCATTGACTTGTGTATGGTTGTGTAGTTTCCCATTGACTTGTGTATGGTTGTGTAGTTTCCCATTGACTTGTGATGGTTGTGTAGTTTCCCATTGACATGTGTATGGTTGTGAAGTGTCCCATTGACTTGTGTATGGTTGTGTAGTTTCCTATTGACTTGTGTATGGTTGTGTAGTTTCCCATTGACATGTGTATGGTTGTGTAGTTTCCCATTGCATTGTGTATGGTTGTGTAGTTTCCTATTGACTTGTGTATGGTTGTGTAGTTTCCCATTGACATGTGTATGGTTGTGAAGTGTCCCATTGACTTGTGTATGGTTGTGTAGTTTCCCATTGACTTGTGTATGGTTGTGTAGTTTCCCATTGACTTGTGTATGGTTGTGTAGTTTCCCATTGCATTGTGTATGGTTGTGTAGTTTCCCATTGACTTGTGTATGGTTGTGTAGTTTCCCATTGACTTGTGTATGGTTGTGAAGTGTCCCATTGACTTGTGTATGGTTGTGTAGTTTCCCATTGACTTGTGATGGTTGTGTAGTTTCCCGTTGACTTGTGTATGGTTGTGAAGTGTCCCATTGACTTGTGTATGGTTGTGAAGTGTCCCATTGACTTGTGTATGGTTGTGTAGTTTCCCGTTGACTTGTGATGGTTGTGTAGTTTCCCGTTGACTTGTGTATGGCATACCTACCAAGTCTCACGCATTAGGCGTGAGACTCATGCATTTGGGCTCTGTCTCACGCTCACACGCACAGCAACCATTTTCTCACGCATTGGGGCCAGACCGGGAAAAAGAGCGCAAATTTGCAGATTGGGCACGCCTTTGCCCGATTCGTTTAGCAAATTTGTTAAATGCGCTACACTAGCGAAGATACAACAGGCAGAAGAAGTGAGCGGAGGATTTTGAACATTTTTAGTCGATTTTGTTTTAGTTTGGAAGGAAATAATCTGACACAATTGTACCTCCACATTAACCATCAACGATCTTCTGTGTACCTCATGTGAGTTTTAATTATTCTGAAGAGGTTTTTGATGCATTTTGGAACACTTCTTTGTCCACAATTAAATTTCCGGTTTTTTTTTTTTATAAAAAAAAAAAGAAAAAAAGTTGAGCGGCAATTTCGAAAGGCTTTCTAAAACTGACAAATTTTTTTTTCGGGGGGGGGGGGGGGGGAGCTTTGAAAAAACTCGCGCATTGCTGGCCTCTGGACTTGGCATCTCTGGTTGTGTAGTTTCCCATTGACTTGTGTATGGTTGTGTAGTTTCCCATTGACTTGTGTATGGTTGTGTAGTTTCCCATTGCATTGTGTATGGTTGTGTAGTTTCCTAGTGACTTGTGTATGGTTGGGTTGTGAAGTGTCCCATTGACTTGTGTATGGTTGTGTAGTTTCCCATTGACATGTGTATGGTTGTGAAGTGTCCCATTGACTTGTGTATGGTTGTGTAGTTTCCCATTGACTTGTGTATGGTTGTGTAGTTTCCCATTGACTTGTGTATGGTTGTGTAGTTTCCTATTGACTTGTGTATGGTTGTGTAGTTTCCCATTGACTTGTGTACGGTTGTGTAGTTTCCCATTGAGTTATGTATGGTTGTGTAGTTTTCCATTGACTTGTGTATGGTTGTAAAGTTTCCTATACTGACTTGTGTATGGTTGTGTAGTTTCCCTATGACTTGTGTATGGTTGTGTAGTTTCCCATTAACTTGTGTATGGTTGTGTAGTTTCCCATTGAGTTGCGTACGGTGGTGTAGTTAATTTGAGTTGGAAACTTACCATAATTTTATAATAATAACATACCTCGATAATTTGCTGACTGAGTGAAACTAAACTGATGCCAATCCATTATCTTGGTGATGTTTTTAGCAATCTTCTCTCTCCCCCCCCCCCCCCTCTGCTCTTTACGTCCGCAGCCGCCTTGAAGAGAAAACGCCACGGGTCGTCGGAATAAATTAGTATAGGTAACAAATATTCATGATTCTCATCTTGACTGATGAAGAGGAAACGACACGGACAAAAGACTAAGCAAGCACTGGTTCCAACAGCACACACATTGTTCATAAACCAAATGCGAAACAGGGAACCAGCGGCAGTTACCATAGAACGTGCATGGTTGTAGTTCGTGGTTTAGCTTCATACGTCTGTTCTGTTATATATCTCCACTGTTTACTACCAACATTGTATCGTAGGAGGTCCTGTTTTCGAGGTGTCCCTAAAATCGTGGCAAATCTTTTACCTCTCTGTGTGTGATGTAAACAGTCCCTAGATAAAAATTTGTGGTTTTATTTGCCAAGCAAAGAGTCTGCTCTCCCTTGACCAAAACTTAGAAACACGTAAGGCTCCACTGGTCATTTGCACTTGTAAATGCAAAAAGTTTGGTACTTTAGGCGTTTCTACAAGGAACAAAAATATGTCATAATGTTGAGGCAATAAAACAATATTTGCGCACTGAAAAAAGTTTCATCAAACGCTATTTCAATCACAATTCATGATGATCAAAATCATGTGACTGAATGTTTTGCTGAGCATTCTTGAAAAAAAATACAGAGGCTTAAAGAAGCCATGTGCCTTATATAATTTTCTAATATTTTTGGAGATTTTTATTTTGTAACCTTCGTATCAATACTATTATAAGTTTTAATACATTTTTGCATACTTAATATTAACAAATGAAGATAATTAGGGCATTGGTTGATATATGGCATCATTATTTTTTTCTCAATTCAAAGAAAAAGGCATAATAGCGTGAAAACTGGTAAGCAGAGGATATAATCGTGAACAAAATTCAGTAGGCCTAATAAATCATGGCCTATTTGAGTTTGAGATCACAAACTGTAAGTTGTGTGACATTTTATCGTCTGTTGTTGTGATAGTTTACCTTTGCAAGTACATGTGGTCTCGTTTTATTAAAGAAAGGCCCTCCTTGTCATTCCCACAACAAGTGACAATGATTCAATGTGCCTATAATATATAAAAACAGCTAGTAGATAGAAGCAGTAACTGGCATAGTTGCGATAACGTAACCCTCCTCCTTCTGGCTGTCGGGAGGAGGGTTACGTTATCGCAACTATAACTGGCATGGGCGTTGTACTCAGACCTTAGTTTAAATTCTAGCATGAAAATGAAAATGTCCAAAAATTAAAGTATGCAGCACCCCAGCATCGTTACTGGCTAGGTCTACCTATAGGGCCTACTATATAGGCTAGACCCAGTAACGGGCGCTGTTCCCTATTTGTTAACAGAAACTTGACATTTTTGGACGTACAGTACAAGACAAGTTTCCACATACTTTAAGTTAACCACACCATCTCTTTATTTGGGTGGGTACTCTACCTGGGATCTCATTGCTTTCAAAATTGATTTATTTGACCGCAGTCTCAGGTGCTCCGTTACAGAAGGCCAGTCCTTCTCTGGATGTCACCCCCATTCATACCGTACAGTCTGTAACTGTATCTACATTTTGTATTGACCATTATTCATTATTGATCTGTATGTACATTATGATTGTATGAATGGAAATAAAACAAACAAACACATACTCAGCGTAGCTGAGTCCTTGGCTTCACAACCAGAATAAATTAAATGAAAGACTTTTGTTTCAAAATAATTATTCTCTTTTATTTTTGATTCCAGCCAACTTTTCCAATGGAAGGTAGAAGCAGACGCAATGTGTGTTACATTTGTAACAGATCGTTCACACGCAACAGTAGTCTGAAACTTCATCAGCGAGTCCACACCAACGAGAAGCCGTATAGTTGCACCATGTGTTATAAGAGATTCTCATTCAGCTGTGGTTTAAAGAGGCATATACGAACACACACTCTGGAGAAACCCTACAGTTGTGAGACCTGCGGGAAGTCTTTCTCACAGAATGGTAATCTGAAAAAGCATCGCGCCGTCCATAGCGACGAAAACACATTGGTTTGCTACGTTTGCAGTAAGAGCTTCTCGGATAAATCAGGCCTCGCCAAGCATCTGAAGATCCACACCGAGGAGAAATTGTTCATGTGTGATTTGTGTAGTGAATCCTTCCGTAACCAAACCAGGCTTAGACAACACCATCGGAACCACTTTGGGGGTAAACCTATGATCTGCGATATTTGCGGCAAGGCCTTTTCACGCAGGAGCAGTTTAGTCATGCATGTTAGAGTTCACACCAAAGAGAGACCATTTATTTGTGATTTGTGTGGGAAATGTTTCACGCAACTGAGCAACCTAAGACAACATTGTGTAGTCCACACAAATGAGAAACCATTTGTTTGCGACGTTTGCGGTAAAGCATTCACCATCAATAGTACTCTTACAAGGCATCGTAGGGTACACACCAAGGAAAAACCATTCCATTGCAATAGTTGCAGTAAAACCTTCGCCGATACTAGCAGTTTAAAAAAACATATCAAGGTCCACACCAATGAAAAGCCTTTCATTTGTGAAATGTGTGGCAGAAGCTTTATACAACTGGGCAATCTAAAACAGCATCAAACTGTTCACACCAAGATAAAGCCATTTGTTTGTGAGGTTTGTGGCACGGCGTTCACCCGTGCGACAAGTTTGAAAGATCACCACAAGTTCCACACAGATGATGAACGCTTCAATTGCAAGGAATGTGGGAAATCTTTTAAAAAGAAAGTCAGTCTAAAAAAACACTACACTTTACACAAAGAAGACGCTGTTTGTTTGTAATCTCTGTGAGAAATCCTCAAGATAATCATCCAATTCAAGCTAAGTTCACACCTCATGCAAACTGGGACAGTGAGGAAAATTTTCCCTACAAGCCAGTTATTTGCTTCGTGAAAATTTGCTTTGCTTTTGCATTACTTAAATCATATTTCAACTACATTTTAGGTCAGCTCAGACCCCGTGGTCTAAGAAAGAACCAATTCTTTTGCTCTACTCAGTGTGAACTTCTGCATCTTCGACCCATAGAGCTGTGTGCTCTTCAATCAAGGCTCTGTAAGTGTTGAATGTGCTGTAAGCATAGCCATGAAATTTCACCCTGTTCAGTGAAGGATTTCCCTTGTTAAGCCCCGTTACCACTTCCTGCGAAAACGCAAAGTTAATTTGACGTCACAACTCTATTTCCGCGAACAATTTGTTGCAAATAATTATGTTGCGTCAACATTTGTATCACATTCGCAGGAAGTATGAGCCAGGCTTAAAGACAGTGGACACTATTGGTAATTGTCAAAGACCAGTCTTCTCACTTGGTGTATATCAACATAATAAAATAACAAACCTGTGAAAGTTTGAGCTTGTTTGGTCGTCAGAGTTGCAAGATAAGTATGAAAGAAAAAAACACCCTTGATTTCGAGACCTCAAATTCTAAACTTGAGGTCTTGAAATCAAATTTCTGGAAAATTACTTCTTTCTCGAAAACTATGTCACTTCAGAGGGAGCTGTTTCTCACAATGTTTTAAACAATCAACCTCTCCCTATTACTCGTTACCAAGTGAGGTTTTATGCTGATAATTATTTTGAGTAATATACCAATATTGTCCACTGCCTTTAAAGCTTAGAAAAATGCAATTTTTTTTTACCCTTACACCGATGTGTGTTACTACTGTTACCACTGTACTATCAGTTCTTAAGCGTGTTCTGTAAAAAAAAATCACAGGCATATTACTCTGGTGGGATTCGCACCCCTGAGCTTTGTAATTCTAGAGCTGCACCATGACTACAACGCGCACGAATGGATATGATTCGGAAACTGGGCGTCTTAGTCATAACAAAGCAACACACTAACGTCGTACATACAGAGCTCAAGCACGTTGGAAACAGATAAGTTTTACAGAGTTTCTTACTTATTACGCCTTTTCACCAAAAAGGGACTTTCGAATGGGAATAAAAGAGTAGTGACTCCTTCGGCTCGGGCCTTTATCTCACGGCAACAACCCTGCCGGTTTTAAACGGCTGTTAAAGAACTCGTCATTACCCTTTTATTCCCTTAATAATAACTTCCAGAATTCCAGAATAACCCAGAATTTTAAACGTTCCTGGGAAGCAACCTGATCATGTTGGTTGAATTTGTACCAAATTCTGTCCAAGGAACGGTTACAGAAATGCCCGGTGAAAAGTTACAATAACTTAAATGTGAAATTTTCAATATTATTCTATTTAATAAAATTGACAGGTCCTATAGTACATTATTTCATGTTTGTAAATAAATAGTGCAATAGTAATGTGGAACTATAAAGTAATCAGAAAGTGTTTTATACCTTCTAAAGGAATGATAACTATTGTAAACTGATAAACAGACGTGTCAATTTTTCATTTTGGTGGAGAACAAAATGTAATATTTTTTTAAGAAACAAACCATTCCTAATAACCTTATTGATGTTATTGCAGTTCAGTACTAAAAAGGTCCATCAATACATAATAATGTATATCAGTTCAGTACCGTTTAAATTTAACTCTACTCCGTAATGTAAGCACTAACTCAGGACTCCTTGTTGTGTAAATACTTGTGCGAAGTTTAACTTACTTTTGTGATTTTTTTTTAGTTTGTCAAACTCATCTTGCTTGTACTTTCCTGAAGGCCCTTAAAGGCACTGGACCAGTTTTCTCACTTGGTGTATCCCAACATATGCATAAAATAACAAAATCTGTGAAAATTTAAACTCATATGGTCATCGAAGTTGATAAAAGAACATCCTTGTTGCACAATTTCATGTGCTTCCAGATGCACAATAAAAGGCTTCAGCTGAAGTCTTTTACTTTGCATATTTCAGCGAAAAAATTACATCTTTCTAAAATATATGTTACTTCAGAGGGGGCTGTTTCTTACAATGCTTTATACTATCAATAGCTCACCATGTCTTGTTACCAAGTAAGTTGTTAAATACTAACAATTATTTTGAGTAATTACCAATAGTTTCCAGTGCCTTTAAAGTCTGACAAAAATTGCAATTTGAGGGCCTGTTTCCACAAGCATTATTTGTTCTATTTATTCTTTGTTATATAAGAAGTTTACATTTTGTTATTGTTGTAACCCTTCCCCGGGGTATGGGGTTTGTTCCGTTTTGGGAATAAAATTTGATACAATACAATTATTACGATAGGTTTTCCCGATCAATAGCATTGACAGTTATTTCAGTCTGATTGAAATGCATTAAACATATTTCTGCCTAATTCAACCAAACTGGGGTACCTATTGAGCTTCATTTTTTAAAGGATTTGGGTACTTTTTGTAACAAAAAACACATTGTCCACAGATTTACATTAAACTTACACCGTTTGAAGATAGTGGTACTAGAAAGCTTACATTAAAATATTACTTGCTGAGGTGCTGTAGTTTATAAGAAATGAGTAAAACAATGTCATAAAATTATGTGTTTATATGCTAAAATAATTTTCGTCTCATGACCACCGAGATGAAAATTATTTTCATGATATTGTTTTACTCATTTCTCAAAAACTACAGCACCACAGCAAGTAATATTTTCAGGGAATGTTTCTACTATCATTATCTTCAAACTGTGTAAATTTAATGTGTGTAAATTTAATGTAAATCTGTGGACATTGTGTTTTTTGTCCTACAAAAAAAGTACATCTAGACCCTTTAAGTAAACATGATTTCATAATTTTGAAAATTAATGTTTTGTTGCATCAACATTTAATAGTCAACAGAATTAATTCAATTTCAGTCATTCTATTTAATGTCAAGATTACATTTTCCTCACTCTTTATGTTCTTCAGTTGAATTTCTACGGCTATTTTCAATATTAATGGAATTGAATGCTTGACCAGGCTCTTGCTGCTTACATCATTACATGTACTTAAAGACACTGGACACTATTGGTAATTGTCAAAGCCCAGTCTTCTCACTTGCTGTATCTCAACATATGCATAAATTAACACACCTGTGAAAATTTGAGCTCAATTGGTCGTCGGGAATGGCGAGAAAAGAAAAAACGCCCTTGTCACACGAAGTTGTGTGCTTTCAGATGCTTGATTTCGAGACCGCAAATTCTAAATCTGAGGTCATCAAAATCAAATTCGTGGAAAATTACTTCTTTCTCGGAAACTACGTTACTTCAGAGGGAGCCGTTTCTCACAATGTTTTATACTATCAACAGCCCGTCACTACTCATTACCAAGTATGGTTTTATGCTAATAATTATTATACATAGTCGACGGGGTAAAAAGAAAACCACGCAATTTCGAGGCATATTTGTGTAGATCATTGTATTCTACTTTTACAACATCTTTCTAACCATATCAATTTTATAAGCAACGGCTACAAGCGCTTTTCAAAGACCAACTCGACCGATCCAAGGCAACGTGTTCCTTTAAACAAATTAATCAAACATCAGATACACTGTTCAAAAGGCCAATCAGCAGCGTGTTTAGCCCCTTTTTTTTTGAGGACTGCTAAAATTTCTTCAAATCAGACACACTTTATTAAGTGGTTGATCTTTACTTTCTTAAATACGGCAAGATTGCCAACAATGTTTGAGTTTTCTTGAATGCTGCTAATTGACCTTTCGTCAAATTCATGACTCATCAGTTGAACTTGCATCTTTATGTGATATTTACAATGAATTTTTAATTTGTATCCGATTTTTATTATTAAGATTTGCTTAGCGTAGAATTTCTTCCTTGGTAAAAACAGGACTACCAACCAAATTTCCATCTGTTGCATGTTGCTTGTTACATGTAGTCAGCTGTTGTTTGCTTATCCTGAAAATCACGTGGAAATCTGGTTGGTAACCCTGTTTTTATGAAGGCAAAAATGTCATGCTAAGCAAATGTCATCCGTACCATATTTTGAGAATGATACTTCGACGTTACTATGATCCCCGCAATTTTTTCTACTGACGAGAGAATCAACTGAATCCCTTAATTCCATATGGCAGGATCTACAGCCGTTCATGGAAAATCAAGGAGCTGGGCGGAGACACCGACATCTTGCAAGAAACAGAGTTATAATGGCATTAATTTGAATGAGACAGTATCCAACACATGACATGTTGGCATTACTTTTAACATGTAAACTACCACAGTTTCAAGGGAGTTGTACTTATGGATCACAATATCATTCTTATGTTTTTAGCTCATTTCACCATTTCCCTTCGCTTATCAGTACACCACCAGTACCATATTTTTCAGAACGATGAACTTTGTTTCCTTTTTGAAACATTTGGCAAGTCCTTTTTGTCCTGTTTTTAAGTTTATATTTATTTGCTCTGCTGGGACCGAATCCAAGCCAGTACGCCCGTCTGTTTCCTCATTTTGAAGAACAAGGACTTCTTCCACCTATAGAGACCTGTCCTTTGACGTCGCTCCTAATCTCCCACAATTTTTTCGACTGAATCCATAAACTGCACATGGCAGGATCTGCGGTCGTTCATGGAGAATGAAGGATCTGGGTGGAGACATTGACATCTCGCCAGAAACTGACATCTTGCCAGAAACCGAGTTATGATGACATTATCCAACACAAGATATGTTGGCCTCACTTTTCAACATGTCAACTACCGTGGCGTAAAGTTAGTTGTACTTGATTATTCCCCCTGATGTAGTACTACACATGTACTTTTTTTTTTTTTTTTTTTTCAAAATTCCTTTTATAACCTAACCCACCCCAACCCACCCCAACCCCCCCCCCCCTCCCCCTTTTATAAATTGTCTTTTCAACTATTTCCCTTTTCTAAAATATCCCTCAGAGCCTCAGGTTTCGTGTAGTTTGTCAGGTTTTATGCCGTTAGCCAAATTACGCGAGCTAAAATCATTTCCCCTTTATCCCCCCTAACACTTTTCATAATGGCCATAACTTAGCTTCGTATATTTTTTATTTTTCTTCCTTTCGTGCCGAGTATGTACAATGTCTAGATCTTATATAACTAGTCGTCACACTCATTCTATGCACACTAAGAACAGTGATACTCTTTTTCTCAACGGTTTGTGTCTTTGAGGTTTAGTATACCGTGAGGTATATATAGGGCAGTTAGACTTTAGGTCTTACTTATCATAACAGTTGTACTTGATTATTCCCCATGATGTAGTACTACAAATCACAGGTTGCCTGGCCCACGCAAGAAGAAACCAGATTTCTGGCGAGCCCAAAATTGGACTCGTAGTTAACTGACCCTTCCCCCAAAAAGAACAATATTATATCATTTTGTTCAATCTTCCCATTGTTGACAATAACACTACAGGTATATCGACACAAATAAAAATGCACTTCTATGGATGATCATGATTATGATACTGATTTTGTTTAATAGACAATCAGAGACGTGTTACACAAGTACTTTATGTTTATAGCAGCCATTCACTGGAATCTTCAACAGGGTTTTCTAATACTAATTGCAATGAGTTGAACCCATCATTTGTATTGCTGTCATTGTTCTGAAAAATAATATTAACCGTAAAACAAAGTGAATTGACAGTGTGAACATTTTGTACTGGAATCGCCACAGTAGCAGTTCTCTTCAGGATAACATGATAGACAGGGATTATTGTCACACAAAAAAACAGTATTTTGATTAAATTCATTTTCTTATTTGCTGTTTTACCTAATCCCCTTGTATATATTGTAAATTGTCCAGAACCCAGTGGCCATGATTGTATATAACCCATGTCTATTGTGTAGTACCGCGCCTTGATTTGTACGGTCTCAGGTTTAGGGTCCAGTAACTTCATTGCATATTCAAAAGGTAAGTTTCAATAACTTTAAGATTAAATTAGATTAAGATTAAAATATTTTATTGTCATGATAAAAAAAAACATGTGCTGGTGTGATGTGTGTAGGGATATAGTGTATGCTAATGGGGATGGCAATAGGGGGTAGAGCAATTGGGTTTGGTGGGATGTGAACACGGTCCTTCTGAGAATTTGTGCTGGATGCACACACCCTGTTTTTGCTGTGCCGTTGGTTGGTCATTTGAGACCACAGTTTTTCAAGATACATTGTATATATAATTGGAAAACCAACCTGAATTCTGCTGTGTCAGCTTTTTGCAAGCAATACTTTTATCAGCTATTGTAGGCTTTAGCCTATTAATTTGGCCAGCTTTGGAAAGGAAGACAGACAGGTTGGAGAATAGACGCCTACAATCATGGCCCGCAGTTGAAGTGTGGAGTTGGTACTAAAGTAAGAGGTCCTCCATGAACCGCTGGTTCACCGATGTGTTTGTACAAAGGATTCGAGTGAGGAGGATCCACGCTGGAATTCGTTACCAAGAGCGTTGGACGGAACAATATTGAACTATAACTGAACTATTACTGCAAGGCAGTCAACAAAAAGCTAAGTGTAGCATAGTGTAAAACCTCTAAACACAGTGTATGAGGTGAATCTTCAAGAGTTGAAAGTATATAAAGTTGGTGGTTGAATATTTATAGTTCATTGTAATATTGAGGGGAGTGATTTCGGTTGGATTTTTGTTTGGTTTTGAAGTGTAACCGAGGACCTAGAAATACAGATAACAATTCATTGTCGTTTTTTCGTCGGGAAGTAGTTAGGATGTTTTAACAATTTACTGAATCACTATTCCTATACAAAGAAGGAGTTCTCAGTTTTTGACCAGGTGAAATTATTATTTGAATTGCAATTATTAGTACATAGTCATACTGACCCTTAAGCCTGAGACGTAATTTGTATTGGAAGTGTCGTGTATATATAAAGGATTGTTTTATTTAATAAACTAATAGTGTAAATCGAGAAATTTTCTCTGAGTGTTATTCATTGGATTATGGACAACATAGGATTGTTCTGACAATTATGGAAATTAAAGATTCGGCTTCAGTTCTAAGCCATGACAGTATCACAATCCCATAGTTTCAGGACCAGCTTCAGACTTCCCAAGCCATCAAGATTGGTGCCTCAAGACCACTGAACCAACTGATGGATGACAAGAAACTAATTTCATTTTTCATTGAGAAAGCAACTCCCTTCGGACTGTTCAACAAATTATCAAGTGACAAAAAAAGCTTTTTGTTGTCGCCAGAAATTTATGGTGTCATTTCCAAACTGATCAAGACAGACGACGGCCCTAATACAGACTCACTGCTCTGTGAGCTCTTCTCTGAAGAGGAAGCTTCGCAAACTCTAGGTACCCAGGCAGTTAGGAAAATACCAGCTGGAACTCCCTTCTCCATATCCAGAAGCACCCAAGTTCAACCACTCACGAAGTTGCTGGTGACAATGGATGAAGGCCAAGGGCTGTTAGACCGTTTCCTTATTTTGACTTCCCAATGTTTCCAGCCTACTCCCGTTGAACGCCAAGAAGCCCAGGACTTTCTGGCGACACAGAAGGTTTCTTCATTTTTCAACTTGATTTTGGCAGTTTATGACCTTTACATAGTGCCAAGCTGATATAAATTTGACAAATTTGCCATACGTATGTTAAACCACATGGAAACAGAGTTTGTAACCAACCTAAATGACGCCATCAGAAACGGCAACATTCCCCCTCAGTCCAAACAAATTTGCAATACGTATGTTAACCCACATGGAAACAGAGTTTGTAACCAACCTAAATGACGCCATCAGAAACGGCAACATTCCCCCTCAGTCCAAACAAATTTGCAATACGTATGTTAAACCACATGGAAACAGAGTTTGTAACCAACCTAAATGACGCCATCAGAAACGGCAACATTCCCCCTCAGTCCAAACAAATTTGCCATACGTATGTTAACCCACATGGAAACAGAGTTTGTAACCAACCTAAATGACGCCATCAGAAACGGCAACATTCCCCCTCAGTCCAAACAAATTTGCAATACGTATGTTAAACCACATGGAAACAGAGTTTGTAACCAACCTAAATGACGCCATCAGAAACGGCAACATTCCCCCTCAGTCTAAACAAATTTGCAATACGTATGTTAACCCACATGGAAACAGAGTTTGTAACCAACCTAAATGACGCCATCAGAAACGGCAACATTCCCCCTCAGTCCAAACAAATTTGCCATACGTACGTTAACCCACATGGAAACAGAGTTTGTAACCAACCTAAATGACGCCATCAGAAACGGCAACATTCCCCCTCAGTCCAAACAAATTTGCCATACGTATGTTAAACCACATGGAAACAGAGTTTGTAACCAACCTAAATGACGCCATCAGAAACGGCAACATTCCCCCTCAGTCCAAACAAATTTGCCATACGTATGTTAACCCACATGGAAACAGAGTTTGTAACCAACCTAAATGACGCCATCAGAAACGGCAACATTCCCCCTCAGTCTAAACAAATTTGCAATACGTATGTTAACCCACATGGAAACAGAGTTTGTAACCAACCTAAATGACGCCATCAGAAACGGCAACATTCCCCCTCAGTCCAAACAAATTTGCCATACGTACGTTAACCCACATGGAAACAGAGTTTGTAACCAACCTAAATGACGCCATCAGAAACGGCAACATTCCCCCTCAGTCCAAACAAATTTGCCATACGTACGTTAACCCACATGGAAACAGAGTTTGTAACCAACCTAAATGACGCCATCAGAAACGGCAACATTCCCCCTCAGTCCAAACAAATTTGCCATACGTATGTTAAACCACATGGAAACAGAGTTTGTAACCAACCTAAATGACGCCATCAGAAACGGCAACATTCCCCCTCAGTCCAAAAAGATGGACACCGTAAAAAGACTTGCCCTTGGCCTCTTTGGCCTCCATGTCAGACCTTTGTGCTTTTTATATATCAATATTTTAAACATATTATAGCAGAAATGCATGTGACGGACATGTGACTGTCTATTTTAGCCTCTGTGTTTTATGCAGGTATTTGCTGCGTGACTGGGCCGATGCAAGTGAGCAGAGCGTAACGCTGACCCAGACTGGCAGGGTGCAGGTGCGCAGTTGGCGATTTTAGACAGCATGTGTAGAGGCATGGCACCAGGCGGCTAGTGTGTAGCGACAAGCGGGTCAGTGTGATTAGTGGACGAACTCGAACAAGACGTGTTTCTCTAGTATAGTGTATTGTATATGTATTGTATAGGGAGACCATGGTTATTTAGAGTACATGTATTTGGGAGATTTGTCTTTGGATTAGGGTTCAGTGACAGTTTAAGGACTTCTTGTTACCCAGTTTAGTTTTTAAGAGTCTGTTTGTCGGTGCTGTCGATGGTGGACGATAGACTATCGTAAATTTGAACTGGGTTGCATTTATTTGGGCTATCTTTGTATCCTTGCATTTTATGTGATAGGCCCAGGGTCTATGCGAATTTATCCTTGCATTTTCATGTGATTGGTTTTTGTGACACGCTAGGCAAGAAAAAAAGAGGAAAAGGTAATATTTCTATCTTTTTGTATACAGAAAGTGAAGAAAAAATAGGAAAACCCCAACTTGAAATGTAGTGTTTGTTAATTTACAAACACTAGGTGTTCGGGTTTTTAATGAAAGTTAGTAGGCTTATTACCATGGTGATGTCATGCAGACATTTTTAAGTATATTCATTTGATGTACAGATTGTCAAAATAACTTATGTGGTAGAGGATTTATGAAATATTGATGAATGTAGAAGAGACCAACTAATCAAAAGGGAAAGCATAAATTCTGATTGAGGTGTTTAAGCGAGATTCAACGACACTTATTCCCTGAATTAAAGAATAAGTTGCAGCTGAATCCACAATCATATCGAACTGACAGGGTTGACTCAGCCAGTAAAATTTCAAAACTTCTTCAAAGTATTTCAAATCGGTGCATCCAAGCTCTCATGAAATCTTGATTCGGTCCCATTGGACTCTTTGAAATATTTATGATCATGTTTTAGTAAAATCAGTTTGAAAGGCCACATGTACAATACTAGGATTTTGCACATGAAATTTGTGTAAATCCTAAATAAAGATAAGAATGGTGCAAATCAACTGCCTGCAAGGCATGTTTCACTTACAAGAAGTTCTAACCCAATTCCATCTGGTCCAAAAATTGATTTTTTTTTTTTTTTTTTTTTTAGTGATGACTGTTTTTGCACCTGTACCTTCTTTAAATCTTAAATGATGCAAATTATCGGACATTGGTATCCTTATCTTTAATGACATGCTCATCCAGCTGCATTTAGCCAAACTAGTATGTCATTTATAGATACTTCACTAAACATCCAGATGATCCAGCAAGCAATTTCTTTATGTATTATTGGCATTCTCATTCAGCCACTACTGGTCAAACTAGTATACCACTACAATGCAGAAGGGAACACAGTGGCGTCCACAAGTTTGTGATGCTACGTGTATGTGTACATATCCTGCCACGGTACGAACATGTCTGAGTTGATGGATGTGGTTATCTTGTGGCTTAGGATGTTGCTATGGGCAACTTATCCCACAACCCTTGTTTAAAGGATGATAAGCCAGAGCCACAGATTCAGACCATGGCCTGCCAGTTCAGATGGAGTGGCTGAAATAAGCAATGGCAGTCTCAATCAGCTACATCTAGCTGAACTAGAACTACCACTACAGTACAGCGTTAACGGTGCAGGGATCTTAATTCTGGTAAACTTGATTAGCTACATCTAGCAAAAATAGCTTACTAGAGATGTGTCCCATTTTATTATTGGCATTTTGGATTGATTTACCGGGCAATCTTGTTGATCTAGTTGGTATGACACTGCTCTAGAATTGCAAAGGTCGTGGGTTCGAATCCCACCCAAGTAACATGCCTGTGTTTTGTTCACAGAAATCAAGTAAAATCGAGCTATAACAGACATCGGTGTATATATAGGTAAAAACCAAAAAGCATATTCTTTATCCCGATGCAAATTGAATATCTATTAAATATTTTGGATTGCTCGCTGGATTGGTTACCTCTACTAACTAAGGTTCATGTATTCAGAATGGCATTCTCAGTTGGGTAGGAGCCAAATTAGAATTCCCACAATATTCTCAATGACAGGTACAGGTGCAGATTTGGTGTCCATCAAATAGTTATGGCACGCTCAGTTGGCTACATCTAGCCAAAATAGCATGGTCACTCACTCACATAACGGACATGATATTTGGCGTTAAAAGTAGGAACCTTTTATTAAGTACAATCTGACAATGTTTGACCTGCATGTCATAAATGGGATTGGCTTATAAACAGATTTGTCAGGGTTTTTAATCACTATGGTTTCATTTTTTTTTTCTCTCCAAAATGGGCAATAACAAAATCTATAAATCAGACCAACGTAGGAAGAATATCATGCCTGCATAAAATGTACATGTATATGAACACCCAGCAGGGTGGATATGTGCGCATTACAAGTCTTATTATTATTATATTATAATTAAGTAGGATTTGAAACTTTGCATGGTGGAGATAAGATATAGAAGAGTTTGCGGTAACACCATGTTATGACAATCTCTAAATGAGTTGGGGTGGTTCTGAAAAGAACCGTTGAGTTAATAATCTCTAAATGAGTTGGGGTGGTTCTGAAAAGAACCGTTGAGTTAACCCAACGGTTCTTTTCAGAACCACCCCAACTCATTTAGAGATTGTTATTACATGGTGTTACCGCAAACTCTTCTATATATATTATTATTATTATATATTTCTGGACAACAATCAGGACTTTAAAAAATTAAATACTTTTGTGATTGTAGGCCTACATAAACTTGACTTTAATGGCTTACTTAAAGACCTGAAAGATTTTCACAAGAACAGTGAGAGCCAAACCAAGATTTCCACCTTTGTTCAATAAATTCAGGCAAACTCAGTTGACTACATCTAATCAACATAACATACCTTTTGCAATATACCAGTGCTGTCAGTATTTTTTAATCAGGGTGATTTTGTACATTTATCGGGGAGATTTATCATGTACAGGTTGTATTTAGTTCTTGAATCGATTAGATACAAAAGAAAAGGTTTTTTTTAACAAGCTGAGTTTCACGATCTTGTTGGAGTCAATGTTATTTCGCTGCATAACCCTTTTTTTACTACTGATTAAAGTTTCTGTCTTGATTGATTGTTTTTAGAATGTGAATTGTATCTGTGTGTTACTTCTATTAGGAGTTAAGCTGGATAAGATGGTCAGTAAACATGAAAATGGAATGGCAAACATGAAGGAAAATGTCTTGGCAATGCTTCGCAGATGTGCCCATTAAAACACCATTGCTGAATACAACAATGCGGTTTTGAAGTCAAAAACTCCAAGGGATGAAGAACATCCAAGTAAACTTTTCACAAGTGTGCATTCCAGAGGCCAAGGTTTGTAACAAATAAAATTGTTTGGTCTTACATTTCAGATTAATATCATGACTAAGAATGCCCTGCTCTCTGATCCTGGGTCAGCAGATTACTTGAGGGCGGTGTTCAAACTGGCTATAAAAGTTAGTATAGTGACAGTTAGTATCAATCCGAAGTGTGTGCTACGATGACCAGTCACTCCAGAGGTCTTCCAAGAAGCCTTCGCTTTATGTACCAGTACTCCGATAAGCATTTCAGTGGATGAACTTGATTCAAGTTTAGCCATGTGCTGTGGCACCACGGTAGGCCAGGTGCTGGAAATAGAGTACTACTCCTAGTTGCTGTATTTGAAATCAGAGATTCATTTCAAGATAGTGCCTTGATGTTTCGCTTCCTGTAATTACCAACATTAGTTTCTGGTATATTTCCTACTGACTGGAAAGAGGCTTTAAAGATGCTACGTGTATGTCAGATTTTTGGCCTCAAACAATAAAAATATATTTTTTTAAGTGAATGGTATTTCAAAGAGTATCACCCGCTCTAACGAAAAAAAGTTTAACTTATACTTTCAATGTTTCGACATGTAAATTTTCCATTTTTATCCTTTTAATGGACAAATAAATTATTGAATTGAGTTGACTATACTATCCATTACCCTGTGGATCCTGTACAGCCAAGCCCAGTGTACTTAATATTGAGTGCATGAACAAGGCAGGACTGAACCCTAAAGAAGATCACTGTATCCTCACAACTGTGAAGGACAGGGCACATGGAATGGGAGTTGTTTCCATTATCAAGACAGCGAGGGATCCTCTATTGCCAGACAAGGCCTTCTGGGCAGCCTTTGCGATCATCAAGTGCGAGGTGGAGAAGGATGGGTAGAGAGTAATGTTGTATGAGCCCGATGCACCTGAATCCACGTTCATCACTCGGCCCCTCATTTAGGCAATAGGGGATCAGAACAATAGATCGTCGGCTGTTGTTCTGCTCGAAGGTATGGAGCATGATCGGGAGGTGCTCCGAGGAAGAGAGCTTTGAGTGAATGTTGATTCCGTATGGAGGAGACATTCACTGAAGTTCTTCAACAGCATGATAGACGAGAAGTTGGATATAGCAGACGGCGGTTTGCAGGGGAGTGGGTCTACGTTTGTTTGCACTCTGTGCCACGCAACGAAGGAGATGGCGAAGAGCAAGTTGGGCAGCTTCTGCATTTCACAAAGCTATGAAGAAACAAAAGCCACTGCCCAACACCTCCAGGTCAACCCTAATAATGTTTCTGCTGCTGAACTGTCGGAAGATGCCAGGGGTGTAAAGTCTTATCCAGTACTTAGGTCTGACCCCAAACACAAGCTCCTGGATGCAACCCATGCGGACATCAATTTGGGTAATTTCTTCAAGAAAGTCATAATATGTGAATTGCCTGCTTCCAAAGCTGGGACACCAATCGAAACCTCAAACCCATGTTTGAGGATGTAGAGAAGAAGTTTAACAATCACTAAATGGAGACGATTGGGTTAGTGCCCAAGTTAATGTTGCCAGGCAACTTTGCTCGTGACCTGTTTAACCAGACCAAGGTTGACAATTTCCTTGCTTTGATTCCTGATGAGGATAGAAACAGAAGTTAAAGGAAATTTTGAACTTTTTTTTTTTCTTCGTAAAGTATATCGCTCTACCCATCCAAACCAAGAAGATGTATGTCTTTACAAGGACGAAGCTGTTAAAATGGGGCGTCTTCTGCTGGTCAACTTCACCTATGTTGGCTGGCCTAACTATCTTCACAAGATCATAGAGCATGTACAGGAGATCATCCAAGATTCAGAAGGGCCAAGAGCATTAGTGGCGAAAGCAACAAGGCTGCCAATAAATTATTATGGGAGCTCTGGGGACATTTAAAAGAGTGCATATTTCAGGAGCTTGCAAAGAAAGTCATTCGGCAGCCAGTTTCATGGAGATCGAGTAGTCGATCTCCTTGACACTGAAACATTGTCCCCACAACAAAAGGTGGGCCTAAGTACAAGGTGAGTGAATTACAAAGTGTATGTAGCTTTGTACGTGAAATATTCTCAATGGAAATGTTGGCAAGGTCTATTTATTAGGCGTTGTAAAACAACCAGATATATCTAGCTAACTAGGTATATCTAGCTAAAAAGGTTTTCACTATCCTGGAAAAAGATTGATAGAAAATGTTTCTAAGTCCAAAGACATTTTGATAATGTGCAGGTAGGGACAGTTATGTTTAATGATGTATACATTAGAAAATTACAATGTCAAACTGAGAGCAGGATGTTCTTGTTGACCTGACATGAAAGAACAGCATAGTTGATGATCGCAATAGTGAGGTCTTCATGTAGAAACACCACTACTTTTGTTCAGCTTTTTAAAGGAATCTTGTGTAAAACATACATAGAGTCATAGTTTCTTTGGTAAGAACTGCATAATTCTTTTCCACCACAGACAAGAAACCTCGTTGAGCACAACCTACGATTGTAGATGTGGTGATCCTCGGTGATTCTGACTAATCCATTGGCAACTTTGACCTCTACCACTTGCTGCCTGCTACTTGTTTTAATCAAACCCTTTTTAATATTTTATCTCAAAGCTGAACTTTTGTTACTCATTTAAAAACATAGATGCACTAAATGAACAAATTTGAACCAGAACATTATTGAACATAATGTCATAATGTACTATATTCAACAATTTTCTAAATTCACCGTTCCTCCACAACAACCTTCTTCCAAAGCTGGGACATCAATTGAGGTCTCAAACCCATGTTTGATGATGTAGAGAAGAAGTTTAACAATCACTTAATGGAGATGATTGGGTTAATAGTGCCCAAGTTAATGATGCCAGGCAACTTTGCTCGTGACCTGTTTAATCAGACCAAGGTTGACAATTTCCTTGCTTTGATTCCTGATGAGGATAGGAACAGAAGTTATAGGAAATTTTGATTTTTTTTTCTTTCTTCGTAAAGTATATCGCTCAACCCATCCAAACCAAGAAGATGTATGTCTCTACAAGGAGGAAGCTGTTCAAATGGGGCATCTTCTGCTGGTCAACTTCACCTATGTTGGCTGGCCTAACTATCTTCACAAGATCATAGAGCACGTACAGGAAATCATCCAAGATCCAGAAGGGCCAGCAGCTATTGGCAGCATCACTGGCGAAAGCAACAAGGCCGCCAATAAATAATTAAGGGAGATCCGGGGACAATTAAAAGAGGGGACATTTAAAAGAAGGCACTGTATGCACAGCTGCCATGTTTTTAAGTACAGCTCCTTTTAGCATTTTAAAATCGCTTTTATTCTATGCTAATTTAGAAGTTGATATTTCATCTGCAAATATTTACAATGCAAAACTGCACAGAGATATTGACTGTTTGCACGCTACACAATCATTCCAACTGGAGCAGCGGCGTAGCTCACCTGCCAGACATGCAACCACAACCATGATTAGGAGAGTGTCACTTGCTGTACTGGATCCAGCTAAGTAATGGTGTTGTGGGGATAACTGCCATATTGATGATGTTTTGTTGCTACATTAAACTGAAAAGAAGAATTAACCTACTTCAGCATAATGTCACCTCACTGGCGAATCTCCCAAACTCGCTCGGAACCATGCAGCAGGCTCCACCCATCCCTCATGGGCCTATAATAAGCCTCATGGAAGAGTAAGGTTTAGGCCACTGCAACAACAGCTGCAGAACCGATTGCCAGCAGAAGACAACAGGTACACGTACATTCTGTAATGGTGGTATGGATTATTTTCTTTTTTCTTATGTAAGTCCTGTAACCAAATGTACATCTGAAATGCATATAAAATCAAGTTATCAAGTGTGAAAACTGACGTATGCAAAGTTTCAGTTTTTTTAATGGCCAAACCGAATGGTCATTAGAGTGTACTACTAGGGCCTAGACAGTTCAATAGATAAGTTCTGGCATAGGTAAAAGCCTTTCATCTCAATCTTTCTGACTGTCTTTTTGCTGGCAAATGATCTGGCAAGGATTTTGCTGTACTGGCGGCCTGATATCATCACCCGTTCCTTCGCCGCCGCCTCCTCCCCAACAGACTAATACAATTAAAACCGATTTATTTTGTCTTTGTGGTTTATATTATTTTGTCTTCGTTACACTTGCGTTCCAAGGAGAAATGAGAAATTTATGTCTGTTATGTTATTTATGTCTGTGTCTGTGTATTAACAAAAACAATGCAGCTAAACCGCACATCAACTCCCACTTTTGCTGAGTGCAAGTGAGTTATCTTTTGGGGATGGCGGCCTGATTTGAAAAGGAAGTGTCATGTTGGTCAGTTTAGGACAAAAACAAGCTTAATGTTGGTGGTGTTGGAAACCCAGTCGTCAGCAGATATATATAAAGCAACGATCCAAACTTTGCTGATCAAAACTGGTCAAAGGAGCTGAAAATCATCCCATCTGGATATACGCAGATATTTCTACAGTAAGTTTAAATATGAAGTTGAGAGATGTCCTCGGCTGGAAAAAAATGGAAGTGAAAGTGAAAGGGACGGCAAACAAGGCTACACCTTACCAACAAAACTGGAAGGAGGATAAGGTAAAGGCATTGATTACGCTGTGGGCCGATAAGCAAATCCAACAAAATTGAAAGACCCATTAACAAGAAACACCAAAGTATACAAAAAAACTGGCAAAGAAAATGGCTGACTTGGGATATAGAAGATCTCCAGTCAGCGTCAACAATCAAATAAAACCCTTAAACCAAAATATAAGAAAGTCGTTGACAACAACACGTTGGTGCAGAGCAATCTATTATATTGAAGAAGAAACTTGTTTGTTTGTTATTGTTTTTTATGTTAACATACCCCCCCCCTCTTATTTTTCCCTTATTCTTTTCAGCAAGAAACCAGACAAAATCGTGGAAAAAGAGCATTTCTGTGATGAAATTTGGATAAGAAACTTTAAATTGAAATGTGTAAAGATTTTACTTTCTCTTGAATTAGATGTGGTGATGTGACTTCCTTAAGCGTTTGTTTAAAAGAAAAGTGTAATTAAAAAGTTCAACCCAACATCCCATTCTCAATCTTAGGCAGTACACAACTCCAACCTTTAGCCAAACTAATTATCACTATGGATGAAGGTCAAGGGCTTCTTGACAGATGCTAATACTTATCCCGAATGCTTTCGCCCTACGCCAGACCAAACATCTCTCACCCAATAATTCATCCAAAACCAACAAATTCATTCTTTTATTGAATTTGTGTCGGCCCTTCATGACGTTCACCTTGCGCCTAAGACATATCAGTTCAGTGCCGCAGGCAAAGAAGAACGAAAAAAGTACGAAACCGATTTTGTTAACATTCTTAACGAAGCAATCAAAGGTGGAACTGTCCCGCCTAAATCAAAAACAATTGACATTGTCCAACGCATTGCATTAGGGATTCACGCGGCTGATCATATTTTGTGGCAGCTACTAGCATCACAAGTACATGTACCCACACCCCCACAAGATGAAATCAGTCAAGTCACAAATGAGAAGGCCATCATCCCCTTCTGTTCGGAAACTCGTGGACGATTAACTGGTATTTTGTTAACCTGGCCAAATGTTTCTTTCTGAGATAGTGTTCAAATACCAACAAACAAACACGGTACACCCAGGCCAAACATGGCGCCCTCAGTGCGTTAAATAAACGGTTATCATTGCATTGAGTGTTTGGTCAAAGCTTTTCTTTTTGGAAACCTCAAAAGAATATTCCAGATTTTTTCACGAGTTTGTATATTTCTAATCTTTGGTTGTTGTCTTTGTTTATGTAAACAGAAGGTGCTTCGTTCTACAAAGTTCGATAAATACGAACATCGAGAAGTTTACTAACGAACTGAGACGATCTTTTGGTGCCCAGGGTCAAGGCTCAGGAGGGCCTTACGAACACAATAACTTAGAGTAAAACAAAGTTCTCTTTGGTCCAACAGTGATGTACACACCACCGATTGGGCGTCCACTCCCTCATATTTGTTTAGGTTGCATCCCATTGTATTGTATGTGTTTCTTTACTGTGTATAAGCATGGTTTAAGTGTCATTAAACTTACTAATCTTATAAGAATGTGTTAGTGACATGAAAATGAGGAATTGGTGGCCAGTTTGATAAGGAGAATCCTTAGTGGCCACCTTTGAGAAAAATTTACAAAAACAAATGAGAAGGCCATCATCCTCTTCTGTTCGGAAAATTGTGGATGATTAACTGGTATTTTGTTAACCTGGCCAAATGTTTCTTTCTGAGATAGTGTTCAAATACCAACAAATAAACACGACGCCCTCAGTGCGTTAAATAAACGGTTATCATTGCATTGAGTGTTTGGTCGAGGCTTTTCTTTTTGGAAACCTCGAAAGAATATTCCAGATTTTTTCAAGAGTTTGTATATTTCTAATCTTTGGTTGTTGTCTTTGTTTATGTAAACAGAAGGTGCTTCGTTCTCCAAAGTTCAATTAACACGAATATCGAGAAATTTACCAACGAACTCAGACGATCTTTTGGTGCCCAGGGTCAAGGCTCAGGAGGGTTGATCCACACATTCACGGCAAAAGACTTAACAACTTTTTCCTTCGGGAAATTGAATGCTACAACCGGTATCTCTTTTTCCCGTGACTTTGGTGTTGTCATTCTTTGTTCTGAGATAAGCACAGATCTTCTCGTCAAACAACAGCTTGTGATAAAATAATTGAAACTAGACACTCAGCAGAAACTGAAATGACACTAACTTTCAAGACTGCAAAGTCGGTGACGCCATGAAGGTGTTGCATTTAAACAGAAGGTTTTATAAGTAGCGTGAAATATCTCAAACCAACATTACATATGGATATATAAGTTTATAAGTTTCAATGGCTCGGTGAGCTCATTGTTAATTGTTATAATTGTATTCTGGTTCGAACCAGAATTTGAAGCTGTTAATGTTACACCATGGTTTAACAAGTCACAATTTCAACTTTTGAATCACTAAGTGATGGTACTTGGACATGGTATTACAATGCACCTGCTTGACCGCTTTAGTATTTTACATCATATAAAATCGAAACGTCTAATAAACCTGCAGTGGTTCTTACAATACACAATCACCCTAACTAATTTAGAGATGATCATTTATGTATTACCGCAAACCGTTACTCTACTACCTACATCTAAAACACCATAATGAATGTTTGTGCCATTACTTTATTTTCAATTATGTGTATCTACACCCAGTTTCAGTACAGGCCGTTATGAGGTCACAGAATGACACTTCGACCCTTTCTGGTTTAAAAATTCTGGTTATGTAAAAACCGATTAGCAAATACGGCCAATTTTTTTGAATATTGCTACTTTGTAAAATCGTGTATCATGTGGTTTGACAATTGAACAAATCTCCTCAGATTATAAAAAAGCTTTGTGAATCGACGTGCATGTGTTCGCCGTTTATGTTGCAATCTGCAAACTCCAAATGGAAATAAACTGATTGTGACACAAGGCGCAGCTATAGAATGATTAAATCACGCTGACAGCGATGTTGAATTTGATAAATTCAATTAGGCATACGTTCATATAATTATGTTAATTTTCTGTGACCCACGAATCACAAAATGAAATATTACAAAGCAAATGTTATGTTCAGATGAGTGTATATAACTACTTCACCATTGAATGATCATGGATGATCATTCAATTCACACTAAATATTCATAGTTTATGTTTAAGTATAACCTATTATAGCCCATGTACAGAGGAGCAGACCACCGGCCAAGTTTGTGCGCATCTTCTGTTGGTCGACAGACGGACAGAACCTGGGTTCTAACCCCCAAACATCAGCTGGACAGGGACGGTCAAGTAAAGTATGGCTTCAAGTGCAGTTAAGTTGTCGTTGCAATTCACGTTGAATTTTGAAATAGTGACGACCAGAAATCGAGCAGTTGGTATACAACAGTATACTATTAGTTTTAAAAAAATAACATAAAAAATTGACGGACCAGTCAAAAACCTGGCGGACCAGTGAAAAATCAAGCCAACTGGTCCTGCTGGCCAGTTGAAAAAAGTTAAGGGCAACCCCTGCACGAGCAAGAGTTCCTGGAGGTTTTGAAGCAAAGGAAAGGTTAAAATTTCATCAAACTGTGTACTTGGTAAAAGACATCACACCTTAGAAGCATGTGCTAGGGTACCATGTTACTGAAGTAATGAGAGCACATGGAAACATATCACCTGAAGGCCTAGAAAAGTTAATCGAACTTGTCACGAAGTGGCGAATGGAATTTGGATAGTTTGTTGATTGTTTTTGTGTGAAATAAGTTGGAAATTGCTTTGTTTTAACTTTGAGCTAAGTTGGTGCATACTTTTCGAGAATGAGAATAAAAGTGAATTGTATGTGAATTTGATGTAAAATGAGTTGAGGAAAGTTTAACTGTTGTGAAGTGTTGGTTGGAAATTTGTGTTGTCAATATTCAGTTTGCATTGGCTATCATTTGAAGTATGAACTGAGTGAGCGATACTGTGATTTTTGCAACATTGAATAAATACTTTTGATTGCTATCTTTCAAGATATATTGTTTATTTCTAAAAATTGTTATTTTATGTTGTTTTTCAGAAAGATGGAATAGCTGTCACCTGTTCGGAGATCTGACAACCAGTCCAAACCATATCCAAAGGAAGTACTTGTGAAAGTGGTTTTTAAAAAAGATGGTGAGAGGTGTGCAGGCAGCAGCAGTGGCATTCTCTCATTTAAGAGCCACCACATTTAAAAAAAAAGAGATTTAATTACTGCCTGTTGCAAGGTAATACTACAAGATATACAGGGTTTAACAGAATTGTGTGTACTGTTTGTTTGTTATTGTTTTAATGTTAACATAAACCGCCTCCTAATTTTTTTCCCTACTCCTTAACCAGACAACATCTTGGAGAATGAGCATTTCTGTGATGAAATTTGGATAGGAAACTTTGAATTCAAATGTGTAAAGATTTTACTTTTTCTTGAATTATATGTGGTGACTTCCTTCAGCGTTTGTTTTAAAGAAAGGTGCAATTAAAAAGTTCAACCCAACACCCCATTCTCAATCTTAGGCAGTACACAACTCCAACCTTTAGCCAAACTAATTATCACTATGGATGAAGGTCAAGGGCTTCTTGACAGATGCTAATACTTATCCCCGAATGCTTTCGCCCTACGCCCTACGCCAGACCAAACATCTCTCGCCCAAGAATTCATCCAAAACCAACAAATTCATTCTTTTATTGAATTTGTGTCAGCCCTTCATGACGTTCACCTTGCGCCCAAGATGTATCAGTTCAGTGCCGCAGCCAAAGAAGAACGAAAAAAGTACGAAACCGATTTTGTTAACATTCTTAACGAAGCAATCAAAGGTGGAACTGTCCCGCCTAAATCAAAAACAATTGACATTGTCCAACACATTGCATTAGGGATTCACGCTTCATCATTTTTTGAACGATAAAAGTTTGGTATTTCATTTTCATTTGTGAAGTGTCCAGTTATTATTATTGTTGCCGAAGTTGTATTTTTCTTTGACATTAAACTCTGGTTTTAATGACATGGACACTATTGGTAATTGTCAAAGACAAGTCTTCTAACTTGGTGTATCTCAACATATATGCATAAAATAACAAACCTGTGAAAATTGGAGCTCCATCGGTCTTTGAAGTTTCAAGATAATAATAATGAAAGAAAAAACACCCTCAAAATTTGATTTCGCGACCTCAAATTATAAATCAAATGTCTCAAAATCAAGTTCGTGGAAAATTACTTCTTTCTCGAAAACTACTCCACTTCAGAGGGAGCCGACTCTCACAAGGTTTTATACTACCAACAGCTTCCCATTACTCGTTACCAAGTAAGGTTTTATGCTAATAAATATTAGAGTAATTACCAATAGTGTCCACTGCCTTTAAGTGTTCATTGGTAAAGTGTCCAGATATAATTGTTATTATTGCCGAAGTTGTATTTACTTTGACATTAAACTCTGGTTTTTAGTTTTCATTGGCAAAGTGTCCAGTTATTATTCTTATTATTGCTGAAGTTGTCTTTACTTTTACAATTTGCAAGAAAGTGAATGATGGACCCCCCACCCTCTCCCCTTTTTGACAATGGACCTGACTTGGTACCTGGACGGAACATTCAAATATGTGAAGCAGCTGTTTGTCCAGCTATTTTCTGTCCACGCCTTTGTGAAGAGTGCCAGTGGTGGCCAGAAGCAGGTGCCTCTGGCATTCGTCATGTTGTCACGCCGTACGAAAAGAGACTACCGGAAAGTATTTAAGGCCCTGAAGAGAAAATTACCACCAGCGTCGGCAAAGTGTCAGCGGAGTGTCCGCACTAACAACGATGTAGAGGGTTGGTATCGAAGGATCAATGGACGTGCAGGACGGCACACCGTCCAGTTTAATACAACGTCGTCAAACTTTTGCATGCAGAATCCAGATTTGTGCAGATTCAAGTGAAGCTGGTAAAAGAAGCAAGACTTTGCCGCAACCAGAGGCGCATGTACCACCAGATTCAAGGGCGGGTGTTCAAGCTTTGGGACGACTACAGAGCAGGTACCATCCCGACAACAGCACTTCTGGCAGCCTGCAAGCATCTAACTAGGCCATCCCTGTAAGCATAAGTGCTTGCACCAAAACAAAAGTCCTTTTCAGGGCCATCCCCAACTAAAGAGATTTTCATGCTTGTCGTTTATTCCACTGCAAATTTACCCCATAAATGGGAAAACTTTTGCTCATTTTTAAAATCAACAAGCAGAAACTCAACAACAGTTCTGATTAAAAAAAAAAAAAAATCTTTAAAGACAACAATCCTGTTCCCCCCCCCCCCCAAAAAAAAAAACACAGGGTAAACAAATTTTGTTAAAAAATTACAATTTTAAAAAAGTTAATTACAACATACAAAAGGGGAATAGTTATTCTGAAATCCTTTCAATTTTTCTACTCAACAATTCATCCTTATTTTTAAAACCAAACACGCGAATCAATCAAGTTGTTTGGGAAAACCCGTCCAAAAATAACCATTAATTAAAAATTGCAAAACACAGAAACAATATATTTAACATGCAAAGGGCGCACTCCATTTGTTGGACAGTAACCAATAAAAAAAACCTTCAAATCACCTAAAAAAACAAAGAGCGTATAATTATAATAATGGAGGTAGCGCACTATGATCTTTGCTAATCATAAAAACCGAACAAGGAGGACCCAGTAACAACAGGACACTTTAAACGAAAGTTGGTTTCATTGTTCAAATACTGGGTACGAAGTGACTTGGGTAGGAAGTGACCTGGGTACGAAGTGATCGACATTCCAACTTGACTAGACATTCAGCTATGCAGAAAGACATCCTTTCTCAGGTAAGTTATACTTTCTTGATCCTGATAATCAGAGTTGATAACACTTAAGAACTTAAAAAGTACGAAACCGATTTTGTTAACATTCTTAAAGGAACACATTGCCTTGGATCGGTCGAGTTGGTCTTTGAAAAGCGTTCTGTAACCGTTTGTTATAAAATGCATATGGTTAGAAAGATATTGTAAAAGTAGAATACAATGATCTACACAAATATGCCTCGAAATTGCGTGGATTTCTTTTTACCTCGTCGACTAACACGGTCGGCCATTTATGGGAGTCAAAATTTTGACTCCCATAAATGGCCGACCGTGATAGTTCGCGACGTAAAAGGAAAACCGTGCAATTTTGAGTGATACTTGTGTGGATCAGTATATTCTACTTTTAAAACATCTTTCTAACCATATGCATTTCATAACAAACGGTTTCAAACGCTTTTAATAGACCAACTCGTCCGATCCAAGGCAACGTGTTCCTTTAACGAAGCAATCAAAGGTGGAACTGTCCCCCCTAAATCAAAGACAATTGACATTGTCCAACGCATTGCATTAGGGATTCACGCGGCTGATCATATTTTGTGGCAGCTACTAGCATCACAAGTACATGTACCCACACCCCAACAAGACAAAATCAGCCAAGTCACCCTACACAGAGCCTTCAACTTGACTAGACATTCAGATATGCAGAAAGACATCCTTTCTCAGGTAAGCTTTACTTTCTTGATCCTTATAATCAGAGTTGATAACACTTACAATTTATTGTGATTGTTATTTTTTAGTCAAGTGAGGTTTTCTTACAGTTTTTACACAATTTCTCCTTATTTTCGATCATTGCCATTATCAATTAGTCCAATATCGCTAAGTGAGTTCTTGTTAAATCAATCATCTTCTGACCTATTATTTAGTGCCCAATTCGAGGAAACACACACCATTTTTAAGGACAATAATTGCATTAATTAATTATATTATAGCGCAATAAATAATAAATAGAAAATTACCACTTTTTTATTCTGACTGAGTCCGGCTGTAACAACACATGACTTACCCACCCATCCATCAGTCACTGGTCAGACGGAAATTCGGTCAGAAACCCACCTTCGCATTGCTTGATGGCTGAAGGGTCACTGCGTTAGAGTTTCCCCTTTGGGCTTCGTGGACATCACAAAAATGCAGCAACTGAGACACGGGCGGTCGCCACTTTCTTCTCTGTGTACGAATCTCCGTCCAAGCTCCGGTCCTGGAAAAACGCTACACGTAGTAGCCATTTTGAGCAGTTCGGACTAGGCTTAAAGGTTTTTTTTTTTGGAATTTTGAGGCTTTTAACAGAGGGTTGGAATTCGTCTACTTACAGAACCAACCCTGCAAACATTGAAATTCACGAAGAAAGCAAACCCTTCCGTCCACACGACACATCCCCGCGTAGCACCGCTGCAGAATGAACACGACTTTACAGTGTGCACATGCATGGCATCGCTTAGTCAGGTACCTCTAAAGTTAATGGTTAGTATAGACGAGAGTTACTTTCAAGTCGTCTGGATACCAATCTGTCAGTTTGTTGTTGGCCACAGTACGAGGGCGCTAGATAGGTTTAGTTGTGGTGCGTTTTGGCGGCGGTCCTGTTTCGGTTGTTGGTTGTTGGTGGTTCTGTTGTTCAGACTGAACGACCGTTTTGGTTATGACGTCACGACCTTCTCAAAAGCTCAATTCGGCGACTTTATTTCCCCTTCCCAATTCACTGGTATACATAACAGATAGGCATACAATAAACATTTAATATAGGTGGAAACGAACGATTTTCTTTTCTGTTATTTTTTTTTTAACAATTTATAAAAATTCCATCTGATTTTTACAAAGCGATAGAGATCCATCCATAGAGGATTTATTCCTCCATGATCTTCCATTACATGTAGATTTTATTTTACAGTTTATTGCATCTGTGTGCGTGGAGGTACCTCCATGATCTGTGGGAATAACCTTGCACCTATGGTCATTGTTTGTTGGAACTTGGAACCACAAGTAGCACCAGTAGTCTCATTTGCATATTCCTTTGTTGTTTGTTTCATGTTAATTCATTAGCTTAGTCATAGCCCAGCCCTGCAGGAATGTTGTACTCTGGTTCCTAGCCTGTATGTCTTAAAGGCAGTGGACACTATTGGTTTTACATGTAATTGTCAAAGACTAGCCTTCACAGTTGGTGTATCTCAACATATGCATAAAATAACTAACCTGTGAAAATTTGAGCTCAATCAGTCATCAAAGTTGCGAAATGAAAGGAAAAAACACCCTTGTTACACCATGACGGTAGCTATATAGCTCCATGATAACACGAAGCTGTGTGCGCTTAGATGGTTGATTTCGAGACCTTAAGTTCTAAATCTGAGGAAATAAAATTTGTGGAAAATTACTTCTTTCTCAAAAACTTCGGCACTTCAGATGGAGCCGTTTCTTACAATGTTTTATACCATCAACCTCTCCCCATTACTCGTCACCAAGAAAGGTTTTATGCTAATAATTTGAGTAATTACCAATAGTGTATGATTAAAACACAGCTCTAAAAGTTTTAGGAAGAAACACATGGTCCTAGAAACAAATGCAAGGTTTAAGAAAATTACCTTCCAAGACAGAATCTTTTAAAATATAATTTCAGAAACGAAAAATCTAAAGAAACAAAGGATATCACAATTGCGTCCATATAGCAGAAAATACACCTGAGCAGGCAAAACTATCAATGTAGACAAGGAATCTTGTGAAGATAGAACACAAATATGGAGTGCCCCTGGCGCTGCCAGGCTCTGATTATTATTCAATATACATGTACTGGATGGGTGACTCCACTACCAAAGATTAAGAAACATTAAACTTTTGACAATAGACTTCTCAGAAAAGAACAATTAACAGGTACAGGGGTGCTATCCAGCTTAAGGAGGCAATGTAAACAGGAAAGGCAGTTAACTTGAACCATAAGTGACCTGTGCAAAATTTGCAAGCGCAAAAGGAGGAGATCCTGCACAAGGGGATTAGCGAGTTAAAACTGGTAAGCGCTGGGGAGACCCAATGGGAGTTTGTGCAGGCTTGGGAAGGTGCTAATTGGGATTAAGATAAGAAAGCTGGCAACTCCTTATTTATTCCTCCATGCTTGAACCAACTATTTTCTTCCTCCATGCTTGAACCACCTTGAATAATATACAATGGGTTTGCCACCTCTTCCACAGTGACATTGGGTTTTGTGTTACACATAGTACACAAATCATCACAAACCCTATAAGTGTAAACCCTTTGTCTAATGGTTTAATTGCTCCAATCTTGATTTTTTATGGTTCCCTTGAGGTTCCTGGTTTCACTAATTTTGTGCATTATTCCTCTTGGCATTGTAAGTAAAGTATTAAGGTGTAAGGTAGCATTAAAGGGAAAATGATTGGCCTATTACCTTTTTAAAAGGAGCGAGGATGTTGTGTCCTTTCTGGTCGATACATTTTTTTTTAATACAAAATTTGTTGCCAGGCCCTTATGGGGAATTTCAATGAATTTTCTATAGATTTTATATATATATTTACACTTGATATGGTATTTGATGTGCTATTTTCCAAATTTTTATGACGTTTTTGTCTTAGTACCCTATTGTGCCTTTGTTATTTTTATTGACTGGATCGCCTTAAGATAGTGATTATTCTTGCTTTTTGGTTATCCGCAGGCTTGTTCTCTGTGTAGTCATAGTTTTATTGCCTATTCTTTGCATCTACTATTTGCCTAGAAAGAAAGAAAGAAAAAAAAAAGAGAGAGAGAGAGAGAGAGAGAGAGAGAGAGAGAGAGAGAGAGAGAGAGAGAGAGATCAATCTTATTTCAAGTCCTTAAAACCAGTGATGGAACCTCTCCAGGTCTTCTTCATCTTTGACCCTGTCTTGGGGTTGATCTCAATCAAGTGTCTGTAAATAAAAACAATGTTACTTAAAATCATTAACATTCTTTAGAGAGGTCACAAAAAAACATCCCAAATATACATCATGGTGTATTTGGGATGTTTTTCATTAAGAAAATTCATACAAAACAAGATGGACAAAAGGTAAAGACTAAACTTTCACCACAAATTTGTTTTCAAGTAGTATTTTTTTTCCATTTCACTTTTCCTAGTTCTCTTTCAATTAGTTGGGGAAAATTTGACTGACCAAAATCACTGGTCAACAATACAGTAACCACGTTTGCAGGTTTAACGCTCATAACAGATGTAATATTATTTATGAAAACTTGATTACTCTTATGTAAAATATTGTTATATGTGTGAATTACACATATAAAAATATTTGGACCTACAGTTCACAAAAACTGTGTTCGCACTGAACAAATATTTTGGGTAACTTATACCATGACGCTGGGTAACGTTCCGACAGGTTAACTTTTCCACCGTCTGCACTTGGATTTATTTGACTCGGCTAAACTTACAGAGACCGTGGGTAAACAAACCGAGCTGACCCCCTGCGTCACATTGAATAGATAATCACAAAAGTCTTATTCTTCCATGACAAAACAAGTCAGCTTCTTCTGGTCACTGACGTATGGGAGATTTAACCAAGTCGTCGCGTCCGCATTGGACTTTCCGGCTCGGTTAAACTGACCTGGTCAATCTTCCTGGGCACCTTTGGCTCGGTTAAACCATGGTTAAACTACCCATTCGTGCTGGGTAAGTTACCTTGGAGGAAAACTTCCTGGGCTGTTCGCATTGGACTTAAAATGGTTAGTTTACCCACGGAGGAAGTAAGAGAAGGAGCTCGAAAGAAGGGACTTCAAAAGTCGAACCCGTGGTGCCGCGGTCGTTTAACGACACCTCGTAATCACCCACAAACCTTACACAGACAATGAGCGACCTGGCGTATAAGAGTTTACGCGTGCGCACTTGGTTCTTCACTCGACTATGGTGTCGTATGTCGTATGGACATAATACAGAAAAAAACAACTTTTTTGAGACCTGATAAAAATTGTGTACACTTGTGCTCACCAAATCGAAAAAACACAATTGAATACCAACCACCCTCGTGTGCTAATACCCAAATTTTGAACCACCGCTAGTGACCGGAAAGTCACAAAAAATGTAAAAATATGCCATGATGTTTCCGTGAAACACCACAAACGGTAAATGAAAATGTGTATATTCACAATTCTTGTCTCCAATGATTCAACTTTACACGCAGGCAAGAGCGCAGACTGGCGGTACCACATGTTCTGTACAAAGAGATTTAATCCCGCTCGTTAATCGGCCGTCCAGCTGGAGGTCTCCTATCTTTTTCTACTGGCCAGACAGGGGCATTGTCAGAGTATTCTTTTGTTACTCTGTAGTTTTGCGGTTCGTTCGAGCTCCTTCTCTTCCTTCCTCCATGGTTTACCCAAACTTTATCCAATGCGAACAGGGCTTAAGCTACAGTATCAATTATTACAGAGTTTAAACAGTCACTTTGCTACCAATTGGTTTCAGCAGGTATTACATCCACTGTACGGGGCAAGAGGTTTCCCTAATCAACCTAAGCTTGCAGTCTCCATATTATACATGTTCCCTTATATTATATTAAGGTTTTTCATTCACTTTGATAAACAAATTAATTGAACATCAGCATACACTGTTCAATAGGCCAATCAGCAGCTTGTAAAGCCCTTTAAATTTTGGGCTGCTACAATTTCTTCAAAACTTAACACACTTATTAAGTGGTAGTTATTTTTTAGCTTATAAAAAGCCCAGCAAGAATGCTACCAATTGTCTGTTTAAGTTTACTTTGGATGCTGCTAATTGACCTTTCGTCAAATTTATGACTCATCAGTTGAACTTGCATATCTGTTTATTATTTTCTGTACATTCACTTTTAGTTTGAATCAGTTTGCCATTTATTGTTGGAGAGTGTTGCCAAGATGCACACTATAATACAGTTCTGCAAAGAGTGTGGGATGTTTGTTGGTACAATGATTGAGTTGACTATAAACCGGATTCAGTGACACTACTATTCCTTTAATTAAGGAATGAGTTGCCGCTGGATCCACAATCATATCGGACTGTTGGAAAGCCTATGATTGCCTCAGTCAGGGAATTTTAAATGTCTCACAGTAAACCACTCCTTAAATTTCGTTGATCCCACCACTGCCGCTCCTACTCAAAATATTGATTGCAATTGATGGCAGATCAAAAGGAGTCTGCCGAGCACCCACGCTACCAGCTCTACTGACGCCTTCGGTTTCCAGCAAAATGCCGACCACTTCCAGCAAATCCTCAGTGATATCTATTGACTAAACCTGATTCAGCGACACTATTATTCCTTTAATTAAAGAATGAGTTGCCACTGGATCCACAATCATATCGGACTGTTGGAAAGCCTATCATTGCCTTAGTCAGGAAAATGTCTCACAGTAAACCACTCCTTAAATTTCGTTGATCCCACCACTGGTGCTCCCTACTCAAAATATTGAGTGCAATTGATGGCAGATCAAAAGGAGTCTGCCGAGCACCCACGCTACCAGCTCTACTGACTGTAGCAGTATGCCATAAGCAGACTGACTCAAGTCTAGTGTTAACTTTCCATAATGCATTGTACCACCTTATAACATGGCCGCCCGCATGTAACAGTCAACTCTCATTATCTGGAATAAAGCTTGACTTATAATCATAACATACAAAGTTGTATCATCTTACACTGATGCCTTCGGTTTCCGGCAAAATGCTAAATCGGATTCAGTTAAGAAATGAGTTACTACTGGATCCACAATCATATCGGACTGTTAGAAAGCCTATCACTGCCTTAGCCAAGAAATTTTTCAAATTTCGTTGATCTCACTACTGGTGTTCACACTCAAAATGTTGAGTCCCAGTGGTGGCAGATCAAGAGGAGTCTGTCAATGCACCCATGCTACAAGCTCTACCGACAGCTTTGGTTTTCGGCAAAATGCCTCCTTCGACCACTTCCAGCAAATCCTCAGTGATATCTTGCTGTTGTACAAACCACCCAAACGTTTTTGACTTGGACCCTCCAACAGTAACTCAAGTTGTAAAACTGTTATAGTACCCTGTCATTTATGGATACTTGACTAGTCTAACATCCAAAGATCCAGAAAGCAATTTCTTTGCATGTATTTTGGCATTCTCATTCTGCCACACCAGGCCAAACTAGTATACCACTACATACATGTAGCAGAAGGGAACACACCATGGTGCCACAAATCGGTGATGTGCTATGGGAACATAGAGGTCGTTACAGACACAGTACTAAAGTCAGTTTAAGTCATGGTTCAACTCGGTCAAGTTCAACTCAGTGTGTCTGAACGGATCTAAAGTTAGACCGAATCGAGTTAAACCCACAAAAGTTAAACCGTTGAGCGAGGGGGTTTATCTTAAGACCGCTTCGGATTTGTCTTTTAACACTGCGTGTGGACAGAATAAAATAGACCACATCCGGACTAACTCGCGGTCGCTGACCCATTGACCTCCGTGATCGTTATGTAATACTCATTGACCAATGAACACGGCCAGCATCTGAAGAAAGCGCGCGTCCTTTTTGTGTTTTGTAAGGACGCCAAAATTGATTTGTCAACAGTCTTTTTCCTATCGCTCGTGAGATTTTTTTTTTGGGGGGGGGGGGGCAATAATTTTATCGCAAATTTTACATTGAAATTAAGATGATTATAGGTCTATAGTCACAGAAGCCCCTAGACACTTGAGTCCGTCCGTTTTTGCCGTTCAGATTCAGAATCATGTCTGCATCGAAGGGGAGTTCGAAATCTGCGTTCAACCAACTGGTCAGAGGGGGAGGTCAAGGCCTTAATCGCCCTTTGGGGAGAATTGAAAATACAGTCGGCCTTGGAGGACCCTCTGACCAGGAACACGAAACTGTCAAAGCGATTAATGGAACTGGGATATTACCACGAACCCGCTGCAATCAACAAAAAATCAAGGCTCTTAAAGGAACACGTTGCCTTGGATCGGACGAGTTGGTCAAAACAAAAGCGTTTGTAACCGTTTTTTTATAAAATGCATATGGTTGGAAAGATGTTTTAAAAGTAGAATACAATGCTCCACACAAGTTTGCCTCGAAATTGCGTGGTTTTCCTTCTACTGTGCGAACTAACAGGGTCGGCCATTTATGGGAGTCAAAATTTTGACCCCCATAAATGGCCGACGTGTTAGTCGACGAGGTAAAAGGAAAACCACGCAATTTCAAGGCATGTTTGTGTGGATCATTGTATTCTACTTTTACAACATCTTTCTACCCATATGTATTTTATAAAAAACGGTTACAAATGCTTTTCAAAGACCAACTCGACCGATCCAAGGCAACGTGTTCCTTTAAGCATAAGTTTAAAGACGTCATGGACAACAACCGACGGAGCGGTAGAGGTCGGAAGACATGCCAGTTTTTCGACGACATGGATCAAGTATTATCAACAAGGCATTCCGTCAAACCTCCTAGAGGAATGGTTCTCAAAAGTTCGGGGAACGTCTCAGAAGGTGAAGACGACAACTCATTACATTATTCTCAATACATCTTGTAGCCCTTTTCCGAGACCCCCAACCCCGAGTATAACAGTGATAAGTGAAATGTTTTTGTTGTTGTTTTTTTCACGTAAAAGGTGCAATCGTTTACCGCCATTCTCGGCAAACCCATTTAAGGTGTATCAGGTTGTATTCGTTATAATGCAGCAATATAATTAGAATAGCCATTTTATTAAACAGATGATGTACAACAATTTCGTACAAAGTTATACCTTAACTATAATGAGTCTGGCAATGAAGTCGATTTAAAATTATACACAACCATCATGGAAACAACGTGTGTATTTTTGGTATTTTTATTTTGCCAAAAACAGTATCAACTGTATAATTTATTAATCCGTTTTTTTTTATTATAAATGTTCCTGCCTCAAATGACACTTCTCATGAAGACCATTCACTGTCACCAGATGAACTCGGCCTAATGGAAGAGGATGACAACAACACTGAATGTAATTTCCATGTCACTTTTTCTTTCTTTATTTGTCAGTGTCCCAGCAAGCGCAGCATAGCTGGAACAACCATTTTTTTTTTGGGGGGGGGGGGGGGGGTTATTTTTTGTTTCCAATTACTAATATTAATACTTTATTATTACCTTATCGGCATTTCTGTCTCGACGTCTAAATGCAAACTTCACATTGCATCAACAGACAAGACCCTTAGACATTAATAGTTATGAGCGCATCAAGCATCACATGAGGCAATCTTAATTGAAGGAACAACTTCTGTTAATATAAATTTACACCAATTTGGATTTTTTTATTAACCTACTAGATTTGTCTCTCAACGATGGGTTAGCCCATGCTTTATATAAGGTGATATAAAGCATTTTGTTTGTGTACCGTGCAATGGAACGTAACTGTGTTAGGTTACCATTGAACGCTTTCTGGGTACCCGCCATTTCAGCTTTCAGTCACCGTCACGTCTCATTAGATTTTAGAACAAGAATTTGAGAAGCACTCCAACCAAAAATTGGACGTAACTGAAAGCATTGTGACGGATGTTACTCTAGCAGAAAAAAGAAGACAACTAAAACAACTTGGTCGTATGACAACACTATCAGGCTTATCGAATTCTTCCAATCCACCGGCGTCCAACAAAAGTTGGACAGGATGGTGCATAACCATAAAGTTTGGAAAGACGTTGCTGCTCAGCTAGACAACATGTATCCAGCTGAGAAGTGTCACGATAAGTGGACTTATCTCAAATGCTGTTACAGAGAAGTACTTCGCAATAATAATAGTTCCGGCTGTGGAAGACAGACGTTCATGTACTTCGAGGAAATGGACAGTGAGCTAGATAATGAGATTTACCAACGGACTTCAATTCAACATACATGTTCAACATGTAATCTATACATCCCTTGCTTACATGATAATTAAGTCATGAGCCACTGATTCAGACCATGGCCTGCCATTTCAGGATGTTGTTGTGTCTATAAACCACACATCCTTATGACAAGAGTGGTTGAAATGAGCATGGCAGTCTCAATCAGCACTAGTGATGTGCAACGAAGGATGCTAGCGGATAGGCGACATGAAACAGCCGCTGAATCAACACACAGAGGAATTTCTATGGATAGGGAGAGCACTAATGATGTGCAACGAAGGATGCTAGCGGATAAACGATATGACACAGTCGCTGAGCCAACATGCAGGTGGAAACGTAAGAAGCCCCTGGATGATACGGATCATAACTCTAACGACCCGTATACCCGAATTGAACCGGAGTCAATTCAAGTCCGCAGGAGGGGACGAGATCGTGATAACCAAGATAACGATAACTGTAAATGAATGAAATCAAAGGTACCCTGGACGCCGTAGGAGGAAATCAATGCATCTAGAGGACTACATCCAAGAATAACTTTGAAATAAACAATCACGGATAAAAACAGTGACCTCGACACTGAAACTTGGAGTCCAGAATTCGTAGTATGATTGGTTCAGGATTATGTAATCATGTAAGCAAACCTACCTGTGACACAGAGAAAATGTGACAAGATGCGGATGATGTTTGTGGTTAGGAAGTGAGCATATCGATAGTCAGTATTGCTGCACAGCATAGCTTATCGATATAGCATCCTTAAGTGTACACTGCCACATAAGGTTCAGTCAAGCAATTGATATGTGATCACTGGTGTGTTGCCTACATGTTCTAGACTTACACTGGGTTCTTTGTTTATTGTTAATCTTGATAAGAGTACACTATGGAGAAGTAGGCTACTATTCTCTACTGTAAACTCATTATGTATTCGGTCTAAAACAAGTACTGCCAGAGCTTATGTTTCATTATACAAGTCTTTGGAATGCCTAGCTGCTGTGTTATTATGCTGCTATTGGGTTTATTAATTCTATGGTTTATTGTAGAACAAGTCTATGCACTTTGACTAAGTTTTGTGAATTAATTAATTAAGAGTCTCAAGTCAAAGCAATCACTTGCCTTGTACATTCTTGATTATAGTCTTTGATCCGTAATAACTTAAGGGTTATGGTTCAAGTTCTTTATTAGTTCTTAATTCATAAGGATGTGATTGGACTAATTTGAGTTCAAGGTTTATTGAGCAGAAATAGAGATAGAAGGTTATTTCCACATTTACTTATTTGTTCTTCTTTTGCCTGTACAAGCTACTTGGAGCTATTTCCTTTGAGCTATTTTTTGGAACTACTTGGAGCTGTTTTCTTTGAGCGATTTCTTGGATCTATTTACCAGCAATATTGACTTCAGTTTTCTACAACTTTTGTTTACGACGGAAGGCAAGCTTTGTTCAAGTTACTGTAAATATAAGTCAAACATGGAGAAACAAGACAGCCTGGACGGCAATGATGTAGATGCCATCTATTTGCCGATGGATTCCCCCACCTACAGGGAGCTGTTGGACGACATTCAAGCAGATGGGAGGATGGACTGGCTGGATGAATTATCGGAAGTCAGCGAAGAGTCGCTGCCAACGGAATCAGAGCCACTATCTCCAGAGTTGAACCCGGAACAGGTCAGCATCCAAGAACCCGGCCAACAACAACGATCATCAACAAGTGGAATGATGAGGAACGGGGTTTAAAAAAAACCTGGCCACTCTCCGCCAGGCCATGCAGGACCGACCTCCATCTCCATGGTCATCCTCCACGGAGAGCTCCAACGCCTCAAGTACCCACCTAGAGCCAACGGTTGAAGGGGATCAACCTCAACCACTTGAAGGGGTTAGAGTGACGACGATAGTCGATCGCTTCAGGGGAGGGCGAGTGACGGCCACCACCACCACATCGGTCGAGTTCTTCCCCGATGTGTAACTGCCACCTGAAACTACTTGTACATATGTAACTCATGTACGGGGGATTAAAGTGGTAATTGAATTGGATATTATATATTAAAGTAGGAAGAATAACATATTATGCCTGCAGTTTAGTGTACCATAGATTTGGTACCACAATCGGGGAATTGGTTTGATTACATTCAACATAGTAAGGACAAATTAATCATCAGGGATTATTCATCAAAACATTGACAGATTGTTGTTGTTGTTGTTGTTTTTTTTTTTTTCATGGAAATTTCTCTTGCCAGCTCTGGTCCTCATATCATAACTTCCGCACACTTTCTACATTAGTTGCCTTCAATTGACCAGAAACAAAATCAAACAACTTTTTGGAACCAGTTCTTGGGTTTTACATAAACTACTACTATCTCACATCTCAAGAAGTACTCAAGAAGAACAGTTAGACAAAGAGAGATGTCGATATTTCCAGATGCACCGATAATGAGCAACAGGCGGAGTATACTTAAAGAATACCCAAAAAGCTTCAACCAGTGACTTTGAGTGTACTAGAACAACAGGACACAAGCGAAGAAAAGGTCTCAGAATACTCTGACTAGAGCCAGACTTTGAAACTGATCTACATGTAGTAGCGCAAGTATTTTTTGTATGAACAGCTTGGTTTGATAATCACCAAATTAATTTCATGCATAATCAAGTACAACAGATTATAATGGTAGCTTTGATAATGATGATTCTGACAGTGACTTTGTTTGTTCAATTGATGGGAATCTTCTTCTGAGTTCATCCATTCATCAGACTCGACTCAGAATGCACTGATGACATGGATGAAGACGAAAAGTTGTGTACAGAAAAGAAGTACATTGTCTTTGACAAAATGTTGGACAACCTTCTGTATGCCTTGAGATGCCCGTTTTGTGAAACTGATGAAGATGATAGCTTGACTGGACGGGGTTGTCGTCAGCCAAAGCACAAATGTTTTCTGACCAAGGAATCTGATCATCCTTTGGTTACAGGATGATGTCAAGAGTCACTATTTCAGGACGCTACTGTTCCTAGCCGGATCACAAGAACCCTCTTTTGACTTACTAGAGTCGGTAATGACAAAGCATGAAAATGGGGACCTAAAAGGCCAAAACCTAAACAAAAAAGCTCTCAAAACCAAAGTTCCACAAAGAAAACAGTACTTATTTCGACCTTACAGAAGCTTGCCAGAAGCAGCATTCACTCCTATGTTACTAAAGGTGTCAAATGGTGACATAACTCTGTCAGAGTTCAAGAAAGAAGGGGAAGAGCTCAATCAACTGGCTGCAATCCAAAAAATCATTGTAAATTTGACCAATTTAGAGTCATGGAACAATGATTTAACACAACCCGCAAAATCCTGTTTTAGTTTGTCCCCCTTAAATTTCCTGGGATCATGGGATCATGAAGTTTGGTGACACCCTGTTAAAAATGGAGACCAAGGGAGGGACATGCAGTGAAGTAACGCTCTTCAAGGAGATATTTCAAGGAGCACCAGGTCACTATGCATGATTGAGGAGGATGCAAGGTCACTATGCATGATGGTGTACATGTGTAGGGAGTGTTTGTGTTGAGAGGAAAGAAGTTTACGACAAAGCTTGGTGCGTTGTGTATGATACAACATACAAGAGGTTCCTTCGCTGCCAAAAGTTGTTTCATTGTAGCATTACAAACTGTCCATCATGGCGTTGTGTATGATACAACATACAAGAGGTTCCTTCGCTGCCAAAAGTTGTTTCAATGTAGCATTACAAACTGTCCATCATGGAAATTTAGGCCGGAATGTTATGCAGGCAAAAACAACCGAAGCCATCGCATGGATGCGATATCTGTTTGAGCGGATCGGCGATTGGATGCCGCACAAACCTCAAGTGCACCTACCGCCAACATGTACTAAGAAATCTATGTATGAAAGGTTGGTGGCTGAATTTGCAGAACGGGGAATCGTGAAAATGATTTCTTACGAACACTTTACTTCTGTTTGGACCGACCTCATTGATGGAACTTACCAAATCTTTGCTGACCTACCCAGGAGTTAAGTACGTATTCAGTGAGAAACTAATTAAATTCCAGCAAGTATCACTGATTGCTCATTGCAGCAATGGGACACTACCAAAGAAAAAAAGAACAGATAAGAAACTTTGCGAACATCCTGAAAAATCAGTAAACGGAGCTTAAAAAGCTGTCCCCACTTCATGTGGAGATTTACAAACTTCAATTTAAAGGAAAAGGCACCACTCAATATCAGAGTAAAAAGTCAAGTTCAGCTCAGCCAGTCTGGAAAAAGTTTGATCGAAAAGAGTTTTGTGTCATGAGAGGAAAGTCAGTTTGTGATCCCAAAGCTTGGTGCATTGTGCATGATACAACATTCAGGAGGTTTTTAGGTGCCAAGGGTGTTTCAATGTAGCATTACAAACTGTCCATCGTGGAAATTTAGGCTGGAATGTTATGCAAGCAAAAACAACCGAAGCCATCGCATGGATGCGATATCTGTTTGAGCGGATCGGCGATTGGATGCCGCACAAACCTCAAGTGCACCTACCGCCAGCATATACTAAGAAATCGATGTATGAAAGGATGGTGGCTGAATTTGCAGAACGGGGAATCGTGAAAACAATTTCTTACGAACATCTTACTTCTGTTTGGACTGACCTCATTTATGGAACTAACAAAATCTTTGCTGACCTACCCAGGAGTTAAGTATGTACTCAGTGAGAAACTAATTAAATACTACCATAGAAAAAAGAACAGATTAGAAACTTTGCGGACATCCTGAAAAATCAGTACTGTAATAAAAAGCTCTGTCCCCTCTTCATGTGGAGATTTACGAACTTCAATTTAAAGGAAAAGGCACCACTCAGCAACGACAGTACAAATTAGATAATATCAGAGTAAAAAGTCAAGTTCAGCTCAGCCAGTCTGGAAAAAGTTTGATCGAAAAGAGTTTTGTGCTGAGAGGAAAGTCAGTTTGTGATCCCAAAGCTTGGTGCATTGTGCATGATCCAACACACAAGAGGTTTTTTAGGTGCCAAAAGTTGTTTCCATGTAGCATAACGAACTGTCCATCATGGAAATTTAGGCGGATCGGCGATTGGATGCCGCACAAACCTCAAGTGCCCCTACTGCCAACATATACTAAGAAATCTATGTATGAAAGGATGGTGGCTGAATTTGTAGAACGGGGAATCGTGAAAACGATTTCTTACGAACACTTTACTTCGGTTTGGACCGACCTCATTTATGGAACTAACCAAATCTTTGCTGACCTACCCAAGAGTTAAGTACCTATTCAGTGAGAAACTGAACCAGAATCCACAAGAGGAGCTTTTCAGTAAACAGAGAGCTGCTGGAGGTAGTTGGGATAATCCAACGGTTGATCAATTTGGTCATAATTTACAGACATTGTATGTTGCCTCAAGCAGTCCCAGCATAAAAACCTAAGACGCAAGCACCTTCCTCCCTCTGTTATATTATCCTCAGAACACAGCTGTAATAGAGTTAACCATCATATTGCATCAAGGGATAAAATATATTTATATGCAACATGTTGGTTATACATAACAACTCAACACTTTCTCGTTGCTAAAAAATACCAATTGTACGACCTTGTAATTAGAAAAATTAAAAGAATCCTGTTTTTTTTTTAATTTAGAGCATCATACATATGTATGGTCATTGTCATAATGGCACCAAACAACCACTCATGATTATGATAGATGGAAGTTCAACTCTCCTACTTTCCAGTCTGAAGTGTTTTACATCAAAACTGTTTTTGAATATTACCATCGCTGTTACAGAATCGTAAATGGGTCAGCGAAGGATACTGATTTAACAAAGACAATTGTCCATTGCTGCGCAAGTCACTTTATGAAGAATGCCGCTAAGGCATGTAGGAAGTACTACAGAAACAACTTTCGTGATGCAATGTTTTGGATGGAACAGAATCGTAAATGGGTCAGCGAAGGATACTGATTTAACAAAGACAATTGTCCATTGCTGCGCCAGTCACTTTATGAAGAATGCCGCTAAGGCATGTAGGAAGTACTACAGAAACAACTTTCGTGATGCAATGTTTTGGATGGGAACAGAATCGTAAATGGGTCAGCGAAGGATACTGATTTAACAAAGACAATTGTCCATTGCTGCGCCAGTCACTTTATGAAGAATGCCGCTAAGGCATGTAGGAAGTACTACAGAAACAACTTTCGTGATGCAATGTTTTGGATGGGAACAAAATCGAAAATGGGTCAGCGAAGGATACTGATTTAACAAAGACAATTGTCCATTGCTGCGCAAGTCACTTTATGAAGAATGCCGCTAAGGCATGTAGGAAGCACTACAGAAACAACTTTCGTGATGCAATGTTTTGGATGGGAACAGAATCGTAAATGGGTCAGCGAAGGATACTGATTTAACAAAGACAATTGTCCATTGCTGCGCAAGTCACTTTATGAAGAATGCCGCTAAGGCATGTAGGAAGTACTACAGAAACAACTTTCGTGATGCAATGTTTTGGATTGGAACAGAATCGTAAATGGGTCAGCGAAGGATACTGACTTAACAAAGACAATTGTCCATTGCTGCGCAAGTCACTTTATGAAGAATGCCGCTAAGGCATGTAGGAAGTACTACAGAAACAACTTTCGTGATGCAATGTTTTGGATGGGAACAGAATCGTAAATGGGTCAGCGAAGGATACTGATTTAACAAAGACAATTGTCCATTGCTGCGCAAGTCACTTTATGAAGAATGCCGCTAAGGCATGTAGGAAGTACTACAGAAACAACTTTCGTGATGCAATGTTTTGGATGGGAACAGAATCGTAAATGGGTCAGCGAAGGATACTGATTTAACAAAGACAATTGTCCATTGCTGCGCAAGTCACTTTATGAAGAATGCCGCTAAGGCATGTAGGAAGCACTACAGAAACAACTTTCGTGATGCAATGTTTTGGATGGGAACAGAATCGTAAATGGGTCAGCGAAGGATACTGATTTAACAAAGACAATTGTCCATTGCTGCGCAAGTCACTTTATGAAGAATGCCGCTAAGGCATGTAGGAAGTACTACAGAAACAACTTTCGTGATGCAATGTTTTGGATGGGAACAGAATCGTAAATGAGTCAGCGAAGGATACTGATTTAACAAAGACAATTGTCCATTGCTGCATAAGTCACTTTATGAAGAATGCCGCTAAGGCATGTAGGAAGTACTACAGAAACAACTTTCGTGATGCAATGTTTTGGATGGGAACAGAAACGTAAATAGGTCAGCGAAGGATACTGATTTAACAAAGACAATAGTCCATTGCTGCGCAAGTCACTTTATGAAGAATGCCGCTAAGGCATGTAGGAAGTACTACAGAAACAACTTTCGTGATGCAATGTTTTGGATGGGAACAGAATCGTAAATGGGTCAGCGAAGGATACTGATTTAACAAAGACAATTGTCCATTGCTGCGCAAGTCACTTTAATGAAGAATGCCGCTAAGGCATGTAGGAAGTACTACAGAAACAACTTTCGTGATGCAATGTTTTGGATGGGATTGCTCCTTCAAGCTATATCAGTGCCCTTAATGAAATTGTTGAATCTATATCAATCTTAACATGCGAGAAATATACAATAAACCTTGTCAAAATGCATCAAAAACTCAAACAATAAAGAGAGCAAAACAATCAAAATTTGCTATAAAGTAGTTTGCTTTCAAGATGAAGACGCATTTGGCGAGGATTTTGATTATGAATCATGACTAGGGGATGAAAGTGACAACATGAATATAACCCACGATGAGTACATTTCAGAAGCTCCTAACTCTCCTTTCAAAATTCATTTCCAAGAGATTGTAAATAATACTATTGCCAAAGTTAACAGAAAAAAGTTCTGACCAATGCTATTGCCAAAGTTAACAAGATTAATCAATAATGCATATAATGGCAAAAAGTCAATGACTAAAGTTTAGCAAAGCTTGGCCTATCTGTTATCAGACAGCATGGCCTTGGCATGTAAGCTTGCGGGGCTTATCTTCCAAGGACGAAGAAAGGGTCAATGCAAATGGCAGGGGTGTGCGAGGAAAGCACAAGCTAGATGAAATGCCAGAAGACAAAGTTTTGGGCATTGTTGTTGTGAGTGATAATGTTGAAAATCTTGACCAAAAAAATATTGTTGAATTTGTTGTGCAAGGAAGAAATATTATTGATTTAGGAGTGACATATGTGCAAGAAGAAGGGGGTGAAACATTGTACTGGATGTATTGAGATTGAGGGAAAGCTAATTACATGCATTTTTTACAAATTCGCTAAACAATCAATTATTTCACTCTCATCTCAACAGACAGAAATGGACACAATTGCTAACATAAACAAGTCATCCTCAAAAAAAGAGCCGTATCCAAAAGCACTAAAAGCTCAAAGTGTGAAAATGCTCAAAATCGACAAGGCACATCAACTTAGTCTAGCAGACCATACAGGAGCTATAAAGTGTGTCACATATGACAACATCTGCCAACATTACAACTCTGGAGATGTCATAACAATGTGCACTTTCAGAGAGGATTTACAGGCATACTGATGGCCAACAAGCAAGCCCGGATCATTCCATGTCCATCACTAAAACAACCAATCAGCGACGAAATAGGCTAAGGCTCTAATCCCTGAAAGATTGACCAATGCCACCAGTTGCGACAATATATTCCCTACATCAGACAGACAAGTTACCATTGAGGGAATAATAGAACATGTAAGTACTAGCATCCATTCTGTACAAGTTTAAGCTTCAACCAACCTATCCTACAAATCAACCTCTTTAACCCTAACAATTCACATTTCAACATAGTATGCATAATTTGGGTAATGTGTGTTCACAATTACATCTCCGAAACCATTAAAGCCTACTTGTAAAATGTATTGTAAGTAATGACTGTTTTTTGCACCTGTAACTTCTTAAATCTTAAAGAATGCAAATTAACGTACATCGGCTTCCTTTACTGACACACTCATGCAGCTACATCTAGCCAAACTAGCATGTCATTAAAATTCACGAGTCTAACATAAAAATGATCCATTAAGCAATGTCTTTGCATGTATTTTTGGCATTCTCATTCAGCCATACCTGGCCAAACTAGTATACCACTACATTGCAAATGGGAACATAGTGGTGTTTGAGTTGATGGCTGTGGCTATGTTATGGCTTAGAGTGTTGCTGGGCAACTTATACTTCAGCCACTGTTCAAAGGATGATTAAGCCACAGCCACTGATAGCCAGGCCTTCCATTTCAGGATATTGTTGTGTACATATCTTTATCACTAGAGTTGCTGAAATAATGAAGGCAGTCTCAATCAGCTACATCTAGCTGAATTAGAACTACCACTACAGTACAGCAATATTGGTGCAGGTATAATGGGTCTTTAGTTGAATTTGGTATCTTACTTCCAGTAAACTCAATTGGCTTCATCTATAAACTACACATCCTTATGACTAGAGTTGCTGAAATAAGCATGGCAGTCTCAATCAGCTACATCTAGCTGAATTAGAACTACCACTACAGTACTGCATTATTGGTACAGGTATAATGCGTCTTAATTGGAATTCGGTTATCTTACTTCTGGTAAACTCAATTGGCTTCATCTATAAACTACACATCCTTATGACTAGAGTTGCTGAAATAAGCATGGCAGTCTCAATCAGCTACATCTAGCTGAATTAGAACTACAACTACAGTACAGCATTATTGGTGCAGGTATAATGGGTCTTTAGTTGAATTTGGTATCTTATTTCCGGTAAACTCAATTGGCTTCATCTATACACATCCTTATGACTAGAGTTGCTGAATAAGCATGGCAGTCTCAATCATCTACATCTAGCTGAATTAGAACTACCGCTACAGTACAGCATTATTGGTACAGGGATCTTAATTCTGGTAAACTCGATTAGCTACATCTAGCCAAAATACCTTACCAGGAATCTAGCTTCCTTTGGCCTAACAGGCAGCATTAAGCTGTATACTCCCCAGCGAGCTGAGATTTTTGAATCTCTCTTTGGCCCAATGAACAGGGGATAATACAAATGTAGTACTTTAAGCAGCACTTCTGGTCGGCACATGCCTTAGAAATTGCATTAATATTATTATGATATTGATAAGATGAAAAAACAAATCATTTTTTCCCTTCCAATTTTTGTTGGGATGAGTCTACTAATCAGCCACACCTACAATACATAGGACAACAGAATGACCTCATGTCCATGAAGGACAGCTATGCTGTGTATGCAGAGCAACAGGAGCTCTTAAAGGTAACAGGGATTATTGATGCCCCGTTAGCTTTGCTGGCCACATATTTCATCTTTGATATTTCGTACCCCAAAGGTATTAGAAACACCCTAACATTCCTGCAGTTAATCTGTTGAAGATGGCACAAGGGGCAAAACTCCCCAAACCAGTGAGTAATCAATCTCCTCAGGAAGGTACGAATATAAGTAAATTGACTCTCATTTCATCATGAGGACAAACAAAATCAGCTGCTAATTTTTGTTTAAAATTATATTTAATTTTGTTCTTTAATAGCCCCCCCAAAAACGGAAAAATATTTTGAAACAATTTTACTTTAAGTAAAATATTAAAATTTTATTTCATGTTTGTGTTACTCAAAGAGTGACAGGAACACAGCATTATTCTTTTAAGACATTTTAGTTACCCTTCCTACAGCGTTACGGCGGAAACTTCACGCACTCCAAGACCCAAGGCATTCGACCCCAATCAGCCAAGCACTAGTTCTGCTGTGTTTCCACCCCTATCTGTCCCTGCAGAAACCCTTCCAAGCACTTCATCGTCCATCCCTCCACGACAGAGTACAAGAATACCGAGACGCCCACAAAGAATCATCCAGCAGCAATTATCAGATTCTGGATATGATGCTTCACAGCCGATGAGAAAGCGCAGTCGTCGCCCAATCAATAAATAATATGACTGTTCACAGTGGCAACCTAGGGCCACAGAATGCTTAGAGTCAGAAGCACAAGGTATACATATCCTACACTCTAAATTACAAGGATTTAAATTTAAATCCACAGGATTAAATTTTAAATCTTTCAAGGATTGTCGTTAGGGACCAATCAGCGTGGATTTAAAATTAATCTTTCAAAAGATTAAAACAATTAAGTCTGTGGAGGATTAATTAAATCAATCCCAGTGGATTTATTTTTCCAAATCTTTACAGATTTAACCTTCACCCATTGAATGATTTAAACCTTGATGCTAGCAATCTTTTAGGATTCAGTTCTAATCTTCCTTGGGATTAAAACAGTAAACACGATTTCTGAACCAGCAGGAAAAACAAAACAAAGTAAAAACAACAGTTTTAAAATATTTGCCTTCAAAATTTTATTTTCAAGTATACAAGTTAAATAATACACATAGTTTCGACAATAAACCTCGACATACATTTGACCTATGTTGTCCATAAACATGAGGAGTTCTTTTTTGTAGCTACATGTTTATCACTCAAGGTTTAAATCTGCAATTTCATTCAACAATTCTAAGAAGATTCGAGTGGTTGTTAACCAGTTGTTTACAGCCTCTGGGCACATTTGAGAGATTTATTTTAAAACAAAACAATTTGTTTGTTTCCTAGATAGGGTGAACATGGACAGTCTAGTAACGACACTAACTTTGTTTCAAATAACTTGTTTAAAAAAAAAAGATATTGCCACAATTTGTTAAATGCTTTTGAATTAACTGATGAACTACCTTTCTCCTACAAATTATTTATTTTAAACAAAACTGTATGCTGTATCCAAGGGAATGCCACTTCAAATTAGATTTGTGAATTATGTTTGATATCAGTTGGATAACCGGATTTCATTGCAGCAAGGATCTCCAAAGTTGTTGGTTTTTCAGAATAGTCTGACCCACACTCAAAATAACGGATTTTAAGAACTTATCAAAAGTTTCAACTACTGACGACCCCCCCGCACTAACGGGAATGCAATCCATACAAAAGACAAACTGCTTCAGCTTTCTCTCAGGGAAGTTGTTCAGGTTGCTGTATCTCTATAGATGTCAAGTTTGTAACTGCTTCATCGATGTGTGTGCTACTCCCCTCCTGTATTTGAAAAAACAAAAACATGCTCGTGATAATGAAATGTTTTCATTTGAAATGCACAGTTTTTTCTTGACCGGTTTGGAAAAAGGGGGGGGGGGGCTGTTTAAGTCCCAAAGAAACGTCTTTGAAGAATTCTGTCCCTGGTCGACATAACCATGATAAAAAACATGTATGTATAATACAACAAACACAAACGTGACCCTGGACCTGTATGTGAATGTGACCTTGATATAGGTGAATCCGCATGTTTATGTGACAAGATAAAATACTTTCAAATTATCAGCTATCAGCTATTATAGGGGCCCCTCAAACGTGGATATGTGATTGTTTTTCAAATGATATTATTATAAACTCACTCCTTGTTTAAAGCCATTGGACCATTTCGGTACAGGAAAAAAAAAAGTTCACAGATTTACAAATAATTTACAGGGTTTACAGAAGGTAATGGTGAAAGACTTCTCTTGAAATATTAGTCCATGAAATGCTTTACTTTTTGAGAAAACGGTAAAACAATATAAATTCTCGTTAACGAGAATTACGGATTTGTTACAAACACATGTCATGACACGGCGAAACGCGCGAAAACAGGAGTGGGTTTTCCCGTTATTTTCTCCCGACTCCGATGTCCGATTGTGCCTAAATTTCCACAGGATTGTTATTTTATATATAAGTTGTGATACACGAAGTGTGGGACTTGGACAATACTGTTTACCGAAAGTGTATAATGGCTTTAAAGCAAAAGGAATCGCATCAAAGAAATCAAGTTCTAAATAAACGTGAGTTCTTTCTGATAGAGTTGATTTAAACAACATTGTGGCTTAAAGTGGAATTAGTAGGCCCAGGTTTCACAAAGAGCTAAGTTTGATTTTAGCTGCAAATCAATCGCAGTTGCTAAGTAAAGTGTGATGTCACTATACAAATTAGCAAGGTAATACTGACAATTTGTCTTGCAATGAATGTTATTGCTTAGTGAAATGGACCACTGTTACATTTCAGTAAAGGAAACATAATTTTAAACAACCTCCATCTAGGGGAAATAGTACTTACCAGCTTGTTCTGAATAATGTTCTGAACCTCAACAGCTACAATTGAAATCTCTTGACCTCTACACTGGATGAAGGAAACTGTAAACAGCAAACACTATTGGAACAGGTCACCTGGAACATGAAAACATCCAGACGACTGTTAGTGTTAACAAACCCTCCACATCATTACCATGGAAAACGGTAGCATTAACTAAATGTACAGTATATGTCACTGTAATTTACGGTTGTTTTTCTGTTGACCAGCACACAATCGTTGAATATAAAAAACATGTCAGTCTCTATTTTTTAGTTTATGTTATTGAGGCTCTTGCAATAGGGCTCAGGTGGCAATATACAAACAAACCACTCGTTTTTAAAAACAGCTTTGTATTAAATTATATCTCCCACCATATCGTAAAAAGTATTGCTTTCCTTTATAGCAACCATGCCAACAAATGCAAAATTTTAATTGTATCTTAATTGTATTACATGGGAACAATATATCAACGAAAAAAACACAAGACATGCTTACCAGCTTGATCTGACTGGAATAACGTTGGAATTTGCATCAGATACAATTGAAATCTCTTGACTTTGCCTGAACGAAGAAAACTGTAAACAGCGACCAGAAGGAAGACAGGTCACCTGAAAAATGGAAACATTCAGACGATAACAATTAAGAAAAACCTCACATTATTATGAAGAGTTTTAGCAGTAGCCTATGGAACTTCAAACAAAGCTTTAACTAGAGACAATTTGGTCTAACAAAATAGTGTCATGTTTTGTTTTTTTTCGACTCGCAAAAAATCTGTGCATTATATTTTCTAGGATTTAAAACTACATTTTCTTAAATTATTTATTCTGCAAAACAATACCACTATGTGGGTTCACTCAAGATATGTTATTAAAAAGAAACATGATTCTCTAACTAATTTAAATTTGCTAGCCTATCGAAATCGTTCTTTCTTCATTTTTAGAGCACATAGTCTATAAATTAGACACGTTTCTATTGTAAAATATTGCCCTATCTACATATATTAATTATCATGTTGGGTGACCAACAAAACTCAAAAGCAACACCAAACAGTAAAACACTTCCGTTCGTGAACTGTAGAGAGAATATGACTATAGGGCCTTTGCAACGGGGAGCTGAAGTCTGGTCCGCCGCCGTCGCTGGGAAAAAAATGAACTTGGTGGGGGAAACTGAGTGAAAATCGGTCTTGAATTCACTCTTTTCCTCTTCAATTCAAGTTCGTTGTCTCTGTCTATGCGGAGTATGGTCATGGCCATTGACATAACGTTTCTCCATGGAATGGTTAATGTTTGGTTTATTTAGTTAAAACAACGATGTTCACACTGACTTTAATACAACACCAAAATATACGTGGACGTTGTATAAAATGTATAACATTAACATAATTTCGTCGAGATATAATTTTTACCACAGGATGATCGTCGTGTAAACAATCATTGCAAAAACCTATCCATATCCTATCCGATATACTACGTCCTACATAAGATTGGATTTACCTACCTCATGAAATAATATTGAAGTTTTGCCTCCTTACTGCCGACTGTTCTGACCGAAGAAACTTGTGTGACTATGAATGACTGATCATCGTTCATGTACGTTTACATTTGTAATTGAACGTGCGCGTTTAGCATGCAGCAGACAGCAGTAGTTGTGTAGCCAACAACAGCGCACACACAGTCGGTTTATTTTAATGGCTGCCGACAAAGTTTTGAGTTGTATATACGTTTGTGCAATACGTCAGGAAATCGCGCCACGCTGATTGGTCCACTGTCCATAAAGTTGGCGTCCTTTTTTAATCGTTCGGAGGATTGAAAAACAAAATAGACTCTGCGGATAATTGTTGATTTATTAAATCGATTTGGACTAAAAATAAATCTTTAGGACTTATTTTTATTTTAATCCTATAAAAGATTTAAATTTAAATCTCTGTAATTTAGAGTGTACACAAATTCAATGGAAAAGAAAAGTGGGTAGTTACAGGGATATAACCTTGTTGAGATAACCCAATGGCAATGGAAAACAGAAATCAAGGGAAACTTAGATTTGAGAAACTTCTTAAAGACAGTCCGTCCCATACACTACGACCAAAAAAGAATGACCTTGCGTGAGATCCTGCATTTCACCGCTAAGGGATCAATGTTTGGGCTGGTAGAATGTGATTTGCATGTTCCTCCAGCATTAAAAGAAGTGTTTGAAGAAATGACACCAATCTTCAAAAATGCTTATATCAGAAAAAATGATATCGGTGATCATAATGCCAGATTATGCAGAGCGGGAAGGTCTCCTGAAGACTCCTTAGAAGAGTTTAATAGGGAGTATGTTTGGGGAGAAACATTTTGTTGGCGACTCCTCTTCTCCAGTGGTACTTATCCATTGGAATCGAAGTACAACATACCAAGTGATCCAACACAGACAAACGGATTGTTTTAAAAGCGTGTAGGTGATAGAGTGCAAACCATGCGGGAATATGTGGTTTGGTACAATAATTTGGACATGGTTCCATTTTTGAGTGCTGTTGCCAAAACAGTTCAAGTTCTAGGAACAACACAGCATGGATATATTTACAGTGTAAGTGTGCCATATCTGTACCTGGTCTTTCACTGTGCCACTTATTTCTAACTTTGTCCGACGACACATATTTTCCCCTCATTGACAGCAAAAACAAAGATTTGTACTATTTAATGAAAAAGAATATCGTTGGTGGCCCGTCTTTAGTTTTCCATAGGTATCATGAAGAAAGAAAACATATAAGAGGGGGCGGCAAATTATGCAAAAAGGTAATTGGCTTCGTTGCCAATGCCATATATTTGTGGGCACTAATGCAAATAATGCCAACTGGTGCCTTTGTTAGAAGAAAAGCCAAGGAAAACTTATTTCTGACGACACATATTTTCCCCTCATTGACAGCAAAAACAAAGCTTTGTACTATGTGATGAAAAAGAATATTGTTGGTGGCCCGTCTATAGTGTTTCATAGGTATCATGAACAAAAAAACATGTAAGAGGGGGCCACAAATTATGCAAAAAGGTAATTGGCTTTGTTGCCAATGCCTTATATTTGTGGGCACTAATGCAAAATATGCCAACTGGTGCCTTCGTTAGACGAAAAGCCAAGGAAAACTGTGGGCCAAAACAGAATCAAAAGTATGGGATAAGGGCCACAGAATGCTAAGAGTCAGAAGCGCAAGTTGTACATATCCAAAACAAATTCAATGGAAAAGAAAAATGGGTAGTGGCAAGAAACATTCCCGTGGACGGATTTTGTCAACAGACTCAAACCGTCTACTAATTTCATGGTGCTTCTGGCATGAACACAACTGCTTCTTCAACGAAACAAATTATAATGAAATGAGACAAAAGAGCTGTGCACAGCTACAAGATGAGACGCAAAAAAATGTCATCTTACATAAAGGATCAGGGATATAACCTTATTGAGATAACCGAATGCCAATGGGAAACAGAAATCAAGGGAAACTTAGATTTCAGAAAACTCTTTAAGACAATCCGTCCCACACACTTCGACCAATAAAGGATGACCCGGCGTGAGATCCTGCATTTAATCGCTAAGGGATTGATGTTTGGGCTGGTAGAATGTGATTTGCATGTTCCTCAAGCATTAAAAGAAGAATTTGAAGAAATGACACCAATCTTAAAAATAGCTTCTTCTTATTTCAATACAAATGATATCGGTGATCATTATGTCAGATTATGCAAAGCGGGAAGGTCTCCTGAAGACTTCTCTAAAGAGTTTAATAGGGAGTATATTTGGGGAGAAATTTTTTGTTGGCGACTCCTCTTCTCCAGAGGTACTTATCCATTGGAATCAAAGTACAACACACATATACCACGTGACCCAACACAGACAAAAGGATTGTTTAAAAAGTGTGTAGGTGGTAGAGTGCAAACTATGCGGGACTATGTGGTTTGGTACAACAATTTGGACATGGTTCCATTTTTGAGTGCTGTTGCCAAAACGTTTCGAGTTCTAGGAACAACACAGCATGTTTCCTACACATATCTGCCCGCGGCTAGGCCAGGTTTCTCAGTAATTTGCTTTTGTTTTTGCATATTTTTTGCTGTTCTCTTTTTATAACCATTGTAATATTGTTTTTTCTTGTAAATCTTTGATGTGCAACTTTTTAATACATGTTTGTGTTTTTTCATGTTTGCTGGCAAATAAAATGAAATGATATTGTTAACAGTGTAAGTGTGCCATATCTGTACCTGGTCTTTCACTGAGCCACTTATTTCTGACTTTGTCCGACACATATTTTCCCCTCATTGACAGCAAAAACAAAGATTTGTACTACATGATAAAAAATAGTATCCTTAGTGGCCTGTTAATAGTTTTTCATAGGTATCATGAAGGAAAAAAAAAACACTTTTAGAGGGGCGACAAATTATGCAAAAAGGTAATTGGCTTTGTTGACAATGCCTTATATTTGTGGGCACTAATGCAAAATATGCCAACTGGTGCCTTCGTTAGACGAAAAGCCAAGGAAAACTGTGGGCTGAAACAGAATCAAAAGTATGGGATAAGGGCCACAGAATGCTTAGTGTCAAATTAATAGTTTGGAAAACACGATTGTACCAAGGATTATTGTAATCTATGTAAAGAGATGGTGTCCTTTGATCATGAGTGTTTTATAAAGGTTGTACCAAAAGATAGAGACACATCAAGCCCCATTTTGGCAGATACTATGAAACTCCACGGAAACTCCGCTTATGGTAAATCCGTAACCAATCAAGAAATGCAGGCAAGTTAAAGTATGCAGCGATTCAGACGCCTTGCAGTGTATCAATGACTCCCACTTTCGAGCTTTACATGTCATTGAGGAATTTATGAATGAGCTTCAGATCACTAAACTAAACTGAATCTAAACCTCACCATTCAAAATAGGTTTCTTTGCACGCCAATATGAGAATGTTAGAATTTTATTTTGACTTTTTGACCAAATACATCCATCCGTCTGACTTTCAGGTGCGAGATGTAAAGGACACTTAGATGATATGATCAAACCAGAAAGAAAAACGGAATATATCCTTAACAAACCCAAATGGTGTTGGAGAGAAGACAACCCTCAACATCATGCATTTGACAAGAGAACCCCAGGACTTTTTAAGGTAGAATGGGAGGGTGACGGAATTGTAGCACTGTGTAGTAAAACCTACTTCAGTTTTGGTGAGAAAGACAAATCTAGCTGCAAAGGACTCAACCAATGTACAAATGAAATAACCAAACAGAGATATTTGGATGTATTGGAATCTCAGAGGGCAGGGGTTGGAACCAACCTTGGGTTTAAATACCTTCATGACCTTACAATCTCACAGAATATATCCCTTGACAATGCTTTGACAACGGGAAAGTTAAATGGTAATTTCTTGAATACTGGTGTCTCTCTTCGGAGGAGACCGAAAACTTAAATGAAAGACTGTATCAACTTGTTTGTGTGGAGGAAACAACTTTACCCGGACAAAATGATCTACCAGAACCTAACTATCAAGAAAATCACACAGGACAGAACGCAATACTCAGTCAAGAGGAATTCAGTCAAGACGGTCTTTACTAGGACCAGGGAACCGAAGAGGGGTGTGCTGTAGAATTCTGTGATTGGTTGTTTCAATCTCCGTATACTAAAAATAGTATCAGTATTGCCCATAATATGAAAGCCTACAATGGTTACTTTATACTCAAATATTTGTACGATCATGCAGTTATTCATAAAGTGATTTATACGGGGGCTAAAATTATGAGTATTAGAATACCTCAATTAGACTGAAAGGTAATAGACTCCCTTAATTTCCTTCCTATGGCTCTGGCGAAATTACCCAAGACATCCGGTTTGACCGAACTGAAGAAGGGATTTTTCCAACACTTCTTCAATACAAAAGCAAATCAAAAGTATCAAGGGGCTCTTCCTGAAGCAAAATTCTACGGTTCAGATAGCATGAGTCCAGAAAGAAGGACAGAGTTTTATGAATGGTACGAAATAGAAAAGATGCTTGATCTACCATTTAATCTTCAAGATGAATTACTTGCTTAATGCGTGAGTGATGTCGTTGTATTACGACAATGTTGTATTCAGTTCAAACAATTGTTCCAAAGGGTAACATCGACAGAGCCAAGGGATTTAGGAGTGGATCCTTTTAAAAATAAATACTATAGCTTCGGCATGTAACTTGGTTTTCAGACGAAGTTCCCTAATCCCTTTACATGCCATTGAGAATTCATGAATGAGCTTTAGATCACTAAACGTACACTGAATCTAAACCTCCCATTCAAAATAGGTTTCTTTGTTCATCAGCACGCCAATATAGAATGTTAGAATTTTATTTTGACTTTTTGACCAAATACATCCATCCGTCTGACTTTCAGGTGCCAGATGGAAAGGACACTTAGATGATATGATCAAACCAGAAAGAAAAACGGAATATATCCTTAACAAACCCAAATGGTGTTGGAGAGAAGACAACCCTCAACATCATGCATTTGACAAGAGAACCCCAGGACTTTTAAGGTAGAATGGGAAGGTGATGGAATTGTAGCACTGTGTAGTAAAACCTACTTCAGTTTTGGTGAGAAAGACAAATCTAGCTGCAAAGGACTCAACCAATGTACAAATGAAATAACCAAACAGAGATATTTGGATGTATTGGAATCTCAGAGGGCAGGGGTTGGAACCAACCTTGGGTTTAAATACCTTCATGACCTTACTATCTCACAGAATATATCCCTTGACAATGCTTTGACAACGGGAAAGTTAAAAGGTACCTTTGACAAGAATGGACTTTATCCATTTTGTAATCCTGGGGACAATATCTGGATGAGTTAAAGATGGGAATTGTTAACAAGTAGAAACTTGTCAACAATGAATGGTTTGATGACGATGACTATGAAACACCACAAAAGAGACAACGGGATGAGACACCTGAAGACTTGCAAACAAAATTTATCAAAATGATTTCCAACGTGATGGATCTCTATGAAGCTCTGATACAGATACTAGAAGTGTCACCAGAGCTTCTAGATTTTCTACGTCTTGAGATTAATAAAGATGAAGAAATGAGGGGTTGGAACGGGGTCCAACCCAACGAAGAGGTGATTACCCCTTGCCAGGCTGTGTTTTTATGCATACGAAAGACAGAACGCAATACTCAGTCAAGAGGAATTCAGTCAAGACGGTCTTTACTATGACATGGACCAGGGAACCGGAGAGATGATTGGCGGAGGGATTGAAACACCGGACTGTCAAGACACCAATCAGGAAGTTGACGAGCTACGCAGTGAATGGTTCGATGACGATGACTATGAAACACCACAAAAGAGACAACGGGAGGAGACACCTGAAGACTTGCAAACAAAATTTATCAAAATGATTTCCAACGTGATGGACCTCTATGAAGCTCTGATACAGATACCAGAAGTGTCACCTGAGCTTCTACATTTTCTACCTCTTGAGATTAATAAAATGAAGAAATCAGGAAGTTGACGAGCTACGCAGTGAATGGTTCGATGACGATGACTATGAAACACCACAAAAGAGACAACGGGATCAGAGACACCTGAAGACTTCTATAAAATAGTAAGTGTTAAACAGAAACAGACAAAAAAATTACAAGCTTCCACTTATGATGATGAAGTTGAATTTGCTAACTTAAATGACTTAACTTTACGAGAAATACTACCTAGATTAGGTTCTATGTTACAGAGTTTAATTGATAGGTTGTGTGAAGGTGTAGACCCAATGATATGGTTAGAATGGTTTTTCACTCTCCCGATCTCGACTTTCCCATCTCACTCCCATTTCTGAAAATGAATGACTTAACAGTAGATCGATTTCTATCCCGTCTTGAAGCGGTTTTACAATCGTACCAAACAATACGTTTTGATCAATCAGCCATGATACATTTTGTTCATTAGAAAATGACTAAAGGAGGGAAATATACTAGGGAAAACAAGAAGTTACTGAAACTGAAGGAATTTTTATTGAGTAAACAGTCTATCAATCAGATCAATGATCATGGAACACAAACATGTTGCGCTAGGGCTATTGTTACGGGTATAGCCATTCATGAAAAACATCCTGATGAAAAGTATATTCGAAAAAGTTGAATTCAACAAGAAGTATTGGCTAATCAGTTACATATCAAGACGGGAGTGAGACAGGGTCCGTGTGGAATCGAAGAGATTCAAAAATTTCAAAACGTGATCGGTGATTTTCAAATCGTTGTACTTTCGAGAGAGCATTTTTATGCGTCTATTTTCAAAGGACCACCAAAAGAACGTGTGATATATTTACACTTTGCCGAAAATCACTACGATCTTATAACCTCTATATCAGGATTTCTGAATAGAAGCAATTTTTGTCATTATGTCAAAGGGGTTATGATATGTGCAAAACGGAACATATGTAATATCGAATGCAAACTGTGTTGTTGTCAGGGTTGTGGGGGAGGGAAATCAAACACAGATTTTCATTGTAATGATTGTAACAGAGATTTTAAAAGTCAAAAGTGTTATGAGAATCATAAATCTAGAATGATAAGGGGTAAAACCATATGTCAGCTGTGTTTCAGATGTAATCAATGTGACAAATTTATATGACAACACAGGTTCTGTTTTATAATGGCAAGATATATCAGGTACATACTGTGTTGTTGACGTGAGAGATCTATACAGTATTCCTGTGTGAGACCCTGAATGGTTCTGTTGCTTATGTATGGTGGCCCCGAAGGGACAACGCATAACGCAAACGTGTGCGCACACGTAGCCAATGTCGTGAAACAAATCGCGAATATATGCGCACACGTATACAATATCGTAAAACAATTCGCGAATATGTGCGCACACGTATGCAATGTCGTGAAACAATTCGCGAATATGTGCGCACACGTATGCAATGTCGTGAAACACATCGCGAATATGTGCGCACACGTATGCAATCTCGTGAACCAAATCGTGAATATGTGCGCACACGTATGCAATTTCGTGAACCAAATCATGAATATGTGCGCACACGAGTGCGATTTGTTTCGCAATGTCGTGAATTTTATTGCATACCATGTTGCATACCATTAGGAAGATGTCATAGTTGTGGATAATTTGTTACCGATCTAGGGAGTACTGTGGCGCTACAGCAGGCTCCCTCTGTAAAGCATGTGTATACCCAGGAACTTGGCACCAGGCCAAGGACGACCACACGCCTCGCTTGCCTCACAACAAAGACTACTGCTGCAATGACTACCGCTTATCTCACTGTTGGAAAGAAACCCCCCAGCATAATCATCAATTGTTTTGATTATTTGTTAAAACAACTATCCAAGTTATTCTGAGTTAAATAGTTTGAAGAAAAAAAATCTCTGGAATAACATAAGCCCTTTTAAACTTTCTCTAGTAGGAAAGGACGTTACGTAAACTAATCTATTTCTACCTCCATGCACAGACATGGATGTTACAATACAAAACATTCAAAGAAAATCCCCCCCCCACAGTAGTGTGGATGGGGTCTACGAACGAATACTTACCGGTAGAGTCGAATTACTAATTTGCATATTCCCCTATGCCGCGAGGCAGAATGCTAAGACTTTTACACACAATAGCGCCCTCCACCGTCCTACCCATAACGCCCCGCGACATGCCCGTCACGGAGTCGTCCTCTTTTCGATGAGCCCTACTAAATGTAAGCACCCAAGGACCGAGTATGTGGGGAAGGAGGGAGGGATACTCTACCGGTAAGTATTCGTTCGTAGACCCCATCCACACTACTGTGGGGGGGGGAGTCTACTTCACTCTACTTACCGGTAGAGTCGAATTACTAATTTGCATAGACTCGCACCGAGGAAAGGCGGTGGGTATACGCGGTGCTACTGCATGTCTTAAGTGGGGGGGGCGTAGGACCCCGGCGCGCTCAAAATTCAGAGAACGCTTCGCGGCCGCTAGGCCCGATAGTGGTCCATGCCCAAAACGTACAGGGGGTATCGTCCCACGGGTGAACAAAACATTATAAGTATTGTTAGCACTGTATTACCGTGGAAGAACTCACCTAAACACGTGACTGCCGAGGTGGAGCTTGTCCTGGCTTTGCAGCTCGGCTGGCCGCCTGTAAAACCGCTCTACCCGCTCTCCCATCCACCTGTAGAACGTCCTTCAGGTAGCAGTCAGAGAACGTGGACGGGCTCTTCCAGGAGGCCGCCCCTGTAATATCACTCATGGAGACCCCTTTAAAGAAAGCCCATGAGGCCGACACCCCCCATACTTCGTGGGCATGAACTGGACCATCGGACGCTGGCCATCCGCCCGGCACCGAGCGGATGGCTGTGACTATCCAACGCGCGATTGTATCGCGGGACGCTGGTCGGAATGGTGGAACCGTGGACACGAACAGCTGTTCGTGGCCGGTTCGGATTGACTTTGTGCGATCGATGTACCACTTTAGGGCCCGTACCGGGCACCAAAGCTTGTCTCCCGCGACCGCCGAAAAGGTTTTAAGGTCGGGAACAAAAATATCCGGGGGTTCGAAAGCACTGGATTGATTTTTGGCTAAAAACCCCGCCGCAGGGACCAGGCGGACACCTCCGGGTTCCCACCGGATGTGCCCCGCCGCCACCGTAAGGGAGTGCAGCTCGCTACGTCGGCGAGACGTAGCGACCGCTAACAAAAAGGCCACTTTGATCGTTAGATGTAGTAGCGTGGCCCCACTCAGTGGCTCGAAAGGGGGTTTTCTTAGTGCTGACAGCACGCTAAAGAGGTCCCACGATGGGACCAGTTTGCGCACCGGGGGACGGGTGACAAACATCCCCTTAGTCAGCTGTCCAATCGCCTGGTTATCTGAGACTGTCGAGCCGTCGGTGAATCCTCCGTGGACTGCAGCAATGGCCGAACGGTAATTTTTCACCGTGGCCGTTGCCAGCCCGCTATCAAAAAGATATAGGAGGAAATCCCCGACTTCCTCTACAGAAGTATCGGCGGGATGAATAGCTCGCCGCCTACACCATTTAAAGAAATGGCGTAGTCGGCAGTCATAAACTCTTCGGGTTGAGGCCCTTCGGGACTGGGCGGCAACTTCCGCAGCCCGTCTCGAAAGGCCCGCTGCTCTGAGGGGTCTTGTGACAGCACCCAGCACGTCAGGTGCAGGTCCCTCGGAGTCGGATGCACTACTCTGGACCCGGGCTGGTATATGAGGTCCGGGCGCTGTGGGAGAACTACCGGCCTGTGTACCAGGAGCCTGACCAGCCGTGGGAACCAGGGCTGTCGGGGCCAAAAAGGGGCGATCAGGAGAACTTTGCAGTGATCCTGCTCGATCCTTGTCAGCACCCGTGAAATGAGGGAGATGGGCGGGTAGGCGTATGCCAACAGCCCCTCCCATCGTATAGTCAGAGCGTCGATCCGCCATGCCCCGGGTCGGGGCCCCTGGCGCAGTAGATCGGCAGTTGATTGTTCATCCGAGAGGCGAACAGATCCACATGAGGTTGGTCGATAAGCAGGAAGAGCGACTGGGCCACACAGGGGCGGAGGGACCATTCTGTCGGGACGATCCAGCCCCGGGAAAGAGCGTCGGCCGTGACATTCTCCTTCCCCGAGATGTACACCGCCGACAGGGCGATCCCCTGCTGTATGCACCAGTGGATCAGGTCCCACGCCAGTGCACACAGCCGGGCCGACCGGGTGCCCCCCTGGTGATTGATATACGCTACCACTGTAGCGTTGTCGGAGCGCACCAGGACGGCCTGCCCCACTAGCTTTGCCCGGAAATGCTGGAGGGCATTCCGGACCGCCAGCATTTCCAGGACATTGATGTGGGTCGAGTGGTGTTCCGGGCCCCACACCCCCGCTATCTGGCAGGGGTCGAGGGTCGCCCCCCAGCCGTACAGAGACGCGTCGGTGACGACGGTCGCTGATGGTCGGGGCGGGCGGAACACCCGACCACGTGTAAGGTTGGCGTCCTCCACCCACCATTGAAGGTGGGGGGTCAGCCACGGCGTGGTAGGCACCGGGAGGTTGACCGAATGACGGCTGGGCCGAAAGTAGGAGGGAGATGGAGCTGGATAGGTCTCATCCTCAGCCTGCAGAAATCTACTAGGTCTACCATGCTGGCCATAAGACCAAGTAACTTGAGCCAGGCTACCGCTGGCGCCACCGTAGCCCCCAGGAAAAGGGCCACGCACTGCTGTAAGTTCTGTACCCGTTCCGCCGAAGGGCGGGCTAGCCCCCTCTGAAAGTCGAGAGCCGCACCGAGAAAGGTGGGCACCTGAGAGGGGATCGGGTGCGATTTCTCGGAGTTGATGAGAAACCCCAGGCTGGACGTGAGGCGCCAAGTAAGTGTAAGCGCCGCGTCCGTTGCCTCCCGCGATCGGCCCACAATCAGCCAATCGTCGAGGTATTGAAAAATCAGCAGTCCTCGTCTCCGAAGTGCTGCCCCGATCGCCCGTACCACTCGGGTGAAAACCCGAGGGGAGGTCGACAGCCCAAAGGGGAGCACCCCAAATTCGTATAGCGTTCCGTTGTAGAGGAAGCGCAGGAATTTGCGGTGTTCGGCCCTGACGGGGACATGGAGGTAAGCGTCCCGAAGGTCCAAGCTCGCCCCCCATGCGGGCGTTTCGATTGATTCGAGGATTGCCCGCAGCGTTTCCATGCGGAAGCGCTTTGGGCGGATAAATCGGTTTAGGGGCTTTAAATTCAGGATCGGCCGCCAAGCGTCCGCCTCCTTCTTGGGAACTAAGAAGAAAGTGGACATGAACCCCGTCCGTGTCCCCTGGTCGGGGACAACGCGTATTGCCCGCTTGAGGAGAAGGGAACTGATCTCCCCTTCGAGGGCACGGCGCTTGAGAGGGTTGGACGGGGTGGGCGTTGGCCGAACCAGCATGTCCAACGGGGGGGTCCTCGTGAACTCGAGTGCGTAGCCGTACTCGATCGTCTCGAGGACCCATCTGTCGGACGTGATCTGAGCCCAGGACCCCAAAAATTCCTGAAGGCGGCCTCCCACGGGTCCGTCGGCGGGAGGTCGCCTGGAGACCGGGAGGTCACTTCCGCCACGCCCCGGGATACCGGGGGGCGGACGCACGAAAACCACGGCCCGGCTGGGCCCGCTGTTGACCTTGGGCCGGCGTGCGTGCGTTCGGTGGTCCTTGGTTCCCACGAAAACCGCCACGGGCGGGTCTCTGTGGGCGCCTACATGGAATCACAAAGGAGGCTTGTTTGCCCTTCCTTGCCGCCGGTACAGAGGTCCGCGGCTTCCTTAAGTTGATTTTATCCGTGGCCTTGAGGCGTCTGGCTTCGGCCTCCATGGACTCCTGGAATTTCCCTGCAAACAGGTCTCGTCCCGTTAGGGGGAGCGCATCAAGTCGTTTGCGAGCCCCGACGGACGGGAGGAACAGAGCGTCTAGGACGTTTGCCCTACGTGCAGATGTTGCTAGGGTTGAAACCCTCGTAAACTGGTCTAGGACCGTGCGCAGGCCATTATCCAGGCAGTGGAGGGCCGCCACCATCATGTCCGCTGGGATTGCCGAGTCCTCGTCGCCGGCAAGCGTGAGGTACTCGGACAGAAGGAGCAAAAAAGACGACGTTCGCATGCCAAAGCGTGATGCTGAGTCTATCTTCCTGGCTGCTTCTTCCAACTTCCCCCGCGCCTTGTCGGCGAAGGGAAGTTTAGAAGAGGTTGCCCCCCTGTCTGCGGTCAGCTTGTCTGCCGCCGAGTCCGGCAGGACTGGGGTCGAGAAATATTTATCGAAATCCCCGGGGGGAAATCGGTAATATAAATCCGCCCGCTTGGGGTAGGCCGTCCAAGAGGATGCCGACATGATGCCTTCGATGCGGTCAGCGCATACCCGGTCTAGCGGCATCGCCGGGAAAACATTCCCACTCCTCGGAGCGGGGCCAGTCCTTCTCTTAAAAGACCGTCGTTCCTCGGGGGCGTCCCCCGCTTCCTCGGCGGGGAGACCTAACACCCGGGCCATGTCCCTTTGGACAAGGCGCAATTCAGTTTCGGCAATCAAAAGCCGTTGAACTGCCGTGGTCAACTCGTCCTCTTCCGGGGACGAGCCGCCGGACCCGGGGGGGTCGGATACACTCACTGATTGTTGACCCAAAGGCAGGGCTGTGTCTAACAAATCATGGTGTTCTGCATCCCGATCGGATACAAAGGATCCAGAGGGGTGTATGCTAATCCCCGTCTGGGACTGTGGACGTGCACCCGTGCGTGACCGCACATCACCCTGTTCCATCACACCCCATGCAACCTCCTGTGTGGTGACCGTGGGACGGTGACTGGGAGGGGAGGCCGGTGGCCGGCTGACCGTGCACGGCACGCCGCCTCGATCCTGGCGCACCCAGCCATGACCGGATTGGTCGGGCTGGGTGTACGGTCCCGAAAATTGGGAAAATTCCTGAACCTCGCGCCGGCCGGATATTGAGGCCGCTAAGGTTTGGAAAGCCGTGAGGAATTCGTCTCGGGAGAGCGGCTCGCTACCCCGATGATGTTTCCTATGGCCGTCAGGAGAGGAGTCGTCAGACGACCGAAGATGACGGTCTTTTCTGGACCTCTGCCGCTTATTCGGTACCCGCTCACGGGACGAATCCGAGGCTCTCTCTGAGGAAACTTGAGTGACAGGGATGCCCGAACAACGGGTGAAACCCGAAGACGAGGGCGGGCCCTGTGAGTGGGGTATCCCGGGGGAGTCCCAGGTACCCGACTCCGCACCCATAATCCTTCTCCCCATGGCCAGCGCCCCACAGCCTATGGCGTGGGCAGGTGCCTTGTGGGTCTTAAAACCTCGCAAAAGGCCGTCACCAACCGTCGTGGGGGAATCCACGGTGTCGGTGCGGGCCGGGTATTCTGAGCCGTGCGGAGGGGGGATGCCCTCCGGCTGCAGAGACCCCGAGGCGGTGCTGGGAGAGTGGGCGGTGCGCTTCGGAACGGAGCCACCTTTTGCCCTGCCTCTCTTGGTCGCTGCCCCGGCACCGTTCTTCTTGGCCTTGCCGGGGCGTTTGACCTTCGACTGGGTCGACCCACGCACACTGACCGAAGAGGGGGAGCGGGAAGCAACCCCTCTTTGATCGGTGGGTAATCCGGCCGACGTAGCCGACAGAGGCTGCGTGGGCCGGCTGGAGGGCTGCAAGCCGGGCGACGGAGTGTCGCCGGTGCAGCCCCCCGAGAGCTCGGACTGTCCCGGGGAAACGGACGTAACCCCAGTAGCGACAGCCGAAGCCCTCCCCAGTTTCTTAACACTACTCATTATTTATCAACGAAATCAAACTATAGTTTATTTCACAACTCACTACAACAACAACAACTACAACTCTACAATTATCAAGTCTTTATAAGCACTCTTAGCGAGGAAAGGTTTAGTTATAACGGTTGAACTGTGGAACAGATTTAAAACACAACCTCACCCACTCGCGGCTAAGAGAAAAGAGGACGACTCCGTGACGGGCATGTCGCGGGGCGTTATGGGTAGGACGGTGGAGGGCGCTATTGTGTGTAAAAGTCTTAGCATTCTGCCTCGCGGCATAGGGGAATATGCAAATTAGTAATTCGACTCTACCGGTAAGTAGAGTGAAGTAGACCAGAATGGTTAAAGTATGGGGCCCAAGCAATTAGGAGTGGTCTTGCTAAAATAAACTGCCGGATTAAAGAAAACTTTAGTACAAACAAATAAATAAAACAATCCAGATTTTCATCTTCTTCTTCTCTTCGTCCCTTGTCCTCGAACAAAAGCACACTTCCCAAACTCGTATGAACTTGAAACTTCGCACATAGTTAGATATGCATTAGGAGTGGAATAATGTGTTAGTTAGGTCATGATGACGGCATCCATTCTTGAGTTTTAAAAATTCAAAGTTTATTATTTCAAAAAATCATTATTTTTGATCCACGTGATGGATTCTTACAATCGATACATAATCGGAAAGGTCGTTAAAAACTCCGTAAAGGCCTCGCAGACATGACCCCATTTTTACCTTGTCTTCTGGTTCAAATCAGATTTTTTGTGTATTTTCGTCAAAAATACATTTTTTGTTTTGACTACTACCGTACTGCGTTGATCACACCGGTTCTCGTCCGATCAGTGAAGTTAAGCAACATCGGGCCCGGTCAGTACGTTGATGGGAAACCTGCTAAACCAGTTGTTGATGTTGTTGTTTGTTTGTTTTTGTTTTTTTTGTTTGTTTTTTTACTTCTTTTTTAAAATATTATATCAGCTTCGTTTATAGTCTGTTTTCAAGGCGTTTTCAATAAACATTTCCCTTTCGTTTAGTTAGTCTCTTCTCCAGTCGTCATCATTCATAAGTTCCTATGTCCTCAACCACAAAAGCTATTTTGACAATCTATACATCATATGAAAGGGGTTTACGTACTTCACAAAAATGGATATGTTGGTGACCTTCTCTTGACCTTTTGACCTTTCTAAACCGGAAGTGCATGTAAAATGCTTTGAAAAGGCCTATTTTCATGGGTTTTTCCTTTGATAATTGTCCACCAGGGTGTATTTTTGTACTCCCGGAAGCTGAACACCTTGTTTTTGTTATGACAAAAACTTGAGTCTAGTGTATTTTTACGTTTGTTCGGCCAACTCAAAAATACCTTGTCCGCTAACAAAAACACCTTTTCCAAACTCGTATGAACTTGAAACTTCACACAAAGTTAGATATTCATAAGGAGAGGAAACCGTTTAAGTTACGTCATGATGACGTCAACCGTTCTTGAATGACGGTCATTCAAAGTTGTTTATTAATATAAAATCATTACTTCTGATCTACACAGGGGATTCTTATAATCAATACATCATCGGAATCATCATTCGAAACTCCGTAAACGCCTCGCAGACATAATCCCATTTTGACCTTGTCTTACGGTTCAAAAGTAAGCATTTGTATATTTTCTTGGCCTAAGAGTTTATGCCTAACGCAGCATACCCCTCGTGTCTATAGCTTGTTCAAACTTGTTTACACATTATACGCCAGTGCCATATGTGCGTGCACATGGCGTGATTTTCCATTGACTGGCAAAAGGTACGGAGCTCCAGGAGTGCCATCCGACATATCGAGTTACCGACATACGCTATCTCATCAAGACGACTTATTTCGTGGAATCAGTTTCTTGCCGACATATTATTTTGCTAAGTCGACTTATTCAAAACAATCAGTTGACTTAACAACATAATTTATCTCACCAAGTCGACTTAGATAAAATGGTAAGTCGACTTACTGACATAATTTATCTCACCAAGTCGACTTACAGTAACTAATTAAGAAGTTTACTTATACACAGCCTGCACACGTTGCAACGTGTGCGTATTGAGATTGCGCGTTAGGGCCCGCGTGATCGCTAATAATGTGGGGGCGTTTTTCGTGCCTGGGATGAAGAAGAATAACCATAATCTAAGACTTGAATCAAGTCTACACCTCATCCAACTCCGATTGTATTAGTCAATTCAGGCATCCTCTTCAATTTTATTTTATGTAACAAGCAAAACTATTAATTTACTGATTTTATTAAAAAAGGGTTAATGGCTGCTAGCAAACTGCTTCCAACTACACCCTACTAAACGGCTACGTGAGAAAAATGAGACAATAAATCATGAATTCAGTTCAAAAGAATAAAACTTTGTTTTCGTCATATTATTCATCAAACTATAAGCCTTTATACTTTAAAATCTTCTGGTGTATTTAAACTAGCTGATGTCTCAGCCATGGGATTTTCGTGTGTTTAGTGCTAGATTCCTCGCTCCCCAACCAAAGTGACTACAAAACGTCTCTAATGGATAACAATGGTATATTTCGACATGGGTTTTTTCCAGCAAGAGTTGTGGGGCCCAATTTCTCTAGTATTTATTTTGCCTATTTTGTTTATCTGTTATATATGGTTAAGTTTTATTTTACGCTAACTGTTTTTGTGTTTGTTCTTCCTGTAATTTTGAATTGTTTTGCCGCTACATAAGATTACACCCACTAAATAGAATTGTTTACATTGCTTTATTCGTTAGAAAAAAAGGGGGGGTCCGCACTCGTTAAGGTTTGCTTTTTATGGGCCCCTCCATCCCCTACATGTGTTTTGCATTGAGTTTTAGTTTTCATGTGTTCGGGTAACAGCCTGAACAACTCTTTGTTATTGTTCGGTTTTTTCTTTTTGGGGTTTTTTCTTCTTCCTCTCGCTGTCGATTGTCCGCAAGAAAAAGCATAGATGCAAAGCTTGCATTATTAAGTTGAAACTTTGCACACCTGTAGACAATAACCAGTAGATGATGCAAAAGTTGTTACGTCACGATGACGTCATCAGTTGACGAGATACACTCATTCAAAGTTTATTATTTCAAAAAATCATAACTTTTGATCTACATGAGTGATTCTTACAATCAATACAACATCGGAAAGGTCAACAAAAACTCCGTAAACGCCTCGCAGACATGACCCCTTTTTGATCTTGTCTTCTGGTTCAAAATCGAGGTTGAAAATTCTAAAATACATGAGGGATTTTTACAATCAATACATCAGCGGAAAGGGCATTAAAAACTCTGTAAACGCCTCACAGACATGACCCCATTTTGATCTTGTCTTCTGGCTCAAAAGAGAGGTTGAAAATTTCAAAAATCACGTCTAAAGAACAACGTACATCCCCCGTTGGTATGTGCATAAACATTACACTTAGGCATACACACAACGTGCAATGTATTAGCTGTGCGGGAGAGTCACGCTCCAGTGATCATCAATAGAGTGCGAAAAAGCTTCCAAAAAAATGTCGTCGTCAAAAACCCCTAAAGGCATCTAATACTACATTTCAACCCTACTTAATAGTTAAAGGCGTTAGCAGTTCATATTTAGTGACAATGTTCGCAAAATCATGACACAAGAATTATTTCACCGTATCATAATCTCCTCTGTTGATACAAATACATGTAAACCCTCGTATGATGCATCAGGCCTGATGATCTAGTGGTCATCAGTCGCGCACACATCTCTGATACCTGCGAGTTCTAGTCTCCGTGTGAAATCAAAAAATTTTTTTATCCCCCAAAACTAAAAAATATTTATTTTTGTAATACATGTATTTAAGTTAGATTCTTATCTTTATATCGACAGTGTTGCCTTTTCTTTTTCTCAATTGTTAGCCAAACATAACCTGAGTGCATGCATGACACGATGATGTGAAATCAAGTCGTACTAGATCAAACGTCAAACCACCGACCCCCCCCCCCCCCCAAATAAAAAAATCGTAATTAATCAACCACGTGACCCATATTTGCATATTTAATTGTACAAGGGGACAAAGTTGTTGGAACTTCCTGTTGATGCTGACATCATGAGAACATCAGCATAAGTATTGGAATTGCACCTATTGGAATTGTACCTATTGAACCACTTGGAGTGTTCAATGAGTCCAACACGTCAGTCTAGAGTCCAGCTCTGATTGTAAAAACCAATTGAGGCATCATCTTCAATTTAATTTTATGCAACAGGCAAACTTATAAATTTTCTGATTTTATTTCAAAGGGTAACATAAATGGCTGTTAGCAAACGGTTTCCAAAAAAACTACATGGTGTACGTGCACAATACTCTTACTTGCCTCGAGCATTTACCTCTAGATAATAAATCAAGCGTTCAGTTCAGAATGATAAAAGTTTGTTATTGCCAGATTATTCAGCGAACCATGAATCATACCCAGCTACTATTCACAAGAAAATCTATGCGTGGAGGGTAACAGACAGCGCACAATGGAACGGGAGTTTAACAATGACAATACCATAAGTGCAATCGTCAGCCCTTGAAGTTTATTATACATGGAGCTGATGGTGATCAAAAGGATAAAAGTCTGTTGTCGATACACAACCGCCCACTTATATTCACCGGACCATGAATCACGGACCATTATGCACAAAATAAAATATTCAAAAGAATATCCATATAATAGATTTATCTGGTGTATTTAAACTAGCTGATGTCCCAGCCATGGGATTTTCGTGTGTTTTGTGCTAGATTCCTCGCTCCCCAACCAAAGTGACTACAAAACGTCTCTAATGGATAACAATGGTATATTTCGACATGTTTTTTTTTTTTTCAGCAAGAGTTGTGGGGCCCAATTTCTTCTCTAGTATTTATTTTGCCTATTTTGTTTATCTGTTATATATGGTTAAGTTTTATTTTACGCTAACTGTTTTTGTGTTTGTTCTTCCTGTAATTTTGAATTGTTTTGCCGCTACATAAGATTACACCCACTAAATAGAATTGCTTACATTGCTTTATTCCTTAGAAAAGGGGGGGGGGGGAGTCCGTACTCGTTAAGGTTTGCTTTTTATGAGCCCCTCCATCCCCTACATGTGTTTTGCATTGAGTTTTAGTTTTTAGGTGTTCGGGTAACAGCCTGAACAACTCTTTGTTATTGTTCGTTTTTGACGGGACACAGCCAGTCGTGAATATTTTTGCGACATCGTGAATTTATTCACGACAAGTCGCGAATTTTTTCACGACTAGTCGCGAATTTTTTCACGACAAGTCGCGAATTTTTTCACGACTAGTCGCGAATTTTTTCACGACTAGTCGCGAACATTTTCATGACGTCGTGAATATTTCTGCGACTAGTCGCGAATATTTTTCCAGTAGCTTGAGTGTGTAATTACTGTATTCACGTTGACGGCTTAGTAAGACTAAGTAAAAGCTGTCCCGTACGATGATGGATCCGGAGGAGAATTCCGACTCTTGCAAATCGATGGTGGGTTATTTAAACAAAACTAACGTTGACGTATGGCCCTTACGGTAGGCCTACGAGGCCTGACGTTATAGTTTTACTAGTACTTTAGTAGGAGTAGGCTATCCTATGCTAGGCAATAAACGTTGGCACTTTCACTCTTCAGATAAAACATAACGTTATATGTCACCCGAGGTAAATTTTACAAACAACCCAATAATAAGTTTAATTATAATGTGTTGACAATTTCAGCAAATAAATTTGACAATTTTTACCTGAAATGTTAGAGCAATTTGCGTTGTTATTTCCAACTTGAAACGGCAGGGTGCAACACATCACGTAATCCCCCACCAAGTTTAACTGAAAGATTAATCCTTTGGCATTCCGAATTATTTGGGTTTGGAGTAATTCAACCTTGAAAACCCCCGAAATATTGATGAAAGTCAGACACTGTTTTTTCGAACTTCGATAACAATTCTACTGGATAAAACATGGCCCCATACACATAGCTGAGTGGCTACAATCTTCATAGCTTGGCTCTCTACGCGTGCCGTGTAAGAATTACACACTCAAGCTACTGAAAAAATATTTACGACTAGTCGCGAATTTATTCACGACTAGTCGCAGAATTATTCACGACGTCGTAAAAAATATTTGCAACTAGTCGTGAAAATATTCGCGACTAGTCGTGAAAATATTCGCGACGTCGCGAAAATATTCGCGACTCGTCGTGAATAAATATACGACGTCGCGAAAATATTTGCGACTAGTCGTGAAAATATTCGCGACGTCGCGAAAATATTCGCGACGTCGCGAAAATATTCGCGACTTGTCGTGAATAAATATACGACGTCGCGAAAATATTCACGACTGGCTGTGTCCCTTCAGGGCCACCATACGTTTGGGTTATGTCACGATGACGTCATCAATTCTTGAGTTATGAATTTTCAAAGTTTATTAATTCAAAAAATAATAACTTTTGATCTACATGATGGGTTGTTACAATCGACACATCATCGGAAAGTTCGTTAAAAACTCCGTAAATGCCTCGCACACGTGATCCCATTTTGAGCTCGTCTTCTGGTTCAAAATCGAGTTTGAAAATTCACAATTTCTTGTATAAAGAACTACGAAATTTCCCCATTGGTTGTGCGTAACACTTGTGGCGTACACGTGTAGTGTATTAGGCATAATTTATTTGGTGGCATGCTGCCAAGTTTGTTGTACTCTGTGCCATAGCGTGATATGCATAGAGCTATATAGCTATGCAGAACGCTGCGAAAACGATTTCATTTCAATCTTCAGCGTCAAATTGGGTGAAGGGCGTTTTGGGCCCACGGAATTCACGTCAGTATTACGATATCTATTACTTCTTGAACTTAGCATAATCATCAATTGTTTTGATTATTTGTTAAAACAACTATCCAAGTTATTTTGAGTTAAATATTTTGAAGAAAAAAAATCTCTGAAATAACATAAGCCCTTTCAAACTTTCTCTAGTAGGAAAGGACGTTACGTAAACTAATCTATTTCTACCTCCATGCACAGACATGGATGTTACAATACAAAACATTCAAAGAAAACAGAATGGTTAAAGCATAAGGCCCAAGCAATTAGGAGTGGTCTTGCTAAAATAAACTGCCGGATTAAACAAAACTTTAGTACAAACAAATCAATAAAACAATCCAGATTTTCATCTTCTTCTTCTCTTCGTCCCTAGTCCTCGAACAAAAGCACACTTCCCAAACTCGTATGAACTTGAAACTTCGCACATAGTTAGATATGCATTAGGAGTGGAATAATGTGTTAGTTAGGTCATGATGACGTCATCCATTCTTGAGTAATAAAAATTCAAATTATTATTTCAAAAAATCATTATTTTTAATCCACGTGTTTTTTTTTAATTCTTTTTAGAAATATTATCAATAGAGCGCGAAAAAGCTTCATGAAGAATAGTCTTCGTTCAAGGCAGTTAAAACATACATGCCCCTTACAGTCTTTTCTTCAGTCGTCAGTCAATATTTCCTAAGTTCATATTTCCTAAACTACATAAGCTATTTTGACAATCTGTCAACATATGAAAGGGCTTTACGTACTTGACAGAAATGAATATGTTGGTGAACTTTCGTTGACCTTTTGACCTGTTTAAACGGGAAGTGACTGTGAAATGATTTGAAAGGACGTGGTTTATTGTCTTTTATGTCGAAATAAACATCCTTTGATGCTTTACCATCACACCATACAAGTCTGGCAAAGGTCTGGTTTAAATATTACCGATGACGTCACCAAACATACACTTTTACTAGATGACGTAATCACGTGGTTTTGACAGTTTTTGTAATTTGAATCATTTATTACAAATCTTGAGAACAAAGCAAGGTGTAATATTATTTGTTTTTTTTAATCCAGGCTTTTACTCCCGGAAACCGAACACCTTGAGTTTGTTCACAAACTCTCAATCTCTAGTTCTATTTATATCGTTTTAATGTTTTCTCAAAAAGTAAAGCATTTCATGGAACAATATTTAAAGAGAAGTCTTTCACCATTACCTTCTGTAAACCCTGTAATATATTTGTAAATCTGTGAACTTTTTTTCTGTACCGAAAATGTAAAATAGCTTTAAAGGAACATGACACAATTATTGTGTGTTTTTTTTTGCTTACAAAATAGTTGCTTGCAGTGTAAGCACTTCATGCAATTCACCATAACATAAACTGACAATCATGTAAAAGGTTATTAGATCGATCGGCCATCCATGGGTCACGAGAAAATAGAGAGAAAAACACACGATTAAATCAGATTAATTTGCATGACATCGATATTGGGTTCGCCAAGGAACACAAACTCAACAGCCTTAAGTGAAGTAATTTATACCATTATAAGAGGGGTTTTCTTAACAGTTTGGTAATCGTTTTAACTTTTCTTAAAATCTACATTTCAGCTTTTGTGTTCATTTTACCAAGGGTCTGTCGATTCCTGATGGAAAGAATTAGTTTGGTATATAATTCTTAATGACAAAAGGAGAGATTTATTGTTCGAACGAGTGACTGGAACCGAGAGGGTTCTCACTCTAGCCTGGTTAGTGAAAATAATAATATTGAGTTTTTATATAGCGCTTTTTCACTCCCTACGGGTGTCTCAAAGCGCTTCAAGGTATACTGGTCTTCACTCCTTAAACCATCTCAGCTCCCTGGGGAGTATACAGCCTCGTGCAACAAATACGCTACTCGGCTAAATCAATCACAAGAACCATCTCTGCCCTCACAGGTACCCATTTACCCCTGGGTGGAGAGAAGCACTACTAGTTAAGTGTCTTGTTCAGGGACACAAGTGTCACGACCGGGATTCGAACTCACACTCTGCTGCACAGAATCAGCAGAGCTTGAATTCGGAGTTCTTAGTGGACTGATAATAACATTGCAACGCACATGGCCACTGAAACAGTGATTTACATGCAAATATACATCGTGCATGATATTTCTGGCATTCAAAGGAATTCTTTAGGTAGAGCCTCATTCATTTCTTATGACTTTAAATTTAACAAAAATTGTATAGCAATAACCTGTCCTTTTGAACAACCCAATGGATGAGCAAACTCCAAGCAAGAAATGTACGCTCACAGTTTGAAACTAAGGGCAGTGGACACTGTACTTACTCAAAATAATTATTAGCAAAAACCTTTCTAGGTAACGAGTAACGGGGAGAGGTTGATAGTATAAAACATTGTGAGAAACGGCACCCTCTGAATTAATGTAGTTTTCGAGCAAGAAGTAATTTTCCACGAATTTGATTTCGAGACCTCTGATTTACAATGTTGAGGTCTCGAAATCAAGCATCATTAATATCTCGCAACTTCGACGACCGATTGAGCCCAAATTTTGTACAGGCTTGTTACTTTATGTTTATGATGGTACACACCAAGTGAGAACACTGGTCTTTGACAATTACCAAACGAGTACAGTGCCTTTAAGATTATAACGAAAATGATGAGCCTAATAATATGACTTGATGTGTGAAGTCCTTAACTTCCCTCTCAACAATAATTGCAAAATTGGGGTTTACAAGAATGTATTGCTCTTTTTGTTTTCCTCTTTAGAGAGACATCTTCTTGGGCGTTATAAGCTTTGGTCTGATTGGATATTACTTATTGACGATGTTACCAAGCGTCTACAAACATGTTGAGAACATTGTACACATTACAAACAATCTCACTTGTGTGAACGATAGACCACCTATCGTGAGAAGATTCCGCAGCAAAGGGTTGCCCACAAATACAAATATGACTAAATTACTTACTAGCGATCAAGCTATAACTGCGAGAAGATATCATCACATGCACTCGTCTACAGGGGGCCAATGTAATTACAGGGTTCAAGTGCACGACACAAATGAAAGAATTAAGAAATTGAACATAATATCTCAAACCAACATACTCTGTGATAATCACTGCAACATTGAGCTTATAGTCGCCAATGAAAACAACAAGTTTAAAGGAATGGACGCAGTTGTCTTCCATATAGCGAAAAGCCAAATTCCAAAACCCCTTCCTGCACCAGCAAACCCCAAACAGACGTGGCTATATTTCTCGATGGAATCCCCGATTTCAAACGCACGGGAAAGAGGTTTCCCAATCAACCGCCTATCCGTTCACGCAACCTGGCCATACCACAGGGGCTCCGACATAAGCGTCCCGTTAGGAATTTACCGAACAGGGATGCCCATGACTAATCGGACAAAATCACCCGAAGAATGGGTTGCAGGAAAGAACAAATTGGTTGCATGGATGGCCAGTAACTGTCACGGCACTTCCTGGCCAAGGACTGCCTTTGTACAAGCACTGAATAAGGTTATCAACGTCGATATGTACGGAGGATGCGGAAACCTAAAATGCCCACTTGCATTTTAGTCTTGCATATAATAATCATATAAATCTCTGCGTTACACTATCAACGGAATGATGATTTAAAGGCGAAGTTATCACAAACAAAGACAACGAAAAAAAGTTGCATAATTTGGTCGGTATTCTGCATGACGTTGAAATCTTGAATGTAGCTGTCAAAATACAAAATTACAAAGTATTTATTTTTAAATTGTCATGGATTTCTAGAATAGTCGAGTAAATTCTGGACAACATCAAAACGAAGTGAGATTAATATAACAATAAAGTTATGTTATTACTTTTTGTATTACAATAACAACAATTTAGCTTTGGGTCATCAAGAAAGTGTTGGGTGACTAAACTCCTTTCTCATTAAAGGTACTTGACACTATTGGTAGCCACTGTATTAGTTACCATTATATATTTTTTGTTAACAATCAATGGAGAGCTGTTGATAGTATAAAACATTGTGAGAAACGGCTTGCTCTGAAATAACGTGTTTTCGAGAAAGAAGTAGTTTTCCACTTAAATTTGAATTCGGTTTTGAGGTATCAAAATCAAGCATCTTTATGAAACACACCAATTTTGTGTGACAATGGTGTTCCCCATTATTATCTCGCAACATCTACAACCAATTGAGTTCAAATTTTCACAGGTTTGTTATTTTGTGCATAATAAATGTTGAGATACGCCAAGGGAGAAGACTGGTCTTTGACAGTTGCCAAAGGTGTCCAGTGTCTTTAAGACGGGATAAACAAAGTTATCTCGTATGTCCTTGTTTGAACCTGTGCTTGAAGCTTCTTGTCGGATATGGGTTGTTTGTGTTTCTGAAAACAATCCGAAGACTTTCCGTTTAAAGCCAGTGGACACTATTGGTAAATGTCAAAGACCAGTCTTCTCACTTGCTGTATCTCAGCATGCATAAAACAACAAAACTGTGAAAATTTGAGCTCGATTGGTCGTCAGAGTTGCGAAATAACAGTGAAAGAAAAAAAAAACACCCGTGTCACACGAAGTTGTGTGCTTTCAGATGCTTGATTTCGAGACCTCAAATTCTAAACTTGAGGTCTCGAAATCAAATTCGTGGAAAAATAGTTCTTTCTCGAAAACTACTCCACTTCAGAGGGAGCCGTTTCGACTCACGATGTTTTATACTACCAACCTCTCCCCATTACTCGTTACCAAGTGAGGTTATATGCTAATAATTATTTTGAGTAATTACCAATAGTGTCCACTGCCTTTAAATTTGGTCTTGTGGCAAATAGCTGCAATCTGACTTGAGCTGTCAATCTGCTAAGACGTACAGTTAGAATTTTCACTGTTGAACTGCCGAGACAAAAGAACTCTTTTATTGCAACTATGTGGGTTGACATTTTCCATCTATTTAGGGACATTGTAATATTTAGTGGTTATTCATTGTTGATTTATAATAGTGTAGCGGAAATGCATGTGACGAACATGTGACTGTTTAGTGAAGTCCATGTGTTTGCATGTGTTTGCTGTGTGGCTGGGCGATCGGGGCAAGTGGGCGGAGCCTAAGCGCTTGCAGTGACTCAGGCTGGCAGGGTGCGCGTGCGCAGTGACTCAGGCTGGCATGGTGCGCATGCGCAGTGATCAGGTTAGCGTGCGCGGTTAGCGATCTGGGACCGCATGTGTAGAGGCATGGCACCGGGGGCTAGCGTGTAGAGGGCAGTTACGAGTCAGGTGTGTGTAGCGGAAGACCTCCAAGAGGAGGTGCTGTGTAAATAGTTCGTGGATGGAGCGGGAGTGATCATAAGTTAATTTTTCTGTACAAAGTGTATATATTAGTTTGTTCATTCTTGCATATTGAGTTTATCCTTGCATTTTATGTGATAGGCCAGGGGTCTTATACGTGTTTATTTTGTATTCTTATATGATAGGCCGGGGGTCTACGGAATTGTTATTGCATAAGTTGTTGAGTATTTCTAGGTGTATTTCATGTAATTGTGTTATTGTGACACACTAGTCGAGTGTAACGTTTCCAGTCACAAATGCTTTGGCTTGTGACAAGGTAAAGAACACCTTCTGGTAGTGTAAGAATTAAGTTAGGCTGTGATTGTGGTTTTGGACACGCTAGTTGAGTGTATAGTTTCCGGTCGCAAATGCTTTGGCTTGTGACCAGGTAAAGAACACCTCCTGGTAGTGTAGGAATTAAGCTGGGTTTTCGTGGTTTTTGTGCTGCATTGGGAACGTGTAAAGGCACACTGTTAAAGCTTTTGGCTTGCAGTAAGTGTGAGCACAGTTCGGGAAGTGTGGTTTGGTGTGGTTACTTTCGGGTATTTGTTGTTTTCTTGTATTGGTGGTTGTACCCAATATTTAGTGCTCTGTGAGCCGTTGTGCAAATATAAGGGTTTCAGATATATAAAGTAAAAGTAAAGAGAGGGTTACATGATTACAAAGTAAGTGTCATCAGGTTACAAAGTAGGCGTCATCAGGTTACATGGTTACTTTGGGTCTATCAAAGGGTTACTTAGAGCTACTTTTGATAAAGCAAAGGGTTACTTAGAGTGGCTTTGGGTCTAGCAAAGGGTTACTTAGAGCTACTTTGATAAAGCAAAGGGTTACTTTGAATTACTTTTGATAAAGCAAAGGGTTACTTAGAGTGGCTTTGGGTCTAGCAAAGGGTTACTTTGAGTTACTTTTGATAAAGCAAAGGGTTACTTGTGGTTACATTAGAGCAAGGGTATGTGTATTCATGGGGTATGCAGTAGTACTGATTTAATGTGTTGTTGAGATGTATATTCATTGACCCTGAGAGAAAAGTGCTTAATAAACGAATCCCTGCCCAATTATGTATATGATTTGATTGAATATTGATTGTGCAATAAAGGATCTAGTGATCAGTTTTACCGACAGCCAATTTGTCAAGGTTTCTTTGCTTACGTGTAACTTGTGTTTGTGTACCTAACATAATTAGACTGATCATTACGCAATCGGCGGTATATTTCCTCCAAAACGGACCTCGTCTCACAGCCTTTAGACCCCTCGATGGTCTTTAAGCCTAGAGAATAGTTAGGCCAAGGATCAAATTGTAATTTGCCTGTAATAGTTTGCAATTGCCCGCCACAATAGTTATACTGATTGAGTCCAAATGCTAGATTTGTCATTTTTATTAGGGATTAATTTTCATAACTGATAAAGATTAAGTGTAACCATCAGTTAAAATTCTTCTTCTTCTTGATTTGAGTTAATTCACGAATTACTGCTCGAGGTCGTTCTGACAATCAGTTTTACCGTTTTTCAAGATGGTCCATGAGTATCAGGGTTTTCGTGTTTATTTAATTACGCGTTCATGTACCTTTTATTGTAATCTGATGGACTCTTATTTTTTTATACTCTCAATTTCTGGAGGCTTTGTGGAAATAAATTAATAATTAATGAGTAAATAAATAAATATATAATAGTAAGTTTGGATCTTTCTAATGTGCTTTATTTATCCATGCGAAATGGTAATAGCAGTATGTAAAATACACCAAATACTATTTAATAATAGAGTTGAATATCATAGGACTGCATTGAGTGCACATGACACTGATCTACCAAAAGTTAAAAGCCACATAATATTATTATTTTTTTTACGTAATATTAATTTGTGCAATCTCTAATAGTGAAGTTTCTTTTAGTGAACGGACATGTCCAAGTCAACTGGAAAAGAAACAAAATTAATTCACTCCTGATATGTTGACAGTTTCCCCCCTTCTTCTTATCAGCTTTTGTTTGCACACTCCTTCATCTAAATTTCTTTAGGCGACTACTCATTCATTCATTCAAACTTACATATTTTATTTGCATACTTTATGAAAACAGAGTACAAACCATTTTTTTGAAGGATTAACCAATGAACAAATATTTTTAACGAGGCAGAGAAAAATAAATAAATAGAGTATGGAGGCATCATCTGGAAGCAGAGGCTTATGTAGGGATGCCTGGGACAGACAATGGCCAACTCACTGACAGCGCCCCTATGCATCGTCTTGCATCAAGACTAGCGCGGACAACCGGTTATAAACACTGGCCATTATCAACGGTTTAAACATCCCCACGTGACGCGCTCTCCAGCAATAACGCGCCATTCGTGCAAAATAGTGGAGCGATTTTAACAATAGCATGACGTCCCAGGTGTGGGTTAAGTCGCGCTCGGGCCATTCTTACCCCCGAATGGCGCGCACCTCGGGCATTATCCTATACTTGATGATTGACCAAACAAGTAAAGATGCAATAAAGGCCGAGTAAAAAAAGAAACATGTTTAGCGTCCGGTTTTCTCAAAAAAAGGAAGGAGGAGGGGCTTTTTGCTTTTTTTATTTCAAGATGGCCGCCATTCTGTTTAAATGAAACACTTTGGGCAAGACATTCAGACAAGACATTCAGATTGTTTTAGCTGAAATCGCTTAAAATAACCCTTAAAAAAAAAAAAAAAAAAAAAAAAGAGGCGGCCTGTAGAAAGGAAGCGGGCGGGGACGCTAAACATGTTTTTTGTTTTTTTTAACTTGGCTTAAATAATACGTAGACTATACCATAGAGAAAAGACCAACGTGGTCCTTTCTCTATGGAGTTAGTACTTTACATTCGCCACATGATACCACATTGCAGGCTGGCATTATAATTAATCTATAGTTTAAAACCACATTATTGAGTGGTCAGACAGCTGTAGTTTAAAATTAGGAGGGTCGATAGGACTCAATTTATTTACACCGTGCACCAATGGGACGCTTGGTGGCGCTTTTGGGACGCTTGGTGGCAGCAGACTTACCAGGTAAAATCCATTGTTCTCGGCAATGTACGCATGCTCAGAACTACGTAAACAATGGAAATTGCCATCTAGCGTTCCAAAGTCTCCCATTTTAATGTGATAACAAAAATATTCGTTTCACAACATGAATCTATTTACTTTTTACAGCATGAGAATGCCTGACATTAGCAATAAAAAACGATTTTTTGTTTTATTTCCAGCACTCTCTTCCAGCTAACCCTTCAATTAAAAACATACAGGCTCACACTTAAAGGCAGTGGACACTATTGGTAATTACTCAAAATACTTATTGGCATAAAACCTTACTTGGTGACGAGTAATGGGGAGAGGTTGATTGTATAAAACATTGTGAGAAACGGCTCCCTCTGAAGTGCCATAGTTTTAGAGAAAGACGTAATTTTCCACGAATTTGATTTCGAGACCTCAGATTTAGAACTTGAGGTCTCGAAATCAACCATCTAAATGCACACAACTTCGTGTGACAAGGGTGTTTTTTTCTTTCATTATGTTCACGCAAGTTCGATGACTGTTGAGCTCAAATTTTCACAGGTTTGTTATTTTATGCTTATGTTGAGATACACCAACTGTGAAGGCTAGTCTTTGACAATAATAATAATAATAATGAACCATTTTTGTAGAGCGCATATCACAATCACAGAGAAGTCCCTATATGCGCTTTGAGATGAAAAAAAAAGAGAAGTAAAAGTACCACAATTACCAATAGTGTCCACTGCCTTTAATGTTCAGTGAAAGGACTTGGGAAATTTTTGTTTCATCTCGCCCCAAAACTTCGGAAGAAAAAGATGCTCGCTCTTGATCTTTCTGGCGAAGAAAGATCCTAAGACAACTGGCCCTGCTTGAAACATACCACCGTCTCGCCCAATCGGTAGGACCGAAAACAGAAAAGTGCCTCCATCAGCCAGCCAAGTTGAAGCTAGTAAACATCGATGTCAGCAAGACATTTCTCAATATTTTCGAAGATCACCATGGGCCAAACTTTTATCACGTTTGTGCTCACAACACACATTCAGATCAGATCAGGCTGACATTCAAAATAGTAAGTTTGACCCTCAAAAGTGTTTATTCATTTTGCTATATTATTTTGGGGAAAATGTGAGTTGTGAGTTTCGGCTCTGTTGTTAATGTTATGGTACACCTTGCACCACTGAGCCTACTGAGTGACATCATTTTCACCCAGCAACCCGGAGGTTCGTCAGTCTGGGTAAAGTGCAAGTAAGTGTACAACAAACAACAATGGAATGAAAAATGTGAACAAAATAACCACACCTCAAATTGAAAGTTGGTAAAACTGATGTCAGCATTTAAAACATGGCCCTGATTTAATGGTAAGATAAAAAGTTTCCTTGTAACTTCTAAAGCGCTTGCAACTTGACCTATGTTATGTTTTTTCTAAAACAACTTATAAACTTTTATATTTTACCACTTTCCAACATGAGGGTTTATAACTTGATGAGTCGAACAAGGTTAGTATAATTCATGGTAACGGGTTTAAAATATTAACAAATAACTCAAAATTCAAGAACTTAAAAATAAAAATAAAATTACAAAATAAAATTATTTTCCTACCTACCTACCTGGAATTTTTTAGGGCCGTTAACCTAAACACAACATTTATTTTGTTTGGCCTAAGCGCTAATATGACGTTCAAGTTTGGAAAACACGATTGTACCAAGGATTATTGTAATCTATGTAAAGAGATGGTGTCCTTTGATCATGAGTGTTTTATAAAGGTTGTACCAAAAGATAGAGACACATCAAGCCCCATTTTGGCAGATACTATGAAACTCCACGGAAACTCCGCTTATGGTAAATCCGTAACCAATCAAGAAATGCAGGCAAGTTAAAGTATGCAGCGATTCAGACGCCTTGCAGTGTATCAATGACTCCCACTTTCCAGCTTTACATGTCATTGAGGAATTTATGAATGAGCTTCGGATCACTAAACTAAACTGAATCTAAACCTCACCATTCAAAATAGGTTTCTTTGCATGCCAATATGAGAATGTTAGTATTTTATTTTGACTTTTTGACCGAATACATCCATCCGTCTGACTTTCAGGTGCAAGATGTAAAGGACACTTAGATGATATGATCAAACCAGAAAGAAAAACGGAATATATCCTTAACAAACCCAAATGGTGTTGGAGAGAAGACAACCCTCAGCATCATGCATTTGACAAGAGAACCCCAGAACTTTTTAAGGTACAATGGGAGGGTGACGGAATTGTAGCACTGTGTAGTAAAACCTACTTCAGTTTTGGTGAGAAAGACAAATCTAGCTGCAAAGGACTCAACCAATGTACAAATGAAATAACCAAACAGAGATATTTGGATGTATTGGAATCTCAGAGGGCAGGGGTTGGAACCAACCTTGGGTTTAAATACCTTCATGACCTTACAATCTCACAGAATATATCCCTTGACAATGCTTTGACAACGGGAAAGTTAAAAGGTAATTTCTTGAATACTGGTGTCTCTCTTCGGAGGAGATCGAAAACTTAAATGAAAGACTGTATCAACTTATTTGTGTGGAGGAAACAACTTTACCCGGACAAAATGATCTACCAGAACCTAACTATCAAGAAAATCACACGGGACAGAACGCAATACTCAGTCAAGAGGAATTCAGTCAAGACGGTCTTTACTAGGACCAGGGAACCGAAGAGGGGTGTGCTGTAGAATTCTGTGATTGGTTGTTTCAATCTCCGTATACTAAAAATAGTATCAGTATTGCCCATAATATGAAAGCCTACAATATTAACTTTATACTCACATATTTGTACAATCATGCAGTTATTCCCGAAGTGATTTATACGAGGGCTAAAATTATATGAGTATATATGTTTTTAAGAGACATTTATCACATTACTGTGTCAGTCAGTGTTCTGAAAAATGTATATTCTAAACTTGTGCAAGTTCTGTTTGACTGGCCAATATTTGTGTGTTTGCATACAGGTATTGATATCACAAGTACCACGCTTTTGATGAAAAAGAATATCGTCGGTGGCTTGTCTATAGTTTATCATAGGTATCATGAAGAAAAAAACATATAGGAGGGGGCGACAAATTATGACAAAATATTAATTGGCTTTGTTGCCAATGCCTAATATTTGTGGGCACTAATGCAAAATATGCCAACTGGTGCCTTTGTTAGACGAAAAGCCAAGGAAAACTGTGGGCCGACACAGAGTCAAAAGTATGGAATAAAGGCCACAGAATATACATATTCTACACAAATTCAAGGAAAAAAAGAAAACGGGTAGTTACAGGGATATAACCTTATTGAGATATACCAATGTCAATGGGAAACAGAAATCAAGGGAAACTTAGATTTGAGAAAATTCTTTCAGACAATCCGTCCCCTACACTACGACTAAAAAAGAATGACCTGGCGTGAGATCCTGAATTTCATCGCTAACGGAATGATTTTTGGGCTGGTAGAATGTGATTTGCATGTTCCTCCAGCATTAAAAGAAGTGTTTGAAAAAATGACACCAAGCTTCAAAAATGCTTTTATCAGTAAAAATAATATCGGTGATCATAATGCAAGATTATGCAGAGCGGGAAGGTTCCTGAAGACTCCTTATAAGAGTTTAATAGAAAGTATGTTTGGGGAGAATTTTTTTGTTGGCGACTCTTCTTCTCCAGTGGTACTTATCCATTGGAATCGAAGTACAACATATATACCAAGTGATCCAACACAGACAAAAAACTACGACCAATATGTCCAAAAAAGAATGACCCGGCGTGAGATTCTGCATTTCAATGTAAGAGATCGATGTTTGGCCTGGTAGAATGTGATTTGCGTGTTCATCCAACATTAAAAGAATTGTTTGAAGATATGACACCGATCTTCAAAAATGCTTATATCAGTAAAAATGATATCAGTGATCATAATGCGAGATTATGCTAAGCGGGAAGGTCTCCTGAAGACTCCTCTTAAGAGTTTACTAGGGAGTATGTTTGGGGAGAAAATTTTGTTGGCGACTCCACTTTTCCAGTGGTACTTATCCATTGGAATCGAAGCCAACAATCTTCGAGGCCCAGGAGGAAGTTTTTGAGGTTTACTCACGAGTGTTCACTGGCTCCTCGACAGACAGGGAACTTTCAACTGACCAACAGGCAATGTTTGTCGACAACAAAGTATATTTTGTCGCTGGTATTATCATAGGTAAATTTATGTTGTCACTGTGCTTGTTGAATGTATGTTCGTAAATATTACGTCAGTGTTCAGGCCCATGACAAACATCTGATAATGTTTCTTTACTCGATACTCAAGTGGTCCAATACAGATGAAAGGATTGTTTTAAAAGCTTTGGGGAGGCAGTTAGTCAAGCCACATGTGTAGGTGATAGAGACGCATCAAGGCCCATTTTGGCAGATACTATGAAACTCCACGGAAACTCCGCTTATGGTAAATCCGTGACCAATCAAGAAATGCAGGCAAGTTAAAGTATGCAGCGATTCAGACGCCTTGCGGTGTATCAATGACCACTACTTTCGAGCTTTACATGTCATTGAGGAATTTATGAATGAGCTTCGGATCACTAAACGAACACTGAATCTAAACCTCCCCATTCAAAATAGGTTTCTTTGTTCATCAGCACGCCAATATGAGAATGTTAGAATTTTATTTTGACTTTTTGACCAAATACATCCATCCGTCTGACTTTCAGGTGCGAGATGGAAAGAACACTTAGATGATGTGATCAAACCAGAAAGAAAAACGGAATATATATCCTTAACAAACACAAATGGTGTTCGAGAGAAGACAACCCTCAACATCATGCATTTGACAAGAGAACCCCAGGACTTTTTAAGGTAGAATGGGAAGGTGATGGAATTGTAGCACTATGTAATAAAACTTACTTCTGTTTTGGTGAGAAAGACAAATCTAACTGCAAAGGACTCAACAAATGTACAAATGAAATAACCAAACAGAGATATTTGGATGTATTGGAATCTCAGAGGGCAGGGGTTGGAACCAACCTTGGGTTTTAATACCTTACAATCTCACAGAATATATCCCTTAACAATGCTTTGACAATGGGAAAGTTAAAAGGTACCTTTGACAAGAATGGACTTCATCCACTTTGTAATCCTGTGCACAATATCTGGACGAGTTTAAAATGGGAATTGTTAACAAGTAGAAACTTGTCAACAAAGGGTTGACCATAAGTCAAGTGGGTCGATTAATACTCATGTCTGGGAGTATTAAACCATTAAACTTCAGTCAAGATAATTGGTGACAAAACACACATCTGGGTGGGGGCCGTTTTGAAGAACTTCAGTCAAACTAATAAGGACAAATATGCATCTACCGTAATTTTCGGATTATAAACCGTGGTTTATATGTTGATTTTGACATTTTTTTGAAATCCTGCGGTTTATTCTCCGGGCGGCTTGTAAGCCGACGTATAAATATTTAAGAGAAAAAACGGCATTTTTTAAAAGAAAGATCGTTCGTAAACTATTTTAATAATAATGTTTTTTTTCTTCAACGAGAACAAAAACCTGCCTGTGTGATGACAAAATCCTGTTGAAAATCCCACCACAATTGTATTCCGATCCGTGTTTCCTTTGTAAAACGTTTATCAACTGCCCTCAGCTCCCCCTCTCAGCGCAACTCGGGTTAGACTAGACTGGTGCCCGTCTATTTATCCTAGCGATCTCTACATGCTGACGTCAGACATTCAAGCTATACTCGTGTCTCAGCGAAATAGACTCGTCCCCTGTCTATTTATCCCACGATCTTTATATACTGACGTCAGACATCCAGGCTACACTCGTCGTGTCAGCCGGCCAGCGGTTTCTTCAGGTCAACCACGCACACCTCAACATCAGAATGGTGAATGGACGTACGCAAAGAACTATGCCGCGCCGGGGGTCAAACAAAACGTTTTCAAACCGCCTGATTGTTGAGTCCAGTAACATTGGGAATTTTATTTCCAGGCGGCGCAAATATGATGGCGTAGCGCAACCCGTCGGCGAACATCGCTCAATACGGTGCCCCCCAACATCGGTTGTGCAATTTCGAGATTGAGCAGCGCAATTAACAGATTGCTAGCTTTACGATCTCGCATGTGTACACGTGCATAATGTGCACGCTGCAGGAAACATTACTACACACACGCTACATCCGTCCGCCCGTCCGTCGTTGCAATATCTGTTGTGGATCCTCGTTGTGGGACTACAATAAAAGGGAGGGAGAAACAACCACTTTTCTTATTGAAAGACCCATTTCAACCTTATTTCCCGTCTACTCCGATGTTTAATAAAAGTGAATCCCCTGTCCTTATGATTACGCAAACAATAAGGTAGCGTATTTTGTTTCAACCGCTATACAATAAAAGTGAGGGAACAACTTTAGCCGTCCCCATTATTATTTCGTTTATATTTTATAAAGGAATTTTTTTAGGAGCTGTTTACATGTTTAAAAAATGTTCCTTTAAACATTGTAAACAGAAACAACAGTCATAGACAACTCTCGTTTGTGTTGTGGTACATGTAGCTCTGAAAAGGACTGTTTGGTTTTGGTTTGTCTATTTTCTATTTAAACAAAACGGAAGGCAAAGGATTCCTTGGATATAAATCTTCGCACTGTTTCTTTATCACTGTTTCTGCAGACGAATCCTATGTTGAAACGATAGTCAACGCACTGTCTGAAGTTAATTTTTATTGCAACACGATCTCACTTACCTACAAATAAAGTAGGATTTAACTTTGTCAATTTTTAAAACTGTTATTGGGTTTTTTCAGTATCACAATAATAAACGTATTTTCAGTTGTAACTTTCATCAATAATTATCCAACACAAACAATAATGTGGTCCCGCAAAGGGGGTGCTGCCAGCTTACAAAAAGAATACTATCCTATAATAGATCATTTCAATTATGATCAATAGTGTAAACTTCAATACATTTCTACGCAATTACGACGCAACTCCCACATTGCGGCAACTAAGACTGACTGATGTGCCGAACGCCTGTCACTGCACATCGCCACAAAGAGGACCGCAAACAAGCACGGCCCCTTTGTGTGTACGCATGCGGTGATTGGCCGTTTGATGATTGGCCGTTGTTGATTGGCCGGTGATAGTTCAATTCATAAAATCTTGGCTCAACTTCGGACGGATCGAGTAGAGCGGCTGCCCATTGTACAACAAATAGCTTGAACGTCTGACCCACGCTTCGAGGCTCGGGGCCCAGTCTTATCAAACGTGGACAACTTTTGTCTACAGAGGGCGATGCGATGCAGGGCAAAGTTCAACTATTTCTCGGTGTGCGTTGTCGACCGATCTTTGATTCACGGACAGTTTGTTCCTAAAGAAGTTCACAAAACATGGTAAACACAACCGATCATCAAATCGCAAATTCTTGAAAAGGGTTGTTGATGGAAACAAAGTATAACTCAGGACTGATAGTGTGAGATAAAAAAATCACCCGTAACGCGCGGCAGGTTTGCGTACTTCACTTCCGTGTTTTGAGGTTAGTTTTTTCATGTTTTTTATTTTTATTTTGGTCGCGGTTTATACGCCGCGCGGCATATACGCCGACACCTAAATATTTTTTTGTATATTTTGAGGAAGTGCGGTTTATACGCCGCGCGGTTTATAATCCGAAAATTACGGTATATTTGTATGTTTTGTTGAAATTTGTGCCGGTTTTTGCCGGTCCAAAGTTGGGGTTTTGCAAAGCGTGTGGATTCTTTTATCAATTCATGCTTCGCTATGTTTGTTGCGATGGGGTGCTGAAATTTTAAAAACGAAACAAAAAAATCTAAAAAACTATAGTTTTGTTACTTTTCATCCCTTGATGCCGTCTTCTGTTAATGCCTTATGCATTTGGTAATGTGTTTTGATGTCATAATTTAATGGAACAGTTGTTATTTCTTGTTTCTGACTTGGCCTAGGGCATACTTTACTACTTGTTTTACTACAGTATTGTTTAGTATGTAAATTTATTCAATATTTTTATAATTTTTTAATTTTGAAATTTCTTAAAATAGATTTTGTTTTACTAATAATGTTATTTTATTGGTATCATTAATTTTATGAAATCTCGTTATCACAGCTCTAAATAAAACTAAAAAAGGAAATGTTTATTTTTTTTTAGTACAGGCTACCACTTTCTTCATCCATAGGCTACCTACACTAAAGCCACATTCTAAAAATTAAAAAAACTATCGTATATTAGGCCTATTTATCATTTCAATTGACTTTATTAATGGGAAATTCATTTCGGCCATTACGTCGATAAGTTATGAAAACATTAAAATTACCTTATGTACAATCCAGGAAATATTTTTGGTTATTTGTGTTTGTTTTAATCTTCCGTTGCAACTTTGATCAACTTGGTCTTTTTTTTCTTTCTTTTTTTGTGTTTTTTTTCCTTTTATGAGTTTCTTTTCATTCGTTTGTGTTGAATGCAAGAGAATCTCACAGTTTTTGGAAAAGTGTTTCATATTTTTTGTTTGGTGGTCTTTCATATCTGTTTTCTTTTATGATGGAATGGTAATAGTGCTATCATGGTATCGGCATGGAAGAAGGAATTACACTTAAGTCATCAAGGCTGGTGGTTTGGTATCCTGTAGCCTGTACAGAGGAGAGGGTTTTTCAGAGTTCATGATTTCGTGTGTTTTGAGGGCCATCATTAGTAATCCTTAGAGGATGCCTTCAGATAATTTGTCAAATTTGTGGCATGCAAAGGGCAATTCCAGAAGATCGACAACCCATCTTGAAGGAAAGGCTTGCTGATCTTTTGAAGTCATCTTTTGACATCAATGTAAGGGAAGATCTTGCAGAAATTCATCCGCCGTTTATCTGCAAATTATGTGATGTCAAGTTGAGGAAATGGTGGACCAAGCACAGGACTGTGTTAAAGCTTCACGCAGTGGAAGTTGCCGTCTTGAAGACAGAGAAGTGTGATAAGACTTTACTAGGGGAAAGGGATGTTAATTTAAGCAAATTTGGTTCAATGTGGATAGAATGACCTGCAGCTACAACAAATTGCAATTATTCTTATCGATGACTTTCCATATTCTAAACAGCTTACTTATTTAGTAACACCCCTAAAATAAAAAAATTAATACCCCTAATGTAGACACCAACTAGATATGGTCCATCTTATTTGGAAACCCGCAATACAACTTACAGTCAAGACCCAAGATACACCTGTAGGTCATCACTTCAATCTTCCTAATCACTCCATTTCTGACATGATCTTACAGGGCATAGAGGCACTAGGCAACCACAGAGAGATTGTTCGCTTGAGTAGGGAGAAACTCTGGATTAGATGCCTCCAGACCATTCAACCCCATTATCTGGATATCCAAGAAGGAAACGACTAACAAACCTTTTCTTTTGCCGTCTCCTTTTTCCCCACAGCCTTCTAGCCTGAGCCTCACCCACTAATTAATTACTTTTTACCCCACCTCCCCACCCTTGATGTTGTCCTTTGTGTTTCCATCTTCTTGCTTGTGGTCAAGTCAGTCACTTCCCTTAACCCCCCTTTTTTGTCTCCCTATTCATTGTTTACCCCCCCCCCCCATATGCTTTCTAACCCCATTCATGTATTTCCGCTTCACTGCTTATGTTTCACTTAGTTACCTGTTCATGTTTGTTGTGTTGTCAAAGACTCTGCTATGGTCGAAATGTCGGGCCATTAACTTTTTTTTGCATAAAACTTACAACAGAAGTTTGGTCAGGACTGTTCGCTAATGCGGGAACAAGGGGCTTTTGTCCAAGTCATCAGGGATTAACAGTCGCCCATCTATTTTATTGTGTACCAAAAGCTGGGTAGCAGGGGCAAGGAGATCATGAATATGCAGATGACGAAACCAAGCAGTGTGCATTCACCTGTTGATAATGATGCTAGATACAGCACCTCAGTCACACTATATACCGACAACTCACGACCCCTCATGACAACAATTTTTAAATGCATTTTAACAGAACTTTTAAACATAATTCAATCGTTGAATATGTACACAAGAATCATATGCATGTAAATCACTTTCAAACTGTTCAAATAAAACACATATCATCAAGTCAAGCAATGTCAATTTTGTCATAAATTTGTAAACTGGTAAACATGACTTACCCGAACTAGTCACTGCCGACACTGGTCAGACGAAAACTCAGTCAAAAACTACATATATTGCTTGGTGGTCACTGGATCACCAATTCGGAAATTCCCTTTCGCGGACATCTCAAAAAATAATGAAGCAACCGACTCGTCTGACTCTGAGACATCCCGTTCCAGGGCGGGCACGACGAAGGGCGGTCGCCGCTTCTGTTCTGTGTGAATCTTCTTCCAAGTTCCAGTTCCAGACTCCAGTTACCGGTTCGTCACCCCTCACTCAACTATCTTTATCGTGAAGAGAGGCAGTCATTTTAGACGTTATGGCTTTTGGTTTTTCGCATTTTTAGGCTGAAATTCGTCTTACATGGTCGTACAAACCATGGAGGAATAAATTTTATTCCTCCATGTACAAACCAACCCTGCACAGATAATCAAACTCACGTCAGTTCGTAACGAACGCTAACTGAAGAATGCTACTTTTGCGCGCGCGTGCTCAACATTGTATTTAGTCGGGTGCCTCTTACTATTATGGCTATTTGCATTAAAGTTAGTCTCAAGTCGTCTGGATACCAACCTAAGAGTAAGATGACGCTACCGTATGAGGGCGCTATCTGATCATCACGATTGATCTTCTCAAAAAATTCACTTCCATCACAATCCATATCCATTTCACAAGTAAAATAAATGTAGTCATTCCAAGTAACCATACAAAACTAATAAGGGAAACTGGAGGCAAATCCCGATTAGCAGTTGCTTTATATTTTTGTGTTAGGTATTACAGACTACAGTATCGCAGAACTGATTGCTAAGGTTACTGATTGCAGTATCGAACCAGATCCAGATCGAGGGCCCAATTTCAAAAAGCTGCTAAGTACAAAAATTTGCTAAGCATGAAATTTCTTCCTTGATAAAAACATGATAACCAGCCAAATTTCCACGTGATTTTCAGGATAAGCAAACAACAGCTGATCACCAATATGCAACAAATGGAAATTTAGTCGATAATCCCGTTTATGAAGGAAGAATTCAAGCTAAGCAAATTTTGGTGCTTAGCAGCTCTATGAACCTTGTTTTGCCGACAAGAGACTGGACTTAAAACAGACATAACCGGAATAGGGACAAGAAACAAAACAAACCAATAATAAAAGTCACAACATGTTTTTGGTCGGGCAAACACTCTTACAGTACCGTAAAAATGCAAAAAATAGTTAATGGCTCGACGTTTGACTCGAAAGCATAAAAAGGAACACAGATAGGCTTAAAGGAGACACTTAAAAAAGCAAGTCTAGACATCAAAATGATTATTGGGCTTACATGAAACATCCAGTTAGAGGGCAAATAATTATGTGCCATGTATGAAATTGTACAGGGTCAGCTAGTAAGTTACTGTGAACAGCAACGAGCAAAATGGCAGGGGATGGACAATTTTAACCAATCAAAATAAATATGTAGTAGCCTACCAGTAAATAACAATAACATAGTAATGCAAGGTATGCACCTGACGATAATAATGTGAACAGATACATTTTAAGTTCATGTTGGGATGAGCTGATTCCTCCCCAAACAAAACCAAACACACGGAAACATTATTAGCTTGGAGGTAGAAATGAGACACGTAACCGGGAGTGGGTAGAGCTTAAATCCCTTGCTTAGAGCCCAGGTCAAAATTCCAGTTGAACCTAGTTAAACTGGGTTTAACTGAAACTAGTAGAAAACCAGTTGAAAAACTAGTTAAACACATTTAAAACCAGTTGGTTTAATATAGAAAATGGACAGAAACTGGTTTATAATTTCAACCTAGTTGAACACAGTTAAACCTAGTCCAAAACAGTTGGTTAATATGGAAAATGGTCTCCAGTTGAACCAGTTGAACCAGTTGAACCAGTTGAACCCAGTTAAAGCCATTGGACCCTTCCGGTACAGAAACAAAAGAAAAGTTCACAGATTTACAAATAATTTACAGGGTTTACAGAAGGTAATGGTTAAAGACTTCTCTTGAAATATTAGTCCATAAAATGCTTTACTTTTTGAGAAAACAGTGAAACAATATAAATTCTCGTTAGCGAGAATTACGGATTTATTTTAAACACATGTCACGACACGGCGAAACAAGAGTGGGTTTTCCCGTTATTTTCTCCTGACTCCGATGACCGATTGAGCCTAAATTTTCACAGGTTTGTTGTTTTATATATAAGTTGTGATACACGAAGTGTGGGACTTGGAGAATACTGTTTACCGAAAGTGTATAATGGCTTTAACTAGGTTCAACTGGAATTTTGACCTGGGAGCCCATCCCTATCGAGGATGGTGTGATCCCTGCCTTTTGGGTGTAAGTAAGAAAACTTTGAACTTGTAAAAAATACACACTTTCTGAAGTTTTTGGGTGTTTACATCATCATTTTATGATGCGCAAAATAAAAACTCACTTGTTTTGGGATACAGCTACCATCAGTGTCAAACAAAGGTGTATTCGACCATCCCATTTGCATAACAATGTGATCACCATTTGCATAACAATATACATTTGTACTTAAACCATGATTTTGAGGTTCAATTGTTATGAACAAGTCAGATTCCGTTGAATGTTCTTTGAGCCAGTTCTGTTTGCATTTATTCAAATGTTTCTTAAACAAAACAAAAACAATCTCCATTACTTTATGTATTGATATTCTAAACTGACTGACCAGGACAGCAATCTGTACTCCTTTCAGGTAAATGTTTGTAAAGCTTTTATGTTAAGTCAATACAAGGGTTTTAAAAGCAACAGAAACAAAGCAAAGTATACAGTACTAAACAGCTTGAGTCGGTAAAAGATACAACATCTTTAGCAACAAACAACCACTTAAAACTATCGATATTCAGTAATTAACAAGTCAGATTCCAATGAATGTTCTTTTGTGCCAGTCCTGCATTAATTCCAAAAGTATCTTCCAAAACAAAACAAAACAAGCTCTATCACTTTATGTAGTGATACTTTAAACTGACTGACCAGGACAGCAATCTGCACTCCTTCTAGGTAAATGTTTGTAAAGATTGAGTAATGATAGGCCAAACTTAAAAAGAAACAGAAACAAAGCAATTTTTATACAGAACTGAACAGCTTGAGACTGAAGAAGATACAAAATATTTAGCAACATTTTTAAAGCCATTGGACCCTTTCGGTTCATAAAAAGATTAACAGATTTACAAACAACTTACAGGGTTTACAGAAGGCAATGGTGAAAGACTTCTCTTGAAATATTAGTCCATGAAATGCTTTACTTTTTGAGAAAACAGCAAAACAATATAAGTTCTCGTTGACGAGAATTACGGATTTATTTTTAACACATGTCATGACACGGCGAAACGCACGGAAACAAGGGTGGGGGTTTCCGTTGTTTTCTCCCGATTCCGATCACCGATTGAGCCTAAATTTTCACAGGTTTGTTATTTGATATAGAAGTTGTGGTACACAAAGTGTGGGCTTTGGACAACACTGTTTACCGAAAGGGTCCAATGGCTTTAACACATAAAGAACAATTTCGCTAATAAATCAATTATAAAGATGTAAATGAAAACTTGGATAATTTTTTTAAAGTGTCAAAATTTTATCTGATGCAATCATTTTGTGAAATAATTCTTAATTACTTTTAAAAAATACAAAATATTTGTCTTGGAAGCAAATTTGAATAATTCTACTATGCCACAATTTGTTAAAGCAAACCCTCTACTTCCAAGTTCAGATTGGTGACAATGTTAGAAAAAACAATGGAACTTAAGATGCCTAAAAGAAGTATGTATGTAAGATCAACTGGCTTCATGTATATTATTTGATTAAGGGATGAGGTTGGTTCGTATTCCACTCTCGTCAATTCTTTATCAAAGCCCAAAAACCATATCACAATTTACCCAGTCAGTTTCCCTTGTGGTTTATATTGATATTAAAAAAAAAAAAATTATAATAAAGTAAAAAATTAAATATAGGATTTGAGGCATTGCATTGTGAGGTATCATTCGGGGAAAGCTCAACTGGTAGCACACCGGCACATTATTCTGGAGGTCGTTGGTTCAAATCCCACTCTAGTCAATTCTTTGTACAAGTCCAAAATATCACATCAAAATTTACCCAGTCAGTTTCCCCTTTTGGTTTATAATGGGTGCGTTCGTTTAGCTTCCCTGGGTCGACCCCGTTGTGTGGCGTTTTTTTTCTTCCAGGACGAACGTGTGCAGATAACTACCCACATGTGCCTGGGAAAAAAAACCACCGCACACCGGGGGCGACCTAGGGAAGCTAAACGAACGCACCCATTGATATATTTTTTAATCATATAATAAAGTAGAAAATAAAATATAGGATTTGAGGCATTGCATGGTCGGGTATCAATAAGTTTGCGGTAACAGTGTGTCTCTACTTGCTAAAAATAAAAGTTTTCATATGAATTGTAATCCCTGAATACCTTCGAGTCTGGATCGATTGCACCTCTCAGTGTAAGTCCCTTGGTCTAAATGCTCCAATCTGATTTTAAGTCTTTCAAACCATTGATGAGTAACAGCACCTTTGGAATGATGAAACCTCTTCTTCACCTTTGACCCTGTCTTGGGTCCCTAAACATAATGAAAACGGAAGATACACATCATAAAAAAGGATGATAAACATCATTGGTAAAATGTACTTTGTACACTTTTACAAATTTTACAAATTTTATTATGATGTCTTACATTTTGTTTCCTTTATGTACAACAAGTGGAGAAAACATTTCTACAAAAAATACTGGTCAACAATATATAATTCATTTTTGCAGAATGGGGGGGGGGGGGGGGGTTATGTAAATTGCATTGATACAATAATTGGCCCTACACTGGTATAAATTATTACAGAGTTTAAACAGTCACTTTGCTACCAATTGGTTTCAGCAGGTATTACATCCACTGTAGTGGGCAAGAGGTTTCCTCATCAACCTAAGCTTGCAGTCTCCATATTTTGCACTTTCCTTAGAAATAAGGTTTAGTTATCAACTTTTTAACAAATTAATTGAACTTCAGTATACACTGTTCAACAGGCCAATCAGCAGCATATAAAGCCCTTTAAAGTTTGGGCTGCTACAATTTCTTCAAAATTTTTAGTTTGAATTTTTAGTTTGAATTGTTATTTTCAGTTGGAAAAATATGGAAAAATATGACAAGAATGCCATAAATTGTCTGTTTTTTGTTTTGTTAACCTTGAATGCTGCTAATTGCCCTTTCATCAAATTCATGACTCGTCAGTTGAACTTGCATATTTGTTAATTATTTCCAGTAAACTATGGATTGTGTTGCCACTGGATCCACAATCATATCGGACTGTTGGAAAGCCTATCATTGCCTTAGTCAGGAAATTTTAAATATCTCACAGTAAACCACTCCTTAAATTTCGTTGATCCCACCACTGGCGTACCTACTCAAAATATTTGAGTGCAATTGATGGCAGATCAAAAGTAGTCTGCCGAGCACCCATGCTACCAGCTCTACCGACGCCTTCGGTTTCAGGCTGGCCAGATACATGTGGCACCGCCAAAATGCCTCAATCAACCACTTCGACCAAATCCCCATAGACATCCTGCTGTTGTACAAACAATCTAATTTTCTTCATCCATTTACAAACCACCCAAAACGCTTTGGACATGCAGCATATAAAGTGCAATTGATGGCAGATCAAAAGTAGTCTGCCGAGCACCCATGCTACCAGCTCTACCGACGCCTTCGGTTTCAGGCTGGCCAGATACATGTGGCACCGCCAAAATGCCTCAATCAACCACTTCGACCAAATCCCCATAGACATCCTGCTGTTGTACAAACCATCTAATTTTCTTCATCCATGTACAAACCACCCAAAACGCTTTGGACATGCAGCATATAAAGCCCTTTAAATTTTGGGCTGCTACAGTTTCTTCAAATTATACAAACTTATTAAGTGATAGTTATTTCAGTTAGAAAAAATACAGAAAAATATGACAAGAATGCCTTAAATTGTCTGTTTTTTTGTTTTGTTAACCTTGAATGCTGCTAATTGCTCTTTCGTCAAATTCATGACTCATCAGTTGAACTTGCATCTTTGTTAATTATTCCCAGTTATCTATGAAATATTTTGCCAATGGATCCACAATCATATCGGACTGTTGGAAAGCCTATCATTGCCTTAGTCAGGAAAATGTCTCACAGTAAACCACTCCTTAAATTTCGTTGATCCCACCACTGGTGCTCCTACTCAAAATATTGAGTGCAATTGATGGCAGATCAAAAGGAGTCTGCCGAGCACCCACGCTACCAGCAGCTCTACCGACGCCTTCGGTTTCAGTCTGGCCAGATACATGTGGCACTGCCAAAATGCCTCAATCAACCACTTCGACCAAATCCCCATAGACATCCTGCTGTTGTACAAACCATCTAATTTTCTTCATCCACGTACAAACGTGTACAGAACACTGCTGCTCGCCTCGTTTCTTGTCTGCCTCGTTCTCACCACATAACATCTGTACTAATGCAATTGCATTGGCTCAAAATTAAGTTTCGGAGAGTTTACAAAAATTTTCTGTTAACTTTCCAGGCTCAAACATGTCAATCTCCTGCTTATTTATCTGAACTTGTTCATCATTATTCCCCTACTCGGATTTAACAATCATCTCAACAGTCATTGCTTTCTGCTACTAGAGCTTCTTCCATTTTTTATGGCCACAGATCTTTTTCTTACACCGCACCGTTTCTTTGGAATAGTCTTCCTGTGCATATTCGCCAAGCTAATACTTTACAATGCTTTAAGTCCTTGTTGAAAACTCATTTGTTAAAAGCTTCTTTTTTGTAATTTGCCTATTTCTATCTTGTATCTTTCTCTAATTGTTTATTTTATTGTTTCTTTAATGCACTTAGAGGCTTTTGCATTAGGCGCTTTACAAATGTCTTATTATTATTATTAAACCACCCAAAACGTTTTGGACTGTACATGCAGCATATAAAGCTTTTTAAATTTTGGGCTGCTGCAGTTTCTTCAAATTATACACATTTATTAAGTGGTAGTTTTTGTCAGTTTGAAAAATATGGAAAAATATGACAAGAATGCCATAAATTGGCTGTTTTTGTTTGTTAACCTTGAATGCTGCTAATAATTGCCCTTTCGACTAATTCATTACTCATCAGTTGAACTTGCATCTTTGTTAATTATTTCCAGTAATCTATGAAATATTTTGCCACTGGATCCACAATCATATCGGACTGTTGGAAAGCCCATCATTGCCTTAGTCAGGAAAATGTCTCACAGTAAACCACTCCTTAAATTTCGTTGATCCCACCACTGGTGCTCCTACTCAAAATATTGAGTGCAATTGATGGCAGATCAAAAGGAGTCTGCCGAGCACCCACGCTACCAGCAGCTCTACCGACGCCTTCGGTTTCAGTCTGGCCAGATACATGTGGCACCGCCAAAATGCCTAAATCAACCACTTCGACCAAATCCCCATAGACATCCTGCTGTTGTACAAACCATCCAATTTTCTTCATGTACAAACCACCCAAACGTTTTTGACATGGACCCTCCCGCGACAACTCAAGTATTAAAAATGTCATAGAATGATCTGCATTTTGCCGCAAAGTTTGTTTTGGTGCCATCAAGGAAAAGTGCTTTTGAGGGATCAGGGTTGACCATTGAGATAGACAAGTCAAAATATGGCAAATGGAAGTATAACCAAGGTCTATAAGTGGGTGTTAAGCTTGACATTTGCCGTAAGACAACAGACATTTTACTGATTAATGTGCCCAAGCAAGATTCAACGACACTTATTCCTTCAACTAAGAATAAATTGCCGCTGGATCCACAATCATATCGTCTTGGAAGGCATATAATTGCCTCAGTCAAGAATAACCAAGTCTTCTTCAATTGTATGATGCATGGGAGCGTCTTAGCCCTCTTGAAATCTTGATTTGGCTCTCATTGGACTTTTTGAAATACTTCTGATCATGTTTAGATAAAATCAGGTTGAAAGGCTCGCAAAATTCTAAGGGTTTGCACTTGTAATTTGAGTTTGTGTGAAACCTAATGAAAAAGTTATTCAAATCAAGTATCTTGAAAGCCAATGTTTTATGAGTAAGGAATTCAAACCCAATTTATCTGGTCCCAAAAATGATTTAATTTTTTGAGTAATAATTGGTTTTTGCACCTGTACCTTCTGAAATCTTAAATGATGCAAATTAATGGACATTGATGTCCTTATCTTTAATGACACGCTCATGCAGCTACATTTAGCCAAACTAGCATGTCATTTATAGATACTTCACTAGTCTAGCATCCAGATGATCCAGCAAGCTATTTCTTTACGTATTCTGGCATTCTCATTCAGCCACACCTGGCCAAACTAGTATACCACTACAATGCAGAAGGGAACACGGTGGTGCCCACAATCTGGGCATGTCTGAATGATGTGTCTATAAACTATACACATCCTTATGACTAGAGTGGCTGAAATAAGCATGGCAGTCTCAATCAGCTACATCTAGCTGAATTAGAACTACCACTACAGTACATCATTATTGGTACAGGTATAATGGGTCTTAATTGGAATTCGGTATCTCACTTCTGGTAAACTCAATTGATTACATCTAGCCAAAATAGATTACCAGGGATGTGTCCCTTTTGCATTGTCACCAATTTTATTTTGAACTTTCAATTTTATCTCTGATGTGGATTGCTTGCTGGATCGGATAAATCTATGAAGCCAAGTTACAAGCATTCTGTAATTACAGATACATTTGAAGAAAAATGTGTGTCTTACACAAACACACAAATTTGTCTACATGTAGCTAAAATCGAGAATGACATTCTCAGTTGGGTATGAGCCAAATTAGAATTCCCACTTAATTCTCAATGACAGGTACAGGTGCCTACACTAAAGTGGGGTTTGGTGTCAATCAAAATTAATAGTAATGGCACACTCAGTTGGCTACATCTAGCCTGCATAGCACACCACTCACAGACAATGTACATAGACAGACTGCAGGCATTGTATTTGGCCCTACAAGGGAGTACAAGGGATGTACAAAATGGTGTTGGGTTACAAAGACTTTTCAGGTTATTTATTTTGAAGGAAAAAAAATCATATTTTCCCAAGGGCAAAACAAATCTGATATCATATTCAAGTAGAATGAATACCATGCTTGCATAGAAATGTATGTAGATATTTTAGGACACATTAACTTAACTTACATAAAGACCTGAAATATTTTCACAAGAACAATGAAAGCTAAACCAAGATTTACAAATGTTTAAATAAATTCAGGCAAATTCAGTTGTTGACTACATCAGGTCAACATAACATACCTTCTGCCCTATAGTATTCCAGAGCTACCAATATCTTGAAATCAAGGAGATTTTCTACAACAATAAGGGAGATCGTTTGATTACAATCAACATATAATGGACAAATTAATCACCACGGATAATTTGGAAATTGTTCACGCAGAACATTGGCATATTTTGTTTTTTTCATGGAAATTTCTGTTGGCAACTATGTTACTCATACCATAACTTCCACACACTTTCTACAGTGTACATGTAGTTGTCTTCAATTCATCAACAATTATTATTTGCTGTCTGCTCAATTGACTAGACTAAACAAAATGTAACAACTATTTAGAACCCAGCTCTTTTAATGTAGTAGTCAGGGGTTGTACATAAACTACTAAGTATCTCACTCCTTAAGAAGAACTCAAGAAGAGCAGTTAGACTGAGAGATATGCAACAATAATAAGAATCCTTAAAGAAACTTGTTGTTTATAGATTCCTAAAATGGCATACTCAGATTACAATTTCTGATAAGAGAAATTTTTTTGAGGAAACATAACTTTAAAAGTTGACTTAAGTCAACATCTATACAAGATTAGGTCATTGTGCTCAATCAAATAATCAGAATACATTTATTATAATAAGATGTGGGTTTTAACTAAAACCTTAGTTGTTAACAAAAATTAAGATTAGCTAATTTAATTTATGAGAAGAGAAGAGCCCCAAACGACTCGGATGACGTAACCAAAGGATTATGGCTAAGAGACAAACATATTGAGTTTGCTCAATCTTATTTTTCTATTAAATTTCCAGATATTCTGGGCTTTCAGAGTGATGTGACCCTTCCTGCAGGTAGTGCCGGAGGTTAGTGTCCCACTCCCTTCATTCATATTGTTAACATCAATGATTCACACTGGGTTACTCTGTACATTATGAGTAGACGCAGCCAACAAGGTAAGAGTTTATGATAGTTAAGGAGTTTCCTTGCCTGCTGTACTGAAGAGGACTATTGCTGCATTAATGTTAAGGTCCAGAAGCAGGCTGGTGGAAATGACTGTGGCCTGTTTGCCATTGCTATTGCCCATGCATTGTGCACAGATTAGGATCCCGCCTGCATCCACTGCGGCTTAACATTTCATCAAAAGCGGAATGTTTTCTCCAAGAGACAAACCAAATTTATTATAAGTCATTGTGGGTATAAGTTATTTTTTATAATTGAAAATACTACTTTTTCCAACTTCAAACTTTAAAATAATTGTTATTTCCGTGTAACTGATGGTTTGTTTTTAGTTGAATATAATTTAACTGTATGATTATGTAAACTTCAAACCGGATTTTTAATTTTTTTTTTTTACCCTCCATGTTTATGCAAATTTTTGTGCAATGGTAGTTGAAAACATTATGGACGTCTTTTCTGGGACACTCATCGGTCGTAACTAACTTGCATATGTTTATCTCGTTAATTCTCAACATTATGAGGTTATAGTGGATATTTACTTGGGAATTTCCCCCGTGTTTTATTTACTTAATAAAAATGCCATCTCATCAAACTCCCCCCTGCCATCCCTCAGGACTACGGGTGAAACCACCAAACCCACACCGGGCCTATCTTACCAGCAATCCTCAAGGATTCCTGGGACAGATTAGGTAAGACGGCTTCACTAGCTTTCGCTCAACTAGCACTCAAGGATTTAAAGACTTTGCAACAAGACACGGTGGCAAGACTCGAAACAGCAAAGAAGGAGGCAAGACAGCGAATCAAAGAACACTTTGAAGAGCCAGAGTTACAGACAGCGAACAACCTATTCGGCTTTTTCACCCGTCCACAACAACCCCCAAAGAGGACGAAGAGAAAGCACGATCAACGTAACTGAGCTCCAGCTCAAAAACTAAACCAACTGGTCCTTTTCAGGACCCACACACCTTCCTAAAGAGAGATTTACATGACTTGTGTTAAATAATATAGTACAGCATGACAGGAGTCACATACACATTTAAGCGCTGTGGCGGTTATATCCCTCTGTCATGGGGTTGATTTACAGAAAGCATGACTATGCAGTGTGAGGAAAGCAGTCGTAAAATCTTTTGCTTAGCACCAAAGAGGGGAAATAAAGTTCCATCTAACACAATGCACACTGTGTACTATTTGCTTAGCGCCAAACAGAGGGTAATAACATGAATAAAGTTACAAATAACACAATTCACTCTCTGTACGACCAATAAGGTATGACCTGAGACATGCCTTCATCTAGTTACTTTTTGATTGTGTTTTTCATAACTACTGATTTGGTCAAGATGGAAGACCCTTCCCTTGGACCCCGTCAAATGCGACAAGTGTCCTTAATCACATTCAGTCATGCACATGAGGTCCTAATTTCATCTTGCCTTCCACCCATTAACATAAAGTGCAGGTACAGTGGGTATGTTCACAGGAGACCCATTTGGATGGGGGACTCCAATACCACATGGAGGTGAAACTACAGCGGGTTCAGGGATGGCTGCAGATCCAAAATGTGTTGGAGCAGGAGAACGCATAAGAGATGACTTTTCCTCCAATCACTGCAATTATTACAGTGCTTGGAGGTTTGTGACGAAAGAAGACGTAGCATATTGCCAATCCGAAGACCACCCCGACTTGATAAACACTTTGGAACCCAGAACCGCCTTGGCTTCCCAAGCTAAAGCCGATGAGCATGCAGGAACATGGGCGCATGCACGCGAAGAGGAAGAAGAAACAGAGATTGACGGCATTCAATGTTTTCCAAGTTGCAGTCTCAAGAGGCATCAAGAGTCGTGTGCAGCTGATGGCCTTTACAATCGAAAATGGATGGGGAAAACTGATTGGAGACACATCATCTGACGACGAGTTGTTCATCAAATTTCACAGTATGAAACAGCACGAAGGAGACTCTCCATCAAAATTCCTAACTGCCCTACAAGATGCTTGAGGATTCCCCATGAGAGAGCAAACAAAGTTCATTTATCTCCATTTATAAACGGAGTCCTCTTCGACGAGATGAGATCCTCCTCGTCAATCTTCATCTCAGGGATCAACTGGAATGTCCTCCTTCCTTTCTATCACTCCTCTCACAAGTCAGGAAACATGAAGAGGAGAACATAGCCAAACAGAGAGTCGTAGTCAGACACCTCCACTGCCTGCACAATTCCTTCAGCATTCAGCACAACCACCCAACCCAACCCAAGATATCAACAAAAGCTGAAACAAAGGCAAAGCAACCAGACTTTACGATTCCTTTTTCTTACTCTGCCACAAACATATAGTGTTCGTCTTGTTTTTCTATCATATACAAATTAAGTACATGTTTTATGAAAGTTTTTTTTTCTTTCTAGTATTTTAAATTTATTGCTGTTTATCTCTCTTACTATATATTGTAATATTTTTACTTGTCATTCGTTGATATTTTCTTTTTGTACCTTTATCCTGTAAATACATAGTTTAATGATTTTAAAGTTTTTGTGATGTATTTTGTAAGTCAGCCTGCCCGTTCTTTGTCACCAGTAAGGTCAAACCTGTTCGGGTGGCACAAGATCTGGGCAGGCACTGGTTTCTTGTCACTGGGGTCAGGAGGATTATGACACCCACCCTAATCAGAAAAACTATTGCGACAACTATAATATATCTAAAAAGTTATTTGTTGAAATAATCAATCTTCAATAATTAAATCCACTCTACCACTGTAGATTTTGAAAAATTTTCATTAAACCCACTCAGCACAATAAAATAAAAGTGTCTTTCTATTAAAATGTCTTTCTATGTGTAAGCATAGACAATTTGATTGCACTTTATGTTTGCGGAATCTTTTAGTTATTGTTGTTTTTTACTTTATACATTACAATAGTTGTTTTTTACTTTACACATTACAATAGGTAAAAAAAACACAAGACACAAGATTACTAAAGAGAGGTTAAGAGTAGCAGCATCTGTATTGAGTATGGTACCTTATTAAGGTCACCATCGACATCATGTCTACCAAACTGAGCAAGAGCTACAAGATCCCAAGCGCTCCTGCAAGTCAAGCCCGCCTCCGACTAAGCAACATGCATGCAGCCCGAGTCTCTGTCACCGACATCTTCAGATTGTTCAGACATCCCCTGCGGTCAAGTACCCCTCGTCGACTGTCCAGTGAATTTGCTTCTAATACCCATCGAGAACTGGGAGGAGAATAAACCAACCGAGAAAATCAGACTAAAGGAAACTGACTTTAAACTGGTAAAATCTCTAGTAGAACCGGTTACTAAACTGACTTCTGCACAGAGACATATTGCCGAAAAGCTGTCGGTTTTCCAAAAGGCTATCTCGTCAAAATTTCCCCTAGAATACCTCACGACTGCTACATTGCAATAAGTAAAAAAACACAAGATGGCGGACGTTGCTGGCTCAGCAACAGTTGCGATCAACACAACCATGCTGGACCACCTCCAAATGTATGCAGATAAAGTGCGTCCATGCACTCCTGACTCCATCAAACCATCCTGCCCTTTCATTGTCGCCAGCTCGATCAAACCTGTTCAGGTGGCACAAGATCTGGGCAGGCACTGGTTTCTTGTCACTGGGGTCAGGAGGATTGTGACACCCATCGTAATCAGAAAAACTATTGCTACGAATGTACTATATCTATTCAATTATTTGTTGAACAAATCAAGCTGCTTGGTCACCCTATAGTGGAGCGCTACCTAGTTGTAGTTGGGATTCGGCCGGTAGTCGAAACAAATTTAGTGAACTTCGACAAAACATAAAACACAGAAAAACATGTTTTGGCCCAACTGCCTTTGAAAAAACCAAAGTTAATTAACATGGAAAAAGAGACAAGAAAACACGACCTGTCGGAGCAGAGAATGACCACCCCTTCCAAATAGCCGTCGCCGCAACCGATAAAACCCTTTACATTAACATTTCATAGAAGATTAAAACTGACTGACAAAAGGCACGTTGTCATTGAGAAATTTAGAGATGTGACTTACGTAAAAATTAGGGATTACACCCAAGCAAAAAAGAAAGGCTTTCCATTGGTTCCGGTTGAAGAAGTTTCCAACGCTTGTATTGGTTAACTAAACACTAAGAACTGGTCACTTACATACCCGAAAGCGTGTATTGTAATGTAAAAAACAAATGGATAAAAAAAAAAGCCCACGACAAATCGTTTGGAGCCACGGATCTTCACAGCAAACCAGCAAATCAGCAAATTCTTCCCAGATTCCTTCAACGCGGCGGAACAATGGCGGAGGCTGGAAGGAGAAGACGTGATGAGGGGACAGATTATCCCCCATTCCCTACCTCCACAACCTACAAGTGTCTTCCAATACCAGGCAGAGTGTTAAGTTTTATTTTATTTGTTTGCTTCGACTACTTAAATGTTCTATTAGCCCCCTCCCCCTTCCAATACACCACTTCCCCGTATTTGTTTGTTTTAATGTTAAAGACGTCACGCCTAAAAAATTAAAAAAAAAAAAATTTGTTTCTCTTTTGTTTTATTTTTAGTTACTCATGTCATAGAATTTGAGATGGAGGAGGAGCACAAGGCTGGAGAAGGAGATGACGATGATTTGGAGGGGTATTCTTGGCAATGTGGTATGTTAAGTTATTTTTTTTATTATTTTTTTTTCGCTGTTAAACCGTGATTAACTGATTGTTTGGAAGATGTTCTTATATCAGCACTATGCTGTCAAAGAAATTTTAAAAAACCTTCGCAGAATAGTGATGTCCTTGTGCGCCATTGGCTTGAAAAAGTCAGTACCATTGACGCACTAGAACAAAGCTATCCTTGCGAAGATTCTGTGGTCGCAGAACTAATTGAATTTTTACTTTTTACATTAATTCCGGAAGAGGGCACCGTGTTACCGGCCACAATCAGTCAACATATGTACGCGCACGTAGGGTTCTACGGGCGCACAGTGTTATGTTTTATAATCCAAACACATTGCTATGGATGTGAGGTGAATCATCCATCACAAAGGCAGCATAGCTGCATCCACAGGTTCAATTTTACATGCATATCAAAGAAATTTTATAAAACCTTCGCAGAATAGCGATGTCCTTGTCCCAAGCCCTCTTTTGTATTTAATAATTGTGTTTTACTTGATTGCATATCTGTGTAAACTTTTTAAAACTAACTGTACATACATGTTTGATTGAAACATTTACTTTTGTAAACCTTTTCTTTTCTTAAAACATTTACTTTGTTAAATTTGATTTTAAACTTTTTAAAACTAACAACTGTACATACATGTTTGATTGAAACACTTACTTTTGTAAACTTTTTCAGGAAGACACTTTTCAGGCAAATCAATTGGGTTATGATTGCTGTAATATTTCCTAAATCGAAATATTTTAACCATTTTACGGCGAGGCACGACTCATCATTAAAGAACAATATATGGCATTTTAAGGATAAACTCAATGATGACGACTGGCTACGTTCCGTAGCTCAAAGAGCAGACATTTATAATACGCATTTCTTTAAGTTTTGGAGAGACAGCAGTTGGAGTAAAACACTAAAGAGAGGATGGTTCAAGTATCAGCATTGGCATCGAGTATGGTTCCTCATTAAGGTCATCATCGAGGGTGTAATTTATTATTAGGGTTGTGTTGGTTTAACTCGTGAATTGTGGATTGTTGTTGTTGGATGTGATTTTCATTATAGGATAAATAAAACAAAAACAGCTTGATACTTTTTAAATAATTAAAGGTACAGGAAAACATAGGTGTAGCTCAAGAGAAGGACAAGAAGTCGTACGCAAAGAGAAAAGGGAAGAATACCAAGTCTTTCATCTTAAAGAGGGCATGCTTGTTTTGAAGAGAAACTACCGAACAAAATTACACAAAGGTTTCTGACTTCTTTTCAAGTCTCATGTGAAGATTCCGACTCGGCGCTCTTATGCCAACTATTCTTTGGAGAGAAGGTCACCTCTACATATGCAAACAAAGAAGCTACAAACATTGATGCCTCCCTTCCATTTCACATAGCAGGTTGTTTTCAAACGCAACCCTTTTGCAACCCTAATGTCACTTTTTAATAAAGGCCAAGACCTCATCAATAGGTTTCTTACATCAGTTCCACCATGTCTCCGCCCATCACCTTCTGACACTCGGGAACAAAACTGCAAGTCCAAGAGAGACCCTTCACTTTCAATGATATTGTGACGGCCATATATAAACTCATACTGACAACTGAAGCATTCTCCTTTACTGAAGCAGCTGACAACAAAATACAGGACATTGAAGAAGAAATAATAGCATCTTTCAAGATGTTGCCATCATCGCCCCAACACCCTTCATCACTTCCGCTTCAATCGATGCAGCAATGACGTATGTGACGTACTGTGAAGCTCAAAAAACATCTTTCTGGAGAAAGTTCTGTCATTTTCTATCATTTTATTTGGTTATTATAATCATCTTGACATTGTCAACTTTAAAGCAACTATATGTAACCCTGACCCAAATGTGGTCTTAGGTTACAGTTTTTTTTGTTTTACAAAATATTATTTCCCTTTCATTGTGTAATTTTGATTGCCTTTTTCATTGCTCAAATATTTATTCCACATGTGCATTTTCAATATGTCATGTTTGTGCATTTTCTCTAGCCATGCTGTCCATTTGTTACTTGTGTTTACCAGCCAGGCTATAAAAAAATAATGTAACGTACCACATTGCCATGAATACCCCTCCAAATCATCGTCATCTCCTTCTCCAGCCGTGTCCTCCTCCTCCATCTCAAATTCTATGACGTGAGTAACTAAAAATAAAACAAAAAAGAAACAAATTTATTTTATTTAATTTTTTAGGCGTGACGTCTTTAACATTAAAACAAACAAATACGGGGAAGAGGTGTATTGGAAGGAGGGAGGGGGTTGTTCTAAAAATTAAAAGAACATTTAAGTAGTGAAGGCAAACAAATAAAATAAAACTTACACTCTGCCTGGTCTTGGAAGACACTTGTAGGTTGTGGAGGTAGGGAATGGGGATAATCTGTCCCAACATCACGTCTTCTCCTTCCAGCCTCCGCCATTCTTCCACCGCATTGAAGGAATCTGTGAAGAATTTGTTTTCAGCCATGATTATGTTGTTTTTAATTTGCTGCTACTGACACGATTGATGTTGCTGATTTGCTTGTTTGCTGTGAAGATCCGTGGCTCCAAACGATTTGTCGTGGGCTTTTTTTTTTATCCATTTGTTTTTTACATTACAACACACGCTTTCGGGTATGTAAGTGACCATTTCTTAGTTCTTAGTTAACCAATACAAGCGTCGGAAACTTCTTCAACAGGAACCAATGGAAAGCCTTTCTTTTTTGCTTGGGTGTAATCACATCTCTAAATTTCTCAATTACAACTTGCCTTTTGTCAGTCAGTTTTAATCTTCCAGTTTGCAGTCAACTTCATAATGTGGTTCATGGCTTCACATAAATTGTTTTTCCCAGTCTAAGTGGAATTGAATTTTTGGCTAATTGGGAGCTACTACGTAATTTCGTAACAATGGTATCAGCTTATTTCTAAAGTAATCTACAAATGTGGGCAGCTCCATTGCATACTTTTCACTTAAAGGAACACGTTGCCTTGGATCGGACGAGTTGGTCTATAACTGAGCGTTTGTAACAGTTTTTTATAAAATGCATATGGTTGGAAAGATGTTTTAAAAGTAGAATACAATTATCCACACAAGTTTGCCTCGAAATTGCGTGGTTTTCCTTTTACTGCGCGAACTAACACAGTCGGCCATTTATGGGAGTCAAAAATTTGACTCCCATAAATGGCCGACCGTGTTAGTCGACGAGGTAAAAGGAAAACCGTGCAATTTCGAGGCATGTTTGTGTGGATCATTGTATTCTACTTTTACAACATCTTTCTACTCATATGCATTTTATAAAAAACAGTTACAAACGCTTGTCAAAGACCAATTCGACCCGATCCAAGGCAACGTGTTCCTTTAATAATAATATTAATAATAATATTTAAAATTTATATTGCGCCCCTTACATGCAAAGGGATCAGAGGTGCAGAACACATGTAAAGCATGGCATGCATTTTAAGCATGTTATCTCATCTTCAAAACTTAGAATGTCTTCCTCCATAAAGTGGACTGCTCCAAAAATTTCACTTAACACCTTGACTACAGTTTTATCTGTCACACTAACTTTCTTTCTTAAATATCTTCCTACGTTTTCTTTAAATGTCTAGTGAACAAAACAAAATAATGTTGATTCAGGAAAGCACTTTTTGGCTACCTTTGTTATCGCCGTTTCTTCATCCGAGCCTATAACAACATTGCTAAGAAACTATAAGCTTCACTCAAATTTAACTCTAGAACACCATTAATGTAGGGATGAAAGGAGCATCTGGAAAAGTTATATGTAACCCTGGGTTCGCCATCAAAAGTATTTGGCGGGAACCAAAAATAAAGTAACAACTCCTTTTTTGAAATAAAACAACTAGTGTTTTAACTCTTTGATCTTTACATATCTATTCAACCATGCTTGAAACCACTACCTTCTTGGAGGAAGTTGAGATACACCTTTTGTTTACTGGGAGAGGCGTACCTTTTTCCTAAATCCATGACCACAAACCCAAGCTGTGAAGTCGTAAAGATTTATCTTTTCTTCACTCCCTCTGTTTCAAATCAACCAATCAACTTTAGAGCCATAGGTGATATTTTTCAAACTATCAAATGAGAGTGAACAGCTGACCTAAGCTGACGCATGGTCGGAGGGCTGGCTTTGCCAAAAATTCTGGTCAAGCACTCCACAATTTGCCATCGCTCAAGCTGGACGTGTGTCCGCGCATGCCTCTACAAATCTTTTCTTCAAGTGCTTGTTTTAAAAATCATTTCTTCAAGCATCTCTCTATTCTGGAGCTTTGAAGACAACTTCTACTTTCATATTAATGTTGGCTTTCTATTATAGGTACTGATGACGGAATGTGGTGAGGAACATTGACTGGCCATCTAGACAATACGAAAGGCAGACTTCAAGTGCTTGTTTTAAAAATCATTTCTTCAAGCATCTCTCTATTCTGGAGCTTTGAAGACAACTTCTACTTTCATATAAATGTTGGCTTTCTATTATAGGTACTGATGACGGAATGTGGTGAGGAACATTGACTGGCCATCTAGACAATACGAAAGGCAGACTTCTGCCATCTCATCTATGACCATTTTGAAAGTATACAAGTTTATTAACATTCTTGCAAACTTAAGGGAAGAAGATGTTTACCGGCACATGAAGTGTCCTTCCACAATAAGAGCTCTCGACCAACACATAAGGAACTTAGGGTCTCTTTTAGACTTGGCGCTCATTAATCCATCTGTGCTCATCATTTTTGTACTATTTAAATATTTCAGGATCCTTTAATTGTAAAATTTATATTCTGCATTTCTTTTATAGGTGATTTATTGTCAAATTTCGTGCACCATATCTCAAATTCTCTAAACTTGTTAATTTGGAGTTGTTAATTTGGCAGAGACAAGAGAAAATTCCATCTACTGAATACGAACACTTCAAGACTGAAGACAGCCGTACAACGGCTAAGAAGCTCTTTTTTTTCAAGACCGAAACCGGCTCAAGGCAGAGGCACCAAGGGAAAACGAGAAGAAAGCCTTCGACTTTCTCACAAAAAACAACCGGCCTTTTTCATGACCACCACATCTTTCAAACAGAAATTCATAGCATTGTTAAACTGTGTCTTTATTTAAATTATTTTGCTAACATTTTAGCGGATATATTTAATATTTTTCTATAAATCTACATTTCCATTACACAATGAATAAACCATGGTTAATCGAAAACATAATATGAGAAAGTCACAAACCCATAGAAAAGCAATTTTGTGAAATTTATTTTATCAATTTCACAGATTTAAAAAAACCGTTAAAGTTCATTACTATAGCTGATCTTCCGATAAAACTTCTGAAATAAATTACTAAAAAAATGCCAATTTACTAAAAATAAATACTACAAAATGCCAAGCAAGCTGTTAATAGTAGGAAAAAAAACTGTCAAACATAAAAGCAATCCGGCAGATGAGCAGGCAGTTGTTAACATGATTCTTGAAAGTTTGTTTGTCCAAGAAATCACAAGTCAAAGGAAAACCACCATGCATAATTTTGTACACTGACAAGCAGCTTAAAGACCTCACAAATATATGTAGTAGTTCATCTAAGAGCATACTTGGAATTGACCGTACGTTTAATTTGGGTTCATGTTTCGTTTACCTCTTTTGTCTATCGAAATTCTAATTTACTAAGGAGTTTGACCAAGCTTGTCCGAATGTGTGGGCCGGTATTTTTACATTGGGATGGTAGTTACACAACATATCACAGATTTTTTTCCACATTCAAGGTGTTCTAGAGTTAAATTTGAGTGAAGCTCATAGTTTCTTAGCAATGTTGTTATAGGCTCGGATGAAGAAAAGGCGTTAACAGGTAGCCAAAAAGTGCTTACCTGAATCAACTTTTGTTTTGTGCACTAGACATTTAAAGAGAATGTAGGAAGATATTTAAGAAAGAAAGTTGGTGTAACAGATAAAACTGTAGTCAAGGTGTTAAGTGAAATTTTTGGAGCAAGCAGTCCACTTATGGAGGAAGACATTCTAAGTTTTGAAGCTGAGATAACATGCTTAAAGTGCATGCCATGCTTAACATGTGTTCTGCACCTCTGATCCTTTTGTATTTAAGAGGCGCAATATAAATTTTAAATATTATTAATATTATTATTAAGTGAAAAGTATGCAATGGAGCTGCCCACGTTTGTAGATTACTTTAGAGATAAGCTGATACCATTGCTACGAAATTACGTAGCTCCCCGATTAGCCAAATTTCAATTCCAATTGACTGGAAAAACAATTCATGTGAAGCCATGAACCACATTATGTAGTTGACTGCAAACTGGAAACCATCAAAGCTGCCTTCTCTAATTAACCATTTACACCACATTGTTAAGTTGCAATACATTGACATTCAGTCGACAGCGGGCATTTTATGGGCAGGGAAGTTATCATTGCTCCTTGGGTTATGCACAAGTTTAAGATAAGTTCTCAAGCTATGCACAAGTTTAAGACAAGTTCTCTTAGAACTGTGGGTAGTGTAGCCAAGAAAAAAACCTCACACCTCATTCGCAAACACGTTTAATTCACAAACACATTCATTTCTTACCCATCTTGTATTCATGAATGTAGAATTCACCAGTCACTAAGAAACGCACCCACCCTACCTGGTGGTCACGGAATGTCCTCTTCCATTCGCTGTGTGATGTGACCCTGTGCCGTGGATAGAAGCAGAAACTCGGGAGGGCACGAAGTGCGGTCCAGTTTTCCGTGTGCATCTTCCCGCAGTTCATGAGTTCAGTGCAGGCAGTTGCTGGTCAGTTCATTTCGTTTGTACCCTCACTTTATCGTGACACCACTCACATTTTGAGGATTTTTACAGGGTGCTAAAGTTCATTGTTGGAGCTTGTTTGAAAGAAATTTGTTTTAAACCCTCACAGACGTCCCGTGTCCCACGAACAGGCAACTGTGAACACTTCGCTTGTAATTGCCGCATATGCGCGTACTCAACACAGTTTTATACGAACACGTTTTCGTCGGGTTACTCAAAACAGTTAAGGACGGTTATGCTATAAAGTCGTCTGGAAACCAGCCTGTCAACAATTTTAGATACGTTTTAGAAGGGGTGATGGGAAGTTCAATTTATTTTGCGCCAAAAGAAGTTGGACTTTATTTTGGCAAGATTGTTTTTCCAAGATCAAAATTTGGTGGATACTGCTTTTTCAAAGGGGGATAAGAAAGCATTAACTTTGTCTTACGCTAAATGATTATGATGGACATTGTAGATTGATTAATGGAGGCAAAATACCTCCATATGTTACCATAGAGGTAGACCCCCCCCCCCCCATTACATGGTGTACCTTTTGCCATGGAGCTATGCTTGAACCATGCTTGTACCATAGAGTAACCTTCCAAATTTTAACCTTACTAATTACCAACTGATATACCTTTTGTAGTTTTGTAATTAACAATAAAGTCATAATCATTGTAATTCACAACAGTGTTGCGTTCGCAGCAATAGGATTACATATACCTCGTTGATCTTTGCGAGAAATGAGGATGCAAGCTTCAACTTTCAAATGATCGAAATTTTGGGGTTTTATTGGTTCAAATAGTACATAATATTTGTGTGTGAATCATATGGGGCTGATCCCGATTGTACACCGTATTTCCTGTTCAAAGGTACTCTACATGAATCATTGGCAAAGCAAAGGCGCTGCGTGGACAAATGAATCTTTGCTCTAGCCCGCCATCTTGATTTTCGTGCGCAGTCCTTAAGCAAAGGCTTGCATTATCATAGTTAACTACAAAGTGTGGGTAGGTGCACTGTGGGCTGACAAAGACAACACCATGAATAACAATCTCTAAATGAGTTGGGATGGTTCTGAAAAGAACCGTTGGATTAACTATCGACGTTTTGATCGATCAGTATGCTCTGATCGTCTTCTGGAGAATGCTGGACTTTTCAGAACCACCCCAACTCGTAGTCTGGCTGGTGCGTCTTTACAACCTTTTCCTTCTATTGCTTTTTGGCTTCGTTCTTATTCAACAGCCGCGTTGTTCTCATCCGATGATTCCACGATCCAACTAAGCCGATTATACACACAAACTGGTTCTTGACAAATACAAAGTCCCCCCCCCCCCCCGGCACCATGCATATTATATAAAAGCTTAATGATTGCACTATCACCAATTGAAATTGTCCCTTTAATTCTCCAGCTCACGGTTTGAAAGGCTAAAATAACGTTTCATTGTGAAAAAAAACCTTATTAGGTTAAAAGAATTATAGGCCCAGGAGAATGGGGGGAGAAAGAAAAAAAACATCAGATGTTTAATAAGTCGATATTCGTAATCTTTCACTTGCGATTGTCGGCAGGGTGGAGGTTTAATAAGATTATCCTATTCATCGAATCTAATTGTAGCATTTGACCATGATTATGGAGGTTAAAATTCTAACTCCATGATCCAACCGAGCCTTCAAAGACACTGTGGACACAATTCCTCAATAATTGTCAAGGAACAGTCTTCTCAGTTGGGGCAGGCCCATCTCAACATACGCAACAACAAAAAAACAGAGAAAAATTGAGCTCAATTTGGTCGTAGTTGCGAGATAACTGTGAAAGAAAAAAACACCCTTGTTGCATAAAGATGGTGATTTCGAATAAGGAAACAGCCTTATTTCGTTAGACCTCAAAATTAAATTCTGGGGTATCAAAATCAAATTCGTGGAAACTTACTTCTGTTTTCGAAAACTACGTTGCTTCAGTCTCTGTCCTTATACTCTCTGTTCAGAGGGAGCCGTTTCTAACAACGTTTTATACTATCAACAGCTCCCTACCAAGGATTATTATTTCCAGCAATGTAGTGTCCATGGAATTTTATAAGCTATAAACGGTCAAGTCATCTTCATAATATGGGCGGATTAAACTACGGCCAAAAATGGACGGATTTACGTGTTCGGACAAAGTGTGACAAATTACAAAACAATGTGAAGGGCTTTTTACCAAAGTCTTTCAGAAGAGCCCTAACAAAGGGAAACTACATTGGGGAATGTTGCTCTGCTTGATGGACAAAACGTCAGGTCATCAACAATATTGTGTTTCGTTTTATCACATGTCATGTTGGTTGGTAAGCACTTCGCAAAAGCTAATTATTTTTCGCTTTACATATGTAAGGGAATAAACGGCGTTTCTTCTTCTTCCTTGTAAAGTGCAGCCTTCAAATGGTTGAAGATGTACGCACTGCGTGTGAGCGCATGTGTTGACTTAGGCAACAGGAATTTGTGTCAGGTGCAGATAGAATTATGTACAGGTGCGAGTAAAAAGCTGGAAATGAGGTTTACTTCAGCCGGGGGTCCCTTAACGCCAGTTTAAAACCATAATTTTAGTTTAAGACGCAAGACAAACCTTTCGGTCACCATTGATAGAGACGTGGGTAAAGGCAGCTTGACAAAAATAGTTTTAGAATCACTCGTTAGTTGTGCGATTTGATTTAAAGTTCTTAAAAACTGGTATATTGCAAAGCCAAGTTACAAAACTTTGTTTTTAATTTACAAACTGGTTTATATCAAAGTTATTTATTATTCCTCCATATTTATACAATTGAAGTATGACCTAAAAATTACATGTTTTGTGTGATGTGAACTGTGATGTAATTCGACTTAAAGCAATACATGCTTAAAGGCAGTGGACACTATTGGTAATGTTCTCAAAATAATCATTAGCATAAACCTTACTTGGTAACAAGTAATGGGGAGAGATGAGAGGTTGATAGTATAAAACATTGTGAGAAACGTCTCCCTCTAAAGTGACGTAGTTGTCGAGAAAGAAGTAATTTTCAGCGAATTCGATTTCGAGACCTCAGATTTAGAATTTGAGGTTTCGAAATCAAGCATCAGAAAGCAGCTTCGTGCGACAAGGTGTTTTTTCTGTCATTATTATCTCGCAACTTCGACGACCAATTGAGCTCAAATTTGCACAGGTTTGTTTGTTTATGCATATGTTGAGATACACCAAGTGAGAGGAATGGTCTTTGACAATTACCAATAGTGTCCAGTGTCTTTAAGTCACCGTCACTCAGACTGGCACCAATTGTTACCGGCCAGTTTACCGGCAGAGACTACATTTTTTTTTCTTCAGTTGTTGTTATAAGAAATGCTTTGGCCGATCATGGAGGAATAAATTGGTTTATTCCTCCAGATCCATGGGCCGATAACACATGGCAGGTTCTTTTAAGATGTTGCAAACTTTGTGTGTGATCAATGACATGCCTAGCCCTAAGCCAGCATAGCCTGGGATAAACAACGTGATGTGCAGTACAACAGAGACGGGCGATCCTACCAGGGTTAAGGCTAGCCGTACTTTATCAAAGTGTACAAACTTTGGCGTCGTCGAGTAAATAAAGAGTGGAGGGTAGTGCAAAAAAGTGAAAAGAGTGCTAATATTGTTCTGATTGTTCAATGATCCAATTTTGCTGAGTGGTCCGACTTCAATGTCTAGAGGTCATTTGACGATGTACAATGCATGTATTGCATGCATACTGTACACAGTTACAGGTTAGCTCATATTGATAACCATTTTTATATAATTAGTAGGAGTTATTACATTAACAAGTTAATAACATATCCCATAACTAGTAGAAAATTATTTTATTGATTATGCAACTAGGAGCAGATATTCATAACCCCTCATTTAAAGTTAAAAGATATTTCCTTGACTTTAGGTATCGTACATTTTCTTGCTTTAAAAAAAAGTAGTAATTTTAGAATATAAAGATGAAATTATGAACAGTTCTAGGAAAACATTTTGTGAACATTAACTACTTTTGTTTATTTGGATATCAGTGAAACCTTAAAACTAAAAACAGTTCTTACAATAGTAACACATTTGTCCACCGTATATAGCTCATTGATAACCATTTTAATATAATAGTAGGAGTTATTACAAATTAATAAAATATCCCATAACTAGTAGAAAATTATTTTATTGATTATGCAACTAGGAGCAGATATTCATAACCCCTCATTTAAAGTTAAAAGATAATTACTATATAATAATAATTATGTGGAGTAGTTAACAATAACTCAAAAACACAATTTTACTTCAAGAAATCAATCATATATTATAATGCTAATGCTGTTTGCCAACATTATTTACCACAACAAAATCAATTTTCCAGAAAAACTGATGCCTGAAAAGAAAAACAAAATCGAAAATCAAACCACTGGTCCATGTAACTTACTTTTGGACAATCTCCTTTTTTCAAAATTCATTACAAAACAACCCCATAAACATTATATCCTCCCGCTCAAGTGTCTTCAGAAGACTGGGGGCGGGGTGTAGATGATAGTATGAAGACTATAAGGCTAAATAAAAAAAATACTACTTGATCTTCCCCGCTCACATCCTATTTTTTAGTTTTTTAAATGCATCCTTACAAAAGGACTAGTCCAAGAGCTTTTCCCGTATCCATAACAGGCCTGATACTTCACGGAGGCAACGAAGGCGATTGCCTCCGTGTCCCCTGGTCATTGCCTTGGTGCCCTTGAAATGCTCCAGTACAAATTTGCAATTTCCTCATAGGGTGCCCTTTACCAAGAAGAAAATGCCTTGGTGCCCTTGCCCTTTCAAAAACGAAGCATACAGGCCTGCATAACGTGATGCTCTCGAACACGTGTAACCATCTGTTTCATAAAACAATTTTAGTGAATGTCTACCAGCATAATTTTGTGGGTAATAATCCGACCCTGTTAGTGTTAGTAGCGTTAACACAGGTCCTCATGCAACAAATAGATATAAAATAAGTTTGCGGTGGGTTCAAACTGAAGAACTTGTGGCCTATTTGATTTGAAATAATAAATAAAAAGGCCCTCATCCTCCTCTTTTTTTTTGAAAAAAAATGGACGATCAACTGGTATTTTGTTTTATTTGGCCTAATGAACCGCACCCTAAGCCTATCGCATTTACAGGAACACCCTCTGCTGACTTAAGGACTTGAGACACGTACCTGCTCTAGTATTTAAGGGTCATGGGTTCGAACCCAAAACTAACAGCCTATTGATTGTATTCTCCAGACAGGACTCTTATAAAGCACTCCGTCACATTACTTCTCATACATTGCTCTAGTAATCATGGGTCATGGGTTCGAACCCAGACTAAACAGACTGTAGATAGAATGCTCCCTACAGGACTCGTAAAGCACTCTGTGACATTAATTCTCATACATTGTGTAAGAGCAAAACCAATAATACTTACAATATTGCTTACTCTTATTGCATTCCAACATTAGCTACATCTACAACAACAGATTATCCTTCTTTTGACAGAAAAAAGGACAGCATGAAAAATAGACTCTTCTTTTGGGTTGAAATGATTTTATCACTACAGGAATAAATACATCTTTTTTAATAGATTCCCCATCCAATCAATAACTGAAAAATAATTTCACAAATCATTCCTGCAATTTGCTCCAAAGTTCACTACTACACATGCTCACCACAGGTGGTATCATGCTTTCATTAATATATCTGATAGAAATTGACTAAGGAACTGGTGGAATGTTATATCAACTGGAATACTTCTTCCATTTAGGGTTTTCTAGATTTAAAAAAGCTATGAACAACAAGGGACACGGACTGGGTAAATTTCAAATGATTTTGGGTTGAACAAGATCATTTGTTCAAATTCTAGAAATGTTTTCTTTGTTCAACCCCAAATCATGAATTAAATTCATGTATATTCTAATGTTAAATCTCCTTTAATTCTATTATATTTCATTTCGAACACCATTTTTACTCATTTGGTGCAGGCCAATTCAGAACTTCCAGACCATGACGTTCATCTGCATTAGGGCTATCATCTACATTGTATACCTCTTCATGTACGGTGTCAGCTCCCTGATTGTCGGTGTCAGGAGTGGGATTTCCATGATGCATGTCAGAGCTCTGCGACACAACACCATCAATAGGTGATGGTGAGTTCTGGATGTCACCTGGAGAAGGTGGGAATGTCATTAACTCTGTTACTTCATCTGACTCTTGCTGATTCTCATTCACCTGTCCACAGCTTGTACAGCACTGAACTCCAGTCTGTACTGGATTAACGCTCAGACAGTGTATACAGTGCCAAGAGCCGGTTGATTCTGTATTGCGAGCCTCACTGTCGGCTTGAATCCCCTGGCGTTCGTGTTGTCTCAGGCTGCGTAGGTGGGCATGGTGGTAGCGGTGGCTGAGGTGCTGATGTGTCTGGCTGTTGTTGCCCGAGGCATTCGCAGCATTGCATGGTATATACATAAAGCTATGTCCACGAGGGCGTTTATAGCAACGGCGGGCGCTGATGGACGTGTTGATGCACTTCTGGCAAAACAGGCGAGAGCAGTTTTTGCAGCGGACATAAAAGTGGCAGTTGGTTGACGTACAGTTGAACACTGAGCACATCAGGGCACCTTTTAGTCTGATTCAAACAAAAAAAAAAAAAAAAAAAAAAAACATTATGGCACATGAAAAAAGAAATTAAAAAGAAAAAAAAACATGATTTAGGGAACTTGCAAAAATTAGGCTTATTTCTAAAATACGTTAATTTCATTGATTAAACTTTTGTTGCTGTAAAATAATACCAAAACACCTTAATAAGTTTGAAATTGTGCAGTCTGCTCAATCACAGACTTTGGATTTAAACATTAAGCAAAAGATGTATTTTTCATAGAAGAACCAAGGCTGAGATATAGCAGAGTCTTTACATTTTGAATGTACTAGTGAGTCACTTGTCTTCAAGAGATGAGTAGAGCAAGCTGTACAGTCGTTTGACCAGTTCTGGATCACTTTTTGAATTCACATTGTTTTTTGTTACAATCTCTTTGATAACTTAAACAAAATTTTTATATCAGTTTATCTAAACATGACATAAAACTCACCAAGTATTCACAGACAAAAAAAGATTAGTTCTTTTGAAGAGGCTTTGAGAAAAGTATCGTCAACTGTTTGACCAGTTCAGGATCAGTTGAATCTATTCTGAATCAGTAGAGTGCCCTTTATTGCAAACCCATACTCCCATTCATAAAACTGTCCCTCAAGGACACGAAACTTCAGAGGTTTGTTGGCATGGACTTGGACTTCCTTTCTTTAGTGAATGTCGTGCAAGTGTCTCCAATAGCAGCGCAAAAACCCAGTGACAAAACCACAAAACAACAGCAAAAGCAAATGAAAAAGTGAAGCGAACCTAAAAAGCATTATTGACCCCTCCAAGTTTAATTTTCTCACAAAATAAAAAATCTCCAAGAATTTGTTGAAGTAATGTTTCTCAAAATCAACTAAATAAACTTTCTACTGCAGAAGTATGATTTTACCATACTTAGTAAGTTAGTGCGGCACCATTTGACGCAATGAGATGTTGAGTGATCCCACACTGGTCAAGGGTAAGTTGCCCCCCCCCAAAGAAGATTTTGGGATCTTCGTCTCCTCAAAAAAAAAAAAAAAATGACTGCACAGTATTTACAGGAATGTTTTTTTACACATTCTTATCATTTTACATAAACATTTTTTGCCCCGGCACTCCAATTCTAAAGGTAAGAAGTTTTAACAGTGTTTTTCAACCAACATTTTTAAACAAAAAAAATGATAAATTTCGCGGACAACCTTCAGGAAAAAGGCCATAATTTATTTGCTGATGATATTTGGCACCTTATTTTGGGTTTGTTGGTTTAATGGGTGTTAATCTTCACATTTATCTACAGAAATTGGTAATAATGAGAAGTGATATTATTATTTGGTTATTGCAAAGTTGAAGTGATCCCGAACTGGTCAATGATCCCGAACTGGTCAAATGACTGTACTAGCTCTAAAACCCTGGTTTTTCTCACAACAAAACTTCAAAACTTAAAACTCTTCTCAAAACCAACACTTTCCTGAAGGAAATTTATTTCAGATTGTTGTTACCTATAACATTCCTCTGTTCTATACTTCCTTAAAGCCATTGGACACTTTCGGTAAACAGTATTGTCCAAGGCCCACACTTTGTGTATCACAACTTCCATATAAAATAACAAACCTGTTACCCGTTATTTTCTTCCGACTCCGATGACCGATTGAGTCTAAATTTCCACAGGTTTGTTATTTTATATACAAGTTGTGATACACGAAAGAGTCCAATGGCTTTAAGGCCTTTACGCAGCTGTTTTCAAGAAAGAAGTTAACTTTCCACGAATTCGATTTCAAGACCTCAAGTTTAGAATTTGATATCTCGAAATCAAGCATCTGAAAGCACACAACTTCGTGTGACAAGGGTGTTTTTGTTTCATTATTATCTCGCAACTTTGATGACCAATTGATCTTAAATTTCCACAGGTTTGTTATTTTATGCATATGTTGAGATACACTAAGTGAGAAGACTTGTCTTTGACAATTACCAATAGTGTCCATTGTCTTTAAGAAAATTATGTGGAATTTGACTGGAAATAATCTTTCACCGTAGTGCTTGCCTGGAAACTGTTTGCCTGTCAATTGCCCTATGTGATATGGTCCCAACATAAACAAAAAAACTGATCGAGAGTTGATATAAAAATATTGGCTTAGGCTTAGTACAAGCTTTGGACAAGAATTGAATCTCTTAATCTCTTGAATTACCTCTGATGTTGCAATGATTGGTGTGCATGCCTGCGTAGTCGCCGTGGAGATGAGGTCACAACTTCCCATGGCTCTACCTCTTCCCTTCTTGTCTCATCTACTGCTGGATGGGAATAAACAAAATAAAAAATAATAATAAAAACAATAATAATAATAATATTAATAATAAAGAAAGTTGTCATCTTTCGTGTGTATGCTGCGATAAATGGAAATCATAGTAATGGTTTACAGAAGGGGCATTTTTGTGGAAACAGCAGGGATGCTGTGAAAGCCCCTCAAGATGTAAGGCTATGGGAGTGTCTTTTGCAGGTTGTGATAAGATAAAATAGAAGATGACTCTTATGTAGCACTTCACACTGAGATCCCAAAGCACTTGAGGAATAGAAAGAGAAAGACAAGAAAGGAAATAGGCCAAAATGGATCAAGGCCATACAGGAACTATAAAAATAATTCTTGCCTCCAACCCTTAATAAGTAAAAGGTTTATCTGTGTGGTTGAAAATGGATCAAGGCCATACACGATCGATAATTTGGCAACTATAAAAATAAGTTTTGTCTCCAACCCTTAGTGAGTAAAAGGTTTACCTGTGTGGTTGAAAAGGGATCAAGGCCACACAACACCAACATCTTGGCAACTTTAAGAATAATTCTTGCCTCCAACCCTTGGGGGGGGGGGGGTTACCTGTATGTGGTTGTTCTCCTCCAACAGCTCCTTCCTGAGGTGATTCTCCAATAGCTACATCTGCATCAGCATCCACCAATCCAATACCCTGTGAGACATCAGTCACTACAGCCTCTGATGATGTACCTCCCATTGAGATACTCGCCACAGCACCGTTATCAGACCCAGTATTGCTGGTGGTGATCGTTGCTGACCATCCTCCCCGATTGGCCCACGCTGATCGTAGAGGGCGGTCTAGTTCCATGTCGCTGAGTTCACTCAGGTCAGGACTATCCTCATCTCCTGAGGAACTTGAGTTGTTAGATGGTGGTGTGGTTGACAATGGGACTTGCAGTCGTCCTGTTGAAAACAATGAGTAAAATCAATTGAAGATGCAATATCCAAATTGTTTGAATAGTTGGGGATTAAAAGGGGTTTGTTCTAGTTGAAAGGTTATCTTTAAATGAGGCTGGGTGCACGCAAATGAGATGTTTTTAAAAGAAAGACAAATAATACAAAAATACTGATTATAGGGTATGTTTTAGTTTTCAGTAAAGAACACGTTGTTAAAGGCAGTGGACACTGCTCAAAATAAAAAATGGTAATTACTCAAACTAATTATTAGCACAAAACCTTACTTAGTAACGAGTAATGGAGAGCTGTTGAACGTATAAAACATTGTGAGAACCGCCTCCCTCTGAAGTGACAAAGTTGTCGAGAAAGAAGTAACTTTCCAAGAATTTGATTTCGAGACCTCAGAATTGGATTTTGACAATTACCAGTAGTGTCCAGTGTCTTTAAAGGGTCTGTGCACCTTTTGTTTGAAACAAAACACATCATTTGAGAATAAAAAATCATATCATAACGCTCTATAGATTTTCAAGGGACTTTTAAAGACTCCTTCGTTTGAAACTTTATTTTGTGAAACTATTGCTCTATTTCATGTCATTGTTTGATGTTATGTGTTGCGCATAGAGGCTCCTGCATTATGCGCTTTACAATGTCTCATATCATTATATTGTTGAAATGATTTTTGGGGTTGAACAAAGAATTGACTAAAGTGGGATTCGAACCAACGACCTCCGGATTAACGTGCCGGCGCTCTACCAACTGAGCTATCTAGCCCTATATTGGCGGTGTCCCTATTTTGTCAATATCTTTGTTCGGGGGTATCATTATATTGTTGTTAGAAAAAAACTAGGAGATCACAAAAGATAGAAGACAATGATTGTTCAAGATTTACTTAGAACTTGATGGGTGCTCCCTCGTGCTGCCCTTGGTCGATTAGTAGCAGATGTCATGAGACCAGCCTGACCAGGTTGTCTAGTTGAGTCATTACTGCAAATACGACAGCGGCACATTCGATGATGTTGTGATTGCTGTTGCTGGCATTCAATGGGTATTAGTGTGCTGCTGCTGCTGCTGTTGCCTGCTGCTGCAGTAGGTTCAAGCTCCATGTCGTCGTAAATGACGATAACATCAGAAGCATTCAGTTGCTGTCTGCTAAAGAAACAAATTACAATTCAACTAAATAGTTGTTTGCTTTAATGAATCTTCACAGGACTGAGCAGTGATGTACATCCAGGTTAACCTTAGGGCCCACTGTCATAAACCTGTTAAGCACAAACAAATGGCTTACCAGGGGGAAAATCTTGCTTAGTAGAAATCGGTAACCAGTCAAAATACTACTAACGTTTCAAGCTTTCAACAACTGACATGGAAATTTAAGAATTTCTTATATCAAATTAAGTTTCTTAAGGTTGAGTGACCCATTGAGACACACTTCCATCAACTCCCCCGAGCGATCTTACCTTGCGTTACGACCACTGACATCAATCTCTGCCGGCCATTCGATATGTTCACAATCCCCTTCTTGTCTGTCTGCATCCCCTCCAGAACCCACTGATTCATGGGAAGGGGAATCAACCTACAACAAGAATAGTCATACACTTCAGTCAACACTTGTTATAAAAAGCACTGACCCTATTCCCCTCCAGAACCAACTAACTATAATTGCTTCTCTCCACCCAGGGGTAAATGGGTACCTGTGAGGACAGAGATGGTTCTTGTGATTGATTTAGCTTAGTGCGCTACATATTTGGCGGCACAGGCTGTATACCGGTACTCCTAAGGGAGCTGAGATGGTTTATGGAATGAAATGCCCCTGTGATCAGGGTAATAATGTTGGAAGCGCTTTGAGACATGGTGTATAAAGCGCAATATAAAAACTGATTATTATTATTAGTAGTAGTAGTGGGGTAATCAACCTAAACAAGAATAGTCATGCACTTCAGTCCATGGACACCTGCTATAAAGAGCACTGTTAGTTAAGAGGTTCTGTTTATGAAGAGTACATTCAGAAATCCTGAATCTCATTTCTATTTTAGCCCTTTTCACAACGTAAATATTATCCCCATGGAATACAGACACCCAAGGTAAATTGTATGGCTTCCGAATGGCACTCAGAACAAGAATATTTACAAAAAAGGGAGATCGCCAATATTAGAGCTTATTAGCACAGTTGGCAGAGCACCAGCACGTTAATCCGACTGTCACAGGTTAGAGTCCCACTCTAATCCATTTTTGCAAAAAAATAATAAATGGCCTGTCATTTCGACCCTACCTAAGTCTTTCTTGAAGACTATTTCAACCTTTAACCCTCAGGCCATTAGTTATTGTTTGCAGAAATACTAAATGTCTTTTTGGTTGATAAGTAGTTTGCAACAGCTTATTAAATTTTCTATTCCATTTTTCTATGTTCAACTCCAAATTAAAACTTATTTTTGACGGGAATTCTGACTCACTCTTTGTGATGAGCTTGCAGTAGCAGAGGATGATGCAGTGGTAGCCGTGGTCCCTCTGTAGACTGGTTCCTTGATAAGTATACCATGACTACCAACACGCACCAACATGGCAGGATCTAAGAAGCAATGGAGATCATCTTTGATGCATGGACGTAAGTCTCGCTCCTCAATGAAGGTAGATAGGCTCCGGAACTCAGTCTGAAAGTAACACACAAGATAGCAATAATAACAATATTAATAATATTATTTAAAAAAAATTAAAACAAATCACAGGCATATTACTCGGGTGGGATTCGAACCCACGACCTTTGCAACTCTAGAGCAGTGTCTTACCAACTAGACCACCAAGATTTCCCGGCAGCTAGACGCAGTTCAAATAACTCGGGAAAGTAACGAGTATCAGTGCTAACATGCATCAGTGTATATGGGTCAAACCAAAATGAATATTCATTATCCCAGATGGAAATTTAAAGGCAGTGGACACTATTGGTAATTATCAAAGACTAGCCTTCACAGCTGGTGTATCTCAACATAATGCATAAAATAACAAACCTGTGAAAATTTGAGCTCAATCGGTCATCAAACTTACGAGATAATATTGAGAGAAAAAAACACGCTTGTCACACAAAGTTGTGTGCGCTTAGATGGTTGATTTCGAGACCTCAAATTCTAAATCTGAGATCTCGAAATCAAATTCAATGAAAATTACTTCTTTCTCGAAAACTACTTCACTTCAGAGGGAGCCGTTTCTCACAATGCTTTATACTATCAACCTCTCCCCATTACTCGTTACCAAGTAAGGTTTTATGCTAATAATTATTTTGAGTAATAACCAATAGTGTCCACTGCCTTTAACATTTAGAGTAGAATATTTGAAAAGGTAATGAGAGAAACAAATCCATGATATTACCTCTAACTTTGTCTTTTGCTGAACGAGTTCATAATCAGGACGAGTCAGGACAGCTTGGCAGGAAGCACTCAGTTGATCCATCTTCACAATCAAATCATTCAACTTTCTGAAGACAAACAATTTCAATATGAGGTTCAGGTAGAGTGGTAAAGACTAACTTGATTCATAAGTGCAGATGAGAATCAAACACTTATTTGTAACTGCTTCAGGGATAAATAATATTTTATTTGACACCAGTCTGGGAGTTCAACCCAGATAGCAGAAGTAAAATCTAGGGCCAATGATTTTCCGATTCAGAAACGTGCAAACTCTGTTTGACAAAAACATTAATTCCGGTTCAGGCACAACAAATTCTGTTGCATGTTTTTTAATTAGATAAAAGGTTGATACTGTACCCAGGGAAACTCTTATATAAACATAAAGGTTGGATAAGTTTAACTACTGCTGACTTCCTAAATGTTCATTTGAACTGAAAATTCCCCCCCCCCAAAAAAAAGTTGTTTTGGGATTAATTTGTTACTTTAAGATGCTTTGTCAGATTTTTGGCCCCAAACATTAAAAAATAGATTTTTTTTGACTGAATGGTATTTCAAAGAGTATCACCCGCTCTAACGAAAAAAAGTTAAACTTTTACTTTTAATGGTCAGGAACCATGACAAAAATGTAAAACTTTTCTTATAAAACACATAAGAATTGGTCACGTGATATATTGTCGGGATCCCGACAAAAACTAATTTGGAGCACTTTGTTTCACTGCTACTAATAATTGGCGGACTTTTTCGAGCAATGGCTCAAATGAAATGTTGTAACTTTCTCGACCCCCATCAAAATACCTTTAAATCAGGCAAAAAATCTGACATAGCATCTTTAATTTGTTAATTACTGCTGATCAATGCAACAGAAACAAATAACAGTCGTTGCACTGTGACTGCAGTATCAATGCACACGACGTGACCGTTTTCCCTCCTCAGACAAAATGTCAGCCATTTCGTTTACGGTTTTGTTTTAGACCTTTCCGAGATGAAAAAATATTGTATGTGTTCTTATAGATCATAGGTAAGCTAGTTTGTGTATGATTGCTGATAAAAGGGAGGGAGAAAATGCAATTTGGGTGAAAAAAATTTTTTAAAAATGTGCCGTGAATGTTGCCCTCCGCTTAACCATGTTAACAACGTGTGCTGGATGGAAATTGCAGAATAAAGTAGAATAGAATGATCCACGGTTACGATCTCGTACTTTTTAATGGTCTGATTTCTGATACTTTTTTACTTTAACAAAAAGAATCTTAACAGCTCTCCGTTACTCGTTACCAAGTTTTGAATTTTGAATATAAATTACCAAACGTGTACACTGCCTTTAAAGATACAAGTATCCAATGAAGGACTGGAACCTACACTCTGCTCATCAGAAACACCAGATGTTTATTTCGCTCGACCATGACCCTCCACACTCCACACATTTCACTTCCCAGAGAATTAATATTACCAAGTCCCATAGAATATTTGTTACCCTGGCGATGGCATTTTTGGGTAATGAAGCATACCTTTTCTGTTTGTCTAGTAACATGACTTTTGCTGATGTCCTGTTGCTTAGTAGGATCTTAACTTGGTTTTCTCTCTGGCTCAGCTTGCGTCTAAGCATCTCAAAATGGCGTGTTGCATCATACATTAGTCGATCCTCCTTGATAGATAAATAGATCACAAAGTATGAGATGATATATTTCCTGACCGTCATCACAAGGCCCGATGGCCAGTCAAAAGTTAAGGGCTACACATAATATGGGCCAGCATGCTAGCTGTGCTTTTCGCAGTCGTGTGCAGCATGGCAGCATGCAACATTAGATGACGAGAGACTGTGCAGTGTGGGGGGAAAAAAAGCGCACAGAAGCATGGAGGAAATTTGAAAAAGCAGAGCGGACCGACCGGCCACATGCATCATCTGAAATCAGCATCTGACTTCATTACTTTTTGGGTTAAGATGCTCTTGGTACCTCTTCAAAGTTTCCCCAAGAAAGAGCCTTTTTTAGAAAAGTTGCCATGCCATCTCAAAGATAAAATACCAGGGCAGACATCAGTGTTCGACTTTGCTCAAAATGGTAAAATACAAGCCTTGTGCATTAAACAAGGGAGAGTAAAACCTGATAGGATTGGTGTTACCTAATTACAGGCTGAATCAAAGAATAAGCTGACCGGAATTAGTGATTTGTTTCAAAACAATCAAATGAAACTCGAAAATTCAGTATAACATAATATTAAACAAGCAATCTCTCTTGCCTAAGAGGAGTCATGTCTATTTTAATAAAGGAACTCATTTTAGATTCAGTCTAGGATTAACATTCCATTAACAGCTACAAACATGACTGCTTTCGGTAAAACAGCCATTTATTACTTCTATTAAAAATTTTCAAAATGTTTACATTTTTTTTTCTTCAGATCAGCAGGAATGCTTGTTTATACATGCTTCAATGGGGTTTTGAGTCAGTTCTTGTTTTGTTTTCAAATCATAAATCTCGGTGAACTTTTTTTTGACTCGCCCTTTACAAAGACAAGGGCCCAATTTCAACAGAATCGGCGCTTACGGAAGCAGGGAATTCTGTGCTCACGGCAAGCCTATTTCACGGGTTAGGGGCGAATTTGGGCTTCTGCGCGTGCGTACTCCACGTTACTAGGCATTCTACGCTTACGAGGCTAGCGCAGAAATTCGGCGCTTGCAGGTAAGCGGGGAATCGTGATCGTAAGCGCAGAATTCGGTGGTAAGCAGAGCCATGAAATTGGGCCCTGATCACTCAAGAAAAAACATCCCATTTTGTCCTACCTTAACCTGCACAGCAGCGACTGTCTCATTGACCGCTCGACTCACAGACACAGTGCTGTCTTTCTGTTCATTCAAACGCTCCACAAACGACCCAATCATCTGTAAACATTCAACAAATTTTGTGATTTTCGACAGATTTTCAACGGACCATGATCAACAACAACAAAATGGCAAAAAGAGTGTAAAATTCTCTGAGTGTAAAATTCTCTGACAACACTCTTCCAAGGTGTTGTAAATATTCAACCATCTAAAAACATGAATTTACTAGGATATTCAAGTGTATTAGGGGAATCAACAGTTCACAATACAATCACAATTGATTATTCAGGCAGCTCCAAAAAAATAATACTACAACTTTGTTAAGACTATCATTAGGTGGTTTTAAGCACTTTCACCTGTTGCTTGTCAAACATTCACTAGTTACTACATGTAGGTTGGGTCACTAGTGACTAGGCTGGATCACTAGTGACTAGGTTGGATCACTAGTGACTAGGTTGGATCACTAGTGACTAGGTTGGATCACTAGTGACTAGGTTGGATCACTAGTGACCACATGTAGGTTGGATCAAAATCAACAATTATGTCTCATCATAGATTGTGGAAGTCTCATGGCCGAGGGTGTTTCTGATCAGAAGAGTGTGGGTTCGAGTCCCAGTCGTGAGACATGTGTCCTTAAACAAGACACTGAACCAGGAATATGCACATTTTATATAAGAAGCCACTATTATATTGTTATTATCTATCTAAAATATAACACCGATGATTCGGTGAAGGACTTTATAACTTGCCTTTCATCACCTCAGTACTTTCATTTGTTTAATTATTAAGGAATCTAGAATAATAAAGATCATCTCAAACGCCAACTCAAGATGCTCATGAGATATTTCCATATCTTATGGACAGTACGGACAACTATAAAACCATTTTCACTTCTCTGTACTGGGGTTATCATAGATACATCTACCTGGAAAACCAAAGAACACAAGAAAAGCAGGCATGAAGAGTGAACAGTTCTAGAGCATGCTTCCTTCGGGATACGGTGCAAGATTGATTGATTGATATATTGCAACAGTCGCATAGCCAGAAGGCTTATTTGCTTCATACTGGTGCTTAGTTGCATCATTCAAATTAAAGGCAATGGACACTATTGGTAATTGTCATAGACTATCCTTCACAGTTGGTGTATCTCAACATATGCATAAAATAACAAACCTGTGAAAATTTGAGCTCAATCGGTCATCGAAGTTGCGAGATATTAATGTAAGAAAAAAACACCCTTGTCACACAAAGTTGCATGCGTTTAGATGGTTAATTTATTTTGAGACCTAGTTCTAAATCTGAGGTCTCAAAATCAAATTTTGTGGAAAGATACTTCTTTCTCAAACACTATGGCACTTCAGAGGGAGCTGTTTCTCACAATGTACCATAAACCTCTCCCCATTACTCGTCACCAAGAAAGGTTTTATGCTAATAATTGTTTTGAGTAACTACCAATAGTGTCCACTGCCTTTAATACTGGGTGTATCAGCAATCCAGTGATGGTAGGGGACAGTGATGTTAGGTGGAACGGGACACCTCAACAATGAATTGAATTCTAAATATGCAATACAGATTTTCTACTACTGTTGAAACTACAGAATCCAAGAATCTTTGCAGATGAGCTAACCTTGCGGCTTTCATCAGCTAAGACAGTCACCAGCTGGCATTGATGACCCTGATGAGATCCATACACTTGGCAGTAAATACAGATCAATAGCTCATCTTGCAAACAGAATACCTTCTTAGGTTCATTCTCATGCTCGTTACACAGTAACACCTGTACAATCAGGAAAAGAGGCAAAGAGAATACAAGGTTAAATCTTGTCTTGAGTGAAGCCTTAGTATTTATAAATAAATAATAATAAATAATAACCGTATTTATAACGCGCCTTTTGCCAAAGGATACAAAGCGCCAGGTATTATTACTGCAAGGAGTGGGGTGAATTTTTGAGATATAAGACCTAATCCTTAAGCACCATGTAATGCTTTACAAGGTGATGTGGCGCAATATGCTGCCAATCCAGCGAGGAACACCGGGGCGAACCCCTTCTCTTGTCGATAAGTGCACTGGGTTCTTTTACATGCGTTTACACAACACATGGGACCAACGGCTTTACGTCCCATCCGAAGGACGAAGCAATGGTTAAGTGTCTTGCTTAAGGACACAAGTGTCACGGCTGGGGATTCGAACCCACACTCTGCTGATCAGAAACACCAGAGTTTGAATTCGGCGCTCTTAACCGCTCGGCCACGACACTCCCATAAATAGACCCAACAAGGCCTCGAAATATCACACAGCACCCAAAGCAATCACAGTGGTGCCCTGTGCTTTTGCTTTTGTGCCCTTTGTAAAGTTCCAGTACAAAATTAAAATGTCCTCATAGAACAGGCATGCAAAAAAAAAAAGAGGAACATTTTTGACGGCACAACGCAAGTGCGGAGCAGCTGAAACGCCACGGGACATGAGACCCACAATGGTACCCTAGAAAATGTTGAGCAGGCCTGATACTTCACGGAGGCAACGAAGGCGATTGCCTCCGTGTCCCCTGGTCACTGCTTTGGTGCCCTTCAAATGCTCCAGTACAAATTTGCAATTTCATCATAGGGTGCCCTTTACCAAGGAAAAAATGCCTTGGTGCCCTTGCCCTTTCAAAAACGAAGCATACAGCCCTGGTTGAGGTTTATTATGCTCTAAGGTGCATTGTTAACATGTACTAGGCTTATTTTACATTATTGTAGTTGTACATTGTTGTTGCCAGGCATATACTAGGCTAAAAGAAAAACACGCGGACTTCCGCGGAAACGCGGAAGAGTTGCATGCCTGATAGAAGTGTTCCTTCTAAATTGATGTGCCTCTTCACAATAAAAGTGAAAGCCTGAGACCCCTTACATAGATCCCCCCAAGTGGTCGGGTTAGCATAGTTATTTTTTCCTTTCCTTCCACCTCTAGGAGCCCGGTTCAAATCCCACTGGGGCACCATGTGGATTGGGTCTACTTGATTGAGTGGGTTTTCTATGGTATAGTTCACTGGGGTTTTCCTTCCACATCTAAAACAGTAACTTGGGTTCTTGACTAGTAGTACAGTTCACTTTTCAGAGAGTCCTTGGTTGTTGGCTTCACAGCCAGAATTAACAAATTTAATCAAATGAAAAATCACTGAGGTCCACCAATACCTTCGTGGATGTGTGTGTAAAACTCAACATTTCAATCAATATGCTCTGATTGTCTTCAGGAGGTTGAGTGTTCTAAACTTTTCTGATTATACTCCTACCATGCACTGTGTGCACAGTTGAGGCACCAGATGTCCCATGAGCCATGAAATTGAATTTTTTTAAATGCGTAGGTCAACTGGACCCAACTTCATACATCCTGTAAGCACAAAAACTTGCTTAGCGCAACAAAACTGTACTGTGCGAAAAAGGGTTACCAGAATTTCATACATTTACCATTGCTGGGACTAGTACACTGGTCACTTCATGCTTAGCCAAGAAATATGCCCAGTATATTTCTTCAGCTTAAAGCAATCACACAACATCGATAAACAGGATTGTCCAAAGGCCCACACTTTGTGTATCACAACTTATATATAAAATAACAAACCTATGAAAATTTAGGCTCAGTCGGTCATTGGAGTCGGGAGAAAATAACGGGAAAACCCACCCTTGTTTCCGCACGTTTCGCCATGTCATGACATGTGCTTAAAATAAATCTGTTATTCTCGATATTGAGAATTGATAATTGTTTTAATGTTTTCTGAAAAAGTAAAGCATTTCATGGAATAATATTTCAAGAGAAGTCTTTCACCATTACCTTCTGTAAACCCTGTAAGCTATTTGTAAATCTATGAGTTTTTAATTTTTTGTTCTGTTCAGAAAGTGTCCAATGGCTTTAACAGATTTATGAAAATGGGCCCTGGGTGGAGAGTGAATCAACAGTGAATGAGTAGGCCTATTGAATGAAAGACTTACTGGATCCAAGGTTGTGGCTCCATCCACAACCCTTCCACCATCCTCGATTCCTTCCAAAATCTCCAGGACTCCAAAATTCTTGGCCAGCTTGGTGATGTCATTGGAGAGGCCTGGAATAAGGGTGTCTCCTTTGCAGGTCGGACAGCGAATATGGCCATGAGCTAGCTGACCAAGGATCCTACTCAGACAACCTTCAAATTGAATTTAAAAAAAGGAAAATAACCAAATTGAGTTCAAGGGCTGACCTTTACTCTACAATGAAGGGGTTTATATTTTTTTCTTGCAGATTTTTCTTGGGGTACAAAAAATTGAGGGAAGAACAAAAAAACTTAAAGGAACGTTACAGACTTGGTAAGAAACAAAAATCTTGAAGATCACAGATTTACATAAAACTTACACGGTCTAATGATGATGATAGTAGAACACATCCCTTGAAATATTTCTGTCTGAAATGTCATATTTGATGAGAAATAAAAAATCTAATTTCGCGTTTGGAGATTATCGCTCAGTGAGCGTTCTGTTCATTTTTGTTTTGACATCGATGCAATGCAAAATGTGTAATCGGTTTTTCACCATTTTCTCATGACCCTGATGGCCGGTCGATCTCGAACTTCTACAGGTTTGTCAGTTTGTGTATATGGTGGATTACATAAAGTGCTTGCACTACCAGCAACTGTTTTGTTAGCAAAAAACAATTCTGTAATGTTCCTTTAAGTAGGATGAATCTCATTCCTATTAATTATACAAAGAGAGATCAAGGCCCATTCTTGTTAATAATCCTCAGAGACTACTGCATTATTTCTCTTTGCTAAACCATTTCTTGTTTGTTGTTTTGATAATCTTTCAGTCAAGGGAACTCGGCAAACTCCAACAAGGTAATATAAACACCAAGCTGGCAACAGCTATTTTAAACCATACCTGTAATAACTAGGCCTATGTTTAAATTGATGCTAAAGTTTGTGTAATAATGCTCAAATTACATTTGATACACTTGTTTGTTGTTACCAATATTGGAATAAATGTCTAACCTATTAGCTAATCTCTCTCACACAAACATTGGTTTCACAGCACCTTTGGTAATTGTCTAAGACCAGTAATCTTTTTGGTGTATCTCAACATGCATAAAATAAAAAACCTGTGAAATTTTGGACTCAATTGGTCGTCTAATCATAATGGAAGAAAAAACACCCTTGTCGCACAAGTTTTGTGCTTTCAGATGGCTTGCATTTTAAATATTTTAGTGAGAAATTACTTCTTTATCAAAAACTACGTTGGTTCAGAGGCAGCCATTTCTCATAATGTTTTATACTATCAACAGCTATCCATTGCTCATTACCAAGTACGGTTTTATGCTAACAATTATTTTGAGAAATTACCATTAGTGTCCAGTGCCTTTAACATCTATTATTAGTACACAAATCAAGAAACTGTGATTCAGAAACTAGATGACAATACTTACTCTAGTAACAGTGAAATCAGTGGTTAGCTTGGGGGATTTGAACAAACAGCTCTGTATGTAAGTCATGTCCTAAATCTGTAACTAATCTGAAAATGCAAAAACAATATTTTGCATGTGTGGCTTACCAGTTAGTCTTGAAGTCAAGACGGTAATTGTTAAGCGCGGTGCAGTCGGAGCGCGGTGCAGTTACGGGGACGGTACGACTTGTCATCAAGTCTACTTACCAGTGCAAAAACTATGGCCACAAGTCAAGATGCGTGGTACAGCACCACCGTGGCATGAATATTGATGGTAGCACACGGTGCATAGACGACCCCTCTGTTCATCAAACAGTGATGTCATGTCTGCCTTCAGACAGCCTTCCTAAACGTACTTCATGAACAATCTGTGTAGAAAAGTATTTATTTAAATTAATCATGATCAAAACTTATGTGTAAAAAACAAAACAAAAAAGGGCCAGAAATTGGTGGCGAGGTCGTACAATTTTTCCATAGGGAATCCAGATGTAGACTAGATCATAGATGTAGATGTTACACTAAAAAAAAATCCAAACCAAGATGATTTAAAATAAGAATGAAACAGAAAAAGAAAACAAAACAAAGAATCAGGAAAACGAAAACTAGCCCTCTGTGTAGGTAGTAGAAAAAACTACTTTATCTGTTGCACTAATTTACTAAATTAGGTTTATATTACTGAATACAAGTGAAACTTAGTAATAGTATATAATGCCACAACTTGTTAACCCAAATTTCTTAAGAACTATTTCACTGATAAAAGTGATATTGAATAGAAAAACAAACAACCTTCCAACTTTCTCTCTGTCTGATGTCATGTCTGGCTTCAGATATAGATGGAATTATTGATAACAAAATAGCGCCCTCCATAGTAATTTCTGTATTATGGCTATAGAGGGCGCTAGACATCTTGTGAAATTTTGTCAACAAACGGTACTTGCCAAACAATGTCATGTCATTGACTGATTTTTGTTTTTTTTCGTCCTTTTATTTCCCAGGTACGTAAGATTGTATTATATTTTTAAATAAATTATCACAATTTGTCAAGAACGTGAACTTCTAGATGTTTTTCACCACAATCAGTCACTCAGGCAGATCGAGATTGCATATAAACTAGACTGAAGAAGAGAATGAAAAAAGAACTGTGGAATTGTACTGCTGCAGTGTAGTGTAGCCCTGCCTTGGTAGACGACGTCAGCCAGCAACGGATGAGTCCTTCTAGTGGATTTAGGGCTACTACTCACTGAGTCAGTGATGATTGAGTGGTGTGTGTTTCACTGTCATTGAACTGTGCCTGTGTCACTGGTCACTGTGTAAGTGTGTTTCACTGAAACTTTCAGGACCTTTGTTTTACCCTTATTATTGCTGTCCAAAAGTTTTTTTTTTACTGGCACTGTGACTGTAGCCCTGGTCATGCTGGTGGGACGTCAGTCAGTGCCAACGGAGGAGTCCAACCTGGGCTACTGGCACTGATGTCAGTGTCATTAGAGTAAGATCACTTGTCACTGTTATTGACAACATTGAGGTTTCATGAAAGAAGTTGATGTTTCGTTTGATAAATAAAGTTTAATATGGTTTTGAGAAGATTTTTTGTAGATCTAAAACTTGTAAAGCAAAATTTGACAATTTTTGTTCAACTGTTTAGCTATTTTTCCTCTCTCTTTTCTCTGGATGTATATATATGCGCTAACCCTTCTTCTAAGGTAAGACACAATTCAGTGTATGTGTTAATTAGAGCTAATTTAGGGTGGATAAATCGGTGGCGAGGTGCGGAAAATTATCTGTTAACTTTATCCCTGAGCCCACTTTGGGCTAGTTCAGTTTTAGATACTTAAACTATTTCTTAACTTTTCTCTCCCTATAGATGCTGACTTTCAATAACATTAGATCCTGTTCATGATGTCTGATTTACGGAAAAATCTCCAGATGAAAGGAATCTCTGGCAAGCTGCCTCCTATGGCACCCAAGGGAGTGCCTTCTGGGTCAAGGTGGGTTGCCTAACTTTTACCAAAGTTTCCAAGGGTCGAGCTTGTAGCCCAAAACCTTTCCAGTTTGAAGATGGATAACCTCAAACCTTTCAAATTTAAGGGTCAAGTGGAAAGCCCTAACCTTCTTAAGACAAGGAGGGTAAATAACCCTCTTTTGAGGATTAAGGTTGCCCAAATTCTTTTCAGGATAACAATTGGTAGCCTAATAATACCCGCCCCAGGATTCCAGTGTAGGGTTGAGATCTATAGCCTACTGAGTAGCCCACTAGGCACCCCACTAGGTTTCCACAAAAACGCCCAATTGGAAGACAAGTCAGGTCACTTTCTCACCTTGACCAACCACACTGTAAGAGAATGATTTTATGGTGGACATCCCTGATTGAAACTTTAGGTCATACTGTAAGTTTTAGAAGTCAATCTGGTAAGTGTTCAGAGAAAGAAAAACCATAAAGTCGCTTTAGCCCTGTTAGTTACCACATCTTTTTTCTCCACAGACAAGAGGTTAAACAATTGTGAGACTGCTTAAAGACACTGTACACCTTTGGTAATTGTCAAAGACAAGTCTTCTCACTTGCACAAAGTAACAAACCTGTGAAAATTTGAGCTTAATTGGGCGTCGAAGTTACAAGATAATAATGGAAGAAAAAACACACTTGTCACGAAAGTTTAGGACTTACTGTTTCATACAACCTACAGTTCCTATTTCCATAAAGCAAGGACATGCAGTAGAAATATAGTGTCCTCCATGGCAAATCTTCTTGACAGTCAGTGTCATTGATATATGAAACCATAGTCTTCAAATTGTGTGCTTTCAGATGCTTGATTTTGAGACCTCAAAATCGAATCTGAGGTCTGAAAATCAAATTAAAATATTTTAGTGGAAAATTACTTCATTCTCAAAAAATACAGTACTTCAGAGTTAGCAGTCTCTCACAATGATTTATACAATCAACAGCTCGCCATTAATAGTTAACAATTAAGTTTTTAAATGCTAAAAGTGATTACCAATAGTGTCCAGTGCTTTTAAAAAACGAGCAGTGTACAGTGCTGTCCCTTAACAATTGTATTGCTCTTGTTTCAGGGGTTTGTCTCTTGGACATCCAAGAAAAAGGGATTTCTCACAGCTTCCTTGGAGTAACTACTTTGACTCAAGTCAAGACGTTGTGGTGGACAAGGACATATCCTTTTTCTTATGAGAGGCTGTTTTTTTGTATCAAGAATTTTGTTGCACCGTCTCTTGTTTTATTCCTTAATATACCTCCTGCACGTCTTCCGTGTTTACAGACGAGGTACCGAGGGTCCAGTGGTCCTCTACCTTCATGGAGGAGGCTTATCAGCGCTGTCTTGGTCTGTGCTTTCAGTGAGTTCTTTTCATTTGAATCTTCTTGTTAAAGACAGTGGACACTATTGGTAATAAGTCAAAAACCAGTCTTCTCACTTGGTGTATCTCAACATTTGCATAAAATAACAAACCTGTGAAAATTTGTGCTCAATTGGTCGTCAAAGTTGTGAGATAATAATGAAAGAAAAAATACACGAAGTTGTGTGCTTTTATATGGTTGATTTCGAGACCTCAAATTCTAAATCTGAGGTCTCGAAATCAAATTCGTGGGAAATTTCTTCTTTCTCAAAAACTATGTCACTTCAGAGGAAGCTGTTTCTCACAATGTTTTACACTATTAACCTCTCCTCATTATTAGTCACCAAGTAAGGTTCTATGCTTATAATAACCAATAGTGTCCACTGCCCTTAAGTCACAAAAAAAGTAATAAACTTAATAAATTTGTTTGTCAAAGGAAATTGTTGGCTGGCAAATAAAAGTCTGTTGTAATTACATTGCTTCATTTTACTAAACACAGGTACTTGGCATCAAAGAAGGAAACAGAAAGCATAAAAAGTTTGTTTTGCACAATCGAATACAGTCTTAACAGAAATACTACAAAGAAAGATTATCCATTGAATGGACTAACATAAAGACGATTTGACAAGTATTCCTGACGTGTCTGCATTTAGCCTTGTTGAAGTCAGCCTGGTAAAAAAAAAATACTGTAATCTACATGTTTGACTCTAGGGGTTACCAACAGGTGGAAATGCTGTAGTTACAATAATAATATATTGAACTTATATTGAGCTCTCTACAGGACCAGCATGTTTGAGAGCGCATAACAAAAACATAAGTCCAGTAAAAATAAAATTGTGAAAGTTAATCCATCCAAAAACTTACAATTGCGTAAATTACAGCCAAAATCCATAATAAGTTACAGCAAATAGCAATCAGGAAAAATAACATCAAAGCAAGTAACACAAAGAACATAAAATCTGTCACCCACAAAAGTGTAATTACAGATCGTAAGCCTCCCTAAACAAGTGGGTCTTTAATTTGGCCTTGAAGAACCCCAGCGAATTACCTCCCTGTAAAAAAGGCGGGGGTGCTTTCCAAAACTTTGGAGCAGTCGACACAAAGGGGCGATCACTGAAGAGTGCGTCCTACCTCTAGGATACTCAAGTATCTCCTAAGATCTGGATCCAAGTTTCAGACTGTTTTTGCCTGTGGCAACTCCCACCCTTGTGTTAAATACAATGGAATTTTAGATAATAGACGATTGATTCTTATGTCAATGTCCTTCTCCTCTTAATGACTAAGTTTGGTTTAACTTTGCTCTGTTTTTTTTCTCTTTTTGTCAGTCTGTTGTCACAAGTCGAGTCAAGTGTCAGTGTATAGCATTAGATTTCAGAGGTCACGGTGATACAGTAACGACCAATGAGGAGGATTTATCTGCACCAACCCTAGCAAGGTGAGGATAACCAGGAGAAAAGCTTCAAGAAAATATCCCGGAAACTGGGGCTCAATTTAACACAGCACTAAGATTCATCTTTAAAACAATATTGAATGTGTTATTTTACTCCAAAATAGTATGATTGCAGTAAAGTTTGAAAGCATTAATTACCATTTTGCCAGAGGTTTATCTTCCAACAAGTTGACCAGACAGTAGCTAGGAGGGTTAAACGTGTACTGTATAAATCAGGCATGCAACTCTTCCGTGGAATTCCGCATTAAAAAAAAATATATTGGCGCTAAAAATAATAATAAAATAAAATAAAAATTAAATTATTATTATTTGTTTTTAGCCTTGTAAAAATGCACCTTAGAGCATAATAAACCTCAACATTGTGGGTCTCATGTCCTGTGGCGTTTTGGCTGCCTCACTCTGCACTTGCATTATGCCTTCAAAAATTTTCCTTTTTTTTTTTCAACGGGCAGTTGCATGCCTGATAAATGCATTCACCACACAATATCAGTTTGCGAGCTATGATTCAAGCTAGAGTGGATGATTGAATGGTCTGACACTGTATACATAGTAGAAGAGCTAACATCTACGATCCATTAATTTGTAATTGGGATTTTGTAACTCTCCTTGGTTGCCCCGTAGTGATGTAGGTAACGTCATCACAGCGCTGTTTGGTGAGGAGCGAGTGCCACCGATTGTAGTGGTTGGTCACAGTATGGGCGGGGCTATTGCGATACATGCTGCTGTACAGTTCCTGATTCCATCATTGGCTGGTCTTGTAGTCATTGACGTAGTGGAGGGTAGGTATTCTCATCCACTTTAACCCTTTCATTCATGAATTATTTAAGCCATAAATTGATCGAATGAACGCATTATTTGTTTACTCATATTTTCCAAATGGCAACTCCATCCAACAAAATACAACAACCCCAAAACAGATCACAGTACCACCCTCAAGAAGTCTCTTTCCTATCCTGAAAACTGTGTAGTCGTGCAACTTTTACTTTTCATTTTACAACTATTTTTCTGAAGTGATTTGAGCTTGTCGCTAGCGACTGGTCGGCGCATGAAAGAGTTAACAAGGCAGCTAAGCAAATATTCAATTTCATAGTCCCCGTAGGGTTAAAGGAAGGGTGTAACTTTGGTGACTACTCTTAAAACTTACGTGGTGTAGGGCATTGGAGAGCTTTTGATATTCTAAGACCTTGTAATGTAGTTTTAGAGATAGAGGTAATTTTTTACCCACAAATTGAGAAAAGCTTCACATACGTTTATAGAAACATTAAACTCGTCAAACCATTTAAATGTATAAAAGATGAAAATATTAACAAGAAATATAAAAAGGGAGTATGACAGCCTGAACCTGTTGACTGTGTCTAGTTCTGTTTTGTAAATATTGTCCTTTTTTCTGTTGATACAATTGTTATTATTGGTCATTGCTGACTTTAGGTACAGCACTAGAATCACTTCAAAGTATGCAGAGCTTTCTACGAGGCAGACCAAAGCAGTTCAAATCATTGGAGTATGCTATCGAATGGGCGTAAGTACACAACAATTACCACAATTACCACAACAAGTACACAATTGTTATTGTCTGGAAAAATGAGAGGTAGTTTTCAATCTGAAAACTCACAGCATAACTGAGAATGATGTTCTACCAGAGTTATTAACAGTACTACTTAAAGTCTTTGTCATAATTGCCTCTCTCCAACTAGGAGTACAAATGTGTATCAGCAGCTGGAAAGCATCCAGAGTAGAAATTTTCTCAGTCCTGAAATGCCAAGAAAACTGAATCTAACACTGGCCTGATGACCAGTGGCTCGGGACAGATTTTCCTGTACAATGAGCAAGGCACTTTATCATATCTGCTTCTCTCCACCCAGGAGTACAAATGGGAATCAGCAACAGCTGGGAGTATTCTGTGATGGACTGGCATCCTGTCCAGAAAAGAAATATTCTCAGTCCTTTAATGCCAATCAAACATGATATAAAACCAGTCTGATGAGACATATTGGCTCTCAAGACTGACTTGACTGAATTTAAATAACTTATTTCAGGGTGAAGAGCGGACAGATTAAGAACCTTGAGTCTGCAAGAGTCTCCATGGTTGGACAACTGAAAAGGTATGTGGAGCAACAAGTCATGGTGGTCCCAATAATGCTAAGAACATTGCAATGTATAATGTTAGTCAAGGAAACTTGGTGTAATGGAAATGATTCCAGAGAGTGCCATGACTGGGAATCAAACCCAGTTTGACTTGTATCAATTTTGCTTGCAGGAAAATTGTTACGCATTATTTGGTGCTTAAATGCAGTGGACACTATTGGTAATTACTCAAAATAATTATTATCGCAAAACCTTTCTTGATTACGAGTAATGGGGAGAGGTTGATAGTATAATGATAGTATAAAACATTGTGAGAAACAGCTCCCTCTGAAGTGACGTAGTTTTCGAGAAAGAAGTAGTTTTCCGCGAAATTGATTTCGAGACCTCAGATTTAGAATTTGAGGTCTCGAAATTAAGCATCTGAACATGCTGAAAGCACACAACTTTGTGTGACCATGAACCACAAGGGTGTTATTTTCTTTCAGTAATATCTCGCAACTTCGACGATCGATTGAGCTCAAATTTTCACAGGTCTGTTATTTTAGGCATATGTTGAGATACACCAAGTGAGAAGACTGGTCTTTGACAATTACCAATAGTGTCCAGTGTCTTGAACCTTTAAGCAACTCAATGAAGTTTGGCCCTGTGGTAGAAGTGCAAACATTACTTAAGACCTTTTTTCTGCCTAGCAAAACTGGAAAAAAATATCAGTTGAAGTGGTATGTCTGATATTGTATTTGGGTGATAATCTGTTTATGGTAAGCAAATTTGCTGTGTGTTGAGCTATATTTTTTGTGCTTAATCAGCAGTAGACCTAAGATGTTTTCCATTACATTGAGTCTCTCTCAAGGTTGCAAAAAGATACATTAATTGAAAGACCAAAGCATGAGAAGGAATGTGTTGTGTCATCGCTTTTCAGAATTTTCACTTTCCTTGTTTTACACCCTAAGATGCACCGATGGGTATAAGCCTAGAACTGATGAGGTACCCAGCTGTTCCTCCAGTGAAGCAATAGTAGAAGAAGACGAGGAACAAGATGATTTAAAAGAAGAAAACACACCCCAACAGGTACAATGGAGTGCGTTCTTTAAAGGATTTGGGTACCATTTAAAAATGTCCATAGATTTACATTAAACTTACAGGGTTTGAAGATAATGATAATGGAAAGCTTCCCTTCAAATATTACTTCAGAATGGTGCAACTGTATTATTTTCAAAGCATTATTTCCATAGTGAGATTTGGATGCAAAAATAGTCTGGTCCCATCTCAATTAGTTAGAGTAATTACTATCACACAATGCCCCCTTATTCAGCACCAAGTGCCACTGTAAAACATGGCCAATATTTGGGCAGAGGGTACTCCTAATAATTCCATACTTCCCGCTGAAAAACAAAATTCCTCTGAAGAACCCCCTGAGATTTCAATCACACAATGAAGACATAGTGAGGGAGGGGATCCCCCACCATGACCCCATATCGAGTATGAGTATGAAATGCATCTTAAATTAATGTTCAAGCATCTTAAAACATTCCACAAAGAGGAAGTGTTAGACTGTACTAATTCCTTTAAAAAAAATTAACTAGAACAATTTTGTAAAAGTAAGGTTCCTAATGAGCCACAACTTGCACCACTGAAATCCCAGGCCCTCCCCTTAAGACACTTACTTGAAGAAGCATGGCCACACTGCTGTTAAAAAAAGTAGACAATCTTCAGTTTTTGTTTTAGAATAAAACCCTGGTTCATTTAGCCAATGTACAGAAGTTGCCACAAAACAGGTTTCTTCTACTATACTACACATTCCATTCAAAAACAAAGTTTATGAAATGGTGCTCTTTGTGTTTAAACTTTGTGTTCTTTCCACTGTTACAATCTTTTTTTTAGAGTACCTCATCACCTGACTCCACGCCTTACACGTGGAGAGTGGATTTGACAAGATCAGAAAGCTATTGGAAAGGTAAGCCAAGAGGATTGACGTTTACACATGTTGAATTAACCAAGACTCCACAAAAGAGATTGTTATACAGTGTATCCTTATGACTTTGAAGGCAAAGTATACCTTTGGTTTCTGGGACCGTACAATTGCAGTCATTGTATATAAATGTAGATATGTACATGAAAATTTCATCCTAAAAGGTGGAAGCATTCTTGAGATATTGCCGAAAACCCGAAGCAGTTATATATACACACGCAGGAAGAATAATCTGCAGTTGGAACACAAAATTTGAGAATCATATCTGACAGAAATGTTTCTTGGATTCAAAATTTGGGGGGACAAAAAGTGATAATTTTTCCATTACCACTATACTTTAAAGTGAAATGATTAACACAAATGCTTAATACTTTCAAACGCTAGGTTTTTTGTTGCCATTCATTTTAGGAGTGATTGCTAAACGTTTACCTTCACTGTAACACCATGAACAAATAGTTATGTTATGGTAAGTCATGTGATCACTCTTAACAATACATCAAATCATATCATCACTTTGGATTTGGTCAAGTTGGTAGCTTTTAGCTAATGACATACTTTTTAAAAATGTTCTTAAAATCTTTTTTTTTACAGGATGGTTTGAAGGAATGTCAAATTTGTTCTTATCCGTTTCTGCACCAAAGATGCTTCTAATTGCAGGCAAGTTTAGTACACTATTATTTAACCCCCTACCCTTAGTGCGTTTACCAATCATTTGAAACCATTAAACTTCATGGGTTATGCATGAATGAAGGTACAACTAAATGTATGCATGGAAACAACTGTGTACACACGTGAGAACTGTGTAGTTAGCATCCACCACCTGATATCATTCTCCAGGCTGACACAGTTCATGTATCATTCACAACCTAACCTCAGTGGATGATGTTGAATGGTCATACAGTAGGAGGGTTGATTGTGTGCTGTGTAGATACATTCACTTCATGATATCACATTGCAGGCATGGCATAGTACATCTATCATTTAAATCCACAGTGATTGATGTGTTGATATATTCACTACATGATATCATATTGCATGCTGGAATAGTTTATTATTCTAAACCGCCGTGGATGATATTGAATCAGTAGGAGGGTTAACTATGTAGCGTAAATCACCGCATGATACACGTAAACACACCCAGTACACTTGCCATTAAGGAAAGGGGTTTGCCCTGGTGTTTTCTGGTCAACTGCAGGTTGCACAACAACACCTTGTATTACCATTAGAAGGTGCTACATGTATGTTAATAAATGGGTCACATAATTCACACAAAGCCAAGGATTGCTGTGATGAAGCACTCTATAAAATCTTCGTCTTAAAGCCATTGGACACTTTTGTCTAAGGCCCACACTTCTTGTATCACAACTACTATATAAAATGACAAACCTGTGAAAATTTAAGCTCAATCAGTCACCAGAGTCGGGAGAAAATAACAGGAAAACCCACCCTTGTTTCTGCACGTTTTGCAGTGTCATGACATGTGTTTAAAATAAATCTGTAATTCTCGCTATCGAGAATTGATATTGTTTTAATGTTTTCTCAAAAAGTATAAGCATTTCCTGGAGTAATATTTCACCATCACCTTCTGTAAACCCTGGAAGTTATTTGTAAATCTGTGAACTTTTACATTTTTTTCTGTACCGAAAGTGTCCAATGGCTTTAATCTCCCAAACTGACTGTGTATTTATTGCAGGTGTTGATAGACTAGATAGAGATTTGACGGTGGGTCAGATGCAAGGTAAATTCTGGATGCAAGTTTTACCTCAGTGTGGGCACTGTGTACATGAAGATCAACCACAAAAGGTGAAAATGGAAAGTTAAAGACACTGGACACTATTGGTAGTTAGTCAAAGACCTGTCTTCCCGCTTGGTGTATCTCAACATATGCATTAAATAACAAACCTGTGAAAATTTGAGCTCAATCGGTCGTCGAAGTTGCAAGATATTAATGAGAAAAAAAAACACCATTGTCGCACCATAGTCACACAAAGTTGTGTGCTTTCAGATGCTTGATTCGAGACCTCAAGTTCTAAATCTGAGGTCTCAAAATCAAATTCGTGGAAAATTACTTCTTTCTTGAAAAAACTATGTCACTTCAGAGGGAGCCGTTTCTCAAAATGTTTTATACTCTCAACCTCTCCCCATTACTCGTAATCAAGACAGTTTTTATGATAATAATTTATGATGACTAGTTACCAATAGTGTCCACTGCCTTTAATTTGGAATGAATTTTTGAAGTTTGCAATGTCCCTTCTTCTCATTGCAGGTAAAATTGTGACAACACAAGTCAAATTTTAGGGTCATGTCACTCACACGAGGCAACTTTTACAGGCCACTTGGAGGCAACCAACTGCGGTGCAAACTGCATGATCACTTTAGTAGCACATGAGTCATTTTTACAAACTATGTCTTACGATCACAAAAAAAAAAAATGTGAACATTTAAATGTGAATGGATTCTGTTCTTGGAGATTGCCTGGAACTGGTTGCCTGTAAAAAAAGAAATTGTGTGCCACGCCCCATATTGTACAATAACTAAATAGATTAAAAGATTGTGGTTAAAAAACAGCGAGTGGCTCAAATTATTTTCCTTTGTACCCTTTTGTTACTACAGGTAGCTGACATTCTTGCAGGTTTCCTGACTAGGAACAAATTAACAGAAACAATAAATGATTATGAGAGGTGAGTTTTCTTTATAACAGCTTTGCTAAAATAAAATTAAAATTAATAAGCTTTGCTAATGTACCCGCTGCCAAAACATAGGATTCAAACTGCCTCTAGCTGCCGGGCAACCTCGGTAGTCTAGTTGGTAAGACACTGCTCTAGAATTGCAAGGGTCGTGGGTTCGAATCCCACCCGAGTAACATGCCTGTGATATTTTTTCACAGGACTCGGGAAAGTACTGAGTATACAGTGCTAATACACATCGGTGTATGGGTAAAAACCAAAATCAATAAGCTTTGCTAATGTTAACAAAAAGTATAATATCTTATGGGTAGCCAATTTGACAACGTGAATTCTCAAAAACCAATTCGCTCAATTTCTGTGCTCAACTCTTCCTGCAAAAATAGAGTTGTGACACCTAATTGTGTTAACATTTTCATGAAGTATGACACAGGCTTAACTTTCGCTTATGAAAAGGTCGCCATGAGGTCATCATTTGGTTCATTCTGTGTCAGAGAAATATTACCACATCATAACTTTTTTTTCCTTTCTATTTCTTCACAGAACTTCTCCGTCTTGCTGACAGAAAATTTGTAATTCTCACAAATGTTACAGTCAGTTGAATCTACCATCAAATGCAAATTGTTGAGTTTGAAAGGATTCGTTTTTCAATCATGATGGAAAATGACTGAAGAAATTGAGAGTGGCTTGTACAAAATGGCAATAGTTACAGTGTTTAATGGCTGTAGGAATTGATCACCTTCCACTCATACAAAAGGTCAAAGTAAAGGTCATGTTCTGAAATGACATGTTCAGATGATTCCCATGCCAATATAGAATCTACAATTCAAAAACAATACCAATAATTTATGTTTCTTTTTTGTTTTCACAAACATTCTTCCCTACATTGAGTAAAAAGTCAGCAACATTTGCCATGTCTGGGCACATGGTGAGGAGAAGAATATACAGAAATGAAGGATCTCTACAGGATCAATAGGGAAAACCCAATCCAGGCAAGGCTCTGGTCTGAGGTGGGATTCAAACTGTAACCTCAGGGGCAAAAGGCAGGGACAAAATCTAAGCCATTCTGCTCCATTGATAGATAGAGATTTTGCATTATGCAGATTTTAGATTTTAAAACTGTGTTTGTTTGGTGAAATACGATGCTGGACCCTGGAGTTAAATAATAGAAATAAAAGGCGTACAAATAGAGTGACATGGTCGGACAAGAAGCATTTTTTCCCCTTAAGAAAATGGCGCTGATCCGTTTGTATAATACAGCTCTTGCACCAGTTCTCATAACAACATTTTGTAAGTGGAAACTTGTATGTTATTTACCCAAAGGGATCTGTGTTGAATTGTGAACCCGAGAACAAAATAGAGATTTTGAAACACTACATGTTTGTTGACCTACATGTACACACACCACACAGTATTTTGTTTACAGTATTGAAGAATATGATTTTTCTTGTTGCTAAGAACAAGTGCTCCCTTTGTTAGTTCAGTTATATACATGTAACTCTATGTGTCGGACTAAAAAGAAGTACGTTTACTTAAAAAGAAAGTATTTAATCTTCATAATAAATGGTTGAGGAAATTTGAAGAAAACTATCTGGAATTTTCACAATGAGATCATTTTGAGGACTGAGAATATTAATTAAGATGTTATGAGCTTAACAGTACTATATAATAGTGTGTGTAGGCAAGAGAGAAATTAACATTGAGAATCTGGAGTGAGGTTTGGGCCCCAAGTTCATGGCTTTGCAGCACCATGGAACACGTAGACGTAGGCTCTGTTTGGTTGCATGCATCAATTGTAGGTTGAGATCAACAAGTTTTGAACCAATAAAATGCATAGTACATAGTTGTATTTTAGAAGAGCAAGTTTGTTTCTGTTTTCTAGTTTTCAATTTACATCAAGCCAAATAAGGCCTGGAATTACACACAGGTGTGTTGTGGCTGAGTGATTAAAGACAGTGGACACTACTGGTATTTGTCAAAGACCAGTCTCTTCACTTGCTGTATCTCAACATATGCATAAAATAACAAACCTATGAAAGTTTGAGCTTCATTGGTCATCAAAGTTGCGAGATAACTATGTAAGAAAAAAACACGCTTGCCACACTAAGTTGTGTGCTTTCATTTCGAGACCTCAATTCTAAGTTCTAAACTTTAGGTCTTGAAATCAAATTCGTGGAAAATTACTTTTTTCTCGAAAACTATGTCACTACAGAGGGAACCGTTTCTCACAAAGTTTTATACAATCAACCTCTCCCCATTACTCGTTACCAAGTGAGGTTTTATGGCAATAATTATTTTGAGTAATTACCAATAGTGTCCACTGCCTTTAACACCAGTTTCAAACAGGCGCTCTGGAGTCTATCTATCTATCTTCCAATAAGTACATCCCTCCAGAGGTCTTTAGTCACGCCAAACCAAAATGTCAATCCTAATAATCTATTTGGTTCAATGAAACTCTGGCGCATGTGTCTGAAATAGGTGTTAGTGCATCAGAGACTTAATAATAATAATGAACATTTCCAGTGGCCATTTCTGTCAATGATGACACTCCTGGCGCAAAAAACAAGAACTCTGCTTATACACAATGACACAAGACAACTAAAAGTTTGGAGGCTATTGTTTCCGAAATAGATTTGTTTTGAGGTGAGTTTTGAATTTGGAACAAGTATCTGCTTTTCTGAGTTGAAGTGGGAGGCTATTCCAAAGAGATGGTCCGGCATGTGAAAAACAGCAATCACCCCAGGAGTGCAGGCAACGTGAACGTTCAGGAGCAGGTTGTTTGAGGAGCGGAGCCGTCTTGGAGGTTTGTACACATGGATTAAGTCATTGATGTAGTCGGGTGACGTGCCATCCAGTGAGTGGAAGATCATAAGGAGAACCTTAAGTTAACTTGAGTTATGGTTGTCGAGTCCTCAGGGTGAGGATTCGAATCCCAATCAAGACTCTTGTGTCCTTGAGCAAGACACTCGACTATAATTGCCTCTCATCACAACTGGTGAATGAGTACCCTTGAGGGCAGATGGTTCTTGTGATTGATTTAGCATGGTACGGTGCACTACACACTACATACATAGGCTGTATACTCCCCATGGAGCTGAGATGGTGTAACAAATGAAATAAATGGCCTAGTGACCGGGGTAATAATGTTTGAAGCGCAATGATAATTGTTTTGAATTGTTCTATATAAGAGTTAGTAATTATTAAAGAGGCCAGGAGGGCCATGAACCTATACGCCAACTACACCTGAAATAAAAGACAAACCGAGTCTTAATTTAGAAGATTTATTTTAATCTTTCTCACAAGAAATATTCACTCATTCATCAAATCTTTTTCACTAGCATCGTTTTCTTTCATAAAACCATAATTCTTTTTTTAAAGTTACATATACCTCGCAAACATTCAAGATTTCAGTGAATAACACAAATTCCGAGTACAATAAATTAAGATTGGGCGATGCTTAGTTGGGATCAATCAACAGTAAAACACAAGAGCTTTGCCACTCAAGATCTGACACATAACAGTATTATTGGAGTCTTTATATTTTGTTGATTACTTTCCACCCAAGTCCAAGTATTGCCCCAAAATATCCGCTGATAAATGAGCTTTAGCATACCGTCTTTCTTCAAAATGCACCCTTCTATCAAAAGCTGAACACTGCAATCTTCATTTAAATGAAAGGTTGTGTTCTCTTCTATTGTACAAATCATGCCTACAGGAAGGCCGAGCTAATATGCGTTATGAACACCACATTAAATATTCAAAAAAAGGTACCCGACTATTCTAGCTCTTTAGCTTTGGTATGGTTACTTTGATTGAATCAAGATGGCCGACCATGGCAACTTAGATCACCAAGGCAACCTGCCTGAAAAGAAAAAAGCTATATCCCAATCTGATTGGTGGATTTAAAAAAAAATATTAAATAGGAAGTTTCTCAACTGCCCAATCAGTGCTTTTCCACAAATTTTTCAAACATAATAAATATTTGTCCGTTTTAGAAACAAACTTATAACTCTCTTTTTTTTCTGTGTAGACAAATTAAAGGAAAGAATTAAGGCATGGTTGGCACAATGCCTTTCCCCACTGTTCGAAAAATACACACCACAAATAAATTACTAAGCATTCGTATTTGCCTTTAATTAACTCACCGATAAAGATTGTCTGCTCCTAAAAATAAAATTAAAAAGTTCAATGGTAAGCCAATTAAGAACATATTGTGGAAAAACACCTTACTTGGTTAAGGGCATCAACGGCAACTCTCTTCAGAAATTTCCTAGTGAAACAAATTATCAACATAAGACTGTATATGTATTCTTTTGTGTGATTTTTAAAGCCATTGTGCACAATCAGTAAATTGTATTGTCCCACACTTCGTGTATCACAACTTATATATAAAATAACAAACCTGTGAAAATTTAGGCTCAATTGGTCATCGGAATCGGGAGAAAAAAACGTGAAAACCCACCCTTGTTTCCGCACGTTTCGCCATGTCCGATGACATTTGAAATAAATCCGTAATTCTCGACATCAAGAATTGATATTGTTTTCTCAAAAAGAGAAGTCTTTCACCATTACCTTCTGTAAAAAACCCTCGCGTGGTAAGTGTGAGTAAATGCGAGTATGTGTTCACAGTGAATCGCAAAACCTCGTCTGAACCCATGGCCAATAATCTGCCATGGTATGCTGGCTGTCAACACGCTCAGACTTTTCTCCAATTGAGCCAAATACAATGATAAACAAAAGTGGCAGCCTGTCCTTTCAGGTATGCCACATTTGTACAAAGGTCTGGAATCCAGGTATACACAATAGCCTTCGGCAAAATGAAGGTCATATTCAGTCTCTTCTAACCCCCTTTGTAAAAGAAAAACAAATCACAGCAGGATTGGGGATTTTCTTTTGTGGATAAACAAGTCAGCCATCTTAAAAATTGCATAAAGTTAAACTTGAGGGCGCTCCATAAGTGCTCCGTAAGCCAATTAAGAAAATGTTGTGGAAAAACACCTTGAGTGAATAAGGACATCAACTCTCTTTAGAAATTTCCTAGTGAAACATTTTTATCAACATAAGACTGTATTCTTGTGTGCAAAGTATACCTGTGGTTTTTAGAACCCTTCCATTCTTTAATCCTATCCAAATGGGACATTATGTACACTACAACTAACCTTTGGAAATTTTAATTTCAAAAGTTGGTAGAGTTTGAGATAATGCCGAAAATATGGAGCGGTTATTTCCACACAGTAAGAATAATCCGTAATTGGAATACACAATCTGAGAAATTGAAATGTTTTTGAATCCATTTTTTTCAAACCACATTCCTCAGAAGGGAATTGTTTCTCAAAATGTTATACACTATAAGGCTTGAAGGTTATTCATTTTTGGTGTAGTTACAACAGGTAATACCCTCCCTCTAAAGTAAGCCAAAAGATAATAAGCAACTGACGTTCTTTTCGCAGAAGATGCATTTATAATAAAAATCTTTATCTATATTTGTATTAATACAATTTAATAGCTAGACTAGAAAAGGCCGTTTCATTCTTGCGTCCCGTGAATGTTGAATAATTTAGCGAGGTCACTGAGGTCACTGTATTCTTTTCCTTCCTTGATAACCTGCAAGAAGAAAATGGATTCAGAAAGAAAAGTTGAGTACCGCTGGCTCAATGAAACTGTTGCTCACATTATCTAGATTGATAAAATCAAGAATTGTTGGCATCTAGAGTAAAATCCTTAAAGGCACTGTACACCTTTGGTAATTGTGAAAGACAAGTACTCTATCTAGGTGTATCACAACATAAGCATAACATAATCTGTCCCAGTTCTAACATAGTGTGTATGGGTTTCCTTTAACATGTTTAACTTAATTCTCTGCGCTTTATTTTTATAGAGCCTTGTGTAGCCAGCACCTCAAGTGGCTTTTTGAACCTTGTGATAGATGGGCGACTTCCATAAAACCCCCCAAGAAAATACAAAATAAAAACTTGGACCAAAGCCGCAAATATTTGATTCTGGTCATCTATCATTCTAGTTTGCATCAAAAATGTTTAGACCATAAATTTTACTGAGGATCTAGAGCAAAACTGAGACAAAAAATAACCTCACTATAGAATATCTTTATTTATCGTTATAGATTTCAAAATGCCGATCTAATGACATCTTCTTACCTTTCTTGCAATGGGCATTTTATTGAAGACATTCCATAAGACAATACCGACCACCAAGTCATTTTTAAGGTAGAATACCACACCTTTCCCATAATCCTCCGCTGCAACAGGTGCGGTTACTGCAGGGGTCACATCTGGGACTGTCACATCAGCTACCTGTAAGTTGAAATGTTTTCATACAATTAAGACTACAGGCTTACCCAAAATATTGTAATTTCAATGCAAGTGAAAGGTAGGGTCATCGTTTGGTGGTTGTCAACGTAATGCTGAATGTAATGCTTACCATAACTATCTTTGTGTAAAGTAAGCTTTGGAATGGATAGAAATGAACAAAAACAAATGTTTTATGTACCATTTTTTTTTGGGGGGGGGGGGTCGGGTGGGGTGTAACCAGTTAAAGATGCATGACCCATTTGTTTGCCACATTGGTGATGTAAGATTTATATAAAATATTGGATAGTTAATTTCCTTTATTCAAGGAACTTATACAATTTAATATCAAACAATGAACAAAGTCAATAACTAGTAAAAAGTGGATTATTAAAAGATAAAAAGTAACTGTCTGGCTCCTAAAGCTATTTGAATCCATTTATTGGAAATGAAGGAATGTCACCAAATACTTACACTCTCTGTCTCTGACCTAATGCCCTCTCCGGTTTGTTCAACGACAGCTTTGGGCGTGTCTTTGGGCGTGGCTTTAGCGAATACACCAACCGTAGGTAGACTGGAATCAACAATCCCTATTGCTTCATACCCAACCTCCGGACCTAAATCACTCCTGGGAAATCAGCAATTAATTAGGAAGTTAAGTTTCTATAGAGTAAATATTGATTTAGCAATTAAAGACTTTCAAGAAGCACTGTGGGGGTAGACTTACCAGATCAATTCATTGTTCTTGGCAGTCTGTGCATGCTCAGAACTACGTTTAAATGTAATTTTACTCGGTAAGTCTGCTGCGATCTAGCTCCCCTGAGAGTCTGCTGCCACCTAGTGTTTCAAAATTCCCCATCATTATTCCTAAGCTGAGATTTACGCAATAATTGTAGTATGTATACATAGGACAGTCTGAGATGACTTTAAGATCTAGGTAAATCTATTACTACTATTATTATTTACTTGACCAAGATATTTCCTAATCAAATTACAAAGAAACAAATACATCAAAGAAAAGGCATTCTTCACAAGAAAAAAATGTAAACACTTAAATAAGTAGATAATTACATACGAGTAATGAAAATCGAAAACTTTAACAAATAGTAAAAAACAAACTTAAACAAGAGTAAAAGAAAACTAGGAGCAGAAACGAATTAAGTTAATGAGGGCGAAGTATGCAGGAGGGGAACAAAGGCAATAAAATTGAAAAGAAAAAACAATAAGAATCTGGAGGATCCCAAGACCAATCCACGCACTAAGTTTGGAGTTGATATGGCGAGTCTTACTTGAGTAATCACATGAACAATGATTACAATGAAAAGAAAAAAACAATATGAATCTGGAGGATCCCAAGACCAATCCACACAGTAAGTTTGGAGTTGATATGGCGAGTCTTATTTGAGTAATCACATGAACAATGATTACACAAAAACACATGGACACACACAAACACAAAAGGACAAGGCAATCAACTTTAAGCCAGACTTCCGCTTGCTTCGCCGGCAGGGCATAGAAAAAGACGATCAAACTACAAGATAAGATGTCTGAGAATCTAACAGCAAGACACATTTCCCCGATTAAAGGTACCTCTACTGTAAAGAAATTAATACTTTGTACTGGAGTGTTTAAAGGGGCATCAAGGCAATTCCAGGGGGAATAATGTCTAGCAACCTCATTGCTTCAGTAAAGTAGCAGCCCTGCAACCAATCATATTGAGTTTAAATTCCATTCAAATTTCCAAATCTATTTCCCTGTCAAGCAAAGCCCGCTTAATACTTCCTGTGAATGCGATGCGAAATATGACGTGAATTTGACGTCACAACTCTGCCCTCATTGCGATATTCGCTACAGAGTAGAGCACAACACAACCCCTGCGAATTATTTGTTGCAAATTTGTGACGTCAACATTCGTATCGCATACACAGGAAGTATGAACCGGGCTTAACGCTTGAAAACTCAGAAATATTTAATACCAAAGTGCAGAACAACATTTGTTAAATCTAATAGTTTTCTAATAATAATTTGCATCGGGTTTAAGAATATTCACAGAGTATTTAAAAAAATTAGGAAAGTACCGAGTATACAGTTACATTTAATTTAACAAACATGTATTTCCACTTGAAAGAAAACAAAACAATTATTACAAGAAAACTACTAAGTGGAGGCATTACACAAGAAGCCGAAGCTTATCAACGGAATGTTTTAAAACATAAAATTTGTGTATATATGGGTAAAAACCAAACTGAACACTTATGAAGTCATACTAACCAGAACATGGATTGATGCCAGTATGGTTTCTTGGCTCCTGTCATGTTTTCTCCAGCGAGTCTACCACTGACTACAGCATGATCATGGTGCTCTACTCGCCTCCTACCCAGCTTGATATCATAGAAACAAGCAGCATCACCAGCCTACAAGTATCAACAGCAGGAAGTTAAGTTAACCCTCTCACTGTGTGATCATTTAATATCATACACTGTGGCTTTGAATGGGGGAAGAATAGAGTGGTGATGAGGTCTTAATTGGCAATGACCTTGCAAGGTTTTCACAGATCATTTAAGACCGAGTCAGCAGTGTTTTGAATACCAGGGTAAACGTTAGCAGAATAATTCCTGGCTTTAAAACAGACGCAATACAGGGGTGAGAAGATGCAGCAAATAGGGTGTTGTGAGTGAAGGTACGTACAGAAGTGACATGTTGGAGACCTTCTGCACACATACCAACAAATCTGTGTAGAAGAGGATTTTACACCAGGATCGTTGATCAACAGTAATGTTCTTTTGAGAATTTGTCTTGCTATAATTTTCTAGCACCACGGAACAGATCTTTTGATTTTGGGAGACTTCTGAAAAGAACTGTCCCACTCATAAACCACTACCTAAGTAGAAGGTAGGACCAGGACTACTATTTTCGCTGTTAAAACATCATCTACCCAGCAAGTAGATATTCATGGTGTCATTGCAAACCCTCAAAATACATTGGAACCTCACCATGCAGTGCCTCAAACCCCATAGGCGTAGACAAGTTAGAGTAAAACATCATCAGGAGTGTTTGAACAGTAATAGAGAGGTTTCGCATGCGTACGGATACAGATATAGATACGGATATGATAACCATATCCGTTGACGTCGGCCGCTTGTTGGATTTTGTTTCCAGGTATTCATTTGAGTGCGCTCGCATTCATTATGAGTGTTAAGAGCGTTCTTCTGACAAACATGACCCATAGAGACCCCCGTGTTTTATACACTGCATTTTCTCATCGTTTTGCTTCTACTCACATGACTAGCAATTTTCTACCTATATCAAGCATGATACCAGTGAAAGCAAATCCATGGGAAAATTGTTTTGATCTGGGACAAAAACACAACTAAAAGTCTGCAAAACAGTGTCCATTTTTCTACGACGTGTATGAGCTCCCGTATCCGTTGCTAACGTGTATGCAGAATATGATAGTCACGGATACGCATCACGTGAACTCACAAAGTGTCGAAGTATCAGTATCCGTATCTGTCCCCGTACACCTGCGAAACCTCTCTAATGTTTGAAGAGTAATAACAACTTACCACAAAGACCCCACTCCTGGCCTCCAGCTCAGCATTGACTCGGTACCCGCCCAAGTCATCATCTATCTCAAGACCTGAAGATTTTGCAAGGTCAACATTAGGCTGAAGACCAACGGCTACCACTATGTGATCTGCGTTCAACTGCAGTGAAGAAAGGGCAAAATTGCATAGATCTTAACTCATCAAATCCTGAACAATAAATGAGAGAGCTGTTTTGGCAGAATAGGGATCGGGTTGGTTCAGTGGTTTCTTTTTCGCCTTCCACCTCCGTTGACCATAGTTGGTTGGGATCCCAACTCAGTTTTTCTTGTAATTAAAAAACATCCTTCTTGAAGAACTCCTTATTGAAGTTCCGGCATATTAAATTTTGAAAAACGTTTCGAGACAAAATAATTCTGGTTTGGAAATGTAGATATTCTATATTTTGACATCCAATGATGTCACGTTTCAATTTTCAGTCTAAAAAAGTACAAATAAAGTATAATTTTACACAATTTTCATGTGAGTTTAGAGACTTGTAACTTCCTCCCCATTTTCATGAGGACACTATCTATTGGAAAATGGATCTGACCTTAAGAGCCCCTCTTGAAGCGTGCGATAAATCGATCATGACGCACGGGTGAGCAAGGACACGTGGGGCTCTCCAATGCCTTTCTGCACAACTCTGCTGCGCGCACCGAGATACGCATACGCATGGCGGACCTTCATTGCGTTGTAATTGGTCAATACGCAATGGGTTGGAGCTTAATGGATCGGTCTATTGGACCTAGCATTGAACCTAGCCAAAATCATCTGAAGGACTACTAAATATTATCTGATTACCCTCCGGTACCCGATTTGCTTACCTTTCTACCATTGCTAAGCTTGATGGTGACCTGCTCATTGGCTTTATCAAAACCAGCAGACTTCAAGAAGGCCCCAGGAACTACCTCTACTCCCTCTGTAGTAGAAATGAAAAGAAATCAATGTAAACATTAGAACAGGACAGGTACACATTTGAGTTCAAAAATCAGACAGAGAAGGATGCGTTTTGCTGGTGACTGCTTCAGGAGCAAAGACGAACCAGTGTAAAATATTGTTCTGTGGACTCCTAAGCATGGGAGGAGGAAACGTGGTAGACCAACACTAACTTACACTGACATTCTTAAAATGGACACAGGACTTGAATCAACAGATTTCAAGTCAGCAATGGGGGACAGGAAGGCTTGGGGAACAGTCGTGACTCGAGACCACTCGACTTAAGCAAGCAAGTAAGCTTAATTAGTAGCAAGTATTCAGAGAGGTTGTCTTGTTTTTCACGTCCTGTTCGCTCCTTCAATTTTTCTCTATTCTACCTTTTCTCCCCTCTCGCTACATCTCTCCTCTACAAGGCGCTTTATCCAAGCATTCTCAATTATAAGAAAGTAAGGTTTTTTGGGGGTCGAAACATCTTTTGTAAGCAGTGGTGCCAGATGGCTCTGAGAAGAACAGGACCCAATTTCATAGAGCTGCTAGGCACAAAAAAAAATGCTTAGCATGAAATTTCTTCCTTGATTAAAACAGGATTACCAACCAAATTTCAGCTGTTGTTTGCTCATCCTGAAAATCAGGTGGAAATTTAGTTGATAATCTTGTTTCTATCGAGGCAGAAATTTCATGCTAAGCAAATTGTTGTGCTTAGCAGCTCTATGAAATTGGGCCCTGGTTTGTTCTGCTCAATGTTTTAGTCAGTGTGCTCTGACCCATCTGTAACTGGAAGATGATCTCTACAGAAAGCGGTCAGAGCACACCGACCGTAACGTCGAGCCACACAGAGCCACCACTACTCACAAAAGAAATTATACATGGGGTCTCCTCAAACCTTACTACTAAGTTTTTTCCAAAATTTAAGTTTTATTCCCAATTTTCAATACTTCCTTCCATTTGTTAACTAATATTTGAGACTTTACATTTTGACAAAAGACTATACATGTAGTTATAGTAACTTCTCAAATGAAAGTAAATAAGTTGAAAAATATAAATATATTTGTACATGTACAACCATGTTAAAATTTCTTTCATAAGAGGTTTAGCTCTGAGAAGCACCAATGTGGTCTTGATGTTTGGAACAGTAAACTCTACTCATCTTCAGGAGAAACAAGCAGAGTCTGTTAATTGACACGTCAAGACCACATCAGCTCTTTTCAGAACCCCCGCTCCTCCCAAAAGAGGTTTTGACATGTTTAAGCCACAAGTTAACTAGCTTTTATAACTTTTTAAATAGAACTTCCTTTTATTTTGTTACTTGAATGTTTGTTTTTTAAAATACAATGTGGGGTTTTGATCATAAAGTTATGTTAAAGAGTTTTGACCTAGCCTGACAAACTTATGCTTGGCTGAAAAAAAAATCAGACAACAATTAAAACGATATGTCTGCACAATTCACTTACCATTTTTAACCTTCTTCTTTGTCCATTTACTGAGATATTCTGGTAGAACTCTTCCCATGTTTCCTATAAGATGAAAACCACACAATTTTTTTCAGAGTTAAGAATCTGTCTTGAATCTTGTCATTTTGTCCTGGACTAAATTTCATCAACCTAAAAATGGTGCTCATCGAATATTTCTGCTAAGGGTTACTGCAACCCAAACAAATGTATTGACAAACTAGGGAGATTACCAAAATACCGCTAAATAGCTCAGATTTTAGAGAGCCTGCCATTAATCTGGAGGTCGTAGGATAAAGTCGTGCTCTAGTCAATTTGTTAAAACCTTAAATTATGAAATAACTTGCCCAGTAAGTTTCCCTTGTGGCTGATTACTTAATAAATATAGGACATTAAGTATTTAACTTTGAATTGAAGGGCAATCGAAACAGAACAGACACTTCAATACTAAGATTTGACATTCTACAGATTTACAGATAGGAATTCAATGTGTACCTTTTTCAGGGAAGACTTGTGTGACTTTCATACCCGTTTCTTTGCCTAGATGGAAGGAATAGGAAAATGAAAAGAAATAAATGGACAGTTTCAAGAAAAACTCATTCTTCCGCACCCTGTTATAGAATATGATCATAGTGCTTGTTTCTACAGGTTTGCAGAGCTATGTTAACATACATTGTAAGAAATAACCTCTACTTCAAAATCTATGTTATTTCAGAGGGAGCCGTTTCTCACAATGTTTTATACAATCAACAGTTCTCCAATGCTCGTTACCAAGTCAGTTTTTAAGTTAATATTTGTTTTGAGTAATTACCAAACGTGTACCTTCCCTTTAAACTACCTTCCCATCCAATGTCATCATTGGTGGAATCTAAATCAGTTCAACTTACCTCGCCTTCCAAGTGCACAGGCCAGCTCACTGCCAAGGAACCCCCCCCCCCCCCCCCAGTAACAATGTTCTAAATCAGTTCAACTTACCTCGCCTTCCAAGTGCACAGGCCAGCTCACTGCCTAGGAATCCACCCCCGATAATAACAATGTTCTTGGCCGTCTGTGTAATCTCATCTAGACTCTTAAAGTCTTTTATCTGTGACATGGAAAAGGCATGACGGAACTTATCAAATTATGCAGTTTGGCCATGAGCTCACCAAGTCAAGAATAATCATGGAGTTGGAATTGTTTAAGTGCTGGATAGGTGAATAGTGAAATTTGGTATTCGGTTAACCGCTGGCCAACTATCTAAAATTAACCAGATATTTGAATATTTTTTCCCGTAAACTCGACAGACAATGGCATTGAAATGATTAATCAACATGGATGACTCCATGTTATTCATGAATGACTCCATGTTAACACAATTTAAAATAATGGATGAAAGAAAACTGTAAAACTTAATCTTGAGAAAACTCGACAATGGTAAGGAAGCTTGCATTGCGCGGTCGAGTAAACTCGACAGACAATGGTATTGAAAGGATTTAACAACACGGATGACTCCATGTTATTCATGAATGACTCCATGTTAATACAGTTTAAAATAATGGATGAAAGAAAACTGTAAAACTTAATCGTTACTTATTTAAGGGCTACTCACAGTTCTAAATAATGTCGTTCTTTTTTCAACCTCCTCTCCTGCTTTCCGGATTGCTGGAAGATTTCTTGGTGTACCGCCTAAATATCAAAAATAACTCATGGGTTTATGTGGGGTTTATTACGTAATATATATTATTGCGACAAAAAAATAAAATAAAATAACTGTCAGTTTTATCATTAAAAATGTACCAGTGTAATTAAAAGTAAAAGGCTAAGGTAACCTTTCCCTAACTCTTTATGTCTGAAATAGAAAAAAAGTGATAATTAAATGCTGTATTTTTTAGAATGATTTATTGGAAAACCACGGAAACTAGCTCTTATTTTATTAAGCAGATTTGACAGACAAAATGAATTTACAATGTTGTGTCACTTTATTTGCAGTTGGTATAAAGTAGACACTATATAAAGGGCCAGCAAGTTAGTGAGCCCTTTCATTGTTTAAAGTAAAGCAGATGTGATGTACTGGATACTGTTCAATAAGCAAAAAACTTCTGCTTACAGGATTCATGAAACTGCTTCATATTCAGAGCAAAATATTAATATTTACCTGTAGCCAGGAGGCACTTGTCGTATTTGATGGTTTTACCATCGGCCAGGGTTAGTGCCTTTTCATGAACATCCAGAGAAACAACCTGAAAAACAGATCAAATGAAATCAATCAATCCAGATTAATATCATAAACCAAACTTGAGTAAGTTGACAAAGGGAACATTTCCTAGGGCCTATATTGCCTCTGCATAGCACCAGGACCAATACGATATATCATCTCAAAAGCCTGGTAATGAAAAAGATAAAATGCAAGTTAATTAATAGGGGGGTTTAAAAAGTTATTTATCTACTAGTTAAAATGAATAACATCACTTCACTTATATATGATTTGAGGCATTGCATGGTGTGGTATCAATGTATATTTAGTTTGCGGTAACACCATGTGTGTGTATCTACTTGTCAGGTAGATTTTTTAACTATTACCAGGGCGGATGGTATAGAAATTAGAGTGGACTACTACTTAAGCTTTAGGATCGTAATTAACTGTACTGCCGCGGAGTCAGTTGAAGAACCTTCATTTGCCTACAGAAATCACTGAAATAGTGGAGACAAAAACGGCAGGATATTTGGTCCCTGGAAAAAAGTAGGAACATTTTACTGGGCATGGTTGACCTACTTGGTCATATGGTGTACATGTAGGGTTTACTACACTTTTCAGGTTATTCAGTCTAAGTTTTGCTGATTTTTCCTTTCAAGGACACTGAAGTATTGGAAATCAGACAAGGAAAGATCACGCTTGAAAAAGCTTCAAGTTACCTTTGCTCCCTTTAAGATGGCCACACCTCCATTTTCTCGTCCCATGAGGTCTGTTGGATCGCAGTAGAAAGACTCCGGCTCAAAAAGAATACTGCATCAAAATGAACAGATGATAAGAGATAAATCTTTAACACTTACTATTAACAGCCATGCAAAATCTTATTGCATATTTTGTTGGACTCTATTGGACTGAGGACTGCTTTACATGGGATCAGGCCTACCACCATAATCCTGAGTCCAACAGTTTGGGTGTTGAGCTTGGTTTGGACTGAGGACTGCACTAGTAACTGATTATGCTTTACATGGGATCAGGCATACCACCATAAACAGAGTCCAACAGTTTGGGTGTTGAGTTACTGAATGGTGTTGGATTGAGAACTGCACTAGTAAACTGATTACGCTTAACATGGGATCAGGCATACCACATAAACAGAGTCCGACAGTTTGGGTGTTGAGTTACTGTATGGTGTTGGATCGAGGACTGCACTAGTAAACTGCTCATGCTTTACATGGGATCAGGCATACCAACATAATTAGAGTCCAACAGTTTGGGTGTTGAGTTACTGTATGGTGTTGGATCGAGGACTGCACTAGTAAACTGATCATGCTTTACATGGGATCAGGCATACCACATAAACAGAGTCCAACAGTTTGGGTGTTGAGTTACTGTATGGTGTTGGATCGAGGACTGCACTAGTAAACTGATTACGCTTAACATGGGATCAGGCATACCACATAAACAGAGTCCAACAGTTTGGGTGTTGAGTTACTGTATGGTGTTGGATCAAGGACTGCACTAGTAAACTGATCATGCTTTACATGGGATCAGGCATACCACCATAATCAGAGTCCAACAGTTTGGGTGTTGAGTTACTGTATGGTGTTGGATCGAGGACTGCACTAGTAAACTGATTATGCTTTACATGGGATCAGGCATACCACCATAATCAGAGTCCAACAGTTTGGGTGTTGAGTTACTGTATGGTGTTGGATCGAGGACTGCACTAGTAAACTGATCATGCTTTACATGGGATCACGCATACCACCATAATCAGAGTCCGACAGTTTGGGTGTTGAGTTACTGTATGGTGTTGGATCGAGGACTGCACTAGTAAACTGATCATGCTTTACATGGGATCAGGCATACCAACATAATCAGAGTCCGACAGTTTGGGTGTTGAGTTACTGTATGGTGTTGGATCGAGAACTGCACTAGTAAACTGATCATGCTTTACATGGGATCAGGCATACCAACATAATTAGAGTCCGACAGTTTGGGTGTTGAGTTACTGTATGGTGTTGGATCGAGGACTGCACTAGTAAACTGATCATGCTTTACATGGGATCAGGCATACCACCATAATCAGAGTCCAACAGTTTGGGTGTTGAGTTACTGTATGGTGTTGGATCGAGGACTGCACTAGTAAACTGATCATGCTTTACATGGGATCAGGCATACCAACATAATTAGAGTCCGACAGTTTGGGTGTTGAGTTACTGTATGGTGTTGGATCGAGGACTGCACTAGTAAACTGATCATGCTTTACATGGGATCAGGCATACCACCATAATCAGAGTCCAACAGTTTGGGTGTTGAGTTACTGTATGGTGTTGGATCGAGGACTGCACTAGTAAACTGATCATGCTTTACATGGGATCAGGCATACCAACATAATTAGAGTCCGACAGTTTGGGTGTTGAGTTACTGTATGGTGTTGGATCGAGGACTGCACTAGTAAACTGATCATGCTTTACATGGGATCAGGCATACCAACATAATCAGAGTCCGACAGTTTGGGTGTTGAGTTACTGTATGGTGTTGGATCGAGAACTGCACTAGTAAACTGATCATGCTTTACATGGGATCAGGCATACCAACATAATTAGAGTCCGACAGTTTGGGTGTTGAGTTACTGTATGGTGTTGGATCGAGGACTGCACTAGTAAACTGATCATGCTTTACATGGGATCAGGCATACCACCATAATCAGAGTCCAACAGTTTGGGTGTTGAGTTACTGTATGGTGTTGGATCGAGGACTGCACTAGTAAACTGATCATGCTTTACATGGGAAAAGGCATACCAACATAATTAGAGTCCGACAGTTTGGGTGTTGAGTTACTGTATGGTGTTGGATCGAGGACTGCACTAGTAAACTGATCATGCTTTACATGGGATCAGGCATACCACCATAATCAGAGTCCAACAGTTTGGGTGTTGAGTTACTGTATGGTGTTGGATCGAGGACTGCACTAGTAAACTGATCATGCTTTACATGGGATCAGGCATACCAACATAATTAGAGTCCGACAGTTTGGGTGTTGAGTTACTGTATGGTGTTGGATCGAGGACTGCACTAGTAAACTGATCATGCTTTACATGGGATCAGGCATACCAACATAATTAGAGTCCGACAGTTTGGGTGTTGAGTTACTGTATGGTGTTGGATCGAGGACTGCACTAGTAAACTGATCATGCTTTACATGGGATCAGGCATACCAACATAATCAGAGTCCAACAGTTTGGGTGTTGAGTTACTGTATGGTGTTGGATCGAGGACTGCACTAGTAAACTGTTTGACATTCAACTTTGAATAGCACAGCTTGCCTAATAGTGTTTCGTTGACACAAAAGAAGATAAAAACTTCACGTGATTTTCACACTGTATCTCTTATAATGTATCTGTGGAAATCAGCCTTGTGAATTTTTCACCACACAGTTACCCCGGCACACTTTCGTACCCTATCCCAATTACATGGTGTTCCGGTTGCACATTTCAAGAATACCCCAAGTTTTTCAGCTTACCCCTACTCCAGAGCAATAGTGGCTATTCCCCCAAGGATATGCCAATTTCCCAGGAAAAGAGTTGTTGGTAATTACTCAAAACAAGTAAGCATAAACCTTACTTGGTAACAAGTAATGGGGAGAGGTTGATAGTTTTAAACATTTTGAGAAACGTCTCCCTCTAAAGTGACGTAGTTTTCGAGAGAGAAGTAATTTTCCATGAACTTGATTTCAAGACCTCAGATTTAGAATTCGAGGTCTCGAAATCAAGCACCTGAAAGCACACAACTTCGTGTGACAAGGGTTATTCTTTTTTCATAATGTCTTTAAATGACTGACCTTCTCTCTTTGCCATTCCACTGTGTGAATCTGAGATTAGCGATGGCTTCCTTGTCTTCACTAAACCACAATTCTTTAGAGAGTGGTGGCCTCATGTATGGTGTGTAATCCTCCTGACCTATCACCAACACCTGAAATACACCAATAAGAATAAAACACCAGTTTACCAAACACATCTTGGGTATTTCATCAATACCTCAAATACACCAATAAGAAAAGGAGAAGAGCTTATCAAACACATCTTGGGTATTTCACCAACAACTTAAAAACACCAATAAGAAAAGGAGAAGAGTTTATCAAACACATCTTGGGTATTTCACCAACACCTTAAATACACCAATAAGAAAAGTAGAAGAGTTTATCAAACACATCTTGGGTATTTCACCAACACCTTAAATACACCAATAAGAAAAGGAGAAGAGTTTATCAAACACATCTTGGGTATTTCACCAACACCTTAAATACACCAATAAGAAAAGGAGAAGAGCTTATCAAACACATCTTGGGTATTTCACCAACACCTTAAATCCACCAATAAGAAAAGGAGAAGAGTTTATCAAACACATCTTGGGTATTTCACCAACACCTTAAATACACCAATAAGAAAAGTAGAAGAGTTTATCAAACACATCTTGGGTATTTCACCAACACCTTAAATCCACCAATAAGAAAAGGAGAAGAGTTTATCAAACACATCTTGGGTATTTCACCAACAACTTAAAAACACCAATAAGAAAAGGAGAAGAGTTTATCAAACACATCTTGGGTATATCATCAACACCTCAAATACACCAATAAGAAAAGGAGAAGAGTTTATCAAACACATCTTGGGTGGTTCATCAACACCCCAAATACACCAACAGAAAAGGAGACCAGATAATCAAATCGATGTTGTGTATTTAAGGGTTTTGATCAGTATGCTTGTGAGCAAGAAAGATATTGTCATGTTTGTTACCACCTCTTAATTTGCAAATGTATGATCTCAATTTCTTTCCATGACCCATGTTATTTTTCTTTACCTTTGCCTTAGGGTCGCTTGATCTTATAGCTCTAAATGCTGCAAATGCTGCCGTACCAGCTCCGACAATGACATACGGGACATGCTCTGGGAAGACTGCTGGGGCAGGTACTGCCGGAGAGCCTGAAGAAAGAAAACACAAGGTTTCAGTCAAAGTGCGACATTATGCAGTGGAGCCTTGATGCAAACTTAACATAAATTGTGGCTGCTAAAACACAGGATTTGAACTGCCTCTAGCCGCCGGTCACTCTCGATGGTATTTTCTAGAAGGTCTTTGGTTTGAATCCAAGTAATATACCCACATGATTATTTTCACAAAACTTGAGAAAGTATTGAGTATACAATGCTTAAACACATCGGTGCACAGATAAAACCAAAATAATATTTTTATCCCTGATGCAAATTTAACATAAATGCAGCTTGCTTCATTTACTTGTTAATGCAAGTTTGCCCCAAACAAGGCTACTCATTTCTCAAAAACTACAGCACCTCAGCATCTAATATTTTCAGGGAAGCTTTCTACTACCATTATCTGCAAACGGTGTAAGTTTATTGTAAATCTGTGGACATTGTGTCTTGTGTAACAAAAAGTACCCAAATCCTTTAAAACAGTCTAGATTGTATGATGGAGGTAAACAGGCACCAAGCAAGGAGTTCCATAGAGATGCAGTACAGGGGCTCTGTTAGAAAGACTTTCTTTAACATCTAAGCAAGTGTAAAATTCAAGCCTCGGTGTATTTCAATAAGTGATAAATTGGTTAGTCTAGTAAGTAGTATTGAATCTTGGTGCTACCACAAACCAAAATTGATACCTCACCATGCAATGCCTCAAATCCCACATTGTAATGTTTCACTTAGGGTATGTTTAGACAGCGTACTAAGTTAGACCCGAACCGGTTTATAACTTTTACGAGCAGCAGGGGGTGATCGTAAAAATAAAACCCCTTTGCGTTCAGACAGCACCGAGTTAAACCCGATCCGGTTTATCTTTGGTTTTAAGTGGTAAAAGAAAACGCGACCCCGTTACTCTAACAACCTGTTTATTGTCCTGTTCATTGGTCACAGTGTATTTACGTAACGATTACGAAGGTCAATGGGTCGCCTGTTGTGAGTTAAACCGGATGTGGTCTTTTTTATTCTGTCCACACACAGTGTTAAAAGATAAACCTGAAGCGGTCTAAAGATAAACCCCTCCCTGGACGGTTTATCTTTTGTGGGTTGAACTCAATTCGGACTAACTTTACATCTGTTCAGACACACCGAGTTGAACTCGATCGAGTTGAATCATGAGTTAAACCAACTTTAATAACGTGTCTGAACGCACCCATGGAAAATACTTTGAACTGTGTGGACATAACAGCCTGGATAAATAAAATGTCATAAATAAAGTTGTGCAGGTACCTGAGTCAGCTTCATCAGCTGTTTCTGTGGCAGCCACTCCAGGTTCTTTGCTTTCTGTAGCAGCAGGGCTGCTCTCAACTTCAGCAGGGGTAGTTGGTGCTACGTCAGCAGCCAACTTTCGCTCTGGCTGAAGACCAAGTGTGATCAGATCCATCTTGTACACCTGCAAGATGATCGAATGAGGACAATTGATAATTGGTTTCTGTGAAGAAACATCAGGGTCTTTTCTGGAGAAATGATAAGAAGGTGTTTAAAGACACCAGACACTATTGGTATTTATCAAAGACCAGTTGTCTCACTTGGTGTATCTCAACATGTCCATAAAATAACAAACCTTTAAAAATTTGAGCTTAATTGGTGGTCAAAGTTGTGCTCCCATGAAGTGGCAATCCCTAGGCTGCTGTTTGTTTTTATACATATTCCTCTGTTTTTCGTTTATCTCGGTCAGATTGTGTGTTTATTGTCAGTCTTCTATTTATCATATTGTTTTGTTTTTTAAAGGCAGTGGACATTATTGGTAATTACTCAAAATAGTTATTAGCATAAAACCTCACTTGGTAACGAGTAATGGGGAGAGGTTGATGATATAAAACACTGTGAGAAACGGCTCCCTCTGAAGTGAATTAGTTTTCGAGAAAGAAGTAATTTTCCACGAATTTTATTTCGAGACCTCAGGTTTAGAATTTGAAGTCTCGAAATCAAGCATCTGAAAGCACACAACTTCGTGTGACAATGGTGTTTTTTCTTTCATTTTATTACCTCGCAACTTCGACGACCAATTGAGTTCAAATTTTCACAGGTTTGTTACATGTATTTTATGCACATGTTGAGATACAGCAAGTGAGAAGACTGGTCTTTGACAATTACCAATAGTGTCCAGTGTCTTTAAAGCCTGAATAAATGAATAAACAAGTAAACGAGTGTCAGGCTTGGAATTGTAACAAACTTTAAATGAACTGGAAACAAAACTTACAAATGCTGTGATGCCAATGAATCCAACAACTCCACCAATCATCCAGAGGTTTCCATACTTGCCAACTCCTTCAACGGACTCTGTTGCCATAAACCTCAGGGGTCCAGGCTGTGACAACCTCTTACCTCTTGGGAATAAAGCTACAAAAACAACAAAATAATATGGAAAGTGGGTCAAAGATGATGCACAGTCAATTCAGTCTTTCCAATTCTCCTTGCTGGACAACAAATATTCCCACTTTATGCTAAGTACGCTACAATACAATGGTGATATATATATATTTTTTTTTTTACAAAGCATGGACTAACCTTGATACCTCACTTTTAATAGTGCCTCAATAACTTGAGCATTTTATTTTGTTTTTTTTATTAAGCACGGACTATTAACCATGATACTTTAAATAAAAATGTGTTACATGTATGCACTTTTGGTAATGTTTATGTATAAAGGGGTTCAATATAAATCTATCAGGCTCACCCGCGAATCAACAGTATCACGACTGTCAACACACGTGCCCCAAACCATTTGCCAACAGTACTACAGAACAAAAGTACTTTCATTACAACATATACATGTATGATGTACATGTAGGTAGTGAAATTAAAAAACATCGTCAAAAAATACAATTTTCTGCTGGGTACTTACTGTTGTTTTCCTGCCGCATCGCACGTTTTTTGACTTCTCAATAATGCTCAACGCTTTATCTTTTAGTCACTCGACCACCAAGCGCTGTACACCAGCCTACTCGCCGAACTGCCAAGCCACCATCTAGTTGGACTAAACCATTCTGTGAAAGAGGTGTTACAAACCTGTGTGGCAGTGCATGCGCTGTTTGTTTACAATAATAATACCCGCCGTTCACGCATAAAGCGCCCACGCACTGCCGCACGGGTTTGTAACACTCCTCTCACAGAATGGTTTAGTCCAGAATGTAGTAGGCTGCATAATGAGAAGGCAAAAGACGTGTGATGCGGCAGAAAAACAACAGTGAGTACCGAGCAGAAAATTGTATTTTTAGACGATGTTTTTTAATTTCACTCAACGAAAAGAAAATGCAAGCATTATGATGTATATTGAGTAGGTTGGGGTAAGCTTTAGGTGTCCTGGGGTTGATTTCACAAAGAGTTAGGACTAGTCCTAACTTAGTCTTAGGACTAGTCCTAGGAGATATACAAATTGCATGGATAGTCCTAAGTTAGTTTAGGACAAGTAAATGGTCCTAACTCGAAATAAGACTACTAGTCCTAGGAGATATACAAATTGCATGGATAGTCCTAAGTTAGTTTAGGACGAGTAAATGGTCCTAACTCGAAATAAGACTAGTCATAACTCTTTGTGAAATCTAGTTGCGATAACGTAACCCTCCTGCCGACAGCGTAGCCGGAGGGTTACGAGTCGCTTCAATCGAAAAACGGCGAAATATTTTAGTCAACAGATTTGCTCCTTTTTTTACCACTTTAAAAAATAATGACACAAATTCTATGAACACGAACGTAATCCTCAATGTCTAATGAATAAGATTCAAAAACACAATTGAGAAAATATTTTGAAAAAAAAGGACAAAAACTTACCAGATTCCGGGAGCGAAACAGTCACAAATTTCCCAGGTTCTATTTTTGAACCTGTCGCTGGTTACCATGCGCAGCCCCAAGCGCTGAACCCAACCGCAGGTACCAGCCGACCGAGCCGCAGCCGAGTTTGACTGAACTAGTCTGTAAAAGGGGTGTTAAAAGGGGTGCTGCAGTGCGGCAGGGCTTTAAGTGAGTGAACAGCGGGCATAGTAAACGGACAACGCACACGCACTGCCGCGCTGCCTTATAACACCCCTTTTACAGAATGGTCTAGTCTAACAGCAATGAACATCGGGAAGTCACAAAATGGCGAAGCGACAGGTTCAAAATAGAACCTGGGACTGTTTCCCTCCGGGATCTGGTAAGTTTTTGTACTTTAGTTCAAAATAGTTTCTCAATAGTGTGTTGAATGTTATTTATTAGATATTGAGGATTAAGGTCGTGTTCTTAGAATTTAAGTCATGATTTTCGAAAGGGGAAAAAATTGAGCAAATCTGTTGACTAGCTGTTGAAATTGTACGTGTTTGACCATTTCGCCGTTTTTCGATTGAAGCGACTCGTAACCCTCCGGCTCCGCCGTCGGCAGGAGGGTTACGTTATCGCAACTATGTGAAATCCACCTCAGTACACAGGAAACTTCAGTTCTGGCTGGCTAAGGTTCGTTAAACTTACACCCATCAACGCTGATTTGAAAAACGTATAGCGTTAAAAAGGCCCTAAATATGAGACGCCTTATATATATAGTTTCGGATTTCTAGTAGAAGTACATCTTATCTTAATTCTCATTTGATTTTGATTGAGGTAAATTTAGATATTAATTAATTATTAATGTTACTTCATATCGAATGAAAAGTGGTGGCACCATACGGAAACTGGAAACTTTTCTGATTAAAATCATGATTTAATTTCCTCTGGGAGACTGTTCTGTTAGAGTTAGCATTAAATTTAAACTTCAGTCTGTGTTCAAATTAGCGTCCGGGAACTGGGCCCTCTGTGATGTGTCTCTTCCACATTACACTTACACTTACAGTTGAGTTGTTAACAAAATATTTATTTATATTCACCATCGTTTAGCTGCTTCTTCTTCAAAGCCGACGAGAATGTCCTCTTCAAAGGCGTACATCCCTGCCAAACTGATCTGCATTTATACATTGTTATCCGGTTTAAAAGAGTCTGTTTAGTTCGGTAATGTTGGTCTTGACTGACGACTTGGTTTGGTTTGCTTCAGCGAAGATAGCGAACCGGCCGGTGTCGAGTCAAACCTTTACGGAAAACACCGGTCTCATCTGGTCCGGTTACCGGCGCTCTATCTACAGTATTAAAGCACTGTATTTGTAATTCTGCAAACCAGACTAGTTCAAACAACACGTGTGTCTAGCGCCCTCTGTTGGTTAAATTAACAGCCAATTAAATCTAACTTTTTTTCGCTTGCGCCTCGCGCGCTCCGACGATCGATAAGGGCGCACAGGGCAACCCCCCCGTGCTAAAACAGAGCAAATTTTGTTGTATTTACGCACAATTATTGTTTTATGAAAATAAAGCCAGCCATAATGACGACTTTCTCATGATTATAAACTTGTTCAAGTCGTAATGACTTTAGACCTAGACCCAGTTAGCTTTAGATATGCCAATTAATTAGACAAGTGCATGATTATTTTTTGCAGGCGGCTTGTCAAAGAACTACATGTAGGCCTTTCCAATTATGAATATGAGTTATAAAATTCACAATATTATGACTTCTCAAAGTTCTGACAAAGTTGCATGGTATTTCTTTTTGATGAAAGAAATTTTACAGAGGGAGCTTTTCTGTTCAGAAAAAACACGGGCTACAAAACTTTGCACTATGTTACAAACTAATGTTTGTACCTGATGAACATGAATTGATGTACAACTTATTTTTAGGTTTTTAGTCAACTACCACGTGACATTGGCAAATTTGTTTTTTTCTTTGATGATAGCCATTTCCCAATCACCAAGACCATAACTCCCAACTTAAAAGCACAATATTGATCCACACTAAAACGCCAAAAACACTGATGTCTTTGGTTGTCTTAGGAATTGCAAGTGTTAATAAAATAGACCCAGCTTGCCTGTTCTGTGAATGTTATTCATTTTTCTATCTTCCTTTAAAAGTGTAGCTTGGAGTACATATTTTATCTAAACTGTCAAATAACGCCCGTTTATTTTTGGAGTGGGAGATATTTTGCCAGGTTGGATACAGTGGGGTAACAAGAGGGAGGAGCCCCCCCCCCCCCAGAAAAACATTATGATGCACAAAATATCAACCACCTCAAAGTATGCCTTTGAGAAAAGTCTGGTTATATACCACTTGCTGTACAGTAAAACCGATTCCCTAAAAATACCTCACAAGAATTACACATGGACAAGAGATAAAACTAAGAAAAGGGACACAAATAGTTAAAAATACGACATGATGCTTTATTCACTTTCTTTACACAGTTCATCAGTCAGTTGTTATTACAATAAATTATTTCCAAGGTTGCACCAATGATCTAATAGAAGCAGTGACTGTTGGATTCTTTACATTTCAATGATGTTGTGAATCAGAAGCACTATAATAAAGATTAATACATGTATCATTTGCAAAGTCTTAATCTTTCATTTCAATTAATCAATGATGCATCGAAAACAAAATGTCATCGCTGCATACCAGTACTTCATAAAAATTGTTCAAGTACTTTTTTCTTGTATTTTCTTCTCACATTATAGGCTATTATTATCTTTTCTCTTCATTCTGTGATTCAAGTGTTTCCATGGCAAAGTTTGTCAACAAGAACCAACATCATCATCAGCTCCCAGTTGATTGAACATTTCAATCAAAATATAGAAACTTTGAAATATATTATGCCAAAATATATTTCATTTATATTTTTTGTGTGTAACCAAGTACATACATATAGTAACATCACACTGTCAGATCCTTATTACAAAAATTACAAAAATACGGTGTTCGGTTGGGTGTTACGTGATGACGTAGTTCTACGTGTCCTTATTGTCAAAATAGCTTATGTAGTTTAGGTTATATGAACTTAGGAAATATTGACGACTGTAGAAAAGACTGTAAGGGGCATGTATGTTTTAATTACAAAAACACGGTTTCTTCTCCTAATAAATCGCTAACTATGTGTGAAGTTTCAAGTTCATACGAGTTTGGGAAAGGCGCTTTTGTTAGCGGACAAGGGACGGTCAGAAGAAGAAGAAGAAGAAGAAGAAGTATGAAGAAAAAGAAAAAAAAAACAAACAAAATATATTTCATTTATATTTTTTTGTGTGTAACCAAGTACATACATATAGTAACATCACACTGTCAGATCCTTTTTTTTTCTTTTTTTTTTATAAATAAAAGTTGAGTTGAAATACAAAAGCTGTAAAAACGCATACATCCAGAGTCCAGACTCATGTCAACAATAAAAACATAATTAATAAAAATACTAGACATAAGATTTTTGTTAATTACAAAAATACGGTGTTCGGTTGGGCGTTACGTGATGACGTAGTTCTACGTGTCCTTATTGTCAAAATAGCTTATGTAGTTTAGGTTATATGAACTTAGGAAATATTGACGACTGTAGAAAAGACTGTGAGGGGCATGTATGTTTTAATTACAAAAACACGGTTTCTTCTCCTAATAAATCGCTAACTATGTGTGAAGTTTCAAGTTCATACGAGTTTGGGAAAGGAGCTTTTGTTAGCGGACAAGGGACGGTCAGAAGAAGAAGAAGAAGAAGAAGAAGTATGAAGAAAAAGAAAAAAAAAACGAACAAAATATATTTCATTTATATTTTTTTGTGTGTAACCAAGTACATACATATAGTAACATCACACTGTCAGATCCTTTTTTTTTTTTTTTTTTTTTATAAATAAAAGTTGAGTTGAAATACAAAAGCTGTAAAAATGCATACATCCAGAGTCCAGACCCATGTCAACAATAAAAACATAATTAATAAAAATACTAGACATAAGATTTTTGTTAATTACAAAAATACGGTGTTCGGTTGGGCGTTACGTGATGACGTAGTTCTACGTGTCCTTATTGTCAAAATAGCTTATGTAGTTTAGGTTATATGAACTTAGGAAATATTGACGACTGTAGAAAAGACTGTAAGGGGCATGTATGTTTTAACCGCCTTGAACGAAGACTATTCTTCATGAAGCTTTTTCGCGCTCTATGGATGATCACTGGAGCGTGACTCTGCTGCACCGCTAATACACTACACGTTGTGTGTATGCCTACGTGCAATGTTTAAGCACATACCAATGGGGATTAACGTTGTTCTTTAGACGTGAATTTTGAAATTTTCAACCTCTCTTTTGAGCCGGAATACAACATCAAAATGGGGTCATGTCTGTGGGGCGTTTACGGAGTTTTCAATGACGATTCCGATGATGTTTCGATTGTAAGAATCCCTCATGTAGATCAAAAGTTATGACTTTTTGAATTAATAAACTTTGAATATTCATAACTCAAGAATTGATGACGTCATCATGACGTAACTCACACGGTTTCTTCTCCTAATAAATCGCTAACTATGTGTGAAGTTTCAAGTTCATACGAGTTTGGGAAAGGCGCTTTTGTTAGCGGACAAGGGACGGTCAGAAGAAGAAGAAGAAGAAGAAGAAGTATGAAGAAAAAGAAAAAAAAAAAGAACAAAATATATTTCATTTTTTTTTTTTGTGTGTAACCAAGTACATACATATAGTAACATCACACTGTCAGATCCTTTTTTTTTTTTTTTTTTTTTTTTTTTTATAAATAAAAGTTGAGTTGAAATACAAAAGCTGTAAAAATGCATACATCCAGAGTCCAGACCCATGTCAACAATAAAAACATAATTAATAAAAATACTAGACATAAGATTTTTGTTAATTACAAAAATACGGTGTTCGGTTGGGCGTTACGTGATGACGTAGTTCTACGTGTCCTTATTGTCAAAATAGCTTATGTAGTTTAGGTTATATGAACTTAGGAAATATTGACGACTGTAGAAAAGACTGTAAGGGGCATGTATGTTTTAACCGCCTTGAACGAAGACTATTCTTCATGAAGCTTTTTCGCGCTCTATGGATGATCACTGGAGCGTGACTCTGCTGCACCGCTAATACACTACACGTTGTGTGTATGCCTACGTGCAATGTTTAAGCACATACCAATGGGGATTTACGTTGTTCTTTAGACGTGAATTTTGAAATTTTCAACCTCTCTTTTGAGCCGGAATACAACATCAAAATGGGGTCATGTCTGTGGGGCGTTTACGGAGTTTTCAATGACGATTCCGAAGAATCCCTCATGTAGATCAAAAGTTATGATTTTTTGAATTAATAAACTTTGAATATTCATAACTCAAGAATTGATGACGTCATCATGACGTAACTCACACGGTTTTTTCTCCTAATAAATCGCTAACTATGTGTGAAGTTTCAAGTTCATACGAGTTTGGGAAAGGCGCTTTTGTTAGCGGACAAGGGACGGTCAGAAGAAGAAGAAGAAGAAGAAGAAGAAGTATGAAGAAAAAGAAAAAAAAAAAGAACAAAATATATTTCATTTTTTTTGTTTGTGTGTAACCAAGTACATACATATAGTAACATCACACTGTCAGATCCTTTTTTTTTTTTTTTTTTTTTTTTATAAATAAAAGTTGAGTTGAAATACAAAAGCTGTAAAAATGCATACATCCAGAGTCCAGACCCATGTCAACAATAAAAACATAATTAATAAAAATACTAGACATAAGATTTTTGTTAATTACAAAAATACGGTGTTCGGTTGGGCGTTACGTGATGACGTAGTTCTACGTGTCCTTATTGTCAAAATAGCTTATGTAGTTTAGGTTATATGAACTTAGGAAATATTGACGACTGTAGAAAAGACTGTAAGGGGCATGTATGTTTTAACCGCCTTGAACGAAGACTATTCTTCATGAAGCTTTTTCGCGCTCTATGGATGATCACTGGAGCGTGACTCTGCTGCACCGCTAATACACTACACGTTGTGTGTATGCCTACGTGCAATGTTTAAGCACATACCAATGGGGATTTACGTTGTTCTTTAGACGTGAATTTTGAAATTTTCAACCTCTCTTTTGAGCCGGAATACAACATCAAAATGGGGTCATGTCTGTGGGGCGTTTACGGAGTTTTCAATGACGATTCCGATGATGTTTCGATTGTAAGAATCCCTCATGTAGATCAAAAGTTATGATTTTTTGAATTAATAAACTTTGAATATTCATAACTCAAGAATTAATGACGCCATCATGACGTAACTCACACGGTTTCAAGTTTCAAGTTCATACGAGTTTGGGAAAGGCGTTTTGTTAGCGGACAAGGGACGGTCAGAAGAAGAAGAAGAAGAAGAAGAAGTATGAAGAAAAAGAAAAAAAAAACGAACAAAAATAAGAGGTGTTCCGGGCTGTTGGCCCGAACACCTAATTAATGGCTTCTTACTTAGCCCTCATCCGTCACTCAGTGACACTCAACGTGCTTTAACATTGTTTTAGATTTTATCTGCAAAGCATTGTGGGACTGCAATTGAAGTATTAAGACCTTGGGCCTACTCCTTTAACATAGCACCATGTAATGGTTTACAAGGTGCTAAGTCGCAATATATAGCCAATCAAACTGACATAAGTACAAATTTTTCTCTGACGGCAGATCTACTGGCACCAGTTGAATCAGAAACTGAAAATAACTATTTCAATGCTGCCAACATTTTCAACAATGGAAGATATTTATAATTACATTGAATATAACTGGGACAAAGTTCTCATAATCAGGGAGAAATCAAGTCTGTTCATCAGAACATGGAATGTTTGGTTTATTTGCAGAGAAATTTCCACAGAATCAGAAAGAGTTGGCATGCATCTCTGAAATTGTGAACTGCTGTGTTATAGACATAATAGACAATTGACTTGTCCTGGACCAGTGGAAAGACTCAAGACATCATGGCCCAGCACAAGGGCTTCACGAACCACTACACAATGTGTTGGTTATTTCAACTGCAGCATAACAAAGAATTCATGATCATGTTGAATCATAGAGTTATATATAAGAACTAGAGGGCGCACGAGTGATGCTTCGTGCACAAACACCACGGGACCGCAAGATGACAAGCGCGTCATTCTGCACGCACGTTGAATATGAAATATACGTTTGAGGTTTCTTTTATTGAACGCTAACGCGATGCTGTTTGTTCAACTTACAAAATGGCCGCACAAACACACGCTGTGAGATGCCAGTTTTGTCAACTTAGAAAATGGCCGCTCTCTAGTTCTTATATATAACTCTATGTGTTGAATACAAAAAAAGGTTCAAGCTCTTTACCAATCTACAGGCAATTCACTGTGCCTTTGTTGCTTGTCCTTGTTTTGGGGGACTTTGAAAGACGATCTGTTATAAGTTTTAAAGGGGGGGGGGGGCTTGGAAGACTAGTCTTTCATCCACTAGTCTTTCAACCCTTTAATCCATAAAATAAAATGACATATTTGCTTTACTACCCATCACAAGTTGGCTTCCTATCGTTTATCTCTTTCATGATTTCCCTCACAACATCATTTCTTTTCATATCCTTCAAAGTCTGCAGTACCTTGTCCATGAACACTTCTGCATCAAGTGACATTTCAAGCTGAGTGAAGACGCTGTTCAGGTCACTGCAATCTTTCAGTTCAGTGTTGCGGTTTAGACCCATTAACTCCCCAAATACCTTGAAGTTTTTCTCCTTGTTGTCAGTTTTCATCAACTGGTTGACTTTATTCCTGAACTTCAGGTTAAACTTATGCCACTGTAGATCTAATCATTGAAAAACAGGGGAAATGGGTACAAGATATAAAATATCATTGATCTGTCTTCAAAACAAAACTCTGGTGAATTTCAATTGTTTGTGCAGTTCTTTGGATTTACTGATGGATTAACATGGCATACAGAGCTGGTAAAATTTGTGGCTTTATACATTCAGGGAGATTTTGTACAATAATCAGGGAAATTTTCAATGTTTTTCATCAAAACATTGAAAGGTTGGGAACTGTCTGCAAAATCAGGGAGGGTTGGCAGCTATAACCATGCATTGTAATCCTGCTGCCAACTTGCATCCCCAGAAGTCTATGATTGGAATTTCACAAAATGCTTAACGTAATTTTTTTCTAATAAGAATGCAAGGCCCCATCACACCACCCCCCCCCAAAAAAAAAATAAACAAATGAAAGATTAATTTTATAATTATATTATTTTATATTATGTTCTAAACATTCTTTGGTCGCCCCTATGCATGACAAGAAAATATCAGTGGGCAAAAAGATTCTTGGTGAAATCTAAGTCCAAATAATATCGGCAACTATCATGGTGTGCTGATTTTGAAGCAATGCTTTAACAACATGTAAAACCTTGCATAGTTAAATCTTAACTACAACAAGACATCCATCTCGGCAATTTAATTTATTTATTAAACTGTATTTTATTTCCCGAGCATCATTGTGGCATATTTGTTTAAAGGCATTGGACACTATTGGGAACTACTTAAAATAATTGTTAGCAGAAAACCTTTCTTGGTAACAAGCAATGGAGAGCTGTTGATGGTATAAAACATTGTGAGAAAAGGCTCCCTTTGAAGTAACAGACTTTTTGACACAAAAGTAATTTCTCACTAAAATATTTGAAATCGAGTTTAAGACCTCGAGAGCACGTAACTTTGTGCGACCTATTGAGTTCAAATTTCCACAGGTTTGTTATTTCATGCATGTGTTGAGATACACCAAGTGAAAAGGCTGGTCTTTGACAAAATAAGAATAAGAACATCATGTCAAATATAATTAGATCATTATTATCACTGAAAATACCCAAAATTACCTCCATATATTGGTGTAGTCCCTACACAGGAAAATGTCCACTCTTTACCCAACCACTTATTGAGCTTTGAACCAAGGGAGGCAAATGTGTTCATAACTTCTACTTGTCTAGTCAACCAAAGTGAATCAATTCTTCCAAAAATAATAGTTCCTGATCCCAATCTTGTGGGGTAACTGAAGCTTATCCCATGCTGATCCTACACTCTCAAAAACAGTCTTCCACTTGGTGTATCTCAACATAAAAAATATGCATAAAATAACAAACCTGTGAAAATTGGAGCTCAACTGGTCATCGAAGTTGCGAGATAATAATGAAAGAAAAAATACCCTTGTCACACGAAGTTGTGCGCTTTCAGATGCTTGATTTCAAATCCTCAAACTCTAAATCTGAGGTCTCAAAATCAATCTTGTGGAAAATTACTCCTTTCTGGAAAACTATGTCACTTCAGAGGGAGCCGTTTCAGCTCCCCATTAATTGTTACCAAGTACAGTTTTATGAGAATAATAATTTTGAGTAATTACCAATAGTGTCCAAAAACTATAGTAAATGGCCTGACGTTTCAACCCTAGCAGAGTCTTTCTCGAAGGCTAAATGACAACACAACAAACATGAACAGGTAACTAAGTGTAACAAAAGCAGTGAAGTGTCAATTATCAATATTAGAAAAAATATAGTACATTAAACACAAGCCTCACAATATATTGTTGTAAATCTTACCCTTTCCTAACCTTGAAGCCTTTTGAAAATCTTTCATGAACTTCTCTTTCCTGTCTTGATCTCCCATCTGCAAAATAAAATGGAAATCGGATCAAGTTTGAGTAATGTTTACTGCAAGGCAGGCAAAAGTAAGATTCTGTCGAACAAATTTTTGTGCAAGGCCAGCTTTACCAAATGGAACTATGTTACTATAGAGAGGTATCTGGTGTTTTTTGTCAGCCCTGTTTTGACACACGTGTTTATCACCTACATGTTTGTCCATTTCAGAGCCTTGGTATTGAAGGAAATTTAAGTTCTTCTCTTATGCTGATTGTCCACAAAACCAATAGAGGGAACAATTACCCCAGGAACAATTACCCCAAAACCAATTTCACTGGAAACAGAGCCAGAAATCGAAATTGAATTCGGTACACCCTCTGTATAGAATTGAGCCATTTTTGGGTATTTGGGTAACAACAGGAGGGCAAAGGAACCTACCGGTACATGTAGACTAATACCTTGAGTGCAGTGGCTGCTCTTAGAGTGGTCATGTTTTGCAGTTTAACAAAAAAGTTGTAATCAATACTAGAAAGAGCTTGGAATAACACTTTTATTACGAGGCACCGCTGGGATTGAAAAAGTGACTTACAGACAATGTTCATTTATGCTTGAAAATCAATTAAGAAATCGTAGGTACCACACAGGAAAACATTTATTTCATCAAGTGTATTTTAAAAGTTCTTAATTCTGGCAGTGTCATGGCCTAGCGGTCAAGGGCACCAGATTCATTCTCTGGTGTTTCTGATCAGTAGAGTGTGGGTTCCAGTCCCAGTCATGACAACCAGAAGACACTAATTAACTACTATTGCTTTGGATGAGTTGTAAAGCCCCAAGACCCGTGTGTGGGGTAAAAAGAGCCCAGTATCGCTGAGAGAAAGGGTTTGTGTTTGGCAATGTTTCCGGCAGTGGATGCTGAATGCGCGTGCCGCAGTGGCACTTTGTAACCCTTAAAAGGTGTTGCATAAATTGGTCTCATAATAGACATGTGCGCCATATAAGGCTGAGTAAAAAAGAAACTTGTTTAGCGTCCCCGCCCGCTTCCTTTTAGAGGCCGCCTCCTTTTTTATTTATTTTTTAAAAATTTTTATGCACATAAAAAAATAAAAAATAATCATGATTTTTTTTATGAAAAAAGTTTTTTAAAAACAATCTCAGCTAAAACAATCTGAATGTCTTGTCCAAAATGTTTCATTTATGTATTGTGTGTTTGAGCAGTAGAAAAAAACAACGGAACATTTACATTTTAAAAAGAATGGCGGCCATCTTGAAATAAAAAATAAAAAGCCCCTCCTCCTTCCTATTTTTGAGAAACCCGGACACTAAACATGTTTCTTTTTTTACTAAGACTATTTATTATAATCATGAGAAAACAAATTGAACACAGCCCCAGCTGAAGCTGTTCAATTTGGACATTATTTTTTTTAGAGACGGCCAAGATAAGGAGATGGCTGCAACAACACAAGGTAGCCACAGCAGAATACCAATTAGAATGCTTATACTAAAGGACTTTTAGTAAAACGCAACTACAAACATGGCGACGTAAACAAAGACAAACCCACGCAAGAGGGCGCTATAACTACTGGCAGAAGTGTAGAAGTGTTTCTGATAAGAAACATAGGCACAGACATTCGCTTGAAACTTTCCTAATGAAACAAAAGTCTAATTTGTTTTTTAACTCACCTCGACCAACCTCTTCTGAGTATTTTCAGGCAATATATGTGGTGCCTTGCCCTCTTTCCTGGAGTTTTCATTTATCGTTGAGCTTGTTCCAGGCACCGATTGACTGCGATTAAAGCTCGGACGCACTGGCGTACTTCTCCTACCTTCTCCACTGTAAGCAAGTTTTGTAGAACACGTTAGAAATAGTACATATGGTCTGGGAAATGTCATTGGCTACAATGATTGGCACTTACTTAACCTAATGCTTGCATGAATTGACTTCAATATGTTAATGAATTTTTAAATGAGGATTTAATGAATTGAAGCTTTGGGGTGGGGGGGGGAAGAAATTTGTATTTCCGTGGAGGGATACATCTCTTTAAAATCAAGTTGTTACAAAAAAACGCCAGAATCCAATTTGAATGCAAGAGAGGCTCCACGCAGAAAACATTCACAGACATTTCAATTGCTGGCATTATGTAGAGTTTCAAGCATGTGTAACATCAGTGGCTGCTTTTCTTCAATTTATGCAAACGTTATTAGTATAATACGCAGTTTCTTCACAAACAACTGCACAAATTTTGATGATAATTTGCTCAAAAAGAACCAAATGTAAGCAAATCACACTGACCAGTGGTTTCTTGCCTGCCTTTTAACTGTATGGACCCAAGTTCAAACCCAGTCTCAGACCAAAGCCTTGCAATGCTCAAGTGTTTCCCATTTTGTGATTTTTCCACCTACGTATAAAACAGTTCTCTTCTACTGTACAATATTCATCCTGTTATCGCGCATGCATGGTCAAATGTGAAATAAAACTATTCTCTCCCAGAAAGACTCAGGCCATTAACTATTTTTTCGCATTTAAAACTAAACACATATAAACATACCCTATTTGGTCCATCGGTCCAGGTATATCTCTAGCCTCGTCACGTTGGGTCGATACTTCAGTGGATAGAGGGAATGAATAATCATCAGCATCTATGTTAGGTTCCACCACTTCATCACTTTCTTCATCTCCCTGAGTTTGCGTGTGGCCAATGGCAGATGCACTTTCATCAGCATCAATAAGATCAGCATTCTCCACTTCATCACCATCATCATCTCCCAGGGTGTCAGGCGGGTGGTTTAAGATGTTGCCTCTAAACATTAATAGTTAAGAACTTGAGTTGGTATGGGTTGTATCAAGATAGAAACTTGCATCAGGGATAAAGAATATTAATTGTTTTTTTTACCCATACACCGATGTGTGTACTTTCCCCCGAGTCCTGTGAAAAAATTCAAACTGCCTCTAGCTACCGGGCAATCTCGGATACATCTCTTTAAAATCAAGTCGTTACAAAAAAACGCCAGAATCCAATTTGAATGCAAGAGAGGCTCCACGCAGAAAACATTCACAGACATTTCAATTGCTGGCATTATGTAGAGTTTCAAGCATGTGTAACATTAGTGGCTGCTTTTCTTCAATTTATGCAAACGTTATTAGTATAATACGCAGTTTCTTCACAAACAACTGCACAAATTTTGATGATAATTTGCTCAAAAAGAACCTAATGGAAGCAATTCACACTGACCAGTGGTTTCTTGCCTGTCTTTCAACTGTATGGACCCAAGTTCAAACCCAGTCTCAGACCAAAGCCTTGCAATGCTCAAGTGTTTCCCATTTTGTGATTTTTCCACCTACGTATAAAACAGTTCTCTTCTACTGTACAATATTCATCCTGTTATCGCGCATGCATGGTCAAATGTGAAATAAAACTATTCTCTCCCAGAAAGACTCAGGCCATTAACTATTTTTTCGCATTTAAAACTAAACACATATAAACATACCCTATTTGGTCCATCGGTCCAGGCATATCTCCATCCTCGTCACGTTGGGTCGATACTTCAGTGGATAGAGGGCATGAATTATCATCAGCATCTGTGTTAGGTTCCACCACTTCATCACTTTCTTCATCTCCCTGAGTTTGCGTGTGGCTAATGGCAGGTGCACTTTCATCAGCATCAATAAGATCAGCATCTCCCAGGGTGTCAGGCGGGTGGTTTGAGATGTTGCCTCTAAACATTAATAGTTAAGAACTTGAGTTGGTATGGGTTGTATCAAAATATAAACTTGCATCAGGGATAAAGAATATTTATTGTTTTTTTTTACCCATACACCGATGTGTGTACTTTCCCCCCTGAGTCCTGTGAAAAAACTCAAACTGCCTCTAGCTACCGGGCAATCTCGGTAGTCTAAATGTAAGACACTGCTCTAGAATTGCAAGAGTCGTAGGTGCAAGTCCCACCTGAGTATATATGCCTGTGAAATTTTTTCACAGGAATCGGGAAAGTACTGAGTATACAGTGCTAACACACATCGGTGTGTGGGTAAAAAAACAATTGATAAAATATCAACTGTTGACTACTGTTTTTAATCAAAGCAATAGAAAATCTGAATCTGATCTGAACAAAAAAAAATCCCATCTATTCCATCTTTATAAAAAAGGACTTCTGAATGTAGGGAAAAGCTCTTCATTGATAGGAATAGCGAAACTGTCTGAGGTATTTATGAATATTCATTATTATATTTTGTAAAAGCAAAATTCCAAACGCAACCACCACCCATTATCATAAACATAACACTCTACCTCGGACTGGTTTCCTCAAGCAGAAGAGGTTCACCTTCATCCTTAACAGCTTCAGATGCGCCCGAGCGCTGAGCCTCGGCAGTTGTGAGACTTGGTCTGTTGCTGTTAGTAACGGCTTGTAAACTAACAGAGGCACCTGATGTAGCGTTGTCTCCACTGCCTGAAGCTGTGAGAGCTGATGTTTTAAACACCTTTTTACCTTAAACAGTTCAAAACAAGTCAACATTTTTTTTCTTTTTCCATTATACATTCGCTGTGTGGGTTCCATGGCGTTTTATACACCCAAGGAATTTGCCACTACAAAACCCATGGACCCAGGTCACAGCGTGCAACAATTGATTTGTCATACCTTGACATGATTATTCCTCTTCTCAAAGTTCTGTTATCATCTATGATCTTCAAACATTATTACGACGGTAGTCTAGTTGGTAAGACACTGCTCTAGAATTGCAAGGGTCGTGGGTTCGAATCCCACCCGAGTAACATGCCTGTGATATTTTTTCACAGGACTCGGGAAAGTACTGAGTATACAGTGCTAACACACATCGGTGTATGGGTAAAAACCAAATTTAATAATCATAGATGCATATAGTGTCAAAATACAGACACGGACAACAAACAAATTAGAGTATACACATGGAGGCACATCTGGGATAAAGCTTAAGGCATGCTGCAGCATGTGGGTTGGTTGTGAGAAAGCCGTGTGTATGGGTCTAGACTGTGGGTTGTCAGAGAAGGAGGGTGGTAGGATAGTATGCCAAATACTGCTAATGAATTAACCGATATCTTGCAGCACAGTATCGTGTCTGTGTATTTTGATAGCTTCCCTTATACGCCTTGTATACCAATGTCTCTCAGGTGCTATGATTCAATCTAGACCATGTCAAAGATTGGGATCAGGCTTCAGAGGAAAACCCATCAAATTAGTAGGGACAGAAAACCCAATCCATGTGCAAGGTTCTGGTCTGGGATTCAAACCAGGGTCCACTCATCAGCCAACTGAATGTCAAGTAACTAAGGCTGTGTCCGAATTGAAGGCTAACAGCTAAACTCCTGTGCCATCATTTGTTGAAGTAGAGTACGTCCTTAGCAAAACTCTTAGCAAGAGTCTTAGCGATCAATTTGGATTATGGCCTTACACTCATCCATCTGACATATGCAAACAACTATTTCAACATTTAAAAATGTGCTTCTAACTTTAAACAACAAAATTTTTATTTTAATACTTGTTGCATGGTCAGGGCACTGAAGAGACAACTACTTCATACAAAAAACATTTCTCTAACTTTATAGCACTAATTACCTTTACATTTTTTTCTCCATAGCCATATTGCTACCAGCACTACCAGGAGCACAACAAGTCCTACAATAATGCCCAAAGGCACACCAATGACTACAACGTTTTTTCCTGTGTTAAAAGAAGAAAATTTAAGTACATTAAAGAGTTAAGCCTGGTTCATAAGCCTGTGAATACATAGGGAATTTTGGTAATGCAATAACGGGTTCGCCTTGGTTTTCCAATTGTAATGGCTCCTTATATCGCGCAGGTCTGCACGCAGTTACACTCATGGCGCTCCAACGTTATTAATAAACCATTAATAAATCACAAGGGGAAATTGACTTGGTAAATCTCATAACTTTGAGTTGTGTAACCTTTTAGCACGCAGACTGCCCGGAGGCGCCCTGCGTATACCACTCATACCGCCCGCGAGCGCCCACGCAGTTTGACATTGTGTAATTTGATTATGAACATGCGATTGAAATGCAGCAAACAGCTATAGATAGAGTGCGATCTCAAGATGACAGTAGTGTAAAATAACACATGGTCCACATAAGAAAAAATGAAGCTAAGTTCAAAGGTCGAAAGTCATTTCTCAATCAAACAGCGCATGTACGAGTAGGTGTCTTTTCTCTGTGTGTACCAAACACCACTACACATGTATACAGTAATGGCAGTCTCCTGCTTGTTTCCCGACAAACTTTCTGGTGTTTTTACACACGGAATACCGTGATTAAAAAGGATTTTACAAAAGGTTTTAGGTACAGAAGTTATCTGTGGGCAATGGAGGCAATCATGCCCTGGAAGATTGACCAGGTCAGTTTAACCGAGCCAGAGAGTCCAATGCGAACGCGACGACTCAGTTAAATCTCCCATCCGCCCATGACCCGAAGAAGCTGACATGTTTTGTCTTGGTACTTGGAAGAATAAGATTTTCGTGATTATCAAACTAATTAGCGTCATGGTTAATTTACTCAAAGTATTAGTCCAGTGCGAACACGGCTCAACAGAAACATAGGGCACAACTCTTACATGTTTTTTGTATTAAAGCCTTCTAGCTCTTAGGTATTAAAAAAAATCGGGAGGTTCGGTTGGCCGTTTTTTTTATTTATTTTTTTAATTTCCAATAGGGCCTACGTCAGAGGAGAAAAACAAAATCCACACATCTTTGTACGATCTTATCCCCAAATGTTGGCCCTAAATAATACTTTTTCCAATAAAACCATTTTCATGAATTAGTGATTAGCGGTTCCGGCGTTCAAGATCTTTGTTTGCAATAAAATCATCGAGATGTAACAATCGGTAACAACGCACAGAACAATTATTTATCAATGAACTTTGCCCCACATCGTGCGCGCTCTCAGTCGGCGAAATTTATACATGTTTTGAATATGCTTCATTGTACATTGTACCACTCTACAGGCGTGCGGCATACACTGTGTGGCAATTCTTTCTCAGTTCATGATCGTGCGTATTGTGTTGGAGTCTATCAACGGCCAATCACAGCGTGCAGACTGTTTATGCACTATGCATGTACATCTAGTTGGGTATTTCCATGGTGTGGGGGGGGGGAGGAGACAGATCGAACCTCGGATGTGGCCGAGCCGAGTGCCTCGTTGTGTTTTAACATTTTGTTTACAATCGCATTTCCGATGCTGTACGTTTGAAGTCAGTTTTGGCTTGTCAGCGGGTACTCGTTTATTATCGTATTAAATGCAGTCTAAAAACAGTCTGTTTGTCTATATTGTTTAGGCAGAGCGGCCCAAATTTTAGGAGGGCAGCCTGCCCTCCCAATACGTGTGTGTGAAGAACAATATCAGACACTTCATCGTTCATCATGATGTCTGACAGGCTGTCAATGACAGCACTCAATAATAATGTTCCAGCTTCGAATAAAGGGTTTATTGTCGTTAATTGGGCATTCAAAGTATCAAATACTTCATTTTCTTTTTAACACCATTTTAAAAAAGAAAAGAAAAAAGAAGAAGACTGTTTATGTCGGTCTTTTTTTGTGTGGGTATTCCATGAATATAACTCTATAATTAAGATAACCTTTATGTTTCCTTTGGAACTAAGTGCACACAGCTACATGGAGGGTTATATTTCAGGCCATCTAGGATGGTGGTTTTATTACTTACCAACACATTCACCTGAAGAATTTATCTCAACTCCAGGCAAACATTGACATGTGAAGCTACCATCGGTGTTACTGCATCTTGAAATGGAACTGTCACAAGAGTATGGCAAATCACATTCATTTATATCTGGATGAAAAAAAGGCAAGTGGAATATGGAAGATGATTAAAACTAAATAAATCATTTATACAATTTGTGCAAAATACATAAATGTCGTAAAAAATGTGCCTTCTTTTTATATTTCAGCTTAATTTTCTTTACAAATATATCAAACAGACTCAAGTCAATACGTTGAGGATGACATGTGCAGTTGACTGCTTTTGGTGTGACAAGACCCAAACAAAGCCCTCACTCTGGTTAATGAATGTATCATTGACCGAGAGTTGTCCACACAGCAAGTAGGCTATACATCAATGTCAGCCAATGCAATGGGTCTATTGCCTGGGTACAGTTTCATTACTTGCGCACAAAATATTGTATGTTAATAACAACTTAGGAACCATGTCACTAACTATGTACAAAGTTGGCTGGTAACTTGTTTCTGCTGGTTTTGCGTTTAGCTGTTTTTTTTGTGCTTACATATAAAGCAGTTCTGTGATAATACGCCACTCTTAATATTTATGCATGAGTATGTCACAATTCTAACCCAAAACAAGGCCATAGGCGCAGCCACTGCAAGTGGTGGCAGACATGCGCCTATAGCCTCAGTTTGGGTAACAAGTATGACGTCATGCATGAATATTAAGAGAGGCGTCTAGCTCCAGCTCTGCTATTTAGACACTCACCAACACACTCATTTAGACGGTCCATCACATATCCTGGTAAACATTCACACCTGTAGCTACCTTTGGTATTGTGGCATGTTGACACTGAAGTGTTGCATGTGTCCTGATTCTGCGCACATTCATCAGTATCTGTTTGAGTTTGTATATATTTTCATTTAATTTGTATTGCTTTGGATTGTATCATCACACACTGTATGATGATCTTGATGGATGATGGTAGACAAAAATATGATATGTAAGTATGGCTGGGCAATGATAGTTTGTCAGCATGAACAGTTACTTGTCTGAAATAACTCCATGAAGTTAAATATTTCGTATTCCTGAAGTATTGTCTCCTGCTTGTTTCCCGACAAACTTTCTGGCAATCTTTATCTTTTCTCAAGGTATGTGATTATTTTCAACCACTTTTTGTAGCTTTGTCTTTCTGTTGGACGACAGTAAGTTGAGAAAACTTGTGTGCACAACCTTCCACGTAAACAAACCTTCACTCTATCAGAAAAAAAAATTTCAAATTTGTTTTGATCTCTCTAATGTTTCCAACCTGAAAGATGGAATTTGATGAGTCAAACAAATTAACTGTGGTAAATGAATGTATCATTGACCGAGAGTTGTCCACACAGCAAGTAGGCTATACATCGATGTCGCCAATGCAATGGGTCTATTGCCTGGGTACAGTTTCATTACTTGCGCACAAAATATTGTATGTTAATAACAACTTAGGAACCATGTCACTAACTATGTACAAAGTTGGCTGGTAACTTGTTTCTGCTGGTTTTGCGTTTAGCTGTAAAGTTTTGTGCTTACATATGAAGCAGTTCTGTGATAATACGCCACTCTTAATATTTATGCATGAGTACATGTGTGTATGTCACAATTCTAACCCAAAACAAGGCCATAGGCGCAGCCACTGCAAGTGGTGGCAGACATGCGCCTATAGCCTTATTTTGGGTAACAAGTGTTACGTCATGCATGAATATTAAGAGAGGCGTTTAGCCCCAGCTCTGCTATTTAGACACTCACCAACACACTCATTTAGACGGTCCATCACATATCCTTGTAAACATTCACACCTGTAGCTACCTTTGGTATTGTGGCATGTTGACACTGAAGTGTTGCATGTGTCCTGATTCTGCGCACATTCATCAGTATCTGTTTGAGTTTGTATATATTTTCATTTAATTTGTATTGCTTTGGATTGTATCATCACACATTGTATGATGATCTTGATGGATGACGGTAGACAAAAATATGATATGTACCGTATTTTCCTGCGGATAAGACGCGTCTTATCTGACTTTTTAGACCCCAAAACATCGATGCGTCTTATCTTTCGGTGCGCCTTGTCTGCTGACGATTGATTTTTTTTTTATGATCACTGCGTGAAATAAAAAATACCTTCATGTCCAGTTCAAATCAACGATCTTTGTGTGAAGAATCCTTACTCAATCATGCGGTCGAACAAGGCTATTCAGACACTGTGACCGTATTTTCGTTCGAACAATGCCGCAATCCCCCAGACGGTCCAATTATTCCAACAATGCTGCAACGTGTTTATTCCCCATGACCGTGCTTTCATTCCATTAATGCCGCAATGCGTCTAGCTTTCGGTCCAACAGACGTCGGCAGTGTACAAACGTTTTCTGTGTGGCCGGGTATTCGTTCCGAAAACGATGGACAGTCAATAACTTCCTACAAACGTCATTCACCCAACCGCTATTGTGTGGTAAACTTTGAGGGTTTATTTTATTTTATTGCTTCAAAACTTCGGGTAGGAACGGTTGTTAAAATCATGGTTGCCCATGCATGAAACTTGCCTGTAAAATCAACGATGTCCAAGTTCAGACTTGAAAATCTCTCAAAACGACACAGAAAATTAGGCCCAAAACGCAACCGTTCCGAGGTCTGTAAATTTAATCACGCAACACAAAAGCAGATATCACGCCTATAGTCGTTGTTACTGTGAGTGTGACAATAAATACAAGAAACATTGAACGCTAGAGGGCGTTTTGGAACATTGTAATAGACCTTTTCGCAAATACTGGGGCGCGCGCGTAAAGCTTGGAATTAGGTGCATTGTGGTCTAGCTGATTACAAATTTGATTCATATATATCCCACAATGCACCTCATTCAACAGTCTGCGCTTGCGCATTTGTATTTGCGATAAGGTCTATAGCGTGAGGTTAAACGCCCTCTATTGGTAAAAAATACCTGAACCAGCAATAAACGCATTGAGACAAAACTCGACGTGTCTGGGCTAGACTGCGCCCCTGTCTTTATCCGGAAGGTCCCTGCCGCTAGATCCAGTGATTCCCTTTGGATACAATGAACGTGCAGTGATATAGATGCCCAATAGTCACTGCTCTCAAGTCCGCAATGGAATTTGACTGCATACGTTCAGGCTATGTCTGGGCATGCTTGGGATCCGCACAGTCACGTGGGAATTTTGGCGCATTTCCAGGCAGCGCAAATGCGACGGCTTAGCGCAACCCGTCGGCGAACATCGTTCAATACGGTGCCCACATGGTCTCCAACATCTGTTGTGCAATCTCGAGATTGAGCAGCGCAATCCACTGTGTACATGTGCATATTAATGTGCATGCAGCGACATCCCGGCCGGAGGATACATTACTACACCCACACGCTATGTCCGTCTGTCGTTGCAATGTATCTGTATCAGCAAGGATCCTCGTAGTTTGTGGGGACGTCGGATGGATGTGTCCAGAGAGGCATTGTGTTCATGTTGCAAATAAAATTAACTTCAGACAGTGCGTGGACCATGGTTTCTGCCCGCTGATTGGGCCGAACTTTATGTTATTTACAATATACAGCGTTGGCTGATTGGATAAAGGTCGGTATACGTAGGTTCTCAAAGGCAACAAATTACGTCTTTGTGTCAATGTACCGACAACAGGTGGCGCCAGGTGTTCTTTTGTTTGGGGTTAAACGTGCGCCTTGTGCGGCGGTGCGCCTTTTCTGCTGACGTTTGATTTTTTTTGGTCATTTTAGCACCTGCGCCTTGTCCGCCGAGCGTCTTATCCGCAGGAAAATACGGTAAGTATGGCTGAGCAATGATAGTTTGTCAGCACGAACTGCTATTTGTCTGAAATAACTCAATGAAGTTAAATATTTAGTATTCCTGAAATATTGTCAAAAACATTTCTAAGATTTGAGTAACAATAGAGTGAATGATTTTTGAGGACTCAGGAAGGTCTCTAGTCAACAGCGACTAGTGAAATTTACTACTCGACTAGTTGCGCCTCAATTACTCCTGACTACGACACTAGTCGTGACTAGTTTTAAATTCCCAACATGCGGCATAGTCAGGCATGTGAGCAGGTCATGAAAGAAAAAAATAAGGAAAACTTGTCCGGATTTTGGGCCAGCGCTAGAGTCTGTATAACATGCTTGTCACTGTGTTGTAAACACTAGTAAGTAATTTGGAGAACATTTTTTGAACTCAATAAAACACTTCTTTATTCATCAGCCTTTTGTATTTGTTAACATTCTTTTAACACTTCTCAACATGGTGTCCCAGCCGAGGGCCCTATTCCAGATTCATGATCAACACATACATGTACTGCAGCGAAGACAAACCATTAACTAGAAACATAGGGTACAACAACTCTTACATGTTTTTAGTATAAAGCCTATTAATTTTGGTTTTTTACCCATACACCGATGTGTGTTAGCACTGTATACTCAGTACTTTCCCGAGTCCTGTGAAAAAATATCACAGGCATGTTACTCGGGTGGGATTCGAACCCACGACCCTTGCAATTCTAGAGCAGTGTCTTACCAACTAGACTACCGAGGTTGCCCGGCAGCTAGAGGCAGTTCGAATCCTATGGTTTGGCAGCGGGTACCGCAACGATATAATAGATGTTAAATTTGCATCGGGGATAAAGAATATTAATTTTGGTTTTTTTACCCATACACCGATGTGTGTTAGCACTGTATACTCAGTACTTTCCCGAGTCCTGTGAAAAAATATCACAGGCATGTTACTCGGGTGGGATTCGAACCCACGACCCTTGCAATTCTAGAGCAGTGTCTTACCAACTAGACTACCGAGGTTGCCCGGCAGCTAGAGGCAGTTCGAATCCTATGTTTTGGCAGCGGGTACCGCAACGATATAATAGATGTTAAATTTGCATCGGGGATAAAGAATATTAATTTTGGTTTTTTACCCATACACCGATGTGTGTTAGCACTGTATACTCAGTACTTTCACGAGTCCTGTGAAAAAATATCACAGGCATGTTACTCGGGTGGGATTCGAACCCACGACCCTTGCAATTCTAGAGCAGTGTCTTACCAACTAGACTACCGAGGTTGCCCGGCAGCTAGAGGCAGTTCGAATCCTATGTTTTGGCAGCGGGTACCGCAACGATATAATAGATGTTAAATTTGCATCGGGGATAAAGAATATTAATTTTGGTTTTTTACCCATACACCGATGTGTGTTAGCACTGTATACTCAGTACTTTCCCGAGTCCTGTGAAAAAATATCACAGGCATGTTACTCGGGTGGGATTCGAACCCACGACCCTTGCAATTCTAGAGCAGTGTCTTACCATCTAGACTACCGAGGTTGCCCGGCAGCTAGAGGCAGTTCGAATCCTATGTTATATCGTTGCGGTACCCGCTGCCAAAACATAGGATTCGAACTGCCTCTAGCTGCTGGGCAACCTCGGTAGTCTAGTTGGTAAGACACTGCTCTAGAATTGCAAGGGTCGTGGGTTCGAATCCCACCCGAGTAACATGCCTGTGATATTTTTTCACAGGACTCGGGAAAGTACTGAGTATACAGTGCTAACACACATCGGTGTATGGGTAAAAAACCAAAATTAATATTCTTTATCCCCGATGCAAATTTAACATCTATTATATCGTTGCGGTACCCGCTGCCAAAACATAGGATTCGAACTGCCTCTAGCTGCCGGGCAACCTCGGTAGTCTAGTTGGTAAGACACTGCTCTAGAATTGCAAGGGTCGTGGGTTCAAATCCCACCCGAGTAACATGCCTGTGATATTTTTTCACAGGACTCGGGAAAGTACTGAGTATACAGTGCCAACACACATCGGTGTATGGGTAAAAAACCAAAATTAATATTCTTTATCCCCGATGCAAATTTAACATCTATTATATCGTTGCGGTACCCGCTGCCAAAACATAGGATTTGAACTGCCGCTAGCTGCCGGGCAACCTCGGTAGTCTAGTTGGTAAGACACTGCTCTAGAATTGCAAGGGTCGTGGGTTCGAATCCCACCCGAGTAACATGCCTGTGATATTTTTTCACAGGACTCGGGAAAGTACTGAGTATACAGTGCTAACACACATCGGTGTATGGGTAAAAAACCAAAATTAATATTCTTTATCCCCGATGCAAATTTAACATCTATTATATCGTTGCGGTACCCGCTGCCAAAACATAGGATTCGAACTGCCTCTAGCTGCCGGGCAACCTCGGTAGTCTAGTTGGTAAGACACTGCTCTAGAATTGCAAGGGTTGTGGGTTCGAATCCCACCCGAGTAACATGCCTGTGATATTTTTCACAGGACTCGGGAAAGTACTGAGTATACAGTGCTAACACACATCGGTGTATGGGTAAAAAACCAAAATTAATATTCTTTATCCCCGATGCAAATTTAACATCTATTATATCGTTGCGGTACCCGCTGCCAAAACATAGGATTCGAACTGCCTCTAGCTGCCGGGCAACCTCGGTAGTCTAGTTGGTAAGACACTGCTCTAGAATTGCAAGGGTCGTGGGTTCGAATCCCACCCGAGTAACATGCCTGTGATATTTTTTCACAGGACTCGGGAAAGTACTGAGTATACAGTGCTAACACACATCGGTGTATGGGTAAAAAACCAAAATTAATATTCTTTATCCCCGATGCAAATTTAACATCTATTATATCGTTGCGGTACCCGCTGCCAAAACATAGGATTCGAACTGCCTCTAGCTGCCGGGCAACCTCGGTAGTCTAGTTGGCAAGACACTGCTCTAGAATTGCAAGGGTCGTGGGTTCGAATCCCACCCGAGTAACATGCCTGTGATATTTTTTCACAGGACTCGGGAAAGTACTGAGTATACAGTGCTAACACACATCGGTGTATGGGTAAAAAACCAAAATTAATATTCTTTATCCCCGATGCAAATTTAACATCTATTATATCGTTGCGGTACCCGCTGCCAAAACATAGGATTCGAACTGCCTCTAGCTGCCGGGCAACCTCGGTAGTCTAGTTGGTAAGACACTGCTCTAGAATTGCAAGGGTCGTGGGTTCGAATCCCACCCGAGTAACATGCCTGTGATATTTTTTCACAGGACTCGGGAAAGTACTGAGTATACAGTGCTAACACACATCGGTGTATGGGTAAAAAAGCCAAAATTAATATTCTTTATCCCGATGCAAATTTAACATCTATTATAGTATAAAGCCTGTTAGCTCTTATATGAATAAAACTCCATAATTATGATAAACTTTATGTTTCCTTTGGAACTAAGTGCACACAGCTACATGGAGGGTTATATTTCAGGCCATCTAGGATGGTGGTTTTATTACTTACCAACACATTCACCTGAAGAACTCATCTCAAATCCAGGCAAACAATGACATGTGAAGCTACCATCGGTGTTACTGCATCTTGAAACGGAACTGTCACAAGAGTATGGCACATCACATTCATTTATATCTGGATGAAAAAAAGGCAAGTGGAACATGGAAGATGATTAAAACTAAATTAATCATTCATACAATTTGTGCAAAATACATAAATGCCATAAAAAATGAATGTATCATTGGCCGAGAGTTGTCCACACAGCAAGTAGGTTATACATCGATGTCGGCCAATGCAATGGGTCTATTGCCTGGGTACAGTTTCATTACTTGCTCACAAAATACTGTATTTAATAACAACTTAGGAACCATGTCACTAACTATGTACAAAGTTGGCTGGTAACTTGTTTCTGCTGGTTTTGCGTTTAGCTGTTTTTTGTGCTTACATATAAAGCAGTTCTGTGATAATACGCCACTCTTAATATTTATGCATGAGTATGTCACAATTCTAACCCAAAACAAGGCCATAGGCGCATCAACTGCAAGTGGTTGCGGACATGCGCCTATAGCCTCATTTTGGGTAACAAGTATGGCGTCATGTATGAATATTAAGAGAGGTGTCTAGCTCCAGCTCTGCTATTTAGACACTCACCAACACACTCATGTAGACGGTTCATCACATATCCTGGTAAACATTCACACCTGTAGCTACCTTTGGTATTGTGGCATGTTGACACTGAAGTGTTGCATGTGTCCTGATTCTGCGCACATTCATCAGTATCTGTTTGAGTTTGTATATATTTTCATTTAATTTGTATTGCTTTGGATTGTATCATCACACACTGTATGATGATCTTGATGGATGACGGTAGACAAAAATAAGTATGGCTGGGCAATGATAGTTTGTCAGCATGAACAGTTACTTGTCTGAAATAACTCCATGAAGTTAAATATTTAGTATTCCTGAATTATTGTCTCCTGCTTGTTTCCCGACAAACTTTCTGGTGTTTTTACACACGGAATACCGTGATTTAAAAGTATTTTACAAAAGGTTCTTGGTACAGAAGTTATCTGTGGGTGATAGAGGCAATCTTTTCTCAAGGTATGTTGTGATTATTTTCAACCACTTTTTGTAGCTTTGTCTTTCTGTCGGACGACAGTAAAGTTGAGAAAACTTGTGTGCACAACCTTCCCTGTAAACAAACCTTCACTCTATCAGAAAAAATGATTTCAAATTTGTTTTGACCTCTAGTGTTTCCAACCTGAAAGCTGGAATTTGACGAGTCAAACAAATTAACTCTGGTTAATGAATGTATCATTGGCCGAGAGTTGTCCACACAGCAAGTAGGCTATACATCGATGTCGCCAATGCAATGGGGATATTGCCTGGGTACAGTTTCATTACTTGCGTACAAAATACTGTATGTTAATAACAACTTAGGAACCATGTCACTAACTATGTACAGAAGTTGGCTGGTAACTTGTTTCTGCTGGTTTTGCGTTTAGCTGTTCTCTTGTGCTTACATATAAAGCAGTTCTGTGATAATATGCCACTCTTAATGTTTATGCATGAGTATGTCACAATTCTAACCCAAAACGAGGCCATAGGTGCAGCAACTGCAAGTGGTTGCGGACATGCGCCTATAGCCTCAATTATCAATTATGACGTCATGCATGAATATTAAGAGAGGCGTCTAGCTCCTGCTCTGCTACTGAGACACTCACCAACACACTCATTTAGACGGTTCTTCACATATCCTGGTAAACATTCATCAGTATCTGCTACGGATGCTAGAGGGGTTGGTGTTAGGGTCTGGCACTCTAGTGGCTTCTCGTCATCATTAAGATAGTCACACCGACTGCAATGGTTTGGAATGCCGGGGTGTTGGCCATACCTTCGAATACAAAATAAGAATCCAAGTTTATAGCAATGTAATTAAAGTCATACTTACACAACAGTAGTGAACCTAACACAATAAACTATTCAGATGTGGCATAGCTTAAATAACTACAGATACTTAAAAAAACACCCATCAACATAGGGTTAAAAGTAAAACATTTATCCCTAGTGGACTACCCCCAAGGTTCTGTCATTGGACCTATGGGGGTTTTCTCTTTACACTCATCCTCTTGGCAAAGTTATTCTTCGGCACCATGTCAATTACCACATGTATGCCGATGATACACAATTATAAGTCGACATCAATCCAACCCTGCCAGGTGAAAAAGAGAAAGCCTTGGATATACTAACGTCATGCATAGATGACATCATAGTCTGGATGAACACAAACAAATTAAAACTAAATGCTAAGAAAACAGAGTTCTTTGTCGCGGCCTCTAAGAACAACTTGTCACATGTTGAAGATGTTTCTCTCTCATCAACTAGTATTCAGAACTTGGGTGTCATGTTTGACCCTGCCATGTCAATGTCATCTCAAGTTAATTCCATCTGCGCAACATTGCAAGGATTAAAAAATACATTGATTAAGATACTTGACACCATGTGGTTCGCTGTCTTGTCACTTCTCGTCTGGACTATTGTAACTCCCTGTTGTCTGGAATCACCAAATCAAATCTTAAACGCCTCACCGGTATTCAATGCTGCCAAACTTGTTCTCACTGTTAACTGTTGGAGAGTTCATGGATCTCCCTTACTCACTAAACTACACTGGCTTCCCATGGAGAAGCGCATCCAAATCAAAACTCTTCTATATGTTTTTTTAATGTTTGAATGGCATTGCTCCACCCAATTTACGTTCGTAATGCTTGTGTTGCTACTACATTTAAGAAAAAACTTAAAACTTATCTCTTTCCCAAATAGTAGATTTTATGATTTGTTTTAGCTTGTTTTAATTCATCCTTTTCTTTGTTATGTACTTTGATCATGTTTTGGAAAAGGGCAGTATAAATGCCTGATATTATTATTATTATTATTTGTTTCGACCCTAGCAGAGTCTTTCTCGAAGGCTAAAATCATTTTAGCCTTCGAGAAAGACTCTGCTAGGGTCGAAACGTCAGGCCTATAACTATTTTTTTGAATTCATACCCTTGGTCCATTTGGTTGGAAAGTTGTTTGCAACAGCTAATTCTATTTTCTATTATTTTTTGTGTAACTTTTCCAAAACGGCCAAAAACATATTTTTAAAGATTTCTTGAGTACACAAAAACTTACCCCTCATTACATGCACACTCGGTGTTTGCATATATCGTGCAATTGGTCAACACACTTGCGTTGGTATCACACATATTTTTGCATGTTTTGCATTGACCGTTGGTACTGATCTCGTCTTGGTAAGTTTCTCCATCAATGCAGTACTCACATATCCCCTTTTCTCCACGTCCATCTCCACACTCCCTCTGTTGGATAAAAACAATAAAAAAACATGTAGCATTATCCCCTGTTCTCCATCTACTCCATCTCTACACTTCCACTGTTGGGTAAAAAAAAACAAAAAAAACATGTAGCATTCCTATAAATTTGGATGCCTTATTTAGGATTTCTAATTTTGTACAGGAAGCTTTTATAATGTAGAACGATCTCTCTCGGAAAGTTGAATAGCGAGTTCTTGGAACAACAAAAAGGGAGCAAGAGGACTGGTGGACAAACAAAGACCTCTTTGTTGAGATCTCAATTTGAGCATGTCCATGACAGGGTCTTGTTTATAGTACACTTTATACATCTGGGGCCGATTTCACTAACGTCTATGTTTGCGATCATCGCTAACACACTTGCGATGGGATCGCAAACCTCAAATCCATCGCAATTTCGATGTCGCTAATTTTGCATTTCACTAAAGCCATCGCAATTGCGATGACGTAAAAAGGAAAATAAAGTTTTTGTACGTGGCTAAAAGTAGTGACCTTTGACATAACCCGCAACAAAATCGTCGGTCGTCGCTCGAAATGAAATGGCATATAATTAAAGGAACACGTTGCCTTGGATCGGTCGAGTTGGTCTTTGAAAAGCGTTTGTAACCGTTTTTTATAAAATACATATGGGTAGAAAGATGTTGTAAAAGTAGAATACAATGATCCACACAAACATGCCTCGAAATTGCGTGGTTTTCCTTTTACCTCAATGACTAACACGTCGGCCATTTATGGGGGTCAAAATTTTGACTCCCATAAATGGCCGAACCAGTAGAAGGAAAACCACGCAATTTCGAGGCAAACTTGTGTGGATCATTGTATTCTACTTTTCAAACATCTTTCCAACCATATGCATTTTATAAAAAACGGTTACAAACACTTTTGTTTTGACCAACTCGTCAAACGTGTTCCTTTAAGTGCAGTTTATGTAAATCGTTGTTGTGTTTGTGCATACGAACTAAAAACTATTGTGGACGATGTGTTAATTCCATAGGCATTCATTTACAAAGAGTTTAGGCTACATTAAATACAATTTAACGTGTTTCGTTTGTAGGCCTATGGCCTCTATTTTAATTCTAGATTTGAAGAAACAATTTTCGTAAATCTGTTGTAACGCTGTGATTGATGAAAATTCTGACATATTCTGTAAATATCTGTCTCATAATACTAAGCTTCACTGCCTTCCGCCATTGTACGAACGTCAAAAGGGAAACAACATAACTCATTTTTGAACGCCTGAAATAGGCATATTGTCAAAAGTGTTGCCAACGAAATCTGGTAGGCTATAAGCCCCTACATGCAGTGATATTAAATCGGAAAAGACAATTATTGGCTGCAATGTCAATTTGCCTAGGCCCACCCATTACTTATTTTAGTCAAAATGATGGTTAAAATAATCGAACACAGAAAGTATCTCCTTTTTACCGATTTTAAGCTCTCTTTGCTGCAGTTGCGTCGCTGATAGTTGTCATCGGCAATCTGAGTCTACCAGAAAAGACCGCAAGACTAAATGTAGCGCCATTTTACTCTTGAAATCACGGACAAATTATACGTCAAGACGTACACCGCTATAACTAAGCACAGAATGGCGCAATGTATCATAAGTTTGCGATGAACTTTTACTTTGCGACCACTAACGAGTCATAGCAAGTGTGTCATCGCTAACTAAAACTTTGCGATGAGTGTTCTCATCGCAAATTTTTAGTGAAATCGTTATCCAAAATCCATCGCTAAGTTGCGATCGATTTTGGATTTAGCGATCAATTTCGGCGTATGCGATGATCGCAAAGCGTTAGTGAAATCGGCCCCAGGGGTTGATTTCTCAAAGCAATACAATTTATCATAAGACAAGTTGTCAGTATCACCATAGTGATTTGTATTTTGACGTCACACTTTAGCAACTACGCTTGTTTTGCAGTTTGCAAAATAAATCTTGGCTCTTTGTGAAATAGGCCTCATGATCATATCTGTGGCAAAAGAGACCACTATATCCCTTAGCTGTGTCCTGCATGCATCCAATAAATGTGGCTTTTTTCTCAGTTCACTCATAGTTAGACTTTCACGGCAGCCCTACAGCTAAAATACTAACTCTAACTTGTAGGGAGTAAAAATACCAATACACACAGTACAAGACGGTCTATGATAGTCTTTGCATACTTACGGCAGTAGATCCCATACCCATTGGACAAGTCACACATGGTTTACATTGTGTATTTTCAATGTCCCAATATGAGTTTTTTCCACATGTAGCAATGTCCAACGGGTTAGATGGCTGTTGGACTTCGGGCAGGCTGGTTGTCAGGCTGGTTATTGGGGCACCTAGAAGCACTGGTATACAAGTAGTTGCGATGAGCTGTAACAAACAAATGGAACCTTGATTTTTTTAATTTTTATAACAAAACCCCCAATCTAACACAAACACTCCCCACAAAAAAAAGCCAACACAGACACTCCCCAATGTATTAACATGACCCTCCTGAAAACATTGCACTCAGTATTTTTTCCTCTTTTTTTCTCAACAAGTTTATGACTAATGAAGCTGAAACTTATACAGGTAAATCCACAGTGAGTAGGGATTGAGGTCATGGCCAAAACTTGATCTGCAATAACAACAAAACCCTTTGAAGACCATGGACACTATTGGTAGTTGTCAAAGACCAGTCTTCTCACTCGGTGTATCTCAACATATGCATAAAATAACAAACCTGTGAAAATTTGAGCTCTATTGGTCGGCAAAGTTGCGAGATAATAATGAAAGAAAAAACGCCTTGTCACCCGAAGTTGTGTGCTTTCAGATGCTTGATTTTGAGACCTCAAATTCTAAACCTGAGGTCTCACAATCAAATTTTAAGAAAATTACATCTTTCTCGAAAACTATGTCACTTCAAAGGGAGCCGTTTCTCACAATGTTTTATTACATCAACCTCTCCCCTTCACTCGTTTCCAAAGAACATTTTATGCTAATAATTATTTTGAGTAATTACCAATAATGTCCACTGCCTTTAACAATGTAACATGAATGGTTCTTACCACCATTGCACTTTTCAGGCACAGTTGAATTAATACATCACTCATGATGGCTGATGCCCATCCCTCACAAAGAGCGAATACAAAGCAGAGCAGAGGCTGAGATGTGGAAATCGTTTCCTCAGTATTACTACTTCATCTGAAAATGACCTGTTTGGGATGAAAAACCATGAATGATGAGTAAAAAGTAGAAAACAGATAAAAATAATTAACAAAAACCACCTTCAAAATAGTAGGCTAGACTACACCCAAGTTGTTTGACATCAACAAATCTGTCCATTGACTTTGGTTTACCCCAGGGATGTATGTACATACATGTAGCTGGAACAATTTTAGTGAAGGGCATTTAACCAATTTTTTGGGGGTGAAGTCCACCAGGATTGAAGGGATTAAAAAAATTATCACTCTAATTATGGAGCTATTATTGCTGAAAAGCGGGGCCAGGTTTCCAAACTGTTCATGTAACGGGGTCATGAATGCAATATAAGTTGAATGGCATTTTGACTTTTTTCTTTCTCTTTTATAATTTGATACTCTTTTACTTGAATGAAGTATGTGTCTCAGATCAATGCACGCTGGACAATATTTAGGAATCTGTGCTGGACGGCACAGTGTGTTTTACTCATAGTGCTGGGCGAAAATTGTGAGTCCAATGGGCAGGTTCTCCACGCACCGCCGGCTGGTTTACCCACCTTTCTTATCTCCTAGGTAGCCTAAGTACTAGCCACAAAAGTAACAATTTCTTGTCTTAGGCTAAAGGTTTTTTGGTCCTTTGCCAATGATTTATCAGGGAATATAAGAGTTGATTCAGTTGTTGCAAACATCAATGTTATGATGTTCAGTTCTATGAAGAATATCAGCCATGTTTGCTCATTCGAATAGTCATGTCAGTCTCTGATACAGTGTGGGTGAGTGCCAAAGAAGATGATGAAGTATATGACGACCGTTAATGTGGCTACTCTTAGGATAGGAGGATGGCAGTGCATTGGAGACTGCCGCTTGTAGACTGGATGTCTACGGTAAAACCAACCTCTGGTCAATCTGATGAAACTTTACTGGTTTGGCATTGCTCAAATGGCTTGCTAGATTGTAATGTGTTCATCTACTTTTTTTTCTTTACATCCCCAGCTTTACACTTGATGTTTGCAATGTTTACTTAAATTCTTAAATCAAATTTTGTTCATAGCGTATACATGTAGGAACATAGATGTCGCTTTATAATTAAACTTTGTATTCATCCTTCTTAAAACTAAATCATTAGTCTGTGATTTGCCTGTGCCTCACCATCAAAAAGAAAATTAATGCCAATGTTTTAATACCATAATATTTAGGAAGAATTGAATTAGAATAGATGTAACTTGTAAGAACTTAGACTAAGAGTATGACATAGAAAATGTTGTCAACATTTTGTTTAATGGTGTACCAGGCCTGATAGTGATACCGTGTCCCCTGGTCATTGCCTTGGCGCCCTTGAAATGCTCTGCAGTACAAATTTGCTATTCCATCATAGGGTGCCCTTTACCATCGAAGAAAATGCCTTGGTGCCCTTGCCCTTTCAAAAACAAAGCATACAGCCCTGGTGTACAATACATACCAGTAGGCCTTTTACCAGTTAAGTGGACCTACATGTAAGTTACTTGGTGCCCGGTGTAATCCTAAATTATAAGGGAAGTTAAATTTGCATTGGGGATAAAAAATATTAAACAATTTTTTATTAACCATACACTGATGTATGTTAGCACTGTATACTCGGTACTTTCCAGAGTCCTGTGAAAAAAAATATCACAGGCAAATTGTTTTTGACACATTGCATTTTTGGACTATCACAACTATGTAAAAAAGGATTACATAGAACCACAGTATTGAATCTACTGTAAAGTGATGTTTTGTGCTTTAAAAATATTGTGAACCATGAACATCAAAAATACGCCAATCAACATTTATAAATCATAATTTATTTTATAAACCCATTATGAATTTTAAAGGCACTGGACACTATTGGTAATTACTCAAATTGTTATAAGCATAAAACTTACTTGGTAACAAGCAATGGGGAGCTGTCGATTAATAAAACATTGTGAGAAACGGCTCCCTCTAAAGTAACATAGTTTCCGAGAAAGAAGTAATTTTTTCTACTAAAATATTTGAATTTGATTTTGAGACCTCAGAATTAGATTTTGAAGTCCCGAAATCAAGTTCAAACAACTCGACTGTCGGATAACTCGACCGCTCGGACATCTCGACGGTTGACACAGCTTGACCGTTCGGACAACTCAACAGACGTTTTTTCAACTGTCAGACAACTCGACGTAGCAGTGGCGGGGGGGGGGGGGGGGGGCCTCAGTAGGGGGGGTTCGGATTAGGGTTATGAGGGTAAGGGTTGTAATTTACAGGGAATTTCATGTAAACATGCCAGATGGTCGGAGGTCGACCGTTCAACCCAGAGACTTGTCTTGGCCATCCGTCCAGTTGTCTCAAAGTCCGAATGGTCGAGTTGTGTGACGGACGGGTTGTCTGACCTCTGAAAGCACACAACTTTGGAGTCTTTATGGTGTGACAAGGGTGTTTTTTCATCCATTATTATCCCACAACTTCGACGGCCAATTTAGTTTAAATTTTCACAGGTTTGTTATTTTTGGGCATGTTGAGATACAAAGTTTTGCTTAAGCAAAAAAATCCTTGCCTAGTTATATCAGATTACCTGCCAAGACTGTTTTATGTCAAATACGCGGTGTAATAACGAAACAGCCGTTTAACAAGAGACGAAGAGAGGAGAAAGAAATGGCGCAGACGCGCAAAATGTACAAGACACTGCGTGAACGCCGCCATGTTCGTTTATGTTTTTTCATGTTTTTTGAGCAAACGAATGGTGGCGCTAGACAGTTTGCTTTTACTGCTGAAGGGATTTTAATCACTGGCGTTTTGTCGAGTACATGTACTTGTGTAAGTTTACAGAAATAAATTAAAATTGTTCATGTAATAAGTAACAAATTAAACATTTCATCGGTGCTTATTAATTTAAATTTACCTTTTGTGTCGTGTTCTAATTCAACCCTTTCCAATAAACCAACAATTCCATTTCGTGTAAAGCGATAGCGCCTGTAAATTTCATCGTCCGTTAATAATGTATCAAGTGGGCATCTTCGGTCACGAAATAACCTTTCTCGGCGTAATGCCCGCCCGGCTTCTCTGTCTAGAAGCAGCATTAACGCCATTTGAGACTAGAGCAATGTGAGTTTAGACGACCCTTTGGGTGATCGTAAGTTACGATGTACCTTAGCTCGTTGTCAAGGAATTTGCGACGTCTAGATTGCATCGTAAGTTTCGTGAAATCGATGGGGGAGCACGTCGTAAGGTTAACGACGCGTATACATCGTAACTTGAGGTACGGCGCCTCGTAGCGCTTCGTGAAATCGACCCCTGGGTACGAAGTGGCATGAAGTGTCCAACATCCATAATTATATATAAAATAGCTCGCCCCCCTGTTGCTAGTTGCGACAACGTAACCCTCCTGCCGACGGCGTAGCCGGAGGGTTACGAAGCAGACGCAATGTGAGCAGGGCGAAATGGTTAAAAACGTACAATTTCGACAGCTAGTCAGCAGATTCGCTCCATTTTTACCACTTTTGAAAATCATGACACAAATTCTAGAAACACGAACTTGATCCTCAATGTCTAATGACTGCTTGTTGATGGGCCGAGTGTTTGAGTGACTCTCACCTCACTCAGCGACAAGCCGACAATACACTGTGTGTGTGCTACTGACACGGCCGTCATTTATTACCACAACACACTTTCTTTCATTTTCAAAACCCGTCCCACACTCTTTATAAATAATCCCTTTTTATCCCAATAAAAAAACGTTCTATGTTGATTTCGACATCTCAACAGAAGCACAAACACCGATGACATAAAATAAGCAATGACAAATGGTATGACAACACAATTTGTAGCGTAAAAAAGTAAAATAAAATCGACTTACCATGGAGGATTTTCTAAAAGCGTCAATAACGACGAGTTAAATTTATCGTACAGGCAGAAATATTAATAGTACGTCATTCTTCGAGGCTCGATGTCGCAATACACGCATTGTTTAGTGGGGAATCCCCTTTGCTAACAATAGAGGGCGCCCTTTTGGAGCAGGTTTCTCCACGGTTTACTACGGAAGCGTAATATACGGAAGTACGGAAGCGTATATAGGACATACCGAAAAAAAAAATCGGGCTCCACTATTTCGCCCGGGCGGTTTACTATTTCGCCCCGGCGGATTACTAATTCGCCCGGGCGGTTTACTATTTCGCCCGGGCGGATTACTATTTCGCCCGGGCGGATTACTAATTCGCCCGGGCGGATTACGAGGCCGCATGTTTACACAGGGCTACATGTATGATTTCAGTTTTACCTTAACAAACATCACCGAATAAAAGTTCTCTTTAACCAACCCCTTCCAGCCTCCCTTTTCTCCTTCAACCCCCCCCCCCCCCCCACTCTTTCTTCCGTGTAAACGCATTTAAACAACAAACATAAGATCTGTTCTAACAATTGCTTTGACTATTTGGCAAACCACTACTCAACATCAAACTGTCAGGGAATGGTTTATTACCAGAGACCACACCGATTATTATGGTGGCCCTGACGGGACACAGCCAGTCGTGAATATTTTTGCGACGTCGTGAATATTTTTGCGACGTCGTGAATTTATTCACGACAAGTCGCGAATATTTTTGCAACGTCGTGAATTTATTCACGACAAGTCGCGAATTTTTTCACGACTAGTCGCGAATTTTTTCACGACAAGTCGCGAATTTTTTCACGACTAGTCGCGAACATTTTCATGACGTCGTGAATATTTCTGCGACTAGTCGCTAATATTTTTTCAGTAGCTTGAGTGTGTAATTACTGTATTCACGTTGACGGCTTAGTAAGACTAAGCTGAAAGCTGTCCCGTACGATGATGGATCCGGAGGAGAATTCCGACTCTTGCAAATCGATGGTGGGTTATTTAAACAAAACTAACGTTGACGTATGGCCCTTACGGTAGGCCTAGGCCTAACGTTATAGTTTTACTAGTACTTTAGTAGGAGTAGGCTATCCTATGCTAGGCAATAAACGTTGGCACTTTCACTCTTCAGATAAAACATAACGTTATATGTCACCCGCTCCTTCTTAATGATGAATATCGAGTACATTTTATTTTTGAGTTTATATCATAATAATCCCAACAAGCAAATCTCAACATTTTAAATAAAATAAAAGTCATGACCATACGACCTTCCTGTCCAAAATAATATGTAATTTTCGATGACCTTGACACCATAAATTTTACGACCCGTTTTGAAAAACACAAACGCTAGAAAAACTTACTTTTAAAAGTGCGACGTCTCACCCACTCATGAAAACAACTATCTTTTTTAAGAAATGAAAACATCTATTTTTAACCCCGGCGTAGTCGGATCAACAATAGGTAAATTTTACAAACAACCCAAAATAAAAAAATTATTTACGACTAGTCGCGAATTTATTCACGACTAGTCGCAGAATTATTCACGACGTCGTAAAAAATATTCGCAACTAGTCGTGAAAATATTCGCGACTAGTCGTGAAAATATTCACGACGTCGCGAAAATATTCGCGACTTGTCGTGAATAAATATACGACGTCGCGAAAATATTCACGACTGGCTGTGTCCCTTCAGGGCCACCATATACTGCTCTGCGTGCGAATGAACCAGCGGACTGATTGATTGCAGAATACCTTAAGTTAATACCGTTTAAATCAAGAGAGGGCGCTATGTACATTTTGTGATTGAACATGATTGAATAAAATACACACTGTGTGGTTCCTTGCGGTTAATGTCAACCCTCTGTTTGAAACAGTTGATTTATTTCAATGTGCCTCATCAGTAGAGTTTTAGGACAATCCCCCAATATTATGTTTCATCCTTCCCCTGTGGCTTCTTCAGATTCCAGAGTGGCGGCTTGGTTAAATTCATAAGAACCATACCCCACCCCGGAATCGTTACATTTTGGTGGCAGCGGTGTGGGATCTCAAGACTGGTGAATTAAAGAACTTCGAATCAAGAAAGGAGAATTAAAGAGTTTAAAAGTGACGATAAGAGAAATTTATAAAGATGGAAAGTCCAGTACAACAAGAGATCCAGAACGAATCCTTTTTAGGTGAAGTTTCAGGGGAAGATGAAAGTAATATTTCCACGGCAAGTTCGAGTGATGAAATAAAGATTACAGGAGAGCGGTGATTCAAGATTATCAGAGTCAACTTCAAGTGATAATTCTCCAGAAACGAAAGTAATCAAACAGGGACAAGCAGTTCTAGACAAAATGAGGGCAGAATGTGATAGTCTTCAGAGAGAGTTGGAATGCGCAATGAAGAAAGAGAACAAGTAAAAGAATACAGAGCACAGTTGCAAGGCCCAATCAAGAAAACAAGACCCGATCAAGAAACAAGGCCCAACCAAGAAAACATGAAAACAAGAAATCAAAAAAACGGAGGTTGTGGTGCAAAGATCAAGATTAAACCTACAAGCTACGACGGATCCAGTTGTTGGAACGACTATGCTGTTCAATTTGAAATGCTTTCTGAAATGAATGGCTGGAGTGATGACAAAGTAAAGGCTATGTATCTCGCAGCCAATTTAAGAGGATCAGCACAGTGCGTTTTGGGTGACTTGGACGATGACAGTCGTCATGACTACACAGCGTTGGTAACCGCCTTGAACAACAGGTTCGGCTCAAATAACCAGAAATAATTATTTCGAGTACAGTTGAAGAAAAGACAACGAAAGAGGGAAGAAACATTGCCCGAGTTGGTTCAAGCAATTAGACGACTCACACGGCTTGCGTACCCATCCAGCTACTTACGTTTTACAAGAAGCTTTATCTCAAGAACATTTTGTTGACGCTCTGACCGATGGTGAGATAAGATGGCGTGTTTTCCAATCTAAACCAGAAACTCTGGCTGATGCAGTCCGCATAGCAGTGGAACTAGAGGCTTTCCAGGCGGCTGATCGCCAGCGTGGGGTAACTCGGAAAATGGCAAGAGTTATCGTACAAGAACAAGACAAAGAATCGGAGCAAAGTAAAGAAATGAAAGACATACAAGGCAAGATTCTCTCACTGTCTGATGAACTTGGCGCTCTAACCAAGGCTTTAAAGAACATGACCAGTGGGCATAAAGAGGGTGCTGGGGTTACCCAGACCGATAAAGTGACGTCATCACCGGCATATGGTCAACGCAACCAAGCAAAGAACCAGTACAGGCAAGATGGACCGAACTGGAGGCACCATGAAAGAAACAATGGAAGACCCCCTGTATGTTGGAATTGCAATGAATTTGGGCATTTTGCACGTGAGTGTCCGCACCCAAGACAGAATTCTTACAGATACAACAATAATATGGGCCAACAAGCAATGCAGCAGGGAAACGGACAGCAGCCGATTTTGAGGTCCAACGGTCGGCTGGGAAACTAAGGACAGACAGACCAAAAGAAAGCAAACCCCCATCAGTAAAGCGTGCAGTAATTAATCAAGGCATAGAAGTAACTGTTCGAGTTGAAGGCGTTCAAGTAAACTTTCTAGTGGATACTGGGGCAAGCTTGATTATCATCCGCCCAGATATGTATTACAAGATTTCCGAAAGTTCAAGACCAAGACTAGATTCGACTAACGTAAAAGTAGCCATGGCCAATTGAAAACTCGCTCCTTGTTTGGGACAAGGACGACTCAAGCTAGAATTTCAAGGTAAAGAACAAAGTAAAGTAATAAGTCAAGACGTATACCTAGCTGACATCGAGCCTGAGGGAATTCTGGGCTACGACTCCCTTGAAACGTACGACTGTACACTGAATTTGCGGAAAGGTGAAATGCAGATGGGAGGACAGCAAGTGAAATGTCACGTTTACCGGGCGTCTGCTGAAAAGTGCACCCGAGTGATAGCCGACCGAACTATTACAATCAAAGCAGGAGAAGAGATATTGCTACCCGGCAAGCTGAAACACAGAAATAGAAATTCAAAGTTTGGCATTGTTGAACCTGAGCCAAAATTCGTCAGAAATCACGAGGTCATGGTTGCCAAAACCTTGGTTGATGTCCAACAAGAATTGGTACCGATCAGAGTTAATAAGTTGAATCAAGAGAGGGCGCTATGTACATTTTGTGATTGAACATGATTGAATAAAATACACACTGTGTAGTTCCTTGGGGTTAATGTCAACCCTCTGTTTGAAACAGTTGATTTATTTCAATGTGCCCCATCAGTAGAGTTTAAGGACAATCCCCCAATATTATGTTTCATCCTTCCCCTGTGGCTTCTTCAGATTCCAGAGTGGCGGCTTGGTTAAATTCATAAGAACCATACCCCACCCCGGAATCGTTAGAATACATTCAACTTAACAGTGAAATAACGCCTGTTAATTTTTGGAGTGGGAGATATTTTGACAGGTTGGATACAGTGGGGTAACAAGAGGGAGGTGTCCCCCCATGGGCGTCAATCGGGGGGGGGGGGACAGGGGGACATGTCCCCCCACCTTTTGGAGGGTGGGGGACACAATATCAAATGTCCCCCACCTTTTTGACCACCTTTATCATGAAGCCCAAGTTTTGCACTGTGTAAGACGAAACCCTGTGTCCCTATATGGGCATTAATTCTGTGGGCAAAGGATGACACAATATCCCCTCTCTAAATTGGCCCTAAATTGCATCACAGAGCATCTAAAATGCAAAATTTTCCCGGGCCCTTAATCGGGCCCGCACCCCGAGCCGTAAAGGCTTCTCACACGCATGCTCTAAAGATTGCACCACAGAGCATCTAATTTTGTCCGGGCCCTTGAGCGGGCCCGGACCCATGCCGTAAAGGTTCTACACTCACGTGCTCACTATTCGACAGTATTTACCCCCAAAACTTGGTTCATAGAGCCGCACTTGAAGATGCTGTCAACCCAAAAGGTTCTACTGCTGCTCACATTTTTACAGATGTTCTGTTCCGTTCTGTATGCCTCTTATTGGCCTAAGGTTGCACCACAGAGCATCTAGAATGCAAAATTTTCCCAGGCCCTTGAGCGGGCCCGGACCCATGCCGTAAAGGTTCTACACTCGCGTGCTCACTCTTTGACAGTATTTTCCCCTAAAACTTGAATCATAAATCCGCACTTGAAGATGCTGTCAACCCAAAAGTTTATACTGCTGCTCACATTTTACAGATGTACTGTTCCGTTCTGTATGCCTCTTATTGGCCTAAGATTGCACCACAGAGCATCTAGAATGCAAATTTTCCCGGGCCCTTGAGCGGGCCCGGACCCATGCCGTAAAGGTTCGACACTCGTGTGCTCACTCTTTGACAGTATTTTCCCCTAAAACTTGAATCATAAATCCGCACTTGAAGATGCTGTCAACCCAAAAGTTTATACTGCTGCTCACATTTCACAGATGTTCTGTTCCGTTCTGTATGCCTCTTATTGGCCTAAGATTGCACCACAGAGCATCTAGAATTCAAAATTTTCCCGGGCCCTTCAGCGGGCCCGGACCCATGCCGTAAAGGTTCTACACTCGCGTGTTTACTCTTTGACAGTATTTTCCCCTAAAACTTGGTTCATAGAGCCGCACTTGAAGATGCTGTCAACCCAAAAGGTTCTACTGCTGCTCACATTTTTACGGATGTTCTGTTCCGTTCTGTATGCCTCTTATTGGCCTATTAGATTGCACCACAGAGCATCTAGAATGCAAAAATCTTCCGGGCCCTTAAGCGGGCCCGGACCCATGCCATAAAGGTTTCGCACTCGTGAGCTCACTCTTCGACAGATTTTCCCCATAAACTTGGTTCATATGTCCGCACTTGAAGATGCTGTCAACCCAAAAGGTTCTATACTGCTGCTCACATTTTACAGATGTTCTGTTCCATTCTGACAGATTTGCCCCCATAAAGCTTGTGTCTTGGGTCTGGTGATGATAGGGATGAAACGCCGTCTGAGCATTAGAATGCAGAAACAATACTGATATAACGAAGCTATAATTTAGTTGCTTTTTAGGTACAATAACCATGATAGCAAGAATAGGTGCATCATAGCTTGAAACAGGCATCAAATTCCAATATCTGAGAGGGGGGAACATCACCCCTCAGATTCACTAGATTGCACCAGAGAGCATCTACGGGCAAACAAAATCCAGGGGCCCTAAAGCGGGCCCCGAACCCCACGCCGTAAATGTTATGTCCCCCCACACTTCAAGACGGATTGACGTCCCTGTGTCCCCCCCTAGAAAAAAACATGATGCAAAAAATATCACCCACCTCAAAGTATGCCTTTGAAAAAGTCTGGTTATATACCACTTGCTAGACAGTAAAACCGATTCCCTCAAAATACCTCACAAGAATTACACTTGGACAAGAGATAAAACTAAGAAAAGGGACACAAATAGTTAAAAATATGACATGATGCTTTATTCCCTTTCTTTACACAATTCATCAGTCAGTTGTTATTACAATAAATTATTTCCAAGGTTGCATCAATGATCTAATAGAAGCAGTGACTGTTGGATTCTTTACATTTCAATGTTGTGAATCAGAAGCACTATAATAAAGATTATTACATGTATCATTTGCAAAGTCTTAATCTTTCATTTCATTTAATCAATGATGCATTGAAAACAAAATTTCAGAGTAGCATACCAGTACTCCGTAAAAATTGTTAAAATACTTTTTTTTCTCCTCACATTATAGGCATTTATTACCTTTTCTCTTCATTCTGCGATTCAAGTGTTTCCATGGCAGAGTTTGTCAACAAGAAACAACTTCATCATCACCTCCCAGTTGATTGGACATTTGAATCAAAATATAGAAACTTTGCATTGAAATATATGCCAAAATATATTTCATTTATAATTTTCTGTGTATAACCAAGTTTTGCAGATTTACAGTAGCATCACTCAGACCAATGTCAGGAGATCCTTTTTTTTTTTTTTTTTTTTTTTTTTTTTTTAAATAAAAGTTGAATTGGGACTTAAATACAAAAGCTGTAAAAGTGCATACATCCAGACCCATATCAACAATAAAAACATAATTAATAAAAATATTAATGGCTTCTTACTTAGCCCTCATATCCGTCACTCAGTTTTTTAGATTTTATCTGCAAGGCATTGTGGGGCTACGTTTGAAGTATGAGACCTTGGGCCTACTCCTTTAACATAGCACCATGTAATGGTTTACAAGGTGCTAAGTCGCAATATATAGCCAATCAAACTGACATAAGTACAAATTATTCTCTGACGACACATCTGTCAGCACCAGTTGAATAAAAAAGACCAACATTTCCTTTTCCCTTTGAAGTACAAAGCCTGAAACTTGTCAAAACTAAATAGGTACGAAACATTCCAACTTAAAGCCATTGGACACTTTCGGTACAGAAACAAAACAAAAAAGTTCACAGATTTACAAATAACTTACAGGGTCTACAGAAGGTAATGGTGAAAGACTTCTCTTGAAATATTATTCCATGAAATGCTTTCTTTTTTGGGAAAACATTAAAACAATATCAATTCTCGATATCGAGAATTACGGAGTTATTTAAAACACATGTCAGGACATGGTGAAACGTGCGGAAACAAGGGTGAGTTTTCCCATTATATTCTCCAGACTCCGATGACCGATTGAGCCTAAATTTTCACAGGTTGTTATATCATACTTTTTTATATAGAAGTTGTGATACACAAAGTGTGGGCCTTGGACATAACTGTTTACCGAAAGTGTACAATGGCTTTAACACCACAAAGTTATTACTGTCATACAATAAGATAGTTGTGGACATGACATGTCAACATAACATTAAATGCTTTGAAGCACTTTAACATTTTACAATTTTTAACTAGGTTTTTGTTCCTATAAATTTGCAACATAAAACATTCAGCAAGTAATTTGGACATGAACACAGTCTTAAAAACCTTCAATTAAATTTCAGTAAATATGTAAAGCTATTTCAGAAAACCCCCCAATTAATTAACAAGTAAAAGATGGAATGTATTGATGTGTTTTAAAAACACTAAATAATAATAACAACAATAACAACATTTCTAGAGTACTAAATACTTTAAAAGTAAACTTAGAGTTGTGATTCTGATAAAGAATGTCTCATAAGTGAACTTAATGAATTAAACCCAAGTGTCACGACTAGGACTCAAACCCAGACGCTACTAATCAAAAACACCAGAGCTTGAGATACTTGGTTTTTTTTGGAACCATTCAAGCCCATTCATCAATTATAGATTTATACATGAATGTGTAAATTGGGTAACAAACATTCCGGTATTAACGGTAAGCATTCAAGTCCTGTACCAATTTAAAAACCAGCAAACTGGCTCAGTGCAGTGTCATTCCCCAGTGTCATTCCTCACATTATAGGCATTTATTACCTTTTCTCTTCATTCTGCGATTCAAGTGTTTCCATGGCAGAGTTTGTCAACAAGAAACAACTTCATCATCACCTCCCAGTTGATTGGACATTTGAATCAAAATATAGAAACTTTGCATTGAAATATATGCCAAAATATATTTCATTTATAATTTTCTGTGTATAACCAAGTTTTGCAGATTTACAGTAGCATTTTTTTTTTTTTAAATAAAAGTTGAATTGGGACTTAAATACAAAAGCTGTAAAAGTGCATACATCCAGACCCATATCAACAATAAAAACATAATTAATAAAAATATTAATGGCTTCTTACTTAGCCCTCATATCCGTCGAGAATTACGGAGTTATTTAAAACACATGTCAGGACATGGTGAAACGTGCGAAAACAAGGGTGAGTTTTCCCATTATATTCTCCAGACTCCGATGACCGATTGAGCCTAAATTTTCACAGGTTGTTATATCATACTTTTTTATATAAGTTGTGCTTATTTTGTCCACAAACCAGGTTGTAAAAAAAGAGTTTGATTCTTAAGGTTTCTTCATCATCATACTTTATAATGATTACAAAGTGTCTGTAATTTGAACTCAGTAAATCTAACTCAACAAGTTGATGCTTCCTGAATTACTTGAATGTTAAAAGTACTCAAAAAATGAAAAACGATAATGACATAACATTTTAGTTGATGGGAACCAGAGAGTGATATGCAAATCATGCCTTTTGAAAGACAAAGCTAAGCAAATGTTCAGAAAAAAACTAAGGTAATAATGAGGATAACCTGACGCCCAAAACCCAACACCAAAACATGTATGCAGCCATTATGAATGTTAGTCCTGTGAAACTAATAGCTCCTAACACGTAAGTTCTGAATTGTGGAGCTCTGAAAAATGTCCACCCTGCAAACAAACCCTCATATCTAGAGCTCTGTATCAGTGTACAGCTCAGAAAAAGAGGCCACACATCAGGTAAAAATCAGGTTATTGCAAAAACATTGTGCCACATGTACATTAAAACCATTTTAAGTGGGTTGAAAGCATACCTAATACTGGCTTATTGTGTTAAAGGAACCTTACAGAATTGATTTTTGCTAACCCCTTTAACCCCTGTAATTTCCCCTTGCACAGCGAAAAAGTAGGAGATCCGGCTTTTGCGTTTTCATGAACACGACGCGCTGCACACAGACCACGTTTTGTACAATTTTCACGAAGAGACAGTTTTGTTGATAACAATTACTCATTAATTAAACCGTTATGGACAAAATTGGAAACAGATTTGTATGATTTAGGATCTCTTCTTTCCTGATATGTAAAAATGTCAAAGATTACACATCGAAAAGTCTATGAACCAGTGATTTCAAAATTAGCAAAACTTCAACCGTGATTTTTCTCCAAACATACATTTTTGGCTGCAGGGGACAAATTGACCCTTCGTGAAAACGGTGACGACTTGCATCATAAAAAACCAGTCACACAGATTACCAGTACAGCCTCTCAAGAAACACACCTACATGTGGGTTTCTTCTTAACAATCTCCTCAACCAAAACTCTCACCACGTCCATTCTTGGTATCTCTCTGAGCTTCTGAAGTACTTCCTCTAGGTCCACAGGTACGCTCCTGCTTGAGTGAAGCAATGCGAAAACCCCTTCAAGGTCTTTGCATTCCTTCAAGTCAGTCTTGGGCTTGAGTTTCAGCATCTCACCTAGAATCCTGAAGTCATTTGATGAGACTTGATTACCAGACCTGTCCACAGGAGTCATCATCTGACTGCACTTCTTCCTGATACCACACTCCAAGTCTTCCCAGTGAATACCTTGCACACAATACATGGAACAAAACATCAATTAGAATAAACCATTTGCAAGTTACATTTGAATAATATCTTGTACAATGACTTGCATAGTCACAATGTACCGCTTACATTTGAATTCCTCAGACTATAGAGATAGTTGCTTTGTCAAATGGTTCGGGGCAAGCCTTTGCATAGCAACCTCCAGATGAGCAAACCCTGGTACCATTGTGCCATACACATCCATTCAGAATTCTTACGTAACTATGCAAAATCTTGCCCCTAATCATGTGACATACCAACTGTCTCTATAGTCTGAGGAATTCAAATTTAAGTGATAACTTGTAATCAAACATGTCTTTGTATCAGACAATATTCAAATCTAAAATGCAAATGGCTTATTCTATAAATACACGGTCAACGGCAACAATTTTTTTACCTTTAAAAAAAAAAAAAAATACCAAATAATCGACTTGAAAATGTTATTTGTGTAAAATGTACAGGTACTATTGGTTTATATAATCACAATAGGAAACTGTCTTTTTTTAATACAGCTACGGCTACAGCTAGATCCCTGTGTCATCATGCATTGAATACCCTTTCTGACACCCTCAGCCACAGTCGTAGCCATAATCGTAACTTCGGACATATGTTCTCATGATAAAAATGTTTTTCACACAATGGAGTATTTATTTTTCATAGCAGAAAACACGCTCCAAGTCTTCCCTGTGAATACCTCACACAATGGAGTATTTATTTTTCATAGCAGAAAACACAGAGCTGTTCCTAAAAACTGTTTGCTAAAAAACAAACAACATCATAATAATAATCATAATAATAATCATAATAATCATAATAATCATAATAATCATAATAATCATAATAATCATAATAATCATAATAATCATAATAATCATAATAATCATAATAATCATAATAATCATAATAATCATAATAATCATAATAATCATAATAATCATAATAATCATAATAATCATAATAATCATAATAATCATAATAATCATAATAATCATCATCATCATCATCATCATCATCATAATCATCATAATCATCATCATCATCATCATCATCATCATAATCATAATCATAATCATAATCATAATCATAATCATAATCATAATCATAATCATAATCATAATCATAATCATAATCATAATCATCATCATAATCATAATCATCATCATAATCATCATCATCATCATCATCATCATCATCATCATCATCATCATCATCATCATCATCATCATCATCATCATCATCATCATCATCATCATCATCATCATCATCATCATCATCATCATCATCATCATCATCATCATCATCATCATCATCATCATCATCATCATCATCATCATCATCATCATCATCATCATCATCATCATCATCATCATCATAATCATAATCATAATCATAATCATAATCATAATCATAATCATAATCATAATCATAATCATAATCATAATCATAATCATAATCATAATCATAATCATAATCATAATCATAATCATAATCATAATCATAATCATAATCATAATCATAATCATAATCATAATCATAATCATAATCATAATCATAATCATAATCATAATCATAATCATAATCATAATCATAATCATAATCATAATCATAATCATAATCATAATCATAATCATAATCATAATCATAATCATAATCATAATCATAATCATAATCATAATCATAATCATAATCATAATCATAATCATAATCATAATCATAATCATAATCATAATCATAATCATAATCATAATCATAATCATAATCATAATCATAATCATAATCATCATCATCATAATCATCATCATCATCATCATCATCATCATCATCATCATCATCATCATCATCATCATCATCATCATCATCATCATCATCATCATCATCATCATCATCATCATCATCATCATCATCATCATCATCATCATCATCATCATCATCATCATCATCATCATCATCATCATCATCATCATCATCATCATCATCATCATCATCATCATCATCATCATCATCATCATCATCATCATCATCATCATCATCATCATCATCATCATCATCATCATCATCATCATCATCATCATCATCATCATCATCATCATCATCATCATCATCATCATCATCATCATCATCATCATCATCATCATCATCATCATCATCATCATCATCATCATCATCATCATCATCATCATCATCATCATCATCATCATCATCATCATCATCATCATCATCATCATCATCATCATCATCATCATCATCATCATCATCATCATCATCATCATCATCATCATCATCATCATCATCATCATCATCATCATCATCATCATCATCATCATCATCATCATCATCATCATCATCATCATCATCATCATCATCATCATCATCATCATCATCATCATCATCATCATCATCATCATCATCATCATCATCATCATCATCATCATCATCATCATCATCATCATCATCATCATCATCATCATCATCATCATCATCATCATCATCATCATCATCATCATCATCATCATCATCATCATCATCATCATCATCATCATCATCATCATCATCATCATCATCATCATCATCATCATCATCATCATCATCATCATCATCATCATCATCATCATCATCATCATCATCATCATCATCATCATCATCATCATCATCATCATCATCATCATCATCATCATCATCATCATCATCATCATCATCATCATCATCATCATCATCATCATCATCATCATCATCATCATCATCATCATCATCATCATCATCATCATCATCATCATCATCATCATCATCATCATCATCATCATCATCATCATCATCATCATCATCATCATCATCATCATCATCATCATCATCATCATCATCATCATCATCATCATCATCATCATCATCATCATCATCATCATCATCATCATCATCATCATCATCATCATCATCATCATCATCATCATCATCATCATCATCATCATCATCATCATCATCATCATCATCATCATCATCATCATCATCATCATCATCATCATCATCATCATCATCATCATCATCATCATCATCATCATCATCATCATCATCATCATCATCATCATCATCATCATCATCATCATCATCATCATCATCATCATCATCATCATCATCATCATCATCATCATCATCATCATCATCATCATCATCATCATCATCATCATCATCATCATCATCATCATCATCATCATCATCATCATCATCATCATCATCATCATCATCATCATCATCATCATCATCATCATCATCATCATCATCATCATCATCATCATCATCATCATCATAATCATCATCATAATCATAATCATAATCATAATCATAATCATAATCATAATCATAATCATAATCATAATCATAATCATAATCATAATCATAATCATAATCATAATCATAATCATCATCATAATCATAATCATCATCATAATCATCATCATAATCATAATCATCATCATCATCATAATCATCATCATCATCATCATCATCATCATCATCATCATCATCATCATCATCATCATCATCATCATCATCATCATCATCATCATCATCATCATCATCATCATCATCATCATCATCATCATCATCATCATCATCATCATCATCATCATCATCATCATCATCATCATCATCATCATCATCATCATCATCATCATCATCATCATCATCATCATCATCATCATCATCATCATCATCATCATCATCATCATCATCATCATCATCATCATCATCATCATCATCATCATCATCATCATCATCATCATCATCATCATCATCATCATCATCATCATCATCATAATCATAATAATAATCATAATAATAATCATAATCATAATAATAATAATAATAATAATAATAATAATAATAATAATAATAATAATAATAATAATAATAATAATAATAATAATAATAATAATAATAATAATAATAATAATAATAATAATAATAATAATAATAATAATAATAATAATAATAATAATAATAATAATAATAATAATAATAATAATAATAATAATAATAATAATAATAATAATAATAATAATAATAATAATAATAATAATAATAATAATAATAATAATAATAATAATAATAATAATAATAATAATAATAATAATAATAATAATAATAATAATAATAATAATAATAATAATAATAATAATAATAATAATAATAATAATAATAATAATAATAATAATAATAATAATAATAATAATAATAATAATAATAATAATAATAATAATAATAATAATAATAATAATAATAATAATAATAATAATAATAATAATAATAATAATAATAATAATAATAATAATAATAATAATAATAATAATAATAATAATAATAATAATAATAATAATAATAATAATAATAATAATAATAATAATAATAATAATAATAATAATAATAATAATAATAATAATAATAATAATAATAATAATAATAATAATAATAATAATAATAATAATAATAATAATAATAATAATAATAATAATAATAATAATAATAATAATAATAATAATAATAATAATAATAATAATAATAATAATAATAATAATAATAATAATAATAATAATAATAATAATAATAATAATAATAATAATAATAATAATAATAATAATAATAATAATAATAATAATAATAATAATAATAATAATAATAATAATAATAATAATAATAATAATAATAATAATAATAATAATAATAATAATAATAATAATAATAATAATAATAATAATAATAATAATAATAATAATAATAATAATAATAATAATAATAATAATAATAATAATAATAATAATAATAATAATAATAATAATAATAATAATAATAATAATAATAATAATAATAATAATAATAATAATAATAATAATAATAATAATAATAATAATAATAATAATAATAATAATAATAATAATAATAATAATAATAATAATAATAATAATAATAATAATAATAATAATAATAATAATAATAATAATAATAATAATAATAATAATAATAATAATAATAATAATAATAATAATAATAATAATAATAATAATAATAATAATAATAATAATAATAATAATAATAATAATAATAATAATAATAATAATAATAATAATAATAATAATAATAATAATAATAATAATAATAATAATAATAATAATAATAATAATAATAATAATAATAATAATAATAATAATAATAATAATAATAATAATAATAATAATAATAATAATAATAATAATAATAATAATAATAATAATAATAATAATAATAATAATAATAATAATAATAATAATAATAATAATAATAATAATAATAATAATAATAATAATAATAATAATAATAATAATAATAATAATAATAATAATAATAATAATAATAATAATAATAATAATAATAATAATAATAATAATAATAATAATAATAATAATAATAATAATAATAATAATAATAATAATAATAATAATAATAATAATAATAATAATAATAATAATAATAATAATAATAATAATAATAATAATAATAATAATAATAATAATAATAATAATAATAATAATAATAATAATAATAATAATAATAATAATAATAATAATAATAATAATAATAATAATAATAATAATAATAATAATAATAATAATAATAATAATAATAATAATAATAATAATAATAATAATAATAATAATAATAATAATAATAATAATAATAATAATAATAATAATAATAATAATAATAATAATAATAATAATAATAATAATAATAATAATAATAATAATAATAATAATAATAATAATAATAATAATAATAATAATAATAATAATAATAATAATAATAATAATAATAATAATAATAATAATAATAATAATAATAATAATAATAATAATAATAATAATAATAAATAATAATAATAATAATAATAATAATAATAATAATAATAATAATAATAATAATAATAATAATAATAATAATAATAATAATAATAATAATAATAATAATAATAATAATAATAATAATAATAATAATAATAATAATAATAATAATAATAATAATAATAATAATAATAATAATAATAATAATAATAATAATAATAATAATAATAATAATAATAATAATAATAATAATAATAATAATAATAATAATAATAATAATAATAATAATAATAATAATAATAATAATAATAATAATAATAATAATAATAATAATAATAATAATAATAATAATAATAATAATAATAATAATAATAATAATAATAATAATAATAATAATAATAATAATAATAATAATAATAATAATAATAATAATAATAATAATAATAATAATAATAATAATAATAATAATAATAATAATAATAATAATAATAATAATAATAATAATAATAATAATAATAATAATAATAATAATAATAATAATAATAATAATAATAATAATAATAATAATAATAATAATAATAATAATAATAATAATAATAATAATAATAATAATAATAATAATAATAATAATAATAATAATAATAATAATAATAATAATAATAATAATAATAATAATAATAATAATAATAATAATAATAATAATAATAATAATAATAATAATAATAATAATAATAATAATAATAATAATAATAATAATAATAATAATAATAATAATAATAATAATAATAATAATAATAATAATAATAATAATAATAATAATAATAATAATAATAATAATAATAATAATAATAATAATAATAATAATAATAATAATAATAATAATAATAATAATAATAATAATAATAATAATAATAATAATAATAATAATAATAATAATAATAATAATAATAATAATAATAATAATAATAATAATAATAATAATAATAATAATAATAATAATAATAATAATAATAATAATAATAATAATAATAATAATAATAATAATAATAATAATAATAATAATAATAATAATAATAATAATAATAATAATAATAATAATAATAATAATAATAATAATAATAATAATAATAATAATAATAATAATAATAATAATAATAATAATAATAATAATAATAATAATAATAATAATAATAATAATAATAATAATAATAATAATAATAATAATAATAATAATAATAATAATAATAATAATAATAATAATAATAATAATAATAATAATAATAATAATAATAATAATAATAATAATAATAATAATAATAATAATAATAATAATAATAATAATAATAATAATAATAATAATAATAATAATAATAATAATAATAATAATAATAATAATAATAATAATAATAATAATAATAATAATAATAATAATAATAATAATAATAATAATAATAATAATAATAATAATAATAATAATAATAATAATAATAATAATAATAATAATAATAATAATAAATAAGACTTATTATAAAGCGCATTTTACAAAGATACAATGTACACAAAGTTAAGTTTGGCTGCGCTTTCAGTTTTCCTCTCGGCCATTCTTGGTTTTAAGTGACCAGTAAAGTTACCTGTAAAGATTTGGTGAAAATTTTTACCAATCTCCCGAGTCTCGGTATCTGAACTCCACAGTGACATGGGAGGAATAGAAATCCAAAAAACAACAACAATTTGTTACGGGTTATGAACCAGGTGAATGGGTCAATATTAAAGCGACACGTTGCCTTAAATCGGCGAGTTGAAAAGCATTTGAAACGTTTGTTATAAAATGGATAAATGGTTGGAAAGATGTTTTTAAAGTTGAATATAACGATCCCCACATATATGCCTCGAAATTGCATGTTTTTCCTTATACGGCGGAACTAACACGGCACGCCATTTTATGGAGTCAAGTTTTTGACTCCATAAAATGGCCGACAAACAATCTATAAACAAATTATGATACTTACTTCCTCCACAACTGCATGCCTTTTGAAAAGAATCTTCAAAATTCTCCTCTTTACTTTTTCGCTCAGCCTACACACATAGTAAGAAAAGGACAAATGAAACAATACTTGTTTTTAACACTTCATACTTATCCTTTACTAAGGAAAACTGGACAAATATTGTAAAGACTTGCAATTAGCCACAAAAGTTTCCAGGACATTAAATATTTGGCTTTATAACACCCCTTGCAAGTATTCTGCCTGCTCCATTGGTTTAGAGCGCGTCACATGACATGTCTTAGTTTTGCTAGACGACGGCCATGTGATAGTGCGTCGGTTTGCCGTGCGCTAGTCCGAAGACTAGCACACGGCGTGCAGTACCCAGACGTCCGTTGCGTGTACGAGGATGATAAATTAATAGTCTGTAACCATTTCGGATTGCACGACACTACATGCAGCACAGTAAAAGTGTTTGCAATCTGTTTTCGCGTCGTCCGTGGATTGTAGCATTCAGGTCTGTAACTTAATAATAATAGTACAGTATTTAGAAATGTTTGGGGTGTCATAAAACAAATATTGACTGCTTTTACTCGTGCAATAGTTAAAAACTATGACTCCCTCGGTGATCCCCGTAGCGTTCTATTTTCCCTCGGCTTCGCCTCGGGAAAATAGAACGCTCCGGGGATCACCTCGGGAGTCATAGTTTTAACCATAGCACTCGAAGCAGTCAATATTTGTATAATAGTAGCATTCAAATTAGTCTACAGAAGCATTGTCTGCAGTCAAACAATTTTTGTGGCTGTCACAAAACTACGCCCTTTTTTAAACTATCATTCATAAATACCTAAGACAGTTTCGCTATTCCTATTGGTGCAGAGCCCGTCACGTGGGGGTGTTTAAACCTTTGATAATGACCAGTAAAAAGTAATGAAACATGGGCGTGACACCCGAGCTTGCACCTGTGCTTAAAAGACAGTTTCTTCATTCCAATTGTGTCGCATCACGCGGTACGCGCGCCGCAAACAGCAATCTCCTTATAAGGAGTTGTTTACCCGAGGGCCTTACCATTTCATAGCTGGAGGGGTGTTGTGTTGAAAGAAATCAGTGAACATTTATGAATGGGAATCAAAGTGTGTTGAATCGAATTTCAACTAGTGGTTTAAACCCGCCGAGGATTGATTCTTGATAATTTTTGTCTCGGTAAAATTATCTAGAACCAGGCCTCATTGGGTTTAAACCACTAGTTGAAAACCTCTTCACCACACATTGATATCCTTAGTAACTTTGAAAACATACACTCTTTGGTATGGAGCTTTGATTGGGAAGATGAAGCCTAAGCTAAACCTGTGGGCAAAGAAACCAGGCTATAATTTTAAATTAATTTATTTTAAATATTCAGTTAATTTCTGCAGGTTGGGGTGGGGGAGGGATCTCCAAATTAAACAGATTGAAAATCGCATCTTCTATAACTTCTCTTACCTCTTTACATTTGTTACGCACTTTCTGTGTTAATGACGGTGTACTGTGTGCTTCATCTGGATTGTTGCCCTCTGATAGGAAACGCTTCCTCATCACTTTGGGTTTCTGACTGTCTGCCATTGGCCGGGTAGGTATTTCTCCCAGTGGCAAAGGCCTAAGTATAAACAAATAAAATCAATGGACATTACATACAGCTTTCGATACTAGAGATCTAATTGAACACGTGCCCTACTTACACACTGGTAAACAAAAATAGCTATTGCAAACTGCTTACTAACCAAAAGGAACTGTGACATGAATGCAAGAAATAGTCAGTGGCCTGGCGTTTTGACCAAAGCGGAGTCTTTATCAAACTTGCTTCTGACTGGCACCCAAACAATGATATTGATGAAATAGGGAGAGTACCAACATTTGGGCTAAAGATCTCAGTGGGGGGAGCCCGGCACGTTAATCTGGAGGTCACTGGTCCAATTTTGCTCTTGCCAATTTGTCTTTGTTCAACCCAATTTAAAACAAAAATTACCAATTAGTTTCCCTTGTAGTTAATTGATAAGTTAGAGCAAGATCTTGTGTATAAGCTATTGAATAAAAGTTTTAAAATATTGTCCATGTGAAAAAAAAAATTAATAAATAAAATGGAGGTTTTAACATTTTTGCAGACTTAAAATAACAATGTCATTATGTTATTAGTCTATGCAGGCATTGTTCCAAACAACTACTGTGAATAATGAAGATGAAGTTTAATTGCAATACAACTATTGCTTTTTTTTATGAAAACATTATAGTGCAACTGCCTTCTCATTTTTCAGTTTCTTGCTATTCTGTTTCGAAAGAAAATCCCTGAAACACTCCTAGGGTACCTTTCATTTTCATTGCTTGGCTCCTCTGAGATTGGGTTGCCAAAGAGACTATCATCCGGACTCGCTTCTTCAATGGAATTATCTGTCTGCTCAACAGTACTAGTGCCATCACCCAGCAACAACGCGGACTCCTCAGTCGTATTGTCTCCAGTATCTGGGGCATGATTAGAGGCATGGCTATTACTCTGTTGCTTCACATCACCATTAGTAGGAGCATTACCATCAACGACATTCTCGCTGCCGAGAGTCACCATCTCTGGAATTTCTGAACTGTTCTGTTGACTGCCTACAAAATAAGAGAGAATTTGTTTACTTCTTTGTAACGATGATCTGATGTATTTTTCCACACAACTGTGTAATCCCTTAAAAAAAAGGATAGCAACAGACATGTCCTAAAAGCCATTATACACTTTTGGCACCGAAAAAAAAGTTCACAGATTTACAAATAACTTGCAGGGTTTACAGAAGGTAATGGTGAAAGACTTCTCTTGAAATATTAATCCATGAAATGCTTTACTTTTCGATAAAACATAAAACAATTATCAATTCTCGTTGTCGAGAATTACGAATTTATTTTAAACACATGTCAGGACATGGCGAAACGTGCGGAAACAAGGGTGGGTTTTCCCCGTTATTTTCTCCCGACTCTGATGACCGATTGAGCCTAAATTTTCACAGGTTTGTCATTTTTTATATCAGTTGTGATACACGAAGTGTGGGCCTTGGACAATACTGTTTACCGAAAGTGTCCAATGGCTTTAACAGTGCACGTTGTATTTTGATTTTGTTTTTGTCTTCAAACTTCTAGAGCTGTTTCTAACCCCAATAATCCAAAGTTGGCCTCAGTAAGTAGACAGAAGGCGAAGGAGTGGTAAACATGTATTTCTCATATTCCAGTTGCGCTTGTGTGATAACTTTAAAGCAAGCTCAAAAACACAAATTTTATGACCAGTGGGATTTGGACATACCCCCAATGACTTAACCCCCAGAACCTGAATCTGGTTCAATCATGAAACACTACAAATCCTTCGAATAATTAATCCCCGATAATTTGTGATTTTATGACAAAGGTTTATTATTTAAAGCCATTGGACCCTTTCGGTAAACAGTGTTGTCCAAGGCCCACACTTTGTGTATCACAACTTCTATATCAAATAACAAACCTGTGAAAATTTAGGCTCAATCGGTCATCGGAGTCGGGAGAAAACAACGGAAAACCCCACCCTTGTTTCCGCGCGTTTCGCCGTGTCATGACATGTGTTTGAAATAAATCCGTAATTCTCGTTAACGAGAATTTATATTGTTTTGCTGTTTTCTCAAAAAGTAAAGCATTTCATGGAACAATATTTCAAGAGAAGTCTTTCACCATTGCCTTCTGTAAACCCTGTAAGTTATTTGTAAATCTGTGAACTTTTTTTTTTTTTTCTGAACCGAAAGGGTCCAATGGCTTTAAATAAATTGTGCTTGCCATTGCTGTTTGCTAGAAACTAAAGTACACAACAATGAATTGCCTCATGAAATCTCCCCACCAATTGTCTCAAACTTATTCTACCTGGATTATCAGACCATTATGCAGTCATGTGTAACTTGAGTCTATGCAAGCCCAAAGTCCCAACCGTTACTATAAAGAGCCGACAATGGAAACATGTGAATCCTCCCGAAGTGTTCCGCGACATAGGCACTCATTTAGCAAATCTAGAAGTTGATCACGACTGCTTGGATTCCTTTGTCAGCCAATATGAGAGTACAGTCAGCAACATCTTGGATAAATATGCACCTTGGAAAACGAGATCAGTCAAGGTCTGAACTGAAGTCTCCTGGTTCAATGATGATATCGGTACAGCGAGAAAAATCTGTCATCAACTGGAGCGGAAGTGGCGGAAAAATGGCAAATTGGTAGTACAACGACAAGAATATCGCAACCAATGTAAAGTAGTTAGGAATTTGATCAACCAGGCAAAGATCATCCATTATTCATCTCAAGTACAAGAATCCTCAGGAGATCAAAAGAAGCTCTTCAAGATAATTGGTAAGTTGTTGCTCAAACCTGAAAAACCCCTGTCCTTCCATCCACTTACAATGACCAGGACTTAGCAAATGAGTTCCAGAAATTCTTTGTCACTAAGATTTCAGACATCCGCTCATCATGTTCATCAGTCCCTTACAACAGACATTGCCACATCTTCAACCAAAGTGTAGACTATCTGTGTTTGAGCCTGCCACTGTTGCTGAGATTCAAAGGGTTATTATGAAATCTCCTTCAAAATCCTGTGAGCTGGATCCATTGCCAACATCCATGATAAAGCAAAACATTGATATGTTTGTACCCTACATCACTAAGCTTGTAAATGAATCTCTCAGTTCCGGTTGTTTCCCCGATAGCCTCAAAGTTTCCTACATCAGGCTGTCATCAAGAAACCAAACCAGGACAAGGAGATATTCAAAAACTACAGACCGGTTGCAAACTTAAAATATCTCGGAAAAGACATCGAACGAGTAGTTTCTTCACGTATTTCTGATCACATTCATGCTTTCAACCTGTCCGACGTGTTCCAGTCAGCATACAAGCCTCTCCATGGGACTGAGGCTGCACTAGTCCGTGTGAGCAACGATATTCTCTCTGCAATGGACAATGGTAACCTTACAGCACTAGTCCTGCTAGACTTGAGTGCTGCTTTTGACACTGTTGATCACAACATCCTTCTCTCTCAGCTCCAGAATCACCTTGGCATAGAGGACACAGCCCTAGCATGGTGCAAATCGTATCTCCACAATAGAACTCAGCATGTATGTATTGGCACCGCGATATCCGACCCTGTTGTTTTGAACTACTCTGTGCCACAGGGGTCCGTACTTGGCCCGCAGTGGTTTAGGCTATACACTTTACCGATTCGTAACATCATCTGGAAATTTAATCTGAATTACCATGTGTACGCAGACGACACTCAGCTATACATCACTGGTATCGTAATGGCGTCATTTTGGTCAAATAAAGCCTACACGTTGTGTTGTTTTCGTAAACAAGCTAACATTTCCGAGGAACTATATGCCTCGCAGACCACGCTGTCGGCGGCTATTGCGTACGTACCAGCGAAGACTATGCTGTTGTACGGTTTAAGCGTGCACACCAGCGTGTGTGGTTATTGCAATTCGGGGGGAAAACCCGTTTGCCCAAGCATGCACAGATACGTGCAGTCTTTTGTCAAGGCGGTATCGCGTGATGCACTGCGTTATTTCAACAATCGAGGGCGTTCTAGCATTCAATGTTTCATGTGCTAAGTGCTACGAGCCTTTATTGGAGACTATGTGACTGCATGCTGCGTGCGTTGTATATTGTGATCGCGGAGTGGTAGGTCTGTGTTTTGCGGGACTTTCTAGTGACTTTTTTCGATGATTATCTCAACCATTTTCAACCGTAAAGGTAGTGTAACATACCAGCGGACATTTATTATGTATCTAACAATATTGGCGTGAATTGTCGTTATTTTGGAGGGCATTAGACTCTGAAAAAGTTTAGTAACTAATTCATTTAGTGTTGACAAAGTTTGAAGCGCCACGCTCCCGTAACACACTTCACTCTCCACATAGAACAGCGGGCCTGTCGCACCAATTTTTTTTTTTTCCACATCGTACCAAAGATCTCAACTCAGAGCCGGCCAATCATGGCCAATCACGAATCGAGAATTGTGGTGAGCGTTCACCAATTGGCCAAGCCAGCGGTAGCAGCGATCATACTTTGTTGTAAAACCAGAAATAATCGGGGCGCGGGACTACGCAATTTGAAATTTTTGAACTACAAACAAGTTCGGGGGATCAGACAAAAACAGGTTTAAATGTAACCCTATTAAACTGTCAGTCTACGGTATATATATTTCTACTCTCCATGAGTATACCAAGTGCTGTTTTTAGGCTTCATCTTGCGCGCGGGAAATACTCGATATATCGAGTATACTCGATATTAAATTTTCGATATATCAGTTATGGGAAAAAACCGATATCGACGGACGTTACTTCAGCCACACATCAACAACATTGTTCGTTTATCATCATATCACATCAGGAATATAGGTAAGATTCTCAAGTACTTGGACAAAAGTGCCACTGAAAAGGTCATTCACGCATTTGTTACTTCTCGTCTTGACAACGGCAATGCTCTTCTCTACAGTCTTCCTAACAACCAGATTTCTCGACCTTAACGGCTCCAAAATACTGCTGCCCGCATTGTGACACTGTCTAGAAAATCCTGTTCTATCACCCCCATTCTGAAACAACTACACTGGCTCCCTATCTCTCAACGAATCATCTTCAAGCTGATGCTCATTGTCCACAAAGCTCTTAATGGCAAGGCTCCCCACTATATTTCTGAATTGCTTCAAGTTTACACTCCATCAAGGAATCTTCGATCAAGTTCCATGCTTCTCCTCATTGAACCCAAGTCTCGACACTCATGGGGTGACAGGTCTTTTTCTTCAGCCGCGCCACGCATCTGGAACTCTCTACCACTTAATCTTCGATCTTGTCTTTGTACCGCAAAATTCAAGTCTCTTCTCAAATCTTATCTTATGTCACAGGTTTTCAAGGATTAATTTTGTTGCGTCTGTTTTTCTTTGTGTTATGTGTTGTTTTTGTTTTGTTTTTGGGTTTTACTGCGCCTTGAACACCCAGCAGGGTGGATATGTGCGCATTACAAGTCTTATTATTGTTGCCGTTGCCGTTGCCGTTGCCGTTGCCGTTATCGTTATCGTTATCGTTATCGTTATCGTTATTATTATTATTATTATTATTATTATTATTATTATTATTATTATTATTATTATTATTATTATTGCCTTACCTGTTTGTTGATTTTGTCTTTTCTGCCACCGTACATACAACCTGTATAGGCATGTACCTGTAGTTAGGAGTATTGCTGCAACTACGCCTATAACCACTAGAGCCACCACCCAGCCTTGATCTGGGCTATCTGGAATGATTTAAAATACCAATTGAAGTATGAACTGTATGTTTGCTTGTAAACAGAAATACTGAAAGTATTAAAAGTGACACTTGCATTCTTTTTTACCTGCAGTCTGGTTTCCTAGAACGGAAATGATAGATAATGGAAAAATGGAACATGCTTTGATAATTGAAATCATTGTGAGGAATCAATATGTTCTGCAAATACAGAGATGCCATCATTTGCAGAACAATTTTGAACCAGCGAGTTGACTGCTTTTGGTGTGACAAGACCCAAACAAAGCCCTCACTCTGGTTAATGAATGTATCATTGGCCAAGAGTTGTCCACACAGCAAGTAGGTTATACATCTATGAAAAGAAACCTTGGCTGTTTAAGATGCAACTTCCCATTGCGCATGTGATCAAAATCAATGCGTCTTCATCACAGCATTATTGACTTTGCAAAAATACCCGCAAAAACTTCCCCCAATCAACAAGACAAAACAAAACAAGAAAACAATCTTACGTTATACAGTAAAACAATCTTTCTATCAATCCAAGGTATCGTAATGGCGTCATTTTGGTCAAATAAAGCCTAACACGTTGTGTTGTTTTCGGTAAACAAGCTAACATTTCCGAGGAACTATATGCTTCGCAGACCACGCTGTCGGCGGCTATTGCTTGCGTACCAGCGAAGACTATGCTGTTGTACGGTTTAAGCGTGCACACCAGCGGGTATGGTTATTGCAATTCGGGGGGAAAACCCGTTTGCCCAAGCATGCACAGACACATGCAGTCTTTGGTCAAGGCGGTCACGGGCGGGACGATTTGCCAGCGTGCAGGACCGGGGAGCCCTGCCGTCGGAAGCGTTTACCCGCCCGTGCAGCCCGACAGAGCCGGGCCCGCTTCCTACTGCCACGGGCGGGACGATTTGTCAGCGTGCAGGGCCGGGGAGCCCTGCCGTCGGAAGCGTTTACCCGCCCGTGCAGCCCGACAGAGCCGGGCCCGCTTCCTACTGCCACGGGCGGGACGATGTTTCAGCGTGCAGGGCCGGGGAGCCCTGCCGTCGGAAGCGTTTACCCGCCCGTGCAGCCCGACAGAGCCGGGCCCGCTTCCTACTGCCACGGGCGGGACGATTTGTCAGCGTGCAGAGCCGGGGAGCCCTGCCGTCGGAAGCGTTTACCCGCCCGTGCAACCCGACAGAGCCGGGCCCGCTTCCTACTGCCACGGGCGGGACGATTTGTCAGCGTGCAGGGCCGGGGAGCCCTGCCGTCGGAAGCGTTTACCCGCCCGTGCAACCCGACAGAGCCGGGCCCGCTTCCTACTGCCACGGGCGGGACGATTTGCCAGCGTGCAGGGCCGGGGAGCCCTGCCGTACGGAGCGACCCTGGACCGGTGGACCCGACTGCCCGGCCCGCTCGATATCTCAGCTCACGTTCCCTTCTTCCGTCGCCGCCGCCCGTCAGGGGGTGGGTTGCCGGCTCCAGGAGCCCCACTAAATCGCTCGTCCCGCCACGGTGAGCCGATTTCCCATTGCTTTACACTGTTTTGGCAACTTTTCATTTGGCCGACCCCAGATTTTTGTTCTCACCCCCCTATAGTAGCCCCAGCAGGTTGAGGACTGGTGGCACCCTCTTACCCCTCCCCATCCGCCGGACTCTGGGCCCAAAAAGGGTCTCTCGGTTTGGTCACCAACCCCCTCGTGGGTCTCCAGACCCACGAGACGCCTCAGCTCTGAACTCGACCGTTCTCGGAACGCAGCGGGCGCCGCTGTCAGCCTACCGTATCTCTTGAGGACTTTTTGCCTCCGAACTCGAGCCATTTTTCGCGAACTCGTAGAACTGGCCTATCTGTCCGTGTTATGGGCCACTTTTTGGCCAAAGTCCGAGGACAGGAGGCCGACTTTCTCCGGGAGCGTGTTTTGCCGATTTCCTGCCGTCTGCCACGGCCTGATTTTCGTCATGATGCGTGATGCACTGCGTTATTTCGACAATAGAGGGCGTTTTAGCATTCAATGTTTCTTGCCTTTGTTATAGAATGCAAAGTAAAAAGACTACAAGCCTTTATTGGAGACTATGTGACTGCATGCTGCGTGTGTTGTACATTGTGATCGCGGAGTGGTAGGTCTGTGTTTTGCGGGACTTTCTAGTGATTTTTTTTCGGTGATTATCTCAACCATTTTCAACCGTAAAGGTAGTCAGCGCGCCCGTCAGACAACTTGATTGACACTTCTACGTCAATGCAACGGCAACTGACACCTTAATGTCGGCGAGTCACGCAACTCACAAAGGCTCTGTGTCATTTTGAGACGGCCAATCATGGCCAATCACGAATCGAGAATTGTGGTGAGCGTTCTTGGCCAAGCCAGCGGTAGCGGCGATCATACTTTGTTGTAAAACCAGAAATAATCGGGGCTGGACTACGTAATCTGAAATTGTTTGGACTACAAACAAGTTCGGGGGACAAAAACAGGTTGAAATGTAACCCTATTAAACTGTCAGTCTACGGTATATATATTTCTACCTCCATGAGTATACCAAGTGCTGTTTTTAGGCTTCCATCTTGCGAGCGGGAAATACTCGATATATGGAGTATACTCGATATTAAATTTTCGATATATCGGTTATGGGAAAAAACCGACATCGACGGACATTACGCTAGAGTCTGTATAACATGCTTGTCACTGTGTTGTATACACTAGTAAGTAATTTGGAGAAAGTACATTTTTTGAACTCAATAAAACACTTCTTTATTCATCAGCCTTTTGTATTTGTTAAAGGCACCTGGAAATATGATTTTTTTTCTTTTAAACATAAGAGTATATGTTTAATAACAATAAAACAATTTTTTGAGTAATTGTTTGTCACGATTTATATGTTAAAAAAATTAATTAAGTGCTTGGGGGGTTGACTCCGCCTACCCCTTTTGTGACGTAGTAAAAGGAAGACTTTGCCTCGATCAAACATAGACCCCCCTCGATGCATAGATAAACACACGTGCAAAAGTACATGTAATTCTAAGACGTGAGTTTGTGCGCTGCGAAAAAGTTTTTTTTCTGGCATTTTTCCGGCAATGCCGACCAGGTGTATTGCTGCTGGATGCAGCAAAACAACTAAAGATGGGGTCAGTCTTCATCTGTTTCCTGCAGATCCCAAGTATAGGCGGTTGTGGGCTGCGAAAGTCAGATTAACTAGAGCAAAGCGGTCCGGTCCGACGTCTTTTTCAGTGCTATGCAGCGAACACTTCGAGAAAGTACATTTTTTGAACTCAATAAAACACTTCTTTATTCAGCAGCCTTTTGTATTTGTTAACATTCTTTTAACACTTCTCAACATGGTGTCCCAGCCGAGGGCGCTATTCCAGATTCATGATCAACACATACATGTACTGCAGCGAAGACAAACCATTAAACAGAAACATAGGGCACAACAACTCTGACATGTTTTTTGTATAAAGCCTTTTAGCTCTTATATGAATATTACTCTATAATTATGATAAACTTTATGTTTCCTTTGGAACTAAGTGCACACAGCTACATGGAGGGTTATATTTCAGGCCATCTAGGATGGTGGTTTTATTACTTACCAACACATTCACCTGAAGAATTCATCTCAAATCCAGGCAAACATTGACATGTGAAGCTACCATCGGTGTTACTGCATCTTGAAACGGAACTATCACAAGAGTATGGCACATCACATTCATTTATATCTGGATGGAAAAAAGGCAAGTGGAACATGGAAGATGATTAAAACTAAATTAATCATTTATACAATTTGTGCAAAATACATAAATGCCATAAAAAATGTGCCTTCTTTTTATATTTCAGCTTAATTTTCTTTACAAATATATCAAACAGACTCAAGTCAATACGTTGAGGATGACATGTGCAGTTGACTGCTTTTGGTGTGACAAGACCCAAACAAAGCCCTCACTCTGGTTAATGAATGTATCATTGACCGAGAGTTGTCCACACAGCAAGTAGGCTATACATCGATCTGGACAATGCAATGGGTCTATTGCCTGGGTACAGTTTCATTACTTGCGCACAAAATATTGTATGTTAATAACAACTTAGGAACCATGTCACTAACTATGTACAAAGTTGGCTGGTAACTTGTTTCTGCTGGTTTTGCGTTTAGCTGTTTTTTTTGTGCTTACATATAAAGCAGTTCTGTGATAATACGCCACTCTTAATATTTATGCATGAGTATGTCACAATTCTAACCCAAAACAAGGCCATAGGCGCAGCCACTGCAAGTGGTGGCAGACATGCGCCTATAGCCTCAGTTTGGGTAACAAGTATGACGTCATGCATGAATATTAAGAGAGGCGTCTAGCTCCAGCTCTGCTATTTAGACACTCACCAACACACTCATTTAGACGGTCCATCACATATCCTGGTAAACATTCACACCTGTAGCTACCTTTGGTATTGTGGCATGTTGACACTGAAGTGTTGCATGTGTCCTGATTCTGCGCACATTCATCAGTATCTGTTTGAGTTTGTATATATTTTCATTTAATTTGTATTGCTTTGGATTGTATCATCACACACTGTATGATGATCTTGATGGATGATGGTAGACAAAAATATGATATGTAAGTATGGCTGGGCAATGATAGTTTGTCAGCATGAACAGTTACTTGTCTGAAAAAACTCCATGAAGTTAAATATTTCGTATTCCTGAAGTATTGTCTCCTGCTTGTTTCCCGACAAACTTTCTGGTGTTTTTACACATGGAATACCGTGATTTAAAAGTATTTTACAAAAGGTTTTAGGTACAGAAGTTATCTGTGGGTGATAGAGGCAATCTTTTTCATTTCTCAAGGTATGTGATTATTTTCAACCACTTTATGTAGCTTTGTCTTTCTGTTGGACGACAGTAAGTTGAGAAAACTTGTGTGCACAACCTTCCACGTAAACAAACCTTCACTCTATCAGAAAAAATGATTTCAAATTTGTTTTGATCTCTCTAATGTTTCCAACCTGAAAGATGGAATTTGATGAGTCAAACAAATTAACTGTGGTAAATGAATGTATCATTGACCGAGAGTTGTCCACACAGCAAGTAGGCTATACATCAATGTCGGCCAATGCAATGGGTCTATTGCCTGGGTACAGTTTCATTACTTGCGCACAAAATATTGTATGTTAATAACAACTTAGGAACCATGTCACTAACTATGTACATAAGTTGGCTGGTAACTTGTTTCTGCTGGTTTTGCGTGTAGCTGTAAAGTTTTGTGCTTACATATAAAGCAGTTCTGTGATAATACGCCACTCTTAATATTTATGCATGAGTACAAGTGTGTATGTCACAATTCTAACCCAAAACAAGGCCATAGGCGCAGCCACTGCAAGTGGTGGCGGACATGCGCCTGTAGCCTCATTTTGGGTAACAAGTATGACGTCATGCATGAATATTAAGAGAGGCGTCTAGCTCCAGCTCTGCTATTTAGACACTCACCAACACACTCATTTAGACGGTCCATCACATATCCTGGTAAACATTCACACCTGTAGCTACCTTTGGTATTGTGGCATGTTGACACTGAAGTGTTGCATGTGTCCTGATTCAGCGCACATTCATCAGTATCTGTTTGAGTTTGTATATATTTTCATTTAATTTGTATTGCTTTGGATTGTATCATCACACACTGTATGATGATCTTGATGGATGACGGTAAACAAAAATATGATATTTAAGTATGGCTGGGCAATGATAGTTTGTCAGCATGAACTGCTATTTGTTTGAAATAACTCAATGAAGTTAAATATTTAGTATTCCTGAAATATTGTCAAAAACATTTCTAAGATTTGAGTAACAATAGAGTGGATGATTTTTGAGGACTCAGGAAGGTCTCTAGTCAACAGCGACTAGTGAAATTTACTACTCGACTAGTTGCGCCTCAATTACTCCTGACTACGACACTCGTCGTGACTAGTTTTAAATTCCCAACATACGGCATAGTCAGGCATGTAAGCAGGTCATGAAAGAAAAAAACAAGGAAAACTTGTCCGGATTTTGGGCCAGCGCTAGAGTCTGTATAACATGCTTGTCAATGTGTTGTAAACACTAGTAAGTAATTTTGAGAACATTTTTTGAACTCAATAAAACACTTCTTTATTCAGCAGCCTTTTGTATTTGTTAACATTCTTTTAACACTTCTCAACATGGTGTCCCAGCCAAGGTCGCTATTCCAGATTCATGAACAACACATACATGTACTGCAGCGAAGACAAACCATTAAACAGAAACATAGGGCACAACAACTCTTACATGTTTTTTGTATAAAGCCTTTTAGCTCTTATATAAATATTACTCTATAATTATGATAAACTTTATGTTTCCTTTGGAACTAAGTGCACACAGCTACATGGAGGGTTATATTTCAGGCCATCTAGGATGGTGGTTTTATTACTTACCAACACATTCACCTGAAGAATTCATCTCAAATCCAGGCAAACATTGACATGTGAAGCTACCATCGGTGTTACTGCATCTTGAAACGGAACTGTCACAAGAGTATGGCACATCACATTCATTTATATCTGGATGGAAAAAAGGCAAGTGGAACATGGAAGATGATTAAAACTAAATTAATCATTTATACAATTTGTGCAAAATACATAAATGCCATAAAAAATGAAAGTATCATTGACCGAGAGTTGTCCACACAGCAAGTAGGCTATACATCGATGTCGGCCAATGCAATGGGTCTATTGCCTGGGTACAGTTTCATTACTTGCGCACAAAATACTGTATTTAATAACAACTTAGGAACCATGTCACTAACTATGTACATTGGCTGGTAACTTGTTTCTGCTGGTTTTGCGTTTAGCTGTTTTTTTTGTGCTTACATATAAAGCAGTTCTGTGATAATACGCCACTCATTTATGCATGAGTACGTCACAATTCTTAGCCACATAAGGCCATAGGCGCAGCCACTGCAAGTGGTGGCGGAAATGCGGCTATAGCCTCAATTTGGGTAGGAATTATGACGTCATGCATTACGAGAGGCGTTTAGCCCAAGCTCTGCTATTTAGACACTCACCTACACACTTATTTAGACGGTACACATATCCTGGTAAACATTCATCAGTATCTGTTACGGATGCTAGACCCGGGGTTGGTGTTAGGGTTAGGCACTCTGGTGGTTTCTCGTCATCATTAAATAAATAGCACGCACTGCACAGATCTGGATGGTTGGGTTGTTGGCCGTACCTTCGGATACAAAATAAGAATCCAAGGTTATGGCAATGTAATTTAAGTCATACTTACAGAACATACAAAATAACAGTGTAGTGAACCTAAACACGCTAAACTATTCACTGTGGCATAATTTAAATAACTACTGATACTTAAAAAAAAACACCCATCAACATAGGGTGTAAAGTAAAAGATTTATCCTGATAGTGGACTACCAAGGTTCTGTCATTGGACCTATGGGGTTTTCTCTTTACACTCATCCTCTTGGCAAAGTTATTCGTCGGCACCATGTCAATTACCACATGTATGCTGATAATACACAATTATATGTTGACTTCAATCCAACCATGCCAGGTGAAAAAGAGAAAGCCTTGGATATATACTAACGTCATGCATAGATGACATCATAGTCTGGATGAACACAAACAAATTGAAACTGAATGCTGAGAAAACAGAGTTCTTTGTTGCTGCCTCTTTTAAGAACAACTTGTCAGATGTTGAAGATAATAATAATAATAAATAATAATAATAAGACTTGTAATGCGCACATATCCACCCTGCTGGGTGTTCAAGGCACAGTAAAACCAAAAACAAAACAAGATGTTTCTCTAAGCATTGGAAATTCTACTGTAACCCCCTCAACTATGTAGTATTCGGAACTTGGGTGTCATGTTTGACCCTGTCATGTCAATTTAATCTGAAGTTAATTCAGTATGTACATGTACATGTAGCTCTACTAACTTCTATCTGCGCAACATTGCAAGGATTGGTCATGACACTTGTGTCCTTGAGCAAGATGGTACTTTACTATAATTGCTTAGCCCCTCTTCACCCAGGGGTATAAATGGGTACCTGCGAGGGTAGAGGTTGATATTGTGTATGAAAAGCATCAAGCGCATTACAGGCAGCTCAGGGAGCTATATACTCCCATGGGAGCTGAGAAACATGGGGTGTTATTCGCCATATGACCAGGGCACTATTGTAAAGTGCATTGATACAGTTATTGTGAAATGCGCTATATAAGAATTTGTTATTATTAATATTCAAGAATACATTGATTAAGATACTTGTCACCACAGGTTCGCTGTCTTGTCACTTCTCGTCTGGACTCTATCATGTCTATTGCAACTCCCTGTTATCTGGAATCACCATAGCAAATCTTAAAGGAACACGTTGCCTTGGATCGGACGAGTTGGTCAAAACAAAAGCGTTTTTAACCGTTTTTTATATAATGCATATGGTTGAAAAGATGTTTTAAAAGTAGCATACAATGATCCACACAAGTTTGCCTCGAAATTGCGTGGTTTTCCTTCTACTGTGCGAACTATCACCGTCGGCCATTTATGGGAGTCAAAATTTTGACCCCCATAAATGGCCGACGTGTTAGTCGACGAGGTAAAAGGAAAACCACGCAATTTCGAGGCATGTTTGTGTGGATCATTGTATTCTACTTTTACAACATCTTTCTACCCATATGCATTTTATAAAAAACGGTTACAAACGTTTTTCAAAGACCAACTCGACCGATCCAAGGCAACGTGTTCCTTTAAACGCCTCACCGGTATTCAATACAACTATAATGGCTTCCCATGGAGAAACGCATCCAGTTCAATACTCTTCTACATGTATTAAATGTTTGAATGACATTGATCCACCTTATCTTTCTAATATGTTTCATCTTTGCTCCGTTCTTCTTCCTATAAAACTCGGCTTAACACTCCTGAGTCCAGATTAACCTATGGTAAACATGCCTTCTTACACTCTGCTGCTGAACTTCCTGAACTTGCGAAACAGTCTCCCAATTTATGTTCGTATAATGCTTCTTGTGTTGTTACTTTTAAGAACAAACTTAAAACTTATCTATTTCCTTAATAGTAGATTTTATGATTTGTTTTAATTCATCCTATTCTTTGTTATGCGCTTGGATCATGTTTTGGAAAAGCGCAGTAAAATTGCCTGATATTATTATTATTATTATTATTATTATTATTATAATTTATGTAACTGTTCCAAAATTACCAAAAACAATGTTTTTTTGATTTTATTTAAATGTAGACCTGTATTTCTTGAGCACACAAAAACTTACCCTTCTTTACATGGGCCACACTCGGTGTTTGTAGTCTTCGTGCAATCGCTCAACACAATTCTGTTGGAATCACAACTACTGCAGCGATTGCATGGACCTTTGGTTACGGTCTGGTCTTGGTAATACCCATCATCGCACTCCTCACATCTCCCAATTTCTCCGTTTCCATATCCACACTCACTCTGTTGGATAACAAAGTACAAAAACACATGTAGCATTCCTATAATGTAATCCAATAGTGGATTTCTAATTTAAAGTACAGGAAGCTTGTTCCACATTTTGGGGCCATATACAGAGAACGATCTCTCTGCAAAAAATGAATAGCGAGTTCTTGGAACACCAAAAAGGGAGCAAGAGGTGGACGAACGAAGACGTCTTTGTTGAGATCTCAATTTGGGCCAGTCCGTGACAGGGTCTTGTTTATAGTACACTTTATTTATCAGGGGTTGATTTCACAAAGCAAACAAATTTATCATAAGACAAGTTGTCAGTATCACCATAGTGTGATTTGTATTTTGACATATTACACTTTAGCAACTACGCTTGATTTGTATGTTTGGTTTGCGGTAACACCATGTGTGTATCTACTTGCCAGGTAGAGTTTGTTCTTAGAGAACTGTCTTGCTTTATTCTACTGCCGCAGAGTAGATAATCGGGGTCAGGAGACTTCTCAGTTCTGAAAAGAACTGTCCTGCTTTTTAACTATTACCAGGGCGGATGGTATAGAAAATAGACAAGAAAATAGACTACAACTTTAGCTTATAGGATCGTAATTAACTGTACTGCCGCGGAGGAAGTTCTGAATTGGTCTCAACGTTTCGACTAGCTTGCTCTAGCGTCCGTCTAGTCCGGCAGTAGAATAAAGCAAGACAGTTCTCTAAGAACACACTCTACCTGGCAAGTAGATACACACATGGTGTTACCGTAAACCAAATATACATTGATACCTCACCATGCAATGCCTCAAATCCTGTATACGCTTGATTTGCAATTACAATAAATTTGGCTCTTTGTGAAATTGGCCTCAGGATCATAACAGTGGCAAAAGAGACCTCTCAGCTCGATATTTGACTGCATCAAATAAATCTGTTTTTTTTTCTCAGTTCATTCACAGTTAGATCTTCAAGGCAGCCCTGCAGCTAAAATACTAACTCGAACTTGTAAGGAGTAAAAATACCAATACACACAGTACAAGATGGTCGATCTTTGCATACTTACAACAGTAGATCCCATACCCATTGGACAAGTCACACATGGTTTACATTGTGCAAGTTCAATGTCCCAATATGAGTTTTTTCCACATGTAGCAATGTCCAACGGGGTAGATGGCTGTTGGACTTCGGGCAGGCTGGTTGTCAGGCTGGTTATTGGGGCACCTAGAAGCACTGGTATACAAGTAGTTGCGATGAGCTGTAACAAACAAATGGAACCTTGATTTTTTTAATTTTTATAACAAAACCCCCAATCTAACACAAACACTCCCCACAAAAAAAAGCCAACACAGACACTCCCCAATGTATTAACATGACCCTCCTGAAAACAATGCACTCAGTATTTTTTCCTCTTTTTTCTCAACAAGTTTATGACTAATGAAGCTGAAACTTCGTCAGGTAAATCCACAGTGAGTAGGGATTCAGGTCATGGCCAAACTTGATCTGCAATAACAACAAAACCCTTTGAAGACCCTGGACACTATTGGTAATTGTCAAAGACCAGTCTTCTCACTCGGTGTATCTCAACATATGCATAAAATAACAAACCTGTGAAAATTTGAGCTCTATTGGTCGGCAAAGTTGCGAGATAATAATGAAAGAAAAAACGCCTTGTCACCTGAAGTTGTGTGCTTTCAGATGCTTGATTTTGAGACCTCAAATTCTAAATCTGAGGTCTCAAAATCAAATTTTAAGAAAATTACATCTTTCTCGAAAACTACGTCACTTCAAAGGGAGCCGTTTCTCACAATGTTTTATTACATCAAACCTCTCCCCATCACTCGTTTCCAAATAAGATTTTTAAATGCTAATAAATAATTATTTTGAGTAATTACCAATAATGTCCACTGCCTTTAACAATCTAACATGAATGGTTCTTACCACTATTGCACTTTTCAGGCACAGTTGAATTAATACATCACTCATGATGGCTGATGTTAACTGATGCCACATGTGACTAAGAACGTCCCTCACAAAGAGCGAATATAAAATGCAGAACAGAGACTGAGATGTGGAAATCGTTTCCTCAGTATTACTACTTCGTCTGAAAATGACCTGTTTGGGATGAAAAACCATGATTGATGAGTAAAAAGTAGAAAACAGATCAAATTAATTAACAAAAACCACCTTCAAAATAATAGGCTAGGCTACACCCAAGTTGTTTGACATCAACAAATCTGTCCATTGACTTAAGTTTACCCTAGGGATGTATGTACATGTAGCTAGACCAATTTTAGTGGAGGGTTGGGATTACAGGGAAATTCATGTAAACATGTCAGAGGGTCAAAGGTCGACCTTTCAAACTGTAGACTTGTCTTGGCCATCCGTCGAGTCGTATGTCTCTTAGCAGAGTTGTCCGAATGGTCGAGTTGTCCGCTGTACGAGTTGTCTGACATCCGAAAGCACACAACTCTGTGGTGTGACAGACAGGGGTGTTTTTTCATCCATTATTATCTCGCAACTTCGACAACCAATTGAGTTCAAATTTTTAAAGGTTTGTTAATATTTTGGGCATATGTTGAGATACCTTAAGTGAGACAAACTGGTCTTTGACAATTACCAAATAAGGTTTCCACGTCTTGAAGTTTTAAATTAAGTAAATTGTCATTATCAAAATGGTTTTGTGGGGATTGACCTTCGTTATATTTTTTTAACCATAATTTTTAACCCAGAAAAGTCATCGAAAACATCATTCAATTGGTTAAACTTTAATTCATGGTTCACAATTATAAGAATACAAATTAAAAGAATAGAGACTGCCATTTAAAGCCATTACATTATACACTTTCGGTAAATAGTATTGTCCAAGTCCCACACTTCGTGTATCACAACTTATTTATAAAATAACAAACCTGTGAAAATTTAGGCTCAATCGGTCATCGGAGTCGGGAAAACCCACTCTTGTTTCTGCGCGTTTCGCCGTGTCTTGACATGTGTTTAAAATAAATCCGTAATTCTCGTTTGGGGTAAGCGAGAATTTATATTCTTTTAATGTTTTCTCAAAAAGTAAAGCATTTCATGGAACAATATTTCAAGAGAAGTGAGAAGGGCAGTGAGAAGTCTTTCACCATTATCTTCTGTAAACCCTGTAAATTATGTGTAAATCTGTGAACTTGTTTTTTGTTTCTGTACCGACAGTGTATAATCATAATGGCTTTAAAACCTTCGACTCGGTTCTTTATAAATAAAATAGCTCGCCCTGTTGCCTGCTTGGTGGTGGGCCAAGCAAGTGTTATGTCATAACTTATGACTCTCTTTCTTTGCTTACTCGACTCACTCAGCGACAGACACAGTCCGTGCACAGAGTGTGAGATAATTAGCATATTTTCCAGGATTAATTTGCAGTCGCGCGGCGCACTCTGACCCTTCGAGATTTCGCGTGACAGCGCGAGAACTCGGAGACGATGTGCAAAATTGGCTATAGGTCCCAGCAAGAGGGCAGTGTTGGGTCAAGCATGGAGTGGTAAGTTTCTTGAACATTTTCCTCGTAAAACAAACTCATTTTTACCGGATTTTCAAGACCAAATACATGTGAATCTTCGTCTGAAATGTGGTTAAAGTTTTACACTTTTTGTTGATAAGCTTTACACTTAGGGTGCCCCACTTAGGGAGTCCATATTCTGATAGACGAACGATCGTTCTTTCTTTTGGTACCACATATACTTCTGCAAGTTTGGCTGTTGATATTTTTTTTCAGTGCCAAAAATGTGCAAAAATCACTGTTTGTGCCGCTGCGTGACGTCATCATGTAAGAAAAAGGCCTTGTGTTGTGTACTGTTCGTACGGCGATCTTTTTTATCATGTTTGTTGACCATTGTTGTGAAAAAATAAAACAAAATTAAATAATGAAGAAATAAAATTTTCTCATGAAAAAAAATGAATAATAATATTTTTTTAAATTTCCATCAATAATAACAAAACATGGTAGTTTGATGCAGGATTGGAATATGGAATTGTGTATTACTAATAATTCAAAATATAATATTTTTTCAATTACCTGAAAGTATATTCAATATTTGTTGACACTTGTTGAGAAAAAAAATAATACAATAATTATCGATTGAGTTTTAATTTGATCAGGTGGTCAATACCTTTTGCTAGTTCATACTGGGATAAATCATATTGATTTAAGACAGTCTTGGTTTAACTCTTAATCAAAAAGGGAATGGTCAACATGTCTGACTTTAATTTCACACAGCAAAAATATTTCACTTGGGGATTGCAATTTATTGGTAATAACTGTAGTCCATGTCAGTTTTCTGCTCTGTGTAAAGTGTTTCTGAAACATTTTGGTCTTCTTGGGCATGTTTTTAACTCTACTTGCTTTCTTTGTATTCCTTTTACAGTCCCAGCTCTCTGAAAATCTTCCACGGTTTAAAGTGACGGGGAGACTCGAGCCTGGACTCCTACATAGGGCGACTACTGTTGAAGTCGGGACTGTTGATTGCTTAGTCGAGTTGCAACTAACATTTTTCAACTAATAGGTTATCGTGCCACCGCATAGTCGTAACCCCTACATGTACCTGCTTGTAAACCAATAGCACTCCGCACTAAATGCTAAAATCAAGTTTAGTACATGGATCTCAGACAAACGTACAAAATTTTACTAACAACATATGCTGTAGTAACTTCAATTACTGACTTTACTCACTGGATTAGGTTAACGAAACCATGTGTACATGACTTTAATAAACAACAAGATGGATGCCAACACAACTACAAAACACCTTTTCTACAACCAGTCAATAGAGGGCGCTAACACAATAATCAACTACAGGTTATCACAACTCCTCCTCCTTTAGATAATACTTAACACAACAACTTTAAGGAAACAACAACTTGAACACTAGAACATTAAATTCAAGAGAATTAGTTTCAGAACCAACACCCACGGGTCTGTAGGAAAACATACATTAACCTATTGGCTGGTTCCATTGTTACATGAGGAACTATTATTAATCAACAACTGTTTCCATGGTAACAAAAGAAGAACTGTGTTTTTTAGAGTCACAGATCTGGAAATCCATAGAGTTCAGGTTTGGTGCGAACGCGTGTGGATCTGCGAAGTTCAATGTCTGGTTCTGTGTTCTGTGAGCCTGTCTGCTCTGCTGGCATTGGACTTGGCTCTTCCACTGATGGTGTACTGTCAATCTGTACAAGTGGTTGTTCACCAACCATTTCCTCCCTCTCCGATGAAGGAATGGGCCAATTTGGCTCCAAACTGGGTGTGGTTGACACATCTCGGAAACGCATTTGATCAACATGGCGTCTCCACACACGACCATCCTCAAGTAGGACTGTGTACATAAGATGGCCACACAATGATACTACACGCCCTGCCATCCATCTAGGGCCAGGCGCATAATTATGCACATAAACGGTGTCGTTCACATTAAACGAGCGAGGTTTTGCGTGTTTATCATGATGTTCCTTCTGTGCACATTGCTTGTTGGTTACTCGACGTCGTAGATCCGGACGGACCAAATCAAGTCTTGTCTGCGGTCGACGATTCATCAACAATTGAGCTGGGGAAATTCCTGTCGTGGCGTGTGGCGTGGTGCGATATGTGAGCAAGAATCGTGACAACTTTGTCTCAACAGTACCCTCATTCATACGTCTCATCGCGGCCTTAAAAGACTGAACTGCACGCTCAGCCAACCCGTTGGATGATGGGTGGAATGGCGCGGACCGGACATGTTTAATGCCATTCCTTCTCAAGAATTCCTGAAACTCTGCACTAGTGAAATTACTGCCATTATCGGAAACAATAATATCTGGCAATCCATGTGTCGCGAAGGTCTGACGCAGCTTCTCTACTGTAGCCAGTGACGTTGCACTATGCATAGCATGTATATCTAGCCATTTGCTATGTGCATCAACAATTATGAGAAACATTCGTCCCATAAACGGACCTGCATAATCCACGTGAAGGCGTGACCATGGACGCTGGGGCCACTCCCATGGGTGCAGTGGTGCAACTGGTGGCGATTGACGTGAGGTTTGGCATGGCGAACACTGTTTGACTTTACTCTCAATGTCTTTGTCCATGCAGGGCCACCATACATAACTGCGACCCAACGATTTCATGCGTGACACTCCAGGGTGTGATTCATGTAACTCCTCCACAAGACGCTGGCGACCCTGTGGGGGGATGACAACACGTGACCCCCACATTATGCAGCCGTCTTGGATGCTTAATTCTGTTTTACGACAGATGTATGGCTGCAATGCTGAATTTGCACATTCTGCTGGCCAACCATTCATCACAAATGATCGCACCTGTGACAGTACCGGGTCTCGGCCTGTCCAAAGGCGAATTTTCTCTGGGCTGACTGGTGTTGACTCCATGTGATCCATGACCATGACATAATCCGCTGGAACTGGTACATGCGAAGGTGTATGGGGTAATGGTAATCTGCTCAGTGCATCGGCATTACCATTTAATGACCCTGGTTTGTAGACCAACTGGTAATCATAAGCGGAAAGTGTAAGTGCCCACCGCTGAATTCTGGATGATGCCATGGGGGGTATCATTCGCCCTTCACCTAATAAACCGAGCAACGGCTTATGATCAGTAGATATCTCAAACTTCCTACCGTACACATACTGATGGAACTTTTTTACTCCAAAGACCATTGCTAATCCTTCCTTGTCTAGTTGCGAATAATTACGCTCTGGTGGAGACAGGGAACGTGATGCGTACGCAATTGGATGTTCTGTTCCATCGGACATTCGGTTGGCCAGCACTGCGCCCACACCATATGGACTAGCATCACATGATAGCACTAACTCCTTCTCTGGGTTGTAATGCACCAGAACTTGAGCTGAAACTAACAATTCCTTAGATTCACGGAAGGCTTTATCCTGGGCTGTGTCCCATGACCAGCGGGTGTCCTTCCTCAACAAACAGTGCAAAGGGGCTATGAGCGACGACAAGTTGGGCAAAAACTTTGCGTAGTAGTTGAGAATACCCAGGTAGGATTTTAACTCAGTTACATTACGGGGGACTGGCGCATCCTTTATCGCTTGCACCTTCTCCGTTGTGGGATGCAAGCCTGTTGCATTTATGCGATGTCCGAGGTAAACTACCTCTGGTGCGAAGAACTTACATTTCTCCTGTTTCAGTCGGAGGCCTGCACTTTGTAGTCTGGTAAGTACTCGATCAAGATTAGCAATGTGCTCTGATTCAGATTTACCTGTAACAAGGATATCATCGAGAAATGCCACTGCTTGGGGAATGTCAGCTAACAAACTTTCAATGGTCCGTTGGAAAATGGCGGGTGCAGCTGAAATTCCAAAAGGCATTCTCGTATACTGGAACAGTCCACGGTGAGTGTTAATTGTCGCAAGTTCACGCGATGGTTCATCGAGCACAAGTTGCAAGTAAGCATGACTGAGATCGAGCTTGCTAAATGTCTGACCACCAGACATTGCAGCGAACAATTCCTCCACTCGAGGAAGGGGGTATGAGTCAACATTAGCAGCCTGATTTACTGTGGCCTTGTAATCTCCACAGATTCTGATTTGCCCATTTTCTTTAATCACTGGAACAATGGGTGCTGCCCAACGCGAGAATGTTACTGGTTCAATGACACCACTCTTTTGGAGTCTATCGAGTTCATCTTCCACTTGTTTTTTCATGGAGAAGGGCACGGTTCTCGCCTTACAGAACTTGGGCTTTGCATCTGTTTTGATATTTATTTTTACAGGTTGTCCTTTTAGTTTACCCAAGTCATCCCGAAATAACTCTTCATAATGATTCATAATCTCAGCAGTCGAATCAGTGTGCCTGACATGGTGAATTTCTTGCCACGCTAACTTAAGATGGCGCAGCCAATCTCGTCCGAGAAGATTTGGTCCTTGACCCGACACAATGAGAAGTGAGAGTTGAGTCTTCTGATCGTTGTGTTCTACTGTGACTGAACACGTACCAACCACAGGTATTTTCTGGCCTGTATAAGTTCGTAACTCGACGTGTTCCCCGGTACGAAGTGAAGGTTTCTTGTGCTTAAATATGGAATCATAAGTGGTCTCACTCATGATGGAGACAGAAGCACCAGTGTCAATTTCCATTGAGACCTTACATTTGTTTATCAGTACATTTGCGATAAGCGGTGGCTCTTTGTTTTGTGCCGAGGTTTTATACATTGTATAGTTAGCTTCTGCATTCACAGGGTTTTCGAAGTCAGGTTCCATGCAGTACGCTTTATCCTTGTGGACTTTTGACTCTACTGGGGTGGAAGACGATTTACCACCCCGACAAACTTTGGCTAGATGTCCCTGTTTTCCACAGTTATGACAAATATACGAACGTACTCTGCAATCATTTGCAGAGTGATCCGTGCGTCCACATCGATAACATTTAGTGAAGTGTGTACCTTGTTTGTGGGGCTGTGCTTGTTGTGGATATGGCCTTGTTTGGTTAGGCCCCCTGGCGCTGGTACTACTAGCAACTTTATTGGCTTGCTGCAGGGGTCCAGCGGCCACTGGTACGGGCAAAGACTCGAGGTTTCTTTGAAGGTCTTTGGCATTCTTCATGGCTAGCTCCATGGCTTGTGAAATTTCCCACGCTTTCTTGAATTTAAGGGAGGGCTCTGATAACAGCCTTCGTTGCACTCGCTCATCCTTTAAGCCACATACTAAGCGATCACGCAACATATCCTCTAGTGTAGACCCATACTCACAGTGTCGTGCGAGACGGCGTAATTCAGCAACAAATTCTGCAGTTGTCTCTCCTTGTTGCTGAATGCGTGTGTTAAACTTATATCGCTGAACGATTACCGAGGGTAGTGGGTTGAAATGATCCTTAGCAATCGATATTAGTTCATCAAAAGTCTTTTCTCCTGGTTTTGCTGGTGCTACAAGGCTTGATATCAACTTATATGTGTCAGCACCACAAACACTTAACAAAATAGCTCTCTGCTTACCAGCATCCTCTACATCGTTTGCTTCAAAAAACTGCTTCAATCGTTCCACATACAGAGGCCATGCTTCACTGTCCTTTTCATCTTGAAATTCACCGATATTCCCAAAGGTATTCATACTGAGATTTCTTCTGGATGTTCTCCCTGTTTAGCAGGATCCCATCCTCGTCGCCAAAATGTAGTAACTTCAATTACTGACTTTACTCACTGGATTAGGTTAACGAAACCATGTGTACATGACTTTAATAAACAACAAGATGGATGCCAACACAACTACAAAACACCTTTTCTACAACCAGTCAATAGAGGGCGCTAACACAATAATCAACTACAGGTTATCACATATGCACACGTACTTGTCCACGTTATGTTTACTCGCAGTACTACTACATACAGGTGCCATATGGCGCGTTTGGCGTGATCGCTAAATTAGTGGAATGTTTGTCTGACAGCGGTGTATTTTAAGCAAAAGTGATGTCATAAGTGCTGAGTGCTATTGTATCGCTTGCGACCATTCACAACAGCGAAAGGCCCTTTGCGAGACCACGGCTTCGACTTTGGATTCGGCTAAGGCTAGCTTGGCCCCGTGGTTGCGCATGCTTTGCATATGCCCCGTGGGGTGTCAGACATGACAGAGCCTGAAGCCGAATCCAATGCCGAAGCTGGATTTTGAAAAGGGTCTCAATTTACTTTACGGAACACAATCTGATTGTTTTTCACCAGTTACACAATTTTTCAATCCAATATTTTAATATATTGCGCCTGTGCCAAACAATATGCTGTAAAGCATCTTGGGCATCATAAACAAGAGTAAAAGTTGCGTCTCCGAGGCCCGACTAGTCAAGTCTCGGAGCTTGGGCATCGAAAACTAGTGTAAAAGTTGCGACTCCGAGGCCCGACTAGTCGAGTTAAAAATTTCACTAGTCGCCTAGGAGACTCCCTCACAAGATATTTTTGTAAAATGAACAAAACTGATATTTCTGTTTATTTTATTTTAATATACCAAGGTACTTTCCCCAGTAATTTATAATTTGTATTTTGCAGTGGTCACTCAAGTTTTTTCAACTTGTCGTGTGTGCAGAAACGCAATATAATGTCGTTGTTATTTTATGTAAGCAGCTGAAAGGGACTTTAAAATAAATGTTTTGTAAAATTAACAAAGTTAAAAGAAGATTTGTCATCTGGTTTATTATTGTGTGTTGTATATTGAAAATATTTACCAAACTTTCCAGCTTTTAGTTGAGATTTCACAGTTAATAAATAGGGAGAAGGCCAGGGTCAGGAATTGAACATTTCGTTGGTTAAAAGAACAACAAATTAGTTTTGAAAGACTTTTTAATTTTAGTTTAAAGGAACACGTTGCCTTCGGGTTGCGCTTTGTTGGGCGTTTTTGGGCTATGACAACAATTTGATGTAAAATTGTTACGGTTGGAAAGATGTTAAAAAAGTAGAATATAATGATCTACACAAACATGCCTTAGAAATGCTTCCCTTTTGCTAAATTTCTCGAAACAAAACGCTCCGCCATTTATGGGAGTCAAGATTTTGACTCCCATAAATGGCCGCCAAATTCACTAGTCTTATTTCCAGTCGCAGCCGTTGAACTATACGACTGAGCAATTATTAACAATTTTACGAACCCCATTTGTATCTATCACTTCCTCCATGGTTACTCCAACAACAAAAAACAGTTCATGAACAAAAATAAAAGGGTCTACATTGAATTAATTTTTTATTAAACTATCTAAGCAGCAAGTTCAGCCCATGCCCAGGGCCGAGCGGTGGCCGTCCAGCGGGCCATCATCCCCCGCGGCCAGACCTCCCCAGACGCAGTGAACTCCTCGTTCTCGCTCGTACGATGTAGAATTTTAGCGGGGCCAGTCTAGTAATGCAAACACTTTGTACAAGAACGAATGTCTGGTACCCGTATTACTAATAGTGCATGTGATTCCGTAGTCGTGTGTGTCTTTTTGCCTCGGGCCTTTGCAGCAAAAAGACGAGATTATTTCATACTAACTAGCGAGTGGAGTTGAAAATGGACGTGTCATGACCTCCCACACCAAAACTACAGCTAGAGAACGTCCTTTTAATAAAACATCTGTTCAGAGGCGTTTACCGTGTTTACCGTAAGTAAAGTATGCAATTGCGAGTCATATTATTACCCCCAGAGTTCGTTTTTAGATACAAAATTACAGGGACTTTACTTCTCTGTTCTTTCTCTATGCAATTTGCATGTACATCATGTACATGTAGAGTCACTACAGGACAGTGGTGTTTATTACTATACTACATGTAAGCAAAATTTACTGTACGATGCATCTGAACAGGGACAGGGAGCACATGAAGACTGCAAATAAAGTAATACATTGTACTCTTGTCCACAAAAATGAAGCTTCCATGGGCCCTTTTCGAAACCACGGCTTCGGCTTCAGGCTCCGTCCTCTTGTCTGAATCCCTACGCAAAGCACGCTCAGTATTGTCCAGTATCTGCGGGCCAAGCTAGCCCGAGCTAAATCCAAAGCCGAAGTCGTGGTTTTGAAAAGGGCCATAATCTGGAAGAACTCTTTTCAAAAATTACAAAACAAAATCAGAAACAGGGAACAAATGTCAGTAAACATTTCATTATTTTGTAACATTTTTGTATCACTTGATTTCCAGGTCACAGTGAAAGTTGGGTGGTGATGTGATTATTGAAGCCGGTATGGACAAGAAAGAGTACATGTACATAAATTCAAAGAAGTTTCCGAGCACGGTTAGATGACAACTAGCTTCTTCGCAGGACAGGAAAGCTCTAATACCTGCTAATTAGGCCTGGGCGACCAGTGAAAATTACTAATCGACTAGTTGCACCTCCAATACTTGCGACTACGACACTAGTCGTGACAAATTTTTAATTATCAAGATGCACTGTGGCAATGTGTGCCGCAAGCACAATATAGTCTAATTCAAGCGGAACAGATTGAAGATTTGTGTCACAGATGTGCGACTGTGTTTTGTAAGTAAATTATGTCGTCATGAATAGTCACGAGCGACACAATTGGTTCACCAAACAGGTAGACGCAACTACTTTTGAAGTAGTCGTGACTATTTTTGTAGCACGTTTAACCGAAGAGTTGAAAATGATAGTCGCGACTCGACTAATGATTCAATAGGTGGAGTCTGACACTAGTCGCCCAGGCTTACCGCTTATGGTGCAAGGATGGCTTCTACCCGCAGTCACCATCCCCCCCCACTACCACCACCACTACTACCAACAGAAGAACTTTTAGCAAACACAAATCCAGATTTTCCATTTCTTAAATTTAATTTCCATGTAACTTTCAACATTTTGGCTACAAAATTGTCTGTACAGGTGTGCATAAGACATAAAGGTCAGTGCATTATTAGCATTATTGGCAAGTTCTAGAGTTTGTATGTAATCAAAGAGAAACGTTGAGTTGAAACCACTGCTTCTTTTCAGAACCACCCCAACTCATTAGAGATAGTCATTACATGGTGTTACCGCAAACCTTTCTATAAAGAGAATCTTTGTCACAAATTTATAGGAACTTTATAAAACAATATGAACAATTTATTGAGACAAGTTTTTATAATTCACAGCAGTACACAAAGTATTTGCAAACATTAATTGAATTTGTCTTTTGTCAAAGACCACTATAGTCCCATGCAGTATCCTTAGTTGGTGTATCTCCTCAATATTTATGCATAAAATAATAAACCTGTGACAATTTGGGCTAAATTTGGCAATATAAGCTGCAAGAAACAGTGATTGAGAAAAACACCATTGCAGTATAGAAACAAGTCGTTTGACGCCTCTCATCATGTAGACTTTATCAAGTGAGTTTTATGATCACAAATTAGTAATAACCAACATCTAAGGTATAAAGTCCCTTTAGAGAGACCAATGCCTTAGATCGGGTGATTTGGTTGTAAAATGCATATGGTTAGAAAAGATGTTTTAAAAGTAGAATAGAATGATCAACACAAGTATGACTTGGAATTGGGTATTCACATCAATGGGAAAATAGGTGATAATTGTGTCCCGTTTACATATTTTAAAGCCTAATTATATATTTAAAAAAAGGTAAACAAATTAAAATACATGAAGCGTGAATATATCTCTTTTTTTCCCATTTCAGGTACCTCAAGTCTTGAAGATTCAAGCAAGTCAGTTTCTAAGACATAAGCTGCACAATTAACCGCTACCTTGGCCTTTGAAAACTGCACTTTATGCCAATAAACAAATGCTAATAAAGAAATATGGGAATTTGTGTGGTAATTGTTTTTGTAAAATAGTTACCAAGTATTTTATTAAAAATAGTATCAATTCATTAGAGTAATTTTGTTTACTTCTCTGTTTATTATGACTCAAATTTTAAGCCTTTTTTTCATTTTGGAAAGTTAAAATAAACATTGCCAAATAATATGTCTTCAAATTCCGCACGAAAAACTTATTATTATTATTATTATTATTATTATTTTTTTTTTTCTATCTTATTAAACAAATAGTAACAAAAGTCAAGTTTAAAACATGTATGTAACCTCGAACAATGGAATGAAGATAAAAAAGGCCATCAGAACGTAATTTATTTTAACCCTCTCCGATTCTGAATTATTAAAACCAAAAAATCTCGGGGCGGACGTCGCCGCCCGTTGTTTCTTATTCGGTCTGGTTGTGTATCAGCGAATTGCGCAATCTTTCAAAGACTGGTGTCCACACTCACGCGGCAACGCTTGCTGATAAGGCATTTTTAAGTCAGGGACACGACCATTGAAATGGCAATTTGCGCAGACACGGTGTGTCGGATAGTCTTGGTTGGATCCGGAAATCAGAGAAACAGTGCGCCTGCTACGTTCATTCATCACGAGCGCGTACAGTTTTTGCCGTGCGTGCATAGATCGAACGTTGGCTGTGCGTGACCACGCAACACCAATGGTCTTGGAACCAAGACTATGTGTCTGAGTGCGCAGACTGCCGCGCTGTGTTCAACCATCGACCCGATTTTGATGGGTTTTTTTGAAGAACCTTCTCTATAAATTTGCTTTGCGCTTGTTTGCGATAGTTAATAAAACATAAAAAAGTGCATAGACACCCAGTTCAGAGTATAATCTTTCAAATAGAGTTCTGTCAAAGAACTGTAATGACCTATAAATATGACATTTTGAAGCATTTTCAGGAGAAAAATCGACATAATATGTCCGTATTTCATGTGTTCGAAAAAACTGGGCAAAAATTCCATTTTTATTTGAGTGAATTATTTCAAAATAGTACCGTTGGAAAGTTGACAAAATTCTACATCATGTACTTTGGTTTCACACATTATCTCGAAAGAAAGAGCACCCTCCAGTATTCTTGAAAATATACTTCTTGTGGCAGTCGACAAAATGGACGTTCAGAAATTTAGACGCGTCAATATCTGGTCTTAAAAACGCAAAAGTATACTTAATTTTTCACAATGTTTACTGCAGCTTTTTCCAAGATATTTTGTTTTCTATTGATTTATTTATCTTTATTCTTCTGGAAAACTGAATCCTTGTTTGATTTGGACAAGGTTAACGTTATCAATTGGCGAGTTATTCACAGGTATTTTTCACACACAAACAGATACGTTTTACAAAACTGCCATTTTGACAGACTCGCTAATAATAGACCTTTCTTTTGACACGTCACGAGTCACGTGACAAAACAATTCCGCCATCTTGGTTGGCAAAAGTTTGTTTACTTGTGTGTAAATGTATACAGATACGAACTTTACAGTCGAATAATCATGATTCTTAGCCGCTGTTGCTGCAAAAATTGGTTCGGATCAAAAGAAGGGTTAAAGTTCTTTCGCTTCCCTGAAGTTGACAAGTTTCAGGATGAAAATAAAGCGTGGATAGATGCCGAAACACGTCCGCCAGCGCAACAGGCATAGATTGGCAACCTTCACGACATGATCATGATGACCGGATATGCATGCATGCATGCATGGTGTGACCACTTTGTGTCTGGTAAATCATTCATTATTTCTGTGTTATTGTTAGCAAGGACAGACTCTAGTCTATGTTGTTAGTTAGCGTTTTCCTCGATGGTTGGTTTATTCATATTGGAAAGAATGTCACACAGAACTGTCAGTTTTCTCATAATAATATTAATACATTTGAGACATCGCACATTTTCTTCCTGTTCCATCTACCTCCCAAAAATTGTTTAGAGAATTACATGTATATAGAGAATAGTGCATATTTTCTTTCATTTTCACACAGTCCCACAACACGAGTATCACACATTTTCATGTATCCACATTTTGCTCGCAAAGTATAAAGAAGGGTTACCGTCACTTGCCAATGAACTGATCGTTTTAAAAGTCAGAATGGAAGGGGCCTACTTTATTTAACGTTTAGTTTTTACATGTTCAAAAGTTAGTTCAGGTAATTAATTAAGGAAGGAATTAGGCTAGTTTAGTTATCTGTTGGTTCTACACCTGCTGGAAACGATGAACAAAGGGTTTAAATTCCTTAGGTTATTATTTCCTACACTTCCATGATAATAATTAATTCATAGGTATGTATGGAATAAGACTTTTTTTCTGTATACTACTTTGAGGCTTTACTACAGAGGTTATCACAACCTTTTATTTTGTTTTCTTCTTTGTTATATACAGCAATGGAGTAATACCAGGAACAACAACACAAGAGCCCTCTAAGGAGAAACTAGACAGGAAAGCTTCATCACCACCATTATTTAGTCAGCCTGTTAAAGATACATTGTAATAACCCGAATCCATGTCCGCCTTGTGACCAGGAGAACGGAGACCAGACAACTCGTCCGCCGGACAACTCGTCCGTTCGGACAACTTGTCCGTTCGGACAACTCGATGGTACAGACAACTCAACGGTTCGGACAACTCGACGGATGATTTATTCAACCGTCGGACAACTCGACTTGGGGTCAAGACAAGTCGACGGATGGCCTAGTCGGGAGGAGGAGGCTTACGTTGAGATCGAGTGCTTCTAAAATATTTAGTTCGTGGATAAAAAAAATATGTCGTCTTGCTTGAATCCATTGATCACATGGCCTCACAGACACACAGCAAGAAGATATCTTCCAAAAGCTTTCAAGAAATAAATTAAATTGAGGAAAGCTACAGTAATAATCAACTGTTTTGAATTGTTTACACAACACACATCAGATCTCAAACTTCGAGCAAAGACAGCTACTCTACATCAAAACACTTGTTAAATAGAATTATGTGGGTAAAGAGGAAACAAGGTTCTGTTCAGTAGTGTGGGTTTGAATCCTTGTCGTGACACTTGTTTCCCTGAGCAAGACACTTAACTTTAATTGCTTCTCTCCACCCAGAGGTAAATTGATACCTGTGATGGCAGAGATGGTTCTTGCGATTGATTTAGCCGAGTAGCACATACAACTATTTGTTATTGTTTCACATGCTGTATACTTCTCATGAACTAAGATGGTTTGAGAACTGAATTAATCCACAGTGACGACCAGGGGAATAATGTTGGAAGTGCTTTGAGACTGAAAAGCACTCCATAAAAACTGGTTATTACTATTATGGGTTGATGCAGGTTTGATTTTGATATTCAGCTGCAGCTACAACACAATAAATAAAGTATTTGTGGATTTCAACTTGTTTCTATGATGTCTAAAATGGCCCTACAGTAATTGATCCTGCATGCACATTCACAAACCAAATCAAATCAGGATACAAACACGGTTGTATTCGTGTTAAATTGTTTATTCATATTATCCAAATTTATTTATTATAACTTATTTATATGTAAAATATAATTTGTTAAAATTATACATATTTAGACTTCAAGATTAAAGGTAGAACAAATTATCTTTGTTAAAAAATATGTACAAGTAATACACTAATATATTTGTTTTTAATGATGCATTGCCATAGTTTGGTCAAAATTGAAGGTCACAAATTAAAGGGGCTATCTCATCATTCTGTCCTGCGGCTGTGCATGAAAATATTAAATGATAAACCCACCACATGATAACCTACATCCCAGGCATGGACATGCCCTTCCAGGATGTAGATGGGAGGGTGCCCAGGATGTAGGTCACCGAGTGGTGGGTTCATCATTGTTTATAGATCCATGCACAACTGCAGGACAGGTGAGATAGCCCCTCTCAATGTGGTACATTGCTATTTGGTAGGGATAGGAAAAGTTATCAACTTTCATATGATACATTGATCATTGAATGGTTCTTCGCCATCAAAATTTAATACCAAATTGCTTGTTACCAAGTAAGGTTTTATGCTAACAATTAGTTTGAGTAACTACCAATAGTGTCCAGTGCCTTTAACCTCTCCGAGGAACAAATGTATTTAAAACATATTATTGTCCTATATTTTGCTAAAAAGACTGTGCATTTATTTGAACTGTTCCAAAAAATAAAATTAATATTTTTGTGCACACAGCTTGATCTGATTGTTGGACCTTCTTTATTGTTGTTCCCGCCTAATTTTCATGTTATTTTCGTTTTCTGAAGGTGACTGTTTCTTTATCATCTTCTTTTGGAAGGAGAGAAAATATACAAGCTTCTGGGTTAATTTGTCGAAGTGTGTACAGATCAAGACTTTCTAGAGTGGCTTTTAAAGTGACATCCAAGTTAGATTTTACTGACCTGATCTGTCCACACCTGTCATAACTTGGTTTAGGGTCTATGTACTCTTTTCTAACACAAAACACAATATCCACAAATTTACATTACACTTCCACAGTTTGAAGATAATGATAGTAGAAAGCCTCCCTTAAAATATTACTTACTGAGGTGCTGTAGTTTTTGAGAAATGAGTAGAACAATGTCACAAAAATAATTTTGAAAAAGTACTCGAATCCTAACAAAATGAAGATCTTTGACAGTACATGGTTCGAGCCCTGTTCCTTTGAGAAAATCTTGGTTCCATATGGATGCGTTCTCAGTGCAGGCCTTGGTCGTATACTCCAGCTGTTTTGCTGCCTCCAACTTGAACAGTATTGCCGTAATATAGACTACACACTTCTCCAATGCTGATTAAAAAGCAAAAAGAAAAAGCAGGACTTGTTATTAATTTGGTAGCCTATAGGTTACGTGCCAAAATCTACATCTATTGACAACTCTCAGCCTAGGAAACAAGACTGCCCCGAAAAATGTACCTTCAACAAAGGCGCCCCCTGGCAAGCTCGCCCCTAGCATTGTCAACCCCCGCCAAAGTCGCCCCCTGGCTTGGATTAACTGTACATTATTTCTCAAGTCGCCATGGTCACTGAAGCAAACTTAGAGCGTTTGTTTTTTTACAATGAAAACTTGGAAAGATCATGACTGGGAAGTGGTGTGAGTCAAATGGCTTAATACTAGTGGGTGCCTAAAGGGTTCATGGATGAAAAGCGTTATTTTGCTTACACACATTATTTTCATTCATAGATGAAATTGAAAATAAATACTTGTAAATAGGCAGGCGTTGGGAGATGATCTGTTTATATATTATTTATTGGGGTGACCTTGCCCGAGGATGACATTTTCGTGGGCGAGTAAGCTAGATTACCATCATCCGGATTACTCCTAGAACTATTTCGGTTACATCTGCTATCGTCTCCCGACGAAACTGCAATATGGGAGACGATAGGCCTAGCAGACGAAACCGCAATATGGGAGACGATAGCAGACGAAACCGAAATAGTTCTAGGAGTACATCCGGATATGGAGTGATTGTCCACAGTATGTATAGTTTGGCCGGTGGGGCGAGTTTGCTTGAGGAAACTTTTTTTTTTTTCTTTATATGAATGACAGCATTGAAATAAATGTTACTGAATTGAATTACCAAAATATGTGATCGTGAACTGAACAAATTACCATTCCCCTGATCTACATTTGGACCGCTATCAATTTGCAATTCAACTGCAATTATATTTCATAATAAAAACCGCAATGGCTCTCGAATATAACAAAAATAACAACGTACTAAGTAACTACTCAACCAGGCTAAAGACTTAAAGTAACACTAACACTACAGTAACAGTGGTCCGGTATAAATAATGTGTAGGTCCCTACGTTTTTTTCACGCTGTTCCCCAAAATAACAGAGATAGGCCCTATGCCTAGTCATGGAGGCCTGCCTCCATGGCCTAGTTTGAAATTAAAAACAATTTAAATGAAAATACAAATTTAAAATGCCCGCTTGCCTAAGTTAAAAGTTTAATAAAGAACGTCAACAAGGTCAACGTGACAGAGACTAGAGAGGCTTACCCTGCCATGCATACACACAATTGCGCAGAACTACAGATCCAGTTGTTTTAATCACGAACCCAAGCACTCACAACTGTCATCGCTGACTGCTGAATCTGAAATTCTTCACGAAATTACTGTACGATTCTATAGCGACTTGTTTGTACTAAGCCCAAAGCCTCCATTTACTGTCAGGCGACATTTTATAAAGTAACTTGCCAACCAGAAACTGCGCATGCGCTGGTTTCGTCCCAATGTTTGTAAACAAAGGAAAGGTCTATAACGAATAATAGTCGGGCACCGCTTTGTTGTCAAAACAAGCCCCCATGATTGCATGACATGAGCAAGGAATCGTGCCAAACCAAAGGTGCCTTGCATTTTGTTACGTAGAAGCTGATTAGTCAGTTGGCAAGCTTGATGCACATTCTGACCAATCACGTTCGGGCTCACATTATACCATTGAGTAATGGTGGATGTTTTTACCGAGAAAGTTCGCGCTGACGGCGACGGATACTTAGGGTGCCCCCGACTGTTTCGAGTGGATTCAGAAACAACGACAGTAGCGGTTGAGTAGATGAATAATGTACCTGAACACACATGATTAAGGTTTGTCTGCACGATTTCGTTAAATGCTACAAAAGGGACTTTTTCGGAGACCGTTATTTTTGTACAACGATGGTCATTTTTATAGTCCGAAATTGCTTATTTCTGAACAATTAAAAATTCACCTATGGTTTTTGTCATTACAATTAAGCATTCCTCGTTCATACTGTCACGTTGTTATATTTTTACATGGCTGGGTTTTCAGTATATGATTTTTTGAAAATGTGCCCTCCAAGCTCATTATATATGCAAAACTGCGACTGGACACCGTGTGTGTGTGCATGGTGTGTGCTGTACCATACCTCAAGACACGGCCGAGGATCGGATTCGACCCCCGCCGAATTCAAGACTCGTCCCAGTCCCACTCTTTATTCCTTTTTTAGAAAACGTTCTATGTTGATTTTTACATCTCAACAGAAGCACAAACACCGATTACATAAAATAAGCAATGACAAATGGTATGACAACACAATTTAAATAGTAATAGTAAAACAAAACGACTAACCGTGGTGGATTTTCTAGAGGCTTCTGAGACGTGTTGATTTCATCGTACAGTACAGCATAGAGTAAGGACAGAGAGTACAGCATGTGCATGTATAATGTGTGGGCGGCGGAAGGGGTATTGCGCAATCATTTGCTAGTGCGTTTTGGTACTAGGTAATAGTACTAAAAATAGGTGATAACAATAAAAAATAATATAAAAAAATAACATGAGTACCGCTAAAATATTATCTTTAACAGCTCTGAAAAAATAATATAAGTTAGTGAAAAAATCCCATAGACGATTTCATATAGGCTTGACTCCTAAAGGAATTTTTGTAAGGGTCCATTGAAAAAAACTTCCCAAAAAGAAAGTGGTGTATCCCATCATGCATATGCATGACAGTCAAATTTTATTCCTAAATCTACAGATGAACCAAATATAAAACAAACTATGTTGTTGGTAGTTTTTTTTTTTTTTTTGCCAAAAGTTTTATATAATGGGCCGAATCCATCATCAAAACCGGCGGCCAAAATTAATATTCTTTCATTGATGACCTCAATCGGAGCAACCGAGTTTGTTAGAGATCATACAAATTGAGCTGTTTCATGAATGGGAAATTAATCGTACCTCCCCGGCCCAGCGCGCATGGGAGGAGTCAAAATAATGCATATTCAATAGTATGCGCCAACCTTAAGCGCAAAACAACTCCGCCAGACAAGGCGGCGAAAATGGAAAAGGATTTCGCGGGGATTCCAGTTTTGCGGCATAAATGGATGGATTTAAGCCGATTTGTCATTTAAATATACCACCTGCTTTTAACGAAGTGTCGAGACAAGAGACCATAATCATGGTTTGATAAGGTGAGGTTGTTATTTCTTTAAACTTCGTGTGAAGTGAGTTTTTACCGGTGTGTAACAATGGAAACAATGAACTTTCTGATAGCGTTTGACACGGCGTAATGCGTTGCTCACTTTTGTACACAGTTCACGTGTTGTTTTTATGGGCACGACATGAGCTTTTCTGTTGTGTTTTTTCATTACGTAAAAAGGCGACAGATATGTCATAGTTGATTCACCACACTTGCAAAACTGTAGGGTTACTCGAGGGTGGATTGCTTGGCAATTATGTTATTGTGATCATTGAAAGGAGTAAAGTATACAAAAAAAAGATAAAGACTTTTTTTACGTGGATTGTGTAGGGAGGAAGTGCTCTTGAATTTTGGCAGCAAAAAAGGCTGTTCAGTGATTGACGTTCAACCCCTCTGCAGGCTGTCTGTACACTTTAAAAATAGCTGTATTTCTCAAACTATTCTAGATTAAACAAAGAAGGTAGTGGCACGTAGCACAAGTTTTAGTGCAGGCAACACCCCCCATTCCCCCGCCATATCATCTATTTATTTTTTTATTTATTTTATCGTGGAGGAGGATTTTATTCAAGTTACTTTTCATTATAATTTAATGTACAAAGCTACACAAACTACTGGAAAATAAAACCCAACTACTTTTAGAGCGAAACGAAAAGAGAATCGGCAAATGGCAAAAACAGGAAATTTGATGAAACGCCTTGCATTGAGTTGGTATATTGCAATACAATGAGGAAAATGCTTAGTATACACCGATCCAGTAGGCTCCGCCCACGACGCACGTGTGAGCAAAAACACGTGGGGCTCTCCAATGCCTTTCTGCACAACTCTGACGTGCGCGCCAAGATACGCGCACGCATGTCGGACCTTAGTGTCGGACCTTCATTGCGTTGTGATTGGTCAATACGCAATGGGGCGGAGCTTAGTGGATCGGTCAATTGGGTGGGGGGGGTACACTCTGCCCCCCCCCATATCGCGGATTGTATATCATGAGCTCCAAAACCTTTTTGTAGTTAACTCATAAGTTTCTGTATCCTAGCAGGTTCAATCGTTGTACAACCTGTGGTCTGACTTTACTTTAGTGTGTTATTTTCATCCAAGAGGGACAGTTCATTTCCCATGCTGGGAGAGAGACTTGAAGTCAGCTTTACAGACACAGTACACTCAATATTCATTGATGGCCACGCCGCATTTTAAAGGAACACGTTGCCTTAGATCGGTCGAGTTTGTCTTTGAAAAGCGTTTGTTATAGTATGCATATGGGTAGAAAGATGCTGTAAAAGTAGAATACAATGATCCACACAAACATGCCTCGAAATTACACGGTTTTCCTTTTACCTCGTCAACTAACACGGTCGGCCATTTATGGGAGTCAAATTTTTGACTCCCATAAATGGCCGACCGTGTTAGTTCGCACAGTAAAAGGAAAACCACGCAATTTCGAGGCAAACTTGTGTGGATCATTGCATTCTACTTTTAAATTATCTCTCCAACCATATGCATTTTACAACAAACGGTTACAAACGCTTTTTTATAGACCAACTCGTCCGATCCAAGGCAACGTGTTCCTTTAAGACACTGGACACTTCTGGTAATTTGTCAAAGACTGGTATTCACAGTTGGTATATCTCAACATATGCATAAAATAACAAAACTGTGACAATTTGAGCTCAATCGTTTATCAAAGTTGCGAGATATTAATGAAAGAAAAAAACACCACATTACTGGTAAACCAAGAAAGGTTTTATGATAATAACTATTTTGAGTAATTGCCAATAGCATCCACTGCCTTTTAATGGCCCAGTTAGTTCAAATAATAGCCATTTTTCTGAGCAACATTGTAAGCAAGTATCACATAAACAGGGTAAAATCTGGCAGTTTATTTCCACGAGTCATCATCATTGTCAAGTCTAGTTTTTTTTTAAATTGGCAAATAAAACCACATACAAAATACATGTCATGGGGGGGGGGGGGTCCCCATTCCATGCACTCTCTTTTGAAATTACATTTGTAAAAATCTTAGTACTACACTTGAAAGGGCAAGAGTTTTTATTAGGAAGCAATTGGCTCACCTAACTCTAGTTCCCAAAGAAAAAACATTGTTTAAGTCAAAACAAAAGAAATATTAGGAAAATGCAAAATAAAAACAAGCGATCCAAGTTCACATGAGCACTGCACACAAGAATTTTCAATAAGGGAATCAATGTGTGGTGAAGAGGTTTTCAACAAGTGGTTTAAACCCGCCGAGGCCTGGTTCTTGATAATTTTACCGAGACAAAGTTGAGGTAAATAATTAAAGGAACACGTTGCCTTGGATCGGACGAGTTGGTCAAAACAAAAGCGTTTGTAACCGTTTTTTTATAAAATGCATATGGTTGGAAAGATGTTTTAAAAGTAGAATACAATGATCCACACAAGTTTGCCTCGAAAATGCGTGGTTTTCCTTCTACTGTGCGAACTAACATGGTCGGCCATTTATGGGAGTCAAAATTTTGACCCCCATAAATGGCCGACGTGTTAGTCGACGAGGTAAAAGGAAAACCACGCAATTTCGAGGCATGTTTGTGTGGATCATTGTATTCTACTTTTACAACATCTTTCTACCCATATGCATTTTATAAAAAACAGTTACAAACGCTTTTCAAAGACCAACTCGACCGATCCAAGGCAACGTGTTCCTTTAAGAACCAGGCCTCGTTGGGTTTAAACCACTAGTTGAAATCTGATTCAACAGACTTTGATTCCCATTCCTAAATACCTTTTTCAGTAAAAAAACAGCAACACTTACACTTTTTGGTCAAAAAGTAAAATAAATGCAAAAATTATAGTTGTTCAATGATTTCTTTCAACACAACACACTTCCGGCTATGAAATGGTAAGGCCCAGTCAAGGCCCTCGGGTAAACAACTCCTTAACAGGAGATTGCTGTGTGCGTCGCGTGTATCGCGTGATGTGGCACAACTGTTCCAGCAGTTGCTCTCGACCAATAGTAATGATTTCTGTCTTATAAGCACAGGTGCAAGCTCGCTTGTCATGCCCATGTTTCACACTTTTTACTGGTCATTAACAAAGGTTTATACACACCCACGTGATGCGCTCTCCACCAATTTATAGGAATAGTGAAACTGTCTTAGGTATTAATGAATGTTTTTAATGGTTGTGCTGGAGACAAAATAAAGTAATTAAAAAGGAGATTAGTTGCTTAGCTTCCTACTCTTGTGCACATTTTCTTTCCAATCAGTTAAAATGCAATATACAACAAACCATTGCCTGTATAATGCGTAGGGCTCAAAACAAAAATGTATTCAAAGGGCAGACCAATATGGCAACAACTGCAGGCCATTAAAGTAGCATTTAACAGTGAGTAGAGCAAGGTGTTATGCGGTGGCGTGTGTTTTTGAGTTATACAGTTAAGTGACTTTGAAAAAGTCAAAAAGTCAATCTGAAAGTAGTGCAGGCGTGTTGCAGTTTAGGTGCAGGCGGCCTTCTAAGCTGTTTTGCGTATTTTGTTTAGCAATGGCAAGTTTATTTTACCAAAATTAGCCAGTTACATTGTAGTCTTTATGTACGATTATCATTGACATATTTTGGCTAACTTTGTTTTCATGTAAATGCAATGCTATATATATATTATAATATAAATCATGGTTTACTAAAAACTGCTAAGTGCATTTATTTGTTTATTAGTTGGACAATGAATCATTTCTGCATTTTATTTTAAACTGATTACCACTCAGCACCTCGGTGAAGAAATAGCATAAACTATTCCCTAATTTACAGAGGGAGTAACATCATATGCAGCAATAGCATTTTCATTATGTTGGTTCAAAATGTTCAGGAAAAAAAATTAAATGAAAATAGCATGTCAACCAGAGACGGTCAGACTTCTTATTAATGTATGTGTACTTCTTGATCTTGATACTTAAGATGCCATGGGTTCCATCATGGTGTACATACTGCCCATTCATTATTACACATATCATTTTACACAGAAGCCATTTTGAGCAGTGCATTGTGGGTGTCTGCTTTTTATGCAAATGAGGACATGAATAATCATGATTTCATTCATATTCATGTTTCAAACTCATGAATAATTAATTTCTTAATTAATATTCATGATTATGTTAATGCATCAAAGTTTCCCTTTTGCTGATTATAATTAATGTGTCACCTGATTTAACAAATAAGGTCCAAATTCTTCTCTTTTTAACCCAAAATCTTTGTAAAGACTAATTGCTTCCCAGCTGCACTTGAGTTCTCTGCAAGCTGCCTCAGTGCATTGTGCACATTTTATCATGCATGAAATACATAATACCCACTGAAGACGTACACGTACATGATGTAATCAGGATGACAGTTTGTACTATTTTTTATAAATCTTATTTTCTGCAAAAGTTAATTTGTATGGGTTTGCACCTCCAGCTTCATCTTGTGGATGTAATTTCTCTATCAGCTTGTCTCCTTTTCTGAAACCATCCTTGCTTCAACTAAAAGCATTTTTATGTCATATCAATGTATTGTATACTAACAATAAGCTCTAGTTTTTACAGCGCTTTGTCTATTTCCACTATCCAGTCAAATTAATTTGTGAAGTTTTTGAATTATGAGACCCATCACACTGTAGGGTTTATAAGGTGCCATGTGTACTGCAAACGTATACATGGTGCATATTCAATCAACTGTTTTATCATATTTGTACTAAGTACACCAGATGTATTGATTTGACTGTTTTACCCCTATACTTGGAGGTGAATGCACTCTGTCATGTCTGTATCTATTCCTACAAGCTTCCTGTTGTGCATTGCACACTGTGTGTTACTATTGAGCATGGATGCTACGAGCAGTGTACACATGTATGTTTTATAACCATTTATGAAAATCTCAACTGACTTTCTTGAGCCGGATGTGAATTTGTACCATCCCAGTGTAATTGAATTTGAATTTTAAGAAAGTTTTGGGTGTTATTGTTAAGGGTTTTAAAAGGATTAGAGAAAACCCAAAACAGTGTGAACAGCAAATCCCTGACATGAGAGCATAAGTAGAGCTATACTAATTTTTTAATTTTTGTTAGGGTGGAGGGGGGGGGGGGTGTCGGGTCTTGTGATTGCTGGATGACATTTATAGTCAAACTCAGCACAACCTACAATGCAGTCTAGTGGTCTTTTTTACAGAGTTAGGCCTAATATTGTGCAAAACTCATCAATTTGTGGGCAGTTTACTATTTAGTTGCAATACTAATAGTGGAAGTTGTGTCCTTTCGACATTAATTAAAAAGAGTGATTTCTTTACCAATCCTTTAATTATGATTTTCTTGTTTAAAGCCATTGGACCCTTTCTGTTCAGACAAAAATTTAAGTTCACAGATTTACAAATAACTTACACGGTTTACAGAAGGCAATGGTGAAAGACTTCTCTTGAAATATTATTCCATGAAATGCTATACTTTTTGAGAAAACAGCAAAACAATATAAATTCTCGTTAACGAGAATTACAAATTTATTTTAAACACATGTCATGACGCGGCGAAACGCGCGGAAACAAGGGTGGGTTTTTCCGTTGTTTTCTCCCGACTCCCATGACCGATTGAGCCTAAATTTTCACAGGTTTGTTATTTGATATAGAAGTTGTGGTACACAAAGTGTGGGCCTTGGACAACACTGTTTACCGAAAGGGTCCAATGGCTTTAAAGTGCCAAAGAAGTTGGAAGACACTAGAGAAAGTTTGGTGTGCTTGGCCATTGAACTACCTTCTTTTCATTTACCAAGTTGCATGTCTGACTGTTTCAGTAATCCCTCCCCCTCTTGTTTTCCTTTCTTGGAGAGAAAGTATGCACTGCAAATTCTCACACAGTTAATGCTCAACTTTTTTTATGCACAGGTGTTTTGGTTAAGTGCATCACAAGAAGCCAACCAATCGGGGGGCAACTACATTGTAGTAGACTGTTCCTATTCTGTCCTGCAAGCAAGCCATGAGTACAGTTGGTAGCAACGAATCCACTACAAAGGTTAGGATACATAGTACTTTTGTAACTAGCCAGGCCTTAAGTTAAAGGCAGTAGACACTGTTTGTAACTACTCAAAATAATTATTGTAGCATAAAACCTTTCTTGGTGACGAATAATGGGGAGAGGTTGATGGTATAAAACATTGTGAGAAACGGCTCCCTCTGAAGAGCCATAGTTTTCGAGAAAGATGTAATTTTTTATGAATTTGATTTTGAGACCTCAGATTTAGAACTTGAGGTCTCGAAATCAACCATCTAAACTCACACAACTTCGTGTGACAGGGGTGTTTTTGTCTTTCATTAATATTATCTTGCAAGTTCGATGACCGATTGAGCTAAAATGTTCACAGGTTTGTTATTTTATGCATGTTGAGTTACACCCACTGTGAAGGCTAGTCTTTGACAATTAGCAATAGTGTCCACTGCCTTTAAACCAACATCACCCACAGCAATTGTTGTGGTGCCCTGTGCTTTTGCTGTGGTGCCCTGTGCAAGGTTCCTGTACTCATGTGTGTTTTCCTAAAAACGTAGTAGTGTTCCTTACCAGAGGGAAATTGCTGTGCCCCCTCAAGAGCAACTAACTTAGTTCAAGGCCTGCTACATAGGCGTACATGTCTGTATGTTGAATTTCAATTTTACTCTGATGAGTGATGTACAATATACTAGTCCACGGAGTGCTTTTTTGAGGTTTTGGAAAAGAATTGACAGGATTCGTTCGAACCCATGACCACACATTCTAGAACCAGCGACTTACATTAGATTGTAAAGATAAGAAACTAGTGTTTGCTAGCAAATGCTGAAACATTTAAACTTCACATAATCAAGCAATACTTTTTTCTTAAATTTCCTGGCATTTATTAGTTTGTAGCCATTGGTGCAGTGGTAAAAAATAAACAAAGTTCTTTTTCCAAATACAATTATTGCATACTAAAGGCCCGGTCACACAGGACCCGATAATGAAAACGAAAACGATAACAATAAAAATGTACGCTCGCGATTGGTTGAATTGCTCCACGCAGAATACGCCCACGCTCATTCAGCCAATCGAGGGCGTGCATTTTTATCGTTATCGTTTTCGTTCTCGTTATCGGGGCCTGTGTGACCGGGCCATTAGTTTTTACAAACCATTTACATATTATGAAGTACAGGGTACAACAATAAGTTGGTTTAAATTTACCTAATTTTGATAGAATGGCCAAACCAATTTCGTGCTTGTCTCTCATTTAAGCGAATGGATGAAATTGTTTATAAATTTTGTCACTGTTTATTTTTCCGCCCATTCTGCAGATGCCAACTGGATCCTCAAGAAGGTAAGTTTATTCAATGATCAGAAATTTGAGTTTCTCTCATGGAAGTGCTTTTATGAAGGACAAATTGAATAACCAGCAGAGTGAAATATCGGTCGCCTGTGCTAAGAAATTACATTGAGGACAACTAGGAACATTTGAATTGGTTGTTAGTCCAAAAATAATTGGCTTGTTCATTTTTCTTTGGTAACCTATCTGGCAAATTTTTCTGTAATAACTCATACGACTGGCGGAATTCCATGGGAGGTTCCGTTACAATATCTCAACACTGTTCCCATCTTTCCATGCTAGTGCTCAAATTTTAAACTGGAGTGTAGGCCCAAGGCCAATGATTATTCTATGGCAGTCTGTCGGTCTTTTTTGTTTTGTTCAAATGTTGACTTTCACTCTGATGAATATCTTTCAATATTTTGGAATATTGAAAAATACCTGCCCAAAATTTAAATCGTAGAAATCTTCTTTTAAAGTTCACATTCAAACAGTTCAAAAGATAAGCTCTCTGTGGGGCATTTTCTGTAAAACCAATTCTGGTCTTGTTAAACGCATTCCCCCACTTACTCCCTCTGACCTCTGATATTCTTTCCTCTCCAGAAAAGCCAGGGTGCCTCACCACATAACGAGGCAGCCCTTAGTAGTCGAAGATGAAGTCATAGTCTCTGACATTGAAGATGCGATGGACATAGACCCTTCATCGTTTGATCCTGGTACCCCAAGTACAAGCAGTGAGGCAGTGTGCAATGGGGCGGGTACCGGTGATGATAGTACCAGGGAAGAGGAGGAGGCCAAGGAAAAAGAGGACCCTGTTCTCCCAGAGGGTAAGCCTAAGTGTAACTACCCTTGGAGTATAGACCAGGGTTTCCCTACTCTCAAGCAGCTTGTCATGGCCGAGCAGATAATAATATCTCTTTAATAATAACAAGATATTTATAAAGCACCAAATTGCCATAATTACCTCAAGCGCCTAATTAGATACAAAAGAATTACCAAATTACAACATTAAAATACAAAGGAGTTCGCATAGAATACAATTTAAAAAGACAATCGCAGGAAATCGCAGGAAGTTTGAACTTAACTGGCCTATTGCGACCCAAATTGAGTCAGTTAAGGACCACCAGGGTTTCCCACTCACAAGTAGTGTGCCATGGCCGAGTGGTAAGAGCACCAGACTCGAGCTCTGGTTTCTGATCAGCAAAGTGTTGCTTTGAGTTCCATGAAACTTGTACCTGAGATTGAATAATTTCATACAAAATCCCAAGTTTTCACAACTACCCTCCATATCTAACCCCATTTAATTGTTTTCTCAAGTATTCCAGTGTAATTTGAAAACAGAAGTTTTACGCGGTAGTGTACTAATTGATTGGCTTTATTTCCCGAACCAGGAACAGTGATTGTTCAGCCCGAGGCTGTTCCAGATAATGAAAGTGACTTTGAAGGACCGGAATTCAAAACCAAACTCAGGACCAGACGCATGGCGCAAAAAGGTGAATTGATTTGCATTGTAGAATTATTTTTAATCCATTTGGAGACTAATTTGAACTCTAGGTGGCAGCAGACTTACCAGGTTACTCCGTGGTAATCTGAAATACGACAATACAACCAGTCAATTGATTCAAAAACCAAAGTCATACTTTGCCCTTTTCGCTTAATCGGTCATCAAAGTCGCCAGAAAATAATTGTTTTCCTGTTTTCACTGTGTCAGGAGCTAGCGACTTACTCTTTCGAGGTCAAAAATGTTTGTGAAGACTGAAAAAATTTACTACTTTCTCAAAAACTGTAGCATTTGAAGCAAAACGAGATTTTGAAGTTTCCACCATGACCATCTTTATATCATGTAATCTAAGTGAACATTTATTTTGTTCTAAGGGATGTTGTTTTTACCCTTATCACTACAACCAGGGGACATAACTCCTAATTTGTTGGTGATTTATTTATTCTTTCAGTAGAGAGTGATATTGAGAAGGCTCATTGTACATCATGCCATAAGCAAGTCAACCATTTAGACGCTCGGACCTTCAAACCACATCCCATACTCAAGGTCATTCTGTGCAGGGTGAGTCTGAATCCCTGAGAGGGCAAGATAATTTGTATTTCTCACTAAAAAATCTTAAAGTCTATGGGAAACGTTTGGTAGGGGAACCAAGGCCTAGACCAGGGGCATCATAATGTGTTGTATTGAAAAATTTCCACTATTGGAAAAAAATGGGGGTGCTCTCAGATATGCAAGTATGCAGACCATGAATATGTATATCTTTCGTCAGACCTATCAGATAACACAGGATGTGAGGAAGCAAATGAGTTATTCATTTTGACGTCCAATCACGCACTTCCCTTATCACGACCTTTGGACCCTATCATGCGTCCGTGGTGGTGGTGTGTGATGTATACATGTCTCGTCTTTCGCGGGCATTATGGTAATGAGCCGACCGTGGGAACTCTTCGCTTACTATAGTAATGATGGAGCATAGTGTATTGGTAAAGGAGTTTTCAACCTATTTAGGGTTGACCTCAACTAATTATTAGCACCTCCTTGAAATAAAGGCAGTGGACACTATTGGTAATTGTCAAAGACTAGTCGTCACAGTTGATGCATCTCAACATATGCATAAAATAACAAACCTGTGAAAATTTGAGCTCAATCGGTCATCTAACTTGCGAGATAATAATGAAAGAAAAAACACCCTTGTTACTCGAAGTTGTGTGCGTTTAGATGGTTGATTTTGAGACCTCAAGTTTTAAATCTGAGGTCTCGAAATCAAGTTCGTGGAAAATTACTTCTTTCTCGAAAACTATGGCACTTCAAAGGGAGCCGTTTCTCAAGATGTGTTATACCATCAACCTGTCTCCATTACTTGCACCAAGAAAGGTTTTATGCTAGAAATTATTTTGAGGAACTACCAATAGTGTCCACTGCCTTTAATGAGAAACGTTTGAAAGGGATTCATCTGAATTTTATCAAGTTTTATGATTTAATTTCTTTGCAGAGATGCTTCGACTACTACAAGAGTGGTACATTCAGTCAAGATGATGAAGGGATTGATGAACAGTGTCGTTGGTGTGCCGAGGGGGGTAGTCTCATATGCTGTGATTTCTGCACTAACGCCTTCTGCAAGAAATGCATCAAGCACAACCTAGGACGAAGTTTCCTCTCAGCCTTGATGAGCAGTGAAGACACCAAGTGGCGCTGCTTTGCCTGCGACCACAAACCCCTCCAGGAGCTACGCATGAAGTGTAAAAGTGCTCTTGAGGGCTTGAATAAGTTGGCAGAACAGAAACCGTCCAAATCACGCAGACGTCAAACGAGCGACGGAATAGAGGCTGACGAGGCTGATGACTATTCTGAAACACTCCACCCGAGCATTAGCAAAGTTAGCGTTAATCTCCAGTTTAAACCCAACAAACCAACTTTGGAGATCAGCTCTGATGGTTTGAGGATCTTAAGACCTAAGGAAGGAGATCGCTGGGGACTCAAGATGGCATTGTGGATTATGCGCAGCTTGAAGCGTACTACAGCAAAGGCTGAGAAAGAGATTAACCTAAGACTTGCTGCTCAATCAGATAAGGACACTAAAAGGGGCACGGTGCAATTAGACATGTCTAGTAAGTGGATGGAAATAAAACTAGACAAAAAGGCGAAGAAGACGCACACCCAACACAACGGCCAAACATCACATGATTCCAAACCAAATCAGTCTAAACCTTCAAGCAGTAAAGAAACTGTCAGAAAGCAGAAAGACACTCCTAATAAAAGACGCTCCAATCGTAACAATGAAACTGATGATCAAAGTGAAGATGTAACTGAGAGTTTGGAAGAATCAGCGGAGTGTGAAGAAGTAAAAAACAAATTGGATGAAGAAGAGAATCCTCAAAGCGTTTCATCAGAACAGGAAATGGAAACTGAAGAAACAAACCAAAATGTGGAAACAGAAATTCATGAGAAAGATGACAATCAACAGCTAGACAAAAGTACAGAAATAGAAACGCCTTGCAAAAACATTGAAGAAAAAGACGGTAAGAGTAAGAGCAAAAAATCTGATACAAAGGAAACTGACAGTGACAAAGCTGAAGACGAAGAAGATCTTGGAGATGGAGAAGCTGATGAGAAAGAAGACAAAGAGAAAGCTGGAAAAGTTATTGAGAAAGAGATCGCAGAGGGAGGAGAAGTTGAGTCAGAGGTAGATAAGGAAGATCGCAGTGATCTAGACATTGAATGCGAAAAAGCCCTCATGGAAGAAATTGATGGTTTAGGTTCAGATCAATCAGGAGAAGATGAGATGTCCACTCCAAAGAAAGAGACTACAATAAATTCCCCATTTAAAATTACTCCTTTGCGGATCAAAATTGAAAAAATATCTACTCAGAAGATAGCAAAAAGCAAGGAAGACAAGTCCAAGTCCCCACGGCGGCAAAAGACCACACCTAAGAGTCCCAGGAACGTTTCTCAGAAGCATTCAACCGATTCCTCAGATTTTGATCAAGGGATTGCATCAGATCCTGAACAGGATGAAAAGAAAGAGGAGTCTTCAAAAACAAAGGTTTCTAAGGAATTGTTTGAAAACAAAGAGGATGTGGATGAAAACAAAGAGGATGAGGATGAAAACAAAGAGGATGAGGATAAGGAAGGGAGTTCAGATTTAACAGAATCTTCAGATGATGATTCTTCTTCATCAAAGGGCTCTGATTGGAAGGCCCCACCAAGACGATCTGCAAGAAGGCAAAAGGAAGAAGGCGAAGAGGACAAAGTCAAGGACAAGAAGAAGAAGAAAAAGAGCAAAAAAGAGAAAAAGAAAAACAGAAAAAATCCAGATGAAGAATCAAGTTCTGAAGTGGACTTTTCCAAGACACCAGATCTGAAAAAGAAGGGCGAGAGAAAGGGGCCTGGACTAGACTCCAGCAACCCAGAGGACGATGATTCTGATGAGGTTGAGCGTCTTATCACTCCAAGAAAATCAAAGCAAACACCTAAAGGATCCAAAAAATTGAAGGTTATGCGAAAGTCGGCATCTAAGTCTGCAGGGAAATCCAAGGCAAAGGTTCGAGATTCAGATTCCTCAAATTTTGATTCTGATCTAGAGAGGCAGATAAAGACACTTTCAAAGGCTCCAGCCGGGAAGAAAAAAACAAAGGATGACGACAACGAGGAGCAAGAATCGACTCCTGAAGATTCCGATTCGCTGAAAGATTCTGACAATGTGGAATCTAAGAAACCAAAAGAAAAAGCAACATCAAAAAAGAGCAAGTCCGCCAAGTCAAAGAAGGTCTCTGACTCTGACTCTAATTCAGACGCTGAGGAGGAGGATTCAGAGAAAGATGGCGACCAATCAGGAGATGACGTCCAACTTTTGGAGAATATCTCCGATAGTGACTTGGGCCATCTTGAAGACGGAGGGCATGAGGGAGGAGAGGATATTGACAGTGACTTGGAGAATAAGCTTGCTGAGAAGCAACTGATGGAAGAAATAGAAGCAGAACTCAATAAAGGAGATAGTGAAGAAGATGAAGATGATGAAGGAACCTCCGAGGATTCTGAGAAACCAAAAGGAAAGCGTAAGAAGAAGACTAAAGATAAAGACAGTGGTGATGAGTTTGATGCAGCATCAGAGGAGGAAGATGAGAGCGAGAGTGACAGTGGTGAAGAAGAAAGCTCATCAGATGAGAAACCATCAAAGAAGAAGAAGCATGGAAGACGTCACCATCTCATGAGGGTCAAACTGGGAGAGAGCAGCAGTGAAGGCAGTGACGAAGATGCTAGTGGCTCAGACTCCAGAAAGAAAAAAATGAAGAAACGAAAACGAGGGCGGGCCAATCCAAGTTCTGAAAACGACTCCGATCAGGGCAGACCAAAGAAAGGGGGAAAGAGAGGGCGTGCACGGAAGAGGTCTTCTTCAAACAGCGATGAAGACTCAAATGACTTCCAAAAGGAGCGTAGTTATAATCGTGGAAAGGGGAAGAAGAGACGACGAATCAAGGTGGCGACTGATTCTGAAACAGATGATCAAAAAGTCAAGGGATCTGGCGATGTAAGTTTTTCAGTTTTATCTTTTTTAAATTCTCTCATTTCATTGATCACTATGCTATTATTTATGCAGTATTTAAATTATTCCATTAAGTACAACCCCTGATTTGGTAATAAAAAAGCCACATGCTCTCTTTCCGGCTGTTGATTGATAAATGAAAGCTGTCAGTAAGAATGAAACTTTCTATGGTAAGCCCATGCAGCTCATCTGATCCTATTAAAAGTGTAGGCCCCTAACATATCACAAGAAATACCCCCCCCCCCCCCAAAAAAAAAAAAAAAAAAAAAAAAAGAAAAAAAGAAAAAAAAAAAAAAAGGAAAAAAAAGGGAAACAAAGCAAGCAACAAAACAAACAACTTATATGTTATTATAAATTTCTGGTAATGAAACAAAGGATGCCTCATATTAAGTGAACTAATCATTTTAGCTAGCAAGCCTGAGGAAACCTGTTCTGGAATCTTTTACATGTACTACAAATCCCAGGTCAAAGGACCACTGTAACAAAGCAATTATGGTCAAGTATCTTGCTCAAGGATGTCATGACCAGAACTCGAACCCACACTTCATCAGAAACACCAGCCAGCTCTTGAGTTTGGTGCTCTTAATCGCTTAGCAACGACGTACCACCTTCAACTTCCGATTAAAATTGACTTTAAAATGTCATTTGAAAACTATTAAAAGAGAGAGACATAGACGTTTAAACAACATAAAAAATCAAATAAAAATATGAATTATTCCAAACTGTGTGTCCTCAGGACTCTGATGCTGAGAAGGATACCCCAAGCAAACACGGTCGAAAGAAGATTCGTAAAGTAATCTCTAAGGGTAAGCTACAGGAGGAGACTGTGAGGGCAGCAAAGGAGGAGAAAGAACGACGTAAACGCATCGCTGATAAACGCAAAATGGTAAAGTGATCCATCGTTGTCATTGAAAACTCCTAAAATTGTAAACAACTTCTAGAGAATGTCTTGTGTTAGACAGAATGATTTGCCTGATATGGAATATAAATTAACACAGATATGAATGACTTTATTCTTAGTGATCCAAAAGTTCCGGATAACCTATTGGTTACCATGGCAACCCCCTAATAAAAGAGCCTGTGGAAAAACCACATGCATACTGCTTGGGTTGGATCCAAACATAGGACCTTTGTATTTTTTTGAGCAGATGTCTTACCAACTAGAACACGGAAATTTAGAGAAGTTTATCCTATGTGGAATTTGTTTTGTTTCGCCCTACGTTGCTGTTTAGTAAGCACTACACATCTTTACCCCAAATGCAATTATTTCTTCAGTATTGATGAGTTTAACAAGGCGGTAGATCCATACATCACAATATATAATCTAGAAATATCGTTGAAACCTAATTATTTCCCTTTTTGACAACTTATTGCAGGTGACCAAGATATCTGAGCAGGCCGCTGAGGAGATGGGTACAGTAGATGAAGTTATCTTGGAGCACAACCCAGAGACAAAGAAACCTTTACTGGCAGTAGAGAAGTCTCTTGCTAAACAACTCAAACCACATCAGGTTCATTAATGCTTTCTCACTATTACCCATTCGAGATACTCCTTATGAGCTAGCCCCCCTCCCCTCTGCCCCTTTCCCTTGGAACACATTTTTTTTTGTCCACTGCCCAAACTAAAGGTCTACGATGAACGCCCACACGTTTTCAGGCATCAGACACAATATACGTTGCTTTTGCACACAGAGTTGTGTGGACTTGCTCACATCCACACAAACATGCCTCGAAATTGCACGGTTTTCCTTTTACCTCGTTGACTAACACGGTCGGCCATTTATGGGAGTCAAATTTTTGACTCGCATAAATGGCCGACCGTGTTAGTTCGCACAGTAAAAGGAAAACCTCTCAAATTCGAGGCAAACTTGTGTGGATCATTGTATTCTACTTTTAAAACATCTTTCCAACCATGTGCATTTTATAAAAAAGGGTTACAAACGCTTTTTATAAACCAACTCGCCCGATCCAAGGCAAGGTGTTAATTCCTTTCAAGTGCAGGATATGCACAGTATATTGTGCTATGTTTATAATTGGACATTGGTTTAAACTCCCTCTTAATTTGTTCAGCTTTAGACCCTCCTTCCCTTCTGTTGCATTTGTTGAATCCTCCAGTGACATTCTTCATATTCTTTGATCTTTAGGTTGAAGGGGTACAGTTTATGTGGGATTGTACGTACGAGTCCTTGGAGAAGGCTGATGAGAAAGGCTCTGGGTGTATCCTTGCTCATTGCATGGGTCTCGGGAAGACTCTACAGGTATGTCTTACTGGTCCATCAAGTTCAGTTTCCAGTTACATGTTGTTAAAAAGGATTTGGGTACTTTGGTCCATCAAGGCTAGAGAAAGAAAAGTTCAGTTTCCAGTTGCATGTTGTTAAAAAGGATTTGGGTACTTTTTGTAACACAAAACACAATGTCCACAGATTTACATTAAACTTACACCGTTTGAAGATAATGATAGTAGAAAGCGTACCTTAAAAAATTAGTTGCTGATGAGGTGCTGTAGTTTTTGAGAAAGGAGTAAAACAATCTCATGAAAGCAAGATTTTACATGCTAAAATAATTTTCGTCTCATGATCACTGAGACGAAAATTATGTTTTACTCATTTCTCAAAAACTACAGCACCTCGGCAACTAATTTTCAGGGAAGCTTTCTACGATCATTATCTTCAAACAGTGTAAGTTTAGTGTAAATCTGTAGACATTATTTTTTTTTTGTCCTACAAAAAGTACATAGACCCTTTAAAGAAGTTGTGGTAGGTTGGGGAAGTATTTTTTTAATTTGATATGTTTAGCGAGTGTAAAAATGCCCTACCTTCCCGATTAAATTAAACCCCAAAAAGAAGTGAGTGACCAGAAAGTGCTCAAAAATGCTTCAAAGACCTCTTCACTATGTTTTAAACTTACATGAGGTATGCAGGAGATGTTTCTGGTTAATATGGAGGTATTTCTGGCAATAAAACCAAGGATACCTCATACTTGCAAGTAAACTTAAAGACACTGGACACTATTGGTAATTGTCGAAGACCAGTCTTCTCACTTGGTGTATCTCAACAAATGCATAAAATTACATACCTGTGAAAATTTCAGCTCAATTGGTCGTCGAAGTTGCGAGATAACTATGAAAGAAAAAACACCCTTGCCACATGAAGTTGTGTGCTTTCAGATGCTTGATTTCGAGACCTCAAATTCTAAATCTGAGGTCTCAAAATCAAATTCGTGGAAAATTACTTCTTTCTCGAAAACTACTTTACTTCAGAGGGAGCCGTTTCTCACAATGTTTTATACCATCAACCTCTCCCCATTACTCTTTACCAAGTAAGGTTTTTTGCTAATAATTATTTTGAGTAATTACCAATAGTGTCCACTGCCTTTAATCACTGTAGCTTGTAAGCCTGACGAAACCTTTAACAAAGGTGATTGCCATGTGAACCCCTACTCTTCCATGATAAGTGTTTTGGGTTCTTTTTCCAATCCATGTAGTACATGGGACCTAAGGCTTAATGTTCAAATCAGACCTTTGATGTACAAAACTAAATTATGGTTAGTGAAATAAAATGCATGATCAAAGTTATTCAAACAGGAAATATTGGAGGTTCAATGACAACACTTTCAAAATAAATTGTGTTTAAAATTATCTTTTGAATGGCCTTGTTCATGAAGCTTTGATATTGTAACTTCTCTTTGTCTCTAGGTGATCACGTATTTACACACCATTATGAATCACCCCAAGATTAACGCCAAGAGTTGCCTGGTAGTGGCACCACTCAATACCGTCCTCAACTGGGTTTCTGAGTTTGAGAAGTGGCTTGGAGAAGATAGTGACATTGAGGTATATATTGATTTCTTTGAATAGCCTTGTTTACTGCTTATGTGCTTTTATTTTATTAATTTGGGGTTGAACAAAGACATTTTTACTGGAGTGGGATTTTGAACTGGTTTATCGTGCTTGTGCTCCACCAACTGAGCTACCTGTGTTGGCAGTATCCCTTTTATGTTAAAATCTTTGTTCGTGGGTGGCAGTCAGAAGCCATACAACCTGTACTGCCGTGAGGTCGTGGATCACACCCAAGTTTATGACACAACCCAGAAAGCAGAAGCCAGGGCCCAATTTCATAGAGCTGCTTAAGCACAAAGTTTTGCTTAAGCAAAAAATTCATTGCTTAGTAAAATCAGACTACCGGCCAGGACTCCACTCAATTGTTATGCTAAGTAAACAACAGCTAAATACTATTCACAAGCAATGTATATGGCAGGAAATTTTGGCCAGTAACATGTAAAATATGCGAGCTATTTTCGTGCTTAAGCAAAATATTTGCTTAAGCAGCTCTATGAAATTGGCCCCTGGTGATTTCTTTGATCTGAAGAAAAGCTACGGAATTGGGTAACTGACATGATGGCATTTAAAAATAAATAAAACAAATATTGAGTAAAAATTCATGTGGTATTTGAATTGAAAAAACTTGCATTGCCTTAAGGTCACTGGACACTATTGGTAATTGTCAAAGACCAGTCTTCTCACTTTGTGTATCTCAACATAAAATAACAAACCTGTAAAAATTTGAGCTCAATCGGTCGTCAAAGTTGCGAGATAACTATGAAAGAAAAAAGCCCTTGTCAAACAAAGTTGTGTGCTTTTGGAAACTTGATTTCGAGACCTCAAATTCTAAACTTGAGGTCTTGAAATCAAATTCGTGGAAAAGTACTTCTTTCTCGAAAACTATGTTACTTCAGAGGGAGCCTTTTCTCACAACATTTTATTCTATCAACCTTTCCCCATTACTCGTTACCAAGTAAAGTTTTTATTCTAACAAGTATGTTGAGTAATTTCCAATAATGTCCACTGCCTTTAAGGTCTTTGTTTGATTTTCAGACTCTTTTGTCAGTAGTTAATTATCACCCTGTATTAAACTGCTGTTTCATGTTGATGTTCCAACCACCCAGGTATTTGAAATCACAGTCTTCAAGTCAAACTGGCAGCGAGCGGACGCGCTTAAACACTGGCATGACAACGGTGGTGTGATGGTCATGGGTTACACAATGTATAGACAACTTGCTCTTCATAAGTTTTGCAAGAACAAGAAACAGCGAAACATTTTTACGAAGACTCTTGCTGATCCGGGTAAGACTAATGAATAAAAATAACAAAACTTGAAGAGGTTTAAGACCACATTGTATAAGAAAAGAGTTGTAATAAAAATGTATTGTGAAAAGCCACTGCAAAAACCAAGTGTATTTGGGGAAAATTATGTGTTAAATCAAGAATAAAAAAATCATCCTTAAGACTAAAAAATGCAGAAACAACACTACAGATCAAAATATTCCTTAGAGTGAATCTGTAGAAAGAATTTCTGGTGTATGATGTTATAACAGCTCATACTAGGTTGGTGGATAATGGGTTGGTGGTATGGTGTTAGGCAGGTGGGGGTTGGTGGCCTGTGAGAGGACAAGATCATCAGAAGTAATAATAATAATATTTAAAATTTGTATTGCGCCCCTTATATACAAAAAATTTTCAAAGGCGAGGAACACATGTTGAAAAGCACAGAGTGGAAGAAAAAGGCCAATAAAAAAGACTTGTCACCAGGCAAGTGCCCAACCAAAAGTATGGGGATACCTCTTTCCCGCCAACAGAGAACTAATTAATTACTTATTACATAGGCCTATCTCTGCTGGCATCGGTAATGTTTTGATCTTTTCTGGAGACATAGCGTCTAACCCTATCTAATGCTAAAATTCTAAACTAACTGGCAAGGTGACCATAGAAGAAGACACACTAAAAAGCGGTTTTAAAAAGGTGGGGTTTTTATATTACATTTAAAAGAGACGAGTTTCTGTTCGCTACGTATGTGAAATGGTAGCGCATCCCAAAGCTTAGGGGCTGCCACAGAAAAAGCCTGATCACCAAATGTAGGGTTATCAATGGGGGGTTAGTAAGTTGATCTTCAGTTCAGTCTGTAGTCTAGGACAATGTCAAGAAGGCGTTGCAAATTGAGAAATAAAAAACTGCAAAGAATCTTTCCCCTTCAATAAACAACTTAAAAAACTACCTCAGTAATCTCAAAGTTTTTTTTTTTTAGTTAGGCATTCTACCTTCTTAATAAGGTGTGATCTAATTCCCCTTCTCGCACTGATCCTGAACATCAACACGTTTTGGTCAAAAAGTAAAATAAATGCACAAGTTATAATTGTTCAATGATTTCTTTCAACACAACACCCTCCAGCTATGAAATAATAAGGCCCTCGGCTTAATAATAATAATTATCCTGAGTAAATAATATTAAATAGTAATGATAATCCATTCTCTAATCCTAAGGTCCTGACATTGTGGTTTGTGACGAGGGTCACATGTTGAAGAACGATACCACTGCAATCTCTAAAGCCCTGAACGCCATCAAGACGCTCAGACGTATCTGCCTGACTGGAACACCTCTCCAGAATAACCTGATTGAGTGTAAGGAAGAAATCTCTCTGTTTTTTATTTATAACTGGCCACCTCTTGTGTAACCTTGTTTGCATGTCGTAGGTGAGCAGATAAGAAGCTCAGGGGTGGATTTCACAAAGAGTTAGGACTAGTCTTATCTCGAGTTAGGACCAGTTACTTGTCCTAACTTAGGACTATCCATGTAATTTGTGTATATTCTAGGACCAGTCCTAAGTTAGGACTAGTCCTAACTCTTTGTGAAATCGCCCCCTGGTGTTTCTGATCAGCAGATTGTGTTCGAGTCCTGGTCATGACACTAGTGTCCTTAAGCAAGACACTGAACCGTTATTGCTACTTCCTTTGGATGCAACCTAATTAAAAAGTCGTTGGTCCTGTGTGTTGTGTAATGGACTTAAAAGAAAACAGTGTACTTAAGGGAAAGAGAAGAGGTTCACCCCTGTGTTCCTGGTCTGTTTAGCAACATATTGTAATTGTTTTTTAGAGAGATCTGGGTCCAATCTCATGGTTCTATTTGCCATGGAATTATTTGCTTACAGTTTTTATTATCTGGGGCCAATTTCATAGAGCTGCTTAAGCAAAGAATTTGCTTAAGCACGATAATAGCTGGCTTATTTTACACATGTTACTGGCCAAAAATTCATGCCATGTACATTGCTTGAGACTGGTATTTAGCTGTCGTTTACTTAGCATAACAATTGAGTGGATTCTTGGCCGATAATCTGATTTTACTAAGCAATGAATTTTTTGCTTAAGCAGAATTATTTTGCTTAAAGCCATTATACACTTTCGGTAAACAGTATTGTCCAAGTCCCACACTTCGTGTATCACAACTTATATATAAAATAACAATCCTGTGGAAATTTAGGCTCAATCGGACATCGGAGTCGGGAGAAAATAACGGGAAAACCCACTCCTGTTTTCGCTCGTTTCGCCGTGTCATGACATGTGTTTATAACAAATCCGTAATTCTGGTTAACGAGAATTTATATTGTTTTACCGTTTTCTCAAAAAGTAAAGCATTTCATGGACTAATATTTCAAGAGAAGTCTTTCACCATTACCTTCTGTAAACCCTGTAAGTTATTTGTAAATCTGTGAACTTTTTTTTTTTATTCTGTACCGAAAGGGTCCAATGGCTTTAAGCAGCTCTATGAAATTGGGCCCTGCTTACAGAGGAAGTGCCAGTTTACTTTTTTAGCTGTATAAGGAAAAAATGCTTGGTAACGACACATGCACATTAATATTCATGGTGACTTGTGAAGATATAGTTTGTTGAGAAAACTTGGACTTGGATGTTTTTAATAGTTACTATAATAAAACCAGCGTTGCCACATTTAGGTAATTTCTTGATGTGATGCGATTCTCCCTTGGTAGATCATTGCATGGTTGACTTTGTTAAACCAAACCTTCTTGGTACGAGGAAGGAGTTCTTGAATCGATTCGTTAACCCCATCACCAATGGTCAGTGTGCCGACTCCACGCAGAGAGATGTCAAGATCATGAAAAGAAGAGCTCATGTACTGCACGACCTGCTGAATGGCTGTGTACAGGTACGAGTTTAATACAGGGATGAGATTGTTCAGACTTATGGCTGAATTCAGACTTTTTAAGTCGGCCTGGTAAAGACAATCAGACAATTTTTTTTCCACAAATAAAGAAATCCTGCTTGTTTGTCTACTTCTCTTGTGATTTTGATACTGTTTCCAAAAGCTCCTTGGAATCTATAATCCCAGACACCTCTATAAGGGAAGACTAGAATTGTTCATTTCAAATTTTCATTTGTACATTTTTAGAGAGAAGGTATAAGTTATCACTTTTAAAAACTAGTGGCAATAAAAACTTTTGGTTTGAAGCCTACTGTACATCAAGTAACAAATAAAATTGTATCTTCATTCGCCAGAGAAAGGACTACAGCGCCCTCACCAAATTCCTGCCCCCGAAGTATGAGTACGTTGTCTCAGTACGTCTGTCTCCCGTTCAGATTAAGATGTATGAGTTATATTTGCAATCCCAGTCTCGTAATGATAGTGGTGAATTGCTGGAGGGATCAGCTAAAGGTTCTGGCTGTGGTTTGTTTGCCGATTATCAGCAACTCATGAGGATATGGACTCATCCTCATGTATTGAAACTCAACGAGATCAAACAGGAGAAAATTGTGAGTGCTCGATGATTCTTGTTTTAATAAATGTTAAATTTGCATTAGGGATAAAGAATATTCATTTTGGTTTTATGTGTACGAGTACAATTCTGTAGAGTGTTTAGTACAATCCTGCAGAGTACTGAGTACAATCCTGAAGAGTCCTGTAGAGTTCTGTCTAATTCTGATGTAGTGCTGATGACAATGTGTAGAGAGCAAGTTTCTATCATATGAAACTAATTTTTAAACTACATGTTGTCGTTTCTCATGACTGAACAGCAAGCTCGCAACTACATGTCTGACTTTGTGACGTCGGCCTCGGAGGATGAGATGTCTGACAGTAATGACAGCATCCAGCAGTTTGTGGTAGAAGGAAGCGATGTAGAAGAGATTGTGATTGATTCAGATGAACCAACAACATCATGTGGTACAACACGTAGAACTAGAGGCATGGTGCAACAGGCCGTCAAGGATGAGAAAGATGCTGCTGGGTGAGTGCTGGATTTACTTTAAAGGCAGTGGACACTATTGGTAATTACTCAACATAATTATTATCATAAACTTACTCGTTGTTGAGTAATGGGGATGGGGAGAGGTTGATAGTATAAAACATTGTGAGAATTGGCTCCCTCTGAAGTGAAGTAGTTTTCAAGAAGTAATTTTCCGCGAATTTGATTTCGAGACCTCGGGTTTAGAATTTGAGGTCTCGAAATCAAGCATCTGAAAGCCGGAACTTCGTGTGACAAGAGTGTTTACCTTTCATTATTATCTCGCAACTTCGACCACAGATTGAGCTCAAATTTACACAACTTTGTTATTTTATGCATATGTTGAGATACACCAAGTGAGACGTCTGGTCGTTGACAATTACCAATAGTGTCCACCATCTTTAAGGGCCGCCAGTGCCTTGAAACATGAGACAAGTTTTATAAGGCAACTTGGAGGCAGCTATTGACTGCAGTGCATGCTAAAGGACCACTTTGGTAGCACATGAGTCATTTTTCAAACATTGTCTTACGATCCCTGAGAATAGAATATGAACATTCATATGTGAATGGATTCTCTTTTCAAAATGTCTTTTTTCCGATGTACACTTTTTTTAAGTAATAAACTAATGTTTTTATAGTAGTGCTTTATAAATATCGTGGCATTTGGTTTTAACTATTGGCTGGTCCATTTTTAGAAATATTTTATGCTCTTTGGTTATTTCTGCCTCTTGTTTGGAGCTATTTTAATTTGTACAGCGCCTTGGGGTCCAGTCATGGATGTAAGGCACCTGCTAAGCTTTATCTATTATTATTAAAAAAAAAGAAGCATACAGTACAGGCCTGAGACATAAATCTTGTGAATGTATTAATTTTCTCCAGGGAAACCTCGGAGAAAAAGAAGAAAGCAGGAAAAGATTCTGGAGATTCAGACAGCAGTATGGAAATCATTAAGACTTGGAAGACACGAAGCAGATGTCTGGATCCTAATGGTGGTAAGGGAAGTGGTATTAATAACAATAATCATAATAATGACCTGTTTTTATATAGCGCTTTTCACACCTGGAGGGCATCCCAAAGCATCACATTATTATCCCTGGTCACTTGGCCTTAATTCACTCTTTAAACCATCTCAGCACCCTGGCTAAATCAATCACAAGAACCTTCTCACAGGTACCCATTAACCCCTGGGTGGAGAGAAGCTTATGGTTAAGTATCTTGCTCAGGGACACGAGTGTCACGACTGGGATTCAAACTCACACTCTGCTGAACAGAAGCACCAGAGCTTGAGTTTGGTGTTCTTATCCAAGCCATGACACCCTACAGGTTTTACAAGCGTGCGAATAAATGTTAATCTAACTCATATTAATTGTTGGTTTTTTACCCATACACAGATGTGTGTTAGCCCAGTATACTTAGTACTTTCTAGTATTTTTTATTTGTTAATTTTTTTTTTACGCAAGTCGCCTGACACACAAGGCCTGAAGGCCACTTCAAGGTGTGGGCTAAGCTTGGGCAATATTGATTTATTTTATTCACGATATATCGCTGACAATATATCGCGATATTCGATATAATCGCGATTAATTAAATTTGCCATCATCAGTCTTCAAGCTCCAAGTGAAAGTTGTAGAAGAGACAGTCATAGCATAAGAGAGGTGTTCTAATGACCTATTCTTCTGGTTTTACTCCAAACCTATGGGGTGCAAGATGTCTCAGCCAGCAAATACATCGCGATATTTAATCAATATCGCGATATATCGATATTTCGATTAAAACCAAATCCATCCGATATCGAAATCGTTTCCAAATTAATATCGCGATATTCGATAATATCGTGATATCGCCCAAGCTTAGTGTGGGCTACAATTATTTTTTTCCAGAGGCCATTGCCACCTACTCCTGGGGCGAAAAAGGGTTACCCCTTTAACAGTCCACTCGAATCTGGCTTGGGTATCTTCAATTCGAAGCCGAGCCGGTAGAGCAGAAAGCACTACCTCCCCAATTTTATGTAGCAAGTGTCACGACCGGGATCCGAACCCACACCCTGCTGATCAAACACCAGTGCTTGAACCCGGTGCTCTCAACTGCTCGGCCATGACACTGCCTAATAATATTATGAGACATTGATAATTCTCATAATGCAGAGCCTCTATGCACTACACTAAACTTAAAACATTTACATAAAATATATAAAGCCAATAGTTATAAAAAAAAAAAGATTCAAATAAATGAGTCTTTAACAGTCCCTTGAAAATTTGAAGAGAGTTGGCTTGGTGAATATGAAGAGGGTCGTTCAGGGATTTTCTTTCGTAATCATCGTGTTTTGTGATGGGCCTTGGTCAAAGCATACACCTTGGCAAAGGTTTTGCAAGTAAAACACATTGGTTCTGGTTGAATGGTATCTTCCAAATCACAATTAATGTTCTTGTCCTAAAAAAAAAACCACACAAATATTGATGTTTTTTCCCTTGAACTTTCAGAGAATGTGACGAGATCTCCGTCCCCAGTCCAGACGGCTAAACCCAAATGGTACGATGAGTTTATTCAAGAGGGTGATGAAACCAAGATAGAGCTGAGTGGCAAGCTAGTGCTTCTCTTTGAAGTCCTCAAACATGCTGAGAGTATTGGAGAAAAAGTGTAAGTTCATTCTCAGGAAGGATCTTAAAGTGTTTTTTTCTCAGGGATGTTTTTCCTACTGTAGTGGCATTTTGTGGTAGTCTAGTTCAAAGGCTATGGTGTTGTCAGCAGTAGAGTGTGGGTTCCAGTCGCGGTCATGACACTTGTACCCTTGAGCAAGGAACTTAAAGGGGAGGTACATGTTTGGTAATCGTCAAAGACCAGTCTTCTCACTTGGTGCATCCCATCATAACCATAAAATAACAAGCCTGTGAAAATTTGGGCTCAATCGGTCGTCGAAGTTGTGAGAATAATAATAATAATAATAACAAGTTCTTATATAGCGCATTTCACAATAACCGTATCAATGCTCTTTACATTAGTGCCCTGGTCATGGGGCCAATAACATCCCTGTGATGTTTCTCAGCTCCCTTGGGAGTATACAGCCCTGAGCTGCCTGTAAGGCGCTTGTGGCTTTTTCATACACAATATTAACCTCTACCCTCGCATCAAAATGATGAAAGAAAAAACACCCTTGATGGACGAATTTGTGTGCTTTCAGATAAGAATAAAAGACTTCTAGCTTAAAAGACTTCTAGCTAGAAGTCTTTTATTATTTTAGTGAGAAATTACCTCTTTCTCAAAAACTACGTAACTTCAGAGGGAGTTGTTTCCCACAATGCTTTATACTATCAACAGCTCTCCAATGCTTGTTACCAAGTCAGTTTTTAAGTTAATATTTGTTTTGAGTAATTACCAAATGTGTACCTCCCCTTTAACCATAATTGCTTTATAAAAAGTTTATTCTGACAATAACAATTATTTGATGATCTTATCAAATCATTCACTCAGTCATACTCCTGGGTGAAGAGAAAGAAGCATTATAGTAAACCGTCTTGCTAAAGGACACAAGTGTCATGAATGGGATTGGAACCCAGAACTTAAGTCTTAACCCCCAGAACTTTAGTCTGATGCACTTTATGGCTCGTCCTTGACACTACATGACCAGCAACCGAACTTAAACTTGTGTCTAGAAGGCAAGACGGATGCAAATGTAAAAACAAAAAGATAGTAATCAAAGAAATATTTCTGAATTTTGTTTTTGTGAAACAGACTTGTGTTTAGTCAGAGTCTACTGTCCCTGGATCTAATTGAAGACATGCTGCAGAGTTTAGAAGACAAGGCTCAGCAAGAACGAGAAGAAGGCAGTCAAGATTTAGACAAACAAGTAAGACAAGTTATTCTTTATCTTATATTAGAAGTGTTCTTAAAGTCTAACATTGGGGTTTCGGAAAAGGAAAGGTGACAGGGGAAGGAATGTAACATAACATTATTGAAGTTTTTAATAATAATAATAATCAAGGTCTTATATAGCGCCGGTATCCGCCAATGCAGGCGCTCATTGCACTTGCTCAAAAATCTGCACCCTAGTCAGCTGAGCTCCAGGTGCACTGCTCGTGATATCTTATAAAAAAGTATAGTCATTATGCTTGTCAAAGACACTATTCCACCAAAATCAAAGCATGGATAGAACTTTATAAAGTAGAGATAAACTAACAGATTTCATGATGAGGGACAAAGATGTGATAATTGTACTTATTTTTGTTTTGAAATGTTTATAAAGATTGGAGGAATTGGATCCTGGGTCAAAGGTGAAGATTATTTCCGCATGGATGGTTCTACTTCGGCAGCATTCCGCAAGACATGGGCTGAGACGTTTAACAAAGTCAAGAATTACAGGTGAACACTAAACCTTCCATTGTGTTATGGACATGAATTTTCGTTAAATAACTCAAGCATAGCATGGTGAGGTATCAAATGTATATTCGGTTTTCTGTAAAACCATGTGTGTATCTACTTGCTAGGTAGAGCGGTTCTTTTGAGAACTTGTCTGGCTGTATATTCTACTACGTAAGAGTGGGTTTGGAATTTTTGAGACTTTCCAGTTGTGAAAAAAACTGTGCTGCTTATTAACTTTTGTTTATCTTTGTATACTTACATGCGCTTTGATTGTGTTACCTTTCTATGTACTGATAAATTCTCATATTAAACTATTTTCAAAAAATATGGAATAAATGTAACATTGAATTGAATTGAAACTGCTACCCCAGCTCCTGACGCTGATTAGAGCAACCTAGTCAAAATGTTTAGACAAATTAATAATTCATCAAATGAAAACCAGTTAAATGCTCAGGAAGTTTGTTCTCATTTTGATCCTTGTCTTGTTCCAATTGTTCTGGTTCAGTGATCATTTTGAGATATAGCCCGGCAGTCTTCCCCCAATCCCCCAAAAAAAAAAAAAAAATTCCAGCCCTGCACACTCCGACTCAGACAACCGAACCATCAGACTTTAGTTCCGCTTGACCTCTGACATGTATAAATATCATCTTAAATTCAATTTGTATATGATTAATGTTTACAAAATTTATGAAATTGATGAAATGATTAATGTTCACAATATATAAAAATATTTAAAAATGTTCCTTTTTTAAAAATTCTAATGGCAAGACTATTCCTACTCTCCACTATAACTGTTTCTAATCTCTACTAAGGCTGGTTATCTTGATACCAATCTAATTGGAGTGAACCATTTCATCAATCTTTGAAACATTTTCCCTTTTTTAAATGCCAGGGCCAGACTGTTTCTAATCTCTACTAAGGCTGGATCTCTTGGTACCAATCTAATCGGAGCCAATCGTGTCATCATCTTCGATGCATCCTGGAATCCTAGTCACGATATTCAGTCCATTTTCAGAGTGTATCGTTTTGGCCAAACGAGGGCGGTTTACATCTACAGATTCGTTGCACAGGTAAGGCGTAGAAAAAATAACTTCTCTTTATTCTCTCAATTTGTGTTCCTGAAAGAGGTACCCTCATTTCTTTTCTTTTACTCTGTTGTTTTGGGGAGTGTGGGCGGTTGTGGGAGTGTGGGGCGATCGGGGGAGTGTGGGGTGATTGGTGGAGTGTGGGGCGTTTGGGGGAGTGTGGGGCGTTTTGGGGGTGTGTGGGGTAGTTTGGGAAAGGAGTGGTTTAGGTAGAAACAGTTAGGGATACCCTTTGAAAATGTTCCATTAGATTTTCTAGTTGAAGTTTTAGGGATAAAGATTGTTTTTTTTTGTCAACATAATCTGATTTATAGGCAACATTTTGAAGAATGATACAATAAAAGTTGCATGTAAAAGTTTCATCTAAACACAATGTCTACATATTGAGAAAACAACAAAAATTGGCAGCAGTACATGTACCTAACACATCTCTTGCCGCAGCATTCATAAATGGAAATTAACCCTCAAAATCTCGGGGGCATTTCAGACAAAATAATTTTACAGGATGCGCACTACCGTTAACATGTTTTTATCACGATTACCAAAATATGGCCCTACCTTTTAAAGGCAGTGGACACTATTGGTAATTACTCAAAGTCATTATTGGCATAAAACCATTCTTTGTGACGAGTAATGGGGAGAGGGTGATGGTATAAAACATTGTGAGAAACGGTTCCCTTTGAAGTGACATAGTTTTCGAGAAAGAAGTAATTTTCCACGAATTTAATTTTGAGACCTCAAGTTTAGAATTTGAGGTCTCGAAATCAACCATCTAAAAGCACACTGCGTGTGACAAGGGTTATTTTTCTTTCATTATTATCTCGCAACTTCGATGACTGATTGAGCTCAAATGTTCACATGTTTTTATTTTATGCATAAATGTTGAGATACACCAACTGTGAAGGCTAGTCTTTGACATTTTCCAATAGTGTCCAGTGCCTTTAAGTTGGATGCAACCTAGTCAAAATTATACAAAATTAATACAAGTATGAAAAGATCTTTTTTTCTTTTCAGAACCATTGCATAGTTTGTGTTTATGGTGCCACCTGTTCATATAATTGATTATATAATGACTAAGCAGATCCTCAGATCCTATTTTGTTCTTGTTTTGGTTTCAGGGGTCAATGGAAGAGAAGATCTATGAGCGACAGGTAAATTATCATTCCAGCCTTTCACAATAAATGCTCTAGTTTTTTAAAGATTGAATCTTTATACCTTTAACCCAAATGTTGGCCCCAAGTGGCTTCCACCAATATACCCCAAATGGTTGATTGTTTGCAGAACAAACATTGAGTTTTAGAAAACACGCTAGTGATGATCATTTTATGATCAATCTAGCAGTGTCCTAGGCTATCTTAACTGGCTCAATTATCATGTTTTGGCCTAATTTTTAAAACTTGGCTACAATACACCAAGCGACCTTAAATTCTCTGTTGTGCAAGTTCAGCTTTGACTGTGTGTATGCTTTGACTGCAGTCATTGTTTCTAGAATTTGTATTTGCAATTAAAAAAAAAAGGATACAGCTTTAGATGTATAAAGTAGCTTCAAACAGGGCACTGGTAGGTTTAACATTTACTTTTAAGTTGGAAGTGAGGTCTGTTAAATTTGTTGCTATTTTTAACAATGAAAAAAATTGATAAAACGCTCGCTGAGCGATAAATTCTAGATGGAAGTTAGTTTTATTTGTTTCTCATCAAATATGACATTTTAGACAGATGGGATGTTTTCTACTACCAATCATCATTTAGACCGTGTATATTTTATGTAAATCTGTGATCTTAGAAAAAAAAATTACAATACAAATTTGGTAATATTCCTTTAAGATCTTTTAAAAAACCTGAAAACAATGGGCCTTCTATGATTAAGCATGATCATTTAGACTTCAACAGACGATAACGTTTTGTTGCTATTTTGGATGAATCTAGGTAACTAAACAGTCTCTGTCTTGCCGTGTGGTGGATGAGCATCAGATTGAGCGACATTTCACTGCCGCTGACCTCTCTGACCTTTACACTTTCACCCCTGATCGGCTTGATGACCCTAACAAGCCAGAACGAGAAACGCCTGTGCTACCCAAGGTTTGTTTGTTTGTTTACACCTTTCTTGTTACTATTTACAGACAAAATTGCTATTATGATCTTTATTTACATTGTAGTTTTCTTCAAGAGTTGTGATGTGCTAAGATATAAGTGACTGAGGAATAGTGTGTGATGAAACCTCTTTTAAATAGTTGTGGTTCTGAAAAACAGAACAAATACTTAGCGTTTTGAACAGTTAACAAATACTGACTGCTTTGAGTGCTACGGTTAAAACTATGACTCCCTGAGGTGCCCCCTGGAGTGTATACCTTGGAAATATGGGGCAATCTGAAGAATCTACTTGGAGGCAGTAGACAAATCTCCCGAATTCTGAAAAAATCTACTCCGTGGCAGTAGAATATAAAGCAAGTCAAGTTCTCTTGAGAACATACATATAATCTAACCAGCAAGTAAATTTACTTATTGTGTTACCACAAACCACGTCTACATTGATACCTCACCTTCCAATGCCTCGAACCCATTCTAAAGTACGTTTTATTATGATCTGTCTCCCCAGGACTATGTCCTCGCTGAGTTGCTCAAACATAGCGGTAACTGGATCGTTAAATACCATGAGCATGACTCACTCCTAGAGAATATTGAGTCAGAAGAACTCAACGAAGAGGAACGTAAGAATGCATGGAAGGAATATGAAGATGAGAAGGAGGGCAGGATGCGTATGGCTCTGGATCCACGACTTCTTCTTAATCAAGGCATTAACCAACAGGAACTGGCTAAATTACAGGTGAGTCAAGGAATGGGTTGTGCTGGGTTGAACTGGGCTCAGGGTGTGGTAAACCAATGGGAATTGGGTTTGTGCTGGGTTATGGGTTTGTGCTGGGTTGTGGGTTATAGGTGAGACAAGGAATGGGTTGTACTGGGTTGAGCTGGGATCAGGGTGTGGTAAACCAATGGGGAGTGGGTTTGTGCTGGGTTGTGGGTTATAGGTGAGACAAGGAATGGGTTGTACTGGGTTGAGCTGGGATCAGGGTGTGGTAAACCAATGGGGAAGTGGGTTTGTGTTGGGTTGTGGGTTATAGGTGAGACAAGGAAAGGGTTGTACTGGGTTGAGCTGGGCCCAGGGTGTGGTAAACCAATGGGGAAGTGGATTTGTGTTGGGTTGTGGGTTATAGGTGAGACAAGGAAAGGGTTGTACTGGGTTGAGCTGGGCTCAGGGTGTGGTAAACCAATGGGGAAGTGGGTTCGTGCTGGGTTGTGGGTTATAGGTGAGACAAGGAAAGGGTTGTACTGGGTTGAGCTGGGCCCAGGGTGTGGTAAACCAATGGGGAAGTGGATTTGTGTTGGGTTGTGGGTTATAGATGAGACAAGGAAAGGGTTGTACTGGGTTGAGCTGGGCTCAGGGTGTGGTAAACCAATGGGGAAGTGGATTTGTGTTGGGTTGTAGGTTATAGGTGAGACAAGGATCGGGTTGTGCTGGGCTCAGGCTGTACATTGTGGTAAACCGAGTGGGTTTGTGCTGGGTTGTTGTGGATTAGGATGGGTTGATGGTGAAATGTATGATGACTAATAGAATAACAAGACATGGTTTATAGTAATTGGTGACTGAAGGATGTCATTGCTTGTTTATGGTTTGTTTACACCGGTTGAAACCACCAAGACCAAAACTAAATTCTGCATCGTTTTCAAGGTAGAAACGAGTCATTCTCTCTGTGATCTATTTCTTTAGCTTTTAACTGTTTCCGAAAGCTCCACGGAGTCTTTTACTCCAGGGGTTATGGGAAAGTAAAAATGTCATCAATTTAATTACATGATCAGATCTGGATTTAAGTTTTAGACTCTATTGACGGCATTGACCGTCATCCCTGCATATTGTAAGAGCATGAACCGGCTATGTATTGTTGGGTCAGTGCAAAAAAGTTGTTCTGAAACAGCTGTTTGCTTGAGGCTGGTTGAGGTGTATGCGATGGGTAGGAGTCATTTAGAGCTAGTTAATGACGGAGATTGGTTTATGTGTATGGTCCATGATGGCTGCTTTGGTAATGATTCGTAAGTAATCAACTGTCCAAACAATTAGAAGCTTCAGTCCAACGAGTGAGAGTTTATTTTGCGTAACTTGATGTGGGGTCTGGTTGCTGGTTTCAGTACAATGGGTATATAACTGGATTACTCTCCTAAGCCTGAACTCTTGAAATGTTCTTGGCCAGTCATTACCAGGGTGGTTAATAATAATAATAATAATAATGATAATAATAATAATAATATGAATAATAACTTGTTTTTATATAGCGCTTTTCACACGTGTCTCAAAGCGCTGCCGACATTATTACCCCTGGTCACTGTGCCTTAAATCATTCCTTAAACCATCTCAGCTCCCTGGTGGGGAGTATACAGGCTGTGCAACATAAATATGCGCTACTCAGCTAAATCAATCACAAGAACCATCTCTGCCCTCACAGGTACCCATTTACCCCTGAGTGGAGAGAAGCAATTATAGTTAAGTGTCATGCTCAGCGACACAAGTTTCACGACCGGGTTTTAAACCCACACTGCTGAACAGAAGCACCAGAGCTTGAGTTCGGTGTTCACTCGGCCACGACACCCTACAAATATGTGTTATTTTTGGCGAGGATTTTTGCTTTGTTTTATGTGTCCAAATATACAAGTATATAAAAATTACAGGAATAAAAATAATTTCTGATTCCAATCTGAAAATCACCAAAATTAATAGCTGAGAGCGTGGCTTTTATACTATTAAACTTGGATGCTGTTTCTGTGTGGGCTGCGTGATTTCGCTTACCCCATCTGCAATTGGCCATTTTTTATATAATTGTATACAGAAATAGCCATGAGACCATTGTACAACCAATAAGAAGTAAAAATAAATACGTTGCACTCGAAGACGACTTTCTAACGATCACTATTTCTGAATGGTTGGAATGAGGTGAGATGGCAGTTTCTGGCTTGAAAAATTAATAAATAATTGGTATGACGAAGATTGTGCTTTAGGTTCTAGCTAAACTGCGACCCATTTTAGTTCACATCTTTAGTGTTTATAAAATTCGGAAGCCAACGGAAAGGTGGTGTTCTTTTTTGCTTTGAGTTTATTGCGTTAATATACCTGACTACTTATTTAGTTTTGTTATGTATGTGTTAATTTTTTTTGGCGGGGCCGCTGAGTGGAACGTATCTTCTGGGTGGAAGCGAGGACATGGTGCGGCGAATTGCTGATTACACAACCATACTGCGCAAAGTTACACAACGATGTCAATTCGCCTCGGATATTGAGAAGGGAAAACTTCTTTGCGTGTTCCTCCTGAAACAAGAAGTACCCCTTGAAGAACTGGCCTCAAAGAATGTGACTGGGATGTCGAGAGACGAGCATCATAAACGTTGCACCATTCCGCAACTGAATCAGAACCTTATTCATTGTATTTTCCAGCAGGCCAAAATGCAGTTTCCAGATTTCATAGACTGGTATACGGACTCTGAATGTAGAACAATAAAAGCTTTGAATAAGTGTTCCAAGTGGGCCAACCACGAGTTGAAGAAACGGAGAATCTTAGAAACTTGGGGGGAATGATGAAATTGGAATAAGCTTGGAGTACAAACTTCAATATAAATTATTTATTTTTGGCAATATTATTGTAAATAAAACATAGCAAAATAACTTATTTGTGTACATGTAAATGTGTCTTATTTAAAATTTGCAAATTATTATAAATGGAAACAAATAGTTTATGGTGAAACCTGACATATTTTCTTGCTGCAACAACTCCAAATGGGTAACGATGAAAGCAAACAAATTCCAAAAGAAAATGAAACCGTTCAAGGTTTTCAAGTCATGTAGAATGAGTAGAATTGTCTCTCAAACCAAGCCACTTTAAGACTATTAAATTCAACTGCCATTCCACCTGGCTAACAAAGACGATATGATCAAATAATGACTTTCTGTATTGAGTCTTTTTTTTGTACAGAAAAATACAGTCAGGAAAAAAGCAGTGCAATATTTTCTCTATTGTGAAGTTATTACAATTGTTGTTCTCATATGAACCAAATAACATGGTGTTGCCTACCTCTGAATTCTGCACTTATAAAAATACATGCTTTGCAGGGCCCCATTATTAGTGCAAACTGTTTGGTTAGCAGAGTCATGAAATGGGTCCCAGATGGGATTCTGGAGGATTGGCAGAAACTGAAATGACTTAAGATCCTGTCTCTAGTGTTTAACACAGTCAAGGGTCACTGCTATGGTGTAATTCTCTGGTTCTGTTGGACCTGTTGGTTTAGGGATTGGGGAAAGAATGTGTTTGTGTAGGGGATACGGGGGTTGATTTTTTTGGGTACTGCTGAAATGAACGAGGTTGACTAAATGAATTGTTTGATACTGATAAAGCCTTAAATGGACCAGACACAGTATAGACCTTTATTACGCTGTCGCCATCTTGGTTATGTTCCCCGTTTCCAAGTACAGTTATGATTGCTTTTATTCATTGCACATGGCACCAGACTATTATTTTGTCCAGCCTTAATGGGGTTACTTGAGTTTGAAGGAAGTAAAATCAAGATGAACACACCGTGATAAAGGTATTTATAGGGGACGTTTTTCAAGAAGGTAGAATGGTTGTATATTTATTTCCTTCTGACGCCCATTTTTGACTTTTTTGCAGCAAATGTGGTATTCTGGGATGAATCCGGTAGGGAACTTACACAGATTGCTTCCCCTCCCATTAGACCTTTATATTATGATGCTTCCATCTTTGTCTTGTTCCCTATGTTAAGTAGCAATAATGAATACAGAGTCTTAGTGTACAGAGAAAATGAGGCTGACTCTTTTTCCATTCCACATGTTGCATCCTTGGTTTACTTAACCCTCCTACTGTATGACCATTCAATATAATCCATTGGATTGACATTACCTTAAAAGGGACCAAGAACAAGATGGTGGCACCATGACGAACGTGTATTGCATGACAAATTAAAAGTCACTTTCAAAATCCAGCCCTACCATGGGCTTCATTTATAATTTGGTTGCTTTTTGCAATCCACAAATGTTGCTCAGAAAAAAACATTTCATGGTAATGTGTCAGTGGTTGTGCTTTGAGCCACTTCGCGTTTGTTGACAAACTGTGACGTTAAATCCATGTACATCTTTGTTTTTGCTTGGTTTGTTGGCCTGTGACCCCTACAAATAGCTGTGGAAAGAATTAAACTCATTGTCTGATATGATTGATTTCTAATTTGATAGCTTCTGAGTTTTCCTGCATATATTTTGTTCTCTTTCTGTTCCACATCGTTGTGCACTTGCTTTAATCATTTGATTACCCTGAGAAACAAGCTTGTGCCTGACAATATTTTAAGTCTTTTCTTTTTATCATTTTGTGTCTGTGACATCAATCACCTTTTAGTTTAATTTTAAAGTACAGTAATGAGTCAATGAAAGTACGCTGTGCTTGAGAAGTTTTATTTTCCACAATAGCATTTATGTGAACAGAGTACTGTCAAAATGTTCTGTGGTACCAAATTCATATTATGTTTGATTCTTGTCTATGTCACTAGAAATACTTCGGTACCTGTGCTATAGTTATTTGTGGTTTATATTCATTTGAATAAAAAAAAGGAAAAGAAAGGCTTACACCTTTTTTAAATTCACAAAGTTAAACAAACTAGAAATAAAGAGGTAAACACAAAAGTATAGTTGCAAACTTTGATGTACACAAAAAGTCACTTGCGTTTCTAGTAATACCTGCGGTACTTGTGCTATAGTTATTCATGGTTTATATTCATTTGAATAAAAAAAAAACCAAAAGGCTTACACCATTCGAATTTACAAAGTTAAACAAACTAGAAATAAAGGGGTAAACGCATACATTGAAGAAACACAAACACAAAAGTATTGCAGACTTTGAAGTTAAAAAAAAGGTAATTGCGTTACTTGTGGTAACAATATGAGTATGTCAGATTCGTCCTGCCTCTCATGAGTGCTAGTGGTAAGTAGAATACATTGGGATTGGGGATGGGTTGGGTCAGTTTCATTCTTCATGAGAAATGAAGCAGTTATTCTCATTTTCAGTTAAATTTTGTTGCACTGAATGTACTTGTTCCTCCTATATTTGCTGAGGATAGTTGCAGTTACCTCCCGACGATTTAATAAACGGATGTATCCTCACACAATCCATGATTCCTTAGAAGTTAAACTAAGGTTTACCGCATGCAGGAAACAAAAGGAGATTTGCTTTCATGTTTTGAGTATTGTTCAAGAAGATGAATTTGAAGAGGAAGTTAACAGTAGAGGTGCCTCGAGTCGGCAATGTGGAAATATTTGCAAAATGGAGCTTGGATTTCTAACTTGGATTTGTTGGTCATTTCAGGGACTTTATGGGGCAGATGGTCAGAATGCGATGCAAGGGTTACTAAGCAACCAACAGCAACAGCAGTATTCACTACCAGTCATCAACATGGTAAAGTATTTTAATTTCACTCAAACACGAGGCAATGTGACGGCGATGATTGGGTTTAAATCCCAAGTGCTTGATGATTCAAAAATAGTTGTCAAACAGTTTACACTTATTAAGATATGGTTAAGTTTTACCAAAGTATAGCAAGCCCATACTCGGTGCTTTCCAAGTGCTGTGGGCAAAAATAAAACTAGGGGCCCAACCTCTGACAGGATTTGAAAATTGCCCTCGGGTCGACCTGCGATCTGCTTGCCCTGAGACAACTGTCGGCATCAGTAAAAATTGACGCTGAAGTCACTTTCTTGAGAAATCATTTGAATGTCGCAGAAAAACTGTCTCACTGACAAAACCATGCTCATGTCATCCCAAGACTGGTCAGCGAAGATGATTTTGTGATGTAGATACCTTTGCCATCGCCAAGACTTTTTCTTTGTAGTGGCGGTCATACTGAGGGCAAGTTGGAAGACAAAATGTATTTATTTATATTTTGCTTTCTGAGACTGTGCCACAATGTCAAGAAAAAAGATTGCACACTTCAAAAGCATAGCTTGATTTACCTTGCAGGACAAATACCAAGTAATTTAAAATGCCCTTATGGTGAAGTGCTGCTATAATGTTGCAGCGCCATGAGTGTCACTGAGTCACAAATTTGAGCGCTACAAAAGTAGCCATTATTTTTATTAGAGTACCTCGATTTGGCATCAAGTGTTTCTTGATTTAAAGATTTCAAAATTTGAACTTTGCCTTCGCGATATAATGGAAGACATAAGCTGGTAGCCATCAAGGAAAGAAATACACAGTCCATTTTGATATCCAAACCTAACTTGTACATTTGTAGTCATGTGGACAGTGTAAATGTTCTGAAAATGCAATGCACAGGAAGCTAATGTGGGCCTTCTATAGACAGAAGAAACCGTCATCCATTTTGAGTAATTGTTGATGTTGTTGTTGCAGATGGGTGGTGCTGGAGCGGATAGTGGTACGATGATGCAACGTCTAGCACTACAAGCTGCATCCTCATCAGGCAACTACCAAGTAAGTCTTATGTCTCATCAGATACAATTAGTTTCTCTTTCTTCATCATAGTAATATCCTTGCATCAGTGCGAAAATGTTGTGCTATTTTAAGCGAGAGACGAATGTTTTGACAATATTGAACTTGCGCTTAAAGCCATTGGACACTTTCGGTAAACAGTATTGTCCATGGGCCCACACTTCGTGTATCACAACTGATATAAAAAATAGCAAACCTGTGAAAATTTAGGCTGAATTGGTCATTGGCGTCGAGAGAAAATAATGGGGAAAACCCACCCTTATGTCCGCACGTTTCGCCGTGTCATGACATGTGTTTAAAATAAAATTGAGAATTGATAGATGTTTTAATGTTTTCTCGAAAAGTAAACCATTTCATGGAATAGTATTTCAAGAGAAGTCTTTCACCATTACCTTCTGTAAACCCTGTAAGTTATTTGTAAATCTGTGAACTTTTTTTTCTTTTCTATGCCGAAAGTGTATAATGGCTTAAACGTTTAGGAGATAACTTTTTTGGTTCTGATACAACGATATGTTGAAAATGGCAGCCAGCGTTGTCACCAATGCAATGGCCGCAAGATCTGTAGTTCAAGGCCAGTGTGTACAACAATGCTCACCACACAAGCAAACAGTTTTCATCCAGCTATATGAACAAACAAACCAGTCTTTAATGTATCATTAATTAAAAAAATTAGCTTACCAGAAATAAATACACTTTTGGCATCGAAGTCATGACAGTTTAAACATGATCACACACAATGGATGTTAAATTTGCATCGGGGATAAAGAATGTGTGTTAGCACTGTATACTCAGTACTTTCCCCGAGTCCTGTGAAAAAATATCACAGGCATATTACTCGGATGGGATTTGAACCCTTGACCCTTGCAATTCTAGAGCAGTGTCTTACCAACAAGACTACGAGGTTGCCCTTTAGCTATGATCACACACGCCAAGCCCACACAAAGTTATTAGTTTGTCACTTGTGGACAACGACAGATAAGATAATAATAATAACAGGTTTTTATATAGCAAAGGGAGTCCCAAAGCGCTTCACATTATTACTCCTGGTCACTGGGCCTTAAATCACTCTTTAAACCATCTCAGCTCCCTGGTGGGGAGTATGCAGCCTGTGCAACACTAATATGCGCTACTCGGCTAAATCAATCACAAGAACCCATTTACCCCTGGGTGGAGAGAAGCAATTATAGTTAAGATAAATCTTGCTTTTTATTCTACTTTCTAGTCGAGTGCTGAGGAACCTGTTCTCAGATGATCCTTCTATACATCCAGGGGTTACCATTTTAACATACCTCCCAAGATCCGCTCTCAAGTTTCAGACTGTATTGCCGGCAATGACTCTTATTCCTAAAATAAGCATTTTTTGCTAACCGACACTATTGTCATGTATGTTCCTTTATCAGCAAATTCAACAGCAGCTCATGTATCACAGTCGCATGCAACAAATGCAGCAGCAGATGCAGCAGCAACGGCAACAGCTACAACGGCAGCAACAGCAGCAACAGCAGCAGCAGCAGATTACAAGCAGGAGCTTATCAGAGATGATTGCACAGAGTCTTCGGGGCTCAAGACCCGCAGCTCAGCAACACGCTGCCATCATCAGCAAACCAAATGAACTGAGTGTCAAGAACATCTTTAAGACTACCTTGGGACCTGAAGGTCTTAAGATTGTCAAATCAGACAACACTAAGGGTGATCAGAAAGGATCAAGCGGAGCTTGGGGTGGTGTAGGGAAGGGAACAGATAAACCCGGTCCATCCAGCTAGGGGGACTTTAATCATAGAGTCAAATATAAGAACTAGAGGGCACACTGGCCTATGTACACACCCCGGTATGCGAGCAGGTGGCCATTTTCTAATTTGACAAAACAGCTATCTCACAGCGTCCATTTTGTGAGTTGAACAAACAGCATCGCGTGAGCGTTCAATAAAAAAACCTCAAACGTGTGTTTTATATTTGACGCGCGTGCAGAATGACGCGCTTGTCGTCTTGAGGTCCCGTGGCGTTTGTGCACGAAGCGTTACTCGTGCGCCCTCTAGTTCTTATATATAACTCTATGGACTTTAATACTTCATAATCTCCATCGTCTTGTTCCTTTCATATTGGTATTAGTGATCAATACGGATATGCACAGTCCTTAAAAGTAACCAGACTATTTTTTTTTTTTTCACCAAGCCTCTATTTTGGTCCTCTGCACTGTGCCAGGATCACTAGGGGCCTAAAGACGGCCCTCTGTTAACAATTTTTATTTCGTTTCCTCAAAAGACCACAATGGTGGAATGGTGGCATAGAAATAGTTGTAGCACTTGTGGCTTGTTTCTGAGATCTTCTTAATGGTAAGCACATTCTTCTGCTTCAATTACTTCTGCAGGATATGTCACTTAAGCGAGTTTCATAGGTAAGCAAGAAAGTAAGGCGGCTAGCTTGTGCCTTCACCATGGATTTATATAGTTCATCTTTTGTTTACTTACCGTAAGCAACAGAAAAAAATCTTTCAGTAAGCACAAAATCTGCCGTCAAGCAGCTCTACAAAATCAACTTTGGTCTGTCGGTGAACTTACTTTGATTTTTTTCTCATTATGAGTCTCTACACTAATGCCAATGAATAAGTGGTTAACATGTTCTCCGCAAGTTTTAAAGATTTGAATGATATGTGTGACCCAGGAATCAAGTGCCAATAAAGACTAGCAGGTATTGTAGACTTTTGAAAAAATGAAAATAAACGAAATTGTGTTTTTTAGAGAAAATTGGGGGAAAGATCTAGAACAAAATTATTCTTCTCATGTATTTTCAATACTTAAGATTATTGTAAGATCACTTAGTGAGGTTATTGTTTAATCACCTTTATTTATTGTTTTGTGGTATATATATTGAAAAGGTTTTAAAAACAACACAAGTCACATATTTTTGACACATTTGCCACTTTAAACTGCCATTTACCATGTTGGTATTGTTTGATTTAAAGGAGAGATAATTTGACAAAGTTGAAGTTGAATATCCGAGCAAGAAGAAATCCCAAAAGAGTTCAATAATGGTGGAATTATTGATTAGATCATGCATTGTTTGAGTTGCTAGTGAAGCTAATTTATGTCAAGGCTTGATTTGGGATTAAAATCTACCACATTTATTGGACAAGACCAAAATCAACATGAGAGAAAAACTTCCTGATCCCTGATGCACTTTTAACTCATTTTATTTGAACAATTACATGTAGGCACTAAGACATGTATGATCTGTTCTGTCTTTTGGGGTATAAGTAAGTTCAGTTCTTTCACAACTGTGCTCCGTTGTAAAATTCCAGCCGTCGATTTCACAAAACTCTTCCTAACTTAAGACTAATCTTACGACTTAGGACGAGTCCCAATCCTACACTGTAGCATGCAGACCTTAAGATTAATCCTAAGTTAGGACGACTTACTCGTCCAAACTCGAGATAAAAAGAGTCTGTCCTCTTTGTGAAACCAACCCCTGCTCTGTATGTGAATCCACCAAGGCCTAGTTTCATGGGAAAACTCGGAGTGCAGTCGCATAAAGATTTTCAGGTGGTGTTTCTCAGCTATTAGCAAAACTTCTGTGTCATAACCAAGGCACTACACTCACGGTTAGCAAAAGCCATGCTATTGTTTGCACGTTAATCCTTGTATAACGTAGGTTCATTGTGAACACATCATTTTCAAAACTTCTTGATAATTTTATGAAGCTGTACTTTCCACATTTTAGCTAACACAGAGCTCCTTATAAACACAGCAAGTAGCTTACCACATCAAAGTTATGCTTTATACCAGAGAAAGGTTACCAGTGAAAATACCACGTCACTAGTTTTTACCATCCCAGACTGGTATCCTGCACATTGCTCAGCAAAAAAGTGCTTAGCAATATTTTCTGTTACTAAGCAGTTTTGGGGCCCTGCTGGTTTTGTGGCTGGGCTCTACTAAAATTTTCAATATTGGCATTATTTATTTTCTTTTGTTTTTGAGTTTCACCAAGATTATAGAGCGCCGCAAGGCGCAAGATGCGAAACTGAAGCTTTATCTATTGTTGGAGTGTGAAATACGCATGGGCGCCAGTCCAGCAAGTGAATGTTTTGTTTCCCATTGATAGGAATGGTCATTGTCTGCACTGATCTATTTTTGTATCAAAAGAATTACTTGCCGAAATGGCTTCCAGTGGGATTTCACATTTCAGCCTGAGTTTCGCATCTTGCGCCTTGCGGCGCTCTATAATCTTTGGTTTCACTGTGCTAGGTTGATACTGATATAAGTAGCTGTTTTTAATGAAGCCACTAAGCAGAAAATGCTACTTATTTTGCTTATACTGCTTGGGGTAAACCACCTTCTCCTGAACGTGATCAGAGCATACTGATCAAAACATTGAGTCATTACCCCAGAGTGTTCTTTTCAGATTCAGCACCAGGTTAAAAGAGATATTTCATGTACATTGCATCACTGTTTATGTTCAGGTTTCAGATGTGAAATAGCAGTTTGGGTCCTTACCAAGCAAGGTTAAAAGGTTGTGTTTGAAAACTTCAATGTGGCCGACTACTTGTAATTAGATGTATCACGTTTAATCATTTAAATGAATCTGTGTGTTGTAAGTTATCACATACGTTTTAATGAGCAACATCAGTTCATGTTTATGTGACTAGTTTCACTTTGATATGATGCAAAGCCACTCCTCTTTCTGGACAACTGCTTATTGATGTTTGAATATTCATGTATTTAAATGAGATGCCCCATCACTGTCCAAGCTCTACCGGCATTAACATTCATTCGAATGATTTATTTGATCTTGTTGTCAAGTGCATGGCTCAATTATTCCAGGCACACCTTATGTAACTAACAACTTACATATTGGACACTCTGTGTGACATGCCTGGAAGGGGGCAACATTGGGTATGATACATCACTTTGTTACGGGCAAAGCCTTACAGAGTGGTCCCTTATTGTGATTAAATTTGAGAGTAAGTTATTTACCTGCATATTAGTTTAATTATTTAATGGATTGTTATTTGGATAACCATAACTTGTATTGGTAGGTACGTCACTGGGATTTTGGTCTAGTTAATGTTTTAATGAATGTTGATAGCTCTTGGCTATGAATGGACCAAGCAGGTATGTTGGGGGTTGGGGTAGGCCTTGCAACACCAGAGTATTGTAGGACTCTGTACAACATCTTGAGGTACATGATTGTCTCTTCAACCACTAGTTATAAGGAAAAGTCCCAGATTAGATCTTGGGTTTTCTAGTAGGAAAGGCTGAAGAAGAGGGAATGGTGGCCCATGAATGGCTGATAAACAAAATCACAGAAAATGCATTACTATAATTGCTTCTCTTCACCCAGAGGTATGAAATGGTTGCCTACAAGGGCAGTGGTTGATATTATGTATAAAATAGCCTTTGGCGTAGCCCAAGGAAAATTTTTAACTTGGCATGACTTGATTTGATTTGGGACAATTAGCAGAGGTCCTTAAATGTTTGCTAATTTTGTTTTGTTAAAAGACCTGTGATTTGTTTGTTTGTTTGCAAAAAACTAGAAAAGCACAGTGTACAGTGCTTAACATACTTAAGGGAAAAAGCAAATCAATATAAGTTATCAAGATGCACTTATTTATCCCTTTATTCACATTTTAACGATAAAAAAATATATAAAAAATAAATAAGAAATAAAAAGTTTAAAGAAATGTGTGCTTTGCCATGTAATATTAAGTGTTAGGAATAAGTCCACAGCAAAAAGCTTAGATTTCTGTAAGCATAGTCCGTACAAGAGGTGTACATTTTACGTAAGCATTTTTTGTGGTTATAAATTAAGCATAAAGGAGAGTAACTCTATTCAGTAGAAAATGTGTTAAACTTGTTTAGTGTGTTTTATGGGTCAGCCTGCAGCACCTGCTTCTTCATGTGGCTTCTTCATGTAACTAAGAAGTAACATCTTAAGATTATTTGTGGCACAGAGATGGTAGGATTATTACAGTATTAAAACAGTGCCACGATATTTAGGCCAGAGTTGTATTTTGTATTAGGTTGTCGTCAGTAAGATGTGTAACACTATAATAAATGGAAACGATATGGTACACAAACTACTGGTGTCATATTTTACTTTCTTCCTTAAAATTTCATATTTATTTAAATAATAATAATAATAATAATAATAATAATAATAACAACAATTCTTACATAGCGCATTTCACAATAACCTTATCAAAGCACTATTAAAGGCAGTGGACACCTTGGTAATTGTCAAAGACTAGCCTTCACAGTTGGTGTATCTCAACATATGCATAAAATAACAAACCTGTGAAAATTTGAGCTCAATCGGTCATCAAACTTTCGAGATAATAATGAAAGAAAAAAAACACCCTTGTCACACGGAGTTGTGTGCGTTTTAACCTCAAGTTCTAAATCTGAGGTCTCGAAATCAAATCGTGGAAAATTACTTCTTTCTCTATGGCAATTTAGAGGGAGCCGTTTCTCACAATGTTTTATACCATCAACCTCTCCCCATTACTCGTCACCAAGAAAGGTTTTATGCTAATAATTATTTTGAATAATTACTAATAGTGTCCACTGCCTTTAATGAGGTATTGCCAAACATTACAAGGCTGGATGGCCACTTCAAGGTGAGGGCTACACTTAACGGGATTGGGCTGTCAACCAGAATCAGTTACTCCTAGGGCCATCCATTACATTAGGAGCCTGGCTGGTAGAGCAGAATGCATGACTTTCCAAATGAAGCAATTATATTCAAGTGCCTTGCTCGAGCAACATATAACAGGAATTAAAACCCCTTCACTCTGCTGTCGACAACACAAGAGCTTGGGTCCAGTGAACTGAAACCGCTCGGCCATGACACGCCACATTGATTTGTTCCTTCGCAAGTGAAAATCAAAATGTTAAAACTTGAAGTACAGCATGGGCACCATTCAGCAAATTGGCGTTATGCCATAGACATCATGCAATGGTCATTTTTTACACTGATCTGTTATTGATCTGTACTTCACATTATTTCAGTCGGAGTTCCCCATCTTGCAACTGAGTTGCTTTATGATCTTTGTACAGTTGCTTACAAGAAGTCGTGTTTTATGTAGACCATAAACACATAATGTAAAAAATAGTCATGATTTACTTAGACAATAAACCGAACACATCAAAAGTAAAAAATACCCCAGACTTCCTACAGGCACAATTTGTACACAGCTCAAAGAGCCACAAAGCCTGGACTTCCTGTATGCTCAATTTGTACACAGCTCAAAGAGCCACAAAGCCTGGACTTCATGCAGGCATAATTTGTACACAGCTCAAAGAGCCACAAAGCCTGGACTCCATGCAGGCACAATTTGTACACAACTCAAAGAGCCACAAAGCCTGGACTTCATGCAGGCATAATTTGTACACAGCTCAAAGAGCCACAAAGCCTGGACTCCATGCAGGCACAATTTGTACACAGCTCAAAGAGCCACAAAGCCTGGACTCCATGCAGGCACAATTTGTACACAACTCAAAGAGCCACAGAGCCTAGACTTCCTACGGCACAATTTGTACACAGCTCAAAGAGCCACAGAGCCTGGACTTCCTGTATGCTCAATTTGTACACAGCTCAAAGAGCCACAAAGCCTGGACTTCATGCAGGTACAATTTGTACACAGCTCAAAGAGCCACAAAGCCTGGACCTCATGCAGGTACAATTTGTACACAGCTCAAAGAGCCACAGAGCCTAGACTTCATGCAGGCACAATTTGGACACAGCTCAAAGAGCCACAGAGCCTAGACTTCCTACGGCACAATTTGTACACAGCTCAAAGAGCCACAAAGCCTGGACTCCATGCAGGCACAATTTGTACACAACTCAAAGAGCCACAGAGCCTAGACTTCCTACGGCACAATTTGTACACAGCTCAAAGAGCCACAGAGCCTGGACTTCCTGTATGCTCAATTTGTACACAGCTCAAAGAGCCACAGAGCCTGGACTTCATGCAGGCACAATTTGGACACAGCTCAAAGAGCCACAGAGCCTAGACTTCCTACGGCACAATTTGTACACAGCTCAAAGAGCCACAAAGCCTGGACTCCATGCAGGCACAATTTGTACACAACTCAAAGAGCCACAGAGCCTAGACTTCCTACGGCACAATTTGTACACAGCTCAAAGAGCCACAGAGCCTGGACTTCCTGTATGCTCAATTTGTACACAGCTCAAAGAGCCACAGAGCCTGGACTTCATGCAGGCACAATTTGGACACAGCTCAAAGAGCCACAGAGCCTAGACTTCCTACGGCACAATTTGTACACAGCTCAAAGAGCCACAGAGCCGGGACTTCATGCAGGCATAATTTGTACACAGCTCAAAGAGCCACAAAGCCTGGACTCCATGCAGGCACAATTTGTACACAACTCAAAGGAATAGGGACCAGCTGTCGATTTCACTCTTCCTAACTCAGACGAGTGAAGTTCCGTAACCATAGACGTTAGAAACATTGAACCCATCCTAAGTTAAGCTCGAGATAGGATTAATCCTAGCGTTCCTGAAATTGGCTGCAGGTGTTCAACTAAACTGCAGTTATATGTAGCATCCTACATGTACAGTTAGCATTTGGGATTTTGTGCATTACTCAAAGGCAGTTCAATAAAAAACAAATTCTCAGTAACCACTTTTTTCACCACTTACAAAATTTCCTTTATATTTTTCACGAGAACAAAAATTCATAAACAACTCATCAATTTGTACAGTAAATAACATTAAAATCAAACACAGCCATAAAATGATGGGAAAAATGAAAATTATTTTAGCTAAATTAATTGACATCCATTTCTCTATATATGTACGCTGTTAAAGGTTTCCAAAAGACTAATAAGTTTACCTGAAACGCTTTTAGTGAGCTTCCCTGAAAAATGTTTACTTTACCATTTTAATTAAAAGAGCACGGGCCTCATAGAAGACAAAGGACTAATTTTACACACAGTTGGGGCAGATATTTGGGAGAATTGTGCTTTTGATGCTGCAAGTATGGAATTTGCCTCAAAGTCAAGAGTTCAACATGAAAAAGATATTTCACTATAGGCCTATCGCAGATTTGCCCTTTGGAAAACAAATAGGTAGAGGCACAAGCATTTTTCAAAATGGCAAAAATGCTTGGACAAATCTATGATGGCCTTATAGCCAAATATCATTCTCATGACACTCTCTGACTGTGAACTAAACGCTAATGTTGTATCATTAAAGACATGGACACTATTTGGTAATTGTCAAAGACCAGTCTTCTCACCTGGTGTATCTCAACATATGCATAAAACAACAAACCTGTGAAAATTTGAGTTCAATTGGTCGTCGGAGTTGCGAGATAACTATGAGAGAAAAAAACACCCTTGTCGCACGAAGTTGTGTGCTTTCAGATGCTTGATTTCGAGACCTCAAATTCTAAATCTGAGGTCTTGAAATCAAATTCTCGAAAACTACATTACTTCAGAGGGAGCCGTTTCTCACAATGTTTTATACTATCAACCTCTCCCCATTACTCGTTACCAAGAAAGGTTTTATGCTAATAAATATTTTGAGTAATTACCAATAGTGTCCACTGCCTTTAAAGGCACAATCCCATTACCTACCTGCCATACTAAGACTAAGAGAATTAAAGATACACAATTAATACCCTACTCGAGGTCATAAAGTGCCTTTCATAAATACATTGTAAGGAAAAACGTGCAAGTAAAACATAAAGTTATTTATGAAACTCCTAAATAAGCACCCAGCGGCAACAATTTCCCATTATCTTAGGTCACGAAAAAAAAGTGGAGAAACAATGATATCATCTGATTGGCTGTATATCACTGAACAACTTTAGGTTCAGTGTAAAATATGATCTAATCAGGTTCTCAATTCAAATGACAGAAGGATGATGCCAGTTTTAAATGGATCCCAATATAAATATTTACTATTTTCAATTTACTGACATATTACTGTAACAACGTTGGTTTGGATAAAAATCGATAGCAAAATGATTAAATAAGTTTATTTTGATTGTTGATAACTATGGATTATGAGGCTCGTATAAAGCAAAAACCAACCAAGTAATCCATGATGGCAAATTGTTTTCAAATTCCTTACATATTTGTAATATGGGCCAGTGCAGATAGTGGCTATGGCTGATTGGTCTTACTCTTCAACATTGTAGAAGACGCAGCCAAAGTCACTCTTTGGATGTGGCTTTCACCTGGGTTAACTTAAATTTTGATTTCACTGTCACATAAAGATACCCAAATGTTTTGCCAAATTCTAAAACATTATTTACCCAAGCCCCCCCATCCCCACCCTTTATTTTTTACCCCAGACTGCATCGATAATTTCGGCTACTTTAACTTTTTAGTCTTGGTCGTCTTCTCTTTTTTCTTCGTAGCGGCTGAGTTTCCTCCGCCAAACATTCTGGCGGCCATTTCGGATAAATCTGGCATTTCAGTTTTGGGATTCATCAAGTTCATATTCATCATCTCCTGCAGCGGGAAAAGGATTGATATCAGTCATTATTCAGGATTTACTTCTCAATGATGGCCTGACGTTTCGACCCTAGCAGAGTCTTTCTCGAAGGCTAAATGTCATTACCCAAGTAAAATAAATAGTATTTATATAGTCTGTAAGCGATTTTCATATAGTTTCTGTTGTAAACCAAGTATTTGGGTACTTTCATCATGTCACTTTAGTTCCATACTACTTTTACTGCAGTATAAAACTCAACCTTATTAACACTAGCCTCTGCATACATTGTCAAGTCAAAACTGCTATTTTTTTCAGATGTCAAGTAAAATGCAGTATGTTAGCCAGGTAGAATACTTTACAAAAAGCTTAAGACCGAGTGCTAGGCCTGTACTAGTACTTTTACAAACTTGATCACACCATACATTATTTATTTAGGCCTACAAGATATAATACCCATTTCTAGTGGCTATAGTTTATTTACATATGATAGTTTTGTCATCCAATGACAAGGATGCACTTAAATGTGATATAAACTACACTCATGTAATGGAGAGAATATTTTCAGTTGTTAAAATGTGAAGCTTGGGAGTGTTCCATTTAAATTGCTTTCCACTCCACTTTTAATTCATGACCACATTCTCAACATTCTCAACTCATAATATCCATTTTGGTTGTTAACACAGGTCAACATCTGTATTCTTCTTTCCAAAGCTCAATTTCATTAAGCCTTTAAGCACAAAAAAAAAACCAGCAAAAAACTGGAAAATCGTGCTTAGCAAGAACAGGTGCAGCCAACACTCCATAAAGTTTACATTGATGCGACCGGTGAATAACTAGTTAATAACTTTGGGCACTGGCTGCTGGCTTGATTGGCTAGCCTGGATTCTTTATAAATAAACCAGCCAACGGGAAACATTGATATAACCTCACTTCAAAAATCCAATGTAATCTTTACAGAGAAAAGATTTTGAAATTATTTTTGTACATGTAATACAATGTATAAAATATAATCCAAACAGTTCACATGTACATGTACATATAGATGAATGGTAAGAGGGAACATTAGTAGCAATGAAATAATAGGAATGTGATAACCAGAGTAAGGATAAAAACTAATTATAGTGATAATAGCAATTATGTTTCAAATATCAAGGAGGTGCCTACATGTACATTGTGACTGGCCATAGTCATTCCATTTGTTATACACAGTAGTTCAGATGTGTCATTATATTGTACAAACACAAGTCATACACTATCAATCAAAGTGGAATCAAATAAAGGACAGAAAAATAGGTGCATGTAGGCATAGAGGTCCTTGCTTTATGATGTAGGTTGGCCAATTTTTTATACAAATTTGAATGAATTGAAAAAATCCACTATTGACCCCTTGCACACGCGTCACACGCGACGACTGATCCGCGCTCGCCATGTTGGTGGGCAAGTTAGGTTTACGTATATTAATGCTGCGTCGCCTAAAACGCACACTTTCACTGCATATCGCACATCATAGAGTTATATATATAAAAACGTACAGTGAAATTGCCCACCAGTATGGCGCATTCAAGTTTTTTTTTATGATGACGTCAGGTGAAATGGGCCAAAAAGACTACATGGTATGTTCACTCACATCATGAAACACTTTTACCGCTATGTGGTTTTAGTTGCAACCAAAAATTATTTGGAAAAGCTGCCAACAAATTGAAAGTGTTCCCATTCATTGTGTATTTGGTCATATTTCATTCCTGGGGAAGCTTACACACAGGTACTAAAATATCTCTTTTGTAAAGAATATTCAGAGAAAACCAACAGTTAATGAAGACATCCCGAGTGCTGGAAACATTTTTCATTTCACAGACCTGATGTCAGTAAAAACACGTAGGCCTACATGTCAAAGATTTTAGTTCAACTTACCTTTTGAATCTCTGGATCCTGTGTATTTATGAGTTTGGGTAAAACGGCAATAAACAGAAGTGGGAGAACCATCATGAGTACCTAATGTAGAGACAGACAATAAAAAGGAACAGGTGGAAATCATGATATCAATTAAAAATGGGCTTTCACTGGCATGGTAAGATTCACACACGCCAAAAAAAAGGGTGTCCATTCAGTCATCAAACTTCATTACTGCTAAAGTGATGTTCAGTTTTGAAATGGCACTAAAATAACAAGAGAAAAAAAAGACTCATCAATTTTAGCATCATCATCAATAATGTCCCCCCACCCTACTCTTCAAGCAAAATCAGTTTTTATCTTACCATTGGGTTTTTAAGCATGTCAGTTATCCTGAATTCTTCACGTTTCTGAAAGTACGAAGCATGTTGTTTAGATTTGAACCTCATCGGGTATGGGACAGTGACTACTGCATTACTCTGCACATGGTTGACCTTCCGAGCTCGCATCTTGCCCTTGGCTGTGATGTCCACTCTAGCCGGCTCAAAGATGTATGTTGGGTTGGCAACCTCAACGACATAAGATCCAGATGGAACACCACTCACCTTGAATGTGCCATCGGCTCTGAAAATAAAAACAATTTTCAAAGTTTAAGTTATTGTGTCAGCCATGGTATTTGTGATAGTGTCAAAACAGTTTTGTTTTGTAACCAGTTTCTTGACTGTGATAATATTATTACTCTAGGTCGGCTACTCGGATCGTTTTGACAATACTTTCGTTTCATACTTTACCAATAAGATCTGAGGGTCGTCCGAGAGTGTCAGGGTAATCCTATTTCTTGTAATACGTTTTTATGTCCATTAAGTCACCTGGGGTCGATTTCACAAAGAAACTCACATGGCCCCGGCCGCGAATCGAACCAGGGTCACCTTGGAGAGAGGCGAGCGCTTTACGCGCAAGCCAACCATGCCACCATATAGTGTTACTAATCTCATGTAGGCCTAACAAAACTTCAATTCAAAATTTAATGCCCAACCCCAACCAAGCCAAACAAAACTTCATTCAAAAGCAAAACGTTTGTTTATGAAAATTTGTTTTGCCCTTTCCTTCCCCTTTTCTCATTCTCCGCCCCTTAATCCTGTAATTTGCGACTAACTGCAAAAAACGGATCAGCACCAGACTTTAATATACGGATCAGCACCAGACTATAATATATCTCCAGGGATTAATTCAACACTATCACTTTATATCAGTATCAGTATCACCCTCCCCAACAACTTTGTTCCAGTTTGAGGTTTTCTTACGCCAATTCCAGTTCACACAAAATTCTACGGTCGACGCTCCTTCAAATATGCTTCTCCTAGCCTAGAGTAGACTATGGAACAAGATCTTCCCAACAAAATATCAATTCAAAGACTGTGCCACACACTAAAAACATTATAATAAATTAAATCTACTAAACTTAAAACCCATCTTTTCAATCACAAAATCACAGAAGCGCTGAGATACTTTATTTTGTAATATTATGCGCTATATAAGAACTGTTTTAGTGTTTAAGGAAAAGTTTCCGTATGGCATGTATGGCGCCACCACTTTTTCACTCGATATGAACATGGAGGAATAAATTCCTCCATGATGATATGAAATAGTATCTAATTTACCTCAATGAGATATCCATTTTTGTAAAAATGAGTAAAAAGGTGGTGGCGCCATACGGAAAGTTATCCACTGTTTATTAGTGTTATTAAACTTACCTAAGAAATCCTACATACTGGCCGCCATCAACCAGTATCCTCGTATGTGGGATCCAGTCGCTTGCTTTAACGCCAGTCACCAACACTTTACCTTCCACAACGAATGTGTCGTTCAACTTGCCCTCTTCGAGTTCCTCCGTGAAACAAGGCGAAGCCCACACAGTGAGCGCAATTAAAATAGTCCAAATCATTGTCTCAGATCATGAACTCATTGACTAGGTTGTTTGGGGGCAAATTCTTGATGAAATTTGCTGGAAACGATAATTTTTACGGTAGATAACAAAAAAGTAGGCCTACGATGATTTCACACAAATTCACAAAACCTTCAATGCATTTCCTATATCCTGACGTCGATAAGGCAGTGTATACACTGTTTTTTCCGCATTTTTGGTTACCTGACTATTTTTCGAAGGCCAGAAAAAAAAATCCTCATAATGTTCTATTGAGGGCGCGCTTCCGCTGATTGCAGCGAATACCCAACGGCCGAACATTTCCCATGTCATTCATGACAATTCACTTTTTGTTATAGCTTGTTAACAAATGCCGAATGTATTAAAGGAACACGTTGCCTTGGATCGGACGAGTTGGTCAAAACAAAAGCGTTTGTAACCGGTTTTTATAAAATGCATATGGTTGGAAAGATGTTTTAAAAGTAGAATACAATGATCCACACAAGTTTGCCTCGAAATTGCGTGGTTTTCCTTCTACTGTGCGAACTAACATGGTCGGCCATTTATGGGAGTCAAAATTTTGACCCCCATAAATGGCCGACGTGTTAGTCGACGAGGTAAAAGGAAAACCACGCAATTTCGAGGCATGTTTGTGTGGATCATTGTATTCTACTTTTACAACATCTTTCTACCCATATGCATTTTATAAAAAACGGTTACAAACGCTTTTCAAAGACCAACTCGACCGATCCAAGGCAACGTGTTCCTTTAAGGGCGTTTATTTACTGCAAGGACGGTTTTGCACGGGGTGGACACAACTGCACATGCAAATGTGTCCGGGCGGACACTATTGCAAATGCAAAACCGTCCGGCGGACACGATTGCATAAGCAATAATGTCCTCCGGATAGTATTGCATAGAGGACATAATTGCATGCGGCACTGGTGTGTGGCAGGGAGATTCTGTACCCCAGAGATTCTGTCCTTGTCTTGTCTTATCTTGCCTTTACTGCACAAACCGCCGCCAATGGGCTTTAAAAACGTGCAGACCCTTGTGCATGCATGCTCCTACTCAAATTTTCTATTTTCAAGGAGGGACTTAAAATTATAGGAGTCAGGGGGCTGATTTGACTTGTGGCGCCGGGAATTGAGTTCCAGATAGTGTGTATGGAGTATCAGTCCTTGTTTGATGAGATGGTGTTTAGATGAGTTGTCCGTTGGTTGCGGCATGGAGGTTCCATGTTGCAGCGAAGAATACTAATGTTGGATGGAGTTATCATGGAGTTAGTTTCTGCGTCTTTGAAATGCACCCCTCCCCCCCAATACGGCAAACTGTGTACAAACTTCTGGTAGCTCCTCCTAGCTCCAAGCCTATGTCCCATTACTGGAATGGGAACAAAATCTCCGGGGGACAGAATTCCCTGGAAACCGGAGACGTTATGCCCCCCGACCCGCACTGATACAGCAAACTGCGTATACTACTTATGATAGCGCCCTCTTTTGAATCCCCCGGGCTAGTTGGAGGACAGAGTTCCTGCAGACAGAATTACCTGAAAGTGAGATACCGGTGCCGCATGCAATACTATCCGGAAGACATCATTGCATGTGCAATTATGTCCACTGGATACGTAGTGCATGCTTGCTCGCTTACGCGCGCACATATATACATGCACAGATTAGTCATGTTACATGTCCACCGGACGGTTTTTGCATAGCCCCGGACACGATTGCATCATGGCGGACACAATTGCGTGTGACACCGGCCATGATCTAGGGACTACTCGGAGTGACGCCAGTAAACATACCAAAATAAAGTAGGACACCACTGCGTGTTTCACCACGCCAGTAGACGACAATAATATCCTGGCGAGGTAGTGTCGTTGGGTGTAGTTGTATAATCATTTAAAATAAACAAATGACACCAGTTTGGTGGAACCCGTGTGCCATAATGTGTTATATTTTATTATTTTCTGAGTCCTCTTGTGTAGGGGAACTTTGGATATTTCACAGCGATCGAAGCTTCGCAGGGCGTCGATATTGGACAAGGGGAATGGGCGCGTCGTTCACGTTAATAAAATAAAGAAAAAAATAGTTGGTGGGCAAATTCTCCGGTCCAGTTTGAGTTCATTTTGAGAAAACAAGAATTTATGGCAAATGAACTAACAGTTGAATCTGTGGTTTATTATTTTCTTGTTACAAAATACAACCAGAATGTATTATCACCAAACCCCAAAATACTTTTAAACCTATCTCATAAAGAAGAAAACAAAAATGCAAGAAAACAGCTACTTGCATTTCGGAACGCCGACAAGGAAAGCATAAAATACACTGGACACCATTGGTAATTGTCGAAGACCATTCTTCTCACTTGTGTAGCTCAACAAATGCTTAAAATAACAAACCTGTGAAAATTTGAGCTCGCTCAATGTTCGTCGAAGTTGCGAGGTAATAATGTAAGAAAAACACCCTTGTCACACGAATTTGTGTGCTTGATTTCGAGACCTCAAAATCTAATTCTGAGAGAGGTCTCGAAATCCGAAAGTTACTTCTCTCTCAAAAACTACGGTACTTCGGAGGGAGCTGTTTCCTACAATGTTTTATACCATCAACGGCTCCTCATTACTCGTTACCAAGTAAGGTTTTACGCTAATAATTATTTTGAGTAATTACCAATAGTGTCCACTGCCTTTAACACAAGAAAACTATACGCTCATCTTGCCCGCCATATTCGTTGGCTGAGACCACAACGTCAAACTGGACACCTTTGGTATTGTCTTCTCACTTATATCTAAACATAATATTATGCATAAAATAACAAACCTGTGAAAAGATGCGAAAAAATAACAGAAGAAGAAACGAGTTGTGTGCTTTCTGATGCTTGAATTCGAGATCTGTTATATAGCTTTGTTCAAAACTTCTCTCAAGACTCACCAAGGACTTCATAACTTTTCCCGTTAAATTTGTCAATGCGCCATGAACATCTTTAGATGGATACCGGCGCATTATACATGCCCATTAGTATTATTATTATTATTATTATATTATTATTATTATTATTATTATTATTATTATTATTATTATTATTATCTCAGCTTTTTTAGTGAGAAATTACTTCTTTCACAAAAACTTAAAACAACGCTTCTTCAGAGGGCGCCGTTTCTCACAATGTTTTATCAACACAAGTAAGTTTGTATGCTATACAATTATTTTGAGTAATTACCAATAGTGTCCGTGGGGGAATTATTCCAACATAGACCTATTCCCGATGAATTATTACAAACATGCATCTTAAAGGGTTCGTATGTTTAAAATATGAATCAGAAAATTAATGGCAACAAAACAGTTACACATCGTTAGAGGTTGAGCAGTTTTTGCTGAATTCTGAGTTTACTTCGAGGTACTACAGTTGTGTAAACAGCTCCGTATCCCCCAAATTTAAAACAAGAAGCGTTGTCGCTCTGTGAACGTTAATATCTTCCCGGTGTCGCCGTTTTTATAACCGTTCGAACACCACCCTCTATCTATTTGACCTTGATAATTGGCACCATGGCTTTCTCGCAGTCCTCGCCCTTCATGTACTCAATCCAGCGCGTTTCAAGAACTTCCCACAAACCCTTTTTAGTCAGTTCCTCTATGGCTGCGTCCAACTTGTCTTTGAAAACAACCAGTCCCTTTTCAGTAACAGTAAGTATGATGAAACCACCTGGCATGGACACAAAATTATGAACTGTTATAGTTAAACTACCTCCATTGCCAACCTAAGTAGCAATACTGTGTTTGCTGGACAAAGACAAGAGCATGTTTATACTTCATAATGAACAAACAACGCCAGTTTGTCAGTAGGTTCTGTTCCCGGTACACGAGTCAAAGTCTAGTTAAACAATACTTAGATCTCACAGGATTTTGCACTAATGGGACAACTTTCCATTGACTCTTTAAGTGTTATCCTATGGAGAGTCAAGCCCCCATCGAATTATCCCCGCTCCCCTAAACAAGCCTTAAGGCCCTGTCACACCATGGCGTATCGCCTGAACGTATGCCAACGTGTGCACAAAATAGTTCGAAAAAAGTCCAAGAACGTCCAACTTCCCAACGAATTGCATCGAAAAAGTCGACATCGGTGTTGCAAAGGACGTATCTATAGCGTATCCTTAGCGTATTGAACGTATACATAGCGTATTCCTAACGCACGGATAGCGTTTTACTAACTAATAACAAAGTTATAACAGCGTATGACAGCGTATGCTAGCGTATGAGTAACGTATGCCTAAAGCCAAATCAGTGAGATATAAACGAAATATTGTTCGTGAATTTGTTAAGTGGTAATACCCAAGTTGAAGCAGTCACCGACGTACATCAACGTATACCAACCTACGAGTAACGTCCCTCTAACATATGCCAGCGTATGTCAACGTTTGTCAACGTATGTCTAACGTACCATGAACTTACGGGGAACTTATGCAGAACGTATGAAGCACACGTTCAGTACGCCGATAGATTTTTGAACATGCTCAAAAAAAATTCGCAGGCTCGACGTGTTCAAAATTTTAACAGCAGCGTATCACAGCGTGCTCTTAACGTAAACGACGTATCCCAAACTTACCCCAAACTTATATCAGCGTACGCCAACGTATTTTTGATTTTTCGCATATGTTGGCTTACGTTCAGGCGATACGCCATGGTGTGACAGGGCCTTTACATTGGTATAATCTGCATACTACAGGGTAAGTGCCCAAACAAAACATTAAGTAGGCCGACGGTCTGTAAAGTTCAATTGAACAAAACACTGTTTTTTTTTTTTTTTTTTTTATTTGTTTGTGTATTTTGTAAACATAATTTTTATGGCTCTCACCTGGTTTAGTTATTCTAATGAGCTCCGGTAGACAAGATTCCGTCGCGTGACCTGGCACTCCCAGCGTTCCAGACATTACGACAACGTCATAGAAACCTGGGCAAAGAAATAATATTATGCTATGTGTACCGTCTATGGACCATTATTATACGAGCAAATAAAAAATTGAAACGGAATTGAAACCTTGTCTGGAATAAATAACACGTACACGTCAATATTTACAGCACTGTTGGCTGATACAAAATTTGTCGTCAAAATGGACAGCAAGAAATAACTTATGAATATTATTAGGAAACGAAGTTGGATGGCGAGCCTTTGGGAGATTTAGTACTGCTCTTGTATTGGAGTCTAATAAGTTCAACTGACCGTCTTGTATTTGGGTCCGATGTTCATCCAGAGTTTCACATATAAAGTTGGTGTAGACATCCAGTGTCTTACTTTGGTCAATTGAAGGCTTAGATGGATCCAAGGCATCGATGTTAATAAAGCCATGTTTCTTCATCTGTTTAGTAACGAATTCAAATGTTTCGTTACTGGAAGTGTGTTAGAAAAGCTTTGGTTATGGTAGTATGGATATTGATAGATTTGCAACAACTTGCCATTAGAAGCCATTTCGGTAAAAAAAAAACCCACAAAAAACACCCTTTTTGTCACTTTGTATGTCTATCTTCCTGTTTCCCTATTTTAATTTCCATTGAAATTCCCGTTGGCGTTGATAATGATAATCTTATCCGGTTTAAAATGGGTAGGCCTACTCGCCCATTTAAACCTGCGTTATCAAGTATAGTATGTTCGCCGTTGAATACAATATCCTCGGTGAGGTCCCGTTTCGATCAGTATGCTCTGATCGTCTACAGGGGAATGCTATAAACTATGTTACTGAGATGCTGCTTGCAAAAGAAATAGTCAGATGGTGTTACTGTTGTTGCAAATTACTTCCACCATGCAAAGTTTAAATACATTTGAATACAATCTAATCGTTATTTAAACCCCCGGTATTACTATCCTTTCAGACCCAAATCTTACCTCTTCTCCAACCATTCCGACTCCCGATGCAGCGTCCAAGATCCGCGCTGTCTTGTCAATGATGACGTCAGAAACTACGTCAGCAAAGTTGGAGTGACCAACGTAACCGTATTTGAGCGCTGCCTGGATATGTTAACAAACACTTTCAGTTCAATATTGTTTCCCACAGAGTATTTTTCTCTCAAGAGTTTTTATATCTCTGGATTTTCACTCACATGAATAAAGTAATGTGCTATGCTAATAAAGTAACATTATTCATCGTGTATTATAATGTTTATACAATCATAATAAGATAAAAATACTCATCAGCACCCGTATTTATCTCGTTGGTTCTTATAGCTCAAGTTTTTAAAGTCTAAAATCCTTAAACTCTTTATCAGAGAAGTTAAAACACTTTGTCAATGACCGCAGCAGCAGCAACAATAACATCAGCAGCAGCAACAACATCAGCAGCAGCAGCAGCAGCAGCAGCAAACAGCAGCAGCAGCAGCAACAACAACATCATCAGCAGCAACAACATCAGCAGCAGCAGCAGCAAACAGCAGCATCAGCAGCAGCAGAAGCAACAACAACATCAGCAACAACAACAACAACATCAGCAGCAGCAGCAACAACAACAGCAGCAGCAGCAACAGCAGCAGAAATGTAATAGTTATTTAGAGCAGCAAAAACAACATCAGCAGCAGCATCAAACAGCAGAAGCAGCAGCAGCAGCAGCAGTAGCAGCAACAACAGCAACAGCAGCAACAACAACATTATCAGTAGCGGCAGCAGCAGCAAACAGCAGCAACAGCAGAGTAGCAGCAGCAACAGCAGCAGCAGCAACAACAACAACAGAGTAGCAGCAGCAGGAGTAGCAGCAGCGGTAGCAGCAGCAGAACAATTTGAAATTTTGAACTATGGCTCATTTCACGTAAATGCCTCAGATTGTTTTTTTTTAAAGTAAATTATGATTCTGACTTAACCTGATCTTACCTGCTTGTAATGAACGGCAAAGTCATCATACAACTCCCGAATCTCGTCATTTCCTTTGTTGGCTTCCCAAACCTTTTGCCGCAAATAGCGGAAGTCCTCTTTCGCACAGTTTTCCCATCCAGGTTTTGTCCCTTTATACTTATCCTCGTCAATTTTATCTCCCATGGTGTTTCGAATCTTAATTATAAAATCAGAGAGACAGCACATGAACAATAAATACCTGCTTAATCAAACAACGAGCGGGGTATTATGTTCACCTCTGTCAGCGGTAAATCGAATTATGTAGGTTTTCTTGGTCAATTTCGGAAAATGAGCAGCCAAATTTCATTTCTGTGCGTTCGAATTAAAGCTAAATTGGCTGCCCGTTTTCCGAAATTGACCGAGAAAAAATATATTATTGAACTATAGGCTTTCTCGGTCAATTTCGGAAAATGAGCCGCAAATTTAAGCACCAAGCTATTCGCACAAAATCGAATGGTACTTAAAAGGGTCAGTCGATTTACTGAAAAGACTATAGTCAAATGTACTTTTACGTCATTCGATTTAACAACATAATAATTAAATTTAACAAATTCATCGAAGCTGCATTCAAATTCGCAGGACTTTTTTCGAGCCGTGCGTTTAGTCATTCAATTTCATTTCGGGGCAGTCAATTCTGGAAATTGTGAAATCTTAAAAACGCTTGGTTAACCTTTCGTTTCCTAACGAATGTTTAAGGCATGCGGTTAAGAATTTGGCACTCTTGAACATAATATGCCAAGATGTCTGGCACACCAACAGATTGATGGTTGGCGAATAATTTACCCCCCCCCCCCAAAAAAAAAAAAAAAAAAAAAAAACAACTCTGAGAAATTGATTGCCTCTTTACGAAATTGAAAACGCTTAAATCAGCAAAATCTCTAGTCGAACCAGCTTTGCTAAATTGAATGATGAATTGTGTGTCATGAAAAAGAATGAGTTGTGCTAGGAACTCGAATGCCTCAAAACGAAATTGAAAGACCGAAAAAATGCATGAAAATGACTGCTCATTTTCCGAATTTGACAGAGAAAACCCATATTAAAAGATAACGAAACATCAAAGCAAGTAATGACAATGATAACGGTTATAATGGTAATATAACGGTATGGTAATATAATGGTATGATAATGATAATGGTAACGGTGTCGAGTGATTGTTTGTACTGTAAATAATGTTCATTGATTTTATGGTGAGTTGGCGTAGCATCGGTTGCCAAACAAACTTTGTAAACGGTGAAAGTAAATTTGAGAAGGGCTGATCACCCGGAGGGCTACTATTATTATTGTCGACATATATGGATTGGCAACCAAAAAACAGTGAATTAAAGAAAGATTCAGTAGAAAAAAAGATATAAACCCAGAGGATGGCACAATAGTAACATGAAGAACAGCGAGAAGTAGAAACGAATGACACTACCTACTTTATAACAAGGCGTCCAAATCGTTCGTATCTGGTTGTACCTCCACTGCACAGGGTTTCGGTTGCAGTTGTGGCATTTGTAAAAAAAAAACTATTATTGCAATTGTAGGTGTCGTACCTGGTGCGCACAGACTGGACTGACCTTTCCGCAAACACCCATTGCGCAAGAGCAAACTGAAGAATGAGGTGCATGCTGTTGTAGCCAGGGCACATTACTCAGCGCGTACATCGTGCGTATTGAGTATTTGCGATAACGTAGAGTCTCGAGCTTATTCAAACTTTCAGAACCATTGGTCATAATTAATAGCAACGCGCGGCACCCCGCTAGATGATGAAAGTCCTTTACGAAATTATTGCGAAATGTAATATGGTTACATATGTTATACGCCTCTTTTAATGGGTGTTATACACCTCTTTTAATATTTATGCATGACGTCATAATTCCAACCCAAAATGAGGCTATTGGCGCACGTCCGCAACTACTTGCTGCGCCCATAGCCCCGTTTTGGGTTAGATTGGATGACGACGTTCCTTATGCATACATGGTAAGAGAGGCGTATTCGGAAAGACAGTATAATTAGATTGGGAATTGTATTTAAAATGATTGAGGATCTTAAGCTCCAAAGATTCATAACATTTATATATATATATACTTTTATTAGGTGTTCGGGCAACAGCCCGAACAACTCTTTGTTGTTTGGTGTCCTTAATAGAAAATGGTCTGCTCTCAATTTAATTCTCATTCTTTGCCGTTTTCATATTTATCGGATGAAGATGAACGACAGAAAGCCCTCATTTGTTCTTATCCAAAAGGAAATAAATCATTATTTTGTAATGGAAAAAATGATCTTTGTTAAGAATAACAACTTAGATAAGTTCAATACCAAATGGGAGCCTTTTGTATTGCTATGTACCAACTAAATGCCTTGCATAATCATCAAACTTCCTGTTTTTGCAGTTTGCCATTTCTCTCTTAGTATCGTTCTATAAGCAGTTGGTTTTACCAGTAGTTTGTGTAGCTTTGTAAATTGAAGAAACTTGAATAAATTTCCCCCTCCAGGGGAAAAAAAAAAACAAAAAAAAAAAACTCTGTTTATCAGCGAAAAACTATGTTCATCGGCGAAAAACAGTGTTTCCGTGAAGAAAACTTGTTTTTCTCGAAAAACAGTGTTAATCGGTCGAAAAACATAGTTTATCGGCGATAAACAGTGTTTATCGGCGATAAAGTGTTTATCGAATTATTGGGCATATGGGTTGCCACGCTCCAGTGCTCATCCATAAAGCGCCCCAGCTTCGTGTATAGTCTGCGTTCAAGGCGTTTTCAAAATACCTTTCCCCCTTTCAATAAGTTAGTCTCTTCTACAGTCATCAGTATTTAATAAGTTCATGTTTTCCTCAACCACATAAGCTATTTTGACAATCTTTACATCATATGAAAGAGCTTTACGTACTTCATACAAATGGATATGTTGGTGACCTTCTCTTGACCTTTTGACCTGTCTTAAGCGAGGTTATGAAATGAAAAGTTTGCTAGTTGCGCCATATAAGCACAAAATCGACCGTTAAGCAGCTCTATGGGGCCCTGCTCTAGCAGCGGTAAGAGATCTGCTCCAGCAGTGCAAACCTTGTAGGTTCGAATCCCACCCATTTTATAAAACACATTGGGTTAGGATTAAAGGGGTTAAGTTCTGATTTAAAAAACTAGATGTGTACACCGAACAATTAGTGTTTGTAAATATACAACCACTACATGTAAAGTTTTTCTTTATAAATCTTTTTCGAAAGAACCATATACCTGAAGGTACTCGTGTAGTGGTTAAGAAATTTCAGTTTTAGATGTGGTATAGGCAACCATTAAAGAGGGAAACCCAAAACAATCACGTAGGGTCTGAACAATCAATCCACACGATTCAAGCCTTCGCACCCTAGATTTTAACTGGGGTGCACTAAAAGTTCACATGCTAAAATGTTTTACCTTAGTTTGTATTTGTGAATTATTCATGTTTGGAGCATTATTAAGGGTTCCAACAGCCGGTGTGGAAATTGTTTTTTTCATTTATGAGCTAGCAACTATTAGTGCAACTTTTGACATAACAAACAATGTTAGCTCCCCATTATACTGTTTACATCTGTTTTCATAAATATAAAAGTCATTAAAAAAACTTAATAAGTTTTTTATTACTTTTATATTTATGAAAACAGATGTAAACAGTTAAATGGTGAGCTAACATTGTTGCAATAATAGCAGTAGCAGTAGCAGTAGCAGTAGCAGTAGCAGTAGCACCCAGATAACATTCATACATTGGGCCAACGTTGGTGTTTGATCGGCACCGTTGGCGTTGGTATTGTGTCAGCTTTTGGCGTTGGCCCCATGTTGGCACTAAGTCGCCACGATCGGCATTGGCACTATGTTTGGTTCTGACATTGGGCCAACGTTGGCTGTAAGTCGGCAGAATCACGTTGGGTTTACACTGGCGATTAATGTTGAGCCAACGTTGGTTTTTAGTAATTAAACAATATTCGGCATTGTGTTGGTATCCGACGTAGAACCAATGTTGGCTATAGGTCGGCATTACCACATTGGTTTTACGTTGGCACGCAATGTTGAGCTAACGTTGTTTATAAGTGGGACATCAATATTGGCATTGTGTTGGTTTTCGACGTAGGACCAATGTTGGCGCTAAGTCGGCATTACCACATTGATTTTACGTTGGCACTTAATGTCGAGCCGACGTTGGTTATTAGTGGGACATCAATATCGGCATTGTGGTGGTTTCTGACATAGGACCAATGTTGGCTCTAGGTCGGCATCAGTCATCAGTGAGTTTTTCTCACTGAATGGATTTCCATGGATAAACAAGAAATAAATAAATAAAATTGCATATTATAACCAATGTCGGTTCAATGCCGGCCCAATGGTGCGCCGTTTCAAAATCAGTAGGCCTATTGGCACAGAACAAGGTTTTTTTATACCATTATTTGCCAAAATGGTGTGCCACTTGGAAACCAGTGTTGGCCCAGAACAAGTTTTCTATACCATTTTGCCAAAATGGCTTGGCGCTAAAAAAAAAAACAGTAAACAGATGTCAGAAAGTAAAACTTTCATTATCAGACGAAAATTCAACCAGCATTTTAAAAAATGCAAATAGTATATCAAATATATTAAATTTAATTGAAATTACTTTGCAATAAAAAAGTCCATTACAATAAAGTGTAAAAAATTCCAACAAATTACATTACTTTGTCAGTTTGTAATTGTTTTCACAATCTTAAGCCATCTTGTGGCACAGCTTTGTCACCCTGCCTTGAAAATTCTGTAGATTGTTATAAGCTGGGATCCATGGGAGATCAGTGAGTTTTTCTCACTGAACGGATTTCCCTGGATAAACAAGAAATAAATAAATAAATAAATAAAATTGCATATTATGACCAATGTCGGTTCAATGCCGGCCCAATGGTGCGCCGTTACAAAATCAGTAGGCCTATTGGCACAGAACAGTTTTTTTTATACCATTATTTTTCCAAAATGGTGTGCCACTTGGAAACCAGTGTTGGCCCAGAACAAGTTTTCTATACCATTTTGCCAAAATGGCTTGGCGCTAAAAAAAAAACAGTAAACAGATGTCAGAAAGTAAAACTTTCATTATCAGACGAAAATTCAACCAGCATTTTAAAAATGCAAAAAGTATATCAAATATATTAAATTTAAATGAAATTACTTTGCAATAAAAAAGTCCATTACAATAAAAACAGCAGCAATGAATAAATTTGAATTAACAACAAACCATGAATGGAAAGTCTATGGATCCTGGACTATAAAGACAAAACATACAGTGCAGAAGGATGCATAGGCATGTATTATAGATTGTAGTCAGTTAAGAAAGTATTTAGTTATTCGTATTGTAAATCACAAGTAAATATTATAACTGATAAGTAGCTGTTCACAGAACCTAACTAGGCCTACTTGAAGTAACCATGAAGACAATTCAGTTCATGAACAGAAGTATAAACTCAAAGTCAATATTTTTGAATAATGATACGTTGGCTCAATGTTTAGCCAACATAAAGATTATTAGTGGGGCCAATGTTGGGCCAACTTTAACATTGGCCCAACGTTATGCCGATGAGCAAAAGTACATTGGGCCAATATTGGTGTAGAGGTAGAGGGGGGAGCCATGATGTGTCCTCCTCCTTCGTCCGCTTATTAGTTAAAATAAGGATGCGCTGACTCAAGTCTTAAGTGTTCCTACTGTTTATTCCTCGACTTCTTCCAATGAAGGAACAATATATGCACTAACACAGTAGTATGGTCTCAACACAAAATTAAAGAAACAGAAAAAAAACCCAAGCACCAGCCAGATGGAGATACTGAAGATAAATGAGAATACATATCATAAATAATCTGGAGGTACAGAGATATAAGAACATAGGCTATTATTACTCTACACGAGTATATGTACACACAAGTTGTGCTCTGTGTAATGGCGTCTGTTTCCATGTAACGCACAGCCCACACATAAACTTTACCCAACTTGACCTAGCACACATGGCGAGTGAACATACATGTATTAACATTACACTACCCATAGTCTTGAAGTCAAGACGGTAATTGTTAAGCGCGGTGTGTAGTTACAGCGCGGTGTAGCTGCGGGGACGATACACACACCCTCGATCCCAGTATGTGTGTGAGTCAGTCAGCTGCCTCGCGCTACCTACGACTGTTGCATGTGTAACATCGCACTGTGACTGTTGCATGAAAGGCAGACAAATAGGCAGCGCCTAACGGCTTGTCATCAAGTCTACACTACCCACTGTATACGTATACGTTGTGAACTTCACGTCACTGCCCAGCATAAAACTTATTTCTTCCCGCACAAAGTTCACATAAAGAACAACTACAAATATGAAAATGAGACTTACCACCAATCTCTATGTTGTTTAAACTCCCCTATTCATCTTATTGATGGACCCAAAAATCACAATAAAAAGCAAATATCGGCAACAAAGTCGGCAATCTTTCAAGGTAATAACCACTCTCCACATTAATCGCCAAGCAAGAGGCCTTCTCGGATCCCTGCCAAGAACCACTTAACCTCTCGTAAACACTACGCACTGAGAAACCCCCAATAAGCCAACTAATAATTAATCAAACTACTTTCTGTTGTCACCAAAACTTAATGGAGTTTCACATGGTATCAAAAATACACAAATTCTTGTTAATTCCATACCAAAACAATGTAAATGAGAATATGACATGAACTGTTTTGTATCGCGGAGGGACTCATCCTGAGAGTGATACAGCACTAGGCCCGCGAAACGTTACGTTAAAGGGACGCTGTATGTAAATACCTCAAAGGCCGTTTCCCCACAATTTCCCTACTTTAAAGATCAGTCGCCCTCGAACGATCCAATTTTTAAATACTTAATATATCTTCAAATCTCTCCTCACTGATTGCTTCTTTTTGAAACCTTTAGAAAAACAATCATAAATTTACATCATTAACTAAACTTTAACTTACATCAATACCACAAGTTTCAATTGGAAAGTATTATAACATTAGTCAACCTCACTTTACACAAGTAAAATCCAATCAAACACAGTATTTTTTTTTTTTTTTTTTTTGCGTTTTGTGTGTCTATTTACCATAGTTAACCATAGTTATCAAAACTTGTAACTCTTCAAAAAAGTAATGAGTTTCTCTACTCTCATTTGAGAGTGTAGACGTAAAACGGATATACGTGTAATCTTAAACTTTCTCAATAATCACCAAGAATTACTCAAAATACTCAACACTTCTTATATAAAACCTTCCCACAATTTCCCACTGCGAAACATGGAACAGAGAAGGTATATAGATATACAAAAATAAATATGTAAATAGAAAGGTAAAACATACCTTAAGAAAAATACTTAAGTCTATAAACGGAGCATGGTTATCAGTGTGTCAAGGTGTCTCGTGATATTAAATCAAAAGCAAACACTGAAAAACCACACTATGTAATTAACTAAACAACACAGCTTTAACCAAAATCAAAGAGAAGAATGTCTGAGGATGATTCCCCTCATCAGTGGGATATACTTCTTCATACCTTCTGCATTTAAATGACATAATGATCCTGGTCATTTATGTTTTTCCCTTTTTTTCTTTTCTTTCTGAACATCAGAAGTGAAACAAACTATTATCATACAAAACACGTGCAACTCAATGTATACATATATTGTGGTGACACTTAGGTCATGCCCTGTGAAATGTACAGGTAGCCACTTGTATAGAGTAGAGCATAGTTCTAAAATCTAAGTAATCGCGGCAGGATATTGCCCGCGTTTAGCAGTGAGTCGTTTGGAACGGCGTAGTCCATACAATGTTATACATTTTAATTGAGGTCTTTTTGGCCACGTTTCTGTTTAGACATTGTTATACATTTTAAGGTCAACCAGAGTTGATTCCACATACTATGACAATAAATGGTGATTCAAGACTCTCAAAGTTCTTACGTGAGGCAATCTTACCACTCTTACTACACTATACTCTTACTACTCTTTACTCTTACTACTCTTACTACTCAATTGGATATCACAAGGCAGGCAAAACTATACTTATCTCAACTACCCACAGATATGTGAATACAAGAACTATTTTTAGCTCAAAAATACAAGTTCAGTGATCTTTATACAATACAGATGTCACAAATCAGAGGAACTGGAGAATAAAATGGCTTTAAATAGCACTTAATATCAATCAATCACATTATTACTCATTAAACTGTATAAAGCCAACCAATGTCTAGCAAATCCTTTTGTTAGGAATAAAATGCTGACTAATCAAACATGCCTTTCAAACAGTATTTTAGGAGCAACGCCCGTCACTTAAAGTTCTTAGGGTCACAAAATATATGAATTGGAAATCATTAAAAATACACAACTTGATAACTTGCTAGATATTCATGCTGAACATAACCCGTCACTACACGTACTTAGGGTAACCATATACTCACATCGAAGTGTACATAAATGACTCCAAACCAATAAATATAGTGATTGATACATAACAACAATAGCACTTAAAATTCTCAAAAAAAACACTCTAAGATCACAATATGAACATGTTCCAGAAAGTCAATTATCTGTTTTTCCCCAGAAAGTTCACACTTCAAAATATAAAACTCACTTACTCAATTACCTCCTTGGGCACAATGTAGATATATTAGTGAAAAAGGTTCACTTTTGAACACAAATAGGCCTAAACAACTTGTAGAGGTGCTACTCGCATGTTCCGTCACCTATAGTGAACAGACAATCCTCTGCTATTTACACAAAATTTAAGTAATGGCATTTGGCCACAGACCCAAGATAAAATGTACAGTGGGTCTACTGATGGTCACCGCTACGGCCCAGACAGGTACATGAATATGAAAATAAATTGCAATCCCTAAATACAAGGGAGACTTCCCTACTTTTTCCTTCGCTTTGCCATCTGGCAAACAAAATGAGGGGCGGTTGAAGCTGACATGGTGGCTATCGTTAAAAACACTCACAGTAGGAGAAACAAAAACTCCTCCTGCCACCTCTACATAACAAAAACTAGCAGCTTCAAAAACAACTGGCTTAATATTAAGCGGCACAGCCTCCTCACAAAATACATCATTCACATGAGAAATAGAAGGGGAAAAATCAATCGGGTCAGGTGACTGCAATTTATCAGTGTCTGCATTCAAATTTTCAAGACACTTGAAAATATTAGAAAATCTAGCATCTAATGCAGCTTTGATGATATCGACCACATTTGTATTAATAGGACACTCATCTTCGTCTTCGTCTTCACGTAAAAAACTAGCAGAAGGAACTCACAATGGTTTCAGTTAAAGCACTGTTTGACTTTGAAACATTGTCTGGCACAGACATAGTTTGAATACTATTATTATCTTCTTCTTATTTCTATAAGCAATGTACATAAATTATGGCTTGTTGAAATACACTGAGGCCTAAATTATCGACCTTCAAAACAGTCTGCTCTTTATACAGACAAAAATACAAGTCCAAAAGATGTCTCACCTACACGGTAGACAAAAAGTACTATTGCATTTCACGAACTCTCAACTGACAATACACACAGTCTTAGAAAGACTTAAACAGTTATTAGTTTGCCGAGACAAGTAGTACACCATCACACAAGTGCAACAAGAAATATGCAGTTAGCTGAAAACTCACAGTTACAATATTATGTGTGCAACAAGAAAATTATTTGACTAAAACACACTTTATCCAAAGCACTGGCCTACAACTGGCTCCAAAATCATCTGTTTCTCAAAATAATGAATCTTAACAGACTCACACAGGACACAACTGCCTTTTAACTACAACAGATCTAGAAAGCTTGGATTTAAATTGTCAAATTACAAACAATTCTACAAACAGAATTTATACAATGAAAGTTGCACATCATAAAATGTTAACAAAATATATATTCATAGAAGAAGTCCTCTTGTCGATGCAGGGGGCAATTATTAGATGGCCATCACATCCATAAATCGCAACGAAAATGCGACATCGCTCACATTATATCAGTTCTCCACTACAATTGGAGAAAAAATCCAAAGTCTGGGTTTATATAATCCACGGCAACTTTGGAGCTTGGGGTCTGTGATTGATTATTCGGCGCATCCCATCCTCGTCGCCATTTTGTAGAGGTAGAGGGGGGAGCCATGATTTGTCCTCCTCCTTCGTCCGCTTATTAGTTAAAATAAGGATGCGCTGAATCAAGTCTTAAGTGTTCCTACTGTTTATTCCTCGACTTCTTCCAATGAAGGAACAATATATGCACTAACACAGTAGTATGGTCTCAACACAAAATTAAAGAAACAGAAACAAACCCCAAGCACCAGCCAGATGGAGATACTGAAGATAAATGAGAATAATACATATCATAAATAATCTGGAGGTACAGAGATATAAGAACATAGGCTATTATTACGCTACACGAGTAGTACACACAAGTTGTGCTCTGTGTAATGGCGTCTGTTTCCAGGTAACGCACAGCCCACACATAAACTTTACCCAACTTGACCTAGCACATCATGGCTCCCCCCTCTACTTCTACATTGGTAATCAACATTGGCCAAACATAAACCTTTTTATTGGTTCTATACGTTGGCCAATGTTTGCGTTGGGCCAACGTTGGCCCAATTTTAACATTGGCTCAACGTAACTCCTATTAGCAAAAGTATGTTGGTCCAACGTCGACAGCCAACGTTGGCCCAATGAAACTGTTCTGTTGGCAGAATGATGTTGGCTCAATGTTTGATTACGTTGGCCTGATATTGGTTCAATGTTTTAACATACATGGGCAAGACATTGACCCAATGTTGAGCCAATGTCTACGTTGGGCCAACGTTGGGCCAACTTTTACATTGGCCCAACATAAGACAGATGAGCAAAAGTACGTTGGGCCAATGTTGACAGCCAATGTTGGTCCATTGAAAGTGTTCCGTTGGCCCAACGTTGGTTCTATGTTGTGATGCTATCTGGGCCATACCTCAAGAAGTACACAGCCGATTTCAAATGGCCCCTTTTCAGTTATAGACTCTTTGGGCTTTAAAAAAATTACCACATGTTGACCTTTACTTCCGGGTCAACCGGAAGTGGGACCATATTTTAAGAACTACACAACTGGTTTCAAACTTTTTTTGTTATATATACTCATATGGCATTGAAAATTAGCCTTAGGTAACCTTTGACCCCATGTTGACATTTACTGAATCCGTGTCAACCAAAAGTGGGACCATTATCTCAAGATCTACACGACCGATTTTAAAAATTATTCAGCTTCTAAGGCTTATAATATACTCCTAAGGCTTTGCAGTTTAGCCTTTGGTAACCGTGACCCCCATCTTGACCTTTACTTACATGTCAATAATAACAACCGTATTTCTATAGCGCCTAACACCTCCAAAAGAAAGTCTCTAAGCGCTCAGAGGAAAATAAAAGAATAATTAAAGGCAGTGGACACTATTGGTAATTACTCAAAATAATTACCATCATAAAACCTTTCTTGATTACAAGTAATGGGGTGGTCAACCGAAAGTGGACACCATATCAAGAACTACAACAATTTTGAATTTTTTTCTCAATTATAGACTCCTTGATCATCGAAGCACATAATCCAAGCAAAATAACACGAAACAGCTTTGTGTTTGTTCAAAAACACCTAATGTCCGGTTTATTATTATAATAATACCGTCTTCAGGCGCTGATGGTGATCAAAACTAAAGGATAAAAAGGTTGATGTCGCCACAACCACCCACTTAAATTCAACGAACCAATCTACGAACAAACAAACTAAACTGCGCCAATAAAGTATCTAAACACTTACAAATAGTCAGATTTATCGGAACCTGAATTAGTATGCCAAAGAATAATTATTCATTTCTATTCACCGTTAATTTCTGCACATTTTGACACATCTTATGTTGCGCTACGATGTTGTTGGGTGGATTTATGGGCACTTGAGTGGCTTAAGGTCGAATTTCAAAAGTTGCAAAAGCCCCTATTCACCCCAATTCCAGAAGGGAACTCACACAAGCCTCACACACAGACAAAATCAAGACAAAAGACACAAACTCGTTTCGTTTACTTGACCATGAAATTTATGGCCGTATCTTTAACTCTAAAACTGCTGATATCCTGTCCTCAATACTTGGTGTGTCCTCCATCACTGTTAACGGCAAGGAGTCGTCTTCTCATACTCCAAACGAGACATCTGATCTGTCCCTGGTCAATCCCCTGCCATTTCCTGATCAGGATGCGTCGCAATCCCTCGAGAGTGGTGTCAGGCTTGATGGACTTGTTCACTTTCTTCTGCTGCAGAAGTCACACTCGGGCGGCCACTCCTTGGCAGGTTGTCCACATTTCCCTGAGCTTGGTAGCCATTCCACCATTTTACTGACCGTCGCTGGTGACGTTCCAAGATCCGTCCTCTTTCCTGTTTGGTCAGTTGAGCCATCTTTCCTGTTATCTTGAAACACCTTTCCCTGTCTAACCATAATCAGGGATTCTGGCTCTTAACCCATTTTGTTGTATACCTCCCATCTTTGACCCCTTTGCTTGGTTACTGACAATTATTGCTGATGTTCATCGCAACCGATTTATCCAAAACGCGACAAACAAATCATTTATTAAGGGCGGGCAAAAGAAACGCTGATCTTACTCGTCACAATACAACGATTTAGCTTGAATGGGGGCTTTTGCAACTTTTGAAATTCGACCTTAAGCCACTCAAGTGTCCATAAATCCACTAAACAACATCGTAGCGCAACACAAGATGTGTCAAAGTGTGCAGAAATTAACGGTGAATAGAAATGAATAATTATTTTTTGGCATACTATTTCAGGTTCCGATATATCTGACCATTTGTAAGTGTTTAGATACTTTATTGGCGCAGTTTATTTTACAAGGATATCCATTATATAGATTTATTGTTGCAAAAAATGATGTGTCAGCTCTGGAATTGTTGTGTGTTTTTGCTAGTTTCCTCTCCCCTTTTCTAAAGACACTGTACACGTTTGGTAATTGTCAAAGACAAGAGTTCTCACTTGTTGTATCCCATCATAACCATAAATAACACGCCTGTGAAAATTTGGGATCAATTGGTCATCGAAGTTGCTAGAAAATGATGAAAGAAAAACACCCTTGTTGGACGAACTTGTGTGCTTTCAGATAGGAATGAAAGACTTCTAGCTAGAAGTCTTTTATTATTTTAGTGGGAAACTACCTCTTTCTCAAAAACTACGTTACTTCAGAGCGAGTCGTTTCCCACAATGTTTTATACTACCAACAGCTCTCCAATGCTTGCTACAAAGTCAGTTTTTAAGTTAAAATCTGTTTTGAGTAATTACCAAACGTGTACCTTCCCTTTAAATAGATTTATCAGGAGGATCCATTAAAACTTTAGTGCCAGTTGAAGCTGCTATTTTATGTATAGTGGTGAAACAATGCTGAACAAATTTGTTTCATCCACAAATTGAAATTATGAAAATGAACGTCTTTACTGAATACTCAGTTTATTGGAAATAGAACGGATCACAAAACTAAATTTTAACGTTGAAGCGCCCCTATAAAGTGTTGTTCTTAAATAGTATTTGTTGTTGTGTGGTGTTTTTTTTTCGTTTTTTTCTACAGGCGTGTTTCTTAACCCCATATAATTATGCTGTTCTTGGCTGGGATGCCACTGTTCTTCCTCGAGACGGCGTTTGGCCAGTATGCCACAGCCAGGGTCCAGTCACAATATGGAAAGCTTGTCCGCTCTTTACAGGTAAACACTTGTTTCTCCTCAGTCGATTTATTCTTTTTCTTCTATTCATTCATTATTTTGCTCATCTAGTTTCCCTCCTGATCATGTTCTGTTAGTTGTTTTTGTATAATTACTGCATGTGTGCTTTTTTATTCAATACTTACTGTGTTCATTATTATCTGGATTGGTTCTTTTTTTGTCTTCTTCACTAATGCACGTAATTTTCCAATAAACATCTTTTGTCACATCTGTATCACTTCAGGCAATGGCGTAATAAATTGGGTGCAATTTATTATGAATGTTTGTTTCATACTTAGATTTAGTGACGGAGGTTCATTGTGTTTTTCACAATGAGCATGTTCCTAGAAATGTATAACAGCTGGCCTTGATCTAAAATAGTACAGCTCACATTAGTTATTGGAAATAGACATTCAAGTTTGAGATTTAATCTCTTTAATTAAAGTCACCTGGAAATAGAATTTGTTTTCTTTCAAACATAAGAGTATATGCTTACGAACAATAAAACAAATTTTTTAGTAATTGTTTGTCACGATTTATATGTTTAAAAAATATATAAAGTTGTTTGGGGGCTTACTCCGCCTACCCCTTTTGTGACGCCATTCAAGGCAGACTTTGCCTGCAATGCGTATAGTAAACACACGTGCAAAGTACATGTACGTCTAAGTCGTGAGTTGGTACATTTCAAAAAGTGTTTTTTCTGCATTCAGCAGCAATACACCTGGTCGCCATTGCCGGAAAAAAAAGAAAAAAAGTCTGCCTCGATTGACGTCACGAACAGTGCCCTCTCGGGTCGGGGTCTACTCTTAAATTTGTAAATAACATAAGAACTGATTTTTTAAAACCTTAGTTAACTGTTTATTCACATTCAACTCATCAAAACACATATATTAGTGACAAAAGCTTTATTTTGAAAAAATACCACTTCCAGGTGACTTTAAAGAAAGCCATACAATTAAATTGTCATGTTGTTTTAGTTTTTCCCTTTCAAACCCTTACAGTTCCTATAGTCCTTTTGCTATCAGGTGACCCCAATCCACCAATATCCTCCTCTAATATGTCACACTTCACCAAAGGTTTGCATGCTTAAAGGCAATGGACACTATTAGTAATTACTCAAAATAATTATTATCATAAAACCTTAATGTGAGAAACGGCTCCCTCTGAAGTGACGTAGTTTTTGAGAAAGAAGTAATATACCATGAATTTGATTTCGAGACCTCAGATTTAGATTTTGAGGTCTCGAAATCAAGCATCTGAAAGCACACATCTTCGTGTGACAAGGGTGTTTTTTCTTTCATTAATATCTCGCAACTTCGATTACCGATTGAGCTCAAATTTTCACAGATTTGTTATTTTATGCATCTGTTGAGATACAACAAGTGAGAAGACTGGTCTTTGACAACTACCAATAGTGTCCAGTGTCTTTAACCCAGTGCTAAACAATTGTTATATTGGGCCTAAAACCAATGATAGGCAATAATTGTTGATACTTTGGGCCTACCCCTATCTTAATCATTCACTTTGATAACAAAGAGTACAAGATTTGGGAGGGGTCAAAGTTACCTACTCTATGCTCCTTGCTTTCAATTCCTCATCAAGTGGGATTCGAACCTGAGACCCGCCCATTATAGACCAGTTGTCTCAACCCGTCGTTCTCACACAAAGAAGCAAGACATTACTCGAGTCTAGCTCTGAGTTAAGTTCATCACTGCGTACTGAGTTTTGCGTCATTCCTAACGCAACCAACAAACTTCTCAATTTGATCTTATCCAGTGTCTATCCAGATAATACTGCTTAAAAAAAATTCTGCTAAGCAAAAGTTAGCAGGATACCTGTCACAAATGGTACACATTTGAAATGTATTTTTGGTTGGTAACCTTACTCTGGTAAGTATGATTTATCTTCTATACTGAGCTGCTTTCTCCTGCAGAAGTAGCATGGTAGTCGTCTATTACAACATCATCATGGCGTGGACAAGTTACCTTGGAAGACATGCGACAATGAGTGGAACTCAGACGACTGTGGATATGCATTGCCACCAAATGGTTCTGTGATGAATGGCACGTGGATCAATCAGACGATGGTGGGAGTCATAAATATTAGTGTGCCAGAAATCAAGAGAATAACACCGGCACAGGAATACTGGAGGTGAACTTTCTTTTTTGTTTCTAAAGAGTTTGGATACTACTACACAAAATTAGAATGCCACATATTTACATTGAAGACAGCAAAGATCCGTCTTCTCACATGGTGTATCTCAACATATGCACAAAGTAACAAACCTGTTTAAATTTGAACCCAATTGGTCGTCGAAGTTGCGAGATAATATTGTTTGTGTACTTTCAGATATTGATTTCGCGTGAGGTCGCGAAATCAATTTAAATAATTTACTGAGAAATTACTTATTTCTCAAAAAACTATACGTTTCTTCAGAGGAAGCCGTTTTTCACAATGTTTAACACTACCATTGCTCGTTACCAAGTAAGTTTCTATGCTAACCATTATTTTGAGTAATTACCAATAGTTTCCAGTGCCTTTGAATGAGGGTGTATACACTCTAGGTAAGTACTCCAATTAACTACTATACAAGCTTTCTTGGTAAATAGCTCTGAAAACTGTTGATATTATAGAACATTAGTAGAAACGACAATGAAGTAGTGTGGTTTTAGAGCAGGCGATTTTTGTTCTTCTTTTATTATTCTCTAGCAACTTTTGTGACCAATTTATCCCAAATGTTCACAGGTTTGTTATGTTATATGTTGGGAAACACCAAGTGAGGATACTGGGCTTTGTCAGTTACCAAAAATATCCCCTGCATTTGGCAGAAGTTTATGCCTCCCTCCAGAATAGCGCCCTCTTTTGAATCCCCCAGGCTATGTTGGAGGACAGAGTCCTCTGCGGACAGAATAAATTAGCGAGTAGAAAGTGAGATACCTGTGTCGCATGCAATTATGCCCTCTATGCAATACTATCCGGAGGACATAATTGCATATGCAATAATGTCCTCCGGACGTTTTTGCATATGCATTTTTGTCCGCCCGGACGTTGCTGCATAATGCAACTGTGTCCGCGCGGACACATTTGAATATGCAGTTGTGTCCGCCACCGTGCAAAACCGTCTTGCAGTTAATTAAACGCCCTTGGTCGACGGAACACACTCGCCATTTTTTTAACAAGCTAAGTGCATGTCATGAATGACATGGGAAATGTTCGGCCGTTGGGTATTCGCTGCAATCATAATCATCAAATTCGTGGAAAATGACTTCTTTCTCGAAAACTAGATTTCTTCAAAGGGAGCCAGTTCTCACAATGTTTTATTCTATCAACCTCTCCCTATTACTCGTTACCGAGAAAGGTTTTATGCTAATAATTATTTTGAGTAATTACCAATAGTTTCCACTACCTTTAAAGTGGGTGGTTGTTTGTGGCGACAACGACCTTTTATCATTTTGTTTATCACCATCAGCGCATGGAGACAGTCTTATTGTATTAGTAATAATAAAAAATAATTAGTTTTAATATATAGCGCTTTTCACGTCCGTCCGAATGGCGCGCTTCAAATTATAGGTTATTCGGCAAATGAGCAGTCAATTTAATTTTCATGCGTTCGAATTACGCTGTTTTGCTTTTCCAGCTGTTACTGCGTTTCAAATTCAGAATTCGGCCATTCAATTTCGTTTTGGGTCGAGACAAATTCCTCTAGCACTCTGTTCAATTTAGCATAGCGTCATTCTTTTTAGTGACACACACGCATCAAGAAGCGTCTGCGAATTTGAAAGCTGCTTTGATGAATTGTTAAATTGAATGATTATTTTGTTAATTTGAATGACGCAACATTACATTTGACTAATCCCAAAACGAAATCGAATGACCCTTTTGAGTAGCATTCGATTTTGCGCGAAATAGTATAGCTTGGTGGTTAAATTGGCTGCTCTTTTATTCGAAATTGACCGAGAAAACCTATATTACCCCCCGGTCACTGGGCTTTAAACAATTCCTTAAAATTAAACCAAATCAGCTCCATTGGAGAGCGTTGGGGTCAATACCCAGCTTTTAAAGGACGGGGACACAATTATGAAATTCCTCATGTTTTTTGAGCCGTAAAGGCTTCACACCTAAATGCTCAAGCATTGATAGAATTGCGCCTCCCCCATCAAAAGAGTGGGAGGGACGTTTTTCCCCGCCCAAGTTTTTTTTAAAGTGGGGGACACACTGCCATTTGTCCAAGACAAAACCCTCCAAGACAAAACCACGCGTAATGGGCACCACGCAGTTTTATTTGCAAACCAATAGGTCCTTTTGGTTGATAAATTGTTTTGGAACAGCTAGTTCTATTACCAAATTTGAACAACAATAAGTTTTATAAAATTGTGAAAATTCGTTGTTACGTTATTAAGGTTACTGAAAACTGACGAGTGCTTGAGTTTAAACTATTGCGGATTTTTAAGAAGCAGATTGTTACCCAAGAGTTTTGAGCTTGAGGAACAACAACTAACGTAAAAGTGGGTGATCTAAAGACATCTAAAAGGAATGTTACGGGTAATTAACTGACAATTACATTCAGGAGCGGAACCTTGTTAGGAATGAAAACAACAAGCAAAAGTAATTTAAATTCAATGCGATATTGAGCAGGGAGGCGTGAAGAGCATTCAAAACCGGAGTGAGCTAGATTCGCATGTTTTGTAATTTAATTGTATATAATTATGCGGTCACATCAGGTGCGGATGCTGGTATTTGACAATAATATTACGAACGCTGTTCATGAGCCTTTTTTTTTAATTTTTTTTATTTTTTTTTTTAGAATCATCATACATGAATACATAAATTGATATATTGTCCATCTTTCCCTTGACTCACAATCCACCTATGCACCGATGAACGTGAGCATTAAATTTGTCCTTCAATCTGTGAGCCCATATTATTTGTCCGTGGTTGATATAATCAAAGAGTTGTTGACACTGTCTGCGACTTGCTTCAGTTCGACTATAAAGTCACAACTGGGCCCAATTTCATAGAGCTGCTAAGCACGGGAATTTGCTTAGCATGATATTTCTTCCATATTTGTTGCATTTTGCTTGATGGTATGGGTATTCAGTTGCTGTTTGCTTATCCTGAAAATCACGTGGCAATTTGGTTGGTAATCCTAGTTTTATCAAGGCACAAATTTTGTGCTGAGCAAATTGTTGTGCTTAGCAGCTCTTTAAAATTGGGCCCAGATGTTGACTTGAAACATCAGTTGACTCAGATAACAGCAAACTGATGATGTGCTTTGTGATTTTAATTGTGTTTTTTTTTTAGCTCGAAGCACAGATGCTATATTAATACAAATAAAACATTGGCAGAGACATAATCTATTGACATAAGAATTCCACCTGTGGTTTTGTTATCGCAAGATTCGGTGAAATACTGATTATTAAGTGCTTAAGGCAGGGGATATTTTTGGTAACTGACAAAGCCCAGTATCCTCACTTGGTGTTTCCCAACATATAACATAACAAACCTGTGAACATTTGGGATAAATTGGTCACAAAAGTTGCTAGAGAATAATAAAAGAAGAACAAAAATCGCCTGCTCTAAAACCACACTACTTCATTGTCGTTTCTACTAATGTTCTATAATATCAACAGTTTTCAGAGCTATTTACCAAGAAAGCTTGTATAGTAGTTAATTGGAGTACTTACCTAGAGTGTATACACCCTCATTCAAAGGCACTGGAAACTATTGGTAATTACTCAAAATAATGGTTAGCATAGAAACTTACTTGGTAACGAGCAATGGTAGTGTTAAACATTGTGAAAAACGGCTTCCTCTGAAGAAACGTATAGTTTTTTGAGAAATAAGTAATTTCTCAGTAAATTATTTAAATTGATTTCGCGACCTCACGCGAAATCAATATCTGAAAGTACACAAACAATATTATCTCGCAACTTCGACGACCAATTGGGTTCAAATTTAAACAGGTTTGTTACTTTGTGCATATGTTGAGATACACCATGTGAGAAGACGAATCTTTGCTGTCATTAATTTAAATCTGTGGCATTCTAATGTTGTGTATTAGTATCCAAACTCTTTAGAAACAGAAAAGAAACTTCACCTCCAGTATTCCTGTGCCGGTGTTATTCTCTTGATTTCTGATCCACGTGCCATTCATCATAGAACCGTTTGGTGGCAATGCATATCCACAGTCGTCTGAGTTCCACTCATTGTCGCATGTCTTCCAAGGTAACTCCAGGGTGAAAGAGTTGAATATGAAGAAAGCTGTCCACGCCATGATGATGTTGTAATAGACGACTACCATACCTGAAATGATGACCATGGCCCAGCCGATTCCTGGTGAAGGGAAACATAAACAGCTGGCCTTTATTAAAAATGTGTATCAGGGATATCATGAAGATCGGATTCCATTCTTCGGTTTTGTTTGTAAAAGAACACTATAGATAAGACAAAGAAAAGAAAGGTCATATGGGCCCGATTTTAAAGAGCTGCTTCTGCAGGAGAAAGCAGCTCAGTAGAAGATAAATCATACTTACCAGAGTAAGGTTACCAACCAAAAATACATTTCAAATGTGTACCATTTGTGACAGGTATCCTACTAACTTTTGCTTAGCAGAATTTTTTTTAAGCAGTATTATCTGGATAGACACTGGATAGGATCAAATTGAGAAGTTTGTTGGTTGCTTTAGGAATGACGCAAAACTCAGTACGCAGTGATGAACTTAACACAAAGCTAGACTCGAGTAATGTCTTGCTTCTTTGTGTGAGAACGACGGGTTGAGACAACTGGTCTATAATGGGCGGGTCTCAGGTTCGAATCCCACTTGATGAGGAATTGAAAGCAAGGAGCATAGAGTAGGTAACTTTGACCCCTCCCAAATCTTGTACTCTTCGTTATCAAAGTGAATTATTAAGATAGGGGTAGGCCCAATGTATCAACAATTATTGCCTATCAGTATCATTTTAGGCCCAATATAACAATTGTTTAGCACTGGGTTAAAGACACTGGACACTATTGGTAGTTGTCAAAGACCAGTCTTCTCACTTGTTGTATCTCAACATATGCATAAAATAACAAATCTGTAAAAAATTTGTGCTCAATCGGTCATCGAAGTTGCGAGATATTAATGAAAGAAAAAATACCCTTGTCACACGAAGTTGTGTGCTTTCAGATGCTTGATTTCGAGACCTCAAAATCTAAATCTGAGGTCTCGAAATCAAATTCATGGTATATACTTCTTTGTCAAAAACTACGTCACTTCAGAGGGAGCCGTTTCTCACATTAAGGTTTTATGATAACAATTATTTTGAGTAATTACTAATAGTGTCCACTGCCTTTAAGCATGCAAATCTTTGGTGAAGTGTGACATATTAGAGGAGGATATTGGTGGATTGAGGTCACCCGATAGCAAAAGGACTATAGGAACTGTAAGGGTTTGAAAGGGAAAAACTAAAACAACATGACATTTTAATTGTATGGCTTTCTTTAAAGTCACCTGGAAGTGGTATTTTTTCAAAATAAAGCGTTTGTCACTAATATATGTGTTTTGATGAGTTGAATGTGAATAAACAGTTAACTAAGGTTTTAAAAAATCAGTTCTTATGTTATTTACAAATTTAAGAGTAGACCCCGACCCGAGAGGGCACTGTTCGTGACGTCAATCGAGGCAGACTTTGCCTGTAATGCGTAGAGTAAACACAATTGCAAAGTACATGTAGAATGCAGAAAAACACTTTTTGAAATGTACCAACTCACGACTTGGACGTACATGTACTTTGCACGTGTGTTTACTATACGCATTGCAGGCAAAGTCTGCCTTGAATGGCGTCACAAAAGGGGTAGGCGGAGTCAGCCCCCCAAACAACTTTATATATTTGTTAAACATATAAATCGTGACAAACAATTACTAAAAAAATTGTTTTATTGTTCGTAAGCATATACTCTTATGTTTGAAAGAAAAAAAATTCTATTTCCAGGTGACTTTAATTAAAGAGATTAAATCTCAAACTTGAATGTCTATTTCCAATAACTAATGTGAGCTGTACTATTTTAGATCAAGGCCAGCTGTTATACATTTCTAGGAACATGCTCATTGTGAAAAACACAATGAACCTCCGTCACTAAATCTAAGTATGAAACAAACATTCATAATAAATTGCACCCAATTTATTACGCCATTGCCTGAAGTGATACAGATGTGATAAAAGATGTTTATTAGAAAATTACGTGCATTAGTGAAGAAGACAAAATAAGAACCAATCCAGATAATAATGAACACAGTAAGTATTGAATAAAAAAGCACACATGCAGTAATTATACAAAAACAACTAACTGAACATGATCAGGAGGGAAACTAGATGAGCAAAATAATGAATGAATATAAGAAAACGAATAAATCGACTGAGGAGAAACAAGTGTTTCCCTGTAAAAAGCGGACAAGCTTTCCATATTGTGACTGGACCCTGGCTGTGGCATAATGGCCAAACGCCGTCTCAAGGAAGAATAGTGGCGTCCCAGCCAAGAACAGCATAATTATATAGGGGATAAGAAACACGCCTGTAGAAAAAAAGGAAAAAAACCACACAACAACAAATACTATTTAAGAACAACACTTTATAGGGGCGCTTCAACGTTAAAATTTAGTTTTGTGATCCGTTCTATTACCAATAAACTGAGTATTCAGTAAAGACGTTCATTTTCATAATTTCAATTTGTGGATGAAACAAATTTGTTCAGCATTGTTTCACCACTATACATAAAATAGCGGCTTCAACTGGCACTAAAGTTTTAATGGATCCTCCTGATAAATCTATTTAAAGGGAAGGTACACGTTTGGTAATTACTCAAAACAGATTTTAACTTAAAACTGACTTTGTAGCAAGAATTGGAGAGCTGTTGATAGTATAAAACATTGTGGGAAACGACTCGCTCTGAAGTAACGTAATTTTTGAGAAAGAGGTTATTTCCCACTAAAATAATAAAAGACTTCTAGCTAGAAGTCTTTCATTCCTATCTGAAAGCACACAAATTCGTCCAACAAGGGTGTTTTTCTTTCATCATTTTCTAGCAACTTCGATGACCAATTGAGCCCAAATTGAGCCCAGGCGTGTTATTTATGGTTATGATGGGATACAACAAGTGAGAACTCTCTTTGACAATTACCAAACGTGTACAGTGTCTTTAGAAAAGGGGAGAGGAAACTAGCAAAAACACACAACAATCCCAGAGCTGACACATCTTTTTTTGCAACAATAAATCTAAATAATGGATATCCTTGTAAAATAGTTTGTTTGTTCGTAGATTGGTTCGTTGAATTTAAGTGGGTGGTTGTGGCGACATCAACCTTTTTATCCTTTAGTTTTTTGATCACCATCAGCGCCTGAAGACGGTATTATTATAATAATAAACCGGACATTAGGTGTTTTTGAACAAACACAAAGCTATATAATGGATATCCTTGTAAAATAGTTTGTTTGTTCGTAGATTGGTTCGTTGAATTTAAGTGGGTGGTTGTGGCGACATCAACCTTTTTATCCTTTAGTTTTTTGATCACCATCAGCGCCTGAAGACGGTATTATTATAATAATAAACCGGACATTAGGTGTTTTTGAACAAACACAAAGCTGTTTCGTGTTATTTTGCTTGGATTATGTGCTTCGATGACCAAGGAGTCTATAATTGAGAAAAAAATTCAAAATTGTTGTAGTTCTTGATATAGACCTTTTCGCAAATACTGGGGCGCGCGCGTAAAGCTTGGAATTAGGTGCATTGTGGTCTAGCTGATTACAAATTTGATTCATATATATCCCACAATGCACCTCATTCAACAGTCTGCGCTTGCGCATTGGTATTTGCGATAAGGTCTATGGTGTCCACTTTCGGTTGACCACCCCATTACTTGTAATCAAGAAAGGTTTTATGATGGTAATTATTTTGAGTAATTACCAATAGTGTCAACTGCCTTTAATTATTCTTTTATTTTCCTCTGAGCGCTTAGAGACTTTCTTTTGGAGGTGTTAGGCGCTATAGAAATACGGTTGTTATTATTGACATGTAAGTAAAGGTCAAGATGGGGGTCACGGTTACCAAAGGCTAAACTGCAAAGCCTTAGGAATATATTATAAGCCTTAGAAGCTGAATAATTTTTAAAATCGGTCATGTAGATCTTGAGATAATGGTCCCACTTTTGGTTGACACGGATTCAGTAAATGTCAACATGGGGTCAAAGGTTACCTAAGGCTAATTTTCAATGCCATATGAGTATATATAACAAAAAAAAGTTTGAAACCAGTTGTGTAGTTCTTAAAATATGGTCCCACTTCCGGTTGACCCGGAAGTAAAGGTCAACATGTGGTAATTTTTTTTTAAAGCCCAAAGAGTCTATAACTGAAAAGGGGCCATTTGAAATCGGCTGTGTACCTCTTGAGGTATGGGTCTGCCGAAGGACCAATACAATTAACGTTTTTATTTAGTTTGTACAAAAATGCAGGGTTCCAGAGATATGAATTTATATCAAATTTATGTTTTATCAGGGAACTTCGTTACACGGGGCGCCCGCCCCGGAAGGTGTTGACCAGAAAGTGCACATGACAATTAATTCATATGAGAATAAACTAAAAATTAATTTGGCCGACGCTTTGTTAAAATAAAACCCAACAGTATAGATTCCCAGATAACATTCATACATTGGGCCAACGTTGGTGTTTGGTCGGCACCGTTGGCATTGTGTCAGCTTTTGGCGTTGGCCCAATGTTGGCACTACGTCGCCACGATCGGCATTGGCACTATGTTTGGTTCTGACATTGGGCCAACGTTGGCTGTAGGTCGGCAGAATCACGTTGGTTTTACACTGGCGATCAATGTTGAGTCAACGTTGGTTTTTAGTAATTAAAGCCAGTGGACACTATTGGTAATTGTCAAAGACTAGCCTTCACAGTTGGTGTATCTCAACATATGCATAAAATAACAAACCTGTGAAAATTTGAGCTCAATCGGTCATCGAATTACATGTCACACGAAAAAACACCCTTGTCACACGAAGTTACGGCGTTTAGATGGTTGATTTCGAGACCTCAAGTTCTAAATTATGAGGTCTCGAAATCAAATTCGTGGAAAATTACTTCTTTCTCGAAAACTATGGCACTTCAGAGGGAGCTGTTTCTCACAAGGTTTTATACCATAAACCTCTTCCCATTACTCGTCACCAAGAAAGGTTTTATGCTAATAATTATTTTGAGTAATTACCAATAGTGTCCACTGTCTTTAAACAATATTCGGCATTGTGTTGGTATCCGACGTAGAACCAATGTTGGCTCTAGGTCGGCATTACCACATTGGTTATACATTGGCACGCAATGTTGAGCCAACGTTGGTTATAGGTGGATCATCAGTATTGGCATTGTGTTGGTTTGCGACGTATGTGCGGCACCATAATGTAGCCCGAGCCCTAAATGTAGCCCGGACCTAAATGTAGCCCCAAACATGCCCTAAATGTAGCCTGGACCTAAATGTAGCCCCAAACATGTACCTATATGTGGCCCTGACCTAAATGTAGCCCCAAACATGTTAGGTCCGGGCTACATTTAGGTATACATGTTTGGGGCTACATTTAGGGCTCGGGCTACATTATGGTGCCGCACAGACGTATGACCAATGTTGGCACTAGGTCGGCATTACCACATTGATTTTACGTTGGCACTTAAAGGAACACGTTGGCACTTAAAGGAACACGTTGCCTTGGGTCGATCGAGTTGGTCTATAAAAAGCGTTTATAACCGTTTGTTATAAAATGCATATGGTTAGACAGATATTTTAGAAATTTTTGAGAAAGAGGTTATTTCCCACTAAAATAATAAAAGACTTCTAGCTAGAAGTCTTTCATTCCTATCTGAAAGCACACAAATTCGTCCAACAAGGGTGTTTTTCTTTCATCATTTTCTAGCAACTTCGATGACCAATTGAGCCCAAATTGAGCCCAGGCGTGTTATTTATGGTTATGATGGGATACAACAAGTGAGAACTCTCTTTGACAATTACCAAACGTGTACAGTGTCTTTAGAAAAGGGGAGAGGAAACTAGCAAAAACACACAACAATCCCAGAGCTGACACATCTTTTTTTGCAACAATAAATCTAAATAATGGATATCCTTGTAAAATAGTTTGTTTGTTCGTAGATTGGTTCGTTGAATTTAAGTGGGTGGTTGTGGCGACATCAACCTTTTTATCCTTTAGTTTTTTGATCACCATCAGCGCCTGAAGACGGTATTATTATAATAATAAACCGGACATTAGGTGTTTTTGAACAAACACAAAGCTATATAATGGATATCCTTGTAAAATAGTTTGTTTGTTCGTAGATTGGTTCGTTGAATTTAAGTGGGTGGTTGTGGCGACATCAACCTTTTTATCCTTTAGTTTTTTGATCACCATCAGCGCCTGAAGACGGTATTATTATAATAATAAACCGGACATTAGGTGTTTTTGAACAAACACAAAGCTGTTTCGTGTTATTTTGCTTTTGACCAAATGTTGGCACTAGGTCGGCACTAGGTCGGCATTACCACATTGATTTTACGTTGGCACTTAAAGGAACACGTTGGCACTTAAAGGAACACGTTGCCTTGGGTCGATCGAGTTGGTCTATAAAAAGCGTTTATAACCGTTTGTTATAAAATGCATATGGTTAGACAGATATTTTAAAAGTAGAATACAATGATCCACAGAAACATGCCTCGAAATTGCACGATTTTCCTTTTACCTCGTCGACTAACACGGTCGGCCATTTATGGGAGTCAAATTTCGCAAAGTAAAAGAAAAACCACGCAATTTCGAGGCAAATTGTATTCTACTTCATTGTAAAATATCTTTCTAACCATATGCATTTTGTAACAAACGGTTACAAACGCTTTTTGTAGACCAACTCGACCGATCCAAGGCAACGTGTTCCTTTAATGTTAAGCCAACGTTGGTTAAAAGTGGGACATCAATATCGGCAGTATGTTGGTTTATATTCGTAGTACCAATGTTGGCTCTAGATCGGCATTACCACATTGGTTTTACGTTGGTACCCAATGTCGAGCCAACGTTGGTTATTAGTGGGACAGTAATATTGGCATTGTGTTGGTTTCCAACGTAGGACCAATGTTGGCTCTAGGTCGGCATTACCACATTGGTTTTTTTGTCCGCGATCAATGTTGAGCCAACGTTGGTAACAACGACCAACAATGTTGAGGTCAGCATTATGACAGTTTATAACATTTTTTGCTATAATTTTAAAAATTAAATTATGATTTATTTATTTCAAAATGTCATCGTAGCATTCCGCTGACTTGCAACATAATTCAAAATCTTTAAAAATATTACAATAATTAATTAACTAGACATTAGGTGTATGTACACAAGCACAAAGCTGTTCCGTGGTCTTTTGCTTCGATTGAGTGCTTCAAAGATAAAGGTTGGTCTGATTTCAAGAAATTACAGTTTTGGTCTTTGCCCAAAGAGTCTATAACTGATTTGTTTTTAAATCGGTTGTGTAGTTCTTGAGTTATGACCCCACTTCCGGTCAACATGGGATCAAGATTACCCAAGGCTAATCTCCAATGCGAAAGGAGTCTCCCAGCAAACATCTGTATTGGCTCGATACTGGCATTTACAGTTGAAACATTGGCAATTAATCGGCCCAGTACAGTTGCCATACCTCACCATGTACATGCCCAATAACGTTCATGTCGATGCTGGCACAATTCTTTATTGGGCCATTACAGTCATGTCACTATTGACCAAGAATCAGCCCGTTATCTGGCCAAATATGGCCCACTGCTGGCAGAAGGCTGGCCCAATACTCTTTGCACAGGCCCAATAACGCTCGCGCCGATGCTGGCACTTCTGTTTTGGGCCATTATAGTTTGGCACTAATTGGCCCAGAGTTGGCCAGCTACTGGCAAGATAATGCCAACTGGCAGAAGGTTGGCCAAATTACTTTGTGCACAGTAACATTTGCCATAACTCACCCAGTAGGCTTACACTCTAAATTACAGAGATTTAAATTTAAATCTTTTATAGGATTAAAATTAAAATAAATCCTAAAGATTTATTTTTAGTCCAAATCGATTTAATAAATCAACAATTATCCGCAGAGTCTATTTTGTTTTTCAATCCTCCGAACGATTAAAAAAGGACGCCAACTTTATGGACAGTGGACCAATCAGCGTGACGCGATTTCGTGACGTATTGCACGAACGTACAACTCAAAACTTTGTCGGCAGCCATTAAAATAAACCGACTGTGTGTGCGCTGCTAGCTACTAGTACTACTGCTGTCTGCTGCATGCTAAACGCGCACGTTCAATTACAAATGTAAACGTACATGAACGATGATCAGTCATTCATAGTCACACAAGTTTCTTCGGTCAGAACAGTCGGCAGTAAGGAGGCAAAACTTCAATATTATTTCCTGAGGTAGGTGAATCCAATCGTATGTAGGACGTAGTATATCGGATAGGATATGGATAGGTTTTTGCAATGATTGTTTACAGTTTACACGACGATCATGACCTGTGGTAAAAATTATATCTCGACGAAATTATGTTAATGTTATACATTTTATACAACGTCCACGTATATTTTGGTGTTGTATTAAAGTCAGTGTGAACATCGTTGTTTTAACTAAATAAACCAAACATTAACCATTCCATGTAGAAACGTTATCATGTCCATGGCCATGACCATACTCCGCATAGACAGAGACAACGAACTTGAAGAGTAAAAGAGTAAATTTAAGACCGATTTTCACTCAGTTTCCCCCACCAAGTTCATTTTTTCCCAGCGACGACGGCGGACCAGATTTCGGCTCCCCAACCAAAGTGACTACAAAACGTATCTAATGGATAACAATGGTATATTTCGACATGGTTTTTTTTTCAGCAAGAGTTGTGGGGCCCAATTTCTTCTCTAGTATTTATTTTGCCTATTTTGTTTATATGTTATATATGGTTAAGTTTTATTTTACGCTAACTGTTTTTGTGTTTGTTCTTCCTGTAATTTTGAATTGTTTTGCCGCTACATAAGATTACACCCACTAAATAGAATTGCTTACATTTCTTTATTTGTTAGAAAAAGGGGGGGGGGGGGGGTCCGTACTCGTTAAGGTTTGCTTTTTATGAGCCCCTCCATCCCCTACATGTGTTTTGCATTGATTTTTAGTTTTTAGGTGTTCGGGTAACAGCCTGAACAACTCTTTGTTATTGTTCGTTTTTTTCTTTTTTGGGGTTTTCTTCTTCCTCTCGCTGTCGATTGTCCGCAAGAAAAAGCATAGATGCGAAGCTTGCATTATTAAGTTGAAACTTTGCACACCTGTAGACAATAACCAGTAGATGATGCAAAAGTTGTTACGTCACGATGACGTCATTAGTTGACGAGATACACTAACTCAAAGTTTATTATTTCAAAAAAGCATAACTTTTGATCTACATGAGTGATTCTTACAATCAATACAATATCGAAAAGGTCAACAAAAACTCCGTAAACGCCTCGCAGACATGACCCCTTTTTGATCTTGTCTTCTGGTTCAAAAACGAGGTTGAAAATTCTAAAATTCATGAGGGATTTTTACAATCAATACATCATCGGAAAGGGCATTAAAAACTCTGTAAACGCCTCACAGACATTACCCCATTTTGATCTTGTCTTCTGGCTCAAAAGAGAGGTTGAAAATTTCAAAATTCACGTCTAAAGAACAATGTACATCCCCCGTTGGTATGTGCATAAACATTACACTTAGGCATACACACAACGTGCAATGTATTAGCTGTGCGGGAGAGTCACGCTCCAGTGATCATCCATAGAGCGCGAAAAAGCTTCCAAAAAAACGTCGTCGTCAAAAACCCCTAAAGGCATCTAATACTACATTTCAACCCTACTTAATAGTTAAAGGCGTTTGCAGTTCATATTTAGTGACAATGTTCGCAAAATCATGATACGAGAATTATCTCGCCGGATCATAATCCCCTCTGTTGATACAAATACATGTAAACCCTCGCATAATGCCTTGTGCCTCATGGCCTAGTGGTCATCATCAGTCGCGCTTACATCTGAGTCTTCGTTCAAGGCGGTTAACCTTTTGACCTTGTCTTCTGGTTCAAACCAATTTTATTGTATTTAATTTTTTTTTCTCCTATAAATAGCTTCGTTTTTAGTCTATTTTCAAGGCGTTTTCAACCAACACTTCTTTTCCGGTTAGTTAGTCTCTTCTTCAGTCGTCATTATGCATAAGGATCCAACCACATAAGCTATTTTGACAATCTATACATCATATGAAAGGGCTTTAAGTACGTACGTAGTCTGTTTTCAAGGCGTTTTCAACAAACATTTCCCTTCCGGTTAGTTAGTCTCTTCTCCAGTCGTCATTATTCATCAGTTCACATTTCCTCGACCACATAAGCTATTTTGACAATCTATACATCATATGAAAGGCCCTCACGTACTTCACAAAAATTGGTATGTTGGTGACCTTCTCTTGACCTTTTGACCTTTTTAAACCGGAAGTGCCTGTAAAATGCTTTGAAGAGGCATTATTTAAAGGCTTTTAGGTTGAAACGACACTTTTTGATGCTTTACCTTAAAACTATTTCACATCGAGAAAACTGTTTGGTTTTGATTTCTTTGCAACTTGACGAGCTATCAACAACACTTTATTCATTGATTCAAACACTGACCCAACAATAGCCGAACACCTAGTGTTTGTTTTTACAAACACTATATCTAGTTTTTGTTTTGTTTTTTTTACTTCGTCTTCTTCTCCGTGGTTTTTGTCCGCTAACAAAGACATACTTACTAAGCTCACATAAACTTGAAACTTCACACATAGTTAGATATTCATTAGTAGATGAAACCGTTGTAGTTTCGTCATGATGACGTCATCAGGTGTCGAATTACAAGGTTTTTAGGTTCAAAAAGTGACCATTTGCTTTTCGCTATATGTCTTCGAATTTTATAGTTATGATATTCATAATTACGCATCTGATAGATCAAGACTGGGACTACATTTGAAAAGTTAACGTCAAAATCGTATGACCCCTCCTTCCGTTCGTACCGGAAGGTCAAAGTTTGCAATTGTATATTTTTCTTCAAAAATACATCTCCGTTCCTTGCCCTCTAACAAAAGCACACTTCCCAAACCTGTATGAACTTCTAACTTCACACATAGTTATATATTTATCAGGAGAAGAAACCGTTTGAGTTACGTCACGATGACGTCATCCGACATATCTCATCAAGACGACTTATTTCGTGGAATCAGTTACTTGCCGACATATTATTTTGCTAAGTGGACTTATTCAAAACAATCAGTTGACTTAACAACATAATTTATCTCACCAAGTCGACTTAGATAAAATGGTAAGTCGACTTACTGACATAAGTTATCTCACCAAGTCGACTTACAGTAACTAATTAAGAAGTTTACTTATACACAGCCTGCACACGTTGCAACGTGTGCGTATTGAGATTGCGCGTTAGGGCCCGCGTGATCGCTAATAATGTGGGGGCGTTTTTCGTGCCTGGGATGAAGAAGAATAACCATAATCTAAGACTTGAATCAAGTCTACACCTCATCCAACTCCGATTGTATTAGTCAATTCAGGCATCCTCTTCAATTTTAGTTTATGTAACAAGCAAAACTATTAATTTACTGATTTTATTAAAAAAGGGTTAATGGCTGCTAGCAAACTGCTTCCAACTACACCCTACTAAACGGCTACGTGAGAAAATTGAGACAATAAATCATGAATTCAGTTCAAAAGAATAAAACTTTGTTTTCGTCATATTATTCATCAAACTATAAGCCTTTATACTTTAAAATCTTCTGGTGTATTTAAACTAGCTGATGTCTCAGCCATGGGATTTTCGTGTGTTTAGTGCTAGATTCCTCGCTCCCCAACCAAAGTGACTACAAAACGTCTCTAATGGATAACAATGGTATATTTCGACATGGGTTTTTTCCAGCAAGAGTTGTGGGGCCCAATTTCTCTAGTATTTATTTTGCCTATTTTGTTTATCTGTTATATATGGTTAAGTTTTATTTTACGCTAACTGTTTTTGTGTTTGTTCTTCCTGTAATTTTGAACTGTTTTGCCGCTACATAAGATTACAGCCACTAAAAAGGATTGTTTACATTGCTTTATTCGTTAGAAAAAAGGGGGGTCCGTACTCGTTAAGGTTTGCTTTTTATGGGCCCCTCCATCCCCTACAGGTGTTTTGCATTGATTTTTAGTTTTTAGGTGTTCGGGTAACAGCCTGAACAACTCTTTGTTATTGTTCGGTTTTTTCTTTTTGGGGGTTTTTCTTCTTCCTCTCGCTGTCGATTGTCCGCAAGAAAAAGCATAGATGCAAAGCTTGCATTATTAAGTTGAAACTTTGCACACCTGTAGACAATAACCAGTAGATGATGCAAAAGTTGTTACGTCACGATGACGTCATCAGTTGACGAGATACACTAACTCAAAGTTTATTATTTCAAAAAATCATAACTTTTGATCTACATGAGTGATTCTTACAATCAATACAACATCGGAAAGGTCAACAAAAACTCCGTAAACGCCTCGCAGACATGACCCCTTTTTGATCTTGTCTTCTGGTTCAAAATCGAGGTTGAAAATTCTAAAATTCATGAGGGATTTTTACAATCAATACATCATCGGAAAGGGCATTAAAAACTCTGTAAACGCCTCACAGACATGACCCAATTTTGATCTTGTCTTCTGGCTCAAAAGAGAGGTTGAAAATTTTAAAATTCACGTCTAAAGAACAGTGACATCCCCCGTTGGTATGTGCATAAACATTACACTTAGGCATACACACAACGTGCAATGTATTAGCTGTGCGGGAGAGTCACGCTCCAGTGATCATCCATAGACTATTTCACATCGAGAAAACTGTTTGGTTTTGATTTCTTTGCAATTTGACGAGCTATCAACAACACTTTATTCATTGATTCAAACACTGACCCAACAATAGCCGAACACCTAGTGTTTGTTTTTACAAACACTATATCTAGTTATTTTTATTATTGTGACCCTGTCCAGCCACTTTAGCCCTCCCCTGTACACAACGCTACACTTGCAGCATTTTTACGTAGAGCTTTCTAGCGGGGTTGCCGCGCGAAGCGCGGCATCCCGCTAGTATGCATAAAATAACAAACCTGTGAAAACTTGAGTTCAATCGGTCGTCCAAGTTGCGAGATAATAATGAAGAAAAAAACCCACCCTTGTCACATGAAGTTGTGCCCTTTCAGAAGCTCGATTTCGAGACCTCAAATTCTAAATGTGAGGTCTCGAAATCAAATTAGTGGAAAGTTGCTTCTTTCTCTATAACTACATTACTTCAGAGGGAGCCGTTTCTCACAATGTTTTATACTTTCGACCTCTCCCAAATACTCGTTACCAATAAAGGTTTTATGCTAATAATTATTTTGAGTAATTACCAATAGTGTCCATCTGACTTTTTAGGCGGAAACAAAGAATAATAACAAACAAAATAATAACAATCTCGACGAAAACAACACCTGTTCCGACAGTAGGTCGGAACCGCTAAACAGCTTTACAATAGAAATCTCAAAACAAAGGCTTGGCAGAAATGTTCAATATCGATTGCCAATCATTTTGGGGACACCATTGGAAACAGAACGTTGATACACTGCATGCTGTTGGAGTTGGTTTGCTTGTTTGATTGTTTTTGTTTTGTGTTTTTTTTGCAAACAGACAAAGCTTTCAAATGGAAAACTTTGGAGTTGTGTTGAAATGTTGCGCAGTTCTATGTTGGAATTAGGTCAGCGGTCTGATGTTTCGTCGTCAAACCATTTATAACAAGAATCATACTACGACAAATGAGTCAGGGGATATGACCAAAATGTGGCTAAGTGTGTCTGTCTGGTCATAAAATAGATTAAATGTCTTTGCTTGTTAGTTATATGACAAGTTTGATGGTCAGAATCATCGCTAATGCTGATGTATTTTTTATAGGAATCGACAGTGAAATGCCAGTAATCCCGAAAATACAGTTATATCAATTACACGATCACGTTAAATGTTAAGCCAACATTGAGCCAACGTTGGCGCTCCGACAACTTTGTATGCGTCGTAAGGGAAAGGCCATAAGATTCTCAAATCATGTAAACGTTATTGGAAACAAAGCAACAAATCATTCAACATATTATTATAGCAACCAATCATTAAATGTATTTAATTTGAATAACATTTTGTGCAGATTTGTGCTGTTTTATACCAGAATTTCTTCCTTTCAGTCAGATAAAATTCGCGGCTATTAATTAGTGGCTGTGATTATAAGTTTTCAAAGAAGGGTACCAGTTTCATACAAGTCCTTTTAGTCGGATGTCTCCTCTGCTTTTCACAGCGGTGATTATTGTTAAGGAGGAGACCAGACTCTTGCGAGCCTTTGGTCGAGTCAATCTGCGGCTATCAGAGACTATAATGGACTGCTGATGCCTAATTCATCTTGTTCCACAATAATTGGCTAATATTGGCTCTTTAAAGCCATTTGACCCTTTCCGTAAACAGTGTTGTCCAAGGCCCACACTTTGTGTACCACAACTTCTATATCAAATAACAAACCTGTGAGAATTTAGGCTCAATCGGTCATGGGAGTCGGGAGAAAACAACGGAAAACCCCACCCTTGTTTCCGCGCGTTTCGCCGTGTCATGACATGTGTTTATAATAAATCCGTAATTCTCGTTAACGAGAATCTATATTGTTTTGCTGTTTTCTCAAAAAGTAAAGCATTTCCTGGAATAATATTTCAAGAGGAGTCTTTCACCATTGCCTTCTGTAAACCCTGTAGGTTATTTGTAAATCTGTGATTTTTTTCTTTCTTTTCTGAACCGAAAGGGTCCAATGGCTTTAAAAAGACCGCCTGATTTGTCAGCAATGTGTTGACACTTGACTATTATCCGCATGTATTTAAAATCTACCCAACGTGCTCAACACAATATTATGAATGTGTAATTATAGCAGTGTGCTATATTTTAGTCGACTAAGTAAACCTTACAGTCATACTCAGTGCATATTTTTTCATTTTTTTTGACTTTCCGGTCACTAGCGGTGGTTCAAAATTTGGGTATTAGCACACGAGGGTGGTTGGTATTCAATTGTGTTTTTCGATTTGGTGAGCACAAGTGTACACAATTTTTATCAGGTCTCAAAAAAGTTGTTTTTCTGTGTTATATCCATACGACATACGACACCATGGTTGAGTGAAGAACCAAGTGCGCACGCGCAAACTCACATACGCCAGGTCGCCCATTGTCTGTATAAGGTATGTCGGTGATTACGAGGTGTTGTTAAACGACCGCGGTACCGCAGGTTCGACTTTTGAAGTCCCTTCGTTCGAGCTCCTTCTATTCCTTCCTCCATGGGTAGACCAAGGGAAGCTAAACGAACACACCCATAGTCTTTGCGCACCAAGTACGACACCTGCAATTACAATAAAGGTTTTTACAAACGCCACAACTGCCACCGTCACCCTGTGCAGTGGAGGTACAACCAGATACGAACAATTTGAACAACGTTGTTGCACGCCTTGTTATAAAGTAGGTAGTGTCATTCGTTTTCTACTTCTCGCTGTTTTTTGTGTCATCCTAGCTCTGGGTTTTAATTCTTTTTCTACTGACTATTTCTTTAATTCGCTGGTTTTTAAGGGGTTGCCGATCCATAATGTCGACGATAAAACAAATAGCAGCCCTTCGGTTGATGTGAACATCAGCCCTTCTCAAATTTACTTTGACCGTTTAGAAAGTGTCTTTTTTAACGTTAGACTTAAATGTCACGGCACAATTGCAGAATACCCCGCAACTCATAAGCACCACCTCGTAGCCGCCGGCTACAGCTACGCAGTCACGGAACAGTGACCGCACGAATGTAAGTGTCTACATGAAGTATGGGGGTCGACTTACCACATGTATCATACGTTTGGAGGGGCCGGGGTCGACTTGGTGCACATATACATGAAGTATAGGATCCATGTGTAAAAGGGTCATTCGTTTAGCTTCCCTGGGTCGACTTGGTGCACATATACATTTGTGTGTACTGTAGCATAAAGTTTGGTGTGTGCATGAAGTATGGTGTGTACATGAAGTATGGGGGTCGACTTAACACATGTATCATACGTTTGGAGGGCCAGAATTCCATTTACTTCATGTTTATTGCCGCTATGTAAATGTTCCCCATTCAAGGATTATTTCAAAAAGGGAAAGAAAGCCAGAATCCCAATTACTTAATATTTTTGCCGCTATGCAAAATGTTCCACATTGAAGGATTATTTCAAAAAGGGAATTCAAGCCCAAATTCCATCTATTTAATATTAATTACCGCTATGCAAATGTTCCACATTCAAGGATTATTTTACAAATAAAAGGGAAACAAAGCCAGCATTTCATTTACTTAATATGTATTGCTGCTATGCAAATGTTCCCCATTCAAAGATTATTTCAAAAAGGGAAAGAAAGCCCGAATTCCATGTACTTAATTTTAATTGCTCCTATGCAAATGTTCCCCATTCAAGGATTATTTTAAATAAAAGGGAAAGAAAGCCAGAATTTCATTTACTTGATATTTATTGCTGCTATGCAAATGTTCCCCATTCAAGGATTATTTTAAATAAAAGGGAAAGAAAGCCAGAATTTCATTTACTTAATATTTATTGCTGCTATGCAAATGTTCCCCATTCAAGGATTATTTAAAAAAGGGAAAGAAAGCCCGAATTCCATTTACTTAATGTTTATTGCCACAATGGAAATGTTCCCCATTCAAGGTTTATTTAAAAAAGGGAAAGAAAGCCCGAATTCCATGTTCTTAATTTTTATTGCTCCTATGCAAATGTTCCCCATTCAAGGATTATTTTTAAAAAAAGGGAAAGAAAGCCAGAATTTCATTAACTTAATATTTATTACCGCTGTGCAAATGTTCCCCATTCAAGAATTTATTATTAAAAAAAATAAAAAGGGAAATAAAGCCCGAATTCAATTTATTTTATATTCTTGCCGCTATGCAAATGTTCCCCGTTCAAGGATTGGCAACCGATGCTGAGCCAACTCACCGTAAAATCAATGAAAATGATTTACAGTATAACAAATTGACACTCACCTTTACTTGTTATCAATAATCATTATTTTCTTTGTTGTTTCGTTATATTTTAAAGGCAGTGGACACTATTGGTAATTGTCAAAGACTAGCCTTCTCACTTGGTGTATCTCAACGCATGCATAAAATAACAAACCTGTTAAAATTTGAGCTCAATCGGTCATCAAACTTGCGAGATAATAATGAAAGCAAAAAAACACCCTTGTCACACGAAGTTGTGTGCGTTTAGATGGTTGATTTCGAGACCTCAAGTTTTAAATTATGAGGTCTCGAAATCAAATTCATGGAAAATTACTTCTTTCCCGCAAACTATGGCACTTCAGAGGGAGCCGTTTCTCACAATGTTTTATACCATCAACCTCTCCCCCATCACTCGTCGCCAAGAAAGGTTTTGTGCTAATAATTATTTTGAGTAATTACCAATAGTGTCCACTGCCTTTAATGTACTATAATTCGTTTTACGGCTGACAGAGGTGAAAATATCATACCCGCTCATTGTTTGATGAAGCAGACACTTATTATTATTCATGTGCTGTCTCTCTGATTTTATAATTAAGATTCGAAACACCATGGGAGATAAAATTGACGAGGATAAGTATAAAGGGACAAAACCTGCATGGGCAAACTGTGCGAAAGAGGACTTCCGCTCTTTGCGGCAAACAATTTGGGAATCAAACAAAAGAAACGACAAGATTCTTCAAATGTATGATGACTTTGCCGTTCATTACAAGCAGGTAAGATCAGGTTTAAACAGAATCTTAAGTTACCTTATACAAACAAAATCTATAAAGGCATTTACGTGATATGAGCCATATAGTTAAAAATTACAAATTTTGCTGCTGCTGCTGCTGCGCGAAAGAGTACATCCGTTATTTACGGCAAAGCAATAAAAGCTGATTTTGATTTTGATGTCTGTAAACACCCAACCCAAACCTATAGAGTGACTCCTATTTTTTAGTATAATAAGGAAGACATATTCGAAAAAATAACTAACATTTCACAATATTTTACTCGGAGAAATGGGAAACAATTCACACTTGAGGACTGTTTTTTTCCCCAGCCTGTTGATGTTGTCTTGATGTCCTATTTTGTGACCGGTTGGCGTTGTTTTTGCTGGTGCATTTTTTAAATTTTTTTTTTAGTGTGCGGGTCTTTTGTATTTTGTTGCTTTATATTTCTAACTTAACTTTTTTGTAATTTATATATGCTTTGATATTGATTGTGTATTGGCCAGTGGATGTCAAGTTTCTATGTTTGTTAACGTGGACAATATATATATATCTTATCTATCAGTGAACGACGGTCGTTGACAAAGTGTTTTTACTTCTCCGTGAAAAACCCTAATGAAGAAGTTTAAGACTTGGGACTTTAACAAATTAAGCTATAAGAACCAACGGTAGCAATCTGGGTGCTGATGGGTGTTTTATCTCAATTTGTATAAACATTAATACACGATGAATAATGTTACTTTATTAGCATAGCACATTATTTTGTTAATGTGAGTGAAAATCCAGAGATATAAAAACTCTTGAGAGAAAATACTCTGTGGGAAACAAATGAATTGAAAGTGTTTGTTTACACATCAGGCTTCGCTCATATACGGTTACGTGGGTCACTCCAACTTTGCTGACGTAGTTACTGACGTCATCATTGACAAGACAGCGCGGATCTTGGACGCTGCATCGGGAGTCGGAATGGTTGGAGAAGAGGTAAGAATTTTTTTTTTCAATTTTCACAGGTTTGTTATTTGTTGAGATACACCAAGTGAGAAAAATGGTCTTTGACAATTACCAAAAGTGTCCATTGTCTTTAATTTAAATGGGCGAGTACCCAACTTTTTAATTTTTTTTTTAAAACCGAAATGGCTTCTTATGGCAAGTTGTTGAAAATCTATCAATATCCATATTACCATAACCAAAGCTTTTCTAACACACTTCCAGTAACGAAACATTTGGATTCGTTACTAAACAGATGAAGAAACGTGGCTTCATTAACATCGACGCCTTGGATCCATCTAAGACTTCACTTGACCTGAGTAAGACACTGGATGTCTACACCAACTTTATATGTGAAACTCTGAATGAACATCGGACCCAAATACAAGACGGTCAGTTGAACTTATTAGACTCCAATACAAAACGCTCAGTTGATTTTATTAGACTCAAATACAAGACCAGTGCTACATCTCCCAAAGGCTCGCCATCCAACTTCGAGTCTTAATAATATTCGTATTTTGTTGCTTTGGTTTTTGTAAGGGGGAACCGTTGGCCGAGGGCTCCCTTAAGTTATTTCTTACTGTCCATTTTGACGACAAATTTTGTATCAGCCAAAAATGTCTCTGTAAATATTGACGTGTACGTGTTATTTATTCCATTATTTTAGTCTTCAATTGCTTTCAGCACTGCCCAGGTTTCAATTTTTTTTCAACTTTTTATTTGCTCGTACAATAATATGGTCCATAAACGGTAGTCATAGTGGTTGCATTATTGGCATTATGTTTCAATTTGATGATTTTATCAGGACGAGTTCGGTGTGATGTTTTTTTCCCCGTTACTGATGATCTTTCCGTATCCATCTTGTACAAATTGGAAAGAACTTATTTTTTGAGGTGGCAGAATATTATTTCTTTGCCCAGATTTCTATGACGTTGTCATGATGTGTGCATCGCTGGGATTGCCAGGTCACGTGACGGAATCTTGTCTACCGGAGCTTATCAGAATAACTAAACCAGGTGAGAGCCACACGTTTACAAAATACACAAACATTAATAAACAAACAAAACACAGGGGTAGTCATTATTCTGTGCAGTTGAACTTTACAGAGCGTCGGCCTACTCAGGGTTTTGAGTGGGCACTTTACTCTGTTCTGAAGATTATTCCTATGTAAGTTTTTTTTTTTTTTTTTTGGGGGGGGGGGGGAGTACTCGATGGGGGCCTGACTCCCCATCAGAGGATAACACTTAAAGAATGAATGAATAATTGAGTCCCATTAGTGCACAAATCTGTGAGATCTAAGTATTGTTTAACAGCCAATAAAGGATGATCTCAAATATATATATATTACAGTTTTCTAATAGCTGCAGTCCATAGGACACATACAAAAAAATATAACGAGTCTCTTCCCTCACGTTAAAACATGGTAAAAATGTTTTTTTTTTCTCTAGAACGCTCCAGCCAAATTTCTGAAAAACGCGGGGTCAAAAAAAAAAAACCGCGCGACGAAGGAATCGTGACGTCAGTGGCGGTTGTTTATGTGGTAATAGCCCTCAGTTTGCCAAAGCTTGAGAACTGTGTTCAAACTCAATTAGGGGAAAATCGTCACTGGCTTCAAGGGGTCATTATAATAGATAAGCCGTTTTTGACTCTCGGCTGAAAAAAGCCGCGCGGCCGGGTGCTGTTTTGACTCGAGTTATTTATTACTAAAATGCAAATGTTGAGAGTAAAACTAATGGTTATTAACAGGTACGATGTCTATTTGGCCATAAAAGGGTAATAGTTGAAATACTGAGATCATTCTTTATTGGCTGTTTTAGTAGTTTTTGGCTCGTGTACTGGGGACAGACACACCTGGCGTTGATTGTTCATTATGAAGTATAAAAAATGTTCTCGTCCAACAAACACAGTAGTGCTACTTAAAGTTAGCAATCAATGTAAATTAACTATAACAGTTCATAATTGTGTGTCCATGCCAGGTGGTTTCATCATACTTACTGTTACTGAAAAGAGTCTGTTTGATTTCAAAGACAAGTTGGACGCAGCCATAGAGGAACTGACTAAGAAGGGTTTGTGGGAAGTTCTTGAAACGCGCTGGATTGGGTACATGAAGGGCGAGGACTGCGAGAAAGCCATGGTGCCAATTATCAAGGTCAAATAGATAGAGGGCGGTGTTCGAACGGTTATAAAGACGGCGACACCGGGATTATTAAAGGAACACGTTGCCTTGGATCGGTCGAGTTGGTCTTTGAAAAGCGTTTGTAACCGTTTTTTATAAAATGCATATGGGTAGAAAGATGTTGTAAAAGTAGAATACAATGATCCACACAAACATGCCTCGAAATTGCGTGGTTTTCCTTTTACCTCGTCGACTAACACGTCGGCCATTTATGGGGGTCAAAATTTTGACTCCCATAAATGGCCGACCATGTTAGTTCGCACAGTAGAAGGAAAACCACGCAATTTTGAGGCAAACTTGTGTGGATCATTGTATTCTACTTTTAAAACATCTTTCCAACCATATGCATTTTATAAAAAACGGTTACAAACGCTTTTGTTTTGACCAACTCGTCCGATCCAAGGCAACGTGTTCCTTTAACGATCACAGAGCGATACAAAACCGCTTCTTGTGAGTAATTTGGGGGAAACGGAGTGATATCTTTTTACACAACCGTAGTACCTCGAAGTAAACTCAAAATGCAGCCAAAGCTGCTCAACCACGTACGATAACAACTGTTTATTTCCATTGATTTTCAGATTCATATTTTAAACATCTACATACACTTTAAGATGCATGTTTGTAATAATTCATCGGGAATAGGTCTATGTTGGAGTAATTCCCCCACGGACACTATTGGAAATTACTCAAAATAATTGATAGCATACAAACTTACTTGGTACCAAGCAATGGAGATCTGTTGATATTATAACACACTGTGAGAAACGCCGCTCTGAAGTAACGTAGCTTTTAAGAAAGAAGTTATTTCTCACTAAAATATTTGAATTGAATTTGAGAGCTCAGCTGAGGTCTCGGAATCAAGCATCATTAAACACATTACTCGTTTCTTCTTTAATTATTCTCTCATAATTTTTCACGAGGTTTATTATTATTTGTATGCATACTTATGTTTTGAATAAGTGAGAAGACTTGTCTTGGACAATTTACCTTGTGTTATGTGCCTTTAAAGGCTTTGTGGTAATGTTTTGTAGATTAATGGCTTGTAGTCTAATAGACGGGAAAGATGAGCTTTCTTGTGATTCTTGTGTTAATGCTTTGCCTTGTCGGCGTTCCGAAATCCAAGTAGAACAGGTTCACATTTAACTGCATTTTTTTCACATTCAAATTTACTGCTTCAAATTGTCATTAAAGTCCGAAAATTTCAATCGAAACAGGATTTTTAAGCAAATTTGTCTTTTACCATTTTTTCCTCTAAACTGTAAAAAACATGCTCCAGATTTTAGAAATCAATCTAGTTTTTTAAAGCTAACAATTAAAAAGTTTATAAATTCCAGATATTTGTTAGCAATATAACGCACATTATTTTTGTCATGATTGTAGTCCGAGGACTAAGAAAATCTATCTCTTCTTCTTTTCGGCTATAGGTTTGAGGAGCAAGGGATAGAAAAATCTATCCCCTCATCTTTTTGTTGTTAATAAAGAGGTGTGCGTTTTTTTTTATATGGTATGATGCAGCAATAAATATGAGTACGCAATTTGGCAAATTTGTTTGCTAACAAAAATGAGTAAATAAAAAAGGAATTAATTTTGTTTTAAGTTCACTAGTTTCTAACTTTGTACCCCAATCAATATTTTATGAAGAAAAACAGCATGATTGTTTCATTTTAGAAAGAACTTTAAGAAACAATGCTTTGTATTAAAGAAAAATGTGAAAATGTGAAAAAGTGTAGTTGAACCTGTTGTAGCTGTTTTCTTGCATTTTTGTTTTCTATTTTATGAGATAGCTTTAAAAGTATTTTGGGGGTTTGGTGATAATACATTCTGGTTGTATTTTGTAAAAAGAAAATAATAAACCACAGATTCAACTGTTATAAGATATATAGTGCAATTGCCAATGAGTTTCTCACAATGAGTTCAACCTGGACAGGAGACCTTGCCCACAACCATACAACGTTTGCAATACCTTCTAACTAACAACGTGAACGACTCGCCCACCCCCCCCCCCCCTTATTGTTTTATTTCTTTTATTCACCCAGGGTAAACCGGGTTAGTAAAAAAATAACTGGTTTCTATTAGGGCCCTGCAAACAAAGTAATATAATTAAGCGGGCCCGGACCAATCCCGTAAAGATTTCATAGCTTGAAAAAGACGTTAAATTCCAACATCTGAGAGGGGGCACATCACCCCTCAGACTCCCTAGATAGACCAGAGAGCGTCTACAGGTTGACGCCCATAGGGCGGTTGAATGCCAATAAATGTCTTAAGCCAGATTCGCTGCCAGGTTTCCGCGCCGCAAGTCAAGTTTGCAGATAGACCCTTTTTGTTATGTGCCCCAGACCCTTTTTGTTATGTGCCCCGGGCTGCCCCGGGCACTGAGGCACCTTGGGAGTTTATGTTTCTGTTAAAGGGAAGGTACACGTTTGGTAATTACTCAAAACAAATATTAACTTATAGGAACACGTAATTGCCTTGGATCGGTCGAATTGGCATTTGAAAAGCGTTTGTAACCGTTTGTTATAAAATGCATATGATTGGAAAGATGATTTAAAAGTAGAATACAATGATCCACACAAATATGCCTCGAAATTGCGTGGTTTTCCTTTTACCTCGTCGACTAACACAGTCGGCCATATGGTTGACTCCCATAAATGGCCGACCGCATTAGTTCGCAAAGCAAAAGGAAAACCACGCAATTTCTATATTTGTGTGGATCATTGTATTCTACTTTTAAAACATCTTTCCAACCATGTGCATTTTCATAACAAACGGTTACAAACGCTTTTTATAGACGAACTCGTCCGATCCAAGGCAACGTACGTGTTCCTTTAAAAACTGACTTGGTAACGAGCATTGGGGAGCTGTTGATAGTATACAACATTGTGTGAAACGACTCCTTCTGAAGTAATGTAGTTTTTGAGAAATTGGTAATATCTCACTAAAATAATAAAAGACTTCTAGCTAGAAGTCTTTTATTCCTATCTGAAAGCACACAAATTCGTCCAACAAGGATGTTTTTTCTTTCATCATTTTCTCGCAACTTCGATGACCGAATGAACCCAAATTTTCACAGGCTTGTTATTTTATGCATAAAGTGAGAAGACTGGTCTTTGACAATTACCAAACGTGTACATTCGCTTTAAAACAAAGTTAGTACAGTGAACTGCCATGCTTACCCCAGTAGATGGCAATAAATAATAGATATAAACGTTTATTCAATGTGCAAATAGGGTATAACACAGAGTAATATGGATCAAATTAATGTAAATATAACATATATTAAATTGTGAAACTTTAGACAAAAGGCAATATCTAGGTCCGGGGAAAGCACAGCTTTTGTTCCACAGACCATAAAAACCAGACATACATTAAAAATACAGGACAAAACTAACAGGACAAAACTGACAGGTGTAAGACAGAAAATAAAGCCGTTACAATTTCTACACACAAAAATAACATCAGAATTTTAGTATTCACTAAGAAAACGAGTTTTAAGTTTTTTGGTTAAAGTTGAGAGAGTACGCAGTGATTTAAAAGAGTCATCTAGACTATTCCAAAATAAAGTGCCACGCTGGACAACATCATTTTTTGACAACGAGGTTCTACGATAGTATAACAAACAGGTTTTTCCTAGCAGCGCTACGGGTATAATAGGAGTGGATGTTTGAGGTTTGTTAGTGTAAAACTGGACTTGAAACAAGCAGGTAAAAGATTATTCCTATATTTATATGTTAAGATGATAAAGTTTAACGAATTTTAACAGTTTTAAACTACAAAAAAAAAGGCCCAGAGTGCTCACAATAGTCCGCTTTGGAAATAACCCGAACTGCACGTTTCTGGAGAGTGAGAAGTTTATTACATTTAGGAGTTGGACTTCCCCATGTCAAAATTGCGTAATAAAGATAAGGTAAAATAAAAAAGTTGTACAAGGTCAGTAATTATGCTACAAGGAAGGAATTTCTTAGCCGATTCATTATTCCTATATTTCTAGATATTTTAACTGCTCTAGTGCCAATATGCTTCTTCCAAGTCAAATTTTCATCAATATGAGTTTCCAGAAATTTAGCACCCTTAACCTGCTCAAGATTGGCATTATTTTGATTTAAAGGAACAGACTGAGTGTACTTGGACTGGCTAGCACAAAATATAATATAATTATATTTGAGAACGCTAATACATAATTTATTTGCTAAAAGCCACGAAGTGATTACCCTGAGCTCAATATTAAGGTTCTGCACAGCTAAGTCTACATTTTTATCTGAATACAACAAACTTGTGTCGGCCGCAAAAAACAAAATGTATTTTTTTCTGATGTATTGCAGATGTCATTAATGTACAAGATAAATAATAAGGGACCCAGAACGGAGCCTTGAGGTACACCGCAAGTAATAGGCCGTTCAGTAGATTTTACAGAATTGTACAAAACATATTATTGGGATCTATTACATAAGTAACTTTTAAACAAGTCAAGCGCTATTCCTCGGACACCATAATGTTCTAATTTACGCATCAAGATATCATGGTTAACTGTATCAAATGCTTTAGATAAATCCAGAAAAATGCCAACTGAAAAATGGTTTACATCTAGATCATTATACAATTTATTAACAACAAAAGAAGTAGCTATCAGTCGAGCTGTTACGTCTAAAGCCAAACTGTGATTCTGTCAAAAGGTCATTTTTGTAAATAAACAAAATCAATCGGGTATAATTAACTTTTCAAATAATTTCGAAAATGTTGATAAGACAGAATTGGGTCAATAATTTCCAACATCATGCTTGCAGCCTTTTTTATATATTGGTATAACCTGAGCCTTTTTATGGTTAAAGAGGCCCTATAAATTTGTAACGCTCTGTATCTGACAATCATCTGACTTAACATCAAGCCGAACAAAGGAAGTAGTAAAACCACTGGGAGGCTACCTCTATGATGTTAAACTTTGCATGTTTTTCGAAAGCGTCCTCTTTTGAATCATCCTCAATGTTTTGCAATCTGCTTGAATAACAGCGCGCCCTCTTGCACCCACTATCGATCACTGACGTCTTGGGCGAAGACTAGTTAGCGACACGAAACAGAGACTGTGCATGAACAGCTGTTTGGTCACATGATTTACTCACTGAAACAATCATAAACAAACACGTGTGCAGCTACTGTAGAGGGTCGGAGAGTGGATGTCGTCGTGTGCTTGGCCAGCCTGCAGATATTATTTCATGGTTTCCTGTTTTTTGCACAAGTTATTTAAGAATGGAGCTTACGTGGATATCTCTTCAGTTGCTCATTATATCATCGCATGTTTGGGGGCAAGACAATGATGATGGTGCTAATGTTAAGAAGGAAAGCAGTGGAGAAAGTGACATGGAGCTCAAACGGTGTATCCTTTTTTCCAATGTTTGGATTTGTGATCTGTGCAATGCAGGATTGACAATTATAACCCAAACTCAACAGTTACTTTGCATACAAATTTGCCCAAAATGGATTTTAAAGTACCATAACATTGGGCCTACTTCTAGAAAATATAAGGCTCCCCTGTGAGCAGGGGAGCCTGATATAGTTTCTAGTACTAAAGGGGGGGGGGGGGGGGTGGGGGAGAAGTAACATTGGGCCTAATCCATCTTCTTTGATTATTTGATTACCCCATTCATTCAGCCTTTTTTTCAGGACCATTACGATAAAATGATAAACGAATGTCACTAACATTCCTCTTATGCTGAGTTCGTTCCACCATGAAGCAGGAGGTCAGAGTTGTAACTCATCGTAATTAATAGGAGACAGGAAGGACAAAGTAGCAGGTGTACATGTAGAGCCTATATGATGAGTGTCCTTTAAAGTAGTTGCATTGTTGAAGCATTCGACCTCGACCTTTCGGACAGTCTGTGTCTAAAATATAAGGCCATTGCAAGGTCAAGGATAAAGGTTTTAGGTTACAAATACTTCTAGATCTAATGTCACTTAAATTACAAAACACTATGAATGAGGTATAGTTTTTTTCATAGTCACACCTTGCCCTCTATTAGTACATGTATTACATAGCAATGAAGTTCCAGGTCTGTTATAAGGTGAACTCAAACCATGTTGCCCGATAGGTTGATGACGATTTCATTCACCTTACAGCTACAGGGTTCACGATATCACACCATGGGTAGACAGACATCATACGATGGTTAGAACTGGGTCACATATAGATGACAATGAACAATAAATTGCCTGAATATTTTCAGATATTTGATCAAGCTCTTCCTTGACAATGGGCCAAATTATTTGTGTGCACAGTATTGTGTACTTTATGATAACGTATCAAAGTTGATTATATAGGAGTCATGTTGGATTTAAGTGATTTAGTACATTGATATAAGACAGTGGTAGTGTAAACAATCTGTTATTTTGTTTTCGTTTCTTTTTTTTTTTTGGGGGGGGGGTTACTTCAATGGTCTTAACTTCTACTTACTTCTTTAGCTGCTGGTAAGTTAGCTTCTCAAGACGGTCTTTAAAGACACTGGACACTAATGATTATTTGTAATTGTCAAAGACCAAGTATTCTCACTTGGTGTACCCATGGAGGTATCCCAACATACATGAAATTAGAAATGTGTGAAAATTTGGACTTGTTGGTCGTCGAAGTTGCAAGAAACTTGTTCTCACAAATTTGTTCGCTTTCAGATATGAAGAACTGTATAAAAACAACTTGGCTACTTCATTGTTTGTGGTACGGAAAGACAACTACAAACGTACACAAGTCGTACCAGCAGTGTGACCTATGACCTACACATTGAGGGTCAATGTAACTAATAAACTATGGAGTGCCTAGCTAACAACTACACTCAATATTTTAGTTTCATTTTCATTTGAATTGACCAAGTTTTAAAAGAGTGTATAACTCTGATTATATAATTTTGACAATGCCTTGACTTCTATCAGTTCAGAAGCTTTTCCACCAAAAGAGACTTCAGCAGCAGGAAGCGACGCAGAGCATTTTGGCCAGCTATGACTACCAACAGCAGTTTAAATTGATTGATATGCTGTTTGATAAAATGCAACAGGTACAGTACATGTACCAACGTATTAGACGGTACAAGTTTTAACCATTTGGAAATCTTGGGTTCCGATTGATACTGCTTTCACATAATTGGCTTCTTCAGCTAATCTGCTTCTTTTTAATTTCTCAGTATTGCAAAGTCACGCACTTTCCTTTTTGAGGGCATTGACATGTTTTCAGGAAAGAAATTGGTGTGTTTCAACGAAGCATTTGGTTTGAGTTTGTAAGACTGATACATGGCTTTTTATCCACAACCAGTGGTTTTATTTCATTTACTAACAAGCACAAAATAATTTTGCTAACCAAAATGAGGTTCCAAGCTTAAATAATATGTAGCATCTTTGGCTGGTTTCCTTCTACTTTTTTAATAAGCAGAAAATGCTTTAGAAATATTTCAGAGCTCTATAAAATGTCCCCTGGAAGAACCCTTTTCCATTTTGAATCTAGGTGGACTGGCTCTCCACCTCACTCCACCTCCCAAATGAGGTAAAACAAAATGCACAAATCCATATTTCAATACAATCATCAAATTATGCTGGGCAATCCCAAACCCTCACCCTTGGTCATATTTTCCACTGAGTTTACGACCAACCATCTGAACTTATGTAGTATGGCATTGTGCTTGTGTGTATCGATGTGATGCATTCACCACATGACATAATTGTAGGCTTGCATATCATTCTATCTATCATTCAAAACCACAGTGGATGATATTGAGTGGTCAGACAGTAGGAGGGTTGACTTTGTTTCATGTATTCACAACATGATACAATAATTGCAGACTGGCGTAGTTTCTCTATCTTTCAAAACCACAGTGGATGATATTCAATGGTCAGACAGTAGGAGGGGCTAATAAAATAAATAATTTTGATTTTGTTCTCTTTTTGTATGCCAGATTTTATCGGAGTCCCGAAGTAAGCTGTCCGAGTCCAGTTTCAGCCCAGGAATGTCCTTCCCAACAGATGAGACAACCAAAGAAGGTGAGAATCAAGATCCTAAAAAATCTCAAACAGCGCCTTGACAAATTACTAGCAACAAAACTCTTGTCCAATATGATCAATTTTCAAAAAGAAACATCTTATTTCACTGGAACTTTCCCCTGTCAAGTAAACTTCTAACTTTGTTTTACCATCAGGTCTGTCGCTACTTCTTGAAAACCTAGCCTTCTTTGGAGACATAACTCTACGACTTCCCGACATCACACACAGTCTGTACAGCAAGAAGAAACAGCTACGAGAAGTCCTCCGCTGGGCTGTGACTTATACTGAGGAGACGGGATTCTTTGACGACATCCACAAGAAACTCATGAATTTAGTAAGTTCTGGTTCTGGTGAAATACTGCATTATCTCTATATATTGGGATGTACATGTTCAGGTGACTGAGCAGCAATGATTTACATGAAGTGAGCCCCCCTGATGATGTTACCCATATCCATAGCTTGAAGTTTACTCTTAAAAATACTATTAGTTTGTGCATCACGAATATCTTGTGGTAGTGTGTTCACTTCTGCAAAGGATCTTGGGAGGAAGGAGAATTTGTTTGCAGTCTTTGTTTGCAGGAGGCTTGATGAAGGCAGTTGCAGCCTGGGTCCCAATTTCATTGAGCTGCTAAGCACAAAAATTACCTTAGCATGACATTTCTGCCTTGATAAAACAGGATTACCAACCAAAACTTCCACGTGATTTTCAGTATGAGCAAACTACAGCTGAATACCAGTAACAAGCAATATGCAACAATAAGAAATTTGGTTGGTAATCCTGTTTTTATCAAGGAAGAAATTTCACGCTAAGCAAATTTTTGTGCTTAGCAGCTCTATGAAATTGGGCCCTGTTGTCTTCCAAGCTTATCCCTGAATACTTTGGTTTGGTATGAAGCAGTGTCTATGGTAACGAGCTTGTGAACAGCGGGAGCTATCCTTATCTCAGTTAAAAATACAAGCCTGAGATCGGTGATTTACTTGTCTCAATGCTTATCTTAAAGGCAGTGGACACTATTAGTAATTGTCGTAGACCAGTCTTCTCACTTGGTGTATCTAAACATATGCATAAAATAACAAACCTGTGAAAATTCCAGGTCAATTGGTCATCGAACTTGCGAGATAATAATGAAAGAAAAACCACCCTTTTCACACGAAGTTGTGTGCGTTTAGATGGTTGATTTCGAGACCTCAAGTTCTAAATCTGAGGTCTCGAAATCAAATTCGTGGAAAATTACTTCTTTCTCGATAACTATGGCACTTCAGATAGAGCCGTTTCTCACAATGTTTTATACCATCAACCTCTCCCCATTACTCGTCACCAAGAAAGGTTTTATGCTAATAATTATTTTGAGTGATTACCAATAGTGTCCACTGCCGTTAAAACAAAAAGAAGAAAATCTCTTGTTAAAACCAGTACCAACACAATAATGTTTAACTTTTCTTTACACTGATGTAGGCTTGATATAGACATTTTATGTAGACTTTGACACCATGGTTTGGAAATGACCGCAGAACATCCATGCTCTAATATTAAGTTTTACTTCATGCATCACATTATTTTTATACATCTTGCAGATGTCTCAGGAATTAAGGCTGATCAAGAGAGATTCTGATTATATAAATCCATTCAAGAAAGAAGAGGTAAGATGTTTAACGAAGGTCCAGGGTTTGCTTTATTTTACTTTCCGAGCCTCAGGCACGGTAGCTGTGGCAATGTGCATCAGATCACATTGGTTGGGCGGCTCTACATCCACCATGATGGATACAGAGAATGATGATGAGGGGTTTGCAGATGAAAATAACCCATGGTCATAAATTGTTTTATGTAAATAAGGATTTCCAAGGCGGTATAAGCTGGTCTGTCTAGCAGCAGCAGCAGCAGGGTATACTAGCTGCAGATTTTTGATGATACATTGGCTTTATAAGTAATAAAGTTGGCTGTCGTAGTGTCTTCCCTTGATCCCAGTGGACCGTGGTTCACATCCAGCTTCCAAACAGAGCCTCACATGTGGATTGGATGGTTCACTCTCTATCAGAGTACAAATTTCCCTCCAACATCTAAAAACAGACCATGTCCTTTCCTCTTCTCTCTGCCTAAATATCTTAAAGAAACAGATGACATTTTTAACTTCTGAAAATCTCTTAAAACACATCTTTTCAGATTTGGGAATTCTTTGATTGACCTAGATCGACGCCTTTGAATCTTTAAAACAGAAAGTTTGTTGTTACATTTTATCGCATTATGTAGGTTCCGCCTGAACTACCAACACCAAAGAAGAAGAAAGAAAAGAAACCAAGGAAGAAGGGCCCAAGAATATCACGAACTGAACTCTAATTATAAACAAACTGAAGCCACAAGCCTTCAGAAAAAAGGTGCATTTAGGTGATTCATTTTTTTTTAGTTTCAGCTAAACGACCCACTGAAATCTGCTGCAAAACCCAAGGTCAAATAATTTAAATTTTGTAAACTCTTCTAACATTAATGATGGCTCTGTACCTTCTTTTGTCTGTAGTGAGGGCGCTGTTGATAACAGCTGTTTAATGAGAGAGTTACGGCAACTTGCAATAAGGCGTCCATTTTGTGTCCAAAAATGTATGGGCAAACACAAAGGTGTCGCCTAGTCTGCCTATTGGGTTGTGCAGCATTTGGACCAAAAAAGGCGTACAGCAACTACGTGACCGGAGAAATCGTGATCGTTCATGTCGCAACTCTCTTTACACACAGCTCTAGTTTATTAACGTCATATGGGTTCACCACACTAGATAAGCATACCATAGAAATATAGGTATTTAAAAATATACCCAACAACTCGTTTAAAACTCTTCAAGCTACTTGAAAACGAATCAAATTTGTTTTCATACAGCTAAAGTTTGATTTTCTTTTCAATATTTAGTAGGTTCGCTGTAGAATGTTTGAGCATGGCTCACCCAGAATGAAAACACTCTTAAAAAAGCAAACTGTCGAAACTCCATTATGAAAAAAACAACCTGACTTTTTTTATATAAAATAAGGCAAGCATTAGAGAGCTGCTGCTCATGAAGTCAACAACGCCAGAACATAATAATGTATGACTTAAAAATAACTCCATGACCTTCAAATATTATTTTAATTACCAAACAAATTTTGTGTTCACAACTTTGCATTTAGTTCATGAGCGTGAAACTTTTCTCTCTATTTAGTGTGATGCACACGTACCTAAGGTGTCTAGAATGTACCTGAAGTGTAATGTCCTTTTTTATACATTAAAACAAAAAATGGTGCATATTTTAAACAAAACCTGAAGAGGTTTTTAGAAAAAGCAAATAGGAAATACTGTGTATAGACACAGATCATGAAATCTGAACTATTCCATTGGTCAACATTTTTGGCAGTGTGGTTTTTACTTTTATGAAAGAACAAACGACAGAGCTTTCTTCATTACAGTACAAAGAAGACAAAGAAGACTGCATCCAGCTCATGGGTAGCTGGTCTGATAAAGGAACCAATCGCAACCTTCATTACTGTGTGACACATGAAATAATTAGCTGTTTAACTCAATTTTATTCATTTTTGAAAAACTGGACCAGAATTGTTTTATTAGTTTCATTAAAAAAAACGAGGATTAAAAAGAGTATTTATTCCTCAACAAATTAAACTAAATAAATTAAATTTGTACGAAGAATATTTTACTTTGGAAAACAATTTGTAAACCTTTGTTTCACTGAGATATGTGATATTTTTCATTTCATTAGATTAAAACTTTCCCGCACGAGTACTAATATTAACTTTTGTTAATCCACATTTGCAGCTGCCACTTGAGATTGACAGGATAGAAATATATGTAGGACACATGTATGGTCTATTTTATTGTGATCTGAAAGCGCCATTTTCGTGTACTCAAAAAGTGTTATTAATCCTACAGACCAAACCTGCATGAGCCATAATATACATGTTATCACAAGAAGGCATTATCACTCAAGTAATACTAAGGGAATAAAAGGGTAGCAACGAGTTCTTCAACAGACATTTAAAGCTGGCAGTGCCTTTATCGCACGGCAACGACTCTGTAAGTTTTTAAACAGATGTTAAAGAACAAGTCTCTCGTTTTAAATGGACGTTCAAGAACGAGTCTCTACTCTGTTATTCCCATTCATAAATGCCCTTTTGTTAAAAACCTTACAAAAACACAAATTTAGACACACTAACAATTGAAAATTCGAGGCTTGAAATATTTTTTCAAAAAACTTTGTGAAGAATCTGTTTGATGCGCGTGGGTTGTGTGTACGCGCACGCGCTTAGATTATATGCGCTGTTTCTCTAGCTATGAATTGCGTTCCGCATGATAATCTTGCGCGTCCGACACGCTGAAGCCAAAGGTTTATACCCCCGCGTGACGCACTCTCCACTAATAGGAATAGCGAAACTGTCTATGAGGTATTCATGATTATTGGTTTTAGGGGATGAACAAAAGCAACACAAATCAGCAACATACATGGTTGGTAAGAAATATTTGTTTTATTACAGAGTTTCAAAAAACATCAACAAGCTGGGCAGTTTAGGTTCAGAAACACAAAAAAAAAAACAGGCTCTGAAATAGATAGTTATTTCAAACTGGACTCTTTAATGTCCACAATGAGACTGTGCCTGGATGAATGGCTTTGCGAGTGGCTATGGCTACAATGCCAATAACAATAAGTCCTATTCTTCAACATTACTGTTGTAGCCAACAGTCATAGCTAAAGCCGGATGGAGTGGCTTGACTTAATCATGGGTGCTACATTTAAAAGTAAAAGTAGAAAGCAACATTGAATCCTGTCATTTTAAAGATTTGTGTTACTTGCCAAGAGACTTTTACAAGATATCATTGTTAAGATGAGTAACTGAAAATAAACATTTTATACAAACTGAAATCTTTGTCGGATGTTTTAGTGGTTCTTGTGATTGATTTAACCGAGTAGTGCATAATTAATGTTGCACAGGCTGTTTAGTCTACTCCTAAGGGAGCTGATAGGGTGCAAGGAATGAATTAAGGCCCGATGACCAAAGGTATTAATGTTGGCAGCGTTTTGAGACACCCTTGGTTGTGTCACAGCGTGCAACAATTGTTTTGTTATACCTTTGTATAATTGTTATACCTCTTCTCAAAGTTCTGTCATCTTCAAACATTTACAACGAACTATTCATTTTTTAATAAGCAGACGAGCAAGAAACAATTCCATCCAACCCGCGGTTGTTTCGTACACAGCGCTGGAAATCAACCAACGCTGGGAACGATCAAGGTGATGTACACCGGTGTACATCACTTTTCATGTTACCTGGCCCGTCGAGCCATGTAACGTGCATTTTGTTGCGCGTCACATGATTGGTTCTCGACCAATCAAACTTCACAATTTGTACAGAGGTATAACAATGTTCAATGTTTTCAGTCAATAGAAACAATAACCGGTACTTTGTCTTTGCCTCAGAATGCTGAGAAACATAAGAAATATAAAAATAATATTTCGATCATAGTACCACTTGTTAACGTCGTTTTGTTTTATTGTGAGAGTTTCAATACACCAGCCCACATGACAGTGATTTACAGTGATTTATACAAAGTACAAAACCTTTTCTGCAAACCAGGCCATTTTCAAGGTTGCTCCGTTGGAAACTTCCAAAGGGGCACCAAGGCCAAGACATGGGGCAACAGAGGCTCTGTGCAATTCCAGGTCAACAGAATCTTCAATGAATTGTTGCATCTTAAGAAGTGGAATCTGTGAATGGAATACTGCCTCTCTTCTTTGTCCAATTCATGATCAATCTATAAGCTGTTGGTCATGTGCTTTTTGATTCACCAATCATGTTGTCTCTATCTTGTCTATCAGTGAAGAACTGAAGTTTCCTGGGTAGTAGCTGGACTGTGATTGGCTGAGCTTCTAGCCTCTCATTATCAACACTATACCAAGCTTCTTCACCCTGAGGTCAAGTTAAAAGGAAACAGAATTGTAGTCTTAATTATTTATATTTATCTGAATAAGATAAGACATAAGAAACCTTATTAGGCCCACTCTCCCCCCCAAAAAACAAAAACAAAAAACATTACAATTTTTTTTTTAAAGCACAACAAATATCAAAGAGTTAAAAAGTTGCAAAAGAAACAAATATCGCACAAGAAACAGTGCACAAGGATTTAAGAATAAAATCCATGTCAACCACACACTCAGTCTAGCCATGTACAGGATGTATATGTGTACAAAACAAGAGAAACAAATTATGATAATTATTATTAAAAATATATGCAAAGTTTGTGAACCAGCACTCGTCTCCTACTCCTGCTTTAAAAACGTAATATTAATCGAGGACAAAAGAGTTAAGATGGCGATTACTGCGAGCAGGCAGCAATCTCATCCTAACAAGTTTATTTGAAACGGACTAAAAAAGCATTTAGTCAACAATTTTGGAACAGATCAGATTTGTTTAAGCATGAGCCCCAATACCATGAAGCTGGTATTAAAGCTGGTATTACAGAAAAATACATGTACAGACTAAGTATTGAGTACTGATGGTAGCTCAAGAGTGCTGGATGCTAGATAAGATTGCGAAAGGCTGGGGGGGGGGGCTAGTGTGTGACCTGTCTTAGCATACCTCTTTCAAGACTGGTGTGATTTTGATTTCCCCAACTGTTGACGTTTGGGTTTTATAAATGCCAACTTTGCTGTCTTGATCCTCACTAGGACTTAACCTCCTCCACCTAAAGAAGTAGAATTCATAAAAGAGGAAGAATTGTTTAAAATGTGACATGTTCTTAATAGACTCAAATGAACTAAGCCTAATTCACAAGTGCTTAACCACAACAAATAGCTATGCACAACAATGTCATGCTGTCATTAATATTCCTTACCCTTCTTGGATAAACTCTGTTCTTGTTACTTCAGTTGGGCCAGTCGTCAATGTTAGAGCTCTGGGAGACTGTAGGTATAGCAATGCGTAATAGTTAGTTCACGTAGTTTGGATTTGAAATGGTTCTCATTAAAACTACATATCGCAGCCAAAGGCTGATTCCAGTCAAATTACAAAGAGATTCTACAAAAATATATATTTCAAAGAGTTAAAAAAAAAACCACAATAATAATATAAATATAATAATATAATAAATAATATAATAAATATAATAATATAATAATAATAATAATAATAATAATAATAATAATAATAATAATAACATTAAGTTCTTATATAGCGCCTTTTCACACCTGAAGGATGTCTCAAAGTGCTTCAAATTATCATTCCTTAAACCATCTCAGCTCCCAAGGGAGTATACAGCCTCATGCAACGAATGCGCTACTGGGCTAAATCAAGCACAAGAATCATCTCTGCCCTCACAGGTACCCATTTATCCCTGGGTGGAGAGAAGCAATAATACATAGTTGCGTGTCTTGCTAAGGGACACAAGTGTCATGACCGGGATTCAAACAGAGTTAGTGGAGCTTGAATTCGGTGCTCTTATTCGCTCGGCGACGACACCCCATAGTACAAGAAAAGAATCAAATATGAAACACCAATATTAAAAAACAAGATTTACAAAGACAAATAAAAACTGTAGTGGTCCAAGAAGTTTCAAACCGAAACCGCCTTTAAGTTGGGACTACCAACACATGACCAAACCAAAATCTATATATATGTAGATAATATTGACACGCAGAATAAGCTAATTAATCTCAAGGGAAATAACAAACTCAGGTAAACATCAAAAATATAAAATTAAATTAGCACGTCATCAACAATAAGAGGTCATATATTTATGGGAGAGTAAATTTGGTTTCCATCCCAAGTTTTTAGTTAGCTGTTCCCTTAAATGTTGGAGTACATGAGAAACTTGTTTGGTGTTCCTGACCTTCTTGATTTCATCAGTGTTGCCGGTAGAAACCACTAGCTCCACGGTAACAAAGTCCTCCTCTGTCCATTCAATCTCTTCCTCTTTATCCCCCTGAATCTCTGGCTCTTCATTTTCCAACTCTGAAAGAAAAATAAATGATTGGTAATCATTTGGAAAACAGTTAATAGTCAATATTAATAATAATAATATTGAGATTATTATAAAGCGCAAAAACAATAGCAGAAAGAATCCGCCTCAAGGCGCTGGAAAAGAGCAACAATAAAAGTCTGGACCAGACAAAATTTATACAAATCAAAGTAATACACAGTAAAATAATTTAAGGAATCTAGATACATAAAACTGGCAAAAATTTAAAAAGTTAAACAACCAGTGAAAAAGTTTCAACTGATCTAAATTGTTCTGAAGTACCATTCCTTCAGAGAAATATTTCTCTTTGAGCAGGGATATGATTGTAGACAAATTAAAATGAATCCTAGAGACAAACTTACCATGAAGAATGTAATGTAGGCTCCTTAAAGCCATTGGACACTTTCAGTAAACAGTATTGTCAAAGGCCCACACTTCATGTATCACAACTTATATATAAAATAACAAATCTGTGAAAATTTTGGTTCAATCAGTCGGGAAAAAATAACGGAAAAACCCACCCTTGTTTCCGCACGTTTCGCCGTGTCATGACATGTGTTTAAAATAAATCCGTAAATCTCAATATCGAGAATTAATAATTTTTTAAGTTTTCTCAAAAAGTAAAGCATTTCATGGAATAATATTTCAAGAAAAGTCTTTCACCATTACCTTCTGTAAACCCTGTAAGTTATTTGTAAATCTGTGAACTTTTAATTTTTCTTTCTGTTCCGAAAGTGTCCAAGGGCTTTAAATCGACATAAACATGATCATTAAATAGGGAAAAGTCAAAAGTGAGTGGATCTCCAAGAATATTGTAGGCTAACTGCTTACGAATAACATCGTTTCTCGAACTAATAACAACGAATGTACACACAAATTTCCAAGAACGTCGGGCACCCATTAGCTCTTTTCGCAACAGTCTGACATGAACACTTAATAGAGAAAAAGCACATGTTGGTGGATCTTCAAATGTAATTGTAGGCAAACTGTTACGAAAGCAACTTATGCCAAAAGTGTGTCACGAACGAATGACATCGTGTCTCGAACTAATAACAACGAATGTACACCCAAATTTCCAAGAACGTCGGGCACACATTAGCTCTTTTCACAACAATGTGACAGGACCTTTAAGGACCGAGTGTCACGTCCGGGACTTGAACCCACACTCTGCTAAACAGAAACTCCAGAGTCTGGTGCTCTAATCCACAACCACGACACACCACTATATCAATGCCCAGTTTTGACAATTAATTTTTCAAACCAAACAAAGGTTTATTGATAAGTTTCACATACCTTTTTTTTCTTGTGTGGGTGGGGCAGTCCTCCATATCATCAGCCTCTGTATCCATGCCCACCAGTCAATACCAATTGATGTAGCTACTTCAATAACAGGTTCAATTTCATCAATGGGAGGTCTGTGTTTAATGTTTGCAGAGAGTACTGGTGGCCAAACCTGGTAAGATGGGAAGTAAAGTTTGTTAACCCTCTCTCGGTTTTGAGATAAACAACCACTGGTGCCCACCCACATTCAAGCAAGAAGCACAAATTCTTGCACAGAAGAAAGCTGGTGTTGAAATGTTCCTCTTATTATCACTTTGACAATTTTATTTTCGAGCATATTAAGTAATACAAAATATCTTACCTTGTATCTCATTTCATATCATACTAAAATCATTCAGATCAACCAAATAAATGTTTTAAGTTCTTGGCCTTTGTTTTCTCAGTGTGATCTGTACACCCAAACGCTCTTTTTTGTTTGCAACCATATGGTGCTCCGTAATTGTTTGGCATTTCAAATCCTTCCATTCAAACTGTAAGGGATTGCATTATAACAACCCTATTTCATAACATCATTAGAAAGAACTGATCTTTCTCTTGCCAACAATAGTAAGCTTGCGTACTGAGGGTGAGCATAGACAAATCTATAGTTTTTTTTCAACAAATGGCCTTTGTGCTCAGAATGTTGTGCCTTTTTGTGTATCATCTTGGTTACTAGAGTTGCTATTTGAACTAAAATGGTTATCACTCGTGATAAAATTATTTCTAGATGCAATCTGTAAAAATGCGAATGGCGAAAAAAAAAAAATTGTTGGGCGCTTTTAACTAGACATTCGCTTCATCATTTGAGGTTTAGGCTGATCTGGGAATGGCTACAAAGTCACTTTTATTAGTTTGATAAGAATCAATGGCACAGAACATCACTGGATTGCTACTAAACTTTTTTGTTGGGGGTTTAAGTCTGGTTTAATGTTTGAGCAGATATTCTTTCTAAAAAAAAGCTTTCCTCGCAGAACCAAAACAGGACGTTGAGTACAGATACAAGCAGAAGCAGAATGGCACTATAACTAGTGACTTAACATAAAAAAATAGTTAGAATAATAAATATATGAACTTACACTTTTCAGGCTGTTGAATACATATGTCAGTCTCCATTTCAAGGGGCCAAAGTACCAGTATCTGGAAGACAGCATTTGTAGAATTATAATATGTTGATAAGCACTGTTTAACAGTGTTGTAGTTCTAGAGACCAGTTTTGCCAGTCTTGGTACTTTATGGTCTCAGCCTAGTGGGTTTGACTACAACACTGATGGATACTGAGTGCTTTCAGAATCCTGCAGGGAAAGAAATCAACAGACTACTTGGGTTGGATTCGAACCCCTGACTGCTGTATTCTAGAGACCAGTTTAGCCAGTCTTGGTACTTTATGGTCTCAGACTATTGGGTTCGACTACAACACTGCTGTATACTGGGTGCTTTCAGAATCCTGCAGGAAAAGAAATCTACAGAATACTTGGGTTCGATTAAAACCCCTGACTGCTGCATTATAGAGACTAGTTTAGCCAGTCTTGGTACTCTATGGTCTCAGACTATTGGGTTCGACTACAACACTGCTGGATACTGGGTGCTTTCAGAATCCTGCAGGGAAAAAAATCTACAGAATACTTGGGTTGGATTCGAACCCCTGACTGATGTATTCTAAAGACCAGTTTAGCCAGTCTTGGTACTCTATGGTCTCAGACTGTCAAATTGACTTTAAGTGTTTGTAGTTTGACTCCATTTATGATTCAGAAGTTACAAAGTGTGTTGTGAACTTACTTTGTGTTGTTTTCCCTGGCTTCATGAAGGGGTCCCCATTCTAGACTGTTTACTGTGAAAACACTACGTCCATCCTCTCCCTGTTGAAACAAAAAACAGAGAAAAAAAGAAAAAAAAAAGGAAAAAATTTCCCTTTGCATTAAAGAATCCCAGGCTATCATTGTAATCCCTTGCTATAACAGCAGTTACCAGTTAAAGGAACATTACAGAATTGGTAAGAAACAAAAGTCGTGATGATCACAGATTTACATAAAACTTACATGGTCTAATAATGATGATAGTAGAACACATCCCTTGAAATATTTCTGTCTGAAATGTCACACTTGATGAGAAATAAATAATCTAATTTAGCGTTTGGAGTTAATCGCTCAGTGAGCGTTTTATTCATTTTTGTTTGGGCATCGATACAATGCAAAATTTGTAATTGGTTTTTCACTATTCTTTCGCGATCTAGATGGCCGATCGATCTCAAACCTTCGAGAAGTTAATGTATAGGGTGGACTACATAAAGTGCTTACACTGCCAGCAACGGTTTTGTTGACAAAAACCAATTCTGTAATGTTCCTTTAAATGGCTTCTAACTGGCACCTCTGAACAAAGATGTTGACCAAATAGGGAGACCTCCAACCTAAGGATTTGATAGCTCAGTTGGTAGAGCGGGCGACATGTTATTGCGGAGGTCGTTGGTTCAAGTCCTGCTCTGGTCAATTGTCTTTGTTCAACCCTCAATTTTTAAAACTCAGCCAGTAAGTGTTCACCATCTGCATTTCTAACTCTCTTAAAGACATTGGACACTATTGGTAATTGTCAAAAGCTGGTCTTCACAGTTCATGTATCTCAACATATGGATAAAATAACAAACCTGTGAAAATTTGAGCTCAATCGGTCGTTGAAGTTGAGAGATATTAATGAAAGAAAAACACCCTTGTCGCACCATCATCACAGGAAGTTGTGTGCTTTCAGATGCTTGATTTCTAGACCTCAATTCTAAACTTGAGGTCTCAGAATCAAATTTGTGGAAAATTACTTCTTTCTCGAAAACTATGTCACTTCAGAGGGAGCTGTTTCGCACAATGTTTTATACTATCAACCTCTCCCTATTACTCTAGTCAAGAAAGGTTTTATGATTATAATTATTTTCAGTAATTACCAATAGTGTCCACTGCCTTTAAGAGGCTTTAAATTTGAATTAGTTAACTCACAAAAGTGTGCTCTCTACCGATTTGCCACATTGTTTCATGGGGAAAAGGTTCAAAAGCAGCTCCCACCATACAACATCGAAAGTCACAGTCGTCAATGTTATCACTGCAGCCACTAGCCGCAGTAAGAGCCAAAGTATCTTAAAATTGGACGCAGCTTAAAGACACTGGACGCTATTGGTAATTGTCAAAGATCAGTCTTCTCACTTGTTGTATCTCAACATATGCATAAAATAATAAACAAGTAAAACTTTGAACTCAATTGGTCATCAAATAATATGCGAGATAATAATAAAAGAAAAAAACACCCTTGTCACACGAAGTTGTGTGCTTTCAGATGCTTGATTTCGAGACCTCAACTTCTAAATTATTATGAGGTCTCAAAATCAAATTCGTGGAAAATTACTTCTTTCTCGAAAACTATTTCACTTCAGAGAGAGATGTTCCTCACGATGTTTTCAACTATCAACCTCTCCCTATTACTTGTTACCAAGTAAGGTTTATGCTAATAATTATTTTGAGTAATTACCAATAGTGTCCACAGCCTTTCAACAAAAATTTTCTCAATCCTCTTTAATCAAGAAGACCTTGGCCATATTGTATTTATAATGCTTTTGAGCAGAACTGTCTGTTAAGGCAATTTCTTTGCCACGCAAAAGATAAGTGGGGCGCCAGTTGCAGCAATGTAAACTTTTGTGGAATTTTGTTAAGCAATTTTGTGCTAACAGGTTTTATGAAATTAGGCCCTGATGTATGTCAACTCCTTACCTGTATTGCCATGACATCTACTGGTTCTGTTACTCCTTTAATGACTGCCATTGCTGCATTACCCATCCACCTAAGAGTAAAGAATATATCAGACCAGTGTTAAGACTCATTGCTGCATTACCCATCCACCTAAGAGTAAAGAATATATCAGACCAGTGTTAAGACTCATTGCTGCATTACCCATCCACCTAAGAGTAAAGAATATATCAGACCAGTGTTAAGACCCTGACTTCATCACCCAAATCTTGGTTGTACCATTTTGGAAGTCAAAATCCCTACAGGTATTACTGTGTAGTGTGCATTTTACAAACAATCTTTGCAAAATCTGAAAGTCTTTGGAAACATTTTGAAGTTGCACCAAGGGCAAGAAGAAAAAAAAACCTAGGGTAAAGCAGGCATGAGAATGGGTGATGTCAAAAAAACAGGAAAAAAATTCAGTTGATTGGAAATGTCAATATTCCATCATTTTTGTGTGCGAAGCACACAACACGAGCGCGCAGCGCGAAGTCCCTTACGGCCGGGGTCCAGGGCCCGCTTAAGGGCCCTGGGAGCTCTGGCTATTTTAGAAGCTCTGTGGTGCTCTCTGATGCATTTCTGACACTTATTTTTCCAGGTAGAAATGAGCTACCTTAGTGTGTTTTTTTTTAATTTTTTTTTTTATAATAGGTTTAAGGGAAAATAAGGAATGTAAAGCTCAAACAATTCAAACAATTTTGGGTTCGCCTGCGATTGTGTTACAATTCCGGAAAAAGAAAGGAAAAAAAAATATATATATATTTTTATTTTTTTGACGATCTTATCCCTTAAATCTGCCCTTGAAAATGCTTTTTTTCTCACCAACAACCATTTTTATAGGTTCTTGATTTGAAATTCGGTTGTGTAAAAGAAATTCTTTTGTAGTTAAATGTTTGTGATTTTAACGATCCGTCGGCGACGCACATTTTAAAATATATATAGGCCTATATATTTGGCGAGAGCGATGTGTTTTTGAGAAAGAGGTTGTTATTCAGCATAGGGTATAACTGGAACGAGGTTGAGATTAGACCCCAACATAGAAATAGAACCAATGAAGAAAGCACGTCGTCCGGACGTACAGTGTGTTCGCTGGTTCCAAATTTATCTTTCGCTGGTTGTGAGGCAATAACAGGTACCAGTTTCCCATGGCCTGCCGGCGATCTCAGATTCGTGCCGCACTGCTCATTGGTTCGTGTACAAACCTGCACGTACACAGTACACATGGTGCAAACACGTGCATTGTTTTTTCAGTAGACTTTCAAAAGTCTCCACACGTGTTATCTTTGCTGCAGCAGCAAGCACATTACACGCAAACATTATTGAACCGTACGACTATAAACGAAGCGAGGAATGAGGCAAGTTTATACATCTGTCGCTGCTGCTGCATTATGCATGGACGATGCCAGGAAGACCACAAGCCGTAAACTGAGCCAGTTGCTGGACGGCAATTTATTGTTTAGGTGCCGTTTTTTCATGAACGCCGTACGTGTGTGGATCCGCGATAATAACAATTACAAAGGGAAAGGTAAACTGACATTGTCTGACTAGAGAAGAGGGATTAGAGAAATTCAAACGTATACCCCCAAAAACCTACCCCCCGAATTTTATAGCAAATTCACATTGAACTCGGAGACCACATATTTTGAAGTGAAAAATCCGGAATTCCGGAAAAATCCGGAAGATTCTCATGCCTGGTAAAGGCCTGGTCCCATTGCAGCGATACCAGAACGATAACGACGCCAACGCATTCTATTGGTTGAATGAGCGTGTGCGTATTCTGCGTGGAGCAATTCAACCAATTGAGCGCGTTCTCTTTGCGTCGTGGTTGTTATCGTTCTCATTATCGCTGCAGTGGGACCAGGCCTTAACAGAGGACATGCTGTGAGTCGTGGGTTTGTGTTGGACCTTGTCATTGGACCTTCCATTTAAACATTGAGCGCACTGAAAAGGCTGTGATATTATTAGGCCATGTCCCAATTTTCAGCTACAACTACGGCTCTTGCCAAGGGTGTTGCTAAGGATGTGCTATACTTCAGCGGATAATACGCCTTTCTTAATATTTATGCATGAGGTACGTCACAATGCTAATCCAAAACGAGGCGATGGGCGCAGCCACTGCGAGTGATTGGGGACGTGTGCCCATAGCCTCGTTTTGGGTAAGAATTATGACGTCATGCATAAATATCACGAGAAGCGTGTGGCGCTAGAATCTAGCAGTAACCATCACTGTAGCTGCCAATTTGTACCGTAGTTTCTAAATCTTGATTATAAGCAGGTCCTGATAATTCTGTCAATGAGTTACCACTCACCTCACATCTGACTCTGCACTTGCGTATAAGAACTTGGCTAAGCTGTTAGTTGTACCCAGCGGAATGATTCCCAGAGGCCATTTTAAACTGACTGTCGATTCATCCTCCCTGCGTAGCAGACCAGTAATGACTTCTCCAACCGTACCATCACCACCAGCGATCACCAGGGCATCTGTGGACTCAACGTAACTGACTTTCTCCTTGGCGTTCCCCTCACTCTCAGTCTGTAAGGTGAAGTCAGATAATGACTGTTAACTTCAGCTCTAGTTGAGTGATATATGCAATCTTTCCTCTCTCTTACAAAATCCATTTATTTTAACTCAATTCTGAGTTAACAATAGAAATCTTATTCTGGTGGTATACCTGATCCCATGTAAAGCATGGTCAGTTTACTAGTGCAGTCCTCAGTCCAATACAAAGTTACAAATGGAACATACCTTGATGATTTCAACGTCAATTCCAGCAAGATGTAGCAGAGGAACGGCATTCTTCTCAAACAACTTTTTAGCTTTTCTAAAAAAAAAAAGATACAGATACTGATACATCAACATTTTGTATCCGCGACTATCGTGTTTTTGCACACACGTCAGCAAATAGAAACACGGATACAGTTTTGCAGACTTTTGGTTGTCTTTTTGTCCAAGATCAAAAACATTTCCTACGGAATTGCAGAATGGGATTTGAACCGACACTCTGATAGTTTGGATTGGTGACATTGTATTTGTTTTATTCACCAGTAGAGGGCTCAACATCGAATGGCTCAGAGGGACTGGACAAGTCTACAAATCTGGATCAAAACAGATGTTTGTGTGATACAGATATAATTCCTGTTGTGATATCGGTGACTACTTTACAAAATGAACATCTCTAATCAAGACTAACACCCTGAAGACTTGGTCACCTGCTGGACTGGAAATAATTTGACATTGAACGAGCAATGAATAGGATTCAAACCGACACGTTGATGACTCGGTCACAAGGATACGAAGACTAGTTTAACTTGGAAGATGAAACTTACCCTTTTCTGGCCGCTGGATTCAAGATTACTGTCACCTTTCTTGGTTTCTCTGTTGCATATTTAATGGACTGCTGACCATAAATCTGCAGGATTAGAAAGATTTTATCAAAGCCATATCTTAACCATCCCCAAATCTTGGGTGTATCTCAGGTCAATGATGATTGGTTACTTGTCGGTAATGACAGTCAACTTTAAAGGGGTGTTGAACGCAATCATCAATACTGACTTGAATCCAAATTCTACTGATCAGAAACACTAGAACCTGAGTCCAGAAAGCTTGACCACTCGGCCAAAATATGCCAAAATCCTCCAAAATGCTTTTCCAAAAGTTGTCTGACTTTGTAGATCAGGGAACTGCAAGTCCTAAAACGTCGATCATTCAGGCCGTTATATTGACCTTTATCAATGTCCAAACTTTGCTGTTAATTTACCACAGAGTAGTGGGTTTCTGGAGGGTATTGGAGAGTTTCTTTGTTTGTAGCTCAATAGAATTAGTCGTATTTGGTTTTTTGATATGAAAGTACTGAACCAGGCATGAAAAGAATGTGTCACATTAAAAAAAACCATCTTTTTAGTACAGGAGTACTTACAACTGCTCTGCGACAGAATTCTTCTCTCAGAAGGTTTGCCCTGTAAAATAAAAACATCAGATACAATAGGTTAAATCAGCCGGACATCAGCTCGGGTCTTGTACACTTAGTGTGAAGTCAACACAGCGTCAAGTCATCTCGGTCCCAAGTCAGTCTCAAGTCCCATTAATCATTGGGCACACAGAGCAGAAGCTCCGCCCACTCAAGTAAAAAAAATATCAACTTGGGAAATTTGTGACCATTTCGCTCTGGGCTCTGGTAAGATTTTGGCCTTTTTCTTCAAAATATTTCCTCAATGGTGTTTTGAGTGTTATGAAAGGATTTATTACTGTTAGACATTGAGTTCTCTTTAAGGATCAAGTTCGTGTTCTTAGATTAGAATTTGTGTAATGATTTTTGAAAGTGGAAAAAATGATTAAAATCTGGTGACTAGCTAAGAAGCTGTCGAAATTGTACGTGTTGGACCAAATTCCCGTTTGCCGCTCGAAAGAATCCCGTAACTCTGCGGCTCCACCGTCGGAAGGAGGGTTACGTTATCGCAACTACATTAGATCATGGAGGAAGGAAGAGAAGGAGTTCGAACGACCCGCCAAGCTGCAGAGTAACAAAAGAAAACCCTGACAATGCCCCTGTCTTACCAGTGGGAAAAGATGGGAGACCTCCTGCAGGACGGTCAATTACATGTACATGCGCGATTAGATCTCTTTGTACAGAAAGTTTTTTTCACAGAAGGTGAGTTGTGATTGACTTCTTCATTTACCGTTTGTGGTGTTTTGATGGAAATATTATAGTATATTTCTACATTTTTTGCGACTTTCCGGTCCCTAGGTGGTTCAAAATTTTGATATTAGCACATGAGGATGATTGGTATTCAATTGTGTTTTTCGATTTAGTGCACAAAAGCATACAAAATTTTTATCAGGCCTCAAAAAAGCAAAAAAAAGTTGTTCCTTCTTTATTACATCCATACGACATACGACACCATTGTTGCGTGAAGAACCAAGTGCGCATGCGCAAACTCATCATGCCTTATGATATCTCTGGATTCTAATTAGTAGCCATAATGCCTTAGGACAATAATGTAATTAAATTTGTTAAGTAGTAATTGAATAATATTTTTGATTTATTTTGCACGTCATACTAGCTTCTGAATATTCAATAAAGTACCAACCAATGAAAGGTGTGAAAACATATGACGTTGCTCCAATGTTGTGCTAGTTGCGATAACATAACCTTCCTCCCGACGGCCGCCAGGCCGGCGGGTTACGAGTCTGTTTCGAGCGGAAACGGTTGATCTGGTCCAACACGTACAATTTTGACAGCTAGTCACCAGATTTGCCCCATTTTTACGTGTGTGACGTGTAGTTCAACAGTACATGTACATGTACACGTACATACTTGGTGTACAGTACTGTACGTACAATCATGTACAGTGCATTATTACCGCATGTACATGTGTGCACAGTTGCCCGGCTACACAATGCACCCTACGCATTGCCACGAACTAACTACACGTCACACACGTAGAGCCGAAGCTCCGCCCCACGCAGGTTCGACATTTGAACCTGTGAATTTCGCTCCGGTTCTGGTAAGTTTTTGTCAATTTTTCTTCGAAATATTTCCTCAATGGTGTTTTGTTTTGAGTATTATGGCAGGCTGCATTAGACATTGCGGATTAAGTTCGTACCCTCAGAATTTGTGTCATGATTTTTGAAAGTGGTAAAAATGGGGCAAATCTGGTGACTAGCTGTCAAAATTGTACGTGTTGGACCAGATCAACCGTTTCCGCTCGAAACAGACTCGTAACGCTCCGGCCTGGGTGGCCGTCGGGAGGAGGGTTACGTTATCGCAACTAATGTTGTGCATGCATAAGCACTGTTAAAGGAACATGTTGCCTTGGATCGGTCGAGTTGGTCGTTGAAAAGCGTTTATTATAATATGCATATGGGTAGAAAGATGCTGTAGAAGTAGAATACAATGATCCACACAAACATGCCTCGAAATTGCGTGGTTTTCCTTTTACCTCGACGACTAACACGTCAAAATTTTGACTCCCATAAATGGCTGACCGTGTTAGTTCGCACAGTAGAAGAAAAACCACGCAATTTCGAGGCAAACTTGTGTGGATCATTGTATTCTACTTTTAAAACATCTTTCCAACCATATGCATTATATAAAAAACGGTTACAAACGCTTTTGTTTCGACCAACTCGTCCGTTCCAAGGCAACGTGTTCCTTTAATGGCGGACTGTCTCTCACAATGTAAAACCAACACTTAACAAATTTCAACACACCATAACTGTTATTGTTAAAAACGTGGATAGATGATTTGAAAAAAAATTTGATTGTGAACAGTTTTCCTATTATCCTACTGAAAACACATGACACTAGGATAGTACCTAATTTACCTCATTCAATGAGATATCCCTTTTTGTAAAAAAGGGTGAAACAGTGGTGGCGCCATACGGAAAGTTATCCAAATGCCAACCAATGAAAGGTTTGAAAACATATGACGTCGCTCCAATGTGGTACATGCATTGGCACTAGCCGCACTGCACTGTAAATAGTGGATTATCTCTCGCAACAGAAAAACAAAACTTTTATAAGATTTCAACACACGATGAAGTGCAAGTGTCATTGTAAAAAAGTTGGAAAGATGATTTTTAAAATAATCGTTTAGTTTTTGATTGTGAAATTTTTTCCTGTTATCCTACTGAAAACACATGACACCAGGATAACTTGTCAGTGACAAATTTCACTGACTCTGTACCGCGTGCGGTGGTGCGGCTATACCATGATACACACGAGTCCATGACATAGCATAGCACAGCAGACACACATGACTTTAACTGAAAGAATTCGTTCGTTCTTACACCTTTGATGTTAAGAGACTATTGTATACATACTTATATTTATCTTGAAGGTAGTATACACCCCATGTGGCAAACACTGCTGCAAATGTAGACTTTTTCCAGTGGGTTCGCACCGTTTTCGCTGCATTCACTATGCGCGCTGCCATTTTATTTCACTGAGAAAAACTTATCTCTAGAGGGCGCCCTTTAAACACAATTTTATTTTTATCCGGTGCCAGTGTCGCATGCAATTATGTCCTCAATTGGTGCGTTCGTTTAGCTTCCCTGGGTCGACCCCGGTGTGTGGCGGTTTTTTTGCCCAGGACGAACGTGGGTAATTATCTGCACACGTTCTTCCTGGAAAAAGAAAACGCCACACACCGGGGTCGACCCGGGGAAGCTAATTGAACGCACCCTATGCAATACTATCCGGAGAACATTATTGCATATGCAATAATGTCCGCCAGACGGTTTTGCATATGCAATCGTGTCCGCCCGGACGCTGCTGCATAATGCAATTGTGTCCGCCCGGACACATTTGCATATGCAGTTGTGTCCGCCCCCGTACAAAACCGTCCTTGCAGTAAATTAAACGCCCTTGGTCGACAATAGTTTATTGCTCCATGGGTCGACGGAACACGTTCGCCATTTTTTTACGAGCTAAGTACATGTCATGAATGATAATACGTGAATATTCATGCTGCACATACGTAGGTTCACTGCATGCACGCTCGCTTACGCGCGCACATACATGTACAGTCATGTACATATCCGCCGAACGGTTCTTGCATAGCCCCGGACACGATTGCATATGCAAAAGTATCCGGAGCGGACAGTATTGCATGGCGGACACAAATGCATCTGACACCGGCCCTGCAGCAGCAAATCGAAAGCTTCCATTTAAGTAAACAACAAAGAAATAAATGATGGAGTTGAACAAAGAAAACAATTTAAGTTATTCTTATCTTGAAAACACAAGAGCAAAAACTAACGAACATTTCAATGAAGTGAGTTTCCAAAAACTTTCATCACACATTATTTGTAGAACTTCTTTTCGCTGGCTGTTGATTAACAAACATTGAATATCCAAAGACAGAAAGAAACTACATTGTTATTTGTGTTCATTAGACGCTAATGAAAAGTAAATACAAGTAGCAAAATGAAACTGTTTTGTGTTGGTGTGATTGAATCACAATAATTTATTAAAATAATATGCATGCATATTTACATTGAAATTAGACAGAGTTATCACTCAAACATTTTTCCTGCAATTTTATGACATGGTTTCAAAACGGCAATAGGCATCTGTGTTTAGAAAAACTCAAAGACGAATAAGTAAATAACAAATTTCAACGCAGTAAAAGACAGACTGTATTAAAGTGTTTTAACATCCCTCTCAAATCTGTTAATTAAAAAACATGGATGTAAACTATTTGATGGCTCTGAGTCATAATTTAATTTCAAAAGTAAGTTTAATACAGCATTAATTGGGGCGGGCCGGAGGATGGTGATTGCCCTGTCTCCTTCTTGTTTTATAGACAATATATTTTTTTATTATATTTTTTTATCTTAAACAAAACAACAATTTCGTTAATTGCAGTTTAATTTTGGTTTTTGAGGTTCATGATTGAGTAAAAGATTTGGGTACTAATTTCTCTAGCCAGGATTTCCTGTTTGAAAGTCACCACTTCAATCTTACAATACGACCCCGAATCAAAACCACGATAAATATAATTATGCACAGTAAAAATTCATCTTTCTTTCCTTGACTGGTGAATAATAGCCCATTGTAATAACAGCTCTTTTAACGTACAATCTAATAACAGTTTTGTTTATCTATAGATCTCATACATCTGAGATAAGTGAATTCATTCTAATCTGTTTCTTCACGAGAGACACTGAAATAATATAGTTTCAGATTTCCCTCCGATGTCTTTAGCACTCCTTTGAGAACATTTTAACTTTGGGAAGGGAACCATTTGCAAAGAGGACAAGCATCTCTTAAAATGTCCCCTCATTGACCTCTGGTCGAAGACTGTGGATTCAGGTTGACCTCCGAAGGCGATCTCAGTGGCGTAAGCCAAGGCGAATACACCGCAGTCACTAGAGCCACGCTGTGGGTGCATCTTCGGCAGTTGGATCTCAAGACCGGTAGGGGGCTGCAGCTCGCACTCACTCCCCGAGAACAGATTCATAATCTGACTGGACAGTTTCGGAGAGAGACCAACATTCTCACTATCCAGCAGCTTGACTGTGCCGTTCATTTGACTGATTGTCACCCAATGTCCGCCACCGTTCAGCATGACTTGAACCCCGTCTGAATTCATGTGCTGAAACTGCAAGATCTCACCCAAGGCGGGCTCTTGAAGACCAGACATTGCAGGAAACTGACGACGAAGCAACGTTTGGGCGGCTGAGATGTGATCATCCGTTAGCCATTCCCCATTGTCCAGTATCTCAACATCTTTAGCATTGAGTCTGAGCTCATTGAGCCAGAAATTGCTGGGTATTCTCTGATCTGAATACCGGGCAGTGGGAGTCCCACGAAGCCTCTTGGTGGCTTGCGCTAAAACCTTGCCACCATCAGATGGTCGTTTCTTTCTCTTGGTTGCTTGCCGCTTTCCACGTCCTTTGACATGTAACTAAAATGAAAGAAACAAACGCACAATGACAAGTGATTTTACAAAGACCTCAAATTGATAAGTCCATTATTTCTTAGTCAAATTAAAAATGTTTGAGTTGTCAGTATCACCATGATGGCTTGCTTTGTTACACCAGATTTTGCTTAGTATATTTAGCTTATAGTTATAATTGATTGCCACCAAAAGAATAAATCTCAATTCTTTATAGCAGAGCCCAGAGGTCCTTGACGTGAATGTCGAACTTATTAAACATTTGTATGCCATTACAAGTCAAATTATTAAACATGTAAAGGCAGTGGACAATATTGGTAATTACTCAAAATAATTTTCAGCATAAAACCTCACATGATAACGAGTAATGGGGAGCCGTTGATAGTATAAAACTTTGTGAGAAACGTCTTCCTCTAAAGTGACGTAGTTTTCGAGAAAAAACAATTTTCCACGAATTTGATTTCGATACCTCAAGTTTAGAATTGAGCTCTCGAAATCAAGCATCTGAAAGCACTCAACTTCGTGTGACAAGGGTGTTTTTTTCTTTCATAGTTATCTCGCAATTACCAATCAAGCTCAAATTTTCACAGGTTTGTTATTTTATGCATATGTTGAGATACACCAAGAAAACAAGTGAGAAGACATGTCTTTGACAATTACCAATCTGAGTGTCCAGTGTCTTTACAGTTTTGGTTATCTTGAAGGTATTGTCAGTATAAGAGTCTGGACAAGGATTCGCCTCTTCCCTGTAGAGAACACACAGCCATGGGGGCCGGCGACAGTCTTTTCAAACCGGTCATGTGGTATCGTCGTAAGGGATGGGGTGAAGTGCTGTTTGGTTTTAACATGAACATTTGGGATGCAATTTACTCACCTTATGGGATGGTTGCTGTGGTAACGGTCGAAGAATCATCTTAATTCTCTGGTGTTTGTCCTTAATCTGGATTACTGTATAATCCTTTTTTGACAATTGCCAAACTCTTTGGTAAACCTAAAACAAAGAATAAAAAAAAGTTTATTTCTAATTCCCTAATTCTGATTTCTACGAAAATACTACGTTTGTAGGTTCCATTTCAGATAAAACTGGAGTCGTACTTTTGTCCTCGTGCATTCGATGTAAGTCTTTTTTGCCTCTCCAGTTGTTACTGCGTTTCAAATACAGAAGTCATTCATTTTGAGGCATTCAAGCACTTTGTTAAATTTAGCATAAAAAGATCGTCATGCTTTTTCATGACGGACAATCGTCAATCAAAATTATTTATTTCCTTAGTGAAGGCCTCTTTGGCAAAATATTTACCTTTCCTCGTATAAAATAAAATTAATTATGAAGCCGTTAATTGTTAGTGCATGTAAACATCTGTTCTGTTTTGAAATACAAAATAGTTTTAAAGTAGGCCTATACGCTAAAAAACTTCACCGGAAAGCCCGGAATCTATGTTTCAACAATGACCCAGAGGTATGTAAAAAGGAAACAGAATCCCAATTACAATCTTATCCACTTTCCTGAATGGGTCAGGCCCTCTGGGGCCCGGAATCAGGAATAATATTCAGACCCAGGAATTTGTAAAGTTTAAAACACCAACAGAGTGAGAACTAGGACCATTCGTATCTTACGTAATGACCATTACAGATGTACAACTTGAGAAAGTTGTGTTCTTTAATACCAAAATCGGAATGACGTCACTTACCGGATGGTTGTTGTCGTCGTTGGTTATTGTAATTTTACCGCAGCGGGAAACGGTCATTGTTCAAAGTCAGCTGGAACTCAATCAAGAACCCCAGGCTATAGTGTCCTCAGTAAAATCTTAAACCTCATTTATTTTGTTTACAAACTTGTGTACAAAACCTTTCACCCAACCAAAGGTACACGTTGTTCGTCCATTGTCCCGATGAGCAGTTTACGCCAGCGCATTCGAACATCGAACATTATTCAAATAAGCTACCAATTACGCGATCTTCGACAAATCAACGTCGAACACATTGGTCAAACATAATACCTAAAATCGGGTGACGTAACATAATACGCGTTGTGACATTGCGTCCGAATTATGTCACCATGCGTCCGCTATGATGTGCGTTCAATTATACCGTTCACATGACGTCACAAGCCCGAAACAGTTCCTTCATTGAGGTCGTCATGACGAAGAGCAGTCATTAGTGAACGGTTGCACGTGCACGTTTCCATTGTTTGGCATCAAAGATGGCGGCCAATATAATGAATCGACCGTAACAGACGCTTAAAAAATAGCATACAAAATTGTTGTTTTTAGCATAAAAACTTACAGGGTCTGGGTACTTTTTACACAATGTCCACATATTATTTACATTAAACTGGAACAGTTTGAAGATAATGATATAAGAAAGCTTCGCTTAAAATATTTAATACTTGCTGAGGTGCTGTAGATTTTGAGAAATGAGTAAAACAATGTCACAAAAATGATTTTAGTCTCAGTTTTTGCATGTAAAAATGGTTTAACCAGTTATGGTATTTACCATTATCATGCAAAAACTGGTTAATACGTTTTTTACATGCAAAATAATGTTCGTCTCACTGACAGACTAAGACGAAAATTGTTTTCGTGACATTGTTTTACTCACCCCATTTCTCAAAAACTACAGCACCTCAGCAAGTGCTACTTTAAGTGAAGCTTTGTGCCATCTTTAATTATTGTCAAACTGAGTATAAGTTCAATGTAAATTTATGGACATTTTGTATTGTGTTGAAAAAGTACCCAGATCCTTGGTAACGAGTTATGGAGAACTGTGGATAAAGTATAAAACACTGCCAGAAAAGGCACCCTCGAAAGAGTAATGTAGGTTTTGAGAAGAAGGTAATTTCTCACCCACAAGCATCGGAAAGCACACACAAGGTTTTTGGGTTTGTTTTTCGTTCATTATTTTCTTGCAACTTTTGATGACCAATAATTGAGTCCAATCTTTTACAGATTCTTTATCTTCGACAACTACCAAAGGTGTCCAGTGCATCTAACTATTTCTTAACTAGTTTATATCGTGGTTATTGTAACAAATCCTTCGCACCCTCTTTCAGTTAGCTTTGATATTTATTATCATACTTCGTGAAAACAGACATCCGGGAACGGCCACAAATAGACATGCTTAAATAGTGCTGGCTAGACACTGGACACATTTCTTCTCACTTGGTGTATCTCAACATAATATGCACGAAATGTTTATAGAGGGAACGTTTATAGAGGGAAAAGTGAAATAGATGAGATCGTGTGGCCACGACAAAAACCGTTTTGATGTAGGCCAGTCAATTACACTTTAAACAGATTAGTTTGTTAAAGGCCGGCTTCCATGCTAGATATTGACCATAGTGTTACGTGCGCCTAATTCATAATGTAAAAAAAGAACTAAGGCACGACAGAGACAAATGACAAGGACAAGTGAAACCTAACCAGCGAAGTTATATTCACAAAGGTAGTTTAGGAAGACGATTATAGGTTGGAAGCGATATAAAATGTTTTTGGAGGGAAACGTAAAAAATTATACCATGTGGCCACGAAAAACGTTTTAATGGTAGGCCTATTCGTTAAAGTCAAATAAAAGCTTTGTGAACATCTTGAGTCAATACGAAGAAAAACCTACTGCGTACGCAGTATGAACTGCCTTATATGGTAATACGAGTGCGGATGACCTGCGCACAGTTGCATATTTACGGACATCGTGCTCGAGTGGTAGTGATACACAAAGTACACATTGTGTGTAATGCCTACATGTAAACGTGTGGGTTTCTTTACGTCATTTTTTCCCCCGGAGTGAACACGAAAACCTACTTGAGCAAGGCTGTTCATCTTAAAAGAAAACTCATTTTATGCTACAGTTTGATAACTTTGATCACATGCAATATACAAGTTAAGAGTAATCGTCACCAATATTGACGATGATGAAGAAGAGGCTTAGTATTATCTTTTTGATAGTCACTTGGTTCCTTTTGGCCGAGGCTAATAAGTCATGTCAAAATGCAACCACGAGTACCTCTCGTAACCTGTATTTCAGTAAGCTGATTTTACGCGGATATGGGTACCGCAACGTGACGGGCAAATCGTTGATATATTGCGGCAATCTGTGCCTATCTGACACCCGTTGTTTGTCCATCAATTACTGGGAGCGAGAGAAGCTGTGTGAGCTGAACGGGGCATCAGCGTCGCAGGTCCCGCAAGCCTTGGCTGAGAGTAGCGACAGTTACTATTATGGGCCGGAAGAGGTAAGAAAATTTCATTAGGTTGGATGGGAGCTTTTATTTGAAGAAAAAATAAAAACCAGAACAAATAACGCAATTTCTAAGTAGGTCATTGATTTATCTTTGCAAAAAAGAAATTGGTGATTGGTTCAAGACAAAGAAATACATCAGTGGAGATATTTTCGATTCTTTTACAGAATATCTTCACCAATCTAACTCAACAAAGCTCGTGTCAAGACACTATTAGCAGTGGTAAGTTTGCTCTTTCTTAACATTAATTTTTTGGATCCCGTAGCCCAATTTACATTGACCGTCATTAAAGGCAATGGACACTATTGGTAATAACTCAAAAAAATTATTAACACAAAACCTTACTTGGTAACGAGTAATGGGGAGAGGTTGATAGTATAAAACATTGTGAGAAACGGCTCCCTCTGAAGTAACGTAGTTTTCGAGAAAAAAAAATATTTTTCATCAATTTGATTTCGAGACCTCAGATTTAGAATTAATTTTGAGGTCTCGAAAGCAAGCATCTGAAAGCGCACAACTCCGTGTGGCAAGGGTGTTTTTCGTTCGATAATATCTCCCAACTTTGATTACCGATCTTGAGCTCAAATTTTCACGGGTTTGTTGTTTTATACGTCAGGTTGAGGTACAGCAAGTGGGAAGACTGTTTTTTGAAAATTTTTACCAAAAGTACAGCCGCAAAATGTCCTAAATACGAAGTTCATTACAACCAATTCTAAAAATAAAAAAGTCTTTTGATTTACTATGAATCAGACGCAAAAACACCCCAGAAAAATCACCACATATACAAATTTGTTTTCTGACAAACTGTGTCCTTTATCTTTTCGAAACTAATGACAAGGAAATGAAAGAAACAAAACTATTCGCCTCGGATTTACGTAATAAAGGATTTATTCACTACTCTTTTAAAGCCTATCAATACTGAAGAATTTTCAGGCAACCGTCGTGGTGTTTGTGAATAGTGTTATTTTAATTTAAGTGTGAACGATTACTCGGTCTGCTTTAATTCAGCCTAATTGGCATTGAATGTAATACGATATAGTTAATCGGTGGAGTTTAAAGGGTGTATGCACTTTTTGTAGGAAAAAAACCAAAAACAATGACCACAGATTTACACGTAACTTGCACAGTTTGAAGATAATGATAGCAAAAAGCTTCCCTGACAATTTTACGTGCTGAGGTGCTGTAGTTTTTGGGTAATGAGTAAAACAATAAAAAAAATTATCATGAAAATAATTTTGGTCTCATGAGACCAAAATTATTTTAAGCATTTACAAACGTATTTTCATTACATTATTTTTATTCATTTCTCAAAAACTACAGCACCTCAGTAAGTAATATTTGAAGGGAAGCTTTCGACTATCATTATCTTCAAACCCTGTAAGTTTAATGTAAATCTATGGACATTTTGAAAAAGTACCCAAATCCTTTAAGAATGATCGTAGCTATCTGCAATATACAGAAATGTTCTTCATTTTGAGGATTACGCTGCAGTGTAATTAATTATATTTTAAGAACTCACTGATAATCAAGGTCATTTCTATACCGAGGTTGTACCGTACTCTTTTTAGTCAATTCCTTTATTAAGTTCAAACAAAATAAGTAACGAGGCTTAAAGACACTTGACACTATTGGTAAATTGTCAAAGACCAGTCTTCTCACTTGGTGTCTCTAAACATATAAAAACTGCATAAAATAACAAACCTGTGAAAATTTGGGCTAAAAAAAATGGTCGTCGAAGTTGCTAGATAACTATAATGAAAGAAAAAACACCTTTGTCACACGAAGTTGTGTGCTTTTTAGATGCTTGATTTCGAGACCTCAAATTCTAATGAGGTCTCGAAATCAAATCTTCGTGGAAGTTACTTCTTTCTCGAAAACTACTCCACTTCAGAGAGAGCGGTGTCTCACATTGTTTTATACTATCAACCTCTCCCCATTACTCGTTACCAGTTGAGTTTTTATGCTGACAACTATTTTGAGTATTTACCAGTAGTGTCCAGTGCCTTTAACTTAATCCATGAGAATGCAAAAGAGTTTGAGTTTGTGTCTCAACGTAAACTGTGGATGTATTTGTTATATAATTGGAGGCATAGTAATAAAACAAAGGCACCCTAAGTATTGCTGTCTACCTCCAAATACAAGGCACATAGTGACGTACGTTTTGCAAGACCATTATCAATTTCGTTCAGGGAAGGAGAAAATAAACCCACATTCTTTTGATGGAAGAATTGTTGTGCAAAACCGACCGCTAACTGCAGTCCATTTTTTAACATATTAAACTTGCATGAATTCGGGTGAAGAAAAAAAATTGACAGTGATTAAATTTGACCTTTTTAAAAATTATTTATGATGTGTTCACTAATGGACTGAACTAAACCGAGCCGGTAGGTGGTGAAAGTTTTGAGTTTTTAGGCGGTACTCAATAATAAGCGTTTATTCAGGCTAATTACTTTAAATGGCGTATCATTTCATAGGGACGCCAACCATTCGCCTTAAAATACGAGCCAATGGGAGACTTTGAGGTGCTAGGTGGCAGCAGATTTACCAGGTAAATTTCCATTGTTTACGTAGTTCTGAGCATGCGCACATTACCGAGAACAATGGATTTTACCTGGTAAGTCTGCTGCCACCAAGCGTCATGAAAGTCTCCCGTTCGGGCTGTTGAATGCCTCTGGGATAGATGTTAAATTTCAAAGTCACCGAGTTGGTTGACTATAAAGTTTATTGCGTGCGTTTGAGGATCGGCTTGCATATACATTACATCCAAAGTGCATAAAGTGCAATGGTTTGTCGGCGTGTCCACTTCAATTTCAAGGACGATGGTATTTTTGAGTTGAAAATGAATTATTCAGTGGAGAGCACGGCCGGCCTGCGCTCAAGCCGCTGATGTGCATGACCCTGAAAATACAACTTGTTTATTCATGAGACTAAATTAGAAGATATAGAAAGGTTTGCGGTAACAGCATCTAATCTATAAATGAGTTGAGGCGGTTCTGAAAAGAATAATAGCGCCCGTCATGGATAGCTCACTTCGCCGCTCTCGAACGCACATGGCCGCGCTTCTCAACGTGGTATTTGCCAAGGTGCCTATTGCTTTGGGTGCGTTCGTGTAGCTTCCCTGGGTCGACCCCAGTGTGTGGCGTTGTTTTTTCCCAGGACGAACGTGTGCAGATAATTACCCACGTTCGTCCTGAAAAAAAAAAAAAAAAAAAAAAAAAAAACGCCACACACTGGGGTAGACCCAAGGGAGTTAAACGAACGCACCCTTTGGTTTTGACATCATCGCGAGGAAGCAAAGCATGCTTATAATGAGGGCGCACTCGGCTCGTCCGTAAATAACTAAAACAGCAAAGGAAACAGTATGCCATAATTCGAGTAAAAACAAAACTGATAAAGACCTAGTAAAGTACCACCTTATGTGTCATTCTTTGAAATACCAACGCACTTCTTTACCTGTTGCTTTCCAAAATATTTCCCTTTGAAAATTGTATAAAAAAGGGATAAAACATGCAAGCAAATAATTTGAAAACCTTGGAGAGGTTCGGCAACATCTCCCATCATTTAGTTTTTTAACTTTTGATTTTTAGTTTTAACCTTTGAACATTTAATGCTAAATTTTACAACATAGTACTATTTATATTTCAGACTATCCTATCTTCTTGACACCGGAGAATTATCCCAGTGCCGACTTGACACAGGCCAGAGAGCGCTGTGCACAGTGTGATATGCAACTGTGTTCATTGGCCCAGTTGAAAGCTGCCTACGATGCAGGTTACCGTAATACATGGGGCCTATACGACACCCTAGGACGTGACGCGAGAGTGACGCCATGCGATGGCTGGTTCGATGATCCGGGGGAGTGCTTCTACACCGCAGAAGGTGAAGAGAAAAGCTCAATCCCGAATACACCACGAGTAAGTTTTACCGAGTCGGTATACTGCTGTGGTGCATGAAGACCTCTCCAGCAGGGCCCAGTTTCATAGCGCTGCTTAACGGTTGCATGCTTACTGTAGCAAAAAAATTTGCTTAAGCCTTAGCGTATTTCACAGGTTAGCAGAAAAATTGTGCTGCCATATTGCGTGTTTACCGTGGATTTGCATTGTGACGTCATTTATTTTCGTGCGGTAAGCACCGGAAGGTTAGCACGCCTTTTCGTGTGCTTACGGTTAGCAGCGCTATGAAATAGAAATTGCACTGTATAAGCACAAAATCGGCCGCTAAGCAGCTCTATGAAATTGGGCCCTGGAGACTCAAATATGACGCTATGATTCTACCGTAAATGTTACCGTAATGACTGCTGGGGACTGTACGACACATCAGGACGTAACACGAGGGTTACGTAATATGCTACAGCTTCTTCAACTTCCCGGGGGAGTGCTACTTCACCGAAGAAGTACCAGATGCTCTAGCAGGAGCCGCAGAGACTACACTAAGTTGAGATTATTGCATCGAAATAAACGGACTCCATCTAGGACATTTTTATCATGTTACAAAAAACTGCTCAATGATATTTAGACCAGAAGTCAGTTACAAATTCAATACTTACAAACCATGTACAGACTAAAAGGATCGATCACACTGGCCCCGATACCGACAACGAAAACGATAAAATGCACGCCGTCGATTAGTTGAAGAATGCTCCACGCAGAATACACGCTCAATCAACCAATCGTACACGTGCATTGTCATCGTTCTCGTTATAGGTTCTCGTTATCGTTCTCGTTATCGGGGCCTGTGTGACTTGGCCTTTAGTCATAATCTCGCAAGGATCGTTGTAGTTTTTGCATCTGATTGTTTCTCTCAGCAATACAACGTGCGTTATCAAGTACAAATCAAGGGCGCCCAAACGTATACAAAAAAGGTGACCTAGTTTTCTTTATACTTATAATTATATTGTAGATTTCTATTGAAGGCTATACTGTTTATTTCTATAGTTGCTTGTCATTTTTCGCTTTTGCTTTTGCTGGCTCTGTCAACGGTCCTCGCCTCGGTAAAATTATAAAAAACCAGGCCTCGTTGGGATTAAACCCCTAGTTGAAAACCTCTTCACCAAACATTGATTCCCTTGTTTATACTGAATAACCGCCGTTTAAAGTCACCTGGAAATATTGTTTTTGTTTTCAAACATAAGAGTATTATTTTGTTATGAACAATATGAAACATTTTTATTTTTAGTTATAGTTTGTCACGATTTATAAGTTGAAAAAATAGATAAAGTTGCTTACCCCTTTCGTGACGTCAATCAAGGCAGACTTTGCCTCGATCGAACATCGACCCCCTCGAATTTGCCTGCAATGCGTAGAGTAAACACACGTCCAAAGTACATGTAAGTCCAAGTCGTGAGTTCGTACGTTTCGAAAAAAGTTTTATGCTTGCATTTTTCCGGCAATGCCGACCAAGTGTATTGCTGCTGGATGCAGCACAACTAAAGAAGGGTCACGTCAGTCTGCATAGTCAGACCCACAAGAGCAATAGTCCGGTGTCCGACGTCTTTTTCAACGCTGTGCAGCGAACACTTCGAGCCGTCGTGCTTCGAATCCGGTGTGGTGGTTTCAGTCTTCCGCCGTGTTCAGTTTTCCGGGTGACGTAGTCGGACATATCATCACGTTGTTCGAACGGTTTTAGCTTTCCGACGTGTTCAGTTTTCCGGGTGACCTGTCAGATACCGCCGCGAGTACCCTGGCGAGTACTGTAGTTCTCTCAGCAATGACCCCGAATTGTTTATATTACGATTTTTTTCTGTGTAGTCACATAATCTCTTGCCCCAATCTTAACATGTATTATGGGTACAACTTTAGGCAGGTCACACTCTGCTTGCATAATTATAAAACAACTCATACGATCCACGCGTTTGCCGCTAGTTGTACTCGACTCGTGGACGCCGCCATGACAGCTACCGGAGGGTAACGGACGACTCAATACGGCACTAAAAATTGACTAATTTTGCTTGCTGTGCGCAGGCATCGCATGACGTAATGCTACCGTATTTGGTCATTCGGAAAACTGAACACAGCGGAAAGTTGAAACCGCCACACTGGAACACACCACACATTGTGACATGAAGAGAAAAGTTATTTTAAAACATGACGTCATCCCAACAATTTTTCCAGTTAGTGGGAGCCGACGAAGGTACCTGAAATATGTGACGAACCTAGGGGAGCATAAGCCAAACTTGACAATAATTCGGGTAAGTTTGAAATTTGAGGTTATGTTTTTAGCGTGCGCCTATAGCGTCATGATTTTTTGTTGGCACTGCATGCGATTCACGGTGCAGGGTAAATCCGAGTTGACCGTCCGCACAGCATCTAGACGCAGTGAACGGGGCCAGACGGCACATTTTCTCTTTAAATATCGCGCCTCGATTGACGTCACGGACAGCGCCCTCTCGGGTCGGGACCTACTCTTATATTATTTGTAAATAAGATAAGAACTAGTTTCTTAGAACCTTAGTTCAAATTCCACTCATCAAAACACATAATTATCTTAGTGACAAAAGCTTTATTTTGACAAATTTAATACCACTTCCAGGTGACTTAAGAAAAGAAAAAAAAATCGAAAATCTTACCTCGACATGTAATATATATTGTTTGGAAAGGGTATGCGTTTGCAAGCCTTTTTTTCTCTTGTCAAGGAATTGCCTTGACTTATTGAAATATTGATTCTACAAACACGGTTATAGTTTTTGAGTAATTAGTCATAGACACACATTTGGGTAAACAAAGAGTTGGATACGTTTTGGTCCGACATATTGAATGAATGTAAAATTGCTAAATGTAATTTCACATACTTATCACGTAAGACGCAACTTATTGAGGCGAAACTTTTCTCGTGTCAGGTTTCAATAGTCCATAGGCAAGACATATGTTTTCAAATAACCACTGATTCCCACTGAAACATGAACATGCTGTCTATCACCAGGACAACATTATCTGACGGCTCCCAACATTTGTTCAGCAGCGGGTCCCCTGCCTCCGGCACAGAGCTAAATGTTGCAACAAAACCGAATACGCGATTGGCGTGGCTAAAGCCAAAGTCACATGACGCAGGCATAACATAATAGGCATCTAATATAGTTACATGCAGTCTCCATGAATAAATTCCAGTCACATTAAGGCAGTAGTCACGACCTGTATTGGTTATTACTCAAATAATTGTAAGCATAAAAACGTACATGGTAACGAACAATTTTCGAGCAAGAAGAAAATATCCACTAAAGATATTTGAATTTTATTTCGAGACCTCTGAATTAAGATTTTGAGATGTCGAATTCAAGCATCTAAAAGCAAAAGAACTTTGTGTGACTAGTTTTTTCCCCTCCATTATCATCTCGCAGCTTCGACGACCAAAATTGAGTTGATTGCAGCCTTTCCAATATAGTCATTAATAGTCATTAAACAACCAGGACATGCCAAAAATACGTACACAACAACAGGAGAATAGACAATGAAATCAAATAAACAAAACAGAAAAACCAAAATTATTAAAGGATAACCCCAAAAAGCCGATACTAAAGTCTCCTTGAAGTGGCATTTTGGCAAAATAAAGCTTTTGTCACGTAAATGTGTGTTGATGAGTGGAACATGAATAAACAGTTAACTAAGGTTTCAACCAAAATTAGTTTCCATGTTATTTACAAATTTGAAAAAGCGTGACCCGAGAGGGCGCTGTTTGTGACGTCAATCGAGGCACGATGAATCGCATGCAGTGCCAACACAAGATAGTGACGTCTGACGCAAGCTAAAAAACATGCCCTCAAAGTTGAAACAATACCTGATTTGTTTCACGTTAGGCAAATGCTCCTCTAGGTTCGTGACGTCTTTCAGGTACTTTCTTCGACTTCCCCACTATAGCTGGAAAAATTGATGGGATAATAATAATTATAATAACAATTTGGGGGGCTAATCGTCCTTACTCGCAGCTAGAGCTGAATTGCGAAGGACGCAGCTACAACGTGTTCGAGAAGCAGGCATGCAGGGGCGCATTCAGCTGCCAGCCACATCAACCCATTATGACCACGGAGCACAGCCAAGATTGAGAGTGTTTGATTTTTTCCTGAGGGAGGAAAACCGGATAGTCTGGAAAACCCTTGTGGCACAGCAAAGAACCGACGCACCACTCAACTCACATGGCCCCGACCAGGAATCGAACCGGGGTGGGTCACCTTGGTGAGAGGCGAGCGCTTTACGCACAAGCCAACCGTGCCATGGCGTCATGTTTTAGAAAAGAACTTTTCTCTTCATGTCAAAATGTGTAGTGTATTCTGGTATCTCGAAGCACGACTGCTCGAAGTGTTTGCTGCACAGCGCTGGAAAAGACGTCGGACCGGACCACTTTGCAAGCTGACCCATCTTAAGCTGTTTTGCTGCATCCAGCAGCAACATACCTGGTCGACATTGTCGGGAAAATGCAAGAAAAAACTTTTTCGAAACGTATAGAAACATATTACCAGTCAATAACCAATCTTTTCTAAAAGTCCGCCATCCCTGATTGGTGTACCGGTTAGTACTATACTTACGACACCCACCTCACACCTCCACATAACCAGCTGAACGTAATGTAACTTATCGGTGTATCATGAGACTTGTGGACAAGTCGTTTATGGTCCCACGCGATGAGATAGTCGAGTTGTGCCGGTGCTCTCGCGAGATCACTGCTCTCGCGCGAACTGCTGGTTGCCCGACTTATACTCCTCATTAAGAGACTCTACTCTCTATAATAATAAACAGTAATAATAATTATAATAATACACGTATTTATAACGCGCCTTTTCCAAAGGATACAAAGCGCCGATTATGTTTTATTGCAAAATGAATTGGACGAAGATTTTGAAACTATGAGACCGAATCCTTAGCACACCGTGTAATGGTTTACATGGTGCAACGGCGCATACACAACAGCCACAGCCAGGAACACCGGGGCGAACCCCTTCTCTTGTTGATAAGTGCAAGCACTAGGTTCTTTTTCATGCGTTACATAACACATGGGACCAACGGCTTTACGTCCCATCCGAAGGACGCAGCAATGGTTAAGTGTCTTGCTTAAGGGCAAAAGTGTCACGGCAGCGTGTCATCAGCTACGTCCATGATTACAGACCAACGAAGTTATTTATTTATTATGCACGTCGAAGTTCCCGATTAAGTACTCTCGGGGTACGACACACACACGGCGTCGTCGTAGTAGGCACATTGAAATACACGCTGACAGTTTTGTTGATCGTCCATTCGTACATGTGACTTCCCGAACCCATCCAGTACAAGATGTACTGTTTTATGGCATCTACATGTTGAATATTCATAGATTTAACGACATCGACCAATCAGATACCGATACGTAGTAGGCACATTGAAATACACGCTGACAGTTTTGTTGATCGTCCATTCGTACATGTGACTTCCCGAACCCATCCAGTACAAGATGTACTGTTTTATGGCATCTACATGTTGAATATTCATAGATTTAACGACATCGACCAATCAGATACCGTGCGATATCGGCTGTAGTGCCTATAGGCTGTGCACAAACCGCTGTCAGGTTGTACAAGTCGTTAATGGGGAGTACAACCTGCAGTTCGCGCGAGAGCAGTGATCTCGCGAGAGCACCGCCACAACTCGACTATCTCACCGCGTGGGACCGTTAACGACTTGTCCACAAGTCTAGTTTATCGTCGGAGTACATTTTTAAGCAGAATAGTCATGGAGACCGTTCGGGGAGGTTGGTGCGTTTTACCCGTACTCATGGTAGCGATATTATCGTTCATGACAATCTCATCCCGTCATACGTATATAGCTCCATGGTGTGTTATAATTGATTATGTACTAGTGGGTTTTGAAGACGCAATAATTCAGTCGACGACCCAGAAATTATGTCACAATGCCTGCAAAGACTGGAGTTGGTGTGAATCTTCAAACTACAAGATGGCATCAGGTCAGTGTCAGCTCCTTAACGCTTCACACTATGATGAGTCTAGAAGCTTGGTGGCAAGTAAAGGATGGGTGTACTCCTACACCTGCATCAAGGTAAGCTACGGTTTTTAAAGTTGATGCGTTTAAGTTAATTATTTGGAGCTCAAATACTATTGAGCACGTTTTCCAACCTCTTTGAAGCCAAAAATTTCTGACAAAATTTCTGATTTAATCTTTGTTATAATAACTGGGTACCGCTTTTTTACCACTTGTCTCACGTAGGAACACATTGCCTTGGATCGGTCGAGTTGGCCTATAACTGAAACCGTTTGTTAAAAAATGCATATGGTTAGAAAGATGTTTAATAAAGGTAGAGTACATTGATTCACACAAATTTGCCTCTAAATTTCGTGGTTTTCCTTTTACTTTACGAACTAACACGGTCTGCCATTTATAGGAGTCAAAACTTCTATAAATTAATGGCCGACCGTGTTAGTTGACGAGGTAAAAGGAAAACCACGCAATTTCGAGGTATGTGTGTAGATCATTTTGTTTTTTAATAGATGTTAATTTGCATCGGGGATAAAAAATATTAATTTTGGTCGTGGGTTCGAATTCCACCCGAGTAGCATGCCTATGATATTTTTTTCACAGGACTCGGGAAAGTACAGTGTATACAGCGCTAACACACATCGGTGTATGGGTAAAAATCCAAAATTAACTTTATGATCTACTTTTACAATATCTTTCTAACCACATGCATTTTATACTAAACAGTTACAAACGCTTTTCAAAGACCAACTTGACAGATCCAAGGCAACGTGTTCCTTTAAATATAAATGCAATAGCATAGCCAGTCACCAAAATGGAAAGTAGGCAGGTATTTTTTATGAGGTAGTAGTACCGCGGCAAGCTCCATCTGAAACCGTAGCAGTGTGTAATGTGATTACATGCACCATGGCATTAGTATCGAAGAAGGGGACCTAAGGTAGGTAAAGAAATTAAGAAGTACTCTCTCACAGCACCTTACAGATATGGTGTGGTGGGTTGTAAATTGACAACAAGAAGCATACCACCTCTTGTGATTTCTATGTGCACTGAAAATGTCAAAGGAATTATGTCCACCTACCATTTAAACTTAATTATTTGAATGGGTACAAAAGTTTACCCTTTACTTTTCCCTTATACGTGTTACAGTTTACACAAGTGCGGGGGTAAACAACAAAAAGTCATTTTACCCAACAATGACAACATTTAATCAACATAAATGTTCTGTACCCTTGCAGCAGAATTGTACTTGCTCCATTTTTTTGTGCACGATGGCGCGATTGGTACATCGTCTAATCACCTTTTGTTGCCGATGTGACCTCTGACGTCACACGAAAACCATAACATGATTCGCGCGCATACCGCCGGGCAAAACCTTTGTGTTTTGGCAACCAGCTAAAAGGTGTATGCAATCTTACAATACGTGTCTTTTTGCCCGGCGAAACATGACGTATAGTGGGTGCGGTCGTTTAGCTTCCCTGGGTCGACCCCGGTGTGTGGCGTTTTTTTCCCCAGAACGAACGTGTGCAGATAATTACCCACATTCGTCCTAGAAAAAAAAACACGCCACACATCGGGGTCGACCCAGGGAAGCTAAACGAACGCACCCACATGATAGACCATTATTACGCTTGTATTACACGCTGGTGTCGGCTTCTAAACAGTAATTTTTATTGCCACTGGTTTTGAATGAGGGCCTTCCAATTTCATAGCTGGATGGTGTTGTGTTGAAAGAAATCATTGAACAATTATAATTTTTTGCATTTATTTTACCTTTTGACCAAAGGTGTTGATGTTTTTTGACCGAAAAGGTATTTACGAATGGGAATCAAAGTGTGTTAAATCGGTTTTCAACTAGTGGTTTAAATCCGCCGAGGCCTGGTTCTTGAAAATTTTACCGAGACGAAGTCGAAGTCGAGGTAAATTATCAAGAACCAGGCCTCGTTGGGTTTAAACCACTAGTTGAAAACCTCTTTACCACACATTGATTCCCTTATGTACAAAAAGGAAGAAAATGGTTTCTTAAACACCCTTGTCCTTGTACTATTTTTATTGGCCTAATGCACGAAACAAGAACATAAAGAACCAACCTTTTTAGACGGCAACATTCAACCGTGGAAAACTTCTATTGAGGGGGAACAATTTCGCCTTTTTCCTGTTTTGTTTGTTTGCGTGCAATTTATTTGCTTTTGTTTTGCTTTTTTTGTTCAACTTTTTTATTTGGTTGTCATTTGGGGTGGGGTGGGGGGGGGGTTCAAACAAATGTAGATGCGTATCGTTACAAGGAGGTGACTAATGATGTGTTGATTTTCACGAGTCGAAAGCAATTATTATACAGTCAGCATTTATTGTTCTATACAATTGGAGATAATAATAACTTAATAAATGTCAATTACACAGCGGCAATAATAATGTTGGTTTTGAAGCGCTGGTACCAATGAAAACATATAATTTCCGGCTACTGATTTCATGTATGGAGCTTATTATACTGCGGTTGAATGGTGCTGTTGTTACAAAATTTATGCGTAAAAGCTCTACTACTTTTTGCAGTGCCGTTTTGTCAAAAAAATTATTCCCTTGAAAAATATCAACCCGGTATTTGCTATTGTTCTTCTAATTAACGGGTTTTCAGCCATGCGTTTGTTAATGTGCATTGTTTTGGTTTATGATGATACTTGAAATTAAAGTAGGCTACTATACGCAAAGGTTTACAATGTGCTTCAACGTAAACTTCAAACCTAATAAAACCAGCGAGCAAACCATTCTTTTACGATAAGTGTGAAGAGATTGTTTTCTTTGACACACAACGGGATTAACTTGTGTGATTGAGATTTTATTTAAACCGTCCTATGCGTCTGTTTTCTTTCAGTTTGTATATCCCATTTTGTGTGTTTTGAATGTAAAAAAAAAAGGTAATTCAAATTGCGATTCGGTCGTTTGACCCCAGATTTTAAATGTTTAAAAAATAAACAGTAAACAATAAACCATTTATGTCGTTGAATACAAAGGCTGGAACATTGAAAGCAATTTCTTATTTCTGTCTTGTCTACTCTGACAACACCAGACAAAGTGTTTTGGCGCGGTGCACGGGATTCTGTCACTACACTTCACTCACGTTATTGTCTCTTTATTATGGGAATAATGTCAGTGTTTTTAAGGCAATTATTGATATAACGTTATTTTCTTAAATAATTTACAGCCTTCACGTCTTGCCGGACAAGAACGTCAAGACTACCTGTGTTTGGACATGACAACCAATAGTCAAGGTAAATTTTGTTCGATGCATGACGTGTTGTCTGATTTGGTGTATACAAGGTTCATGTTGCTACACGAATAGAGTATAAATTGGGCTATATGTTTCGCATTGTAAAGGCCATTTCGCAAAAAAAAGCAATATCCACAGGCAACCATCTCTAGAAAACTTGAATAGAAAACAAAATCAGTAATTTATCATTGTTCAAATCATTTTTATTGAGAATAGTTATTTTCAGCTAGAAGAAGTCTATTTTATTGACGTGTTCCTTTTTGAAATGGTGCAAAAGTGCTTTCCTCTGAATACCCCCCACTTTTGACAACGCCATAGCAGTTCATAGGTAATGCGTTTTGGGGTACAGTGCTTCAAAAAGTTAGATTGGTCATTGTTACCTTTCTTGGTAAAACAAACGTGTATCAATCCTTCGTCCTTCGGATGGGACGTAAAGCCGTTGGTCCTATGTGTTGTGTAACGCATGTAAAAGAACCCAGTGCACTTATCGAAAAGAGAAGGGGTTCGCCCCGCTGTTCCTGGTTGTGGATGCTTAATGCGCCGTAGCACCTTGTAAACCCTTATAAGTGCTACATAATTGGGTCTCAGAATTCATCACTGCAATAACCTATCCTTTTGAAAGTTTGTATACACTCAGCGCCTTGAGTACCTTGTTTGGTAGATACGTGCGCTGTATAAGACTCCGATATTATTATTATTTATTATTATCAATGAAGTTCATTTTCACGTTTGAAGTTCCACGAAGAAATCTTTGACTAAACTATCATCGCAATTAACCAATGAAAAACCCATAAAAAATACATGAAACTGGCACTGTTAAAATAATGATCCTCTTCTCGATCATCTCTTTCTAATTGACTGCACAACAAACATGTTGAAACAAGGGAAGGGGTTGGTAGATGGAGAGGCTGGTTTGGCCACAAGAGGTTCGAAACACAACAGTAAAAATCAAAAGTGGGAAGAGCATGGAGGAAGAGGGGGACAATAATAGTTCATTAGTGAACGAGGCAGACTATTCTTTCTTCCAACCTTTCCCACTTTCATTTTGTTCTCTTTTGTGTAACCAAAGCAAGCAGCCAATAGTGTAAACAGAAGATACAAATAAAATACACCGTGATAAACATAATCTGAAAAGGGAGTTTGCCTGAGTCGGTATGTTTCCTTTTAAGGATAAGCATGATGTTTCAAAAACTATTTGTGGAGATACTGATATTTCCGAGATTCATGTCACTATAGTTTTCCCTTTCCATAAATATCTCCTTACTGCCCATGGCGTAGGCTCTTTACGCAAGCACCGGCCTGCTCTGACTTCACGAAATGCAGTGTTACGTACGACCAACTCACAAGGTTAAACCCCATAAGTTGGTACGCACGGCAGACTACTTATAAAGAAAGGAATTACCAAAACAATTAAAGAAATGGAAAACCAGCAACTGAAAAAAGACAAGGGTTGAAACATTCGGTGTACAGTAACAATTAATTAAGTAATTAATTTACAAAATCAAAGCTTACAAAGGTTGTTGACAAAATGAAGTTAGATAAAGCATAAATCAAGGCACAATTCGTCAATGAACTGAATTAGGATACTAAAGTAAGATTCGACCGAAATCAATGAAATAAGACTATTTAAACAAATACCATTAAGTTGTGCTCAATCGACCCAGGAGTGCTCGGGAACGGGGAGTCCGGCGCTCACCACCGGTAGGTAGCCTTCGGTATAGTACGGTAGAACATCACAGTTAAGAGTAGTCAAAGAACCCTCAGTACCACGCCCAGTCAGTAGCGCCGTCAGACACATCACATCCCTGAGGTTTGCACCGGTCAGCATCCCGTCCCGCGCTTCGCAGAATCGAAAGAGGATGCGGCTATGGCATGCATTAGCTTATACTGCATAATTCCTCAAGCATGACCACGTCTTGAATGAAAGTAAGTGCCTTTAACAAAGCACACAGGTGGGGAATTAAGAAAGGAAGATACGGCTCAGCAAACACACAAGCTGGCTACAGGTTTAAAGGTACAAACTGTGACCAAGTAACAATAGATACTATACCGCATGGCACCTAACAGTACTTGATACCGCGGGGTCGAGGCATGGCTGTTCGACGTATCAACGAGGTACTGTGCATATGCATTTCGTTTAGTCAGAGCAGGCCGGTGCTTGCGTAAAACGCCTACCATGACAAGGCTACCCATGACACTGAGATGTTAACTATTTATTTTAATCTTTAATTTTGTGTTTCAACTTTAAGCAGCCCGAATATTTTATTGTTTTTTGTTATGTTTTTTTGTTAGAAGCATAAGACATAGTTAAGCGCACAGACAATGCTGTTGAGCGTAGGGAACTTTCCCCCAATCAGAGGCGATGACGTATATAGTTGCGCAGGCGGGGCCGCTAAAGCCACAACGTATAACTCTACTCAGCGTTGTGTAAACCAAGCTGCACTTTGTAATACAACTCTACTCAGCGTTGTGTAAACCAAGCTGCACTTTGTAATACGTTTGCAAACAACACTATATGGATGAATGTATGATTCCCATGTGCTGTTAACCTGACTAAAGCCCTTTTCACACTACAGAGCCATTTCCCGGGAAATAAACTCTCGGGAAAATCCCGGGAGTTTTTAACCCCACCGCCACCCCAGCAACCGTTCTCACTATCCCAATTTGGTAACTCCCGGGAGTACTATTTCCCAGGAATATGCACGGTCGTTTCACACTTACGATCAAACCCCAGGAAATGTGGTAAACAGGTCAGCCCATGCGGAAGTTACAATGTTTGTGGACGGAAGTCCGTTCCCATAATGCCACGCGGCCGGCTGCAAAATCCTTGCCACATGCGACCCAGAATGGCTGCACATAAATTGTGTATTTGCGTGTTGTTATACCAATATATTGTGTGATTACGGCGGAGAAGAAGTCTTGCAGTTCGGGGAAGACGTCGCTGACGTCTTGTCAGGAGAAGACGATTGCTGTGACAGTGTTTTAAAGACATGCGGTATAACAATCGGATGGAATTTGTCGTGCGATTGACGGGTTTCATGGCACTTGCTGAAGTATTGGTCAAAGGTCAATCTTGTCTACCATGAAGAGCGGCCACTGGTGGTGGGAGCAAGTTGCTATTAGAAAAAGCGAAAGGGAGCTTCTACTCTGCGACAATTTTTTTCTTTCTTTTGAGAACTGTAATTGAATGGACTTTTGTGTCCGTGTTTTACCCAGAGGTTTTGTGTTGGCGTTCATCTCAATTTTTGCCTGTTCACACTATAGTTATTTCCCGGGAAATTCCCGGGAACTTTTGGTTGATCTATTCACACTACAAAAATACTCCCGGGAATTTTCCGGGAAATGACGTTTTCCCAGGAAAAAAATTCACCCTGCTCAGGGGCAGGGTTAAGGGAATCAACCCTGGGGTAAGGCCTAGAAATTTTCTGAATGGCATTTTCGAAGGATTGCATAATAATGTCCATGATGTTAGGGCCAAGATAATTAAAGGTTTTATAGAAAAAACACCGCATGGTCGATTTTGCACAATCTGACAATAGCAGTAGAAAGCAGAAGAAGCAATCTTCCCTTCCGACATCAACAGTGCTGTTTTCCCATCGTGCAAAGAAAGAACACTGAATAGGCTTTAACCCTAAATTGGCCAGCATTTTTTTCATGGCTTTATAACGACTTTTAAATGTATGTTTCTTCTAAAAAGAAATGTTTGCAAGAGAACACTTATGCAATGAAAAACAAAACTAGTATCCTATACCGACCTAAAGTCTTTTTTACCCAAGGTTTTCAGTTTTTTTGCAATGGGCAGGGGTCCGTTCATACCCAGCACCACGCAGGCAGTCAGCCAATTTTGAGAAAACTTTCCCGTGCCTTGTAGGCCTATGCCCATCTAGCTGTTTTTGGACTGCATCGTCGGCCCAAAATGCAACTAGTTTCAAAATTTCATCATCACTCCATCGGTCACTTCTACCCATCGTAAGAAATTGAGCAACAAATTGAGCTAAAATATTTACTGTCAGGTTGTAAACAGCAATGTCGATCGATGAACTCAAATCTGACTCTGGACAACACAAGTCCACCAACGGCCAAGTACATGTAAAAATCCGAAATACCATACACACATGGCGTGTGTACGAGAAGGAAGCTTGTTCACGCCAACTATTTATTCTATTCCTATTCCATTCACGTGGTCAATTTTTTTAATTCATATATTTATTTGTAAATTACAGATGTTATTCTCTTTTATTTTCGTACCTAAACGTAAACACTTTCAGAAGGAGAAAACAAAAATGGGCTATTGTTACCACGCGAATTATTTGGCGCGCTATTTTTGACGTTTGTGACCTTTCGAGATTAATGACGTCTCAACACAGTGGAAGCAAAAGGTGGGGTAAGTTAGACCCGCTTTCGTTCTCACTAGCTGCTTTTCCCGGGAAAAACGTTTTTCCCCGGGGTTAACGCCTTTAACCCTACCCCTTAACTGGGTAAATTATTTCCCGGGAAAATGTTATTTCCCGGGAATTTTTTTTGTAGTGTGAACAGATCGACTAACATTTCCCGGGAATTTCCCGGGAAATACCTGTAGTGTGAAAAGGGCTTAAGTATGCACTTAATCCAGTTCCTTTCGTGACTTTACAAATACCATTTGTTTTTTCAGACTACGCAATCTTCTTCACACCAGAGGAGTATCCCAGTGCCGACCTGACACAGGCCAGAGAGCGCTGTGCACAGTGTGATATGCAACTGTGTTCATTGGCCCAGCTGAAAGCTGCCTACGATGCAGGTTACCGAAGTGATGAATGGGGCATGTACGACACGCCAGGACGAGACGTGACGGTGACGTCATGCGGTCACTACTTCGGTACTCCGGGGGAGTGCTACTTTACCGAAGAAGGTCAAGAGAAAAGCTCAATCCCGAATACACCCAGAGTAGTTGCTACCGAGTCGGTGTACTGCTGTGATGCATGAGATCTAAAGAAAGAGATGCAAAGATTACGCTATATTGCGTCAATCAGAGAGCACTCTGTGACTCTAGATTGGATTAAATAATCCATTTACTTAATATTCAGTTTTATCCACACTGACATTAAATGTTTTTTTTTTCCTTTTTTACTTTTTGCATTTATCTTGTTGAGGTATTTTGATGACCAGCTTGCAAAGTGGGATGGGTCGCTCTCGTTAAAAATAACGTTTTAATTTTACAAATAAAAGAAATGACAGTCCATTTTGTTGTGTTCAAAATGCGAAACGGTCTACATCGTTCTTTTATACGACCTAAAGAAGATTGGTCTATAGTTTCAATGAGAGCTACGACGCTCCAACATGTTTGCATTCAATAGGGGTCAAAGACCTTACAGGATATATATATATACATTTTTGTCCATTCAAATTTCGGAGGCGGTCATCATGCACCCATCTCTTTACGCAACGCCATGTGCACTTACTACGCACATAGAAGTGTACACCCCAACACCCCCCCCCCAAAAAAAAAACAAAAAAACAACAAAAACAGCAACAACAAAAAACAACAACATAATTTCTTAGAATGCGTTTTTACTAAGGGAATAAAAGGGTAGCGACGAGTACTTTAACGGCCGTTTGAAACCGGCAGGGTCGTTGCCGTGCGATAAAGGGCCTTTACCGTACGGCAATCGTGACACAGCAAGGTTTTAAACGGCCGTTTAAGAACGAGTCACTACTCTTTTGTTCTCATTCATAAATGCTTTGTTGGTTAAAAGGCGTAATAAAGTAAGAAACTGTTTAAAATTTTAGACGTTCTCGTTTTCCTTTCACACACAACGCAGCCAACTCACCGACAGCGCCCGCATCGCCCGTAATGAGAAACGTCTAGTACTGTGTAAAGACTAACCGGTTATAAACAGAGTCCAGCTGGTCATTATCAACCGTTTAAACACCCCACGCGACAAGGTTTCCAACAAATAGGAACAGCAAAACTGTCTGAGATATTATAAATATCAAGTGATGTTTATGGCTTCCAAACAAGAGTTGAATAATTGTCAATAAATTGTTTGACTACCAATACCTTTCCTTTAATTATACGTTTGTAACTGCTGCTCATTTTGAGTGGCTAATATAAAGTGCTCAAGCCTTGTGAAAACCTTGGAAACAGTCAATATTACTCGTATTCGTGATGCCATGCACGTATTAACGAAACTGAGTGTCAATAACAGCTGCTTTCGAAAAACCGTTTAGTTTTTACAAGCGCCGTTTATCTCATTGGTATTGAACATTATGAACAATAATAATGTAATTTTTTTTTTTTTTTTACATCGAGTAAAAAGTTAACAATTTTTGGCAACAGCTCCCTTTGCTTTTATATACGTTGTCAATCTTATGTGGACCTATCCGGAACCGAGGACCATATTGTCATCTTTTAGTATAGGTCTCCGGTTTGAGTGTGTATCTATACTTTTACACTCTCACTTAAATCCTTTCGACTCTGGATCTGGGCTCAGTTACAGCCAGCACCACATAGTGTATGGGAAAACATCAATACTTAATTAAAGATGCTATGTCAGATTTTTGGCCCCAAACATAAAAAAATAGTTTTTTTTAGTGAATGGTATCACCCGCTCTAACGAAAAAAAGTTTAACTTTTACTTTTAATGGTCAGGAACCATGACAAAAATTTAAAACCTTTTGATTATAAAACACATAAGAATTGGTCATGTGTTATATTATCGGGATCCCGACAAAAACTACTTTATTTCACTGCTACACTAATAATTGGCGGACTTTTTCGAGCAATGGCTCAAATGAAAGCTTGTAACTTTCTCGACCCCCATCAAAATACCTGTTGAATTTTAAATCAATTTTTTGGGGTCAAATCGGCCGAAAATCTGACATAGCATCTTTAAAGACACTGGACACTATTGGTAATTGTCATAGACTAGCCTTCACAGTTGGTGTATCTCAACATATGCATAAAATAACAAGCCTGTGAAATTTTGAGTTCGATCGGTCATCGAACTTGCGAGACAATAATGAAAGAAAAAAACACCCTTGTCACACGAAGATGTGTGCGTTTAGATGGTTGATTTCGAGACCTCATGTTCTAAACTTGGGGTCTCGAAATCAAATTCGTGGAAAATTACTTCTTTCTCGAAAACTATGGCACTTCAGAGGGAGCCGTTTCCCACAATATTTTATACCATGAACCTCTCCCCATTACTTGTCACCAAGAAAGGTTTTGACTAATAATTATTTTGAGCAATTACCAAATAGTGTCCATTACCTTTAAGCACTCTTATTATTTCGAGAGGACAATATTCAGCCTTTTCTATTAAATTCTTTCAATCCTGTAGTTGCCGTGGGGTGATGTTTGGCAGTAGTACACAAGCTAAAAAGGTCACCTCAATAACAAGTTAACTCTTTGAATAAACATCAGTGCATTGCAATTACCTCTTTGGCACAAGTATTGCTCCCCCCTAACTCTTGATTTATAAAAAAAAAAAAAAAAAACAGCAAAACATTTCCAATGAATTTTAAATTATTTTCAACTAAAGCAAATAACACGCTAAAACATAGACTTCGCGCCCCGACTCCGGCTCTGGCTCCGGCTCTGGCTCCGGCTCCAGGCTCCGGCTCCGGCTCCAGGCTCCTTTTGATGTTGGAATCACCGTTCAAAATATACACTGCTCCCAAACTTGCGCAAAGCCGCTAAGGAATTAGTTTAAGTTCGTTGTCATTCCGAGTTCAATCTGATCTAACTCCACTAAATAGCAAAGTGTTGATTGATGCACAAGGCTTGTAAGTTTGCAGAAGCTCAGACAGAGGGAACGCCTTGTGGAAGGTGGACATGCAAGCGAGTTAAAGTACCTTAAATTAGTGAAAGACATTTCATACCAATAAGCGAAGTGAACTGAGGTAAAAGAAAAATAGTGGATGTTTTACACACACATAACATACATGTACAAAAGTTACAAAGCGCCTTTTTAATTTATCTTTAGGACTCCTTACATTGTACAGGGCGCCACATCGTGGTATGTCGCAGTTATGAACGTGTAAAATAAATGTATATTGCAAAGAGAAGTATCAACCTATTGTTTGTGTGTTTTTGTGTCGATGGGATACTGGAGGTCGAACATAAGAGTGGGGGCAATCCAAGGGATGCGGAATACAGCAACAAAACAACTTCGGCATACCGTGCCCCATCATTCTTTCTTCAATGCATGTTCTCCCGAAGCCTTACATCGCGGGCATCCATAAAGATCAATGCTCAAACCCAACGGCCACAAAATATATGAGTTGACCAAACCCGTTGAACCACATACCTACACAGACCATATCACATCCTATGTGTTTAAAGTATACAACTACGGATAATTTTTTTTTTGATTTGCTCAGATACACTCGAGAACTTAGTAAAATTGCCATTATCTGTTATAGCTACACCGTATGGGATGCTCGTCACGAACCATCTTAGGGGTCTACTGGCCATCCTCACCTGCAACTGTAGTTATTGTTCTTAGAAGTTAAGTTATTTTTGTTGCCCATTTGCTTTCTCTTGGTGTAATGTCTTGCGTATAAACTGTTGTCTGTACTTCACAGTATAATTGCCAACTTTGTTGACCATGATATGGATCTGGGCTTAAACGTGCTTTCCTTATCATTAGTTTTTGCCTATTGATATTTTGAATACCCAACATTGCTCAATGTTGATTTCTCCCATAACTTGTTTATGCAATTTGTTGTTCATGCACGTGCTTAGACACATTATTCACCAACACACACCCCTATCACCAATGGTATGTGTACAAAACCGAAATCATGCAAATGAAGTCTTCAGTGGAAGATCTGCCACTAAATATTTATGTAATGTTTGGCCAATCACAGTTTGTGCTGGCAGCCAATCCGGTACATGGTTTTATTGGCTTGTGCGGGCAATCCTTAGCGGTGTTTCATGCCACGGTAAAACATAGCTAGTCAACCATTCAGGGGAGGCAACTGGGAACGGTTTAAAATTTGTCACCCAGTCATCACAGATTTCATTGCAAGCTGGGTTTAATCCATTTGACCCGTATAATGCAGTATATACAAACTTTCAGAAAAATAGGTTATTGCAGTGATGGATTCTGAGACCCAATTATGTAGCACTTATAAGGGTTTACAAGGTGCTACGACCAAGAAGGTTGGGTTGGCCCGACCTTCTTCGTATAGTGTGGTGTGTCAAACGAAAACTCAATGAAGAAGGAGAATTAATACTTGCACTGTATAAAGGTACGGGTTTATATAGAAGATATATTTAAAAACAAACACAATTTGTTCAGTTATCCAATAATGTTGTTTTAAAGATCTATATAATGCGTGATGTGGTTGTTTTTTCCGACTATGATCAATGGTTAATTATGTAAAGCTATCCAACGGCTGAAATAGAATTTCGCATCGCTGATAAAGGATTTAACTTGTGTTTTGTTTACCCTCAAACCGATGTTATTTAAGCACTGTACACTCAGTACTTTTCCGACAAGCAAGTTAAGCCAGGTTCATACTTCCTGCGAATAGAATGCGAATGCGAAGCGAATTTGACGTGAATTTGACGTCACAACCCTCCTTTCGCACCGATATTTGCAAGTGAGTTGCCCAGAGTTGCCCTTCTGCGAATTACTCGTTGCGAATTATGACGTCAACATTCGTATCGCATTCGCATTTGCTGGAAGTATGAACCGGGCTTCATTCGGGTGGGGTCCGAACCCACGACCGTTGCGTTTGAACTGACATCAACTCTCGGCTTAGATGAACATAATATAACAATTAATTTTTAAATTGGGAGACAAATCGTCCGGCGAAGCTGAATTGCAAAGGACGCAGCTACAGCGCGTTCGAGTCTCAGCTAAGCCACATTCGACATGCTTCTAGCCATGCTCGACTCAATGACCACGGATCAAAAGTGACCACGTAGGGAAAACCTGAAGGGCCCGGCGGAGAAAAATCGTCGTGACAGAGGAGAGAACCAACGCAAAACTCTATACTCACATGGCTCAGATCTTTAAGGGCCCCGAGAAAACCCACCCTAGCCGGGAATCGAACCAGTGTCACAAGCGTGCCATCTATCACCCATTAAATGACATTACTCAGAATACATCCTGAATTTGATCCCCATTTTGAGGTGTTCTGGCCAACAGCCCGGAACACCTCTTATTGGTTTTATTAAAGTTTTTGTTTTTCTTCTAATGCCCCGTCTATCGGTCACGTCTATCGTTATATGTCCCGCAAATTGATTTCTTTTGCTCTCCAAGTATGTGGCCAGCATTATTATGTAAATTGTCTTCTCCCTGTAAAAATACCAAGCTAAGGAGAGTTTGTGATGTGTTCCGTCATTTCTAAAAATACACGAAATAGAACTTTCCGACCATCGGTAATAATGACGAAGTAAGAGACAACAATGCGTATGAAAATGAGTCAAGTTTACTTGCCGTTTCAAACTTCAGTTTACTAAAATGTTAATGCCTTCTTGAAAAACAACTTTCAGAATGTCTTGACAAGTGTAAACTTTGGAATCACTTAGTACCTGAAGTTGCTCTTCAAAAGATTGAAGTCAATCAAATAAGCGCGTCTTAAGATTTAGAGGGCCGTGACAGTTCGATTCAGAAGTTGAAAATTTCTGAATCCCCCTACAAAGTCAAAAAATAATTATAAACCATTACTTCATACCCTTTTAGTAATTTCCTTTGAAGCTGTATACAAGGACGCGCATTTTGAGAGGTAGAAGTTGATAAATTTCCGAACCCTCTACAAAGCTAAAGAATAGTTATAAACCCTTTGCTTTAGATCATTTTAGTATTAATTCCCTTTGAAAGTTGTATTCAAGGACACGCATTTTGAGAGGCAGAGATGTCTAAAAACGCTAAAAGAAAAATAAAACCTATGAAAAGGGAACCGGTGAATGATGGATATTTCAAAACGGTTTTAATTCAACCTCACACTTTCTGTCGCAGGAAGAGAGCCCACGTCTTTAATTCAGAAGAGTATTCCTTTCACCATGTTCAATTTTAAACTCATGTAGGACGAGGTTAAAATGTTGTTAATACTCTAAATTAACGGCACATCCTTTTAGAGAAGAACACCATACAAGCCCTGGTACTTAAAACTACTAAATAGAATCTTCGTGTATTATTATGTACAATCGCCAAGGCTGATTTAAAGACTCTGGACACTATTGGAAAACTGTCAAAGACCAGTCTTCTCACTTGGTGTATCTCAACATATGCATCAAATAACAAACCTGTGAAAATTTGAGCTGAATTGGTCGTCGAAGTTGCGAGATAATAATGAAAGTAAAAACATCCTTGTCACACGAAGTTGTGTGCTTTCTATGCGTGATTTAGAGACCTCAAATTCTAAACCCGAGGTCTCGAAATCAAATAAACCACCAATCTCTCCCCGTAACTCGCCACTAAATAAGGTTTTATGCTTATAATTATTTTGAGTAACTACCAATAGTGTCCACTGCCTTTAAACTACATCATTATAAAAAGGAGCAGGATTGTATACACCTAGACTTGATTTCAAGTCATATTCTCGTGCGAGAAGGCCCTCTGCCGTCAACATATGTACGTGGCACCGAGAATGGCGCGGTGCGGCACAGGTTAGGGAGCGATCTGGGCCTTCCGCCGAACTCTTCGCTTACGATCACTATTCTCCGCTTACGTGCAAGCGCCGAATTTATGCGCTAGCCTTGTAAGCGTAGAATGCCTAGTAACGTGGAGTGCACGCGCAGACGCCAAAACTCGCCGCTGCTTCCGTAAGCGCCGATTATGTGCTTACGGTAAGCAGAGCCATGAAATTGGGCCCTGATGTTAGGTGAGTGGACTAAAAATTGAAGGATTCTCACATGACTAGACTTGAGTCAAGTCTAGTATACGCCCTTACAGTTTGGGAAGATGCATTTTTTGCTAATGGATCAACGTTTTGTCTTGATAGAGCTTGGCTGTCTAAAAGCATTCATTCTTATAAAGCTGTAACGGGGTCGTAACGTATTAAGGAAAAGGCTAGTTTTGAAGTTACCGAAACTTATGGCATTGTTTGTAGGCCTTTCTACTGTCAACCAGAGCGCCTGTAGTCTCCATCATGCCGAAAGAGCAGCATTTTGCTTTCTTAATAAGAAGTCTAGTTTCCCGTACGAGACTTTTTTAAACCTTAAGAAATACTTTCGTTTGTGATCGAGGACAACTTCACATTCAATGTATATCATGCAGGACAATTATTTCGAGACCAAATATGACTTTTTGAGCAATTTATTGTGAACCTCGAATTTCTTTGAGGAATTTTACTGTGAACATTTTAAAGGCAAGGCTTTTGACCGTGGAACCGTTCAATTGCTGATTGCATATAATAAAACTGACCTGGGGTGGATTTCACAAAGGTAGTCCTAACTTAGGACTAGTCCTAGGCAATGCTAAGAGATAGAACTGGTCCTAAGTTAGGACCAGTAACCCATCCTAACTTAGGACTGGTCCTATATCTTAGCATTGCCTAGGACTAGTCCTAAGTTAGGACTACCTTTGTGAAATCCACCCCCGTAGGTCTAAACATTTCATCTCTAAAGGTCGTAGCGTTTTTGCGATATCGCCGAAAACCTTGAGCGTTTATGTCCACGCAGGAAGAATAATCCATAATTGGAAAACACAATTTTGAGGAACAACTTTCAACAAAGACGGATGTAGGGGTGGAGGTTGGATTTAATTTAATTTGAGCTAAACAACGTATAGACATAAACGTGTTTAGATCTACACAGAGTTGTAGCCGTTTCGAAATCGAAGGAAATGCTTAACATCGGTTAACACCATAAACAACATTTGAAATGTGTTTCTCCGAAGAACTACAATGGGCTGGGCCAAACCAACCATTAAAATAATGGAAATTTGTCAATATAGAGGTGGTTAACAGAGTATAATGAGTAATTACTTTATGTTATAATATACCTATCTATATTACCAACCAATTCTCGCAAAGAAATCAAATTCGTGAAAAATTACTAACTCTTTCTCGAAAACTACGTTACACATCAGAGGGAGCCGTTTCTCACAATGTTTTATACTATCAACAGCTCCCCTTTACTCGTTACCAAGTAAGGTTTTACGCTAATAAATATTTTTGGTGATGAACAATAGTGTCCACTGCCTTTAAATTTGCCTGGGCTGCGTTTGCATAAGTATCAGTTGTAATAATACTTGAAGCGCGCACTGGGCTAGACTTGACCCAAGTCCCAATCCCGCGAGAGTCCTTTTTAGTTTCAGTCCAATCACACTACATCAGAAAACTCCCCCAACCTGTGCCACAACAGCTACATTATGGCAGCGATTAATGCATAGGGACCTCTCGCACGAGAACGGGACTTGAATTAAGTCTAGCACTGGGCATACACGCTGGTATAGCTTGTGTTTTGGCATAATAGACTTGACTCAAGTCCCAATCCCGTGAGACTCCTTTCATGTTCAGTTCCATCACCTAACGTCTGAAAACTTATGCGCGGCCGGTGTGGACGGATATTATGTGCCCCCCCCCGGTGAAACTGTTCCCCCGGACCACTTGACCTGGTTTGTCTAGGGTACAGCGTCCCCCGAGACAAGATCTCCTAGGATAAACTGTCTGGTGTTATCCTATTATCCTAGTTGAATCAAGTCCAGTGGTTCGGCTGTAACTAAGTATGGGGCGGGGGGGGGGGGGGGGGGGACTTGTTTGTGAACACAGTCAATATAATTAGGCCTATCTGCCGAACGTCTTCTCTGATATAAAAGTACTGAAGAACAATTTGTTTTAGTGTCGCTGGAAGTTTTCAGTCCCTACCAAAAAAAAATGGAACGCCAAAGAGGCAAATTATCCGATCACCACATGGATCGGTCTTATCCGTATATAGGCCATACCCTTGACGAAAGCGTAGATGAAACTGGGCTCTGGTTGCATGGGTTTCCTTTTAGGAGTTTTCCTCCCACGTCTTTAACTTAATTAATTTCTCCTTTGTATTCTCTACACAGAGTTGATCTGATGTTTCCATTAAGATGCTTTGCCGTCTATATAATTCAGATTCAGATTCAGTGAGCGAAAGGTTGTCTCACTGCCTTTTGTGAGAGATGACTCGGGGCCTTGTGTCCATACAAGACGACTTTTACAAGCAAATTACAGGCAATCAACTGAAGTGCTTGCCAACAGGATCAATTTGGTAGCACATGAGTAAATTTTCTGGCAATTTACGATCAAAAAAGAAAAAAAATTGTCAAAACATTGAAACGTGAACGGCCTTTCTTCTCGGAGACTGGCATACAACTGGTTGACCGTTTTTGCCTCATGTAACATGACCCTAATACATAAAACAGTAAGACACAAGAAACCGTACTCTCCAAAAGGAAGAAATTATTTTGCTCACACAAGCTTAAAAAGGACCACAAATATCAATAGGTTGGAACAGGCAGATACAAATGTTGCACAAAAAACAACGCACAAAGATTTACAAGAATAAAATCCACGAATAAAAGTTATGAATAAAATCCGCACCTTGATAATTTCTCCTTTGAGGTACAATTCAGCTCATGATTTGCAAACCCAATCCCCAATTTCCAACGGATCAAGCAGTCGACATTTAATCAATTTTTCATCTTCAAGACATGAAACGCTGAAGCACTGCGCTGTCCATGTTAAACTTGGAGATGTTTATCTTTAATGTGAAGGTCGAATCAACAGAGGGCGGTCACTCGTTCATAATGATCGACATCGGGCACTAGAAATGCCTTTAACACACATCATGAATGCTTCAATCCACTCCATAATGCCACTCTTCGTATGCCCCGTTCATGTTGAGATCTATAGCAATAAGACAAATCTCCAATATTTGACAAGCCAGCTTAAAGGCTGTACTGGGTTTTTAAATTTTAAATCAATATACACCATAATTTGTTGTTACATGCCAAAAGAAGACAAAATATTGTTTACCAACGTTACTAAATTAACGCTCACTTCTACCAGCACCATTACATTATTTATTGATTTACTTGGTATTTTTGTTGTGTGTGTGTGGGGGGGAGGGGGGGTTCGAACGAAGTTCTCATTGGTTTTCTACAAGAAAGCAAAGCGAGAACTTCCTCGATTTGTTCAAACTTACTCCCTTTTGTTAAAGTCCTCGGTTTTATCAATATTTATAATCTCATTGTAAACACTACTACCCATCATCGCCCATTCCGACCCGAATGTTTAAACAGTTGTACGTTCTTTATTGGCCTTTATGTTATTTGTTGTTTTCGATACACTCTTTCGATGCACAGCTCTGGAGATAAAATGAAACAAACTGCAAGGAGTTGGCCCATTTGAGCCAAATATTGAGCACATCGCAATATTGCATCCAATTTGGCCCAAAAATTTGAAGAATAAAAAATGCAAGGGTAAGTCCAACATTTTTATCTCAAATTTGTTTCACTTTTCGGAAAAAACAAAACAAAACAAGGGGCCAGCAATTTATCCCAATCTGGGCCAAAACTGGAAAAACAAAAAATCAAGGGGCACATAAATAGCAATTGAGTCCAAACTTGAAAAGATCGCAAGCAGTAAGTCAAGTGCCACTGTATCTTCAATGCCCTTAATTATATGGCTCTCATAGTTCTCCCACTAAGGTACTTATCAATGTCCACTGACCAAGCAGGGATTCTCATAACACGACATCAACAAAATAGATATGTTACATAATATTGCTTTCACCTCCACCAGTTTTATAGGCAATATTCAAAAATATTATAATGTGCATATAGAATCAGAATTAAGTTCTGACTGCAAAGCTTTGTAGGAAAAACATTAAAATGTTAAACGCCTGCAAAAAAGTATGTTATGCCATTTGATTTGCCACTTACATAAACTCATTTTCCTTCTAAAACATACAGTCGTGTTGAAACAAAATTGTCTGTTAAACGAAACAAAATAAGCTCAAGCTAAGGGAATATTGGAATGTATCAGTAAAATCAGTTTTTTAAGTTACTTGAAAATTTCAAAGGTTTGCTACCACCGATTAAATTAAAAGGAAGTAAAAAGCTTCTACTGGAGAGTTGTTACGATCGACGTGTAAATGAAAACTGTTTTTTATTTTATTTTTTATAACGTTTACTTATTTCCATTTTAAATGGAAAAAATACTACAAAAAGGAAGTTAGTACTGGCATTTTTCCAGGTTACCACAGAGCTACATTGGACACAGAAGTAAAAGACACGTCTGAAAAAAATGACAGCGTTTATATAATGTTCCTCACAGGATGACGGTTTATGCGTCAATGAGAAAATGTTGCGATGTTGACAATAAACAAATGTTTCGTAGGGGGAGAATTTGAAGTGGATAGCTAATAAACATCTTTAGAAACACGTGGAGGAGCACTGACAGCTTCTGGTTTGCCTACGGTATCGTATTTATGCTGAATAATAATACTGCTACTTTATTCAGGCGTATCACATAACATACATTTATTAAACACATTTAGCATAAAAATACATTCAGTAACATTTTTAGTGCATTTTTAGTAGAAATATATAAAAATATGAAAACTGAAAATTAGACAACAAACCGAGGAGTAACATACCCCCCCCCCCCAAAAAAAAAAAAAAAAAAGTTGAAAATAAAACACTATCACCACAGAGATGTGTTATTTCGACCCCTAAAGAAAACAGCATAACAAATTACTAGTTGGTTGCTTTTCAATAAATCATTCTAATTTAATGTAGGAAAAAAATATTCTCAATTGGTCGTCGAAGTTGCGAGATAATAATGAAAAAAAAACCACCCTTTTCACACGAAGTTGTATGCGTTTAGATGGTTGATTTCGAGACCTCAAACTCTAAATCTGAGGTGTTGAAATCAAATTCGTGGAAAATTACTTCTTTCTCGAACACTATGTCACTTCAGAGGGAGCCGTTTCTCACAGTGTTTTATACCATCAACCTCTCCCCATTACTCATTACCATGCAGGTAAGGTTTTATGCTAATAATTATTTTGAGTAATTACCATTAGGGTCCACTGCCTTTAAGATCAAATATCAAACATGGTGTTTTGGGATCCACATCACACGCGAGTGATTTTAACAGGGACCGTCATCATGTTAGGGAAGCCATTGGCGAAGTCGGCCACTCTCTTGTAGGTTTTGCTGTCAATCTTCCGATCGAAGGGGAAACCCATGGCGCGCTTGTCTGGGTAGGACTTATTCTTCACACCACAGTAACTGGTACCCCGGTCCAGGTAATCCGTGCTGCTGTCCTTGGCCCAGTTGGTAACCATAACGAAGAGGTCAAAGGGCATGCCTGCCGCTGTGCCCCTAGGTACCAGCATGTTCTGTGGCCAGCCACACTCGCAGTAACGGTCTGTTTTTTGCTTCTTTGTCGGTCCGCCGGATCCCCCCTTGGCCTTCAGCTCATCAATGCTAAGCTCGCGTGGTCTGATAACGGAGGAGCAGGTTGAACTACGTTCGATGGTCTCGCTACCCGTTGGCACTATGAATAAAATAAACCGACATTGCTATTTAAGTGTGACGTCACAATATTTGTCCTGTTTCTGCCTTGTCATGTTTACTGAATCTCACTTCCCATTACTCATAGTTTCCTTTTATCTACAAACGGAACATGTTCAGATGAACGATTTTACTCACGTGTTGTCACAAACTTGTCCATCTCGATAAAAATGCGCCGTTGGGTGTCCAAGTCAAGTTGGGTACCTTGCTCATCAATAGAGGGCGCCATAAAAATGCGGATGGCTGCCTTCACTGGTTTGCCGCTTTTGTTGGTAACTCCCACTTTGTAATGAAAGGGTTTGTGGTTCACTTGTGTCACGTTTACCTGTTGAACAAGAAGTTGTGGGTTTATTGCACGTATGGATGCTATCATTCAGAAAGGTACCACATGGATAACTTGATGACAAACAGGTTACAGCCCTTTACGTTTGCTCTGGGCACATTTGCGTGCATGTACATTTTACTAATTTGAAGAAATAACACACTGTGCGCCGAATAAAATAATCACTGTGACTGTTTTCACGAACTGCATTCGTCATTTTGTAATGCAATTGTACATTTGTAATAAAGTATGGTATACAAATGCATCTTTGAGAACCTCACCCAATACAACTCTTTATTGTGTGGTTGTCAAATATGTCTGCATCTTAATTTCTGGACTTTCGAGACCAGCAGCCGATTTCACGAAACTTTACGCAACTGCGTTAGTCCACTTGCGCGCAACGTTTATGTGACACTGTTTTGTATACACGCACGAACATCCATCTTAGCGACATCCAACACATGAACAAACTTATCATGTGCATTTTGTTTCACAGTCGTCAAAACTCAAAACTCATGTTCCGGTAACTGAATATGTATGAAGTATAGTAAAACAAATATAACATGGTTTATTTCGTGTGACTAGTCGATGAGCTCCCCTCGGTATTGGAAGTTGACAAACTAGGGGAGCTATATCGACTAGTCACCCTCAAGCCATGTTATATTTGTATACTATCCAACCTCTCCCCGTTTCTCGTTACCAAGTAAGGTTTTATGCTTATATTTATTTTGGGTAATTACCGATATATAGTGTCCACCGCCTGTAACGAACATACATTCCCTCCCCCTTTTTTTTGGGGGGGGGAAGGGTATACCTAATCATATTTGCAATGAATACCATCACTTACATTAACTGCAGTTTTGAGCTTAATCTTGTCTTGTTTATTCATGAACATATCATGGCTTATGTCCACAGCAACTGTATCCATTTGAGTAATCAGAATGTTTGGTCCAACGGGCTGATCTGGGTTGACCATCTTTGAGATAAGCAGTCAAGGAAAAGCAGAAAACGGATAAATTCCTTGAAAAGAATGCTACATGATAACATCGTACATTGTCTATTATTAAGCAGTGACATATGTGATAGAATTGTGAAGGATGTGTGGTTGAACAACCAGTGGGACTTCACGTACACGGATTGCAGCCCGTGTCTTTTATGCAATATTAATATATACTGACCGGTGATGTATTAAACTCAATCACAACACCATCATCACATCAGCCATTATTTTATGTTATTTTAATGAACGGTGATAAAGATTGATTCGTCCACTATTGTTCGATCCCTGTGAGCGGATATGTAATTAGATTCATGTCCCGCTTGAACTCTGACATATTACCTGCAGCTCCACAGAGTCCACTTGAACATTCTGGAATCCTAACTCCGTCTTGTTGTACGGCACCAACTTGATCTTGTGCATGACGAACAAATTGTCGAGAAATTTGTGCCAGCGGAAGAAGATCGGGTCCCGGGCGGCAGCAGAGTTGTCGCCCATAACTCCCCCGGCCTAATGGAAAACATAACATGCAGTCAGAAATAGTTATGAAACGCGATGGTGAAGATACCAGACCCATTATTAAAACAACGCTTAATCATCTGGGTTAACATTTTACGATTGCAACTAACCGTATCCTTTTTGTAACTCTTTCAATCACCACTCTCTGTTGTAGCTGAGTCTATCAAGTCGATCACAAGTCAGGTAACAGAGTTATAAATCACAATTCATAAATACCTCAGACAGTTCCGCAATTCCTATTGGTGGACAGCGCGTCACGTGAGGGTGTTAAACAGCTGGTAATGACCAGCTGGAGCTGTTTTTAACCGGTTATTTTCGGATACGTTTGTTCGGGTTAGCCCACAACCTTGTCCCCAGGGGTGAATGGTCTCGCGGTGCCATTTTAGCCCATAATCACGAGGAGGCATACTACGCGCACGAATGCATATCCGAAAACATAAAATTGCAACACACGTACAGAGCTGAAGGACGTCGGAAAACGGATAAGTTGTACAGAGTTTCTTACTTTATAATACGCCTCTTAACCAAAAAGGCGGCCCGGGCCTTTATCACACGGCTACGACCCTGCCGGTTTTAAACGGCATTGAAGTCGTCGCTGCTCTTTTACTCCCTTATTTCAAAGGTCCTGATACAAGCACCAATGGATGAACATTACACATGCTTGGTGTGTAACAATTCACGTGAAGAAGTTCAGGCCTTACTTGGGGGACATTGTGATCGTATGGGCTTTTTGATGGACTCATCTAAAACACTATATTCGTACACAATGCAAGAGTGGAGCACACTCACATGCTGGCTAAACCAGATGCTAAACCGAAGCTATTACACATTTCCCAGAAAGTCAAAATAGAAAGTCAAAATAATATACCCCAACATGTTCCTTCTGACGCACCTGTTTGTAGCGTAAATCTGGATCCGTGATTCCGGCCAGGATGTCATGGCCAAGGTTGTGCACAGAACCGTATAGGTCTGAGTTGGGTGAGCTGACACTAGACTCTATGGCTGCACCTAGACCATCGATGTCCACATCCACTTTGGTGCCATCGGGCTGAGAAAAATATATCACAAGAAATATGATTACTTTATCTTAAACCGAGTTGCGGGGCCGTTACACTTTGTAGCATTTGCATCCTATTATTGTAACTTCGCACGTACCTGTAGCATGATCTTAATTTTAAAAAAAAGGGGACACAAGAACGTAACAAAGCCATTAGCTTGAATCTTAGTGGCTCACATGCACAAACGAACTGTTAATAATGTGCCGCTTGTCTTCAAAATGTTTCTCTCCAATTAAATTGAGCTGCCCGAGAGTAGAAATAATCGGCCTCAGGACTTTCGAACGTCACTCGGAAATACAGTGTAAACACACACACCCACAACAACAACAGCAACAGCAACAGCAACAGCAACAACAACAGCAACAGCAACAGCAGCAACAGCAGCAACAGCAGCAGCAGCAGCAGCAGCAGCAGCAGCAGCAGCAGCAGCAGCAGCAGCAGCAGCAGCAGCAGCAGCAGCAGCAGCAGCAGCAGCAGCAGCAGTAGTAGTAGTAGTAATAATAATAATAATACGGACATTTATATTGCGCAGATACCTATATAAATATACTTTACTGCGCATTACATGAAATACAAAAATAAATATGAAAAAACAAATACACAAACAGACCAAGAATGAATTAAATGAGTGAAGTTAACAAATGTGTTTTTAACTTAAAGTTAAATAAATTAAGTGAAGAAGACTGTCTAATGCAAGGTGGGAGATTATTCCAAAGATTTGGAGCGGCGTATAGAAATGCCTGATCACCTAATGATGCCCTAGATTTCCTAGATGGGTGAGATAACAATGTGGGATCTTGAGAACTCCTGAGACGGTAGGTCGATTGAGACTGAGAGAGGGATTTCATGGTTATGAGTTCTTGAATGTATGTTGGTGCTAAACCATGAATGGCTTTATACGTTAATAATAGAACTTTAAATGCTATTCTTTGTCGAACCGGTAACCAGTGTAACTTGTTTAACAATGGACTACATTGAGAATATCTAGAGGAATTACAAGTCAGTATAGCACAAGCATTCTGAACCCTTTGCAGTTTGTTTATGGTGTAAACCGAGGACTTCTCTTTGTTCTCCCATTGTTTGGACACAGTTTATTTTTCAGACGTCCACATTGGTTTTCTACACGAAATCAAATCGAGGACGTCCTCGGTGTGACTTTTTCCCGGATCCCTTTTGGTATAACCTTCTCAAAGTCCTCGGTTTGAATGCGTAGACATGCCCAAGCTTGTAAACGCCTGCAACAGTGGACCTCCTAATTGTCCCTCTTTAGTTTTTACTCAAACTTTTTTTTTGCATTAGCATCCATTAGTTTTGTACACGTTTTCAAACCTGGGAGCTTTCCCGAACCGTGGACCCTATTGTCCTCTTTTGTTTAAAGTTCCCCTGTTTGGATGTGAATACCTACTCTTTCTGTGGGACAGACAACACCACACGCACAGGTTACATGCGACTAAATGCACTGCAAACTGTTTTAATAATGTACCTTTTCAAATTTGCCAGTGATGATAGCGTCCAGTAGTTGGTTGCGATGGTACTCCTGCTGCATGACCAGGACAGGCTCGGACGGGTCGCGCACATTGTCGACTAAGGTCATCCCTGCAGGCCGTGCAGCGAACTGGTAGTCCCCGTAGTGGTCGGTCAGATGTGAGTTATACCCTTCCTGCAGATCAAAAAAATGTCAAGCGATTAATTTGTTTTCAGAACTACTCAGACTTTAGACAAGATAGTTGTACATGTTCGTGATTTTAGCGCAAACATTAATTACCAATTAATGTGAATTATATCTCGGCCAACAGGATCTCTTGGCTCCTTCACAATACGGGTCTACCACAATTTCACGTTCAATGCGAAAGACTCATTTGGTAAGTACATACACAATGCGAAAAAAATACAATATACATGATACTTTCATTCATTGGTGTTTAGACTATTCTATTTACCGGGATGGGAAGATGCCAGTTTATGTAAGGCTCCACCCTCGAAAGACCTACGGCCATCCTCTCGGCATCGTAACGGGCCAACATCTGGTGGTGCATGTAGTAGAACAGCTCCCCCTGACGGTCCTTGGTTAATCCGTTGACGCCACGATATGGGTTGACCTGGACAATAAAATAAGCAAGGTAGAATAGTGTTTGAGTGGCAGCCGGATCCAGGCACGACCTGTGAACAAAATGAATGACGAGCAAAACCACACACACACAAACAAATATACATATATAATACAAATAAAAGGAAAATTAGGCCTAATAAGCATAATAAATATTTATTATAATAGGAATAGCAATTACAAATTTAAAGGGACACACCGGCCGAATTGGGCTATTTGGGCTACAAAATAGACTAAGATATGACTTCAACGGTCTTCCAGGAATGAAGAAGAACAGTCCTTAAAAAAATCACAAAATTTAGCCGCAAATTTGAGCATTTTAAGACAAAAACGCAGGTCGCGTGATTGTTCTAACCAAAAAGTGGTACAAACAATCCCGTGACCTTCCGGGCTAGTTTTACTTTCAGCCGTCTAAAAGTAACTTACTTAACCAAATTTAAATCTTTTTTGTTACAAAATTATTTACGAATAATTGACGAAAAAGATCATGTATTCAAATTATCGCTACAAAATGTAAATAATGGTGAAAAATCTAACGTAAGATTCACATTCAAAGAGTCCGTGTAACGGAAGCTTGTTATATGGCCGCTTTGGTTTTTTAAAATCATTTTTCGCTAAATACGTGACATTTTGATGATTTTTTTATAGCAACCATCTATAAAAACATTATTTATGATTCTACACCCCTAAATTGCGTTAACGGTGAGCCGGTGTGTCCCTTTAAGGAGGAAATAAGTAAGCACTAAGTAAATAAATAAATACGTAAATAAATAAATGAAAAACATTAATAAATAAATAAATAAATAAATAAATAAAGTAAATGAATATATAAATAAACAAACTAATAAACACACAAACTAAAAAATTGAAGTTGTTCATCTTTTCAGTTAATAACCTTCACGTTCGTCTTAAAACCTTTTTCTTGGATGGATATACTAATTTGCTTTTTCTCGAGTTGGGATGTTTTTGTTTGATATGCAATATCACTTTCGTTCACTGTCCTTTAAGATAGCTTTTTGTATCCACATTGTTCGTAATGTATTGATCTATCAGTATCTATATAGAAAATGATTGTCCTTTGTTCTCACTGGGGATGAATGAACGGACTCTAAGAGCTCCAATAAAAAAAAATAGAAAAAGAAAATAAATATATAACTAATAACAACAAATACAAAACAATAACTTTTAACCATTTCCCTGAGGTAACTTAACTGTGAAATTCAACATAAATTATATGTATGTGTGGAATACTCAAATGAGGGTGAATTTGCTTTGTTATTAAAGGCACCGGACACTATTGGTAATTGTCAAAGCCTAGTCTTCTAACTTGCGAGAGATAGTGATGAAAGAAAAAACACCATTGTCACACGAAGTTGTGTGCTTTCAGATGCTTGATTTCGGGACCTCAAAATCTAATTCTGAGGCGTCGAAATCAAATTCGTGGAAAATTACTTCTCGAAAACTACGTTACTTCAGAGGGAGCCGTTACTCAAAATGTTTTATACTATCAACAGCCCTCCATTGCTTGTTACCAAGTAAGTTGTAATGCTAACAATTATTTTGTTAGTAATTACCAATAGTGTCCACTGCCTTTAAACCGATCCCTGGATTTAAGTGTAGGTTTAATGGATGTTGTCCCATTATTCCTGCAACTGGAACCAGGTATCGATTTTTAAAAGCGATTTTTTACTTGCTACTCTGTAGTGATTATTCCAACACAACTATGTGTAAGTCTTGATGCAAAGGAAACCATTTGAACGCCTGCTATGGACCTTTTAAGTGTGGTTGGTTTCATTTCCTTCGACTCTTTAATTTTGCAGAGATCTGAACAAAAACAGCAAAAAAGTGAGGATATTTTCAAAGTTTTCATAGTTTACGTAGTTTTTTGAGAAAGTGGTATTTTCTCACTCAACTAATAAAATTCTTCAGCTGACGTATTTTAGTGTGCATCTGAAAGCACACAATTTGTGCAAGAAGGGTGTTTTTTCTTTCACAATTCTCTTTTGCAACTTCAATGACCAATTGAGTAGACATTTTCACAGGTTTGTTATTTTATGCATATTGAGAACATGAGGTGTCCAGTGCCTTTAAAAACAAGATATGTATTGCCAAACTGGAAAGAGTAAAACAGGGCACAACCACGTTGTTATTATGCATAATATGACTTCATTCGTGTAAAGCCCGGTTCATACTTCCTGCGAATCTAGTACCTATCAAACGACGCAGTATTCCCAAGACGTGAAAACTTAAATGACATAATATTGTACAGTTTCAATAATTTTACCAACTCTCCTCTGATCAGTTTTCATGTGTTTGCGGTTTTCCCAACCATAATACAAAAATTAATACCAAGTTCTAGTATATTAATTTTGTTGTTGTAGTTTTTTGTATAAGTGGTGGTTTTCTTCATGATTGCACTGTAAATGGAAATGCTTCGTACCTGGTGCCAGTGATAGTGGTGAACGTTGAAGCCACAATCTTCTCTCCACCAGGCAAGCTTGAACTCCGGGTCCCGGTGAGTACCAGTGGTAAAGGTAGGGAGAGGAAGAGCCGGGACGTCGGAACCGCCAACCTTACCGCGGCGAGCCAGGTCGAAAGCACGCTTGATGACCGGCCCAGGGAAATAATGCCGAGAATTGATCTGCCACAGCGGAGGCAACAGTACACCATGGGTGTCCTCACGGTGCAGCACGGCCGTGGAGGTGGCGTACAAGTAGATGCCCTCGTTCAGAATTGCCCGGAGACGATCGGCATCCTCCTTGAACTTCTTTAAAGTGGGGAGTGAGACCAGGTAGTTGACGATTCTCGCTGCTTCTTCGGCATGCGACTTCTTGAAGATTGAGAATTGGTGACCCTGGGGTAGGACACCGATGCCATTCGGGAATATGTCACTTTCTGTGATGTTGTGGGACGGAACGAAGGCGTACCCGACCAATGGTTCTCCATCCCCATAACCACCGTAAGAGGAATAGTGGGCTGGTAAATCATCAACAGCGCTGAATAGAGAGAGAACCACTGCCTGATCGGAATCTATGATTACGTCTGTGACGCAGGCACGACTACAGCTCATACTGGCCTGGACATCGAAACTTGCACTTCCAAGACACAACCACACACACACACTAAACACGCCCCTTGGGCCCGCAGTCATATTTGGGTGAAAGGCTGCCAGTCAATGTTTTCAAAATTTTGAGATAAAGCCATTTCCCCGTAAAGTGAAGGCGCTGTTTTTCGATTTTGAAATTCTCAACACTAAGCAATGCATTTGTTTCAGAGATACACTCTGTATGTCAACCTCCCAACAAGTTTGTGCAATTCACGAAAGCTGTGATTGTGAATTACCAAAGGTGTCGTATTATTTTGAAATCCATTTTTGCTAGATTGTCCATTAGGCTTTACAACGACCTTATTGAGCTATGCTATGTGACTATCTAATCAGTACAACGACACAATCCATGCTTGGTACTGGTATTCAGCTGTCGTTTGCTTAAACTGAACATCACGTGGAAAATTTGCTGTTTAAGGTAGTGGACACTATGGTAATTACTTAAAATAATAATTAGCATACAACCTTACTTGGTAACGAGCAATGGAGAGCTGCGGATAGTTATTATTGTTATTATTATTTATTCGGTCATTTCACAAAGAACAATAACAATACATGTATTTGCAAATAAGATAACAGAAGAATGAAAAAAAATATGTTGAACAGAACTACATGAAGGCATACATGTACATGCTAAATAATGGCAACTAAAGCACTGGTTCTGAATGAAGATGACTGACAGAAAGTTTGGATACAACAAGGAACATGTGAAGAATAGATGAGGGATGAGGGTAAATTGGGTAAGGCCATTTCAAGCAGGCCAGGATAGTATAAAACATTGTGAGAAACGGCTCCCTCTGAAGTAATGTAGTTTTTCGAGAAAGAAGCAATTTTCCACGAATTTGATTCCGAGACCTCAGATTTAGAATTTGAGGTCTCGAAATCGAGCATCTGAAAGCGCACAACTTCGTGTGACAAGGGTGTTTTTTCTTTCATTATTATCTCGCAACTTGGACGACCGATTGAGCTCAAGTTTTCACAGGTTTGTTTTTTAAGCATATGTTGAGAAACGCCAAGTGGGATGACTGGTATTTTACAATTTTTATTATCAATTGTGTCCAGTGTCTTTAAGCCTAATATCCTTAAGTAAGATAAAAGAGTTAAATTATCATATATAAAAATGAAGTTTGAAATATAAGCTTTACTCTTAATGTAGTTTTTTTTCTTAATTCATTAACCATGTGATCTTCATTTGCATATTTAATTAGTTCTTAGCAGCGCCATATCTCAAGAAGTATGATGATAATAATGAGCCACAACTGGGCTAGTGTTGGCCTTCTTCCGGTCAAGCGCCATGTCATTGCTAGTAAGGTGCCTGCACTGGGCCAATGTCGGTGTTATAGAGGCAAACTGTTTTTTAGGACGGAGGTTTGCCTGTACTTGGCCAAAACTGGTTTTGTTGCGGCACACCAATTTGGCGAAGTGATAGAAAACCTAAACTGGGGCAATACTGGCCTTGGGAAGGTACACCATTTCGGGCAAAATGGTAGACAACTTTTTCTGGGCTAATACTGGATTTGTGTTGGCACACAATTTTGGCAAAATGATGAACATTTAATGGGTCAATGCTGGTTTTGTAGCGGTGCACCATTTTGGGAAAGTGGTAGAAAATCTGCAGTGGTCCAATACTGGTTTTGCGGCACACCGTTTGGGAAAACAGGCAGAAAACCTCTCATTGAGCCAATACTGGTTTTGTAGCTGCACACCATTTTTGTCAAAATGGTATCATATAAAAAACTTGTTTCAATCATCCCAATACTGGTTTTGGCAAAACGGTAAAGAAAATATGTCCTAATTACTGCGCCAACTTGATATTTAAATAGGAATTAGGCTATGCAAGTTATTTCACCTGATGGTACCGGCATTTCGAGAAACCGAATTCTATTTAAAAAAATATTTTGTGCTAAATAGTATACCTCCTTTATTATACTGATTGGTTTTACATAGCACTTTTAAATTAATTAATTCATTGCTACTGTTTTTGAATTGTAATTGTTTTTATCATGGACAACTACCCTTTATTGTAATGGACTTTTTTTTGCAAAGTAATTTCATTTAAATTTAATATATTTGGGGGATATACTTTTTTGCATTTTTAATTGATTATTCAAAACTGACCAGTTAAAATGCTGGTTGAATTTTCGTCTGATAATGAAAGTTTAACTTTCTGGCATCTGGCTACTGTTTTTTGGTGGCACACCATTTTGGCAAAATTGTATAAACCATCTATTGGGCCAATACTGGATTTGTAGTTGCACTATAGAACATCTTTTATGGGCCAATACTTTGTTTTTAGTTTTAGCGCCACGCCATTTTGGCAAAATGGTATGAACAACTTTTTCTGGGCCAATACTGGTTTCGAAGCGGCACACCATTTTGGCAAATAATGGTATAAAAAACCATTTCTGTGCCAATACTGATTTTGTAACGACGCACCCTTGGGCCGGCATTGAACCGACATAGGTCATAATATGCAATTTTCAAGGCAGGGTGTCAAAGCTGTGCCACAAGAAGGCTTAAAATTGTGAAAACAAATAAAAACTGACAGTTTAATTCTACTTTTGGGATTTTGTTGCCAAAATTGACGAGCCTTTTTTTATTTGTATAAATCTTGATTGCAATAATGTAATAATTTGGAATAACTGATAATCAATATCACAACCATGGGTACAAATTCCACGGAAGTTTAATTCTACTTATATCACTCGGTGCTTAGTATGATGCATATTAGGCTGTAGGCTGCTTGTATTGTGTGTTTTACTAGTAGTAGAATCACATGTGTATATATATGTTTAAGAGTGCAATTAGAAGAAGGTTTAATTAATTAACGTATTAATTACACACTGAACAATCTGGCCAGTAACGGGCCAATTGTGGGCCAATAGTGGCATACTGTGTTGGCCCAATACAGAAGTGTCAGGATCATCATGAACGTTATTGGGCCTTTAGACCTACTGGGTGAGTTATGGCACTGTTACTGTGCAAAAAGTATTTTGGCCAACCTTCTGCCGGCTGTGGCATTATCTGGCCAGTAGCTGGCCAAATATTGCCAAGCTATAATGGCCAAAAACAGATTCAGTGCCGGCATCGGCGCGAGCGTTATTGGGCCTGTGCAAAGAGTATTGGGTCAACCTTCTTCTGCCAGCAGTGGGCCATATCTGTCCAGATAACGGGCCAATTCTGGGTCAATAGTTACATGACTGTAATGGCCCAATAAAGATGTGTCAGCATCGGCATGATTGGGCCTATACATGGTGAGTTATGGTAACTGTACTGGGCCGATTAAACGCAATGTTTTAAATGTAAATGCCAGTATCGAGCAAAAAATAAAAGTTTGCTGGGAGACTCCTTGGGCATTGGAGATTCGCCTTGGATAATTTTGACCCTATGTTGACCCTAACTTCCGGGTCAACCGGAAGTGGGGCCATAACTTAAGAACATACAACCGATTTTCAAACTTTTGTTCAGTTATTATAGACTCTTTTGGCAAAGACCAAAACTGTTATTTCTTGAAACCAGACCAACTACAATCGAAGCAAAAGAGCACGAAACAGCTTTGTGTTTGTGCACAAACACCGAGTGTCTAGTTAATAGTTATTGTAATATTTTTAAATATTTTGAATTATGTTGCAATTCAGCGGTATGCTGCGAAGACATTTTAAAATAACTAAACAATAATTTAATTAAAAAAATTATAGCAAACAAAATGCTATAAACTGGCATAACGCCGACCTCAACAGTTTTGGTCAATTGCTATCGTTGCCAAGGCCAATGTAATGGACTTTAAACCATCGTTGATCCAATGAATAAGCTTTAATGCTACCAACATTCTCTCAACACTGAACCCAAACGTTGCCAACCTAGAGCAAACCCTGGTCCTACGTCTCCAATACAAGCCGTTATTGCTTTCCCACTAATAACCTATGTTGGCGCGGCAACGAGTGCCGGTGTGGCGGTTTCAACTTTCCGCCGTGTTCACTTTTCCGAATGACTAAATACGCTAACATTACGTCACGCGATGCCTGCGCTCAGCAAGCGAAAGTAGTAAAACAAACCTTTATTATCTTAAATAGGAAATGGGGTTTGTTTTTTATACAAGCAGTGTGACATGCTTGAAGTTGTTCGCATGAATACGAAAGATGGGGCAAGAGAATGTGACTAAACAGAAAAGAATCGTAATGCTGTAACATAGAAACAAATTGGGGTCACTGAGAGAACTACAGTACTCGCCAGGACTACGTCACACGGAAAACTGAACACGCCGGAAAGCTAAAACCGTTCGAACAACGTGCTGAAATGTCCGGCAAAGTCACCCAGAAAACTGAATACGGCGAAAGACTGAAACCGCCACACCGGTGTGGTAATGTGGTAGTGCCGACCTAGATCCAACATTGGTATTTCGTCGGAAACCAACACAATGCCGATATTGATGTCCCTGGCACTATTAACCAACGTTGGCTCATCATTGATCGCCAAAAGGAAAAAAACAAATGTGGTAATGCCGACCTCGGATACCAACACAATGCCGAATATTGTTTAATTACTAAAAACCAACGTTGGCTCAACATTGATTGCCAATGTAAAACCAACGTGATTCTGCCGACCTACAGCCAACGTTGGCCCAATGTCAGAACCAAACATAGTGCCAATGTCGATCGTGGCGACGTAGTGCCAACATGGGGCCAACGCAAAAAAGCTGACACAATTCCAATGCCAACGGTGCCGACCAAACACCAACGTTGGCCCAATGTATGAATGTTATCTGGGGGAGATATCAACAGAAATTCAGAAACGCGCCCTCTATTGGGCTTCGAAACAGGATATTATAAAAGATGTTTTTAATTCAAAAGAATGAAAGTGTGTGTCACCCCAAAAAGGGGGACCCTTATAAAAGGAAATAAAAATAAAATCTCAAGGTTTTTGTTTGTTACCGTTCTGGTCAGAGCTCCCATGTTTATTCCTGCGTCATCGCTAGAGGCAATTTGGTTTGTTTTCCTTTCGTTCAAAATAAATTGTAGTAGTTAACATAAGGCTCTCTGTCGCATAATAACTGTTGAACTACAATGTCGCACACAAATTGTTAAGGAAAACAAGACCTTGGCATGTACTTGTGGCAGCTATCAAAAATCCAAATGTACTCAATAGTGTATGTAGACCCCGAAAGTGCATTCATTCATGAACAATATTAAACCATTGCAGACAGTCATGCGACAAATCTTAGTAATAAGCGGGAGATTAAAGGAACACGTTGCCTTGGATCGGACGAGTTGGTCTATGAAAAGCGTTTGAAACCGTTTGTTATGAAATGCATATAGTTAGTAAGATGTTTTAAAAGTAGAATATAATGATCCACACAAGTATCACTCAAAATTGCACGATTTTCATTTTACGTCGCGAAATAACACGGTCGGCCATTTATGGGAGTCAAAACTTTGACTCCCATAAATGGCCGACCGTGTTTGTCGACGAAGTAAAAAGAAAACCACGCAATTTCGAGGCATATTTGTGTAGCTCATTGTATTCTACTTTTACAACGTCTTTCTAACCATATCGATTTTACAACAAACGGTTACAGAACGCTTTTCAAAGACCAACTCGACCGATCCAAGGCAACGTGTTCCTTTAAGCTGCACGTTATTTGAGAAAAACGTAAACGTGAACATGTAAAATATTTTGTTGTAAAAATCTCACGTTTTATGAATACGTGAAGTAACCACTTTTCACGTCAGGTACGTGAAACGTGCCAACGCCATACGTGAACATGCAATAAGCCTAAAGTGGCGACGTCACTAAGTTAGAAACGACATCTCATTATTTCTCACGTTTTTTGCCCACGTTACGTGCAGCTAAGCCTCCCTATTATCGTTATATAACGCAGAACACGCCTACCAGTCGCCCGAGGCGCTCGAAACAAACATTACAAACCAAACAATAACTGTAACCCAGTGCACATTTTGTCAAGGTGACTGTGAAACTTCCAATTGTACAGATATATGAACTGGATAAATGTCTAGCTTTTATTAGAGCCATGGTTTTTGTACACACTACAAAACGCCCAAACAAATGACTTCATGGTGACGTCGTCCAGCGTTTAACAAATAAATTGTACATTATCCCGCAAGTAGGCAATATATCTGAAACAGATTTATATTCACAACTAGCGCCAGAAGAGTTATACGCTATTGTGGATGCTAATAAAATAATGTGGCTGGACCATAAAAATGATGGCAAAGTTGCATAATGTATTTGTGCTTTCCCCCGAAATGTTAGTTTCATTTTATAATTAAGTTTCTCAAAATGCAGTATACCATCCAAAGCTGTCGTATACTTCTTACCACGTCAGCTACCAATGTCTGTATCGATTAAAAACTTTCGCATGAAGCCCGTTTCATACTTCCTGCGAATGCGAATGCGATACGAATGTTGACGTCACAAATTCACAACGAATTATTCGCAGCATGCAGTTTAACCTTGCTCAACCCACTTGCGAGTAATTTATCGCTGCAAAAGGAGGGTTGTGACGTCAAGTTCACGTCACATTCGCTTCGCATTTGCATTCGCAGGAAGTATGAACCGGGCTTAAGTGGCAAAGATGTGCCATTATGTTGGTCTTCAAGCAACATATTCGGTTGTAATATTCCTTTAATTTTATGGGTAGAGTATGATTCCTTCATTCCCCTTCAACCTTGGAAACAAAACCCTAAGTGCATTTCATGATTCTTTAATCCTACATATAAAGTTACAATTTCTAAGCTATATGTAATCCCATTCCATCAACCAAGTAAATACTACTCCCAGTGTATCAAGTTTAAGTTGTTGTGTGTAATCTTAAAGACACTGGACATTAGTAATTGTCAAAGAACCAGTCTTCTCATTTGATGTATCTCAACATATGCATAAAATAACAAACCTGCGAAACTATGAGCTCAATCGGTTGTCGAAGTTGCGAGATAACAATGCAAGAAAAAGCACCCTTGTCACACGAAGTTGTGGCTTTCAAACGCTAGATTTCGAGACCTCAAATTCTAAATCAATTTATTTATACCACCAACCCTCTCCCTATTACTCGTTACCAAGAAAGGTTTTAATCGAATAATTATTTTGAGTAATTACTAACAGTGTCCAAATCCTTTAAATCTAACAAAGATTTTGTTTTCATATTTGTTTTCACATATGATATATTTGAAAACAAATGTGAGGATTTATTACTTTTATTCATTGGAAATCAAAGAACTTTGGTAATTATTTTTGTCCACATTCTAAGTTTGACCCTCAGCAGAATCAAACAAAACACATCTTTCACTTCCTGGATCCACTTAAGCAGTTTCAAATAAAGCGTATTATCAGAGTCTATATAGGGAACAAATAAATGTGATATCAAATTAGATGTGACATGGTTATTGATATTGGCTCACGATTCGGACAAAGATCAATCACTTTTAATCAGACAATATTATTATTTGAGTTGTACGCAGCGAAGGCATAAGTTCAATGACTGTAACATTATGTTATTTTTGTATACCTGATAATATGCACTTTTGATTTTGTTACCTTTCTGTGTAAGTGGTAATTTCTTGTACTGAACTATTATTGAAAAAGAGTATGGAATAACCTTTACGAATTGAATTGAACTGTAAAAACTCATTACCAAAACCTATTGCATGTCTTTAATGGCCCTATCAGGCAATTTCGAGTATTACGCTAGCATGCATAACATACTGGACACAATTGGTAATTGCCACAGTTCAGTCTTCTCACTTTGTGTATCTCAACAATCAACATATGCAAAAAATTACAAATCTGTGAAAATTTGAGCTCAATCGGTCGTCGAAGTTGCGAGATGTTAATGAAAGAAAAACACCCTTGTCGCACCATGGTCACACGAAGCTGTGTGCTTTCAGATGTTTGATTTCGAGACCACAGATTCTCAATCTGAGGTCTCGAAATCAAATTCGTGGAAAATAACTTCTTTCTCGAAAACTACGTCACTTCAGAGGGAGCTATTTCTCACAATGTTTATACTATCAACCTCTCCCCATTACTCGTAATCAAAAAAGGTTTTAAGATTATCATTATTTTGAGTAATTACCAATAGTGTCCACTGCCTTTAAGCTCAATGCTACTGTTAAAACGCATGACTAATAGCCCAATCAGACAGTTTTGTGAGACTGACTCTCTCCGAAGTAACGTTGTTTTTGAGAAAGAGGTAACGTAACTCACTTAATGTTTAATTCTGAGAAAGACTTAGGGCACCTAAAAGCACACATTAATTTGTGCGGTCTTTTTTCTTCTTCATTCATTTCCTTGCAATTGAGTTCAAATGCTTTCAGATTTATTTTTGCAATGTGTTGGTATATCACGTTTAAACTGGTCTTTGACAGTTACCAAAACGTGTGTAATCCTTTAAATATGACGTTAAAGTCAAATGTAATTGAACTGATTTGATAGGTATTCCAGGTCATTTTTTGCATCGTTGATTTAAAACGCCTCTTATGCATTATTTAACTCAGGGGAGCTGCAGGTAGGAATTGATATTCTTCTTAAAACAGTTTAGAGAATGTAGGATGGAGGGAAACATGCACCAGGCAAGGAGTTCAAAAGAGATGCAGTACATGGGATGAAGCTGTTGGAATGGTAGGCCTCTTTCATTCAACATAAATTATCAGAATATTATACTCAACTGCTCAATCTGTCGGCACAGGTTGATCTTTGCAACTTATCAGACACAATGAAAGTTTATAATGGAATGGCTGAAGGACAGAAACGAGGCGAAGTCGGTCAAATCACCTATACTGAAACATTCATCAAACGGCACTTCATCAAATCGAAATATAATGAAGTAAAGCCAGAACTGCACTTTTTTTTTTTTTTTTTTTGGGGGGGGGGGGGGTTGCGCACAATGGTGTACAACATCAACGTGACCAAAGGAAACATGTCCCCTCAAACTCACAACTCTCTCAATTTAATAGCCTTTTTAGATATGGTGGCCACAATACATGAGTGCAATGTTTGGTTCGGGTGTATACATACAGATTTACCCCCAAGCCATACAGTGTAATATTAATATGTCAACCATATCTCGAAATGGCTTTCGCACATCTCTGGTGCACGCAAAAAACAAGGAGCGACCGAAATGTTCACGGTTCACGTGATAGCAATTTGATTGGTCCCTGGGAAGTAACGCACGTATGCAATTGGTCCATCGTGAGCACAATCTGAAACACCATTAGGTTTTACGGATTCGAGGTTGAACATGCCTCTTCCTCATGCATACGTAACATCATCAGCAATGCAACATCTCACGCGATAAATCTGCGGACATTAAGTGGTATTTAACTGCAAACACCACTTGCTTCGCCGAACGCAGGATCGAGAGCATGACAACCCAGACGAACGTATTGTTTAATCAGAGAGCAAGAACAAGATGCACTTAGAGACACGTTTACCAATGCTAGATTTGAATATAACCGTCGTCTGTGGGATTTGAGGCATTGCATGGTGAGGTTTCAAGATATATTTCATTTGCAGTAAACACAGTGTGACTATTTTGCCAGGTAGATTGTGCTATTTAGAGAACTGTGTGGCAATATTATCTTCTTCTTCTTCCGCGAAACAAATTTTCGGAACTCGGGAGACTTCTCAGATCTGAAAAAAAATGTCCTTTTTTTTACCGGATGGAAGGTAGACAATCGGCTAGGACTATTATTATCCAGCTAATAGTGGATCGGTATTAACTTGAGTACTGCGGAGGGAGTTTATTGTCTCAACGTTTCGACTAGCTTGCTCTAATCATCGCCAGGAGACTGAACCGTCGCTTAATTGCCCCTAACTATTTTTAGGCCATGGGTTCAGTTAACACATCTCTGTTTATAATAAACACCTTATCTGGTGTCTTGGGTATCCTCGGCAATGGTCTTGTGAGTCTTGTCATCATCTTCGAACGCTCTATGCACACGAACACCAACGCATTGATCCTCCACCAGGCAACCATAGACTTCTTGGGATCAGTCTTCATTCTCGCACACGCATACCTCCCTAAAGTTGACCCGATACCCCAAGGCATCGCTGGAGTGCTGAGCTGCGTCCTGTGGAACTCTCGGTACTTCCTCTTCACGCTCTTCGTTGCGTCAACATACAGCCTCATAGCTATAACCTTCGAGAGATACTTTGCTATAGTCCATCCATACCGCTATGGGAGACTCTTTCACGGTAAGAAACCCATCGGTTTGATTCTAGCCGGTCTTTGGATACTCGTCTTGACCTTTCGACTCTATGTTGTGTTCCAATGGTCAGTTAGTGACGGGAGTTGTGTGGGAAAGCCAAACGGTCATGGACTTGCCGTTATTATCTTCATGTTCCAATACATTATTCCTCTTGCACTGATGTCGTACATGTACGTTGGGATAGCTGTGGCGATATCAAAAAGTGCACGAAGGATAGTACCTACGGTGTCCGATCAAGACAATCGCAACGGGGGAGGGGAGTCGCTCTTACGGGCCAGACGTAACACATTCAAAGCTCTACTCATCGTGTTCGTTACATTCGTGCTGTGCTGGTCACTCAACCAAGTGCTGTTTTTCCTTCACAATATGGATTGGCGTAAGTTATCATTCGATACCACAACCTACATCATCTCCGTTGCGTTGGTATCCATGAATTCCTGCATCAATCCCTTCATTTATGCCATCAAATACAAGAAGTTCAAACAGGCTATGCGGCGGCTGTTTTACCGAGCAGCCGGGAGGGAGGATCGATTGAATTTAACGGACGAGTACCCGGGTACCGACCAGGGATTGAATCAATAAAGCTCGCCCGTTGTCTGGTGAAGATTATACAAAGGAAACGAAATGTTCAACGTTTTCGTGACATACAGAATTAAAAGCACTGGACACTATTGGTAATTACTCAAAATAATTGTTTAGCATAACAACTTACTTGGTAACGAGTAATGGAGAGTAGTTGGCAGTATAAAACATTATGAGAAACGGCTCCCTCTTCGAAGTAACGCAGTTTTTGAGAAAGAAGTAAGTGCTCACTAAAATATTTGAATTGATTTCCAGATCTCACTCTTGAGGTCTCAAAATCGAGCACCTAAAAGCACACAACTTCGTGTGACAAGGGTGTTGTTTCTTCTATTTCTATCTCCCAACTTCGACGACCAATTGAGTTTCAAAGGTGTCCAGTGTCTTTGAGGATGGTTGAAACCGATTGGGCTGAGTCACAGTCTCAGGGAGATCTCTGTGGTATGTGCCTAATCTGGCGGGTATGTTACCGCATAGCTTACGATTTAAAACGGTCACGGTGCCCGTATGTAGTCATGACACAGTTTTAAAACTCCTTGGTGAGAACCAGATTCTGAATATGAGACTTGATCCAACAGACCTTATCACGGGGCAAGCCTCTTGAACTTCTCCAATTGATACCAATGTTACCAAACCGAGGCTGGAAAAACAAGATGGTTCCTAATTGCAAGTTGATTATAAGCATTCATTATTGTTATTCGATACGATGAACATGACGAAGATGGAAGCAACATGGTGTTAAGTTCTATACCTGTGTAAGGCTGACCGGGAAAAAATGATTTAAAAAATCGGGTTTTAACTCAATTGCTACGGTCAGATTGATCCATTTCTGAGTAATCTTGACATACTGAGTCATACTGCCCCAAATAAGGGTCAGGCCCCACGGAACCTGGATTCGGGTCAATTCTGACCCGGAAGGTTTCAGAGTGTAGAGCATCTAAGCACTGGACACCAATGGTAATTACTCAAAAAAATTGTTAGCATAAAACCTTACGTGGTGACGAGTATAGTATTAAACATTGGGAGAAACGGCTCACTCTGAAGTGACGTAGTTTTTGAGAAAGAAGTAATTTCCCACTAAAATATTTGAATTTGATTTCGCGACCTCAGAATTAGATTTTTAGGGTCTCGAAATCAAGCATCTGAGAGAACACAACTTTGTGTGACAAGGGCGATTTTCCATTATTATCTCGCAACCTCGACGACTAATTGAGTTCAGATGTTCACAGGTTTGTTATTTTGTGCATAGGCTGAGATACACCAAGTGAATAGATTGGTTTTTGACAATTACCAAAGGTGTCTTTAACGAAACTGGCCACTATTAGTTATTGTATATCTAAACATATGCATAAAATAACAAACCTGTGAAAATTTGAGCTCAATTGGTTGTCGAAGTTGCGAGATTATAATGAAATAAAAACACACTTGTCACACAAGGCTGTGTGCTTTAAGATGCTTGATTTCGAGACATCAAAATCTAATTCTGAGGTCTCGAAATCAAATTCGTGGAAAATCTTCAAAACTACTTTACTTCAGAGGGAGCCGTTTATCAAAATGTTTTGTACCACTAACCTCTCCCCATTACTCGTTACCAAGTAAGGTTTTATGTTAATAATTACTTTGAGTAATTACCAAAACTGTCCACTGTCTTCAACCAATTACAAAACCAACAGTTACTTTACATAACTTCAAAGAACTGAAAACAAGTGTACAAAAAAAAAATTATTTTAAAAAGCTTTTGTTATAATTATTAGAACAATATCACAGGGAAAAATTCTCAGCTGAAGTAATTTGCACGTTTTGAGAAACGTGTTCATACAGAAAAACATTTCCAAACAACATAAGGAGAAAGCAAATAGTATTTCACTTCTGTCCTCTTGATTATTGTCATGAGGATGGGAAAAGACATCGTTACAAAAACAACTTCCGTGCTATCCAAAATATTCCCATTCAGTGCAGTTGGTTCCCTCTGTTCGGATTGGAAAACTTACCGTGTGAGAAATACAAAGCGAGTTCCGCAAGCGTTTACCTTTGAATTGTGTTTGTGTGGCAATTAAGTTATTGATACAATTTAATGAATAGACTGATGAACGATCTTAATTTAGATAATTCTCAAAGGAAATCATTATTTTATCGCTCATGTTCTTGGTATCAGTAATTACGTTATACGTGTTGTTATGTTAAAGGCAGTGGGCACTATTGGTAATTACTCATAATAATTATCATCATAAAACCTTTCTTGATTACGAGTAATGGGGAAAGGTTGATGGTATAACACATTGTGGGAAACGGCTCCCTCTTAAGTGACGTAGTTTTCGAGAAAGAAGTAATTTTCCACGAGTTTGATTTCGAGACCTCAAGTTTAGAATTTGAGGTCTCGGAATCAAGCACAACTTCCTGTGACGAGGGTGTTTTTTATTTCATTCATATCTCGCAACTCCGACGACAAACCGACCTAAAATTTTCACAGGTTGGTTTAATTTAAAGTATATGTAGATACACCAAGTGAGAAGACTGGTCTTTGATAATTACCAATAGTGTCCACTGTCTTTAAGGAGAATGGACGATAAAGTGCAGATTCGTTGAAAGATTGTAGTCACGAATCTTCACTTTAGAATATCTTCTCTGACTGAAACTATTAAACTATTTCACCCAGTCTTTGTACTTTGTCAAACGACGTTCGGTCACACTTGATAACTATTTTGCAAAATTTATAAGAATGTAGTGCTTGCAACATTATCCAGTACAATGTTTTTATTAAATGTATTTAATAAAAATACTAAATTTATTCAGTAGTAAACTAGGAATTTAAGTGGAAAATGTTTTTTTGGCGGTGAAACATAACATGTTTTTCAGATAATGTTATTTTTTTTGGAAAGACCGTCATCAAGTGTAGATTCAGTTGAGTGTAGACTCGTTATGAATCTACAGTCTAGTGTAGATTCGTAACAAATAATCTACACTTTCATCAAAGAGTGACGTCACATAAATAGTTTAAGACGCGCATATAGCACAAAGTAACCGTTGGTGTATATCCGGCATGGCGAACCTCCAGCGTTGATGTAAAAAATTATTATGAGTAAAGTTCGGGTGGATGATCTGATTAGACTTAAAAAGCAATGGACATTGTTATTACTCAAAATAATTATTAGCATAAAATCTCACTTGGTAACGAGCAATGGAGAGCTGTTGATAGAATAAACCATTGTGAGAAACGGCTCCCTTTGAAGTAACGTAGTTTTTGAGAAAGAGGTAATTTAAACAAAAAATATCAAAAGTTTTCAGGCTTACTGCCCTTTATTATGTATCTGAAAGCACACGAATTTGTGCAACAAGGTGTTTTTTTTCTTCATTATTCTCTTGGAAATTTGATGACCAATAGAGTCAATAGAGTCAAAACTTTCATAGTTTTGTTAATAATTGTATGAATATGTTGGAATACATAAAGTGAGAATACTGGTAATTGACAGTTTTCAAATGTGTACAGTGCCTTTAACCATCGTAGATCTAAATGTCACTCAGATGCTTGATTTCGAGACTTCAAATTCTAAATCTGAGGTTTCGAAATCAAATTCGTGGAAAATTAGTTCTTTCTCGAAAACTACGTCTCTTTAGAGGGAGCCGTTTCTCACAATATTTTTTACTATCAACCCTCCCCATTACTCGTAATCAAGAAAGGATAATGATAATAACTATTTTGAGTACTTACCAATCGTATCTACTGCCTTTAAAATTGCACGATACTGTGCGAGTAATTTTCGTTTAGGCCAATTAATTAAGCGTTTTCCTTCGATACGCCGTCGCCATGTTGCCTGCTAAAGTCACCTGGAAATAGAATTGTTGTGAGTAAATGCTTACGAACAATAACACATTTTTTTTTTAGTAATTGTTTGTCACGATTTATATGTTTAAAAAATATATAAAGTTGTTTGGGGGGCTGACTCCGCCTACCCCTTTTCAATCGAGGCAGACTTTGCCTGCAATGCGTATAGTAAACACACGTGCAAAGTACATGTACGTCCAAGTCGTGAGTTGGTACGTTTTAAAAAGTGTTTTTCTGCATTCAGCAGCAATACACCTGGTCGGCATTGCCGGAAAAAAAACAAAAAAAATATTTTTTTGGAAACGTACAAACTCACGACTTGGTCCGTACATGTACTTTGCAATTGTGTTCACTCTACGCATTACAGGCAAAGTCTGCCTCGATTTACGTCACGAACAGCGCCCTCTCGGGTCGGGGTCTACTCTTAAATTTGTAAATAACATAAGAACTGATTTTTTTAAACCTTAGTTAACTGTTTATTCACATTCCACTCATCAAAACACATATATTAGTGACAAAAGCTTTATTTTGAAAAAATACCACTTCCAGGTGACTTTAATAACTATATGGCATACCAGTTGACTAATCGCGTGTGAGTGAAACGCAGACCACTCATGCGTGATTTAGAAGGCAAATTGAATAATAGTTAACGCTATTATTTCTGGTAACGAAACCAAAGATGCCTCATAATTGAACGTATAGTTCATAAGCCCGTGAAGACTAGTAAGCAAGGGTTGCTCGCTATTGGATCCAGAAACATAAGTATTCACTGTTTTCTAACACGATGAGATACCTACGTTATTTCATGTGTATAGTCCTTCTATACCCGGGACGATTTTGTTTTCTGTAGGCTTCATCAAAATTGCCATTGTCGTAGTGATATTAAATAGGTAATTTTTCTTTTCTTTTCTAAATCGATTTACAGTAGGGAATCCTTAAAAATAAAAAATCAGCAACATTTTAAGGATGGCAATTCTGCACTAAGGAGAAAAAGATTGCACCGGGACCTGCTGTCACATCCAAAGGACAAAACAATAATGGTAAAGCACCTTGCTTCGGGAGACATTTTGTCAAGTGTCACGACCGGGACTCGAACCCACACTCTGCTAAGCAGATACACCAGAGCCTGAGTCTGATGCTCTTGTCAGTCGGAAGACGCTTACCATGTTGCAGTTTGTGTTTGGGGTAGCACATGAAATGTACAGTGTTACTGTGTGAAGGAAACGAAATCGTACACTTAAAGGCACCTGGAAATAGATTTTTTTTTTCGTTCAAACATTAGAGTGTATGTTCCTGAACAATAAAATATATTTTTGAGTAATTGTTTTTGACGATTTATATGTTTAACAAATTAAATAAAGTTGTGTGGGGGTGACTCCGCCTACCCCTTTTGTGACGTCAATCGAGGGAGACTTTGCCTCGATCGGACATCGAACACACGTACGTGCAAGTACATTCATGTCCTGGACGTGAGTTTGTACGTTTGAAAAAGTTTTTTTCTTGCACTTTTCCGACAATGTCAACCAGGTGTATTGCTGCTGGTACAGCAAAACAACTAAAGATGGTGTCAGTTTGCCAAAATGTCCGGTCCGACGTCTTTTCCAGCGCTGTGTGGCAAACACTTCGAGCCGTCGTGCTTCGAGAATACGGAATACACTACACATTTTGACATGAAGAGAAAAGTTCTTTTCTAAAACATTACGCCATCCCAACAATTTTTCCAGCTAGTGGGGAAGTCGAAGAAGGTACCTGAATGACGTAACGAACCTAAAGGAGCATTTGTCTAATGTGAAAAAAATCAGGTATTGTTTCAACTTTGAGGGCATGTTTTTAGCTTGCGCCAAGCGTCACTATGCTGTGTTGGTACTGCATACGATTCATCGCGCCTCGATTGACGTCACGAACAGCGCCCTCTCGGGTCGGGCTTTTTTCCCAATTTGTAAATAACATGGAAACTAATTTATGTAAACCTTAGTTAGTTGTTTATTCATATTCCACTCATCAAAACACATAATTTAGTGACAAAAGCTTTATTTTGACAAAATACCACTTCCAGGTGACTTTAAAGGAACGTTACAAAAAAAAACCTCGTCTAAGACCACAGATTTACATAAAACTTATACGGTATAATGATGATGATAGTAGAAAACATCCCTTGAAACATTTCCGTCTGAAATGTCATAAAAAAACAAATCTGATTTCCCGTTGGAGTTTATCGCTCAGTGAGTTTGTTTCGTTTCAAGTTTTTATTTTAAATCGATGTCATGCAAATTATGTAAACGGTTTTTCACAATTTTCTCGTGACCCAGATGGCCAATCGATCACTTCTACAGGTTTGAAAGTATGGTGGATAACATAAAGTGCTTACACTGCCAGCCAATATTTTGTTAACAAACAAAAACCAACTCTGTAGTGTTCCTTTAACATTGACGTGCGCAAAACTTGTGTTCTTCGAGAGGGTTGATCGATATTGGCTTCCTGTCACTATTTACAAGGAAGGTCAAGCTGTTTACATTGTTCGGGCAAGGAAATCTTGAGACTGGCTGCGAATTGTTGTCTAATAAAAAGTAGGCCCGATTCAGTTCACGCTGTAGTGGTTGCTTAGACCGTGTCCGAATTGCCGGATGCAGCAGGGTGAGCTGCTTCTAGATTTATGCGTCATCAATTCGGATACGGCCTATGTTTTAGTGTTAAAGTTGTTTAAAGGCAGTGGACAATATTGGTAATAACTCAAAATAATTATTAGCATAAAACCTTTCTCAGTGACGAATAATACATTGTGAGAAACGACACCCTCTGAAGTGCCATAGTTTTCGAGAAAGAAGTAATTTTCCACGAATTTGATTTCGAGACCTCAGATTTAGAACTTGAGGTCTCGAAATCAACCACCTAAACGCACACACCTTTGTGTGACAAGGGTGTTTTTTTCTTTCATTCATATCTCGCAAGTTCAAAGACCGATTGAGCTCAAATTTTCACAGGTTCGTTATTTTATGCATATGTTGAGATACACCAACTGTGTAGGCTAGTCTTTGACAATTACCAATAGTGTCCACGGCCTTCAATGATGTTGTTCATTCACTAATTGTATTTTTTGTAATAGACATGATGCATTGAGGTCATCATTCCGCCATCTTTGAAGTAAAATGGTCATGCAGCAATGGAACAATGTATACGCTGCGCACAGGATGGGCAATGAAAGACCCTTATTTTGATATCTGGCTGAGGGCGCCCTATACTCAAATGACGTCAAGAACATCTGGTCCACACTTAAAAATATGTTGATTTTTGTGTTATGTTATTCAAAGTTGAAAACTGTTTGCTGTTTTTACGGTGTGATTCCGCTTCACAGAACATGTTAAAGGGTATACTAAAAAGAGTTTAATCTGCAACACTGTCTTGAGCACGAACTAAATATTTAGTTTTTAGATTATTGAAGGGTGTACACAGAAAGTTTTGGAGTATGAAATATGTGTATAAAGTATAAGATATAGTGGTTCACATAGACGTGTTTCAAGGCGGTAAAAAGTGCGTTTAACCTCTAAAACCACTGTCAATATTTTTATCAGATTTGGTGTGTAGCGTCACCCGCACCCGCACATTTTGTGGCACATACTGCTCTTGTTTTCACTACTTAATTACATAAACGTCAGCAAGACATTAATTCGACTTGTTTTTAGCACCACCCAATCGACAGGCTTGGTTGAACATGAAGCAGAAGAAAATAAAAGAAAGGACAAAACCACGGACGAATTTTTTTGTATTTTTGTCGTTCTGTACAAACGAATCCTGTGAAGCCTGACCCCGTATGAGGCTGAACCGGAAACTGGTCTTATATTTCACCTTATTCCGGATTCTGCGTTAATGTTGTCATTTTTTGATTCCAGGTCATTTTGACTAAGAAAGTAATTGCTCAGCCCCCACAGGACCAAGATCTTGGTCAGTTCTGCATTGCGAGAGTTTAGGGTGTGCAAAGTGACGCTGTCAGGACAACCGGACAACTATAGCCACTTGACCACTCAGCCGACTAATGCAGAAAACCTCGCTAGCTTGAGGTTGTAGAGAAACATAGTAACATCGAAATAAAACTAGATAGACATGAATACGCATAGGTCAATACATCTAGCTGTTTGTAGCCCATCATTACTTCCCTTTCACAGTTAAACTGTAGTCATGTTGACGCCAACGGGGATGACTTTTTGACACTCACTAGAAAAACAAAATGAAACTGTATTTCATCATGATGATATTGTCAAAAACTAATGCCTTTAGCAACCCTCGTTGCCCAAAGTTGTCTGCTTTCAGATGCCTAAAAATTGAAGGTCTGAAGTCGTTTAATGGGTGAGCGAGAGCTTTTTGTATAATGCTACTTCAGAGGGAGCCGTTTCTCACAATGTTTTATACTATCAACAGCTCTCTATTGCTCGTTACAAGGTAAGTTGCTATGCCAAACAATTGTTTTGAGTAACTACCAATAGTATACATCAGTGCCTTTATGGTTTTGAACGCTCGCAGGAAGAAACTTTTGTCCAGCGCAGACTAAAAAAACTTAAATTAGTCATAATATAACATCCCTACTCACCTTGAGGCGTTCAATGTAAGCTGGCATTTAATGGAGACAGATAACAGATTTTCTGAAGATAAAGGGAATGCAAGTAGCTTCTTTTGTTTATCTATCAATACTTGACGATAGTCTAATGGAAATGTGTTGAGCACGACACGGTAACATTTCAGTTTGATCTTATTGATTTTCAAGAGAGAAAACAAAACAAGTCCAAGGTTCATGACAGCTGTGTTTCAAAGTGTTTTTTAGAGACGGTAAGGCACTGGACGCATTTTGAAATTGTCAAATTCCACTTGGTGTAACCCAACATATTTTATGCATAAAACAACAAATCTGTGGAAAATGAGGTTCAACTGGTCATCGAAGTTGTAATACTGAAAATAAAAACAACACCCTTGTTGCATATGTTTGCGTTCAGATGCCTTAAAATAGGATTCAGGCATGAGGTCTTTCAAACACTGTTTGATACTTTAAACAGCTCTCCGTTGCTTGTTACCAAGTAAGTTTTTATGCAAATATAAATTTTGAGTAATTATGTACGGCGCCTTATTACAGCTTGCTTATTACAGAGTTCATACTGTTTGTTTCTGTTAAGTAATTCCATCTGAAATGAAGTCATATACCTTTAGAAAAATGTTTCTAAAAACTCAAAAGCGCAACAGCTGTTCGGTTGTTACACCCAAAATAAATTCGGGACAATGACTCTGTTACTCGCTAGCAATATGCATGGTTTTTCACTGTTTTTACCAGGCCCACACAACGAATTAGGCCATCATTTTCACAGATATGTTAATGCATGTATATGGCTGCTCACATGAACACACCGACTATTTTGTAAGCTGTACCAATCCTGTAAAACAACTTTAATTAAATTTTTATCCAAGAAAATTGATTTAAATTCAAATATTTACATGGAGTAGCTCAAATAGATAAATATTGCAACGACAGTAAAATGGAAATAGATTTTCCTGGTCAATTTCCCCTGAGTTTTTGTTATAAAGACAATCAGAGCATACTGATCTAAACATTGGGTCTTTAATTACCGGTTCTTTTTCAGAACCAACACTACTCGAAAAGAAATATCTACATGGTGTCACCGCAAACTTCTCTTGATAAACACAAAATGTTGGCCATTGATTTTCTCTTAATTTGTACAAATCGAGCATATGGTTTTCCCTTTTTTCTCATGGAACCTGTGATTTTTTCAAATCAAAACTAATTAAAGTTCGGTCACGAACTAGTTGATAGAAAGCGATAGGCTAAGACTTTCATTTACATTGGTGATCTCTATAAACGTACTGAACAATTTTGAAAACTTTTTATATAAATCTATCTCAGGACATCTTTTTGTTTGTATGGTTGTTAATATTTTACTTTGTTTATTGTTTCTTAAGTTGTTTGTATGAATATTTTTTTCTTCACAAATACTTACTCGCAGCACTAGACGAAACATATAATTGAAATTGAAAGAGTTTTTGCAATTTCATTGAAAATGAATACAAGATCAAACATTCGAGACACTAGACCTCAGACGAAATTGAAATTTCTTTCTTATTATTTTTCGAACCTATCAACACCAGGGACTACCGGTATTACCGCTATATTGAGATAAAATGTTGTATTACATTGATTTAGTGTTTCTTTTCTTCTTATTGTTGAATGACAATCTTATTGGTTCTTTTCAATTTCAATCTAAATTGAAAGAGTTAAGTGTGTGAAATTGAATATTAACTCTTTGAAATCGGCGGGAAATCCGTGAGGCCATCAGATCGGGTAATCGACGTAAAATATTCACTGTTAGATATAAACAAGGTTAGTGCGTTTGCAGTGATGTGGTATAATCTTGCCTAAGGGGGAGGGGGGGGGGAAGGCTCCCGCTAGTCTTGATTTGGTGGAGATGATTTTTAAAGGCACTGGGGGATGGGCACTATTGGTAAATACAAAGAAATAACTACATCCTTAAAAACTTACTTGGTAACGAGCATTGGGAGAGCTGTTGATAGTAAATATAACATGGTTTGAGGGTGACTATAGTAGATTACTTGGTAACGAGCTGACATGTCCTTTAACTTTCGGAGCCGTTCGATTGTTTTAAAGGAATGGTCACCTTTAGAATCAAAGACAAATCTTCTCCATTGGTGTATCTCAACATGCATACAACAACAAACCTGTGAACAATTATTTAAACTCAATTGTTCATCGAAGTTGTGAGAGAATAATGGAAGAAAAACACCCTTGTCGCACAAGTTTTTTGCTTTCAGATGACTCGAATTGGAGACCTCAATTGAGCTTGTAAAGCCAGTAATGAGATTTTGTTTTTACTGGAATGATCTAGAGGGGCGAGCACAAAATTTTACGGGAATTTCAACTGCAAACTGTATGTGTTAAAGCCATTGGACCCTTTCGGTACAGAAAAAAAAAAAAAGTTCACAGATTTACAAATACAGGTAATGGTGAACGACTTCTCTTGAAATATTAGTCCATGAAATGCTTTACTTTTTGAGAAAACGGTAAAACAATATAAATTCTCGTTAACGAGAATTACGGATTTGTTATAAACACATGTCATGACACGGCGAAACGCGCGAAAACAGGAGTGGGTTTTCCCGTTATTTTCTCCCGACTCCGATGTCCGATTGAGCCTAAATTTCCACAGGATTGTTATTTTATATATAAGTTGTGATACACGAAGTGTGGGACTTGGACAATACTGTTTACCGAAAGTGTATAGTGGCTTTAAAGGAGTGATCTCCCTGATTTAAAACACATATAAGAAGATTGCGTCTCTTTAATTTCGTTACACGTCAATAAGAAGTTCATTTTTTGAAAGCACTTCTTCGATTTTCAAAAACTTAATTTTGCGAGGGCAGTTTTAAACTGATAAAACAAATCAGACCTTGGAATAATCTCTCGAGAAGCACGTACACAAAATGTCACATGAATTTAAAATGCAAATGTTTGATATAATAGTTTTCACAAGGGGTGTCATGAGAAAAAAGCGTCTCTAAATTTTGTTTCACGATTATAGGCAATTCGATTTGTGAAGCCAGTCTTATAAACTGATTTCATGTTTTCAGAGAAGGACGTACATAAAATGTCAAGGGAATTAAAAGTTTCAAGTGAATTAAAAATGCAAGTTTGTGTCTTCTCCAGAAAAGCAACCTTCATCTCTAAATGTAATCCCAAGTCAATAAGAAGTCTGGCTTTTGAAAGCAATTATTCGATTTCAATAATTGAATTTGTGAAGTTAGTCTTGCGATGTCCTTCAGCTGATTTCAACATAATTGAAACCTTGGAATATTCTTTATAGAAGGACATACACACAATTTCAAAAGAGTCCAAATTTGTGTTTGATAGTCTCCCTGATGCAAATGTTTAATAGAATGTTGCGTTTCGAAATGTCGTTACAAGTCAATAAGAAATCCGTCTTTTTGAAGCAATTATTCGAATTCAAAAACAAAATTGTTGAGGCCAGTCTTGTGATTTCTTTAACTGACGTCAACATCATTCAAAAATTTGCATGGTGCAAATACGATATGGGCTCGCCTCTACTTCCATCCTTCGTGCATCACCAAGCTAATCCGCTTCCACAGTACTTAAGCAGCATGCAGCATCAGAGTCCAGCTTTCTCCAGAAGACGATCAGAGCATACTGATCGAAACGTCGAGTAGAAACCAACTGTTCTTCAAAGAACCACCCCAACTCATTAGAGATAGTCATTACGTGGTGTAACCGCAAACCTTTCCATAAATCCTCAAGCCCGGTTCATACTTCCTGCGAACGCGATTGCAAAGCGAATTTGACGTGAATTTGACGTCACACCCTCCTTTCGCAGCGATTATTCGCAAGCGAGTAGAGCAGAGTTCAACTACTGCGAATTGTTCGTTGCGAATTTGTGACGTCAAGATTCGCTTCGCATTCGCATTCGCAGGAAGTATGAACCGGGCTGTAGAATGATCTTCAGAGAAGCATGATACGCAAAATGCACAGGAATTTAAGAATTTGTAATACAAAAAGTGTTCTCCAGTGGTGTCACTGGTGCAAACAAATAAAATGAAGCTCGCGTCTCGGGTCTTCCATTGACCCCAATGAGGGCGGTGTGTGGGATTGTGACGTCATATGCAACCTTAACACAGATGGAACTAAAATAATTGAAAATGTTGTATATATAAGTCAGTCAGAACGCATAGACAGAAAATATTGCAAAACCTTTGAAAACCCACAGCTTATACTGTGACTAATCAAATCAGGATGTAGGTGAGTGCGATTGTTTGATTATTCAGAACAGAACAACCTTCATGATGCTGTGTTTGTCTTGCCTAACATGATGCACTGTTTCCTTGGGAAAACTTCTTTCCTCAATCAAAGGCGACCTAGATTTCAATACGGGACCTTACCTTAATATTGACTTCGGTAAGACGGATCTCGCTACGGATATAAATAATGGCCTTTGGTTTAAAGCAATCGCGCAACATCGATAAACAGTATTGTCATAAAGCCCACACTTCGTGTATCACAACTTATAAATAACAAATCTGTGAAAATTTAGGCTCTATCGGTCATCGGAGTCAGGAGAAAATAACGGGAAAACCCACCCTTGTTTCCGCGCGTTTCGCCGTGTCATGACATGTGTTTCAAATAAATCCGTTATTTTCGATATCGAGAATTGTTAATTGTTTTAATGTTTTCTCAAAAAATAAATCATTTCATGGAATATTATTCAAGAGAAGTTTTTCACCATTACCTTCTGTAAACCCTGTAACAGGGGTCGAAATTAAGTGTATTTCCATGGTAGTCAGCAGGGCTAGTGACCAATAATTTTTAGTAGCCCTGATTAGATTTTGGTAGCCCGAAAGACACATTATGTCTCGCGTCACGGCTCAAACTTTACAATTCACCAATAACATAGTTCTTTATTGTTTGTGATGATGATTTTTGCATTATTTTTCCACTAGCCCGTCGGGCTATCAAACTGGAAAAATGAGTAGCCCGGCTGTAAATCTGGTAGTCCCGGGCTAGCGGGCTAGTGGCTGTAAGTTATTTGTAAATCTGTGAACTTTTAATTTTTGTTCAGTGCAAAAAGTGTCCAATGGCTTTAAGCGACTAAACGCTGGGGAACAGTTTTTTAGATTTTGAATAGCCACTGCTAGCTGAAGCCGAATTGGACTTTGTCCAAGTTTGTGCTGGAACTTGCCATTATCAAAATTAGCCGCTGTTTTGGGCACGCCTCTTCGACAGTGCCGTAGCCAGCAACAAGGGTGGACACATACATGGTTCTACACAACAAAAGCGCCCCCCCCCCCCACCCCGCCAAATTTGTTTTTAAAATAAGCAACATTATGTCTCCAGCCCTAAATGTTCACAGCATTGCCTTTCGATGGTTCCCTGCACAGCCACCAACAATGACAAAATACTATTCAGGATATGATCACGTGTAGCTTGCCGGGTCTGAGACTGAGTAAATAGTTTGCTAAGTTTCTTGTAAAAGATACCACAAAGAAGCAACACTAATGAACTAAACAAAACAAAGGACCAAAAACGAAAGACCAGAAACAAAACAAAGCATTTCTTAAAATGATATTGATGGTATAGATTTTCAAAAAAGAATTCTTAAAAGAAATTCGCCTGTACTCGAAGCCTTCGGAGACTGGTTTAAACTTTCCCTTTATTCGAGACGAAAACTACCGTTATTGATTCAGAATGAAACCCAATAACCACGAAACTGAATCATTCTCCCCAAAGCAAATTACAGCATTCATATGTAAAAACAAAAAAAAAAACTTCTTGCAGAAAGGTTAATCCATTTTCCATTTTATGTTCCGACACGACAGAATGCTCCAAAAACCAAATTAATTTTACAGTAAAAAAATGATTCAACACAAATTTGATTTCATATCCCGAATGGGTCCGAGTTACCAACCAATTTTACGTTAAATCTTTGTTTTTTCACTGATGGGGGAGAAAGGACCAATATTTCACGTTTAAAGCTTTTGTCACTGATGGAAAGAAGTTCCCCTTGTAATGGGTTTGGTCCCTTTGTTCGTCTACTGCGCTGGCTTTTTAATGTTGAAGAAAATGGGGAAGTTACGGCTTGCAGGAAAATGATGTAAACAGGTTTTTATTTGGATAGTTTAATTACGATGAAAGCTTTTGAGCATGAATGGAAAGAAGGTTTTACTGCGGCATTTTAAAGGCACTGGGCATTATCGGTAAATACTCGAAATAGTTGTTAGCGTAAAAACGTACTTGGTAACGAACAATGGAGAGCTGTTGATCGTATAAAACATTGTGAGAAACGGCTCCCTCTGAAGTAACGTAGTTTTTGAGGAAGATATAATTTCTCACTCAATATGTTAAAAGACTTCATGACTGAAGCCGATTTTAGGCATCTGAAGCACAGAAATTTGTGCAACAAGGGTGTTTTTCCTTCACTGTTCTCTTCCAACTTCGACGACCATGCAATGGAGTCCAAATTTTCACAGGTTTGTAATTGTATGCATTATGTTGATGGGGTAATACGCCAAGTGAGAATATAGGTCTTTGAGACATCTTTTACCAAAGGTGTCCAGCCGTCGATTTCACCAAACTCTTAATTTTAAAACTAAGGACGAGTTAAGGTTCCGTAACCGTGACGTATAGAACGCATGGAACCCAATCTAAGTTAGGACGAATATACTCGTTCTAACTCGAGATATAATTAAACCGTGAAATCAGCTGCAGTTCCTTTAAAGACATTTAAAAGACGAGTTTTGAATAAACGTTTTCATTAAAACGGTTCGCTATGAAAATTGATACACAATTTCTTCTTCTTCTTATTATTATTATTATTTATTCGGCCGTTTTATCAAAAACGATACATGTACATGTAATGCAAATACGATTATAGTAAAAGGAAAACAAAATGTAAAAATATGTTGAACAGAACTACATAAAGGCATATAGGCTAAATAATGGCAACTAAAGCACTGGTCCTGAATGAAGAAGACTGACATAAAGGTTTGGATACAACAAGAAACATGTGAAGAATAGCTGAGAGAGTATGGTAGATTGGGAAAGGGCGGGAAGACATGGTGGGGGAGGGAAGAGCAGGGAACTACAAGTTGGGACAATAGAGACAACCCATTTCAAGCTGGCCGGGATTAACAAAAGAGTACTTAAAGGAACACGTTGCCTTGGATCGGTCGAGTTGGTCTTTGAAAAACGTTTGTAACCGTTTTTTATAAAATGCATATGGGTAGAAAGATGTTGTAAAAGTAGAATACAATGATCCACACTAACATGCCTCGAAATTGCGTGGTTTTCCTTTTACCTCGTCGACTAACACGTCGGCCATTTATGGGGGTCAAAATTTTGACTCCCATAAATGGCCGACGGTGATAGTTCGCACAGTAGAAGGAAAACCACGCAATTTCAAGGCAAACTTATGTGGATCATTGTATGCTACTTTTAAAACATCTTTCCAACCATATGCATTATATAAAAAACGGTTACAAACGCTTTTGTTTTGACCAACTCGTCCGATCCAAGGCAACGTGTTCCTTTAAACCCTGTGACCCTACAGTCTGTCAATCCAAGGGGAGCTGTAATGGAATGTAACCTATAAAATTGAGCTAACTAGTGACTACAGGAATGTTTCAATGGGCAAATACACTCAACAAGCAATTTTGCCTCAAACCTGGGCCCAATTTCATAGAGTTGCTTAAGCAGGGAACATTGCTTAGCAATTTCTCGCTTAGCAGAAATGAGCAGGGTAACAGTTATATGCATCTTCTGATTTTAGTTGGTAACCTTATTCTTGTAAGCACAGTTATTTTGTGCTTATAGCTGTTTTTTGTGCTTCAAAAGCAGCTCTCGGAAATTGTGCCCTAGTCCTTCCCTTCAAAACACTCAGCGTAAAATCAAATTATCATGCCTCCGTTACTTACAAATCAATTTGTAGAAATTAACTGTAAATTTGCAGTCTCTGTTGTCTGCCTCACCTTTTGTGATCAGAGCCCCGTCGGGCGTTTTGTAATTTCCATCACGACACTTCACTTACACTTCAAACTCACAATGCTTGATAATGTTTTTTTTTTGCTTTCCACTTCAATTATTAAAACTCCTCTTATCTGTTTTGTTTCCCCTTTTTTTTCCTCGTCTGTAATTCAGAGAACCGGCGGCTTTAAAGTCGGTGTTAACAAAACAAAACAAAATCACGGGCGATTTTTCAGACGAGTACAACATCGTTACATATACAACAGTTACTTCTCTTATTAAAGGCGGTGGACACTATTGGTAAATACTCAACATAATTATTGGGATAAAACATTACTTGGTAAGAGTAATGGGAGATGTTGAGTATAAAACATTGTGAGAAACGGCTCCCTCTGAAGTGGAGTAGTTTTCGAGACGTAATTTTCCACGAATTTGATTTCGAGACCTCAGAATTAGAAAGTGATTCCAACTTTATTACCTTTTGTCTCGAGGCAATTTAATTCCATCAGTAGTTAAACCAATTCAGCTCCCTGAGGGCAAGTATAATAAAGTACAAGGTACCCATTTACCCATGGGCGTAACGACCGGGACTCGAACCCACACTTTACTGAACAGAAACACGACACCCTTCAAAATCTGTATAACTATAGTCCTAGCTGTTTTCATGACCCAATCTCAACGGAGTGTCTGGTAGAATTGTTGAGCAGTATTCAATTCAATTCAGTTCAATTGATTTCGATTCATTGTCGATTGCTCTAGTTCTCTAGGAAGTTGCCTGTTACAAGGCGCAAAAGGTCACTAAAAGTCTGGGCTACACACAAGTAATAGAACATGAAAGCGTGGAGAATTAAGTTAGAAGAATTCTACTTACATTACGCTTGAACTGGAACATACATTAGGAGAATAGGATGCAGGGAAGTTAAGTCCGAAATGAAGCGGTGTGTGGGACGAAACTTGATGCAAAGCATTTCAAATTGAATTTTGAAACCTTGACCGTGAAGAGCGGCAACCAGAAGGGGAAAGACCTTTGGAGCACTTCTCGTTAGAGAAGAGGTGGGACGAATAATTATCGGATGTCACTTATTAGGTCGTATCCGAAATGGTGTAAACAGCTACGGCTACTGCTAAGGGTTGTCCCAGAGGACTCAATGCTTGGGGACGCGGAAATCTAGCTGTATACAGATAGCCCTTGCCGTAGCCTGAACATCTGACGTCACACTTCGAGGCTCGTGAATAACGCCAGAGACCGGCCTCAAACAATTGCAAAACCGGCGTGTAGTTTAACCTCTGACCTCGGTTATTTCACATAGAGATATGCTGTCAACTTCAATTGCGGACGTGACAGCAGTGACTATTTGGGCATTATGTCACTGCACCCTTTATCAAACGATGATTGTACCCCATGGAATAACTGGATATGACAGCGGGGACCTGTCTTGTATCCACCCTAGTCGTAGCCAGCAAGTCAGGCAAATAGACAGACGCCCTCTGCGTTAGAAACCACTGTTTCTCATGGACGTTTTCAATGCCATGCCACCAATGATTTGGAGACTACAGTGGAATCCGTCCTCCTACGGGGTGTGAATCCCTTGACTATACACTGATGATGCGTGCTGGACAAGCACAGAATTTGTGTGGGCAACAATATATCCCTAAACTCTTCTTCGCCGTGCTTGCACTTTGCTTCGCTCGTCACAAGCGCCATGCTTTAACCAACGGCGCTGGGATGGGCAGACGTACCATGCACGCTCATTGGTTTAATTATGCGCAGTCCCATCATGCATCACACTTAAACTGCGCCATATTTCTATGCACTGCATACATGAATAAGAATCTGTGCAAGCTGAGCAGTCCTGGATACTTGCCGCTGGGGCCGTTCTTGCCCTTTGCCCACCTCCACCTATCCAATCTGAGAAACGTTCTGAGTGAGACGGTTTTTTTGTTTTCAGGTTGGTATTCCACTTTACGGATTATTCGTCCTGCGTAAACATAACTGCTACAGATAGTCGACAATACATACGGAAATATGGCTACTCCTTTTGAAACTAAGTTTATATTATGCTTAGTTTTGTTGATATTAAGGTATTAAAACAAATCAAAACCTAAGGTACGGAGTGGCTCAACACGAACAAGTTGTTTATATCAAATTATTAACTCATGATCCTTTTCTTGTCAGCGCTAACACGGCTCATGTGCTGCCTCAAATGCTGGTCAATATTTTACTCCAAGCTCAAATCAACCTTGATATAGACGATGTGACCTCTGACGTCACACAAAAACCTAACATGATTAGCGCGCATACCGCCGGGCAAAACCTCTGTGTTTTGGCAGCCAGCTAGAAAGTGTACGCAATCTTACTAATTTATGACTACGCAACTCAGTGCCCGGCGAAACACGCCGTATATAGTGTTTTGTCAACAGAGGGCGGTTTGAATGTAAACATAAGTCACATCGTCTTATTGTTGAGATACTTATTGTTGAGTGTACTTTAAAATCGCGCCATCTATAGATAAAAATTGTGTTCCGTCTAATGGGTGTGGTTGAAGAAGTTGTCATTTCTACCTCCATGTTCTGATAATGACCATACTCGTATAATATCACCACATAATTGAAAGATTGTTTCTTTACTGCTTGCCTACACTATACGCATGCACGATGCTGCTGGCGAATCTAGAACTTAAAATCATCAAAGTCTATGGATCGCACCGATGGAAAAGACTACGACTGTGAATATATTGGACTATACTGTGTAAAAGCCCTATACCTGTGTTGAATAGCGCCCCCTCGTGCTGAACAGCAGCATATAAAACGCTAATGAAGGACTCATGGTGTATCGTATCCCACATGAAAAGGGGTAGTAAGGATAACAAACCACCAATGTCTCAAGAAGGAGTGAAACATGCATTGCAGTAATGTATTAGCAACCAAGTTCAACAAATTCCAAACACTGCAAAAGATCGGCCATAGAAAGCACTTAATTATTTGTTCGAGATGTTCAAAATACACACAGGAAAATATGACTCGGATGCATCAGAAACTAACTGATCAAAATAACTCAACACCAACAACGAAAGGGGCCATCTGGTAAAATATCTAAGACTAAAAACCAGGGCCCTATTCAATAGAGCTGCTAAGCACAGAAATTTTGTTAACATGAAATTTTGCCTTGATAAAAACAGGATACAACCCCAATTTCCACGTGATTTTCGGGATAAGCAAACAATAGCTGAATACCAGTAACAAAGCAAAGTGTAACAGATGCAAATCGGGTTGGTAAACCTGTTTTTATCTGTAGGCAGAAATTTCATGCTAATCAACAGCTTAGCAGCTCTACGAAGTAGGACCCAGGTTAGATATCACTTCTCTTTTCATGAACCCCGGTAACCTTCCACATGAAATAGAGTTTCTCAAACTTTGTTGTTACAGGATCTTGTGTCGAATCGCTTGAGGCAAGACTGGAACATAACCTTTCAAAACGACCCCCATTCATGCATTTCAAATCTTGAACAGGAGTTTTTATGAAGATTTGAAAGAGGCCTGCAACTGCTAGTTAGGCGATATCTAATAAGAGAGGTTTGTGTAACCACCAAATGATCTCTTTTTGAATAGTGTCTGGTTCTGAGAAGAACCGATGGTAACGATTCAACTTTTCGAAAGCTTTGATCTTCTCAAAGAGTAAGGATCTTCTTCACAAGAAATTGGTGATAGAGAAGATGAACAATTGCCTGTAAGTTGTTTTATTTATTAATTGACTCTCAAGTTTGAGTTGTTACGAATTCTTAGTGTAATAAACTTTACTTAATGTAAAATGAAATCTGTTTCAACCTTTCTTGACAGGAATATGGGGTTACTTTGAAATTAAGATTCAGTTAATATGTAAATGAAATTTTGTTTCGCAACAGTTATGTAAAATGTTAGTTTTAGTTTATTTGAGAGTACAAATGATTGTGCCCCTGACAAAAGTTGCCAGACTTCTAGAACAACTTAGTCCACCACAAAGAACATTACATGAATGCCAACTTGAAGATATCTCTGGAATCCACAATTGAAAGTTGTTTAGTGTTGGCGAGTTGTACCTGGCATAGGCCTATCACAGCCGCCATTATACCAACACAAACACAAACACAATAGGTCCATATTGGGATACACAGAAAAAAGAAATACTCATCATTATACACAACAGCTCAACATAATTTTCCAATTATTCATCCATAATAAGCCAGCCAGAAATAACTCCACTTCCACATTCACATCTCACCCTCCCCTCATGTTGATTCACCCAACAGGTATTCCGTACCGCTCCAATGACCAAGTAGAGAACCCAATGCATTGTTTGCCTTTCGCAATAACAACACATGACGTCACATAAACCCTATTCACAGACTCCAACCGTTGCATTGTACGCAACGCATAATACACACACAGTAATTCTATAGGCAGTGTAAACCAATATCACTCTGTGCACCAACGGTTTCTTTTTGTCCCGTATTCAATTGCTTGAAATCTCCTTGAGGGTTGACTGGACGAGTCAGGTGGTTCACACGCTCAAATAACGACCCGTACTTTGTAGCAGAACCGACGGCCTGACGAGTTTACACAAATATTTTGTGATACTTCAATTCAACCGCCATCATCATCATCAGCATACCGACGAGTGAGTGATAAATTCACAGCGTGGGGAGAATACACAGTTCGTACAGTCGTTTCGTGTCGTACTACTGAACGTGCATTCCATGTCATCATCATCACCCAGCACTCTGCCATCAAATTAACCCTTGGAATATAGAAAGAGGAGTGATTGACTGCACCAAATTAACCCATTATTTTTTTTCCAAGATCCAGTTCAGCATCCTCTGGGATTGAGTATGGTTGAATTGAAAGATGTCTGACATCTGTATCAACAGTAGAACTCCTTCATCTTAAACTACATTGCGTTTTGTTGTGCACGCATCTTCCATAAACGGAATTTATCATTTCGCAGATGCAGTGAAACAGTTATTTTTGCTCCTGTTTAGTTTTCTGTTTTTAAAAACTACTTCGTCATGTCGATTGCTGGAAGTCTCGCTGGTGAATCTGTCTATTATGAGGAACCATATTCGGGTAGGTGTTATATCGGTTAACATTAATGTCAGAAAATATTCTTTATTATTTCAAATGTGGTCATACACTACAATCATACATGGTTTGTGCGCCGGCAGAACAGCCATCTGCCCCGCCATCTTTGTTGATTTTTAGGGGTAAAAACATTCATGGTTGATTGCAGATTATTGTAAAGCATGTTAATATAATAAACGTTTTGGGAAATGTGGGTAGATTATATAACCATTGTTGGTTATTTTATGATTGATATTATTATTATTTTTAGATTTTGTTTTTCAATTACAAAGTCGGGAGGCCTACATCATACATTGTACATGTATGTGCATGTATGTTACACAGTGTTTTGCTGTTTTGTATACATGTACATCCTGGTACGTCATGCTGTCATGTTATTCCCTTCATGTTTAATGGTTGTAAATTGATGAAAAGTTGCTCGAAATTTCTCAATGAAATTGTCTGGATCATTTACAATCAAATTTCTCTACGCTATCAATGACCATCATGGGTACCCAACAGTCAGTCAGTGATTATAGAGCTGCATGGTGCCTGCCGTCCTGCTGGGTACCAGCCAACTGTCATTCGTTTTTTCACGACCATGACCTTTTTCATGACGTCGTAGTGACATTGTGTGACTCGCCCATGGCGATTAGAGTAAACTTAACCTTGGGAAAAACATCCTGGTGGCAATTGTCCTGAACAGCCCAGTTTTGTTTCATGTTCTGTGTTAATTTTGGGGTGAACCCAAACGGTGATTCATGTTGACGTCACTTTGTTTGGTTGCATCTATTGTTTTTAATTTCCAAATGAAAAATTAATGCTCTTTCAAAATAAGATTTTTAGTGAACAGTGAATAACGTTAACATGCCTTGAACTTCGTTCATGAGAGACACAGCAATTTCCCACTGATAATGGGCACTTCTATGAGGAAAATGTAAATTTGTTTTGGAACTTTGCAAATGACACAAGCAAGCGCACAGGGCACCACGGCAATTGCTGTGATGGGTGGCGTGGGTTATTCTGAGGCGTGATAAAAAAACGTATTATGAACAACAAAACACAAATTCTGCTTATTTATCTGCACACTATCCACCGTCTGTTACATGTACATTTTTGTAAAAGTTACAATTTGGTATTTCCTGCCTGCATGGTTCAAGAAAGAATGCGAACTGCACATCAAATCACAAAACTGTACGAATCCAGCCAACAACACACAGTATAAATGTTACATTTTTTAAGGCAGGTCTAACCCTGAGTCAAGACAAGTTTATCAGTAACATTCTTTGTTGTCATCACAATGTTGATCCCAACATAAGTAGTGTTGTGTTTTCCTGAGAGTGGTTCGCGACATGAACACCACGTGCCAGTGTTTTTATTGCGCCATTGTACCTTCAGGGACTTCCAATCAGTGCGTGTTGGAATTCGACAGTCTGTATGTTCGTGAATTTCTACTGCTGTACGTGACAGAAAACATTCACTAATCATTAGAGATAGTGAGACATTTGAAAGTAACAAGAAATACCAACGACATGACTTGAGTGGGGGCAAATTCCTTGTATGGCTGCGGTATGACTTTCAGTGGAATTTGACAGTTTGCATGGTAATTAATTTCCTACTACAACGACAGAAAATATTCACTAATCTTTCAAAATAGCTGGACATCTAAAGCAACGAAAAAAAGACTATGACTCGAGTATGGTCAAAGTAAATTCTAAGACTGCACAGCACCATAATAAAGGAGACACTGTGCCAAGACCGGGACAGAAAAGACCATGACCTCTTCAGGTCACGACATGACCTCGTCAGGTCATGACCTCTACAAAAATTGCCATGGAGGGAACGATTTCGTCCTGCAAGTTTGCATAGCAAGAAACTTAGACTGAACTTAGTGTGTGCACATTAAAGGAACACGTTGCCTTGGATCGGTCGAGTTGGTCTTTAAAAAGCGTTTGTAACCGTTTTTTATAAAATGCATATGGGTAGAAAGATGTTGTAAAAGTAGAATACAATGATCCACACAAACATGCCTCGAAATTGCGTGGTTTTCCTTTTACCTTGTCGACTAACACGTCGGCCATTTATGGGGGTCAAAATTTTGACTCCCATAAATGGCCGACCATGTTAGTTCGCACAGTAGAAGGAAAACCTCGCAATTTCGAGGCAAACTTGTGTGGATCATTGTATTCTACTTTTAAAACATCTTTCCAACCATATGCATTTTATAAAAAACGGTTACAAACGCTTTTGTTTTGACCAACTCGTCCGATCCAAGGCAACGTGTTCCTTTAAATGCTAATGAGTGGCAAACCCTGTTTTTTTTTAAGGCAGTGGACACTATTGGTAATTACTCAAAATAATTATTAGCATAAAGCCTTTCATGGTGACGAGTAATGGGGAGAGGTTGATGGTATAAAACATTGTGAGAAACGGCTCCCTCTGAAGTGCCATAGTTTTCGAGAAAGAAGTAATTTTCAACAATATTGATTTCGAGACCTCAGATTTAGAACTTGAGGTCTCGAAATCAACCATCTAAACGCACACAACTTCGTGTGACAAGGGTGTTTTTTTCTTTCATTATTATCTCGCAAGTTCGATGACCGATTGAGCTCAAATTTTCACAGGTTTGTTATTTTATGCATATGTTGAGATACGTCATGTGAAGGCTAGTCTTTGACAATTACCAATAGTGTCAACTGCCTTTAAAGTACCAATTGAAACATTTTACAGCATTTTGCTCTGCCATACTAGTACAAGGGAAATCGTTCACTGTATACAGGGCTACATCGTGTCAAAAAGTGTATTCACATTGAGCTACATCTTCCAGGCGCAGGCATGTCGGTGTGCCAATTGGGGTGTTCAGTGACAAACCAGCAGGATTACATTGGGCTCGTCATTTCATGACTCCACAAGCATTTTCACTCAAGTCCATATTTTATTCAGTGGCAATTCAGGAACGATTTTAAACAAAGACCTAGCTCGTCTGTACTACACTCAGAGTGACTGGTCCTCGTGTGTTTTCACTGGCACTTTGCTAGCGGACAACTGTTAAGGGAGAAAACCAGGGGTCGAAATTGCCACTAGCCCGCTAGCCCGGGACTACCAGATTTAAAGCCGGGCTACTCATTTTTCCAGTTTGATAGCCCGACGGGCTAGTGGAAAAATAATGCAAAAATCATCATTACAAACAATAAAGAACTATGTTATTGGTGTATTGTAAAGTTTGAGCCGTGACGCGAGACATAATGTGTCTTTCGGGCTACCAAAATCTAATCAGGGCTACTAAAAATTATTGGTCACTATCCCTGCTGACTACCATGGAAATACACTTAATTTCGACCCCTGAAAACGCTCTATCATTGGCATTCATCTATCCAACGATTGTTCCCCAAATCGTCCATAATTCGTGGCATTTATTCAGCAGTTCACACGATACCCGATTTTCAGAAGTTTTTTCGAAAACCAAATCATCAACAAACATGAAGGCTGTGTTCGATTCTGAGTTATGTTTTTAATAATCCACAGCCAAACCTCTTTCAAAGGGTCACGATGTCACCCTGCAATAATGGCATCCCTATGGGAGCCGCAATTTGATTTACTGTGCGGTTAAAATGTTGTAGGAATTGAACAGCTGGCGTGTCAAACCCCGCTGGTAGCAATACTCAGTCCTTTTGACACTATAATATGTCAGACAATTCCGGTTTAAAATTATACACACTTCGTTACAAAAATTATAAACAAATTATTTGATATTGACACAATTATTGACAAAGGGGTTTGATTGTGGAGCGAACACTTTATATGTGTAATACACATTTGGTAATAATTGTCAAAGACCAGTATTCTCACTTGGTGCATCCCAACCCAACAAATGCGTAAAATAACAAACCTGTGAAAAGTTTGACTCAATTGATCATCGAAGTAAGTTGCAAGAAAATAATAAAGTATTTGTGTGCTTTGGTGCATAATAAATTACAAAAAGGCTTCAGGCCTGCGAGTGAGATCTAATTCACCGCCTCAAAAAAACACGTTACTTCAGAGGGAGCCATTTCTCACAATGTTTTATACTATCAACCGCTCTCCATTGCTCGTTACCAAGGAAATTATTTGAGTAATTACCAACAGTGTCCAGTGCCTTTAAATGGGAGGACACTGGGCAAGTAGTGTACGCCTGTTGAGTTAAAAACGAGTTCCATTGACATGAATTCTTGGTATATGGATGATATTACACCCTTCTAGGATGTATGTCTTTCCGGGCTGCTGGAACATTCTTAATGTTCCCCAGTGGAACCAAGGGGGAATCACCCTTGACTTGGTAGAAATGCATAAACACATGTTTACAATTTCCCATAAGACTGGCTCACTGTGTTGGTGTGTTTTGTGTATAAATAAATGTTTTTTTTTTTATGAGCAGACAATTAGAGACGCTTGTTTACATTTTGACTCCCAAGATGGCAGACTGGAGAATGTGCATGGAGACCATTCATGTCGTGAAAATATGCAAATTGGTCTTAAAGGATTAGGGTACTTTTCCAAAATGTCCACAGATTTACATTAAACTTACAGGGTTTGAAGATAATGATAGTGGAAAGCTTCCCTTCAAATATTACTTACTAAGGTTGTGTAGTTTTTGAGAAATGAGTAAAACAAGTCACAAAATAGTTTTGGTCTCATAAGACCAAAACTATTTTAGCATGTAAAATCCCCTTAACCAGTTATGATATTATACCAAAACCATAGCATAACTGGTTAATACGTTTTTACATGCTAAAACTGAGACACAAATTATTACTTTTACTCATTTCTCAAAAACTACAGCACCTCAGTAAGTAAAATTTCAAAGGAAGCTTTCTACTAACATAATCTTCAAACTGTGTAAGTTTAAAGTATATCTGTGGACATTGTGTTTTTTGTTAGGAAAAAGTACATACATGTATACCCTTTAAGCCTTTATTATAGTAAAATAAAATAAGACCTGCATCTGGGTTTTTACATAGTGGTATTTTTTGTCTGGTTTCCTGTACAAACATTGGTAATAATTAACCTCAACTTTCATCTCTTATGAGGGACCAGACTGTAGGATCAGACTGTGGGACCAGACAGATTCCATGTTTCCATGTGTGTATTGTGACTTTGTTAATTTTATTAGGTCGATAATCAGCTCTGTCACGGTGGAGGACCGTTAATTGTCTTCGGTTAGATGCTCCAAAACTAGAATGCCCAATGTAATAGATTGTTTATCTTCGAACAAATTTTGACAGAGGATGTTGGTTACAAATGCAAAAGTGTGTGTACATTTAACAATCACAATGAAAGCTTTGGGCCTATATCTTTCTATTCTCAAATCTATAAAAACAACTATTGTTGTTTACAATTTTACTCTATAATGTTTTGGTCAAATCGGCCAAAACAACTGACCAACCTGACGGCGTGATGTTATACATTTTGCAGCCCAGTTCGTTTTCATGATCCCCTTTTTGTTGGTCTATTCCTCGAGACGTAATTTAGTTTTAACTCCTTGATCACTCTGCATTTGCATAAATTATTTTTATTTTCAGTTCCCGGTCCTTGTCGGACCTGTTGCATCCGATGCCCGTGCCCGAGCCTCTTATCAGTGTTTGCGTTCCTTGGAGGGGCAGTTCTATTCTGCATCGCAGCCGTAATCGCTGGGCAACAAACATCGGAACTCTTTCGAAAGACGCTGATCAGCGATTCAATGGATGATTGGTAAGATTTTACTCAGACAAAAAAAACTTTAAATTAGGAAACAATTGTCAAACAGGTCTGTGTCTTAGAGAGACAAACATAGAACTGGCGCACCGTCAGAGTTTATGAAGCAAAAAGAAGATAGTTGACTAAAGGGGCATCCCAGGTTTTCCTTTGAAAACATAAAGGTATTGACAAGGAATGACAGCCATTTAAAAACACTTTCTTTTTAAATTGTTTACATTTGTTTTTTAAATTCAAATTTGCGATAGCCATATACTATGGCACAAAACACCCCATGATATACATATGGAGTGTCAATTGCTCGGATAATCAAAGGCACAATAACTTGCAAAGCTATTTCCCCTGTCCAATCCATTACACGTTTTATGGCTAGGGCAAAAATATTCGTATGTGCAGTTAAGTTTTCCTCACTATAAAATGTGTTGTAGAATAAGGGTTAAGGATGGATCTCTTGACTATAACTCCAAATGGCAACAGTAATACAAGAGTCAGCCTCTTAGAGAATTCAAAAGTGAACATTTTAAACCCTAAATAGTTTTTTGAATAACTTCATAACATTACAATCTTCCCTCTTTGTCTTCCGTCCATTTGATTGTCTAGAACAGTGCTTAAGTTTTCTTTCATGAGAGTTCATGGCTTCACAAACAGACTAAATGAAATGGAATTTTGTTGCGCTACTATTAAACTCACTAAATTTGTTTATTAAGTCTTTTGGAAAGACTCCCAAAATTCGAATCTCCGGCACTTTCAACATTGATATTTACTTCTTAACTGTTTTCCAAGTCTTATTCCAAGTATTATTATTTTTTAATTTTTTTACCCATACACCGATGTGTGTTAGCGCTGTATACTCAGTACTTTCCCGAGTCCTGTGAAAAAAAATATCATAAGCATTTTACTCGGGTGGGATACGAACCCACGACCCTTGCAATTCTAGAGCAGTGTCTTACCAACTAGACTACCGAGGCAGTTCGAATCCTTTGTTTTGGCAGCGGGTACCGCAACGATATACGAGATGTTAAAGACTATTATTATTTTTGCCCATTCACCGATGTGTGTTAGCACTGTCTACACTCTAAAAAAGAAGTGTAAAAACTTGCTGAGTAAATGTGCTGGGTACGAAAGTTGAGTAACTTCTTACGCAATGTTGGGCTATGTGGCTTTTTGGCTTGTACTCTCGAGAAGGTAATTTGTACCTTTTTAAGTTGCATAAAAAAATTCGCCAGTGGAAGCAACTTATGGGTACAAAAACACATTTTCCTCGCCACAGGGTCAAGTTTACCTTGCGACGTACTAAAAAAAGCAGGACATGCTCTTTTTTGTGGTAAAATGTTGCACGTAATTGGGTAAACTGCTCCTCGTGGAAACCATTTTACCCATAATGCAACGTGCACATTACACACGGACGTATACAAGTCGCAGGCACAACAAGTCACAATCAAAGGTTGATGGGGTGGACATAGTTCTGATGTTGCAGGTCGTTGATGTTCTGATGTTCATTTAACCACAGTTGAGAGAATTTTGGCATTATGTTTGAGGTACAACAGTCTGTTGAAGTGAGAAATGCATCACCAGGAAATACGCGGATAGCAGCTTCAATTTCGTCAATAACAGGTTTGGCAAAACCAAACGGCTCTTTTGAGAGCCAACACCGCTTCTAAAAAGAGATTGTTACTTATAGTCTGCTCGCGAGAACTTTGTTTTCGTTTTCACCCCTGAATGTACACAAACACTCCGGTCGTTTTATGCAAGTTGGTTATAGGGTTGTGATCACCATATTAATCGGAAATTATACTATCCAGTCCAATTCAATGTATATATGGCTTTTTTAATTTTTTAGTAGTGTCCGTTTTGCTGCCAAAATGCACTACTTCTTTTTTACTCAACACTTGGGGTAATGGTGCTCAACTACTGAGTAAATGGGTAGTCGGTTGTTGGGTACATTTTGACACAACAAAGTTGGGTAAGAAATTTGACGCATAGTTGGGTAGCCGTTTTACACAGAAATTGAGTAAATTACGACGCAACCCCTGTTGCGTACCGTTTTACCCTCCAAACGACCATGTTCCCTTTTGAACACCACAAAGAGTAAAATTTTACGCAACATTGGGTATGTTTTTCTTAGAGTGTACTCAGTACTTTCTCGAGTCCTGTGATTCGAACCCACGACCCTTGCAATTCTGGAGCATCGAGATGACCCGGTAGTCTATAAGTGTTTTATGTTGTGTTACTTGTTTCTTTGCTACAGGATTGGATATATTGCAATAGCCTGCTACGTGGAATGTCCAATCATGGCTCTGATTGCCATAGCATTATTTGGGATATCATGCCTCGGTACTGGAGCTGTGAGGAAAGAGTTCATGTCAAGATTCAACACAAGGGCCAAAGGAAGATGCCAAACTGGGCTGGTAAGACTCTTCAGTTTGAATTTTGTTTGAACCCAAATGTTCGGCAGAGCTGAGTGGATTGTGCCTTTGAGGATACAGAATTGTGGAACACAACCATGATGTTATGCGTAATATATTTTGCAATCAAATCTATATGTTTGATTGTAAATCTGAAGTGTTTCTGTAAAACCTACAAAATTGCTCTATCAATTTAATTGATATAGTCCATGTAGCACCTTGTAAATCCTTATAAGGTGCTAAAAATTGGGTCTCAAAATTCATCAACTGCAATAACCTATCTTTCTGAAAGTTTGTATATACTCAGCGCCTTGAGTACCTTATTTGGTAGATACGTGCACTATCTAAGACGTCAATAGTATTATGTTACATAAAAACAAGAGCTCTAGTAAAACCAAAGAGAGTCTTTTCAAAAAGTTATTTTAAAATTTCACTCACAAGGGATTTTGGACAGTTCAAACATTGTTGTCATTTCACACGAATTACTATTTGTAACATTTTACAACCGTACTCAAATAAAGCAAGGGGGTTCCTGTTAAATAATATTGTTTTTTTGTGAAAAGGGCTTCAACTTAAAACTCAGGCAGGATTGATAGGTTTAACAGGGCACAATACCAATACAAGTGGTAACAAAACTTCGCATGCTATTTTTGTTCTCTCTGGAAAATAATATATACAAATATTTTTTTAACTTGCAGTTCATGATCATCGTGTATGTACTGTTCCTCATATGGCTAGCACTGAGTTTCGTTTCGCTGGTACCCGTCATCTTCTTCTATATCCAGAGACGTGGTGTCTGCGAAGCCCGGCTCTACCCACCAGTCGATGGACAAGATGCGCTTTGCATTGAGCTCAAACAATGGGGTAAGCAAAGCGCCAAGTACCTGTAAAGCTTTATAATGGCTCTTGAAACAACGTGGTATGTAAACCATCAGATTTATTCGGATTAAAGGGTTCGGGTACCTTTTGCAGACACAAAACGCAATAACCACAGATTTACATTAAAGACACATAGACACTATTGGTAATTGTCAGAGACCAGTGTTCTTACTTGGTGTATCTCAACATATCCATAAAACAAACCTGTGAAAATTTGAGCTCAATTGGTCGTCGGAGTTGCTAGATTAACTATAAAAGAAAAAAACACCCTTGTCGCACGAAGTTGTGTGCTTTCAGATGCTTAATTCGAGACCTCAAATTCTAAACTTGAGGTCTCGAAATCAAATTTGTGGAAAATTACTTCTTTCTCGAACACGTGACTTCAGAGGGAGCCGTTTCTCACAATGTTTTTGCTATCAACCTCTCCCCATTTACACCGTCCATTTGAAGATAATGGTGGTAAAAAAAATCCATTAAAGAGTTGCTGTATTTTTCATTTTTTTGTAAAACAATGCCTCGAAAATTATTTATAAGCATATGAAACCATGGAGATGGAACGTATTTACCAGCGAGTACTGAAACATCGCTCTGTGATTTTCCCATTTTGTTTTTTAGTTTTCCCGTTTTTTTTTATTTTGGTAAAACAATGCCATGAACATTATTTAAGAATATGAAACCATGGAGATAGAACGTATTTACCTGTAAGTACTGAAACATCGCTCTGTGATTTGTCCGTTTTTTAATGTCAAAAGCTTGACGACTAATAACCTGAAACTTCAACAGGTGGTTATATTCACATTGAATTTGGATTCATGTATTGGCCAAAAAGTTGATCTACAAAAGGTATCAAAACCATTTAATTATAGCTTTGGCCCTGACTATTGGTGATGTTGGTTATGGCAACGAGGTTGAAGCAAAAGTTTGACGGATGGAACTGAACTCTTTTTACAATGTATATAGCATGTATGACGTCACTTGTCCGCAAATTGGACATCATCATCATTATCATCATCATCAGTTAGCATCATGCATTTTTGCACTGGCTGACTGACTGGTGAGAAGCTTCTAAATAGACCGGTCTTGAGCTGCCACTTCTGCCTCCTCCACCCTCCACAGACCACCCAGTGCCCAGTCTGGAGAGGTCCCTCTGTTCATGTTTCCATGTTGACCTAGGTTGACCTCGTCTGCGTTTTCCATGGATTGGATAACGGATACACTGAAAGTACAAGTTGTCATCTGGAACAGACGAGCAAAATGACTTCAGCCGATTTCTTATAATATGGAAACAGAACACTCGACTTCATTAACACCTCAATATGATCTTAATTTGAATATCTCTTATTGGTGTTTTCAGCTCTGGTTGATGCAACTTACCAAGATACAGACGGACAGAACAGGGACAAAATCTGCGATACGGAACTCGACCAATTGTGTACAAGTGTAAGTAGAACAATAAATTCGTTTGAAAGTTGAGAAAAGTCATTGTCAGGTAGCTAAGTTTGGTTTATTTATATACCAGAGATTGTGAAAGATTTGTTGTTGTTGTGATGTGTACTTCCTTGGACTACACCTGGTCAAGATGTATTTATTGTCTGAATATTTAAAGAAGAAAGTTGTGTAACATTGTTAAAGGCAGTGGACACTATTGGTAATTACTCAAAATAATAATCATCACAAATAATCCTTTCTTTATTACCAGTTATTACCAGTAACGGGGAGAGGTTGATAGTATAAGACATTGTGAGAAACAGCTCCCTCTGAAGTGAAGTAGTTTTCGAGAAAGAAGTAGTTTTCCACGAATTTAAGTTAAGAACTTGAGGTCTCGAAGTCAAGCATCAGAAAGCACACAACTTCGTGTGACAAGGGTGTTTTTTCTGTCATTATTATCTCGCAACTTATACAACCGATTGAGCTCAAATTTTCACAGGTTTGTTACGTTATGCATATGTTGAGATACACCAAGTGAGAAGACTGGTCTTTGACAATTACCAATAGTGTCCACTGCCTTTCAGTAAAACAATAAAGTTCGTTTGATCATAATATTGGCAATTGTTTGGGTTTATTTAATATAGACCAGAGGCTCGTGGAAGATGTATTTTTTTTTTTTTTTTGGGGGGGGGGGGCTTTTTGTGATGGACTTCCTTGGACTACTCCTGTGAAGATGTTTTGTGTGAAGTTTCAAAGTGAAAAATAACTAAATATTGTTGTTATTTCTTTTGCAGCCTGTTCTCTTATGGTATTCACTGGCATTCTTTGCAGCGGTTCTCGTCACATTATCAATGGTAAGAAGTCAATAAATACAATCATCAATTCGATATATTTGAAGTATTTCTGTGCAATTTTTAAAAGAAAACTCTACCAATTTGAATTAAAAAGTTCATGTTACACCAAAGATAATTACATATATTAGAACGTGCTTTCAATATTGACAGTCCAAGTATTGTTGTCCTTTCACATGAAGATTTATTTGTAAAAAATTGATAAAATAAAGCTAAAATAAAGAAAGGGAACCCTACTCAGTTGCTCTTATGTGAAAAGGGCTTAAAACTGAAAGTTCAGGCAGAATTGGTTTTAATGAGCTAATTATTATCTTTTTCACTACAGTTGCATTTCCTGATAAACTACGCCGCCAACTTTGCCAAACTCCGGGATCGTTTTAAGGATGGGTACGTCAACAGGAAGTCTGGTGCCTACCTCGTCCGGACGGGATCGGTACGGGCAAGTGGTCGTCATTCCATGCGCGCACGAAGCTCATTGAGGGGTAGCCGAAACAATGTCCTCCGAGGGTCGCAAGGATCTTTGAAATCAGTCAGTGTTCGCGGTGGTAACAACCACGTCGGTGCTAACAGCACGGCGTCCACCCTGCGGATGACAGCCTACAACAATGAAGCTCTGAGCGGTGACGAGATCTACGCCATGAACAATTTAAACTTGAATTACGACAGGGAGCCGGTTGGCGCTCTGCAGAACCACTACGCTGAGCGACCGCTGCACCCGTCCCCAGACGTTATGGTACCGCCAAGCATGGGAAGCCGACACGGTACGGATGAAGCTGCGATGAGTGTCGCTGGAACAGACATTGGACCCCCACCAAGTTACGGGGCTGGACACCCGAACGGCTGGGCACCAAGTTATTCAAGTAGCACCAGTGGTGGACAGGCAAATGGTAACTACCCAGTGAACAGTAGGCCCATGAACTATGGAGGCGAGGACCATTATCCTGGTAACTCGAAGCCAAGTAACAGTTTATACTACGACCGAGATGCTGGCGATGGCAGTGGAAGCGTACACGGGAGTAACCAACAAGGCAGTGGTGAAAACAGCGACGGGGTGTTCGGTGGCGGACGTTGGGGTAACAACTACTCTGGAGGATACGAGAGGAATGGTCGGCCGCTTACCAGTTTCAGTGAGCCGGAACCAGCGCCGTCTATGACCTCAGCTGGTTCACACCCTGCACCACGAGGCTATAGCGAGCACTTCATATAAACGGTGCAATTCTAAAACCAAGAAACTGTTGACAACTGGACTGTCAATCAAATCCACTCCCTTGAATAGTTTGTAGACTTCAGTAAAGAAGACACTTACACTGACCACCGTCATCAAAATTCACACGACGTAAATTTATTAGAGCCGATTGAGTCTTTTTTTTTAAGTTGTCAGACGAGGCAACTTATACAAGGCAACTTTGAGGCAACCAACTGCAGTGCATGCTGCAGGACTTATTCGGTAAGCACATGAGAACTCTTTCAAGCAATGTCTTATAATTTCCAAGAAAATTATAAGAACATTTGAATGTGAATGGCTTCTCTTCTTTGAGATTGCCTGGAACTGTTTGCCTGTACATTGCCTCGTGTGAGATGACCCTTAGTCCAAACATCTCCATGATTCCTACACCAACATATCAACCCTGCAAACATGTCAGCATTCAGCAAGCATTATAAATGCATTCTAAATTCATTTTAGAACCAAAATCCAAAGACAAAGATCTTCCAAGGAGGTCCTACATGTACAGTTCTGACCTCTTGACCCTTTGCATAACACGGGACGCACATCTGCACAGTTTTTGGGAGTCATTTCCTGTGTACATATTGATTTCCAAAATGGCGGATATGATAAGCACGTGTAGCTCCCGCTGTTCAATTTGTTTGTTTACGGTTTAAATTCGTTTGTGTTTGGCACACTCGTTTTGGTGCACTGGCCAATATTTTAGGCATTTATAAATAATTTCACAACTGTATGCCTATTACTAGTATTCAGATGAGCGTACCTAGTTACATGCTCATTGTTTGTGGTTAATTTTACATGGATAAAGCCCATTGTTGAAGGCTTGAAGTGACTGAAGTCTGGCGTGTTTGACACCGGTGTGCCTCATAGGAGTGTGGTTGTTGTACAAACTACATCTGTGATCAAGATGACCTCATGTTGACCGCAGAGTCGCATTTTTAAACATAATAGAGAGGTGAATTGTAATTGTGAATCGAAAATAACTGCTCCTGATCTATGGTTGTTTTTAACAGCATTTGGTCACCGTCTGTAAATTTCGTTGATGGATTTTTTATTGTGTCGAATTCACGATTGATTTTCTTTTCTCTGAGGACGATCCCACATAAAGAATTCCATATCTTGACACAAATTCATGTTCATGTATTCCATTATTTGATGTTCCTATAAGACTGAGGTTGTGTACATAAAGTTGCCCATGATTGTAAGGACGCAAGATTTGTATATTTTTGTATGTGACTAACAATGAAGGGATTTTTTGTATTGATTGGAGTATTTTGTAAGTATTAAAAGTCAGCTTTTGCATTAGTCATGACTGACTGACTGTTCATGTTTTAAGACAACAAACAAATGCTTTTTTAAAATACTGAAAAAAATAGTAGAAGCAATAAATGCACTTAAATTGTTGAAAATTTGTGAATATTTGACCAAGATAGAAAAGCTTGTAGATATTTCGTTGAGTCTTGGAGTGTTAAACAGATGACGATAATCAAAATACTAAACCAGTGGTGTTTATATCAAATAACTTCCAGACAGGATGTGTCGATAACAAAACGCGATTGAAATGCATTTTCAGTTTTGATTGACTTTGTTTCCAAATGCGATGTTTGTTTTACTTAATAACCGTTTGGCAGGGATGTTTGATTTCTCGGGATTTGTGGATAATATCCTTCAAATGTTCTCGAAAGAAGTGAAACAGTCACCACTAGAGAGTATAAAGAACTTTTTCACGTTGTGTCATGAATCCTGGGAGGTTAACTGGTTCTTGATGTAGAACAATGATGGATCCATGCAAGGCATTTTAACCCCATCACTGATTAAGGTTTCATATGGTTTTTGCTTACGTATGTCGTGTACATGTCCGTTTACAATTTTAAAATAAAACACAAGATTTTTTTAACACCTTATGACATTGTGTGTTTTTCTTTATTGTTGATAACAATAATACGACTAGTAGTTTACTAGTAAAAAAAACATAGGTTAAATTGAATGTATGTATCTAAACCAGAATGCACGTTGTCACTATGTTACAGGTTGACTTTTTGCAAAAAATAGTTAAATGACCTGACGTTTCGACCCTAGCAGAGTCTTTCTCGAATTGTTTGCATATTATTCTTGGGACACGCGAGGGCAAAATAAACAAAGCCCTGACACTTCCAAAATGTTTTTCTTTCTGTATTCTCTACACAAAATAAAAACAACAAAGGGGAACGCTTTCTGTTTACACAATATCCTTTCTATTGAATGGATACTTGAACTTTTGTTGTGTGTTTTCAAAGTAAACATTCCATTATTCCAGTATTTTCAACAAGACGTACACGTTTCATTTTTTTTTTGAAACAGCAAGCGGGATCATTGATTGAGTCAAAAAAAAAAAAAAAAGAAAAAAAACCAACAGTTTTTAAAATAATCTTTAACACTAAAAAGAGTTGTAAAGTCATTGAACTTTTTAGTTTTAATTCTCCCCTTCTAAATCCAAATGAAAAGTATTTTCAAATAATCTAAAACAATAAAAGGAGTTGTAAAGTCATTGAACCTTTTTTTTTATATTTCGCCCCGAGTAATGAGGTGCAGTTGATTTTCTGTTCCCATCAACTGCCGACAATAAAATAAAGTTTGGGTGCAAGAAGACAAGCTCTCAACACCGTAGGGAAGTTTGCGCTATTAGCCTACTTACTTTATCAAAGGCCTCGAATTTTACAGATCGCCTCAGAAGCAGCTTTTTTTTTAAAGCACTTCGAAAAAACCCCCAAATTAACACAACATACTGTGCGAGTCATTAATCATAATATAGATTTGTAAGTACATGTACAGCTGTGCCATCAAGTGTTAAACCCCCTCTGATACAACTACAAGTGTTTTGTTTACTAGAGATTGGAATAATTAATGATTGCTTTTTGACCACAAATATTTATAATATTAATTGTAACTTTCATGAATTGAAACAAAATGCAACCGAATAAGACTTATCTGTATTCCGATAAAAAATCATAATATACTAAAATGTACATTTAAATAACCATGAAATATATTGCAGGAAAATACTCAAATTTTCTTTCTTATTTGGGTCGTAAAATAATCAGCTCGCCAGGTCATCAAAATGACCTTTCATTGTCTGCTCACTGGCTAGAACCCATTCAATTTACATACATAGTAAACATCATTAAATATGCACACAAGCTGCCGGGTTCATCCACAATAATAAATATAGATGGTTTTATACAATACTCAACGGTACAATTCAGCGATATCGTTGAGGGATTGTACTTTGATCCCTGATGATGTCGATACAGCCAACATGTTTTTTGTAGAGTCTCGGTTTATTATTAACTTTTTTTAATGCGGGGGAAAATGACAGTTTGGACCTCGCCATTTTGTCAAAATTTGAAAAGGAAAAAATAGCTGCGAATGTACGATGATCTGTGTACAACCGAATGTTCAACTTAACATGTAGATACATGTATATGGCTGACACCCGTCCATACTGTAGCATTTTCTTGGCATCTACCCTCTATCCATAGCATTTTTTTCTATTTGTTTTCTCCCATCGACGGTAGGAATCTAGACAATTTAGGGTAGCCATTTTGGACTTTTCCGACGGCCATTTTGACTTGTTCTTCCAGACAGCAAGATGCAGTCATCAAACGAGGGTAAACAGGATGTAATAAAGGATTATTACAATAGATGTAAGTAAAAGGCTGTTTTGGTAAGAAGTCGTCCGTCATCACCTCGCAATTGTAATCCTATTTATCGTAGTGATATCCCTTTTCGGAGAATAAATTTGCTTGTTTGAACGTAAAGTTGTAAAGTGAGTTCTTAAACATGTATGTTGATGAATTACTGTTGCATTGAGGTAGACAAGCTCCCTCCACGATATGCGATATTGGCACCTCAATGCACCTGTCAACACATTGATGTCGACCTCAGTTGCAAGATGACAAACAAATCAAACAGGTACTTGTCAAACCATGAACTTAATTGCAAACATGTCAGACCAAAAAGTGCTTAACATGAGGTGTTAGGCGATGTACAACTTGCAATAATTTTAACACCTCACTAAGTGACTCAATCAATCTTCCATACTCGGTAAATAATTGTAGGTGTAATTTTCTGCGAGGAGGCCTTTTTTCTTTAACACGTTATGCTTGACAAAAAAGAGTACGGGCACCAGTCGCAAAATGTATGTGTATGTTGTCTGGTAACCCGTTTCTGCTTAGCGAGGTTTTTCTGTGCCCACAGGTTTTTTCACTTGTTCATTTTTCGAGCAGAGGCCGTTAAGGGAAAGGCAAATGTCAAATAACGTTCATCAAAAAGATATGCCCTGCTCATTTTAAATAAAATAAGTTGTATAGAGCCTTCACCGAAATCCAAAATGGTAGTGAAATTTTAGGCTTTGCGAAATTTTGTACTGAATATAGTGAGCTTGATAATAAAGTCAACCTGATTTCAGATTTGCTGACCCCGCAAGTAAACCTAAATTGGTGAGGCCGGCTTACTTTACACCTCGCCTATATCCGTTTCATGATAGTCAGCATAAAGAATCATACCCCACACTGTGATTGTAATTGACGTTGTGTGTAGGTCAATGTACGGGTTTGTGTTACTCTGACGTACAAAATTACTGTAAATCAAACTCCAGGAAATAATATAGACCGAATGCTCAAGGCAATAGTGATTGCTTACTACATTCCAGTTATAGAAACAACATAAAAACATCGATGAACATTCACCACTTCAGATAAAAAGAATCTGAAACTTTGCATGAGGAAAAAACTAAGAAGGGAAACGGTTGGTATCCAAATAGTTGAGAAGATAGAAAATAAGTTCCTGTAGTGCGACAAGAAATAGTATTAATGTGCTTGTTTCATTAGACGAATGTAATATCAAAATTGGCCTATTCTCTTTCGGAGACTTTTAGTGGGGAATCTATATTGTAATAAAACAAAAAAACTTAAATATATTATAGTGAAGTGAATACGTCAGTTCAAATTTTTTTTAACCAAGAAGCTTAAATTATTGTTTGTCATGTTATGTTATGACATAATCTGACTGATGTATGTCAGAAGAGTTATTGTTTAGGAATAAAGTTAAATGTACACTTACACCTGTCCATGACTTAACAGCAAATACAATGTTTTTCAATGACTTATGGGTGGGCAAGACTCCAATTATTCTTAAGGTCAAATCGTCCAAAAACCTAAAGACAGAAAGTCAAAGTTGAAAGTTGTAATAATTCATCGAGACTTTCCTAAACTATTTTGTGGTACCTCCCAACGACTGCTACACACCGCACGTAATAAATCCACCATCAGTCACCCATGGGAGAATTCCAAATAACATTTAGACAGATTTATTGCTTAAAAACAGAACAAACTGTGTTTCGTTTCTAATGTGTTCCTTCGCTGTATATAACAAAAGGTCAGAGAAAATGTTGAATGTTTGTTTCAATTTATGGACCCTGTGACCCGTGACATCACATGTTTACAAAAGAGACCAGAAACACGGACTCCCTGCAGCTATGATTAACTCACCAGCACACAGCTCAATCAAAGAAAACATTAAATCTGATATTTTACGGGTATTCCATCGTCTGATTTCTATGAACTTTTAATTATGGGGAAAAGGGACATATCTCAACATTTGTTCAATAGTAACTGTCACTTTTTTAACACGTGCATTTATGAGGAAATTATGAAGTGTGAAATATCGCATACATAGGCATATGACCAGACTCGCCTACCAACAAGAACCCGGAATGTTCATGTACAATATCATTATTATTATTACAGAAATTGTGTTAGATTTTGCTTGCGAAGGTTGAATCACACGGTAGCCTAATGGCATGTTCGCTGATGTGATGCTGTCCGTGGCCAGCCCGAATATAGTCATTAATGAATCACTCTGACTCCTGCCGAGTCAGAATGCAACCTTGACCTCACCCATTGACCTCATCTTGCTGACCCAACTAAACCCCTAAACACCAAATCGTTCCTCCGTTGGCACATCAACCCCAAAACACCGAAAGGATCCTGAATCAATGTCAATTTCTTGACTGTTAATTGTACCGGGCCCATGTAGTGAGTATTATCTGAAGTTCCCATGTCCTCCGTCTTAGCCTGCTTGACGATGCGTATATAGTGAGAGAAGCCCTCCAAGCTGGACCAACTCAACCCACAAACACCCAATTGATCCTCATTTGACTTCATATTATGCTGGCACAACAACCCATAAACACCCAATTTATCCTGAATCAACGTTCTGTTTCTTGACTATTAATTCCAGTACCGGGACCATGCGGTGAGTGTTGTCTGAAGTTCCCATGTCCGTCCATCTTGGCGTGCTTGGCGATGCTATTCGGAGACGCTCTCCTCCTTGCAGGCTTCCATCTTGGAGCGGAAGAAACACAAGTCCTTTTCACAGGGACTCCAGTCTCGAAAGATTTCAATATCTGGTAAGACTTTGCTCCTGTCTCTTCCATTGATTTTAATTTGTCAGAGAATTATATTAAATATTATCAAGGAGATCCTTGCGTTTCCATTTTGCTTCAACTCTACCACAATAATGCAACTGACTCCTCTTAATATGCAAAAGCTTGCCCTGAATCATGTGACTTGATTTACTCGGATGAATTCATATCCAAGTGGTAAGATTGTGATCAAGAACGTCAATGTACCAGACAACTCAAATATAATACTTCAAAGCTGTTTTTAAAGCACGTGCTACTATTGGTAAAATGTAAAAGTTTATGAGTTTTTGTTACAAATTGTTTTCCACATCTTTTCCGACTGCTCAGGTTCACCAACGTACAGGTCGTCATTTACTGCCTGTCTGTGTTAATGGCATTCCTTGCAATCCTTCTACTGGCCATCAGCTGTTTGGGCACCGGTGCAACTCGCTCTGTGTATATCTGCAGATTCAAGACTAGAAGTAGCGGCAGATGGCAAACAGGACTGGTAAGACCAACTCTCATAGTGTGTATTATTAAATGCAGGGAACCGACCCCCTCTTATGGATCGGTTCATTCTAGGATATCAAGGAATTTGAGCCCCCCTCCCTCATGACAATGTACTTTGGAAATATAAAAATGTGCCAATATTAACTGGCCATATGCCCCACAAGACAACTAAGAATGGTTATATTTCCCCTAACATGTTGCCAGTCCAACGCAGCGCCCACCATTTCCACTCCTACAGGAGAGAAACAATTATGGTAAAGTGCCTTGCTCAATGACACAAGTGTCGCAACTGACCAGGGTTGGATTTAAAAAAGAGTTAAGGCTAGTGTTATCTCGAGTTAGGACGAGTTACCTGTTCTAACTTAGGGCCAGCCTAAAGTTGTTAGTATCTCCTAGGACTAGTCCGAAGTGGAAATCGACCAAGGCCAAGACTGCAACTGACATTGTCAACCGCGAGACCGTTCGGCCACGTCACCAAGTTTGAATGCACATGTTCCCTTCATCTAATTATTTCAAAAGCTGTACGAGTCCTTTTATATTTGAGGCCTACATATTTTTTTATATAATCATTTTGAATGTTTTTTTGGTTTTTTTTTGCTACAGTTTATGGTCGCATCTTACTTCCTGTTCCTGTGCTGGCTAACTGCTACGTGTTTTGCAGTGGTTCCTGTATTCTTCATGTTCGTCATGAATCATGGGGTATGCATGGGAGTCGATCTCGAACAGCAAACCTGTCTGAGTCTGGTGCAGTGGGGTAAGTGTTTTTCATAAAGTTAAGCAATAGACTTTTCCCATGAAATAAGCACATTGCAAATAGCGCGTGCGCACTAAAGTTTTGGTTGGCAAAATGAGGGAAAATCGCGCTGTTTTGTGCACGGCTAATGGGTGCGTGACGCACACGCAAATGCGCGTCTGCTTAGTGCACAACTCTATGGTGTTTGCCAACCAACAGGGTCTGTACGCATGCGTGAATGTAATTAGCATAGTTTCATGGGAAGGGTCCATTGTGATATGGGGTTAATCAAAAACAAATTGACTAGAGCAGGATTTGAACCAAGGAACTCCGGATTAACGTACATGCGAGTCTATCAACTGTGCTATCACACCCGTGGGTCTCCCTATTTTGTCAATATCTTTGTTTATATTGTGTACAGCGCCCTCTGTTGGCATGTCAACGCTTCAAGAATCTTCAGTTGTCGGTATATTAAGCACGTAGATTCGTTTCGATCAAAAGTTGTACTTTCGAAAACAATGACATTTTAAGCAAAATAGTGAATAAACTTTGTCTTGCTTCGTGACTAGTAACCTTCCCACTTTTGTTTTTCTGCTTTGAAGTGTGACGACCCCCTCCCTTCTGTGCACACGATGTTTTTGTAAATGAGTATATCTTAACATGACGTCATCTTATCTTTTTTAGGCTTGTTGGTACCAAATGAAGACTCAGTTGGCAACAATAAAGAATTCGTCTGTGACGAACAAATGAGAAAGATCTGCAACAGTGTAAGTGAAATAAACCGTGTCTGTTTCTTACAATCATCTATTCAATATAATAGCGGGAAGAATGTGTCGGTTGAGATTTAGAACAGTGATGGGAACAACAATCAACAACAACAAAACACCACTTACACCAAACATGATGATGGAAGGAGTTCCTAGAAAAAACAAACTCTTCTGTTGTATGATTTTGTTGATTTCTCAGTTCAAATAACATTAATCAAAAGCTGCATTTCTTCAATATACATATACAATATGTAAGCCTATTCTTTGCATATCCACAAACTACAGAAGTTATTTTTGTTTGTGCTATAAACACTTTGACCTTTTACCCTGTGAGATGTCGTTAATATTAAGTGTGATGTCACATCGTTTAATTTGCAAACCTTTATTTTGTTCTTTTCAGAACCTCATGTTTTTCTTCAGCATGGCATTTCTGGGTTGTCTGCTGATGGTTCTTGCTTCAGTAAGTACTTTCAATTTAATACTCAATCAGAAATAAAATTTGTTACTTTACATGTAATTGGTCCGTGAATTAACTAAACCCCTCGAAAACATTCACATCTGTGGGTCGTTTAGTTAGAATAACTATGAACAGACATGTTTAGTACTGTACAACATTGTTTTGGTTTTTGACTTTTTATGTTTTGAAACATTGGCTAAATAAGTGATTATCATCTTCTAGTTTGAACGGCATGGATGCATTCACAGTACATCGATGATTGCAGCCTAGAATATCGTGCATCATTGAAAGGCATTTGGAAGTTAAACAGTCACATAGTATTATGATGATAAATGAACATTTCAATTTGCATTTTCAAAGGTAAATAATAAATCTAAATAGAGAACCTATTTAGCAATTTCATGACAGAAAATTTGCCATAGATTTGTCTGCAAACAAAATAACAATAAAATCTTTATGCTATTGTGACTGCCAGTTGAACTAAAGTTTTGACTTCTGTACTGTTAACCCTTTCAATGTATTTTTTCTTTTTGCAAATCAGCGCGATGCTGCTTACGTTTTGTAAACCATTCTATACACAAATGCTTGTTTTGTTTGAAGCCATTGGACCCTTTCGGTACAGAAAAAAAAAGAGTTCACAGATTTACAAATAATTTACAGGGTTTACAGAAGGTAATGGTGAAAGACTTCTCTTGAAATATTAGTCCATGAAATGCTTTACTTTTTGAGAAAACAGTAAAACAATATTAATTCTCGTTAGCGAGAATTACGGATTTATTTTAAACACATGTCATGACACGGCGAAACGTGCGGAAACAAGGGTGGGTTTTCCCATTATTTTCTCCCGACTCCGATGACCGATTGAGCCTAAATGTTCACAGGTTTGTTGTTTTATATATAAGTTGTGATACACGAAGTGTGGGACTTGGACAATACTGTTTACTGAAAGTGTATAATGGCTTTAAACCTCATCACATAACTTCGCCTCTCCAGGTGCAATTCACAATCAACATGTCCGCCAACTTCGCCCAACTCCTGGACCGCTACAAACGAGCCTACATGACAGACAACGCCGGTTCCTACAACATGCGGACCGGCGTCCAAGAATTCATGCGCGGCAGTAAACGAGGTACGGGCAACAGCCGCCGTCCCTACGCGGGCGGTGCCAGCAACGCCGCACTGGTTCGCACCGCGGGCAACGGCCTCTACGACGGTGCGGACAAATACGCGGACGTGGAACCAGAACCCTATGGTTCGGCGGTCGAGATGGCCTCGATGTCTAGGCAGGAGGTTCCGCCCCCATTGCCTCCTCCTTATGTGCCGTCAACCAGGGAGCCCCTCAGTAATCTCCAGCACCGTGCTAGGTCGTATGACCCGCTGAATTATGATGAATACTCAAACAGACTGCAACTTCAGAGGGGCAAGGGTTTCAGTCGCTCTGCTGAGCCGATTGATTTTAGTCATCGTTATGATAGATATGACGAGTATGATATCTAAACCCCGTGTACTGATTTTATGTTTGTTTTCCTTCAATTCAAAGTGCCAGGTCTGATTTTTTTAAGCCGCTTTTACCACAAATTTAGATTTAAAGGCACAAGACACTATTGTTAACTTTTCAACCATCAGCCAAGCCGAATGATAGCAAAACAATCAATCGTGTTAAAAAAAAGTGTGACCAAATTCAACATTAATTTTTCTGTAGCAGTTCATAGGCTGAAATATGTCTTATGATGTGTTGATTTTGTTTCCAATAAGTTCAAAATAATTTGAATATTTTTTGTGTAACATTTCTACAAGCTATGGCTATCTGTTTTTGATTTGCATTTATGGCTTTCCATAGTTTTCCAACCTCGGTTGTCAAAAACTCGGGCTGTGACGTTGCGATAGAAGGGTCTATACAAAATTGTGTGCATGTTTCACGTTAGTGTATGCCGCAACGAATGCGAAAGTTCGTTCGTTTATTCTGTAAAAATCCATTCAGTGGAACAAGTACCAAATCGTTCCGTCGGCGAAAATCGGACCAGTCAAGTTTACATGTAGACCTATTACCAGCCATCGTTTATCTGCATTTCGTAAAGTATCATGATATTTAAAATTACAAAATTTACCCACTGCTTTGTATAGTAGCTTTACAATAAACAGAATTATATATACTTTTGCATTTAAAACATGCACCAATTTAGTTCAACCTCCATGCATTTTGTTGTTCACAGGCATTGTTACGTGTAATTATCTTTTAGCTTTCCAGCTTATTAGCCATGTGTGCACTTTTACCAAAGACCTTTTACATTTTCTCTAGACATTTTCTCTTTTAAGCATCATTTTTAGGTACAAAAACGCTTGCCAGATGTTTTAGAGTTTAGAGTTGACGTTAGCTTCTGATTATTTTGTTTATGTCAGCAAAAACCATAGTGTTACTTCAATTAAACTCACTGAATTGCAACCATATTATTTTAACTTTAGTGTTGTCTTTTTATTGGGATCAATTATACAATTATAAGATTTGTAAAAATTATAATTTGGCAAATTCAAGAATTGAAATATTATGTACAAACAGTTCTGGGCGTTGAAAATGTGCCCATTTTGTGCTAACATTAATAAGGTATTTGTTTTATTTCTAATCAGTTTAATGTTTGTATAATGCTATACCAAAGAACGGTAATTTTACAAAATGAAAAATGTATGTATATATTTTGATTAATAAATTTTTAGTAAAACAATGTTGCTATCAGAAGTGTTTGGTGTATGCTCGTGTCGAAATTATTCAATTTTATACACGACAAACGACAAATTTATTCCTGAGTATTCTTAATTATGTCCTTTGCAACTTAATTATATATCACTAAGAAACCACAAGTCGAAACGTCAAGAAGAAGAAAAACTGGCTTCCCCTATATAGACAACACCATTTTTTGTTGTTAACATTATTATTTCTTAACATAATGTTCACGTTTGGTCTTGATTATTCTTTTATTTTTGGAGCATTGCACTGCGACATATACGTATAAATAATGGTTAACTGAAACCTCTCTGGACAATCCTAAATAACCAAATATGTCCACTTTCTTGCTTTGGTATCTTTATGACGTCATCACCTACATAGCTCAGCCTTGGCTTTCTTTCTATAGACGTCTTTAACGAGGGAGTCTTTATATGATGACCACGCCCTCGCTTGACGAATTTGGTTTAGTGTGAATTCTGCTGATGGGTATTCAATTGCCTGTGAGAAAAAATAATGTAAATTGTTAACAACTAATACAAATCATATCATGAAAACAAACTTAGACACATTGTTTAGTTCAATACAAAAACAGTCTCCTTGAAAGTTTACACATAATAATAATCTTTATATCTAAAAAGACAAAACCCAAGCAAACAAACAAAACAAAATGGAGTTGTAATAAACAAGTTTCTAGCTAGAAGTCTAAATAATACTCATGTATATGTCCAGAATTAACTACTAAATTGCTTAAATTTAATTCATACTTGAGGCAAAACAAGATTAAATACTGTTTTAATGATTATTTCCTATAGGAAATGTTTCCCTGTGCCTTTCGACTGTTTCCTACGGAATAAAGTTTCACTTATACGAATGTCTCCTAATATAAACCTTTCCTTTGAGACATTTTCTGGTGAAGATTAATTCATTACAAGACTTAATTGTCTCGAAGTCAAATAAGCAAAATTGACATTCAAAGAATTTATTCCATGCAGTTAAAATGCATGAACATTTTTCTCCAAGTGTACACACAAAACATTTAAAAACATTCACTAAAAACAATCGAAAGTATTATATGAGATAACTAAAGATCATTACATGAGAGAAATACATTGATAACACATCATAATTCATTGTTGATTTTCAATAACAGTATCGATATCAATGAAAGAAGCACATGTCAATAATATCAAGAACAATCTAGCAGCAGAACGAAATGAGAAAGAGGACAGGTGATGTTTTCTTCCAGTGTTAGGCTGTAAAAAACATTACATAAATACAATATGAAAACAAACACAACATCAATAATGCAATGCAAATAAATCAACAAGTAACCAAACAATATAATCAAAAAGTTGCATCTTTCAATTGAAGCTTCAAACATCAATGAACAATCTTTGATAAATATAAACACAATGGGCCGTGTACTAAAGTTTGTGGTGTTTTAAAGCTTTGCATGTTGCGGAAAAATTTGCTGAGAATTAACTAGAAATAGTAAACTTTCAGGTACAACCATGATACGGTATCTCTTAGGGAGTGTTGTCCCTGAAAAGAGCCGGTGTGCCCTCTCGTGAAGACTAGCAGATTTTACTGTTCGAAACGTCCAGACTAAACCGGTTCTTTTCAGAGCCAACTCTTACCCAAAAGAGATTTGTTAAATGGATGTACCCGCTGGTTTACTATTCATTTAATTCTTATCTTAAGACTATTAATTGTGTTAACTTACACTTTTCGTTGAGTTCTGAATGGTTTTCATTGTAGCCTGAGTTGCAAAAAACTTCTTAGATATTACAATACAATCTGCGCCCTCACTCAACAGACTTAGGCGAGTCTCTGATTGGTTGACTTTTACTAGCGTCTCAATACCCTGGCAGCGAAGAACAAATGAAACATAAGATAATTTTAAGGTTTTTAATTACATTTGTCAGGTTTCATAAAACATGATATTGTCCAAACTGAGTAAATAGTGCAAACTTTAAACTTTTGTCGAAGCACAAATCTTCCAACCCTTCCCGAAAATTGCTCTGAAGGCACTAGACACCTTTGATAATAGTTGTCAAAGACACGCATAAAAACAAATGTTTTATTGATTCGGACTCAAATGCATAATAAAAAGGCTTTTTCATAAAAGTGTTTTCATATTTGAGTGAGAAATAAGCCTCTTTCTCAAAAACCACGTCGATTCAGAGGGAGCGGTTTCTCTCAATGTTTTATACTACCAACAGCTCTACATTGCTCAAGTTGTTACGATAACAAATGTGTCGAGTAATAAAAAAAAAGTGTCCAGTGCCTTTAAATAACCGAAAACAAATCAAAGAAAGAAGAAAAGCTCAAACAAATACTCACAAAGACATCTCCTTCCTTGAGAATTGCAACCTCAGCATACGTAGACTTTAATCGACTTGGTTTTAGATATAGCAAAGGATTTCGTCGTCTCTGTTAAACAAGAAATACATATATATATTTTAGTATAAGTCATTTATCTCTAACCTTTGGGAGACCTCTCAGTCAAATTCAGTTTTTCGGAGGTATATACAGCAGCTACAAACAAACATTACAAAACAAAAAGGGGAAAAAAGCAGATCAAGTACATAAACATAAACTATAAAAAGATGATTACAACCAAATTAAGGTAAAAGTCAAACAAAGTAAAAAAATCTAAAACAAAATTAGAAGAATCCAGAAGACGATCAGAGCATACTGATCGAAACGTCGAGTTAAACCAACGGTTCTTTTCAGAACCACCCCAACTCATTTAGAGATTATTACATGGTGTTACCGCAAACTCTTCTATATCTTATCTCCACCATGCAAAGTTTCAAATCCTATTTAAAACAAAATTAGCCTTAACATGCTTTATAACAAAATGTCATAATAATGGGCTTTGTGAATGAAGACAGTACCATTTATTTACAAGTAGCAACCATTTTTCAATCAGAAATCAGTATGAAGGTCTGAACCGCCAAAACAATTGAAGTGCTGAAAAATGGTGAACAATCGATGAAAACATGTCCATCCAGCTGCTCAGTTATTTTATAACTCATCAGCAGTTCTTCTTATCTTCACATTTGGTTATTAATTGTTAGACTGGGCTAGACAGTGATGAACGTCTTTTTAGAACTTCCTTTTTAGGCGAATAACAAATGGTGGGGGATTCGAACCTACCTCTTTTTCAGAGGAAGCACTTGCCGCCATGCTCATTCGGCGCCATGTTGTAGACATTCCTGACCAAGGCCGTTCTGCATAAAAAAAGAAACACCACTTTCAACTTCGGAACTTCGATGACTAATTGAGCCTAAATTTTCAAAGGTTTGTTATGTTATGCATGTTGGGATACATTTGACAATTATCAAACTAAGGTGTCCAGTGTATTTAATACTCAATACTACACAAATCACTGGAGTAGGTTCAAATCTATAACACGTAAAACACACTAACTTGTAAGAGTTGCCTCAAAAGCATTTATTTCAAAGATTAGAAAGTTCGGAAGACAATTGCTCCAGAATACCTTGAGTTTGTGGTCTAGTCTGAAGGATATCTTGCTCATCAAACAATGTCTTAGGAATCGCTGGAGAAGTATCTTTCTTTTCATCCTCCTCGCTAAAATCTAAAGATTTCTGGAATCAAGAAATAAAGAAGTAAAGTGTTATCATACAGTTTTTGTTTGTTTTTATTTGGAAATGATGTTATGAGTTTGTGAAAGGAAAAAAAAAATGAAAGAGGAGACCACGCTGCACTGCAAACACAAGGTTAACAATCCAAAGACACATAAATAATTAGAACTTAACATTTAATCAAGGCAGCACGAGACTTTACCAACAAAAATTTTAACATTTGTTAAGTGATAAATTATGAAAGTAATAAAGTAGACTAGTAAGAGTTGACATAATGAAAATCATTCTCATAAATAAGTAAAAGGTTGACAATGTTGACTCTGAGAGGCATTGTAATGTCTCACTCCTAAAAAGGTGAGTTTATCATGAAAGAGATATCTCATGTAAGCTTGTTATTATAAGAGCAAAATTAATGGGTTTATAAACAGCAAACGTTAAAAGCATGGTATACACATCATTAGTAATGAAAAATTCCAAAGGAAATACATGCACAAACAACTGTTAACAAAATAGCAAAATATTAAGACAAGACTTTATGTTAAAATAGAAAGCTGAAAATGAGAGTTTTGTTATTAGATTGATATGAAATGAAATGAATGTAGCATACGATCATGTTAAGCTGTCGACCTGCCGCCTTCAGTTGAGGTAACATGACTGGATTGATGGAATCACGATGAAAATATGGAGGGCCTTGATGGTGTATTGCTTTACTTTCCTGATCAAATAATAATATAAATAATTAAACAAATTGACTCATTTTTACTATTGTAATGCTAATTTCGTTTCTTTGTCAATGTTGAATAAAGTAGACTCTAAAATGATCAGTCATTTACATTTTCTTCAATGGTCCTTTTCGAAATCATGGAGTTTGGTTCAGGTTATACTGGCTATATACTCCGTGCGTCTGTTTGAGACCCGTACTAAAGGTGCATATTTAAGTACTTACAAACATTAAGCCACAGCCCAAGTTCAAACCATGATTTCGAAAAGGCGATAGTCACATGAGTGAATTTCAGTTCCAAGACTAAGCAAAAATAGTCTGGTCAAAGTTGGTTTGATGGCATGGCAATCGGAAACTTTGGAACGTTAGGTGGTGGCAGACTTACCAGGTAAATTTACATTGTTTAAGCAGTGATTTCTGAACATGCCCACATTACCGAGAAAATCGATTTATCGGGTAAGTCTGCTGCCAACTAGCGGTCCACTAAAAGTCACCCAATGGTTTTGTAAGATTGTGGGGCAGATGAGACACATCAAAGTAATATAAGTATGATAAACGGTATACATTGCTACCACTACAGAGAGCTTTTGAATAGCCCAAGTGACTTACTTTGATTCCCGTCAGATTGAAGAAAGTTTTCTGCCGTCCTCGTTGGAAGAGTCTGCTTTTTGGTTCAGAAGCCCACTTCCGTTTGTTGCCCATCGATTCAATTACAGTCACTGTTTAGAAAACAGAAAGAAGTTTCAGTTTTTAAGGTTGTTTTTATTTTCAATAATAAATAGATTTACAGTATCATATTAAAGTTTTCCAGCGACAATGTAAGAGGTGATAATTGTTCAGATGACAAATTACAGTAACACAGTAAGTGCAAAGAAAATGAAGGACGAAAAGGCCTTTCTTTCATCTGAAAATGCACTGGAAAAAACCCCAAGTAATCCCAAACCATGGATATGGCACCTGTGCCCAATTTCATAGAGATGCTTCAACACTCACAAAAAACACACACACAAAACTTAGCACAATAAAATTGCATTTATAACCAGAATAAAGTCACATGAACCATAATATGACTGATATATCCTGGGTGTTTTGCTTATTAAAATGCTTTTACGCAATACTTACAAATCTTGATGAATCGTGTCAAAACAAATGGCGCCACAAAAGGATTGTTTCCCTTCCAAGCCCAACGAGAGATGAGAATCAAGAGAAAGAAATCATTGTTTGATTAACTTACCGCTTCGTTTGAGAAGAGCATCTTTCTTCCATACCTCATCGTTGAAAGATTTATCCGTTGCTTTGGTTACTGGCTTTGGCCTTCCTTTGATCTCCTTAACTTCTGATATCACTCGACATTTTCCCTTTGAGAAAATCAAAAATTTAAATTAATTCGAATCTTGAGAGATGACTAGTAAAATTCATTTTTAAGTTTGGACTACAGAGCGAGCCTTTAAAATCAACAAAGTACAACAAGAGCCTTACTCCAATCGGCGAAAAAATAATAAATGTTTGCACCATAAAATCCGAATGTTATGGTTCTTCACGACTCCCCCCCCCCCACCCTTACCAACAATAGACTTGGTACAAGTCAGCCTACTTACTGATTTGATTACGTAGATGAAATCACTTTCGTTGATGTCTCTCGTAATGACTACACCTGGCCTAAAAGGGAAAACAAAAGAACATAATATACAGTCACCTGCGAATCGCAATTAAAAAACAGTTGCCGTTAGGTCAGCAATAAACACACATAATTATATATATTTATTCAAGTCCCTATCTGCCCGTCTGCCAATTCCCGACTCTATAAAAGGGAAAGTGAACTCCCCAACAATGACTAAAAAATTAAGTGAAGTAAGTATGACTTGTAGAATAACAACTTACTTGTAATTCTTTGCTGAGATCGCATAATGATTTCCAGCGAAGTTGAAGTTTGTTGGGAGTTTCTCAAAGACGTTTTGATTGTTACAAAATTCAATCAGATGCTGCCGTTCCATCTCCAGTGGCTCTCGGATAATCGTGTCAAAATCCTGTTAGTAAAGTTAAATGTTATTACTCAAATTAAAGGCAGTGGACACTATTGGTAATTACTAAAAATAATTATTAGCATAAACTTGGTAACGAGTAGTGGGGAGCTGTTGATAGTCTAACACATTGTGAGAAACGGCTCCATCTGAAGTAATGTAGTTTTCGAGGAAGAAGTATTTTTCATCGACTTTGATTTCGAGACCTCAGTTTTAGAATTTGAGGTCTCGAAATCAAGCATCTGAAAGCGCATAACTCCGTGTGGCAATGGTGTTTTTTCTTTCTTTATTGTCTCCCAACTTTGATGACCGATTGAGCTCAAATGTTCACAGGTTTGTTACTTTATGCACATGTTGAGATACAGCAAGTGGGAAGACTGGTTACCATTAGTATCCAGTGTCTTTAACCCTCTAGTCCCTGCACCGCCCGAGTTTGCTGAAATCTAATACTTCAAGATTATTGCAGTTAATTACTGGAATCGTAGTTCAAATTTTAAAAGATAGCCACAGCTTAATTTTTATGCACAATTTGAACCTTGATATTTGTATAAAAGTACAAGTTCGCATGAGAACAACAAATGTCTCTCGTTAAACGGCTACGGTAATTTTTATGGCGAATATTTGTTTGTTAGGATATTATCATGATGAATAAAATGGACACAATAGCTTTTCAAGGCTTTTATCTGACTCAATGATTATACTGATTAAATGCGAAGGCGTGAGTGTTCAACGATATTATCATGAATGATGAATAAATACAGTTTCCTTTGTGTTTACTAATGAGCGTCTTGTTGGGGTAAGAGCTAAATTATTTCACCATCATTAGCTTCATTAGCTTAATAATGACTATCGAGGATTCTTTTGATGTTCCCTTTTTTCTACAAACACAAGCTAGCAAGGTTTCCTCCTACCACATACAGTATATCGATAGGCGGCTGGGCGGTCCAGTGGCTAAACGGTTAAAGGGCCTTATTTATAATAACTGCTTTTTATTAAATATAATAGTCAAGAATTTGTTATGACAAATGAAAATATATAAAGAAGAGCGCGGTATTAGTTCAAAGTATCTTTCGATGCACCTTTAACGCTAAGTGGATCCAGCTGACGTAAAAATCGTGGTGACTTACTACAAATAAAATGTTCAATTCGATTCAATTCGATTCCAGATTTATTTCCAAATTATTTGGTGAAGATAAAAGTAAATGAACAAAAATGTTTTGAAATAAATAAAATAGAGACCTGATTGATATTTTTTTAACGATGGAATGGAATAGGAGCAACCAAGATTGGGGCGTTTTCAGAAAAATTAGGCTTTCGTAGAAATGCCTATACTGAAAAATACACACACAATTCACAGAAAAAAACAAAGCAACAAGCAAACAAATATCAACAAATTAAAATGGGCCCTGTTGTAAGAGGAACAAACTTTGAAGAAGTCTTGAATTTCCAACCTACCTCCTTGTTAACAAGTAGAACTTCGCACTCGTCTTTACAAACCACGCTTACTGTTCTCATGCAGTTGTTTAGCAGCTCAATGCTCTAAATAAAAACAAAAATACAATGGTAAAAAGATGTTATTGCTCCTTTCCCCAGATTTTCGGTATAGATAAGCGGCCAATTTAATGTGCAAACTAAAATATCACCCGGTCAATAGCTTTATTTTTGTTATATCCTGTATCAGTGCTTATAAGGACACCAGTGGCACGACTGGGAATCGAACCCACACTCTGCTGATCAGAAACATTAGAGCTTGAATTTTAAAATTATCCAACAACGAGAAGGATTTAAAATAAAAAAAATTACATTAAAGAAACATCAAAGAGTTGGTTTTTGCTAACAAAACAGTTGCTGGCAGTGTAAGCACTTTATATAATCCACCATTTACATAAACTGACAAACCTGTAGAAGTGTGGGATCGATCGGCCATCTGGGTCACGAGAAAATAGTGAAAACCGATTACACATTAATTTTGCATGAATCGAATACAACATTAATAAATAAAACGCTCTAAAGGTAATAAACTCCAAAAAGGAATTATTACATTTCAGACAGAAATATTTCAAGGATGTTTTCCGTATACTTTATATTATCATCATTAGACCGTGTAAATCTGTGATCTTAGACGATTCTTTTTCTCACCAATTCTGAAACGCTCATTTAAAATGTTCTAATGATAAAGGTTTAGTTCCATCTTTGTACTTACCCCGAATGAATCTCCACTGTGAATCTCATCAATAGTTCTGACGAATGTCTCATTGTTTCTTGGATCAATCTCCTTCTGATTAATAAGACACGTCCCTGAGAGGATGATGTAGAATCCTGAAGCAAGATGACCTTCCTTCAAGATGATGCGACGAGGTTCGTACCTGTCAAGATCATGAAAAGTTAGTCTGACAGCACATCTCTACCTACTCCCTCCTTTTTCAAACCCCTCCCCTACTCAGACTAGAATGTATAGTCAATGGCATACAAATTCATAGTTTTGGACTATATGCTGTTGATTTTATTTGTTTGATCCCGTGGGGGGGGAGGGGGGTGAGTGGGGAGCTGGGTTCTGATCGGGAGGGGCTCCCCTGTCCCCGGTTATGCCACAAGCTAAAGTACCAAAGACCATGAGTGGATAATGTCGAGATGTCCCAATACATTGAGTGGATAATGTCGAGATGACCCAATGCAGTGATTGAGTGGATGTCGAGATGACCCAATACCTTGAGTGGACAATGTCGAGATGACCCCAATATCAACATGTCGAGATGACCCAACACATTGAATGGAAAATGTCGAGATGACCTATTTCCCTGATTGAGTGGATGTCGAGATGACCCAATACCTTGAGTCGAGACGAACCAATACCTTGAGTGGACAATGTCGAGATGACCCCAATATATGACCCTATACCTTGAGTGGGTGTCGAGATGACCCCAATACCTTGATTGGACAATGTCGAGATGACCCCAATATCAAAATGTCGAAATGACCTAATACCTTGAGTAGATAATGTTGAGATAACCCCATTAAAGGGGCTCAGCCAAGGTTGGTCAACGGGTTGGGCGGGATTGTCAACGGAAGAAATGCAATGAGAAATGAGCCTCTCTTTCTTTGGTTCTATTTTCAAAATTTCTTCCATTTTCCCTATAACTAAACAATTCCAGGTGCAGAATCCAATCCTAATCCAAATATTACACCAAAGGTATGGTAAATAATGGAACAGTACTTTATTTCCTATTGGCTTTATTTGAGAGATTGGCTATAAACTCACCTGAGATATTCCATCACCTTCGCGAGTGCTTTCTGAGTCTCTCTGTTGTAATCGGTAAATGTCTTGTTCTTGCGGAGCAAAGCTAACACCTGTTAAGTATTAATTGATGGATCAGAGTATTAATTGATTGATTGGATTGTCGATACCATCGATATACATCAGTCTCATAAACGAGGAAACTTAGAAAACAACATCGAGCTTATCATGAATAAGTGGAAGGTACAGCAGGTTTGGAGTATACAACAAAGATTGATGGATTTGTTTTCTTCTAGCGACACTGTTCCATTATCTGAATAGAATTTCAACCTGCAAGCTCAGAAAACGAGAGTTGGTTTTAAAAATCTTCCATCTATCGAGAAACAAACGAAAAGTAATTTCAAGTATGTTCATGGTAGCTAACAAATACGTTTTACAGTGAGGGTATTCCTTTGGTAATTACTCCAAATAAAATCTTACTTGGTAAAGAGCGCTGGAGAGCTGTCGTTATTATAAAACATTGTTAGAAACGAACCCTTTGAAGTATGCAGTTTTACAGGAAGAGGTAATGTTTCACCCCGAAGTTTCAATTTGAGTAAGGCTTTATGCATTGACCACGCCTTTCTCAGGCATCTGAAAACACACAATGTCATACAACAAGGGTGAACTTCTTTCATTATTTTTGTGCACCTTTTATGACTAATTAAGCCCAAATTTTTACAGGTTTGTTACTTTATGCATATGTTGGGATACACCAATGGTCTTTGACAATTACAAGAAGTATTCACTGCCTTTAAAGACACTGGACACTAAGAGTAATTGTCAAACACCAGTCTTCTCACTTGGTGCATCTCAACACATGCATAAAATAACAAACATGTGAAAATTTGAGCTCAATTGGTCGTCGGAGTTGCGAGATAATAATGAAACAAAAACACCCTTGTCATTCGAAGTTGAGTGCTTTCAGATGCTTGATTTCGAGACCTCAAAATCTAGTTCTGATGTCTCGAAATCAAATTCGTGAAAAATTACTTCTTTCTCGAAAACTACATCACTTCAGAGGGAGCGTTTCTCACAATTACCAATAGTTTCCACTGCCTTTAAGGGTAACTCTTTACATGCTTACCACATCAACATCTCCGCTGGTTCTTTCGGTTGCCTTCTCAGACAGAATGCTTCGTAGCTTCTCTGAACCACGTGTCTGTGTTTGATAAATACAATTATGATCAATGGAACAAAATGCAAGTATATATGGAGCTATATTTTGGAAATATTGCTTTAATAGGAATTAGTCAGAGTGAAAAACACACAATGCGACAATGATTGTGTTTCAAGTGACTGGTTATGACACTCATTTCCCAAATTGCAAAAAAATGTAACTAACTTAATAACTTAATATGCAAATTATAAAACAATAATCAACGAAACAAAAACAGTTAATGACTCAAAGTCACAGTAGGCCTACACTGATTTGGTTGCACAACATAAATAACACTAAATATAGATCGAAATGTGAAGGGTAGAACATTTTCTGACCACATCTGCAAAAACACCACATATAGCAATGCTGCATGCAGCAAACACATAGCACATTTCATTCATTTGAACCAAGTATTTCAAATCACGTACTTGGAGCAGGTACAATCAAAACAATTATAGGATGAGCATGAACAACCTTACATCAACATGGCATTATGAGAATGCCCTATACGAAACAATTGACCCTCATGAATAAATTAAGAGTACAGTGGCAAAGAGAAAAGATGAAATATGGGGCCGTGGGCACTAAATCGAAAAACACAATAAAGACACGTGCAGAGCAGTGCAGAAATCTCTAATATTGAAGAACATATCGAAGCAAGCACGAGACATCTACAACAAAGACACAAGTTGGTAAAACACTGCTATGGAAAGTCAAAGGTCGTGGGTTCGTATCCCACCCGAGTAATATGCCCGTGATATACAGCGCTAACACACATCGGTGTAAAGGAAAAAAACAAAACTTATAAAGAATACACGAGTGTACTTACTACTCGTAGTTTGGAGAACATGACGGGATCAAATGCTACATTTTTCTCCATTTCTGCTTTGAGATTGAGATGCATCTCAATCAGGGACCACTGCTGGGTTTCACCCTTCTTCACATACCTGGAAATAAAGTCAAAAATTAATCAATGTGTCGAGTACGAAGGGATTTTTTTTTTTAGAACACGGACTGGGTTATGAAAACAAGCAACCAAGGAAACAAGCATTATGAGTTAAAGGAACACGTTGCCTTGGATCGGATGAGTTGGTCTATTAAAAGCGTTTGAAACCGTTTGTTATGAAATGCATAATGTTAGAAAGATGTTGTAAAAGTAGAATATAATGATCCACACAAGTATCACTCGAAATTGCACGGTTTTCCTTTTACGTCGCGAACTATCACGGTCGGCCATTTATGGGAGTCAAAATTTTGACTCCCATAAATGGCCGACCGTGTTAGTCGACAGGGTAAAAAGAAAAACACGCAACTTCGAGGCATATTTGTGTAGATCATTGTATTCTACTTTTACAATATCTTTCTAACCATATACATTTTACAACAAACGGTTACAGAACGCTTTTCAAAGACCAACTCGACCGATCCAAGGCAACGTGTTCCTTTAAGAGTTGTGCGTGTAAAATAAAACACTTTTAAATTGTGAGACCATGCATTATGTGAACAAGTACACGTGTGAGTTACAGTAACTGAAAGTGATTACTCAGAGAAAAGGTGAACCGTCAACTTGGGTTTAAACTTTGATCAGTTCTAAAGTTTCATCTAGGAAGACTGACATTTTAAAAGCCACCAAAACGATTTTCTGTTAGCCTTCACTTAAAAACACATATGAGATAGACAAATTTGAGGCTTTTTGGTAGAATTAAAAAGGCCTAAGATATGCGTACATTTTTGAAATCAAGTTGTCTGTCACCTTTTGAGATTAAGACATATTCCAGCAATAATCTTCACCGTTTTAGAAATCCTCTTTAGTCGCTCAATCGCCTGAGGGAGAAAGACAAATAAAAAAGGTCCGATGTTTAGAACTATGATCATCAGACATGAAAATGAAGATTGGTTTAATCTCCTCAAGTTTATGAACAATTTAATTCAATTCAGTGCATATTAGTTTACTGTTCATGTTGACAATGACAATGAAACATACAGTTGAAAACAAATAACAATTAGTATAAATATGAAAAGATGGATGCCACTTTATTCAACAACAAACTGTATAAAAATTAAAACAGTTTTCCTTGAAGATAACAGAATTTCACCCTAAAATATCTCTTATACGACGAAAAGTATAGACATCTTCCAGTACAAAAAAACCCTTAGATGTAAAGAGTATCCTAACGTATCAAATCATTAAGCGGCGCCATATATCTGAATACCTCAAACAAAGGGGGATTTTTTTGTGCTGACTAAGTGCAAATTTATTGTATCTAATGAGAGACTTTAGCTAGAATAAATAAGTAATATTTGAGTAGGAAGTATTTTCATTCTGTGGGTCCGTTTAAACAAATACATCTTAGGCTAGAAGTAAGACGCTTCCTAAGACGCTGCAGGCGATGTGATCCCTTCGACAAGACGAAAAGTCAATAAGGATTGGATGAGGAGAAAGTCTTAGCAGCAAACAGACATCAAGGAGGAGTCAACAAGAAGCCATTATCAACCTCTTCACGTCTCTATGTTATGATCGGGTGGTAATTCCGGGTAACACTTCAAGGCACTTGAGAATCAGTTCAAGACGGAGTTGGTCAGGTCAAGAACCAAAACCTTGGTCTTTAGTTACATTTGATTTCATTAAAGGCAGTGGGCACTATTGGTAATCACTCAAAATAATTATTAGCATAGAACCTTACATGGTAACGAGTAATGGGGAGAGGTTGATAGTATAACACATTGTGAGAAAAGGCTCCCTCTGAAGTGATGTAGTTTTCGAGAAAGAAAATTAGATTTTGAGGTCTCGAAATCAAGCATCTGATGAAAGCACACAACTTCGTGTGACAAGGATCTTTTTTCTTTCATTATTATCTCGCAACTGCGACGACCAATTGAGCTAAAAGAAATTCACAGGTTTGTTATGTTATGCATATGTTGAGATACACCAAGTGAGAATTACAAATAGTGTCCAGTGTCTTTAAACCAATGCAATGTGTTATAATGCCATCCACACCTAACATTATACTTGACATTTGGCATTTGTAAGGGTAAAACTTGAGAATTAGTCCAAAATAGGTAAAGTGTCCAGTCAAGAGCGGAAACCTTACTCTACTTAAAACATTTCATTTACAGATTTTGACCAGTATTGTTACCCACACTGGAAATTATACTTGACACCAATACAACGACTTTCTGATTTGCATTGCATTGATCAATCTTGAGAACTAGTCACAACTTCTTGTGAAAAGTCCTGTCAGGAAACTGACCCTTATACTCTTTAGTTAACATTTCATTAAGTCAATGCTGTCTGTTGCCAACATCGTTATTCATATGAAGAAATATCTTAACAGAAATAGCTTTCAGAATTGCATTGCATGGGTAAATCTCAAGAATTAGTCCAAGATAAGTAAAGTGTCCAGTTAAGAACTTGAACCTAACTCTATTGTTAACATTAAATTAAATCAATACAGTGGGTGACAAACATGAATATATATTTCAGAACAATTGAGTGAATCTTGATAATCAGTCCAACATTAGTAAAGTGTCCAGACAAGAACTCTGGTCAGGAACTCCGGTCAAGAATTCCGGTCGAAAACCGGAACCTATCGTTAACATTTCATTAAAACATACAGTGTTTGGCCAATATTGCTATTGGTAAATATGAACATAATTTTTAGACAACTTACTTGAATCTTGAGAATTAATCCAAGGGAAAAGTTCATTCGTTTTGAAATAAAATAGTATTCTGTAAAAGTGAGAGTAAAGGTGCAGTTTATAAGATCGCTCTCGACATTCTCTTTATAGACACTGGAACATAATTGGTAACTGTCGAAGACAAGTCTTCTCACTTGGTGCATCTCCTCATATGCACAAAATAACAAACCTGTGAAAATTTGAACTCAATTGGTCGTCGAAGTTGTGAGATAATAATGAAAGAAAAAACACCCATGTCACACGAAGTTGTGTGCTTTGAGATGTTTGAATTCGGAACCTCAAAATCAAAATGGTCTCGAAATCATATTTAAACATTTTAGTGGAAAACTACTTCTTTCTCGAAATCTACGTTACTTCAGAGGAAGCCGTTCCTCACAATGTGTTATACTATCAACAGCTCCCCATTGCTTGTTACCAAGTAATGTTTATTTGCTAACAATTATGTTGAGTAATTACCAATAGTGTCCAGTGCCCTTAAAGAGCTCAACCACACCATTTTATTATTATTGGTCTATTAAAACACATTCAAACATCGCAGCTACAAGCTAAATTGAGTTTAAAATACAGAGACTCATAAAAAATCGAAATGTTTAAAAATTACAAAAAAACATTAAGAATTACAATTAACCATTGACAATTAAATAAATCAAGTCTAGAAATTCTCAGAGAATTGATATCCATCTCTCTTCCACACTTTTACCTTTTCCATTCGAAATGACTTCTTCCAGAGTAAATATTCCTTCTGAAGCATGGATAACCTAGCAGCACGGCGGGAAACTTTTCGTCTAGCAGTAGGGTTGCCGAGAATGCTGGGCAGGGTTGGTTTAGGTGATGCTTTAGACATGGTTGATATTTCGGCATGGATCAGACACTAGCCCTCTATGTTGAATTTATTCAGCTGGAGTCCTCGTCAAATGCAAGAACTTGATTTTATAAATGTAAACCAACTCATTCAATACTGCATTCATGAACTAAAAATCATCCATTTCCAGTGAAGAAAGAATCACCATGCAAGCAGTTCTCCGGTGTAAGAAGTCCAGCGTAAAAATAAGTTCAAAAAAATTGAAAAAAAAAAATGTATAATGAGGAACGACTCCTTTGAAACCATTAAAAAAATCCTCCTCTCCTAACACGAAGACAACATCACCACGCAATCAGTGCTCTCCTGTAAGAAGTCCAGCCTAAAAATAACCCTTCAACAGACTTGACAAAAACCAACAAGAGGAATGACCCCTGCTATATAGCCATTCTAAAACTCGTCCATTGCCAGCACGAAGACAGAATAACCATGCAGGCAGGCAGCTCTTTATTGTAAGAAGTGCAGCCTGACATTAAACCTCCAATAGAATTAAAACTCATCTATTTTCAGCACAGAGACAGAATCAGCAGGCAAGCAGGTCTACACTGTAAGAAGTCAAGCCCAACAATAGAATTGACAAAACTCAACAAGGGAAACGATTGCTGCCATTAAGAACTAATCCACCTGCTTTGGGCTTTCAACCAACCAATCAAAACACGAGAATTTAGATTAGCAAAGCTCTTTCATGAAACGACATCCTATCTAAGATGAATCAACATTGTTAATGAGTTTGTAGTGATGCAATGCCTTTTTGTGTTTGCCCTCATTCCTTAGTTTGTATAATCCATTGACATGCCTTGGACACGCTCAACATGAGGCCATGGTTTGTGTACTCTATGGTTTGTATTTCTTTCCAAGAAAGATTCTATAGTTGATTGACAGGGCGTGATGATTTAACGGTTAACTTGCTACATTTCTTGTCTGAATGGCAGATATATTGGTGACGATTAAAGACCTTTTGTGTTGCTTGGTGCAACGGGGCGTGCTTGAATTGTGTGACGTCAAGACAAGGATTAAAAGTCACGTTTGGTTCATTGAGAGATAATGAATCGGGAAAACTGTTTAATGTGCGTCAAAATACTCTCATTCAAGAGCGACTAACGGTACAATGTTCAATCAATAAAACTAAATCGTGTAAAATCCTCTCAGACAATGAAGCCCTAATAGGTAAAGTCTGTTATGCCTTAATTGGTTTCTCTTCACAGGTTTCTTCTGAACTGTAGAATTCCGTTAGGTATTCCTTGCTTTAGATAAACAAGTACACAATATCCGATTGAGTATTGCACAGTTCTTAAATGGAAGAGTGCAATATATTTTGTTTTATTAGGGGAGCACTATATTAAGGGATATTTGCAGGAATACATACAAAGTCATATTTATCAGAATATCTCATACCTATCACTTAAAGATGCTATGTCAGATTTTTGACCGATTTGACCCAACAATTTTGATTTAAAATTCAATAGGTATTTTGATGGGGGTCGAGAAAGTTACAAGCTTTCATTTGAGCCATTGTTAGAAAAAGGCCGCCAATTATTAGTAGCAGTGAAATAAAGTGCTCAAAATTAGTTTTTGTCGGGATCCCGACAATATATCACGTGACCAATTCTTATGTGTTTTATAAGAAACGTTTTAACTTTTTGTCATGGTTCCTGACCATTAAAAGTAAAAGTTAAACTTGTTTTCGTTAGAGCGGGTGATACTCTTTGAAATACCTTTCACTAAATTCACTAAAAAAAATAATTAATGTTTGGGGCCAAAACTCTGCCCTAGCATCTTTAATTCGCGTTAGTTATAGTTATCACTTACAAAGAAATATTATTATTATTAGAAATAATAATGTAAAGTCATAACTATGAGATATAAGTCACAACTGTGACCTGTCCAAGTCACAGTTTTTTGTCGGATCAGTGCTGTAAGATTAAATGCAATTTCATCTCGTTACGATCAACAGATCGTTCAATACAAAAAAAAAATGCGTAAAAAATCAAAATCAACATATGAATTATTACTTTTAAAATTTAGGTTCCCAAATTTTTTTAGATACAATTTTGCAAATAACACTATGAACTGAGCAGACGATTGATGGGTTGAGTCAAAATTGTGAGACAAAAAGTCTCAATGTCCACCTTTAAACTGATACTACAGATTTTGGTTCTACAATATTATAACATTTTTCTACTTGTTCATGAGTGAAAGGCACGGTACACGTTTGGTGATTGCCAAATACTTGGTGATTGCCAAACACCAGTGTTCTCACTTGGCGTATCCCATCATAAACATCAAATAACAAGCCTGTGAAAATGTTGGCTCAATGGCTAATCAAAGTTGCGAGAAAATTATGAAAGAAAAAGCACCCTGGTTGGACGAATTTGTGTGCTTTCGGATAGGAATAAAATACTTCTAGCTAGAAGTCTTTTAATATTTTAGTGAGAAATTAACCTCGATCTCAAAAACTACGTTACTTCAGAGGTAGTCGTTGCTCACAGAGTTTTATACTACCAACAGCTCTCCAATGCCCGTTACCAAGTAAGTTTTTAAGTTAATAATTGTTCTGAGTTTACCAAACGTGTGTCTTCCCTTTAACCCCAAAAATATACAAAATCTTAAACGATCTATAGCAATCTTCCATATATCATAAACACATAAACTCCTCACAAGTACGACTGCGGACTACGAAGAAAGGGGTGCATAAAAGTAGTATGCAACACAACAAATAATATAAGAAACCAACGAGATAATGTAAGGTACTCACGCTTTCTTTCTTGTTGTCAAAAGTCTGTAAAATAAAAAATAACTAATATTAAAATTCTATCATGAAAATTAGCCTGTTTGGGTTGATACATTGAAGGTGAAAACTTTTGATCAGAACACTGGGAAAACTTGTCAACAATCCCTGTAATTTTCAACAGACACTCTGGTCTTCATCAGCAGGACGACCCGGATGCGAATCCATGACGTTGCGGACATGTGATCTCAACAGACTGTCATGGACACAATCCCATGGGTCTATGACGCAGGGTTTGAATTTTGAATAGATGGGACAACAATCTTTAACGAAACAGGCTGATGCGAAAACTGTATAATTTTACCTCATTATTCATTGGCTTGGTTAAAATAATAGCGAGACATTGTCCAAACATCAATGGGTTTATGGTTTCCTAAATTGGTCCGCTGGATTTCTTTGGTACAAATAACCCAATCATCATTTCCCGAATCAGTCCCATTTGTCTCATGTAATGCAAAGAACCAGAACCAAGTCTGTGTCAAATGCCTACAAGGCAACTCTCACCTTCAAATATACCCCTTGCATGACGTCACGGACCTAACAGTGCTTTCGCTGGTGTCAATGAAGACATACCATTGGATGAGAGTCGTGCCCAGCGTGTACACGCGTGCATGTTTCCACTGTTTGTCATCCAAGATGGCAGCCAATGTAAGGGTTTATAAATGTTATGTCCGCCAAGCCACACTTTGGCTTCTCCTATAGCCTACCCCCTTCAATTTAAGCCCAATTCCTTTGTGTACATTTTGACTTCGAAAAATAATGGCCGAAAGTGTGCTGCGTGTAGTGTAAGTGGTCTATTTGGAAAAATCCTCATGAATGATAATAATAATTAAGGTACTTTTTAAAGACTGTAACACCCACCTGTAAATAAACAGAGAGCCTCCTGTGTCTTGATTGCTTGCTGCGTCTGAACAGTTCGACAACACTGGATCGACGAGATTGTGTCTGAGGTGTGAGATTGCCAGAACTGTCTGAATCTCCGTCATACGATGACATCGAACCGAGACCAAACACTGAGCTTCTTCGAGCCCGGTAGGAGCTAGAAATATTAATGACGCTGTTACAACGAGCTCGACTTGTACCGGTGACGGGTGTCGACCAGCCTAGAGCGGGTGCAGCGCCGGGTACAAGGGACGGTGTCCTAGACCGATTTGGGATGTCAGTTGGCAGTGTTTCTGCATGTGATTCTAGGCTTGTCCTCGATAGCTTCCTGCTGCGGTATTTAACGGGAAAGATAGGATGAGAATCGACAACTAAAGATGGTGATGCAGGCTCAATGATGACTGGCGGGGTAGGCTGCGAGCGATACCGTGCCGGCAGATCAGGCGGGTATTCTATGGTCAGAGGTGTTGCTGGGTCTTCTTCAATGACTGCAGAGATTGGCTTTTTTGGTCGATGAAGAGGAGGTGATGCAGCAGGCTCAATAATGACTGGTGGTGGGGTGGGCTGTGTTCGATACCGTGTGGGCAGATCAGGCGGGTACTCAATGACCAGAGGTGTAGTCGGTTCTTCTTCAATGACTGCAGAGACGGGCTTGTTGGGACGACGACGAGGAGGTTCCGGGATAACCTGAATCGGCTGAGATCTATATCGAGCCGGTAGGTCTGCTGGATACTCCACTTCTAACGGTTCAACTTCTTCTATAATGGTCAGTGATAAGTCCGAGAGATGACTATGATTTTCTGAATGATCATGGATTCTTACGGGTGACGGAGATCTTTTCCGAAGAGGAAGTTGAGGTGATGGTGTTGTATTGACTTTGGTATCATTCAACTTCCCATAAAAAGGTTTATGGGGTGGATTGTCATCTAGTACGATTTGAGGAGGCTCAAACACAGCTGATCGACGTGTTTTCAGTTGAGGGGGTGGTTGTCTCGAGCCTGGAACAGATGTTGTCGAGCTCATTGTACTGCCCACAGTGTTTTCTTTTGAGGTAACTTGTCTTGAATCAGGTAGCTGTTCAGAATCTTCCGATTCTTCGCTCTCCCAAATTACAGATGAATTATCATATATTGCACTTTTGTTTCTCTTCTGCATCCTTAAGGAACCGAGATTCGACCTTTGGGACTTATTCTGGCCCATCCCATTGGTTTCAACTTGGAACTTGTCAGGCTCAGGAGCGTCATTTTCAGTCACAGTTGTTCGCACCTGTTCACTGACGCAGTTACTACTAGCAGGTGGGTCTGTCTCGTCAGACTGTCCGGTGTGTTTATCCTTGATACCGCGTGCTAGCTGTTTGATACGGTGTTGTAGAAGCTGTGATGGGCCAGCTTGAGCCCCTATTTTCCCCGCCCTGTAACCCCTCCCTCTTCCCCGTGATGCACATCTTCTCGCACGATCATGTGGATGATTCCCGAGCATGGCAGCGGCTACCGGTCGAGTCTTTGGTGGAGGTTTGGGAGTTGCTAATACGGCATCGGTGCAACTGCAAGACTTGTGCCGACATTTTTGGTGTGGTCCACCGGCGACGCAATTCATGCGAGTTATCGAAGCCCTTGTTGGCCGGGCGTAGGTCGGTAGCTCCCCACCAACCAAAGCCGATCGCCGCTTGTGATTAGACTTAGACATGATAATGATAGCAAATTAGTTAAGTCATCAATCTCCATGAAGTTCAAAGCAAGGAGTGTCAGTTTGAGCCATTCAGGCATGAGGACGAACTCCCTGGAGAACCATTACTATGTCTGGCTTTTGTGTTTTACATTCGAAATTGTGTCTGGCTTTTGTGTTTATAACCGAAATGTAGATTACCAAGAGAATTGAACTTTGTAATTGAAGTCAAGCTTGGCCAATCGTTGAGACTCAAGCAATCTGAGATGCAAGCTCAGAATATTCTTCAAAATACCTTCTCACCGAGACGACTGAGGCACACATTTGTATTTAACCAAAATGTAGATTGTAAAAAGGTTGAACGAATTCCAGCTTGCTCACTCGTCGAGACTCGGGCAATCTGTGATAGAAAGAGCTCAGAATATTCTTCAAAATATCTTTCCACAACCAGACAGACGACTGCGATAGACTGTTATCATATCATAATATAGCCACTGGAGATATCAGATGGTAACATCCACTGCTTCAGTTTTCCATACCGATCCGTGTTGTGCACATCCGGAATCGTCTAGAACCACTAATCAACAATATCACAGCTTAACAATAAAACTCCTACAGATAAATAACAAAAAAGGTGATGCTAACGAAACGTAAATCATCTGAATGCACCGATAACACTGACTATAAAGGCTCTTATCAGTAGTTGTCATGACGGGTTACAGGTTGTTTATTTACGGGTGAAATCTCAAGAGGGGAACCGAAGGGTTAATGTTGGCTTGTTCCTGGTGTAGACTTTGCAATAACCCGCATCGTTGTCAAGTTGAACTTCAAATAGTTTACACACTGGCATTAAATAATCATCTATGGTGTTAATATTAACAGAGATTGCAGAGTCATCGATTGGTTGGGATTTAACGGCTCGATAACTTCGACTTAATTTGAAATTGATGGGTATAGCTTCAGTGTACATTGTCTCTTCAATGGTTAGTTCCAAATACATCATACAGGTTTCCAGTTGTTGTGTTCGTTTATCTTGGTGAATAGTTGAGAGCAATTAAGTAGTATGATATACAGATTAGTTATCTGTTGATAAAATACATCTCCCGGATCTGTTTAAAATGTATCACTGATTCACACCCGGCACTCTGTAGGAATCGATCTAATGATTGGAAAATCAATTCATCACACCAGGATCCACATCCAATATAAATTTCGAAACCTTGAACGGTTGTGTGAAGCTGAATCCAGTATCCATTTCTTGATTTGTTCCCCCATGTCAATCAGTTAATGTAATACGATGGAGACGGTCCATTGAACTGGTAATTCGTTGTTTCTTGTATTATTAAAGGCACTTGACAAGTTTGGTAATTAATTGTTCAAAAAGGCCAGTATTCTCACTTGGTGCATCTCAACATATGCATGTGAAAGTTTGTTCTAAAAAAAGGTCATCTATAAGTTGCGAGAATGAAAAAAAAAATTGTTTTTAGATGCCTGGAAAGGGCTCAGACCTGAAGTATTTTTCAGATTCAAAATATTTGAGTGAGAAATAACCTCTTTCTCAAAAACTACTTTACTCCAGAGGGAGTTCTTTCTCACAATGTTGTATACTATCGACAGCTCTCCTTTGCTCGTTACCAAGTAATTTTTTACGTTAAAAATTATTTCAATAATTACCAATAGTGTCCAGTGCCTTTAATCTGAACCTTCAGCTGCAGTTGTCGTTACTGTTTCCAGAATACAGTAAGTCGAATGAACCATTTCCTGGGTTGACTTTAAAACTTCAAAACTTCCCCACAAAAAACAGCGGCTTCGACTCGGGATTTGACGCACTTGGAAAACCACATGATCCGAGTTTTGAAAATGTTTACAAAATTTGCCGAGTGGTACTCACGAAATACACACACATACAAAGGAATGTGATCAAAGTTGTCGTAACTGTTTCTAGATTGCAGTCGTTTAAACTATTTCTTGGGTTGACTTCCCAACCTTCTCGTCACAAAAAAAGCGGCTTCGACTCGATAGTTGACGTGCGTGGAGCATCAACGTGATCCGAGTTTTGACAATTGTTACAAACTTCACTGAGTGCTGGTCACGGAATACACACAATCAAAAAGGAATGCGATTCACGGTGTCGTATATAACTTTTTCCAGATATAAGTCCAGTGAACAATTTCTTGGCTTGACGTCCAAAATTAAACTTCCCCAAAACAGTCGGCTTCGACTCGAGATTTGACTCGAAATGAACATCCACATGATCTGAGTTTGGACAAACTTCAAACTTCGCGGAGTGGAATACACACATAATATACTAAAAAATGCTTTCAAAGTGAGCGGTCAAACAGCGTGGTCATGGTTTCAGAAAAACACAACACCAAAATAGCTCAAGGTATTCGGAGGGAAGCCGTCATATTTAACAACTTCACGCATCATAGCCATTTATTGCCACTGAACTAACCTTATCATAATACATATTTGAGTGGGTTGTCACACAAGAGCTATTTTATTTATTATTACAATGAAAACTCGCTCCAGATGAATAATATTGAATCGGTGGGAACAGAATCTGCCTCGGGATAGTACATAAGATATTTGACCTTAAGGTACAACGTTGAACAAACAAAAACTTGTTGCGTCGGGGGTTAGCAAAAATATTAATTTTGGTTTTACACCGATGTGTGTTTAGCACTGTACTTTCCCGAGCTCTGTGAACAAAAACCAGGCATATATTACTCGGGTGGGGGTTGGAACCCACGACCATCTAGAGCATTGCAAGGTTAACAAAGTGTACAAATATAGTGTTATTTCTCTTCGAGGGGGGGGGGGGGCTAAAGAACCCTGGCCCGTTTGGTTTCGCCACTGAGGTGCAGAGAGGCGAAGCATGGGTTCAGACTGACTCATGTCTGGTGTTTCAAATAGTAACTGGCATAATATTCTCTTTTTAATTCAATCAAAACAATATTATTTTCAGCTGAAGGTCGAATGACTAAATCGATACTAAAAATCACATAAGTCATAAACAAGTTGCTTAGATAGGCGTTCAGCACCCTTTCGTGTACATACTTTCATTGTTGGCCCTTATTTGATTTAAACATGGACTGATGGTCAAAAGTCATCAAATAAACAAAGTATGTAAGTATTAGTCTGATCTTGCTACTTCTAAAAAGATGTGGTGAAATTCTTTATACTTACTATAATACTAACTTAATGATAATTAACAACGTAAACTGTGGTAATAGCAGCTGGTTTCAGCATGTTTGGGGCCTCACACTAACACACAAAAAATGCACTGTATTAAATTAATGTCATGTACATGTAAATAGAAATACTAAAAAATATAAATAAATATATACAGTATGAACTTTTACAATGAGCAAAGTTTCGTTGGGCACCAGCTATTATTTCTTATCTTTAAAAAATACCCCACAAATATTGTCCTTTTATCATATAATTATTTATGATCAAACATTGTTTTATATAATTTCATGTGAATTTTTGTAATTCAAATGAACTCGTGTTAGATATGGTTTTAATCAACGTACCAAACTTCGACGTTCCGAAAAATTCAAGTGGTTCATCACAATGTATTGAAAATATGTATACTATAAGTTAGGACTATCTTTGTGAAATCGACCCAGGTTCCAAACCATTCAAAATGCATTCCATACACTTTCAATAAATTAGCAAAAAGTATCAACTTTCTCCAGAAGACGATCAGATCATGATCGAAACGTCGAGTTGAAACCAACGGTCCTTTTCAGAACCACCCCAACTCATTAGAGATAGTCATTACATGGTGTTGCCGCAAACCTTTCCATATATAAAAAGTATATCGTCTCGTATTATATTATCAAATCGAGAAGCTAAGTGGTTTGAGCGTCCTGTTCCATCGTTTCTTGCCCTTATATTTCTTCAGAGCAATCCGATCCATTAACGTAGTCTTGTACCTTAACCACGTTTCTTGCCTCTCTAAGTTCTCGCTCGCATCCTCCTCGGACATAAACTCACGAACCTGGTGAAAACAAATCAAGTTAGAGAGGACAAATTTCGTGTAACTCATTTACAGCAGAGTGGAATTAATCGTAAAATTATTTCTAAGAAATCACTGTAATTTGATTTTCCTCTTGAATTTGTGTCCGCATGAGCTGATTTTATATAATACTTGTATTTCATGTATTCCCTGCACAGTTATCCTTGGCACAATTAATCCATTTGTAGTATTTCAGCGAATATATGACTTCTACCTAGAAGCTTCACATTTTTACTCTGAACAGCAGTGTACCAGAAAGAAAAAAATAATAAAATAAAATAAAAATGCCAATCAGGCTGCCACTAATAACGACCAAATCTAACTTATCGAAAATACACTTATTCATAGAGTTTAATAAATGAAGATGTAGCAGACGGACTGGGTAACATCTCTAATTGGTTCAAAAAGTTTGGTCAACTCACAAAGTTGAGCAACTCTGCTTTAGCCACTGATTCCTTTCACAGAAAGTGCAAAACATGTGCATTATATAAAAAGAATGTTGGAACAGAATGTCTTTGTGTACATACCAGGGTGTCCAGTTTGAGTGTGGTGACTGTTCCAGCGTGGGTTCGGAAGAATCTCTTATTTATCTTGATGATTTCAGCTCCTTCACTCACCTAGAAGAGGGAAGATCACATCAAAAAAAAATTGCATTTATAATAAACACTAGAAGGCATTTCCTTTTAGGTAGTTTTCAATCTCACTAATAATTTAAGTTTGCATGCATATGTTGTCTGTTTATATACACTAAAATTACATCCCGTGTCATAATTGGCCCAGATCTGGATCAAAGGGGGGGGGGGGCAGACCCTTACCTGAAGCAGAGTGACACAGAAATTGATCATGTGTCAAAGTGACACAGAATCTGAGCTACCAATTCAATTTGTTAAAATAAAAAAAATAAAAATGGGTAAGACCTCCCGGGACTCGGCATCAAGTTGTTTCTGAGTCGGGAGTTTTATAGTGTGGTGGGTGCATCATAAGATATCAACGGACTCAATTTTATGCGATTATTGTTCTTACCACACTAACACCCGATGGTTCACTGCCAGCAGTACTAGCTACGTCATTTAAACCCTGCAAGAAACGGAAACCGGTAATTCGTATAAAACTCAAATATTTATAACACTTTCTGCCATCAAGCAACTTAACACAACAAGCCTAAATGTCGTTACACCATTAGATTTGGTGGGTACAATTATAAGACACTGGTTGTTCTCGACTTTAAGAGGTTATCATGGGAACAATATACAGAGAACATTAACTATGACTTACAAATATATCCCCAGTTGTCATCCCATCGAGTTGGATGTAAGCTCTTCTTTGTGCGGAGGGCTTCCCGACATCAACCTCAACATGCCGTGCAAGTCTCCTTCTACTTGGCCCGTCTCGATGCTTCATGAAACAGCCGTCTGGTTGGTTTGGTTCATTCTGATCCATGAAGGAGAGGGGAGGTAGGCGTGGCTTCGCATTGTGGCGGGATTTTAAGGAGTTTGTGCTGAGACGTCTCTTCGTTCCGAAATCCTTAGAGAGAAAAATTAATTGTTCAATGTTATTATGATCATTGTTATTATTATCTTAGATAATTTAACAATAATGTTGAGAATCAAAGTTGCTAAAAGTAAGATGCCACCTTGTTTGTTTGCCCCTAATTGAAATTGGGCTGTTCCAAATTAACAGTTTATCTTCAGATAAATGCATATATAATATTGTGAAACAAAAAGTTTTTATAACTAAACTATCATCTTGTTTGTTCCCCAATTGAAAGTAGGCCGTAGCCAAATTAGTGACTGTGACTAAGGGATAATCCCATAGCAACATGCGTAACCGTAGCCACGGCTGCCGTATAGTGTTACCAAACAGAATCCATACATTTTTTTTTCAAAGGTATACTTTCCCTTTAAATTGTAAAAAAAAAGTTGCAACAGAGATAGTGGACTTATGTGGTCAAGAACCAACCAACTAAAGACGCGGGGACATAAACAGCATTTTAAAGGAAGTGGACACTATCGGTAATTACTCAAATTAATTATTAGCATAAAACCTCATTTGGTAACGAGTAATGGGGAGAGGTTGATAGTATAAAACAATGTGTGAAACGGCTCCCTCTGAAATGACGTAGTTTCCGAGAAAGAAGTAGTTTTCCACGAATTCGATTTCTAAACCTCAGATTTAGAATTTGAGGTCTCGAAATCAAGCATCTGAAAGCACACAACTCCGTGTGACAAAAGGTGTTTTTTCTTTCATAGTTATCTCGCAACCCCGACGACCAATCGAGCCCACATTTTCACAGGTTTGTTATGTTATGCATGTTGAGATACAGCAAGTGAGAAGACTGGTCTTTGACAATTACCAATAGTGTGCAGTGTCTTTAAGAGCAACAACAAGGAAACCAAGACGTCTCCCCATCCAAGTCTTACCTTAACAATCAGAGAATCCTGACTATTGAACGCCTCGTCACCTGGAGTACGTCCAATTAGTGCTGTTGATAAACATAACAAAATATTTATCGGAAATAAAATACACCAAAACACCTCAAAAGCATTGGACAAGTTTGGTATAGATATACTTAAAATATTTATTAGCCTAAAAAATGCCTTGGCAACGAGCAACGGAGAGATGTTGATCGTATACAAAATTCTGAAATAATGATTTGCTCACTAAAACATTTCGATATGAAAATACTTCAGGTCTGAAGCGTTTCTCAGACAGCCAAATGCACACAGCGTGTGTGCAACAAGGATGTTTTTCTTTCATTATTTCGTGCAACTTCGATGACCAATTGAGCCAAATATTCACAGATTTGTTGGGATACACCAGCGAGAATAGTGGTCTTTGAAAATTACCAAACATGCTTTTGACTTTGAATAACTATGTTGTGGGTTTTAGTTTAGAAAACGTATTCTTTAGAACACTACGTTATTACAAACCAAACTTGAAATTAAAACTATTTTTGACTCGATCCCTGCATGGCTTCCTTAAACCTACAGTCAAGAAACTCGGAGTCCGGTGGCGATACTATAGAAGATCTTAGACGTAATCGTGACGTCATGTGACTGGGTAATCCCGGTGTCTGTAAAAACAAACATACAAACAAACATACAGGGGGAAAAACAACAAAAATAGTGTTAAAAAATGTCAACATAGTAGCAGTAAATAAAGTTTAAAGCACACTATAATGCACAACTTCAATATATTAGCTTACAATGACGTGACAAAAAAAAAGGAAAAATATTAACTTACAATTATGGAGCATTATGTGACAAAACAAAATCACATAATTTATAAAAGAAAACAGCAATTACCAGGAACTAAAGCAAATAAACCCAAACAAAAAGCGAGAATCAAAAATCTTATTACATATTTACGTATGAATAAAACATTGTAATTACCGCTGGTGTTTCTCTGATGCTAATACCAAGGGTACTGACGTACGGGTTACCAACACTGTTAGCTTTCTCCACTTCCAAAATTTGACTCATCTACAAAACAAGAGAACAATTTTTGTTACCAAGCATAAATATAATTAAAATAATTGTTCAGAATTCAGCAGAGCGTGAATGTTTTACCTGATGAAGCATAAACTAAAACCTTTGACAATTTTTGTAATAATAAAAAACAATAAACTGCAAGAGCTTTGTAACTGTTCATGTTGTTGTTAATTATTGCTGTGGGCGTGCCGAGGGATATTTTGAGGCCTGAGAATAAAAAATATAAAAAACAGTTTTCGTTTGTACATACCTCATTATCATGGCCAAGTACTCTCTGGCCTTCTTTTACAAGTTTCTTCAATCCAGCTCCAAGCATAGCTATACACAGTAAAATAAAAACAAAATAATAAGTTTGGGAAATTAGACTTTTTAAAATCAACATTCATTTTGAAATATTTTGATTGTACTTAACGTGATTGCTGTGTCATTTGCAACAACATGTTAATTTCAATTACAGTGAATACAGGTGATTAAAGGCACTGAACACTTTTGGTAATTACACAAACTATTTTTTTAGCATAAAAACGTACTCGGTAACGAGCAATTAGAACCTTTTGGTAGTATAAAACATTGTGAGAAAAACGGCTCTGAAGTAATGTAGTTTTTGAGAAAGGGGTAATTTCTCACTTAAACATTAAACGACTTCAGGCTTGAAGCCCCTTTTGGGGCATCTAAAAACACACACATGTGTGCGACAAGGGTATTTATTTACGTACACTATTCTCTTGCACTCTTGATGACTAATTTAGTCAAAATTTTTACAAAGTTGTTATTTTATGCATGCTGGGATATACCAAGCACTACTGGTCTTTGGCTGTAAACAAAGGCGTCCAGTTCCTTTAAAACATTACTGTGAATATAGTTTCGATGGTAAATGTGTGTACTTACCGTCTGCATGCGACGGCTGTTTGACGTATCCAAGTTTGTCTATCCCCTTTACCTCACTAAATTTGGTATCACCTTTGATATCTGCAACTAACTGCCGTCGTATACATTTACATTTACCCTGGAAGAAAACATTTGTGAGTTTGTTAATACATGGTGTCGTAGTTAAAAATAATTGCATTCAAATAATCATTTTTTAGATCATAAAAGGGGTAATCAAAATGCTCACATTTACATAAAACAAAATTGAAACATTACAAACATTTAAAACGGTCTGAAAAAAAATTGTGCAAACTATACAATGAATTAATTTAACCTTAACCACAGCGAATGCTATCTTTGCAGAGGTAATTTTAATTTAAAATTGTGATGAAAAATTATACAACCAGAGTTATATGTGAAATTTCAACGTTGAATTAACTCACAGATTTGATGACGTACATCCACCGCGTGTTGTTCGTATCCTTCGTTACAAGCCGTTCGGGTCTGTAAAGAACAACAATGTAATAGCAAAGCTTAAAACTTGTTGAACATTGAATGGTAAAATTGAGAACAAACAAAAACAAGCCACGTTTAACGGTGGCAGTGCGAGTTACTTTTGGTATAAAGACTCCATTTCAAAGGCACTGGACACTACATTGGTTACTCAAAATAATTGTTAGCAAAAAAACTTATTTGGTAGCGAGCAATTGAGAGCTGTTGTTGATGGTATAAAACATTGTGAGAAACGGCTCCCTCTGAAGTAACGTAGTTTTTTGAGAGAAAGAAGAAAATCTCTCACTAAAATATTTGAAATGAATTCGATACCTCAGCTGAAGTCTCGGATTCCAAGGCATCTGAAAGCACACAACTTCTGCGACAAGGGTGTTTTTCTTCCCTTATTCTCTCACAAGTTTTATGACCAATTGAGTTGAAATTTTGACAGGTTTGTTATTTTATGCTTGTGTAGGGATACACCAAGTGATGAGAAGACTGGTCTTTGACAATTACCAAAAGTGTCCAATGCCTTTAAAGTGTTGGAAATTCAACATTTCGAGAGAGAAAAATATTATTATTATTAATTTACCATTTTGATGAAAGATGGATGGAAACAATGTACAATGAGAAGAATAGGCCAAGTAAAGTATTTAAAACTAATACATGTTTGCTTACTACACATTTATTGCTCACTCATAAAATTTGTATTCTATTGCCTCAGGATGGTTGACGAAGAGCTGACAGGGAAACTCCATGAATAAATATTGCGATCTGCAACAAAATAAATTGATGAAAAAACAATTATTCGATTACCGAGATTAACAAATTGATCATCTTCTGAAAGGACATATTATTGGCTAGAGGAGTCAACACCAATGTTGAGGAATCGAGAGACTCAAGCCGTAGTCGTAGCCAAAGCCGGTAAGGAAGATTGGTCTATTGGTCAGTCTATGGTCATAAAGACATTCTCACTGTGTCTCGATTAGATATCATCTTTGGCTAATGTCCTTAGTTTGATAACAGTAGATGAACAGATTTAGCCTTAGTTGTAGCCATAGTGATTAGAATTAAGCAGGTGCGCTGACGTCACAATTATAATGAGAGGTAAGAGCTATAGGCCTAATGTTATTTTTCAAAACCGTTTCACAAAATACTAATTTAATCAAACAGCAGCCTTCATAATAATTTTATAAATGAAGCCAGTTTGTCTGGTCGGTGATCAACGACTGTAGAGGTAGCCTTGCTCAAGGCAGTCGCATCATTCACTCCGAAAAGACGCCGTAAACAAGTGTAGACATTAATGAGGTTAAAGCGTCATTATGATGTCAGCATTGTTATGAAAGTTTTGCTCACCTTAAGAAATCTATCGGCGGTCCTGCGTGGGAGTTATGGAGATGAAAGAAATCCTGAAAAGTACAGCAATACAAACCAACATCAAGCAAACAAATAAATTCGAAGAGTCTTAACCACATGCTCCAGAAAGCACTTTAAATTATTGGTTAGTATCGTTTACATCATGAACTGTTTGTTCTGAACAGGAGTATAACAGGATATATAACACATCTCAGCTCTAGTCCTTCCATTACGAAATAACAGGTTATTAGGTGGGCAGGTGTATCCAACAAGTTGGCACCATGCACCACTTTTCTGTGTCTCCCTCAGTCCACCGGTCATTCGGGATTCTAGGGACAGTACACATGATGCTTTGACGTCACCAAGCGGCCATCTTAAAGGTAGACCAATGACGAAAAAAATGGAAAACTCACAGATTTGCAGTAGCGGGACGCACATGGGTTGGCCATTTACGCACAGGGTTGGCCAATTACGCACAGGGTTGGTCTATGAACAACTTTTTTGACCTCTAGGCGAGGGCACCCAACTGAAACGACGTCATGCCCAATGATACGCGGGGGGGGGGGGGGGGGGGTTCTCACCTCTTTGTTCAAGAGAAGAACCTCTACTGATCCTTCGCATATGAGACTAGATTGGCGATTCCACTGTTTCTCCAACTCTTCAGGCTGAGTACAACAGGAAAACCAGATTGGAACATGACAGCAAACAAACCAAAACTCAAGGCTGGTGTTAAGGCCCCGAAGTGGAAAAAGGCCTTAAGTGGAAAAACATATTAACTGCTATGCATAGTGTAATGTCTTAACACAAATCTCTTTTGGTAAAATTTACAACTCATCTTAATATAAAATCAAGCCCAGGTCCCTCCCATACTTGATCTTTTTGCTCATTGGTTCAATGTAACGATTAGGTGACAAAAGTGTTTGTATTCTTTGGTCGTATACTCACATCCGTAAAGGTGCCCTTTTTAAGATACCCGAGAGACTTCGTCACTTTACCGGTTTGAAGCTCATATTCTCGCTGAAGATTAACTAAAAAAAAAAGAACAAATACAAATGGTACCCGGTCAATAGAAACAAACTATTTCTGCCCTATATACAAAAAAGCTTCGATCATCTCAAATGTGTATTGATACCACACCATGCAATGGCTTACATCCCATAAAAGTATAGGTCGCATATCGTATTCCACCATGCAACGTTTCAAATTCTACTCATTGCTTTTTGTCAACGTAAAGAAGTACACAATTTACCTTTTCCGGACAGAATGTAGTAAAATCTCTCTGGAGGTCTGCCCTGGTGAGCGATGATTCTATCGGCGTCATATCGCTCGTAGGAGATACGACGAGCTAACTCCAACTCGGAGTCACTTGGAAACATCTTGAAGGCTTTGTTTGCTCGAATCATGTATAAAATCTGTAGCAATAAGATGCACGTAAATGAGCATATCAAGTAATCAAAACAAGGGATTCGACTGGGTAATCTAAACAATAACTTAGGGTTGAAAAAAGGCAAAATCGGACCTGCAACCTCCGGCAAGTCCCAAAAGTTTGCTAGCATTTCTGATAAAATGTTACTTAGAACATTGGTGTCATAAAGTATTTAAATTATAAATCTGTTCAATTGTAAAATAGTGTATGTATAGAATATAATGTAGTAAAGTAAGAATGTAGTGGATGACCTACGTGTTTCAAGTGATCAGGAGTTCGGTACTGCGGCTGCGTAATGAGATTCATCTGTAAATCCCAACCGATCTATAGAAACAAGTAAAACAAAAAATGGTCAGTACAATATTAAGAAAAATAAAGTTTATCACTTTGGTCAACTTATTGGAAGTGTAGAGTAAAATGTATAAATGGAAAATGCAAATTGAAGAACAGAAAATAAAGATACGTATGAGCAACTTATGAAAAGTTCAAAAAACAATAATGATTGGAATGAAGGTTTGCCGGTTTAGAAATGGCCCAGATCCGGGTCCCGTATTATTCTTTGGTGTCAGTATGACCCGAATCTGTGTCAAAATGATCCATAATTGGTTCAATCCGAGTTTAAAATTCCGTTGCTGTAAACCACTGACACCGAAATTGGTCAGTTTGGCCCAGAAATGGTTTAGCTTGACACTTATGAATCAGCTTGACCCCGAAATGGGTCAGGTTCCCGTGGAATCTGGATCAGTTCTGACCCGGGAATTTTCAGATTGTTTGAAAATTGTCAAGGAATATTTGACTCGAGACTTACACTTGCTCTTGTTGCTGAAGGCCCTGAGTTTAGATGTCTGAGTTCCGACTCGTGAGTACCTGTTGTCTCCTCCAGAGATGCTGAGCCCGTTCGGGAACCAGATAGATTCTCAAAAACGTTTTCCGGCTGCGCGTACCTGTTTACATAAAGTACATGCAAGTTCAATAACTCAAACGAACAACCAACAAGTGCGAAGTGCAAAGGGTAAACAGTGTAAATATACATTGATTTGAAGTAACACAAGGATATAGTGTTGTGTGAATGGCACGTGAAGTGAGTCTATCAAAGTAGTATATTCCGAAATTAACGACACTCATCAATGCACCATAACATGCTTATTGATTGCACACAATGTTCATTATCTTAAAATAGTTAAACAATACAGTGCGGTGTATAAGTATCAGAACAAAGAATTGTCGGTGCCTAAAATAGTGGACTTGAGAACAAAAGAGTATTCCACACAATGCTCTCACTGTCGATACCATGGACAAAATGAAAACAGGGAAAATAAAATGACTCCATTATGGGAAATTATAAAAACTGGATTGCACCACAAGGCAGTTTGTGTACAAAGTCGATAATCTGGTGTCCAAATGTGCAGCTTTTAGGGTGTGGTGCTACCTTCCGAAAGTGTATTGTCTTTGATGTTTTATATCACAGCAAATAATATACTCCCCAATTGTGATAATTTTGAGCACGTATAATTTGTAAAAATGTGTAAAAAAATATTTATAAAAAGAAAAAAATGAGTATTTTTAAAACAACAAAACATTCAGTCTTACTTCCTCCCCTTCCGACAACCTCGTACCAAGATAAGGACCATAGTCGCAGCATATCGGAACCTTTGAATTGCATGACTCTGTGAATAAAATTAATATCAATAGAAAGGTTTGCGGTTACAGCGTGTAATGACTGTCTCTAATGAGTTAGGGTGGTTCTGAAAAGAACAGTTCGTTTAAACTCGACGTTTCAATCAGTGTGCTCTGATCGTCTTCTGGAGAAAATTAATAAAAAATAAAATAAAAAATAAAACGGCATACAAAACGGAGCTAGATGGATTGATGACAAGAAACAAAGTTTCTGTCTAAAGACTTTCTTCTCGGGCTAGATCTAAGAGTTGATCAGTCTAAAGATATATAACAATACATTTCATCTGTTTACATCATCTCAAAACTTCAAAGACAAGGATTTTGTTTAAAAAAAAATACTCACGGATCTTTTAAAGAGGCATATAGATCGGAAAGTTTTCTTAAAATTATATTTTATAAATTAATTAACCCATTATTCACAACCTATCAAACAATAATTAATTCATATTCGAATATTATTATGTGGGATCACGATCAGCTATACCGACCTTCAAACCTCTTTCTTTTTGTCTCTGTCTTCGATAAGTTCGCGGTGTCATTACCGTCAGTCGCTGATGAGAAAACAAGCAAGAAAATCACATTATGAAAAAGAATAAGTAGGGAAAACAGGGCCTACTTCCATAAAGCTGCTTAGGCAGCAATTGGTGCTTAACAATTTTCTTCGAAGCAAAAATGAGCAGGATACAGTTTCAGATGATACACATGGAACGGTATTTTTTATGGTAATGTTAATCTGGTAAGCATATTTTGTTGGGTTTGTTGACAAATTTTTGCTCTTAAGCAGCTCTATGAAATTGGGCCCAGAGCCGTGACTTGTAGTTTAATTTAGCTTTGTCTTTCGTCAACAATTTGCGTAGACTCAATGATAAACTTAGGTTCTTATTGACAAATCAGTGCCCAAGGCAACAAAACAAAACACCTGAGCCATAAACAGGATTACATGATGCTAATGTAATTAGAGGCACTGAACACGTTCGGTAATTGTCAAAGACATGTATTCTCACTTCGTGTATTCCAACATATGCATAAAATAACAAACCTATGGAAATTTGGGCTCACCTATTGGTCATCGCATGTGCAAGAGAATAGTGAAATAAAAAAACACCATTGTTACAATACTTTGTCTGGTTTCAGATGCATAACAAAAGGCTTCAACTGAAGTGTTTTATTTTTGAGTGAGAAATTACATCTTTCTAAAAAACTACGTTTTTCAGAGGGAGCCTGTTTCTCACAATGTTTCATCCTATCAACAGCTCTGCAATGCTCGTCACCAAGTCAGTTTGTATGCTAAAAAGTTATGCTGAGTAAATATCAATAGTGTCCACTGCTTTTAACGAACGAGTCTTCAAGAAATGTGACGCAACATCTGAGAGTGAATTATTGAAGAGGATCATACAATGCTGATCTTCTATAGCGGTCTGGAGGTTATAATTATTTCTCCATATACCTGTACATGACGTCGAAGTGGTGTGTTTAGTCTGGCTACAGCATTGTCTACAACCCTTGGAGGGTCTGCAGTATGGGACATTCCTCCGACCTCCTTAAGACGTCTCTTTATCGTCTCCATTGGATCTTCCTCTGCAAACAAATGATCAAGATGAGCATTGCTGACATCGCACAACAGTACAGTATAATTGCAAAAAGGTATAAAAATAGTCACTGCTAATGGGGTTCACATTATTCCCAGAATTATTTCATGGGAGCTTACAAATACCCTTCCCACGATATGTTCTGATGAGAGTGGAAATCAGTTGGCTCACGAAGCAATAAACTCGTTGGCCTAGAGACAAATATCGACACTGGTTATAATAAATTTACTGACGTGCCAAATTATATCTCAATTTAAAGAGAGGTATAAATTTAACCAGTATCATGAGTTCTTACAACAGTTTTGGTGGCGTGTCTGATTCTGTACATTATCTTGATTCAAAGAGACTATCCGATGAGCTTTAACCAGAACAGCAGTTTTGCCAACACTGACAACGGTGTGGGCTCAGCCTACACTGATTCAAACATTTACAAAAAATAAACAACCGTTTTGCATTCATCAAACACCAAGTAAACGCACAGCACAAGCAAAAACAACCCGCGTCGTAAAGTCTACTTCATTAAGTTCTTTCAATAAATTAAAACAAGAGCACTTCCAATAATTAACTCGTCGGTAGCTGCCACTTGATCTACAGATATACACTTGAGTCTACAGTCATCAAATTTTCGTCGACGCCTTTTACATTATAGCACTAGGCGGTAGGCCTATCGGTATTCAACCGTAAGCTTTTAGTTACTATAAGACAAGTTGTTTTAGTTTTGATTACGGCAGAATTTGTGTTATGGGTTTTTGCATTTTGGTGATAGAAGTTTGAATTTGTTTACACAGTCAGAGTATTATGGAGGTAGGATGGTGAGAGTATGCCATGATAAAGATACTTCTATATTGCCATCACAGATTTGCGATACAGGTAGAGAGATAACAAGCAATGGCAGCCATTTTGAAAACTTAGAAAGTTGCTTGCTATTCTACCAAATGTGCTTTCAAATTTGCGATGTTCACAGCCCATAGCCGATTCTCTGCCTCATTGCATACTCTGATCGTGGCATAATTGCCCCTATCTGACCAACTAAGGCAACTAATAGATGAAGCATAATAACATGGAATTGTTTATCATGACGCATTTTAGGATTGTTCAAAGTTAGCTCCATCAGTCTCTTGAGAAATTGAACACCAAAATGCAGCTGATCTATTGTGGGAATTAACATATAGAACAAGAACCATAATTAGGAAATTTAAATAACAAAATAACAACGCAGCCATCAACATATAAACGACCAGCACAAATTCAATATAAATGGAAAGCTGTACACTTAAGCGACCGCTACTGCATGAGATCTGCAGTTATTAATCTGAATTTAGTTTATATCAACACATTGGGTTAATTATCTTGAATATGATCAAAACAGATTGACGCTCGTCCTAAGAGGTTTTTGTATAGTGTCCACATGGTTGACGTAAAGGCTAGCATATATGGATGCAGACCGTAGTCCTCGTTGGTGAACTGAATGATGGGGTTGTAAACAATGCTCACTAATTAAAAGTTCGCCGGTGTTTAAACTGGGTTCTTTAATAAAGGCACTGGACACTATTGGTAAATGTCAAAGACCAGTCTTCTTACTTGGTGTATCTCAACATATGCATAAAATAATAAACCTGTGAAAATTTGAACTCGTTTGGTCGTCGAAGATGGCAGAGAACAATGACAGAAAAAAAACAATCTTGTCGCACAAGTTGTCTGCTTTCAGATGCTTGAAATCGAGTTCTCAGCTGAGGTATCGAATTCAATTCACATTATTTTAGTGAGAAATCACATCTTTCCCAGAAACTACGTAACTTCAAAGGGAGCCGTTTTTTACAATGCTTTATACTATCCATTTCTCGATACCAAGTAAGTTTTCATGCTAGCAACTATCTTGAGTGATTACCAATAGTGTCCAGTGCCTTTAATGGCAGTAGCATAGTTTTTCATGTTTGAATGGAGTTGGTTACGGGTTCGACGGGAAATTGGTAACGGATTTGATCGTAGATTAGGACACGGGTTTTGGTGGGTGTCCTTTCTCTATGGATACGGTAACATTTTATAACATGGAATCGGTAACTGGTTTCGTGATTTGGTAAAGGGAGTTTGATGGGAGTACAGACAAGGTGGAACGGTGGTACAAGGCTGGTATATGGAATTGGACTCTGACATGTTGGACTCTGAAATTTGATGTCATAATATGCCTCAGTGGCAGAGACTACTCTATAAAAAAAAATGCAATTTTGTAAATACTTATGGCCGACACGTTTATGAATGCTCTTTCATTTATCAGTGCTGTAGCAACCTTTCGTGCAATAAAACACATTTGACCGACAATTCCATCGTAAAAATAAATCAGATTATATAGCATATTGCTATACATCCATGATTATCTCAGCACATTTGAACGTGTTGCTTTTGTCCAAACTCACAAACTAGCTGTGTGCAGATCCAGACTACAATAATGAAACTGCATCATATTATCTGAACACTTCGATTATTAACACAGTAAACATTTTACCTTGCATTTCACCATCGCGGTGTGTAGCCATGTTGTTTAACCCCTTGTTGATTATCACATAATAGGCAAGTATAATAAATCAATCGAGAAATCCTGATAACAGCTTTGAACAACAAGCTGTTCTGTTGCTAAAGCAGTGTTGTATGTGTCTTTTTCTTACTGCACATATAATATGTACTAAACACAAAAACTATGATTGAGCCTAGTTCACAACTTCCGTCTTTACAAACGTTGCCATGCCAGGCTCGGGTAGGCAACAAATAAAACATCAGAGGTCAACTATTGTGGCACCAACAAAACATTTTATTTTTGTCGCATTGAAATCGCTCTCTGTGGGGCGGAATTGTACAAACATCGACTAATAAATAGATTTACTTGAATTTTATTTGGTGAGAAATTAATCCAATGAGGTCGCTGAGATTTGTTGAATTGTTTGGTTTGAAACTATTGTTTGTAACACATCATTGGCAAACCTTTAAGTTGCATTGCCCGATTTATACAAATGAAGAGACCCGTTTTTATTTTATTTTTCTCAAAATGATGTCATCAGATATTTTAGATATTGACTAATTTTGCAATGAAATGATATCGCATATACAGTGGCAATTTACACCATTTTAACGTGAAGCTAGAAACTCACATGAGGAGCCTCCTGCAAACAAAGACTGCTACAAGTTCTCCTTCATCCCCAGATCATTTTGCAGAATGGAACAAACTATATACCACAATAAATTCGGAAAGTACCAGCTATTGGTATTTTTAAGAGTAAACTTCAAAACATCATCAGGGGGGCTCACTTCTTGTAAATCATTGCTGCTTAGTCACCTGCACGTGTACATCCCGATATGTGGAGACTGTGCAGTAATTCACCTGACGTCGATTTCACAAAACTCTTCCTAACTTAAGACTAATCTTAGGACTTAGGACGAGTCCCAATCCTGCACTGTAGCATGCAGACATTAATATTAATCCTAAGTTAGGACGAGTTACTCGTCCTAGCTCGAGATAAGACGAGTCCTAACTCTTTGTGAAATCGACCCAGAACCAGAACCAGAACCAGAACCCATGACTATATATATATTGGAAAATTAGTACATCGCAAAATATATAAAGACATAATATTATGGTTGGTAAACGTGTCTGTGTATCTAAAATTTAAAATTTAATATAATTGACCTTACCGTTTGCTGTTCTATATGATCGTGAGGCCAAAAATTTGCTGCTCCTTTGAACCATGCATGTGCCAAAAGGACTCTGGGAACAATTACTGATGTTTTTTTATTGATGGGTTTTGTATTTATCTTAATCGGATTTCAGATATAGGTATACTGTTAACCAACCTTTTTCTGAAACGGTCCAGGACAATTGTGAAGATTCAACCTTGGCTGATAATATTTTGTTATCGGCAAGAGACAGTTGTCAATATTTAATTGCAGATTCATTACAGCTTATGATGATAAATAGTTTAAACTCGTATGAAATACTAAGCTGGTGCTTCAGATTAAGAAGTCTTCTAAATCAAAAAATGTTCGGTTTAAAGTTGATAACAGAGGGGTCACCTATAGCAACAAAAATAAACTCCCGGTCAGAATTGACTCAGATCCGGGTCAAGAGGTTGTTGGGTCTGACTCTTTTCGGGATCAGTATTACCCAGATTCTGTATCGAAATAGCTCAGAAATTGGTAATCAGTACGAGAGAATCTGGGTTGAAATCCTTGACCAGTTGCGGTTCAAGCCTGACCCATCAGACCCCAAGGGACCAGGAATCTCAAGTCTGACATGTATGGGATCAATTTCATAAAGCCTGTAAATTAGTACCCATGAAAGTGTGCTAAGCACAAACAAAATCCTGCTCAGCAGAAACGGGGTACCAGTCAAAATTCTATAAAGTTTACATTGTTGGAGCTGGTAACACACCCGGGCCCATGTTTTGCTCAGCAAAACAAATTGCTAAGCAGTAAGTTCTGCTTAACAGCTTTATGAAATAGAGCCCTATAGGAGTTTTTTAAAGTGCCGTACGATGCTTACCTCTTTGCTTTTCCTCCTTGCCTCTCTCCTCCCACCATCTAAGAAACTGGGCTTTGTACATTCCTGAATCTCCCAATCCTCCATGACTTCTTGAAGTTGAAGATGTTCCTCCTGGAGCCAGTGGCGGTTGAGCTGCGTACGAATCCATCTCAGCAGTTTTAAGGACGAACTCGTCCCCGGGTGGTTTGATCTCACTCGGTTATTTAACTATTTGAATGATTCAAAATTAAGATGTTAAAATGTGTGTGTGCTCTATACAAAATCTACTTAATACGAATGGTTGGCGATGAGAGACAAACATCAACCTTGTTGATAATGCAATAAGTTATTTTCTTCCATAGCTCTATACACTCAGGTAGAGTATGCAAGTTTTTTGTTTCAAATAAACTATTTTCCCAAACTACTTATAGCAAACCCGTTCTCTTGTAAAAACAAGTTTGATCACAAATACAGCAGTCCAACATGTTGTATTCTTTCATTCTATTATGGAGTATTGACGTTGTTGAAGATGAATAACTTGTCGTCAAAACATAGAGCAAGGAACTCACAATTCTCGACGAGACAAAACAAAGTCAACCTGAGGAACCAACCAACAAATCAAGTCCGTGCACGGATCAGATGGGCCTATGTTTTCAACTCTCTTGCGGAATTTACTCAAGTCAAGTCCAACAGGTATAAGTATTTGCCACTAAATTGTACGGTAAGCCTCATTAGCAGACGAGCTGGAATGTAATTTACTGAGAACCTTGTGTTGTACAATATCCATTACATTACAGACATGCTTTAAAGGCACCGGACACTATTGGTAATTACTCAAAATTGTTAGCATAAAAACTTACTTTGTAACGAGAAATTGAGAGCTTCTGGTGGTATAAAACGTTGTGAGAAACGGAAACGTATTTTTTGAGAAAGACGTTTCGTACTCAAATAATAAAAGACCCCAGCTAAAGCCTTCTAGTATGCATCTGCAAGCACATAAAGTTGTGCAAAGGGTGTTTTTTCTTCCATTATTCTTTTGCAACTTCGACGACCAATTGGGTCTTAATTTTCACAGAGTTGTTATGGTATGCATATTTTGGGATACACTAACTGAGAACACTGGTCTTTGATCATTACCAAACGTGTCCAATGCCTTTCCCTTTAAAGCCATTGGACCCTTTCGGTAAACAGTGTTGTCCAGACCCACACTTTGTGTACCACAACTTCTATATCAAATAACAAACCTGTGAAAATTTAGGCTCAATCGGTCGTCGGAGTCGGGAGAAAACAACGGAAAAACCCACCCTTGTTTCCGCGCGTTTCGCCGTGTCATGACATGTGTTTAAAATAAATCCGTAATTCTCGTTAACGAGAACTTATATTGTTTTGGTGTTTTCTCAAAAAGTAAAGCATTTCATGGAATAATATTTCAAGAGAAGTCTTTTACCATTGCCTTCTGTACACCCTTTAAGTTATTTGTAAATCTGTGAACTTTTATTTTTTTTTCTGAACCGAAAGGGTCCAATGGCTTTAAGCCAGCAATAGACGCCAAATATATACAAATAAAGTGTTTTATTACAAAATACAGTCAAACTGCAAAGGATCTGAAGAACTTACTCAATGATGGAATCTGACATTCGATATCCGACCTCTTATTCTCGGCACAAAGAAACCGTTCTACTCCCCGCCGTAACTTCACCTGATACCTTCTCTAATTTGAGGAAATAATCAAAGTTCAGCGCATCGATTACTGAGAAGTGATTTCCTATGCATAGATGGCAATCTATTGAGACATTTCCTCTATTTAAATGAATGTAATCAAAAGCTAGAAATTCGTTCTGACAGCGCAGAGCAACTTGCAGGAAACTCAGTTTACGGGGCAACGCTGGTGCGTGTTCTATGTCAAAATTAATTAGACCGTTCCCTGCCCTCATTCCCCGGCTCGTCTTTAGACCTGCACTCGTCTTATCACTGCGTTGTCACCTGTTGCGACGCAACATTTGTATCTGGACGCGATCAAAGTACAAGAGTAGTATAAATAACAGTCATATAAATATATTTTTGCCCTAACAGACCTATTACATTTTTTAACATTGTAAAAACTGCAAACCAACATTGCACGTATTGGACATACAACATTCATGAACTGCAAACTTATTCGAGTGTCAGCATTGTTGCTATCTGTGTAATTAGGTAAACAGTACCAGACTCAGGTCGTAGGTCATTCTTTTATGTAGCCGACTCCGAAAAGCAATTAACATTATGGGTGGGGTTGTTATATCCATGACAGTGCATGTAAATAAATTGTGTACAAAAAGGGAGCGGGGAACCTAATGTGAGCAACCATAATCCATTTGGTAAAAGGTGATAAACACAACAAAATCACTAGACTTGTGGACAAGTCGTTAAATCGGCCCCACGCGCTGAGATAGTGCTCTCGGGCGAACTGATTTCGACTCCTCATTAACGAGTCGAAATCGGGGAGCCATCAGTTCGCGCGAGAGCAGTGATCTCGCGAGACCACTATTTTAGCGCGTGGGGCCGATTTAACGACTTGTCCACAAGTCTACAAAATCACTAGGACAAAATAAATAATGGTACTATTCCTATCCCACCCTAACCATGTTCAAATCCTCGAAAATGGGCAGAGAACATAATAATTCGATGTTGGCCTAAAGGGCATTTTAGTTAACGTAATTCAGGACTTTGTTAAAAAAATATTTAAACTACTTTAATCTTCCTGAAAAAGGTATCAATGTAATGGAAGTTTGGTCGTCCATCATAAACAACTCGATCAACTCGAACTGAGATTCAATGAAAACAGGTGCTCTTTGAAAATAAGGCTATGCTACAAAATTCTTGAAAAAAATTCGACCTGCTGTAAATTTAACTTATTTGTTGTGTATTTTACATTTAAATCTGTCAATATTAAACAGAGGAACAAGTCGAAAACCTGGGACACCTGTTTTTTAGACAACCCATTAAAATAATTGCTAGTCAATCCCGAATTCTGTGACCATGGGTCGTGGGGAGGATAACGCCGCCAACGTTGACAATTCTCTCACTCGACTTTCGCGTCAGGGACATTTCGAAGTTCGCTCGGTCCCATCCTCTCATCCTCGTCTGGCAAATTCAAAATATTTTGCAGATGAAAAATACTTTGATAGTTGTAATGAAATACGAGAGGGCGAGTGTGATCGTTCGATTAACTCTTTGTCAGGGGCTCACCGGAATGAGCACCGCCGGGTCGACCAAGGGAAGCTAATTCGAACCGGAACCCCCTAACGTGCCCACTGATCCTACAGACCACAAGGTGCACATCGACCCCTCGTTTACCCTTGAAGTCATAATGACCACGCCTGTATTTTGTGCTATTTATTATCGAAACCCGAAAATCCAATTCGCACTCAAGATTCATCAACATTTGGGTAACCTTAGGGTGCCATTCTCGTATCCCCGACCTCGAGCCTTGTGCACTCACAAGTACAATATATCAACTATTATACTATGGCCGTGTTCCTTATAACGACATGCAAATCCAACGCCCATGATCAACACCAACAGGGAGTACAGGATTCAAATTGACAGGATTCGGGGTACAGTCAAAACCATCATGGCACACCAATTTGAACAGTACAGTTTACATTACACGTATAAAAGCTGGCATAATACACTAATTTATAGACATTAACTACAGCATAGCATCCACCTTGACTTATTTACATGTACATGTATACTGTTTTTAAGGCAGTGGACACTATTGGTAATTACCCAAAATAATTATTATCATAAACCTTTCTTGATAACGAGTTACGGGGAGAGGTTGAAAGTATACAACATTGCGATAAACAGCTCCCTCTGAAGTGACATAGTTTTCGAGAACTAAGTAATTTTGATAAGAGACCTCCGATTCAGAATTTGAGGTCTCTAAACTTCTTGCGACCATGGTGGACAAGCGTGTTCTTTTTTCATTAATATCTCGCAAGTTCGATGACCGATTGAGCTCAAATTTTCACAGGTTTGTTATTTTATACATGTACATATGTTAAGATACACCAACTGATAAGACTATTGGACAGTTATCAATAGTGGCCAGTGTCTTTAAGATGGCACCTATGCAAAATGGGCATTGTAACTCAACAACAAATAAGGAGACAATAAGACATAATTATAATCTTCCGGTAGCGTGATGCTATTTTATTTTCCAGAAAACATCTTAAACCCCATGATTCCCAACATGAATAAAGTCAGCCCTGAATCTGTACACGCCACAGATTCATGTAGTGTTGAGACACTTCAAATCTCTACATTCCATCAGATCACCAAGTACCAGGTCACGTCGGAACACTACATTCATCAAAAGCATCAAAAAGTTGTCCACAAACCCCCAATATCTTTTTAAGCATCTAGTCCTCGCTGTCTACGTTAACTGTCTGTAATCCTGTGGTAGAAAAAAACAAAGGAAGAAAAAGTATGAGAAACTGAAGATCAAATATGTGTAGTACCTTTTGAGTTCTACTAGGCTGGTTTCATATTGTAAGTACAAGTACAACACAATTTAACCTTATAGTCAAATCAGAGTTTGTAAAGTTTTGTTGGCCTAAGCAGTCCCCACGTCTTTTTATTTGTCCCTAACTCATAGCAAACACGAAAAGCTTGATTAGTTTTGACAATTCTGTAGATGTTGTTATTGAATTAAAGGATTTGGGTACTTTTCAAAAATGTCAACAGATTTACCTATTACATGGTTTGAAGATAATATCGAAGTCTTATATAGCGCACGTATCTACCAAACATTAAGCAGCCACAACCAGGAACACCGGGGCGAACCCCTTCTCTTTTCGATAAGTGCACTGGGTTCTTTTACATGCGTTACACAACACATGGGACCAACGCCTTTACGTCTCATCTGAAGGACGAGGCAATGGTTAAGTGTCTTGCTTAAGCACACAAGTGTCACGGCTGGGGATTCGAACCCCCACTCTGGTGATCAGAAACACCAGAGTTTGAATTCGGTGCTCTTAACAGCTCGGCCATGACACTTCCACATAGTGATAGTGGAAAGCTTCCCTTCGAACATTACTAAATAAAGTTCTGCAGTTTTTGAGAAACGAGTCAGACAAGTCACAAAATAATTTTAACATGTAAAAACCCATTAACCAGTTATGATATTATACTATAAACATAACATAACTGTTTACTGCTTTTAAATGCAAAATCTGAGACGAAAATTACTTGCTTTACTTATTTCTCAAAAAGTACAGCACCTCAGTGGGTAAAACTTCACGGGAAGCTTTCTACTATCATTATCTTCAAACCATGTAAGTTTTATGTAAATCTGGGGACATCGAGTTTTGTGTTGGGGAAAAAGTACATAGTACAAAGTATCAATTTTGAAAAGCCATCATACATATGTACACTGTAGTCAAATAAGTCATTCAAATTCAAACAAACAAACGGTCAATCAAATTCTGATGTCAATGTTGTAGCCAAAGGGCGTGCGGGCGGTGCCAGCCCCTGAACTAACAAATTTCTCCCAGCACTCTGAGCACTGAGCAAAATACACTGTACTGCCCAGAATAAATTTGCCCCAGATTGCACTTCAGCAATGATAGCCCTACATCTAAAAATGAATCATTTTGCTGAAATGCGCGCCCCCTGGTGGACCGAATTGGATTTAGCGCCCTCCACTCAACTTGGTCCAGCTACAACACTGGTCTTAGTAAAAATAGATGAAACACAATTTTCATTGTACCACAAGCAAAGAACACATGGAAATTTAAAAGTACAGAAACCAGGCATGATACTTGGTCATTTGGAAACATTTTAAAAGAGGAAAGTTTCATTCAGTAAAAAGGCTGCCCTACATGTGGTATGTGCTAATAAATAAATACACTTTAAGGTTATTCAATCTCAATTTGTATTTTTGCTTTTTTTCAAAGGGAAAACAACCATGAAAATCAGTCGGTAGATGGCATACCATGCAAGCTGAACACAATACAGTTACATTGAAAAAAAAAACATGTAAAATGGCAACAGATTTCACCTATTTACAAGACAGAAACAAATTAAACGCTTGTTGAAAAAAATCAGAAACTTGAGATTGCAGGAGGGAATAAGACTTATTTGGTTGATGTACAACAATCCCCCCCCCAAAAAAAAAATAAAATATAAAACACAACAACAACAACAACAACAACAACAACAACAACAACAAGAAGTTTACATACCCTTGAATGTTACAACATCGACGTGGGTGACTAACGTGTAAAGCTTGTTGGGAGAGTCTTCATCCTCATTTCTCTTTCTGGCCAGACGTACCCTTACTCTGAATGGTACACTCCTGTCAAAGGTCAAACAAATTTCACCAGCATGTCAACACAGGCCAGAAGTATTGATAGACATTGTAATAATTTAAACACAAACCAATCTATTGGAATTCGATTTCACAAAGAGCTAAGATTGATCTTAAGACGTATCAATGATAATTATCAAGCAAGTGTGGTGTTTAGGCCTGGGCGAATTATTCGAATATCCCGTTAATGGCAAAGGTTTTCCTATCCGTAACCACAAATGACTTTTTTTTCCTAACCGGATATCAGCATAGGGCGCGAATACCTATTTATAAACCGGAAAGTTCTGTAATTACAACCAAGTAACCTGATATTCTTTTAATATCCGAATGTCCGCGATATTGGGCGACAACTGATAGGAATGTTTTGTCTGAATCCTTATGAAACTTCTATTAAAACAGCATAAAACAGCATAAATTAAGTATTTAACTATGCTCACCTCCGTGAAGTGTTAAAACAATGATATTTCTGACGTAATTTGTTCAAAGATTACGAAAGTTTTCCTTCACGTAGAGTCAATCACGATCAAATGAAAAAGCAAATCGCCATCTTTAAATTAGATCCGGTTATTTTTATGAATGAACCGAGTGACACTGTCTAAAACTAATATCAATCCGCCCATACGATCAGCCTCATTCACAAATGAACAGCGCCTTCTAGCGGCAAAAAAAACTATTCGAATATCCGGTTAATTTCGGATAGTTGGCCGGCGGTATACGAATATCAAAACTTCACTATTCGCCCAGCACTTATGGTGTCACAATACTAATCTCCCAATAGTGACAACCCGTCTTAAATAAAGGTAGGGTCTTTATTTGGTTTTGTCAACAGAATACTGTTACGGACAGATACAATGTTAAATTTGCATCAATTGGGAAAAACAACAAAAATTGTTTTCCCACTACACTATGTTCTCTATACTTTCACAAAGTTCAGTAAAAAAACAAAAAACAAAAACAACAACACAAGCAAAACACGCTGAATCGGTTTTAACCCTCGATCCTTGCATTGCTTGTGCAGATGTCTCACCACTGGACCAGCGAGCTAGCCCGGTGGCTAGAGGCAATTTGAAGCATGTTCGCAGCTAGACCGCAACAATTTAATGGATGTGACATTGGTGAGGGATTTGCTTCTGGGTTTTTACCACAGAGCTTCAGGAAACAGAGGAGTATACATGTACATCGGTGTGTTGGGTGAAAACAAATAAGATTATTTATCCCTGATGCATAATTCTAATAAAAAGGTTTAAACCAGGATTTGGTAAAAGGGTGTCCTACTTTGCTCGAAATTTGAAAAACTGGGTGTCCACATTATTCACTTAAAACACATTTCCATGTAATATGACAGATAAGACAGTAGTGCTGGGCGAATAGTGAAATCTGGTATTCGGTTAACCGCTGGCCAACTATCCGAAATTAACCGGATATTCAAATATATTTTTTACCGCGGTCTGAGGGCGCTATTAAACAAAAAAAAATTGAGATGTTATGGGCGGATTGGTATTACAGTAGACAGTGTTACTCGGTTGATTCATAAAAATAAACGGATCTAATTTTAAGATGGTGAATTCCTTTTTCTTTAGATCATGCCTGACACTAGATGAAGGAAAACTTTTGCAATCTTTGAACAAATTTTGTCAGAAATGTCTTTTTTTTTTAACTCTTCACGAAGGTGAGCATAGTTAAATACTTTATTTATGCTATCTGAATAGAAGTTTCATAAGGATTCAGACAACACTTTCCTATCAGTTGTGTGCCGATGATCGAGGAATATCCGGTTACTTGGTTGTAATTACAGGACTATCTGGTTTATAAATCGGTAATCGCACTCCTTGCGGATATCTGCTTAGAAATGTCTTTTTTTTTTAACTCTTCACGAAGGTGAGCATAGTTAAATACTTTATTTATGCTATCGGAATAGAAGTTTCATAAGGATTCAGACAACACTTTCCTATCAGTTGTGTGCCGATGATCGAGGAATATCCGGTTACTCGGTTGTAATTACAGGACTATCTGGTTTATAAATCGGTAATCGCACTCCTTGCGGATATCTGCTTAAGAACAAAAAGGCATTCGCGGTTATGGATAGGAAAACCTATTCGCCATTAACCGGATATTCAAATTATTTGCGCATGCCTATAAGACAGGGTGTCCAAATTTAAAATTGGGTGTCACTATCCAAACGACACCCATACAACCCTCTAGCTCACACCATGTTCCTTAATAAACATGTACTAGAAGCTGATCGTGACATTATCTACAGTAACATTCAACTGTAATTATCCGCAGTCATTTTTTTTAATACATTTTAGCAAAGTTAAACGAGCCTGTACAAAACATTAATTGGCCTGACCTGACTCCTCTGGACCAGACGTGCTTGTTGAGTCTTGTGTCTACTCGCACATCCTCTGTTCCCATCATCTTCTTGGCGAATTTGCGGATCTCCTTGATGGCCCTTGGGGCACGCTTCTTGAAGGAACTGGAAAACAACAAAAATTCTTATTAGAATTTACGTAGTTCTTCTACCTTCAGAGAAGGTTCATCTCATTCTTACAGGCATGACATTTCAGCTGTTGGGAACTTATCACAGGAGGCAACTTGGGGGCAACTAGCTGCAGTACATGCTACAGGAACACTTTGGGAGCACAGTTCGTACTTCTTGCGAATCCGAAATGAATTTTGTTGCACAAAATCATCACAAATAATTCGCAGCAGTCAAATCCTTCTAAACATTTGCTGATAAAACAGCCATGTGACATCAAAATTCGCTTCTAATTTGCAGGAAATATGAACCAGGCTTAATGCAAAAAAAAAAAAATACCAGTTGATCGTCCCCGCCCGCACCCTTTTTTAAAATACTATTTTACCATTTTTTTTGTAGTAAACCCCCCCCCCCCCAAAAAAAAAACAAAACAAAAAAACTAGTAGGTTTAAATAAGTTTTGAAAAAAAAAGAAGTAAATATTAAGGCCCTAGTACTATACGAATAACGTCTTACGATCCCAAATAACAACACTATGTGAACATTCAGATGTCAGTGAATTCTCTGCCTTGAATTGGTTGCCTGTAAATTGGCATGTGTGACATGACCCCCAGGGTTTGATGATAGTTGACGACTGACTTACATTCCATGAATGCGTTTATGGAGATGGATCGTGTACTCCCTGGTCACCACCTCGTTCAGGGCGGAGCGACTTTTCTTCTTGTCCGTTTTCTTGGCCATCTGAAACAATAACAAATTTAGAAACTGTGAGTGAATTGACAAACAAATATCAGGTTTACACAATAACACTCCACCACTCTAAACGACGTCATCTTTGCTCAAATTGAAAATATTTGTGTGTCAGACAAGCATTCCACTTTCTAGCTCTCACATGATCAACGCACTGCCACCGCGTTTAACAGTCCGAACGAGTAAACATAGAATATAAATAATAGCTCAGACATGCAACTATTAGTATTAAGCGTGCACAAACCAATTAGAGAATTTTGACAATGACAATGATATGAAAACAGAGAGTAAGACTAGAATCTGATTCCAATGAGTATCGAGTGTGTATTTTATTTTTATTTTTTATGTGTGCGGAGTGCTATTTTTAGAAATTAGCTATTCTTACCAATTCTTCTCTTGCTCAGGATCAGAAATGGTAAGTTTTCAGTCTCTAATCATGTTTCTAAGTTCTGTACTTTTAATGTTCAATTCTATTTCTAGTCTGAATCTTCTCAACTGAATGAATCTCAATCCGTCATCTGGGCCCAATTTCATGGCGCTGCTTACCCTGGCAATCAGTGTATACGACACAAAATTTTAAGTACCCAATATGAGCTGTATGACAATGCAACTTGTAATGCAAGGGCAGAATAATGGGGTTAACAGAGCCATGAAATTGAGCCATGAAATTGGGCTCTGAGGGTCATGTCCATATCTCACTCTCAGTCTCTTTCTCATCTCATGTTTTTAGTAGGTTGGATGGATTGGGTTGTTCCGTTTCTATCTTTGCTCTTGTTGTAAATGTAAGTTGTTGCAAATTGTTACATACATGGCTGCTTCAGAAAAAATAAAAACGGTTTCCACTATTTATTTAATTCTACAGTTACTGGGAATGTACCTCTAGTTTTATTTGTTGTAAAAGTAGGGGATTAATGTAATTTTAGTTAGTGGCTTCCAGCGGCAACACACACATGTACGTACAAATTTATGTCGAGTACGTACAATATTATTATGTTGCTGTTGCTGAATTTGTGTCCAGTTTGTTTCGCTTTAATCGACTTCACAAAATCAATAATTGTCGAAAATTTCAGCAAAATATGATGGGGAAAATTCTTCAATTTATGAAAATTGCTAAAAACATGGCAAAATAGTTAACAACAAGTTGATGTTCATAGATTTTAAAAGATGTTTCTGATCGGTAAATACCTCGTACACGGATCGGCATTAAAAGAGGAAGTTCAAAGCATTGTGGGTCGTCACGACGACTGTTTCATATACAGGAAAAAAAGTCGCGCTGTGTTTACGACGGCTGTTCATCCAACAGAAGATGAATCCTCGTCGTCGGTCAAATGACTTTAATTTTCACAATGTTCACTAACAATCATTCTAGGCCCCTCGTGATTACTTCTATGGCATTCTCAAATAATTTTTCAAAATTTTAATTATAATGTTTGGGTTTCCGGTGGGTGTGATTTCGAGACTGTCAACCGGGAGATTCTGTCCCCAACTGTGTAGAGCGCCCTCTTTTGAACCTCCTTCATCAGCAGCTCACGTTCATTTCCCGTTATTGAGGACAGAATCTTTACGTTAACTTCCCATTATTAGGGACAAAATCCTCCGGTGGACAGATTTCCCTGTAGAACTTTATCACATGACCAAGACGGTGACAGCGTGATAAAGGTCTATGAAACCGTCTTAGCGTGAGCCTCGTCATCAGTTTCGGAGCAGTGTGCTTCTTTCATCTCGCAACTTCGACGACCAAATTGAGTTCAAAATGTCCACAGGTTTAATTGTTATTTTGAGCATAATGTTGAGATACACCAAGTGAGAAGACTGGTCTTTGACAATAAAGTGTCCAGTGTCTTTAAGTTACATCAGTGTTTACAGGCTCTGTTGGACATGGTGAATACTCAAAACAATTGTTAGCATAAAAACTTACTTGGTAACAAGCAAGCAATAGGGGCTCAGTCTTATCATAAAAGGACCCACCCATTTTGTTTCGAGACGCTCAAGAAATCGACCACCCAAATGGCGGAAACGGTGGACGTGCATCTTTTGGCAAAGCTAGATGCGTTCTATGGTCGGAGGGGCCGAAACCACTGACCCCCTTTTACAGTCAAAGTCAAATCAAGCATTGTTTCGTACGTCACATCATAAAGGTTTTCTATGGTTACATCGAAGGGCAAGGCCAAGACAGAGCCTGTAGTCACATCTCGTTGATTTGTTTTAAATATGGCGAAAGATGACGCGAGCTCCATGATGCAGGAAAGTGCGTCATGTTGCCGAAGTTTGATGATCCTGCCTGCCTTGGTAGTATTCGTGCGTAGTTAGCACGTGTGCCCACTAGACCATTAGACCAGACCAATAGACCTAGCATACAATTAAAAAAGGTCGCTACATGTCGGTCGACAGGGCATGGGTGTGCGATTAGTGATAAAAATACACAGAGCCATTGAAATTGTCACGTTGAGTGGAACGTGATCAGAAAGGATACTAAACTTGTACATGTCATGTATTCGAAATTCACTGTGCCGCGTGCGCAATGACTTCACTGCCAAGTGTTTTTGCGCAGAGTGCTGTTTTGCGCACTTGGGTGTAATTGAGATGGGTGCAACCTCGAAAACAATGGAATTGAATTTCGAAAACACTATCCAACTAATGGGGTAGTGCAGCTTGGGGGTAGTTTCCCCCTTCTTGAAAAATATGAATCACAGCTCCGCATTTCAGTCCTGTACCGACTTCTGCAGAATATTCGAACCCGTCAATCAGGATTGTGACAGTAAGCCATAGCTTGAGTATCACCTATACCTGGCAGGCCATCGCATGGTGCTACCGCAAACCGAAATTATTAGTACAGCATGGAGGAATAAGCAGTAACTTAAGTAACACAATTAATATGGTTTCTGTTTAGTATTTCTACCTCCATGTTTTTTTCGTATACCCTGAACAATATAACAAAATAATTATGTACTTTTGAGCTAGCTACGTGCTCCTTATAGACTTTTCAAAATTATACATCAAAATAATTGTAATAATCTCTTGTCAAACACGTTTGGTGCTCTTTATAGGCTTAGTAAATTAAGCCCCCCCCCCCCCCACCACCACATATTAACGGAAAAATAAATTAAATTAAATAAATAAATAAAAATAAAATTCAATAAATGAGACAATAAATAAAAAATTAAATCAATCAATCTATGCAGCCATACATACGCATTCAATTCTTTTGTCGCATCTGAATCCCCGGTCATCATAAAAAAAAAGGTTTAAAAAAAGCAAGCATGTGACAACTAATTTTAAAAACGATTTTATATAGAAAAGGCCGATTGAAAGAACATGTTAAAATGAAATTATTTTGTCAAGTAATTTTTTTTCAAAATAAAATGATAACATTTGTTATAACAACTTGTATTTTGTGCCATCCCTTTGAAACGTAGTCAGCGGTGTCCGCGAGTATATTAATCAGTCTGTTATTCAATCGTTGCATAATGTCGATCATGAGAGAACTGGACACGTAACAGCATGACCCACAAGAGTTCGATGAAACGGTTTAAAGAGGAAAGTATATGTTGAGATAGCCGTCATAGATGGCCACTCATAATATAAGCCGTAGAGTCAGTATCCAGGACCTTGAGCAAAACTACGTCGGGTCAAGAATGATATAACTCCCTGATGGCAAATCTTAATTCTGTGTACTGCGCAGCTTCAAGATGCACGCGGGATGGATCTGCGCATGCATCCGCATAAAGACCTTGAGGCTTGTTTTTTACAAGAAACGTTTGCTTTTGTACACAACGAGCGTTTTTGAGATTTGCTGATTGAAAAATCTATAGATTCAGTGCACCACCGTACCACCGTGTACGGGTTGTACTAGTTACCGATAACTACCGACAAGTAGCGACAACACAAGCAGAAGCAAAAACACCGTACACAATCACCCGACCGACACTATTAATTGTTTTGTATTATGCTTTAAAATCCAGAAGGTCCTCTAAAAATCTCACAAGAAATGACGGGAAAAAAAATGTGTAATTTTCACCGATGCGGTTAGCAGCCTAAAACTTTGAGTTGTTCCGATATGCACTAGGTGACTGCGGGGTCTTTCTCCATGGTTCGAAAAAAGGAGAAAAAAACGTGATTTTTGTGACAAAACCAAAAGGCACTTGCAATAGTACTCCCCTCCCTCAGGAATGTTTCTAATAGTTATCTTGGTTGATTGAAGAAAGGAATCTAATTTATGAAGTGTTGTTTCTTGTTCATTTGTAGTGACAAAAAGAGAAAATCCCCAAAGTTAAAATGAGAAAAATGTATATGCCCCCTTAAAAAAAGACATTACAAAATAAATCTTCTATAAATACTATGGTTTTTTTGGTGCAAAAAAGGCTTCAAGAATAATTGAAGGGGGGGGGGGGGGGCTACTAAATTAGTGCCGTTGCTTTTTGGAAAAAAACGATATATGTTTAGGGTATAATTATTTCAAATAAGATTGGACGCAGAAATGAGACTTCAAAAGTAAAACATTCTCTCTAGGTTTTTGTTTAAACAAATTGCTGTTGATTTTTATTTAATTTGACATCTTGCAAAAACATGACACACCCAATGAAGATGACTAGATCGAAACGTTTAAAGTAGTAGCCGATTTTCTACCTTCTGCCCGGGTAGTTAACATGCAGGGCAGTACTTTTTGGTAACTGAGAAGTCTCCCTACAAAATCAGAAAATCTACTCCACGGTGGCAAGGCAGTTCTCTAATAGAAGAACACCTTGCAAGTATACACGCAACGTGCTGAGAGTGGAGTACGCTTTTGTTTTGACTCGTATTAAGACCACTTTCTGAATTTTTGTGGACCTCGTAGCCATTTTACTGTCGGCTGACGTTAATGTCTAGTTCATTTTAAAAATTTAGAGCGAGTGGTTTGAAGGTTAGGCCATAATTGCTTGTTTACTGCCATGGTTATTGTGTTGTCAGTACTTGACGGTAGTTGTCGATATATTTTTGAAGACCATGTTGTGTCGTGCGCGCGGTTACGGACGGGTACAGGTGTACCGCGGCAACAACTCTCACACAACAGCAGTGTAATTGTAATTGTACACGCACACATCGATCACGCAGCAGCTAGCCGCATCCAGGGCTAGAATTGACGGATGACAAACAAATAATATGACAATCAGTCCATATTCTACAATCCTCATGTGACTATAATCACTGTCATTTCCTCATCATTTCCCTCCACGAATAACCAAAGAACAAAAATGGACAATCTTCTAAAGAACCTTAGCGGAGTGACACTGAAATCTCTACTGGAGAATCCGAGTCTTTTGCAGCCTTCTCAGTTGGCTCCCCTCCACCTCGATGACGGACTACCTGCCGCTGCCATGGCTGCTGCAGCCACCCTTGAAAGTGTCGCTGCTGACAACGCCACTAAGGAAAAAGAACGCATTACCAGCAGCATGACCGCTAAAGAACGTAAGTTTTACGGCCATTTTATCTCATTTTCCCCTCTTTAAACTTAAATGTGATTTAGTTGAACCATAGAGGAAGGACAGCCATGGTTGAACAGATCGGAGAGATCACATGATCTAAAAACATTTTTGGGCATTTCATTTGTACAATAGCTGGTGGGGGTGGGGGCGGGGCCGGACCAGTGGGGCACAAAACGAAAATGAGAAGAAGAAAAATAATAGTTACTAATACACGCCTGTTGTACTTTTACTTAAAAGTTTTGCTTTCAAATTGTCTTATCCTTAATGTTTCCTCCAATTTGTTTGAGTTTTTAAGTTTATTATCATGAGTTGGATGAAAGTTTGAGTTGAGTTGAGCACCACCATGCAGCAGTTCAAAATTAAGGGGGGGGGGGGATTATAGATTTTAGAAGTAGGATTTATTATCAAACATGAAAAATAAACTAATCGCAAATAATCATCAAAACGTATATTGAATGTTCAACTTCTTGCAAGAAATCTCAAGGGTTAATAAAAGCTATGGCATTTTATCAACACATCAATAACTGAAAATTTAGACACTACACTATCGTTTTACAGACATGATGTTATAAAAAGCGAGAGGCTCTACTTTATTACGAGATGAAATGAATCATTTGTGTTTACAAGTATCAAGACAAGCTGATAATTCGAAATAAGAGTGGAAAAGGTTGCTCTGACTTATAAATCAGGTTATGTTTTACTTTTCTCCCAAAATACAGTTCTTGAGAAAAAAGTAAAGGAAGTCGAAGGCGACTTCTTTGTACCGACAGATTTTGGAGCAGCTTTCTTGGGACCCAACTTATGGGACAAGACGTACGGTGATGATGATTTTAACTTCAAACTGGAATACATGGAGTTAGATGAGTTTCTATCTGAGAACGGCCTACCAATGAGCTCTGTGGATAATGTGTTGACAAACGAGCAACAAAAGGAAGAGGACATTTCTAAGAAGGACTGCGAGGAAGTAGATTCTAATGTCTCTGATGTGAACTATCAAAGTGATTCTGAAATTCCAGGTAAGGGATTAAAAAAAAAAGGAAAAAAAAAACCTGGTCGGAAATCTTTTTGTTTCAGTGGTGTGTCGTGGCCAAGCAGTCTTCTGCATTCAGACTCAAGTTCTGATGGTTGAATCATCAGAGTGTGGGTTTGAATCCCGGTCGTGACATTTGTGTCCTTAAGCAAGGCACTTAACCATAATTGCTTCTCTGAACCAAGGTGTATAAATGGGCACCTGAGAGGGCAGGACAGTATGGGGCTGGATGGGCAGCTTGGGGGCTGTACTGTATGTTCCCCAGGCTGTCAAGAAATTTGGAAATACATGTTTGCCAGATAAACAGATTTACAATATAGTGTTGTAAAGTGCCTTGGTCTAGCTACTGTGCAAGTATGAACCAACCATTTTACCTGATGGAAATTTCCTCAAATCACACTGGCTAGTCAGTAAGTTTAGAAAAAATCATATTAAAAGATTTTCTGCTGAAAACAAAAGTTGTCTGAAAATTTGCTATGTAATGTTCATTTTCCTTTTCTGAGTCCACCTAAAGGGACAAAGCAATCCATGTCGTAAATATTTTTTAAATCTTGATATTAATAGCCGTTTCTTTGTGCTTTTACCAGAATCTTTAGAACCATCTAATTCGCACCATGCCGCTGGTACACCAAGCCCGATTAATGTGGATGTTAACTTTGACATGGATGCTACTGATGCTGCCCTAGCAACAGTCCCGGGTCAAGACGTCTATGATCCTCGTACTAGAACCTTCTCAGAAGAGGAACTGAAGCCTCAACCCATGATCAAGAAATCTCGCAAGGTATTGATATAGTTTCTCTTGGTGAGAAATGCACAATGAAACAAACCAGAACTCGAGGTAACTCTGGGGTTGAACCTCAAATAACCCCGGAACAGAAAACCTATTTTTAAAAACCTCAGGACTGTAGGCTTTGTTTTTGAATGGGCTAGGGCACCTGTATTTACTCCTTGGTAAAGGGTACCATACATGTATGAGGGAATTGTATATTTTGTACTGGAGCATTTCAAGGGCACCAAGGCAAAGACCAGGGGGCATGGAGGCATTGCCATAGTTGTCTCCGTGAAGTTTCAGGCCTGTACAAATAAGCTCGAGTTACCAACTTGTTTTATGTTGTAATCCTTCCTTGATAATTGTAAAAAAAAGAATTGCCACAAAACATTTAGTTCTGTGTTCCTCCCAAATTCCTCTATGTCCTCTTTGCTAAAAATAAAGGATTCAGGACTGAGAGTTGTTGCCCCAAATAACGATTCCTTATCAATGGTATTGGAAAGGCATTCCAATCTTATCCAAGTACAATCATTTTACATGTAGTTTGAAGCAGAGGAAGATTAAGGTCACTTGTTGGCACACACAATAGGAAGTTCAAGGTTTTGTTAGATTTGCGGGATGGAGGTTGGGGGGGGGATTTGGTGACTTGGCGCAATGTCATTCATCATAATCACTTTGTTGTTGCATGTTTTTCTGCGTCATTAAAAAAAAAGGTTTCAGGCTAATTGCTCGTCCTTATCCTTTGGTTTTCTTCTTGGCCTTTCAACTTTATCTACCTGTATAGAACTCTAAGGTTTCTCTTTCAAAGCAACTGCTTTCAGAATTTATGTATTAATATTTTTTCCCCCTATTTGAATGATTATTTCATAAAGGTGTACGTTCTTCCGGACCAAAAGGATGACAAATATTGGGACAGACGTAGAAAGAACAACATTGCTGCCAAGCGCTCACGGGACGCCAGGCGTATCAAGGAGAATCAGATCAGTATGAGAGCAGCGTTCTTGGAGAAAGAGAACAATGTCTTGCGGAAGGAGCTATTGGCAGTCAAGAAAGATAATGTCAACCTTAAAGGAATCGTCAAGAGCTATGAAAGAAAGCTTGGAATACAGTGATCAGGAAAACAAAAAGTTGCAAAAAAATGTCAAGAGGAGATCTTAGTGCAGCAGGACTTGGGAGTTTTTATCTTGAAAGAGTAGACATGACTCTTCGTGAATTTAAGAGTGACTTACATGTACCTCATTTCTACCCAGAAGAACTTGTCGGATTGATAAAGTGGTTGCTTGGCATGTTTTGTTCAGGTTTCAGAAGAAGAAAAAATGCCAGTATTACTCCCTCCTCTTTTCTCCCCCTACCCAAACTCCTCTAAATTTCATCTTTTAATTTTTTTTTTTTTTTTATTGTCTGGCTGTAGTAAAGATGTTTTTTTGTTACTGAGCATTGCACACAGATCACTGTACGTCTATGTAAGTTTTATTGCAAATTTGTACAGGTTCTTATCAATGATTGAAGGTATTGCTAAGTCATAAACTTCTCTAGGTTAATATTGCAACAGCCATCATGTTGTTGGGTACTGGTGAAAAGCAACGGGGGGGGGGGGGGGTGTTAACACTACACAAAAAATGTCATAGTATGGCCCCCTAATCAATGATGGACTTGGTAAAGTGTTTGCCTAAAGTTGTTGTGGCTCTGTGCCAAGCTGTCATTTAGGAATGTGACCTTATCTTTTGATTCAGCTCTAAAATAATTATACAAGGTGGGAAAATTTTCACCTGAAACTTGAGGACATTTTTTACAGTAGGAACAATATTTGGTGTTGTAGTTGGCGTGGTCACGTTAATGTTTGGATAATAAAAATGTATATTTCTGTAAAAAAAAAAAAAAAAAAAAAAATCTAGAAATGATCTTCAAGCATGCTTCAAGAGATGTTAAGACTCTTGGAAAATGTTTTTCTGAAAATTCATTGCAAAAAAAAGAGCAAAAAACAGGTCTGTGGGCTCTTCCTCTTGTTTAAAACATTATTTGAACTTGGTTTTGCCTTCACATTGTAAATATTTTAATAGAAAACATATACGCTTCATGTTAGTACATATTATTCTTAGTTATTGTTTGGGAGAAGGACTTGGTAAGATTTGGGGTTTCCTCAGACTTTTTGGTGTGTGTAAACCTTTTTGCTTGGGTTTGGCCTTTGTAGACAATTACTTGTTTTACCCCCACCACAGGTCTGGTGAGTCACTCATTATTGTATATACTATTAAATTACATTTACATTAACCCTCCCACCATTGGTGCCATTTTGCTAGACAGTCAACCAATCTTTAAAATGCCCCATACTGTCTGGTTTGAATGTGAATTTGACGATTTAAACTTGTGCATATTTCTCATCTGCAATGCAATTCATTAAACAAAAAATAACAATTTTTTGCAATTCATTGCTGTCATGAAAGCATGGTATCAGCAAATTCTGTGTGCCATATGTCTTTGAACTGATTGGAATTATTAGTAAAAAGTACATGCTATGATTAATTAGATGCAAACATCTTCAGTGATATATAAAGGGGATTTCAGTCAAAGCAGACAAGAATGTACATCGTTGTGTTTGTTAAGTTTTTCTTCTTTTTGAGAGATTACCAAACTTTCATCCAGTTTTCAATAAACACTTAACGACCAACCTTTGTTCAAGTTTGATTAAAACCCAGAAAAACAATCAATCCTTTGTCAGAGATTTTAATCATTATCATTTTAGGGTGGCCTAATTTTGATTGCAGCGTAGAACAAAGAAACATTGAGTTGGGATAATTTGCTCTCCTCGATTTTATTGGTAGTGTTTCAGACCATGGAGCTCCATGTCCCCAGACTGTTGACCATGGAGAAGTGATGTACATTACGAGTTGAACTTTGTTGAGGCATGGCATGGTGAGGTATCAATGTATATTCTTATTAGTTAAATTAGTATTCCGAAATCCACTTCGCGACAGTAATCACAAGGTTGTGGGTTCGAATCCCCCAGCTAACTGCTGATTTCACAATGACTAGAATAAATATTGTCGTTTAGTTAATGAATCACAATTGCTTGATTTGTGTTATTCATAATCAGTATAATGCGCGACCAATAGTTCCCAAAGAACAGCAATCTACAAAGTAAAGTACATGTAGTACCACAAGAAGTACAGACGTGGTGTGTTTGAGCGGCTGCCACAAATAATTGTGTTGGTGTTTGGCAAATGATGACTTTTTCAACCAAACAGTTACATGTAATGAGTTTTTGTTCATGACTTTCAACACCATTGGTGTTAAGGACGTTATCACGAACCGAATAAATAGCCATACATATAAAAACAAAATGGTTATCAATCACTGATGCCATGGAGGAAGGAAATGTACCTAACCCACACTTCGTTTCAAAGAAACATCAGAAGATAGCAGAATGTTCGTTTGGTTCATTATATGCTGGTATGGAAGGCAAAGGCAAACTGAACAATTAATTGCTACTTGTCCACTGTATCAGTTATGGTTATGTTATATATACATAGAATGTACGTACACGACAGGAAACACTCAGAGATATATCAATTAAAATAGGTTCTATCGGTGATTGGAAAGTTGCCAGCCGCCGCCTGCATATCCCACCCACTACATGTACATTGAATGTTTCGTAACAAGTAAATGTACGTACGTGTTACCATAGAGAATATATTCTCTATGGTGTTACCATGTATTACATAACATCACCCGTATATTTTATACGCTGTGTACACTATACCAACGTTTACATTACACTGTTCAGCTACAATGCAGTGGTACTATTTAGCCGTGACCTTTAACATCACAATTTGATAATGAAGGGGGTTCATCTCATTAAAAGGGATTGCAGTGACCTTGTGGTGGTGGGGACTTTGTTGCAGATACATTGTAAAATGTAGTTGTTCCCGTGCTTCGCACCGGTGCTTTATGCGTGAATTAATGAACATGTGTACATGTACATCAGTTAACAAAAATTCTACTTTCCATGTCTAAAATTAGTGACCATTAATTTGTTGAACCGGACTTCCTTTGCAATCCCTTACCATGGAGCTACTTCCCATATAGAGCAAGGGCTTGCTCAAGGGCCTGAAACCTTCTTACTCCATTGTATTGGTTCTTCCAGGGATGAATACATGTAAATTGATATTTAGCCCTTCATGGATCTTCCTTCGTGGTCAGAGACTATTGCGCTACCCCTTGGTCAGTCAAAGGAAAACAGAGTTTAATATCTTGTTTTATCTGCCGGGTAATTTATTCTTAAATTTAGGCAAATCAACGAATAAATCATTTGTAGCCAATTTGGTGAACAAAACGCGAATGTTAATAAAATACTTCGAAATTGCCTCCATTCAAACATAAAGCAAGGAACAAAATTGTTCCTTGCTCTATGATTCAAATAAAGGCTACAGAAAAATCACACAAATTCAGCATTTAAAATAAAATTATTCTCAAAAACTTCGATACACATGTACAATGTACGCCTACATGTTATTAACTTTAATCAGACAATACTGTTATTAATCGTTTTTCTGAAAGGCCGAATAGTTTCTTGTATTTTTTTAATCCCTCGGAAATGGAGTGAGATTGGTTTTGAATAATTTACTGAATAAATTAAAGGTGTGGGAAAATGGAAAATAAGAAGTATAAATAACAACCAAAATCAGTGTAATGCTTGTTGTGGTTGAACTTTTGTTCATCTCATGCATTTTTGGCATTAGCCTCAAGTACTCCGGGGATAGCTATGACCGGTCAGTGCCAGTGGTGACCCACAACATTATTAGGATGTCTTTATTCATGAAGAGTATATAAAATGGATAACAACTATAGTTGCCTGCAATCATTGCTCAAATTAAGTCAAATCGGGGGTGGTATAAAGCTGGGCCTACACAATTAGTTTTTAGACGAGCAAATTTCAGTATTCGCCTGTTTTCTTATCGAAGAGTACAATGCATCAATTTGTTTTATGTTTGGATAATTTGGTTTATACGACGTCGTCTTTGTATCAAATGTGAGGCAAATTTAAAAGGGGCAATTCCTAGTGATTTTTGAGCTGCCAATAATGAGACAAAATATATCCTGTTGAACCATCTACTCTTTAAAAATAAATGCTTGAATAAAAGAAGAACCTAGTGCATCTTAATCAAGGTTCTGTTATCTCGAAGAGGTTTGCCCTCCGTTCTTAAATAATAGTCTTGCCAAATCATGGCGACGGAGAACAAAACGTTCAGCCATTTTGTGTGTGAATTGTGGAGTCTTCCATCACTGACCAATAACTGTACTGCACTCGGATAAAGGTATTATTACTTAAAGTTCAAGGTGGTTTCCTCCAATGACGAATTAAGGCATGATTTAATGGGTCTTAAGCTCTGATGACGTCACAATTTGTTTACCGCTTTGCAGAAGAACAATGGCGTCTCTGCCCCACTGTCGGAATTGTAGTTACTATACCAAGTTGCAACTTATGCAATGAAGTAAATAAACCGTGATATCATCAGTTCAGTGGTGTATACATGTGTACAAGGTTGATGTATTGATCAAAATAAGCCTTTACTAAAATTGAAAAAGGGTCTGTGTTTTATTTCCATTGTATAAAAGCCACAGACCTTGCAGTATTATTGAACTTTCTAAAATGCATTACCTTTTCGAGTAATTCATAACTTAACACTGCCAGTGTGTGTTTGTGTTCTGGTTTATTCATCAGGGCTATGTCATGAATAATTTAACAGGCTTACGGCTTATCCTGAGGTTTGTTATTGGTCTATTAAACTAACCGTGTGAATTGATCTTTAAAGTGAAGTTGTACATAGTGTGTATAATAATAATTCATAACATGATCTACTTACGCATATAGAGCATAATATTATTTATGTTCGCTCACAAACATTAGTATTAGCTACATTATGACGAAATATTTTCTGTCAATGGAATTGACCCATAAAACACCAACAAGTATTTTCTTTAAAATGCGTCAATTGTAATAATAGGTGCCACTGGTTCGTTTATGCTAGGGAGAAGCAGAATTTGTAAATTCCTTTTGAACTTAATTTCATCACGACGCTTTCCATCAATCATCTAATTACTTTACTTCACTGTTGCATCATATTTCATTTGGTGTTAGCAGACCTATGTACATTTCATTTTTGAAAGGGCAAGGGCACCAACGCCTTTTCTCCGTATAAAAGGCACCAAGAAAAAACTGTAAACTTCTACTCAACTACAAGACTACTGTCCTCCTCACATGTTATTTTTGAATTCTATTTTATTTTTTTCCATTTGTAATTTTCTGCACCTTGTGTTTCAAAGTGAAGTTTTTACTCACCATAATACGTAGGCTATGTATGTCTTGACTGTTGGAGGAGTTGTACAAAATAAATCAGGTTATTCGATACACAAGTTGTTTGGTGTTGTCATTTCTTTTAAAATTCAAGTCTGAAATATAGCAGACGGGCTATAATGTTAAACCCTTAAAGGAACACGTTGCCTTGGATCGGACGAGTTGGTCTATAAAAAGCGTTTGAAACCGTTTGTTATGAAATGTATATGGTTAGAAAGATGTTTTAAAAGTAGAATATAATGATCCACACAAGTATCTCTCAAAATTGCACGGTTTTCTTTTTACGTCGCGAACTATCACGGTCGGCCATTTATGGGGGTCAAAATTTTGACTCCCATAAATGGCCGACCGTGTTTTTGGACGAGGTAAAAAGAAAACCACGCAATTTCGAGGCATATTTGTGTAGATCATTGTATTCTACTTTTACATCATCTTTCTAACCATATGCATTTTATAATAAACGGTCAAAAAACGCTTTTCAAAGACCAACTCGACCGATCCAAGGCAACGTGTTCCTTTAAGAACAATTATTAAACTTGGTAAAATTTAACAGCACTGGAGAGTAATTATAAAACATTGTTAGAAATGACACTCTTTGAAAGAGGTAAAATTCACAAACGGGACCCACGGATGAATCTCCACTTGATTCTTCACTTGTAACCATGGAGGTAGGATTGCAACTGGATGACCATCAAGACGTTCTCCTCCTTTGTATTGTATTCCGATCCACGCTTCGGTATACCACTGATAACATGGACTTGTAATATTCATAGGCCTTGTATCAACTTGGGGGGTCTCACAAAAACCAAAATAGATTGTATCCATGCTTCGGTGGCTCTGTGCCTGGTACGGACTGATACCAGTGATAACATTGACTTGCAATCATGGGCCTAGGTATCAACTTGGGGTCTCACAAAAACCAAAGTCGATTGGAGCTTTCCCCCAAACCCAACCCCAACCCCATATCCCATCGATCCCCTCTGCTCCTTTGTGTGTCATGCTTCAGTGGCTCTGAGCCTGGTTCAGACTGTTACCACTGATCTCTGAATAAAGACTAGAGATCAGTGAATGGTACCCATACTGTAATCTGCTGTGGCGCAGTCAAAGCCAATCTTACAATCTTATACGCATTCAGATCCATGATGAATGATTCGTATGGAATATTGGTACGGGCCGGCTCAAAATAAATTGAAAGAATGTGCGCATCAATGATTCGCGACTGTTTCCAGGCAGATCCTTTTCACACTGAGATCAGTGTAAATAAAAAAATAGTTGTAAATGGCCAGACGTTTTGATCCTAGCGAAGTCTTTCTCGAAGGCTAAAAGATCTATTTAAAAGAGACCAGTAGCTGCCATTATCTAAAGTTTATTCCTATAACAATGTCAACACCAAGTTCGGCTTCCAATATCCACCCATTAATACCATCCACAGGACCACAAAGGCCCATGGGATTTGAAGCAAATGCAAATGGATCTACCTGGCGACAATAATTGAACCAAGCTATATGATGCAATCATTGTATAAACTTTGCACAATGTGAGAATTTTTTTTCAGGTGAGGTTTATGTACACCATGTGAAAATCTCTCTTGGAGGAAACGGTGTCGCATGCAATATATACGTCCTCTATGCAATACAATCCAGAGAGGAGCAATAATTTTGCATATGCAAATGCCCGCCCGGACACATTTGCATATACAGTTGTGTCCGCCCCGTGCAAAACCGTCCTTGCAGTAAATTAAACACCTTTGGTCGACAGAACATGTTCGCCATGTTTTTGTACAAGCTATAAGTGCATGTCGAAATGACAGGAAATGTTCGGCCGTTGGGTATTCGCTGCAATCATAAAATACGTGAACATTCATGATGCATATAAGTAGGTTCAGTGCATGCACGCTCGCTTATGTCCGCTTTTTGCATAGCCCCGGACACGCTTGCATATGCAAAAGTGTCCGGAGTGGACAATTGCATGGCGGACACATTTGTATCTGACAGCGGCCGTGCACCGCGGTGTTGGTTGACAACTCAACGTTTTGACCGGTAGTATGCTCTGCATGCTTTGGTCGTCTTTATTTTATTGACTACATCACTATTCAACTTAAGTCATAGGTCGGACATGGATAAACGGTGACGGATTGTTTTCAAGACAGTAACCCAAATAACATTTTTCGATTCTTTATTTATGCCAAAATTATACTTTTTTTATGACCGAAAATATATTGACGGAATCTGACATTTTATCTTAATGATAAATCAATAGCATCTACCGCAATCCTTACATCACACATCGTTCAATGTGCTCCCTATGGTAACCATGAAGGCCGACATGGTTTGTATGGTATATATCCAAAGTGGCATAGTTCCGCAGGGATGAGATGATTTCAGACTTGTATCTGAATTCAGACTTTTTAAGTTAAGATAATAAAGGAAAACGCTCATCTGCACGTGGGCGACACTGGCAAGGATGGATTAACGAGAAACCTTATTTTGACCTTTGGTCGAGGGCGCCCTACTCAAATGGCATCCAACGGCAGGATAATGTCATATGACTATTGCAAAGTGTAACTGCATCACTGTGCCATCCAGCCGAAATGACCCATGGTAACACTACTGCAAAAAAAACCAAATTGATTTGGCGACGTTTCGATCCTGGCATGGTCTTTCTTACAGGCTTTTATGGAAGATGTTAGTATTTTCAAACACAACAACAGACAGGCTACATGCATTGCATCCAAGTTTACTAAAACTTTTGCGCCCATCATCAAATTATTAAAAATGGCAATCACTCGATGGGTTCCTATCTTGCTTTTCTATATTAAATTCAGGTTCAAATGGACTCTTAAAATGAAAAAATAAAAAATAATATGATTATTACATACAAACAAAAAACATCTGGATCTTGCTCCACTGCACAATAAATAATCAGTCACACATGAGAAAATAAAATGTGTTGCCATTCCATTGTTTTTAATTTCTACTAAATAATCAATTCAAAACAAAAAATAATTAGTTAACAGATATATATACATGACTACATTACACTAGCAATGACAAACATCTACTTTGTTGTAATGTTGTTGGATTTCGTGTTCATATTCCTGTATACAAAAATTAACTAAAAAATAACACAACTTTAATTTGACCTGTCAAGTTCTGAATAATTAGGACCTCAATAATAATAATACACACTTGACAATTGAAGAATTACCTCTTATTACCTTTAAAAGAAAATCAAATCAAAGCATTGAATTTACATTACGAAGAGTTATGTTCTTAAAAAAAATCTTTACAAATTCAACAACATTTTGACAATAACATCTTGGATTTGCAATACCCCTAAAGTATCAAATGTTGACTAATATAATACTTCTCAATAAATTTTCTCTACACTGACTTTAGATTGATCCAAATCCTATCCATTTACATAAATATAAACTTTCGCAAATCGCTGAACTTCTTTTCCAATCTTGTAACCGGTATTTCCTCCAATCCCCACAGTACAGAAAACTTAATTGTATCCGATTCACACACAATTCAATCTCTCAAGACTATAAAATACAAACTAAGGAAATTGTTCTGATTTTTTTTTTTCTCAAGTCTGGAGAAACATGTCGGCTCAATCGAACTACCAAATCTCAATAGCATTTCATTAAAAAAGGGATATACAAAATGAACTTCCTTAATTTTTATTCAAAGGAGAGGGCCGAGGGGAATAAACTGGTTGACTGTTTTAATCTATCAAGAATTTCACTTGAACACCACATCAGCACCCAAACTCATTGAGCTGCTTTACGGACTGTAAAATACCCCAAAAATTGCTAAGCAGAAAGTTGTTAACTAACGTAATCTGCTTATATGAGTATTGGGACCTTGCGTTAAAAGCTACCATCTCAATACATTTTCCACATTGGTTCAATTTCAATGCAGCCAGACCTTACTGACCAACCCACTGTATACCTATAAAGATTCCTAATTAATCAGATATGTACAACCATGTGTTTTTAGAACCCTTAGCCACAAGCTTTTAAAAAGAAATTCTACCACCACGAGCCATTTGAGAAATGGCAGACACAATAATACAACACTATTAGAGTTGGGGTAAATATGTCTAATGTACATCCAATTCAAACAGTGCACTCATTAAGTATCGACCATATCTCAGAAAGGCTTTACTTAAAGTAGGTCGAAAGTTGGCCAAGTGAGATTGCAAACAGCAAGACCATCTTTAACGTTACAACAGTGTCCAATGCATCCCCATAAACCTAACTCACTCTAACTACTTTAAACCTCTGCAAGCCTAGTTACAACTAATAAAACATGAAGCTATTCATTCCAAAACAAACCCGTCATTTCAATCAATGTGTTGACGATATAAACCTTTATCACAATGCAGTCATCTTGTTCTTTCCTTCAATTCAAACCAATGTCACCAAAGTGAGGCTAACAGGTAAAATAGTACGAACCCCTTTTTATAAATTGAGAATTCAAACTATCAGAGTCAATGTGTATACAGGGAATTAGACAATGATGGCTGCAGTGTGATATAAAAGTCTATAACAAGCAAACAGTCACCGTCTGTATTAATACTTGATTCAATGGAATGATAAAAAGTCTGAGATCATTGGGTACCTTTGCAAATTACATGTTTCAACTATTTCATCTAAGGGATTTATGTGTAGATAGACCCAGCATGTAACTAAATACACATCACAGGTGAACAATTATTTCTGATTCAAAAGAAATGGTCTTGTTGCAAGCTTGTCTCAGAATTGAAAGTGGAGCCAACCACAGGCACCAGGCTATACAATATCTGTATTTGCAGTGTGGCTGTGGCTTAATCTCCACATTAAGCCTGTGTCTGAATTAATGGCTTTGACAGTGGCTACAACTGGAACACCAAAAACTGCTATTCTCCAATGTTGTTGCCGCAGCCAATGGGTTAAGTCGCTTGACTCTTGGACATTGCCTTTTGTTGAAGCATAGAAGGGCCACAGCAATAGCCGTAAATGAACTTTGGAAACAGCTGAACAATAGCCATGCACTTGTGTGACTTTGGTTATGGGTGAAGTCATTGGATTCAACAGCCACATTAATGATATAACCATTCACAATGAATAGTTATTGCCACTGTAGCAGTATGCCATTAGCAGACCGACCCCAGTGTAAATGTTTGGGGCTAGTCAAACTTTATTCTCGACTAGCCTCAAACATTTAGAAGTCGTTACCTTCTTAATACAGCCATTATCAAAGTACTTGTTTCAGTCACAAGGCCATTTCTGAGTTGCCATTACCAGCCATAGTCTAGCAGTAGCTATAACAAACATGGCCTTGAAGGCAGTGGACACTATTGGTAATTACTCAAAATAATTATTAGCATGAAACCTTTCTTGGTGACGAGTAATGGAGAGAGGTTGATGGCATAAAACATTGTGAGAAACAGCCCTCTGAAGTGCCATAGTTTTTGAGAAAGAAGTAATTTCCACGAATTTGATTTCGGGACCTCAGATTTAGAACTTGAGGTATCTTAATCAACCATCTAAACGCAAGCAACTACGTGTGACTATAGGGTGTTTTTTCCTTTCATTATTATCTCGCAAGTTTGAGGACCGATTGAGCTGAAATTTTCACAGGTTGGTTATTTTATGCATATGTTGAGATACACCAACTGTGAAGGCTAGTCTTAGACAATTACCAATAGTGCTCACTACCTTTAAAGACCAGTTATAGAGATTTGTTATATAATTGTACAAATAACCTAGAGATTACCCAGAAATATTACATAACCCATGGCTGCAAACCCAATTTGAAACACAAACAAATACAATACGAAATGTGACAAACAGTAACAGATGATTGTTATATAACTGTACAAATAAACCAGAGATTACCCAGAAATATTACATAACCCATGACTGCAACCCGATTTGAACACAAACAACTGCAATACAAAATGTGACAAACATTTTAAAACTTAACAATACAAAACCTTTTAGATTCAACATGCCAACGCTGATTGAATTGTAGGAATTTTCGATAATGTTTCAAGTTAAAGATATAGGTCCTTTGCAAAACCGTGACGAGGCTTCGCCTTAGGTTCCACCAGTTATTAAGGAGCTTTCCTTACAGGGCTATGGCTATCGTACAAGCCCAGGATATGGTTTTAGAAAGTGGCCATCATGGAACTACATACAATATATCCACATCTTTTCTTATAATTGATTTATGAATGGGTGCATTTCCATTGACTCACATGAACAAAACAAAACAATGCATTACCAAAAAAAAAAAAAAAAAAAAATGGTTGATCTGTGCTGTGCACACATTGATTATTACTTATTAATTATGAAACATGTACCTTCGATCCATTTGCGTTTACCTCTTCATTAGTAAATTATGTATAAACTGTAGTTAGGTGCTCTTTTAAATAACCCTAGCCATTAAGAATAATTACAGGGGTGAAAGGTCAAGGGAGTGGTGGCCTGTTTAAAGGGACACGTTGCCGTTGTTCGGTCGAGTTGGTCCCCAAAAAAGTATGAAACCGTGTGTTCTGAAATCAATATGGTCAAAAATTTGAATGGTACAAAATAGTGCCGTGTTAGTTCACAACGTACATGTATAAGAAAAAACGGTGCCATTTTGAGGCATACTTGTGTGGATAAAACTTCTTTCTAACCATATGCATTTCATAACAATTGGTTCAAAATGCTTTTCATAGACCAACTCGCCCGATCCAAGAAATGCGGGTGAAAGGTCAGGGGAGTGGTGTCCTCATAAAATACCTGTCACTCCTCCCCCACCTTAAAACACCCAGAGTGTCCGCTCAAATTGTTAAAGACTTAAACAAGAATAAATACACAAACAAATTTTATCCATACAATTAATTCCTTACAAAAATAAATTTACAGCAATTTTTAAAAACGGGTCTTGATTACACTGGGTTTCAACCTGTACAAAGCTTTTCCATTAATTACTCATTTCTTTTTATGTAAACCCTCAACCGAGCCTTAAGAAGGCCAACCTTAAAGAAATTTTAAAAAACAAAATGTAGTAAGTTGACAACAACACAACTTCAGGATGCACTCTGACAAAACTAAGCTGAAGACATTGCTCTGGCAAGCAAGTATTTCCAGGGCTAAATTTCATAGAACTTAAGCAGATAATATTGCTTAGCAGAAATGAGCAGGATACCAGTCACAAATTGTACATGCATTGTGGTATTGTCTGGTAACCCTGTTCTGGTAAGCATAGTTATGTTCTGCTAAGCAATGTCTTGTGCTTAAGCAGCTCTATGAAATTGGGCCCTTGGCACCAATCAACAGCAATGTAAATTGTGTTGAGTCCTGCTTGGTAACCTAATTCTGCTACGCATTGATCGCAGGTCTTCAGCAATTCTGTGTATGTAGTGCTTTATGAATATGCATCAGCACACTATACGAATACTAATCATATGCAGAACCAAGTCTTGCATTATTCATGAAGAACAGAGGCAGACAGTTTTAAGAAGAAAACAAAAAGCGAACATGAGGAAGATGCAGCTACATCTCATGCAAGTTAGCCCTAACAAATATAAACAGTAGAATTCAAGTATAGTCAAGGATGAAGAAGACAAAGCAATACATCAACTGCGTCACTAACCAATGTATCGAATAAAGCCGGGCAATCGTCATGGGTAAAATTCATTTTGTGAACCAAATGTCTGTAATGTTTTAACCTGAGCATAAAGTCGGATGGATATGTAAATGCTGACCCAAAATAGCGTCAATAAATAAGATTAAGGAACTTCAATACAAATCTGTGTATAGTTTCATTGAAGTTAAAAACACCAAATATCTCTACTCTCCCGAAAATAATTAGGGATGAAAAAACACACAACATTTCTAAAAATGGAAAACCGTCTTGTGAAGAAGATTTTCGCTCCATGAAAACGCACACACAGTATTATTGTAATGTTACAAAATCGAGGGCTAAGCAAAAACAAAAATCCTGCTTTAGAAGTATCAATAATGGTTAAGTAAAAAGTATTAAGTTAATGTTGCGTATATCAGGGAATTAAAGTTACTCCTATATCAGGGTATAAATGTTACTCCTATTCGGGGTATAAATGTTACTCATAATAACTGTAAGATATTTAATGAATGACTGTTCTTGTAATGTTGACTATTACAGCCAAGCTACAACAAAATTTTAAGCAGAAAATAAATGCTTAAAGCTTGTAATATAGCTAAGCACTTGTTGAGGGAACCAGTCACAAACAATGCACATCACATACTACTTTGGTTGGTAAGCCGTTTCGGTGCAGTCCTGACTTTTCTGTGCTTACCCAATAATGAAATTAGGTCACTGAGGTCAATGAAGACCAATAATTAGCTGAGATTAGCTTGTGAAACGACACACGCCCATGACCTTTGCGATAGCTCTAATGCAAGAGGTCTTTTTCGCAGGACACCTGTCCTTTCTCTCTGCATCAACCGTCGGCCCACCTAACAAACAAGCTTACCAACTAAAAGGTTACCAATCAAAACACTGTCTTGACTGGTATCCTGCTTAGCTTTCAAATTCTGCTTAGCTTTCAAATTCTGCTTAACTTCAAATTCTTCTCAGCTTCAAATTCGTTAAGCAACTCTGCTCAAACACGTTTTCACGTTTTGGCTTCATGTTTTGCCTCTCGGTGGAATTGTTCTGAAAGGGGAATGTTATTGATGTACAGAGGACATTATTAAAGACATTTAAGGGCTGCATATTTACAGGACTGGTACCCTACCCCCAACATCATGAAGAAGATGATGAAAGGCACTAGGTACCAGTCAAAGGATTTTGTTCTGGAGTACTGTGTTCCAAATCATGAGTGTGACATGCTGAGCGTAATACCACTCTGCCAGGTCAAAGGTCAAACTCTCCAAACAGGCTGCGTATCTGCCGTTGATTTCACCAAACTCTTCCTAACTTAGGATTTATCTCAGGACTTAGGACAAGTAAGGTTCTGCATTGGACCCATCTTAAGTTAGGATGAGTTATTTGTCCTCGAAATAGATTACCCCCAGTTCATACATGTACTTCCTGCGGATGCGATACAAATGTTGACATCACAAATTTCCAACGAAATTCGCACTGAGTTGAGTTGTGCTCAACTCTCTTCGAACATCGCAGCAAAAGGAGGATTGTGACGTCAAAATCACACCAAATTTGCATCGCATTTGCATGCCCAGGAAGTATGATACACTCTCACCAACAGTCTTGAGACTTTCATATCGTGTTTTGAATCTTGAGTATGTATTTTTTCATATTCTAACCGTAACTCTGGAGAATGTGCGGAGCGTTAGAAATTTCTTTAGTAAATATGCTTCACTTTAAGTCCAAAATTGACTTCCTACACACAAACCATGACAGACTAGACTACTGGCTATGGTGCATTGCTGTAAATGTTGTGTAATGTACATAGCTGCAACACTCTGTTTTTTAAACTGGCTGTACACTGATGTCCGGATAGTCGACATTGAGTATATATACAGGAAATTAAATGATTGATTCAAAATATCCACTCCATACTGATGTCTACTTGTAGAAAATAAGGTCCGTTAAACAAACATCAAAATTCCAAAATAAAAACAACCAATCGTAAACGCATCGTCTTTTTGTTCATTCAGTAAGCTTTCTTTTCGTGTGTGTGTAAGTGTGTGTAGCAATCACATGATACAATCAGCGCCTCTTTAATGACGTGTATCCAACAAATCTATGGATACATAATTTGGTTTCACACATGAAACAGTCACTATACATCAACATCAAAGTGTACTGACCAATTCACAAATGCATATCTGGTTTTATCTTCTTAAATATAGTTATAATATACAGTGCAATAAAGTGCAACATATACACAACTACACCATATGCACCCAGGCACAAGCAAAGACCCAACAAAACAACTTAATGCTGAATACTAGACAAAGAATGAATGTTTTATGGGTGCAACAATGAGAATATTTTAAGGAGTTGAAACATGGGATGTTCGATTCAACGAGGCAAAAGTGACTGGAACACTCCATCTCTTACTGTAATTCTCCCAAATGCAAAGCGGGAAATTATTCATCATTGTTTGACATAACATCCAAGTAGATCTTAAACATTTGGTTGAAGGATAAAATTGTAAAAACAAACAATTTGTAAAATGTTTTCCTGGCATCCGGAACGATGGCATTGAAAACACGCATGGTGTATAGAACCTGACAACAATCCTCCAGTCAAATGACAAGGATTTAATGCGGGACTTTAGAGGCTCTAGGTGGCAGCAGACAGGTCAACCCATTGTTCTCAGTAATGAATGTACATGTATACGCAAAACTACGTAAACAATGGAAAAGTACCTGGTAAGTCTGCTGCCACCTAGCATTCCAACGTCTCCCATTGGGTGTTATACAACTTTGTATGACCAACAGGTATAGAGTGTGCAAATCTTGAGTGTATTTCAACATCTTGGGGGACCTAAGGTGATCACAGTTCCACATACATTCCTCAAACTTGTGAAGAAAACAAAAGCTGCGCATGTCAACTAAGCCCATTGTGGAACAAAACTTGTGCAAACATTGTGCAAACAAACCTAGCACAGTCTGTTCAGGATACTGAAACTCTGTTAAATGCACAACAACAAAGTACAACATACTGTAAACAACCATCAGAAACTCGCGCAGTATGCAGTAAATAAAAACATGAACTCAAGCTCTTGATAACAATCAAGTCTGGAATTCATGAGAAATGTTGATGACTTTGTTTGTGCCTGGAATTGTGTTTTCACAACATGGCGATTTGGAATATTTGTCATTATTTACAATTTTTCACAAAAGATCTTCGAAGATGTGTATCTGACTACTATTTATCTCTCTTGACATCGTACATTTATATTATAGCCTCATAGGAAATACTGCAGCCGTGTCCGAATCGACGGCTACAGCTAGATTGCCACTTCATCATGCATTGAGGTATAGGGCGTCATTAGCAACATATGTACATAGCAACAGCCGTAGCCGTTACTGTAGACACCAATTCGGATACGGCCCTACTACATTTTTTTTTTACAGATGAAACCTGAAAATGAGAACTAATTTGAAGATAGTGTACCGCATAGGTGACGATGGTTAAACTTATTATAGTGGAACTTTATGTTAACTCAACTAACATCAAGATGCACGTATGGCTCTTTTTCGCTACTTTAGCCAATAACTTTTTTAAGTCATTGGCCAGTTAATAACCAATGGCCAATTCAACAGAAACGATTCGTCACAAACTTGAAAACGCACCAGAGTTCCCACTTCAAGTATCCAGAATATTGCCAGGTACTGGTCTTTAAATTGGTTTGTCTGTTTGGGGAAAAAAGAATGCAATGCAATTTGAAATTTTCGTTTCCAATCCAAACAGAAATTTAGTTCAGGATACCTGTCCATTATTTGTTTCTCTTCTAAATATACTAATGTTTCACTTGATTTCAGTTGACATGTACAATGTAGATGACATGGCCAATATTATCACTGCACATTTTAAGTTACGAGTCATTCAAATTATCCAATGCTGTAAATTTATCTTTTATCTCGACCAAAGAACCAATTTGAATTTTTGTACAATCACTTCGCTAAAAAATAACTGGTTTCTTAAATAAAAATACTTACAGAAAAACTGAAGGCAGAAACGCACCGGACATTTTGACAAAAACACCAAAGGCGCTAAAAGTGAGGTCTGCATGTTTGCAAAAAAATTATTCACACCAATTTTGTCAGACACTAAAAGGCTTTTTTTATACATGGCACAGATTTGTGTGTAATTTTGTCCTTTTTGTTACCAGAACGCTAATTGGTTTTAGTTCACATATCAATTCAGTGAACAATTCTGTAGGTATAAACGAGGGCCGGGGGTGTCTGCAGATAAAATGCAGATTCATAACATCATTTACATGTATCGGAATAAATTCACCTGATTCATAGATTACCTAAGTCAAATAGAGAACATGTTTCTGCTAATGTTCTGTTTCAAATATCTGTAAGACCTGTCCTCTCTGTGGAGTTCAATCCATAGATGAGGTTGTTTTGATCACAATCGTGAAGATTAACCAGGATCTAAGCCGTAGGCGCTTCAATAAAATGGTAACTAAACTCAACAGTGCCGTTAAAAAAATTTACTTTATTTGACAAGCCATCCAGTGGGAGACATCCTGTTGACACAAGAGAAGTTGTTTTTGCCGTTTTTTTTTGGAGATTGAGGGTCAGTCGACTTGGTCGTTAAAGACAGAGAGAGTCGGAGAGTAGGGGGGGGCGGGGTGAACAAGAAGAGAACAAACTGAGACAAACATTACGAGGAGACCCTAGCTTCATCACACAAGTACACAGCAGTTACTTTCTTCTGTTTTTCCTCGGTTTCTCTGTCCTGTAGCGAGGGAGAAAAAAACAAAAATGAAAATGGAGAATTAGAAGTTAATAACAAAAGACTGTCACTCAAAGTTTCCTGTGACTCAATGGGTTTCTTTTTTTTATTTTATCAAAAGATACCAAAGCCTGGAACTTCATCCTTGAGAGGGTAATGTCAATTTCATTTTGCAAAGGGCACTTCCAGTGGAAAATCTTAAAGTCTATAAAAAAAATATGCAACTTTTGAAGGGGCACCAAGGTCAAGACCAGCGCACCAGAGGCCATGGCCTGCGTGAAATTCCAGGTTCGATACTACGTTTCAACGCAAAGATTTAAAGGCAGTGGACACTATTGGTAATTACTCAAAATAATTATTTCCATAAAACCCTTCTTGATTAAGAGTAATGGGAAGAGGTTGATATAGTATAATACTGTGAGAAACAGCTCCCTCTAAAGTGACCTAGTTTTCAAGAAAGAAGTAATTTTCCACAAATTTGATATTGAAACCTCAGATTTAGAATTTGTGGTCTGGAAATCGAACATCTGAAAGCACACAACTTCGTGTGACAAGGGTGTTTTTTTCTTTCATTATCATCTCGCAACTTTGACGACCGATTGAGCTCAAATTTTCACAGGTTTGTTATTTTATGCATATGTTGAGATACACCAACTGTAAAGATTAGTCTTTGACAATTACCAATAGTGTCTGGGTCTTTAAATAATCTTGCTATAGAAATAGTTGGTAAGTATTTCTAAACATTCTAAGAAAGGTTAAGGATACATACAAATACGTCCACACTTTGTGTGTTCCTGTGAGGCGTAACCTCAGATATCATGCTTTGCATGAATGTTGACAACAGAAACGGGAGGCCATCTTTCATGAAGTGCCTCATTAAGCTTGGGGCGAACCTCATTAATCTGAAAACTTACTTGTTATAAAAGAGCTTTTGTAACGACATGTCCCGTGTAAGACTTCATAATACAATCAAACTTGAGGTCATTTTCACAATAATTGTGTTTATCTGCTCCAACTATTCATGTTCAATTACTACTACGAACCGATTCCATGAACATGATGGAGGCTTAACAAGCAAGCTTTGTACTTGTTTACCTTTGACAGAAATTAATTTAAACAAATTTGTTGCATTTCACAGGTGTTACTCTTTTGATTAGTACCAGATGCAACAAAAACTATCTGGGTGTGGGTTCAAATCCCGGTCGTGACACTTGTGTCCTTGAGCAAGATACTTTACTATAGTAGCTTCTCTTCACCCAGTGGTATAAATGGGTACATGCGAGGGTAGAGGTTGATACTCTGTATGAAAAAAACACAAGCGCCTTACAGGCAGCTCAGGGCTGTATACTCCCAAGGGACACTAGGCATTCTTTGCTTATAATGTGCAGACAAATGCAAAAATTTGGTAGAAAACTACTGAGTATACACTACGGTGTATGGGTAAAAACCAAAATTAATAATTCTTTATCCCCGATGCAAATTTAACATCTATTTTACTGTACATAAGTGTACAGCTTAATGTCCCATCCAAAGGACAAGCAAATTGTGGTAAAGTACCTATATGTACCTTGCCCAAGTCAAAGGACACAAGTGCTCCGACCGGATTGAAACCCACACACTGTCAATCGATCAGTAAACACAAGAGCTTGAGTCTGGTGCTCTTAACCACCCGGACACGCCACAAAACTAATGTTGACTCTAGGAGACCATTTAGGATGATAAGATCTAGGTAAACTCATTGTCCTCAAACCCTGCTCAAACTATGCAAACATTGGAAAATTACCAGGTCTCCCTTATACAGCCACCAACTCGCCTTTCAAATTAATTAATTTGCTATTTTCAATAGGTATTGTATATTCTTATTAAATGTATGTGAAGCAGTTTTTGTCAATGAACAATAATCCACCCAAAATATATAATGTTTAACGTCTTTTTATATTTTGATTGAAGATTATTTATTCTGTTTGAAATGTTTTTTTGTGTGCAATTTTTCACTTTTACTAAGTGTAATTCAACGACCACTTTGGCCTGTGGGCCATGAAATTTGATGACAATTGCTTTGGTTGCACTATTTACATAAGATGGACATCAACTGAATTAAGGTTGGGTTGTCATCGCCAACTTTATGACAAAATTATGTAACTTCAATGCTTTTGTTTCCGTTAGTTAGTTACCTGCTCATGTTTGTTATGTTGTAATTTTTGCCTTCGAGAAAGACGCTGCTAGGGTAGAAACGTCAGGCCTTTTAACTATTTGTTTGGGCAAAATTATGTTACATAAGATGCAAAACAACGCAGTGAACACAAGATTCAAGAGACTCCTCTCTGTCCGGTTCTCAATGTTGTTTGCATTCCCCAAACACGTTGCAAGGTCTTATTGTCGCAGCTTCCGTACATAGGTTACCGTGGTAACATCACAAGATGCACATTTTCAATGAAAGAAAGGCTAATTGCCCTGTGGCTTCGAGGCACTGATTGGTGGTAAGATATAATAGTTGCTAATGAGAGTCAATGTAATCAGTATGTACCGCATCACACTTATTGACAGCCACAACTAAAAAGAAGAAAACAGGATGGCTGCTACACATTAAGCTTACTACACATGTTCCCAACATGCATGTTTATCAACGAATTTGATTTTCGAGACCCAAGATTTAGAATTTGACGTCTCAAAATTACTTTGGAGTGAAACGTCGCTTAAAATGCTGTATACCATACTATCGAAAGCTGCTGTATGCTTCTTACCAAAAGTTATTGTTTTAGGGCGTGCTTCGCGTGCGCGATAAGAGCCCAATACTGCGCTTTCGGAGCCCTTGTTTACAAGCACATGACAAACGTTTTGATGTAGACGATAATCTCAACGCTGCACAGAATTGCAGGTTTTTAGGGTTCAAAATCGATCATTATTGGGTGAGTAAAGCAAACATACTTTCTCTCATGTTGTGCATGCAAAGTGTATTTTATGTGGCATAAAATTGGGAGTTTGAGGGTTATTTCTGGGGATATTGTGTTCAGGTAAACTCATCGACCCTTGGTTAATATCGATAGCCCGTTCGTTAAAGTTTATTGTTTCACTACTTGTTAATGTTCATGTTCCCTTTTCATATTGTTCCTATGCAGCCTAAAGTTCAACTGCAGCCAGGGAGGGTTGCTCAAAGGGAGGGACTGCTATTAATATTTGATACAGCTTGCAATACATATATGTACAGCCTGACTTGTTGTCATAAACCAGGCAACCATACCCCCACGAGAGAACAGAATAAAACAGAACAGAAGTACAGTATACAACTCTGGTGTGCGACAGTGTTTTGCTTGGTGTATGTATGTATCACTATAAATAAGTTGGAAAACTTAAAGGTCTCGGATAACAGTTCTACAGTTATTATTGCCATTAATTTTAAAAGCGATTACAAAACGTATGCCTTCCCTTTGATGGGAAGGTACACGTTTGGTAGATACTCAAACAAATACTTAAAATTGACTTGGTAATGAGCATTGGAGAGCTGTTGATAGTATCAAACATTGTGGGAAACGACTCCCTCTGGAGCAACATAGTTTTTGAGATAGAGGTTATTTCTCACTAAAATAATAAAAGACTTCTAGCTAGAAGTATTTTTTTCCTATCTGAAAGCACACAAATTCGTCCAACTTAGAGTGTTTTTTCTTTCATCATTTCTCGCAACTTCGATGACCAAGTGAGCCCAAATTTTCACAGGCTTGTTATTTTATGCTTATGATGGGATACACCAATTGAGAACACTGGTCGTTGACAATTACCAAACGTGTACAGTGCTTTTTAAGGCAGTGGACACTATTGGTAATTACTCAAAATAATTATTAGCATAAAACCTTTTCCCTTAGTGTCTGTTTATTGCTTTATTGTTCATTTGTTGTATTATCTGCATTGCTATTGTTCGTTTAAAGCGCTGTGGTCTAAATGAAATGGCGCTATATAAAAACCCAATTTATTGTATTGTATTGTTTTGGTGACAAGTAATAGGGAGAGGTTGGTGGTATAAAACATTGTGAGAATCAGCACCTTCTGAAGTGCCATAGTTTCCAAGAAAGAAGTAATTTACCACGAATTTGATTTCGAGACCTCAGATTAAAACTTGAGGTCTCGAATAAACCATCTAAACGCACAGACCTTTGTGTGACAAGGGTGTTTTTATTTTTCATCCATACCTCACAAGTTTGATGACCGATTGAGCTCAAATTTTCACAGGTTTGTCATTTTATGTATATGTTGAGATACACCAACTATGAAGGCTAGTCTTTGACAATTACCAATAGTGTCCACTGCCTTTAAGACCCTTATGTATTGATGTCACAAAGCAACTGTTAGGCCTATATCGCCCACACACAGATCCTTGTCATGATCTGTGAAACATGCATCACATTATGTCATCCTTTATTTTGCCATGAATACATCTGCGACGCTCCAAATGTTTTAATACAGGAGTCCTATATGGACATGGGACGCTTTGCAGTGTCGTTTCCAAAATAATCTTCCCTCGCCCATTTGTTCAAACGAGGCAAGGTCGTTTCATCTATGGAAATGCGTGTTTCTCTGAAGTTGAAAAAAAAAAGCCTCTGAACATTTTTGTGCAGATGAATTACATTGACTTTTTAGTTTCACTGGCTTGCATTTGACAAGCGAGGGCGCCGACATAGTGGTTTGGTTGTATAACTTGTGACGACAGCATCAAGATTTGGATGGAAAAAGGATGCAGAGAAGATCGATATGGACAAATTCCAATGTGTTAATTGCCTCACGTTTCATAGGGGAGACTTTTCTAATAATATCTTCCGTGGTTAATGAAATGTCTAAGGCCTTGGAGTAAGACTCTCGTGAGAGTCATAATGTGAGGTGATTTCCACTTTTTTGCAAGTACCTGTACATGTACACAGTCTGCATGTACATGTACAGTACAGTACTCGCCGACACTACTCGCCTCATGGAACCTAACTCAATCAAGCTTCTTAAGTCGGCCTCAAGTCGCACATTCTCACATTTTGCTCCCCACACCTGGAATGCACTGTCCACCTCAGTCAGGAAATCCGACTCTCTTCGAACATTTAAGAAGTGTATCAAACATTCTCTATACCCTATCTAATGCGCTGCGTTATTGACGTAGTGGCACTATATAAATGCCCTATATGCATGTACACGTATGTACAGTAAACTACATTTGATTTTAATTGGTATGTTGCAACTAGACAAGGTAATCTGCATTGAACTTCTGCTCTCTCAAGACACATAGGGCGGGTAAACCTTTGGTAATAAGAAAGAAAAAAAATGACCAGCACCTGCTGATAATGTATTTTAACACTTTGAGAAACTATATTTCCTAAGAACTAAGAAAATGTGGTTTTAGAGAAAGCCACTCAAAACGTAATATTTGATACTTTGGCTGGCAACCTTATTCTAGTGAGCATAATTTTGTTGTACTTGGCTACTTTTTAATTATGCATTTATAAGCAGCTCTATGAAATTGGGCCCTGGGCTCCATTTCACAAAGCATTAAAGACAATGGATACTTTTGGTAATTGTCAAAGACTAGTCTTCTCACTTGGTGTATCTCAACATATATACATAAATATTAAGACTGTGAAAATTTGAGCTCAATCGGTCGTTGAAGTTGCGAGATAATAATGAAAGAAAAAACACCCATGTCATACGAAGTTACGGCTTTCGGATTCTAGATTTGTAGCTCGAAATCAAATTCGAGAAAAATAATTTCCTTCTCAAAAACTATGTTACTTCAGAGGAAGTCGTTTCTCACAATGTTCTATACTACCAACCTCTCCCCATTACTCATTACCAAGTAAGGTTTTATGCTAAAATTATTTTGAGTAATTACCAGTAGTGTCCACTGCCTTTAAGATAAATTGTCGGTATTACCATAGTGATTGATGTATCGTGACATCACATTTTACTTAGCAACTACATTTGATTTGCAGTTAAGATCAATCTAAGCTCTTTGTGAAATCGACCCCCGGTCGACAGGTTTTGATAATAGTTTCACACAAACCTTGTGAATTGGGCTCTGGGAGTGTCTCCCTGGCCATAAGATGCATCACGGTTATCTTTCCTGCCGGTAGCTGCAAGGCTGAAATGAACAAATGAAAAAACAAAAAAACAATTAAACTGGAGAGAAAATGGTGTACATTTAGCCACACATTTTGTAGTATTAAGTGAAGATCAAACTGATTAATGACTGGATGAAAATGAAAAACAATAAGCTGTCCTATCTAAAGTGAAGCTTGAAGCTTTGCATATAATTATGAATAATAGGAAATAACTACATGTACGCGTAGGAATAGTAAACTTGCAGGTTTAATTATGTTTTAGATCTGTTTCATGGGAGTGTTGGCCCTGAAAGGAGCCGCTTTTGTCTCGACATTTCAAATAGTACAATCTGGTCGTCTTCAGGAGTGAGAACATTTTTCAGAGCCAACATTTCCACAATTACAAAAGAGATTAAATACATGGTTGTATCCGCACGTTAACCATTTATTTATAGGAATTTCTGGTCCTATCTAATTAAATAGTAAATAAAATATGGTTTGGTACTAACAGACTGAAAGGAAAAAACCAATACTGTATACACTACACTGATTAATTAGTAATACGGTTCGGTACTAACAGTGTACGCGTATGAATATAATCAACACCAGGCCTCGATAATTACAATAATAATACTACTAATAAAAACAAATTAATAATAATACGTTTCTAAAACCCCAATCCCACACGCTTTACAATGAACATGTAAAAGCAGTCCAGTTTTACAAATACAAGAAAATATCAACAAAGAAATTGATAAATAAAAGGGTACTATTAAGCTCCAACTCAATTATTAAAGCCATTATTATGGCAAGAAACGGATGCACAAGACAACACAAAACACACACAAAAACATCATGGCATAAAAAAAAGGAAAATAGACAGTACATGTTAAAACCGAAGTAAATTTTTTTTATAATGGATAAGTAAAAGAATGAACAAAAGGCGAAACATGTAAAGAATGTTCAAACTTAATTTGTACAAAATAACTACTACATGTGTACTACAATCCAATACATATGAGCCATAAACTTTGAAAAATGAAATTAAAGTTTCGAAGAAAAAAAACATCCTGGTAGCAGAATAACAAACACAAACATTTAGTATACCAACTCAGCTTAAATTCATTGGTTTCCCATGCGTAACTAACTAAGGCCTAACCCAATGTATCATGTCTTTGAACGTGACCCAAAATACCTATCTTAGTGAAAAGTTATTTCACGGTCTAGACATAAAGTATACGAGGGAAGGATTAGTGAACAAATGAATGGAGTACAGACAGAGTGATTCAATCATGTAATACTGTTGTAGTGCAAACAAAATTAATATCCTAGCCTGACGTTTCGATCTCAGCAGAGTCTATTTCTCTTCTTTTTTTCTTTTATTAGCCTTCCAAGTTTTGTTAGCCTTTGAGAAAGACTCTTAAGCCCGGTTCATACTTCCTGCGAATGCGAAGCGAATTTGACCTGAATTTGGCGTCACAACCCTCCTTTCGCACCGATATTCGCAAGTGAGTTGAACAAAGTTGAACTGCTGCGAATTATTCGTTGCGAATTTTTGTGACGTCAACATTCGCATCGCATTCGCATTCGCAGGAAGTATGAACCAGGCTTTACTAGGGTCAAAACATCAGGCAATGATCTACTTTTTGCATTTACATGTGTACCATGGTTGGTAAGTGGTTTGCAACAGCTACATTTCTCAATCTCGTAGTGTCAGAGTATTGATAAGGTCATACTGACAGAGAATCAGGGTGCTCCATAGGTTTTTTTTTAAACTAAACCAGGACATTCTTGAACCAAATTTCGCAAGAATGTTTTATTTTTGGTAAAAAAAAAATCCTACTTCGCAATGTTAATCCTACTTCGCAATGTTAATGGTTTGTTCATGATTTGTAAACAATTTATCTGAAGTTTCCTCCCCCATGCTCTTTCCATACGTAGCTTCAAACAGGTGTGCAGAGCCCAAACTACAAGCTATGGTTTCAAAAAGGGCTTAAATTACCAAAGTGAGAATGAAATAACAATTATTCTGGTACCTTAATGGTATAATAGAAAGGAAGTATATTCAGTAATAGTGCAGAAAAGTTAAAGGAACAAGTTACCTTGGATCGGTCGATGGATTGGTCTTTCAAAAGCGTTCTGTAACCATTTGTTTTAAAATGCATTATATGGGTAGAAAGATGTTGTAAAAGTAGAACACAATGATGTACACAAATATGCCTCAAAATTGCGTGGTTTTCTTTTTACCTCGTCGACTAACACGGTCGGCCATTTATCAATCCCAGTCAAATTTTTGACTCCCATTAATGGGCGACCGTGTTAGTCGCGATGTAAAAGGAAACCGTGCAACTTTGAGTAATACTTGTGTGGATCATTATATTCTACTTTTAAAATATCTTTCTAACCATATATGCATTTCATAACAAACGGTTTCAAAAGCTTTTTATAGACCAACTCGTTCGATCCAAGGCAACGTGTTCCTTTAAAACGAACATGACCAAGATGACAGTAATATACATGTAAGGCTGTGTCCGAAACGTGACTTCTGCTACAGCTACGGCAAAATCAACATGTCTGCCAGCATTGAAGAATAGGCATATGTGTATGTGTGCGATCTAGCCGTATCTGTAGCTGAAGTTGCCATTTCAGACACCGCCTAACTGTCAGTCAGCCAGAGGTTATCTGGGATTTCTCTTTTAACTTTTTTTCATTCGTTGACAGGACACGTCAACAAAAACTGTGGATTGCCTGCAAGTTTTTTTCACTAGCCCACACCCAGAATGAACAAAGTTTTTGAAGAGTATACATAAAAAAAAATAAATAAAAAAAAAACAGACGTGAAGTTGGCAAGCCTAATAAATGTATTCACTCATTTCTGCCCTGGGTTAGGGAGAGGTTCATACAAATGCACATGAAGTCATGCAGACACAAACACTGAGAAATGCATGTTTTTATAACATAGACATCATTTACCTCCTAAGGTGACGTTTCCATGAATAAACCTTCCTTGATAAATGAGGCGTAGAATAGTTGATGACGATACGCGATCACTTTCCCACTCTAAAGGAGAGAAAAATGAAATAAAAAAACAATAGTTTCATGATGAATGAGTACACAGGGGGATCCTTACTCCCAATGTATTAAGTAATACAACATGATGTGTTGTGCATATCGCAAGTACTGTACAACGAAATAATTTTTTATTGACTCAAATAGTGTTCATGACACAGTAAGTTGTGTTTACAACACTGATAACGTACATGAACTTTATATCTGGGGTTGAACAAAGAATTGACTAGAGTGGGATTCGAACCAACGACCTCCGGATTAACATGCCGGCGCTCTACCAACTGAGCTATCTAGCCCTATATTGGCGGTGTCCCTATTTTGTCAATATCTTTATTCTGAGTAACAAGTACTCAATGAACAGTACTGAGTAACAAGTACTCAATGAACAGTACTGAGTAACAAGTACTCAATTAACAGTACTGAGTAACAAGTACTCAATGAACAGTACTGAGTAACAAGTACTCAATGAACAGTACTGAGTAACAAGTACATGTACAATGAACAGTACTGAGTAACAAGTACTCAATTAACAGTACTGAGTAACAAGTACTCAATGAACAGTACTGAGTAACAAGAACATGTACAATGAACAGTACTGAGTAACAAGTACTCAATGAACAGTACTGAGTAACAAGTACTCAATTAACAGTACTGAGTAACAAGTACTCAATGATGTACACACACAGTTGACAATCCCCATACTACTGTACTTTGAACTGCAATATTGTACAAAGGTAAACAAACTTTTAAGATGCTTTGTCACATGGCCAATTGGTAAACACAAAAACGATTGCAAGAACATGGTTTATAATTTCATTTGATGTTTTGAAACATGCTCTGAACTACAGAACTGAACTGGGATCTGATAAAGATTATTGTGAATTGTATTGTACAAACTACATACATTACAATGTTTTGTACAAAGGTCAACAAACTTTGTTGATGTTTCTTTCACATGAACAATTGGTAAACAAAAAATTCAAGAACAACAGTGTTTATAATTTCATTTGATGTGTATAAAAGTTTGTTTTTACACATCCAAAGTGGCTTGTTTTAAAGAGGGGGGGAGGGAGGGGGCACATACTGTGACTATTAAAAAAAAAACAGAAAGTACCCCAAGCTACAAAGACATCCATGTAATGGTGGCTGAAGTGACAGGGAGACATTAAGTCTATCTTAGGGGAGAGTTTGTAATAATCAATAGCTGTATACGATGTACATTGTAGCTGTGTGCTTCCAAGCACATGTTTTTAACACACACCTGTCAAAGCTGATAGTAAACAACCAACATGCAATAACGCTGTCTTCACAAGCTCTTAATTCCCTTTTTTTCATGTCTTTCTTTCTTTCTTTTTTGACAGTAAATCCTGTCATTCTATGACAGTCCATCACGCTTTCCAATATATCTGTTCAGGGTTCTCCCAATGATGCTCAAGCTAGTGTATCAGGCTGATATGCGCGAGTTGCAAATAAAAATAATATCAAATTTGTATTATAATTTTATTTTGTTTTGTTTTAATTTCACAAACATTTAAATGGTCAAGATGCCCTCTCAATGATGAAACTCCAGGCCTGAAATCAATTTTTGTTACATGTAATGTGAGTACTCGAGTACCAGGTACATGTACATGTAGCCCTATATAGAAGACTCTTTCTCTGTACACAGGAACAGAGTCCTAACTATTGAGGCCCGTTTTCACAGCTTCATAACTTAAATCTTACCTGCAACAAACCACTAATTTCAACAGATTCACATTCCATGGCGGCATACATTTTTCTGCGGTGGGTTTTGGTCCTAATATTTTCCTCACAAATCCGTCATTTTTGTGAAATAATGCAGCTTCCAACGTTAAAAAATTCCTGTTTCGATCGTTTTCTCACAGTGTTGTCTGTTGATGTGCGTACGTGTATACATTCGCGTGCAAGACGCATGATGCAAGCTTAGACACATGAATTCTTGGTCACCGTATCTTGACTGCACAGCGTTAACAACACAATTCAAATTTTGCGTGTCGGCGTCTTGCGTACACACGGCATACTGGGAGAGTACGAACAAAAATGGGAATTCCTTAACGTTGGGAGCTGCATTATTTCATGAAAATGACAGATTTGTGAAGAATATATGACGATCAAAACCCACCGCAGAAAAACATATGCTGCCATGGAATGTGAATCTGTTGAAATTGGTGCTTTCTTGCAGGTAAGATTTGAGTTATGAAGCTGTGAAAATTTTCCGCCCCAGAAATGTACCCGGATGTCCAGGACGTCACTGTAGTACAAAAAACGAAAGTGTAAGGCCGCCAGGGCTAATGTACATGTATACAACTGAGAAGACATACATTGTACCTCCAAAAACTAAATCGCATGAACACGCTCTCAAAATGTCCTAATTGGTTTATGTCACCATCTGGTGATCATGAAGGAAACTCCCCCGGTACATGTACATGAATGTATTCATGAAGTGGCTTCATTAAATCTAGGCCTGGAATTACACGAGGCCGTTTCCTTCGTTGCTCTTGTCCTGGCATGGTGCCCCTTCGAAATTTCCCCAAAGATTTTAAAGATTTCCAATGGAAGTGCCCTTTGCAAAATGAAAGTGGCCTTGCCCTTTTTAAGAAGAAATTCAGGCCTGCAATCAACATCTTGCGCGAATTCAAACTGCCCACCCAAATTTGGGCAAAGTAGTTGGGGAAATTTGGGCACAGCAAGAGAAAAAAAATGTACAGAGAAAGCAAACAATATTTTTTACCCAATGTAAGAAATTTGTTTGTTTAGAATTTCTGGCAAACTAACCCTCTGCCCCTTCCCTTTAACCAATGCAATTCCCATTAACCCCTGGTTTGTGTATTTTTTTATTATTCTGTACTGCCCATTTAAATTTGTTTTATGGAATTTACACTATAATTTTCATGAAAAATGAAGACATGATTATTATTTTTTATTATCCAATCCTTTTATTACCTTGTGGCCAGTTCTCAAAGACAAATTGCGCTACATCGGAGGCTGAATCGTTTGGAGTGAACATAAACTCCTTGCTGTTGCCATTCATAGGATGGATCAATCGTAGAATGATCTGCAAATTCAAAACAGGTCAAAGATATTATTTAGATCATAGATGACAGGGATGTGATAGGCTGTTGAGAAGAAAAAAAAAACTGAACTCTGAGTGCAAGCGCAAAAGCATGCAAATTACTTAAGTTCGTTATTATTTCAGTTAGCCTATGCAATGCCTAGGAGATGTGTATGATGATAACATAAACATTATAACATACAAATTAGTTGTTATTCCACAAAGGTTGTACATATGTAGAACACATTAAGAGCTCTGGAAACATTAATAAACCATGGAGTAGGAGACTTCCTGAATCCTCTATCATTGTTTTTCAAAGCAGATTCTAGTTGGCAACCAGAGGCACAGACAATTATGTTTACTACCTGGCAGTTTGCCTGATAACCTGTTTCGTTTCAGCAGGAGTTTCTGAGTGCTGTCAAAACTTAATTGTCTTAAACCCTTTTTGATACCACAGCTTTTGTATGGGCTTATTTAAACTTTAAGGCTTCTTCCACCTGTTGTTTTATGCCCAGTAGGTGTATATTTTCAAAATAACTGATGGCGGCCGAGCCCAAGCTCTTATTTCAAAAAGGGCCTAATTAGACGAGTTTGATGTTTCAAAACACTCAGGCCTGATATTTCTTTACCCAGCCTCTATTGCCCTAGGTTTGGTCTTGGGGGCCCCTTCAAAAGTTCTCTATGGAAAGAATTTCAGATTTGGCAATTTATGTGCCCTTCGCCAAATTACAATTGCCTTGCCCACACGTAGATGAAATCCCAGGCTTGTTCACTGAAGAGTGTATCCCAAAAACACACAGTGATTTTATTTCTCTTATAAAGCACAAATACAATATATAATGTACAAATGCTGCAACAACAAAATCTGTTGCTAATAAAAAATTATCACTAAATTTTACCAATTAGCATTCAATGTGCTCTAAACGCATTCAGTCTACAATATTTGCTATGCATTTAAGCAAAACTGATATCATTCCCTGACACGTTAGTAGTAGCCAATTTTCTATACCTTTGGCCCGGGTAGTAGTTAAGAAGCAGGACAGTTCTTTTCAGAACTGAGAAGTCTCTCGAACATTTCGATAAATCTACTCCGCGGCAGTAGAATATTTAGCAGGACAGTTCTCTACAGAACAAACTCTATCTGGCAAGTAGATACACACATGATGTTACCGCATTGATACCTCACCATGCAATGCCTCAAATCCTATACTGACACATATAGTTCTTCGTTTCTGGATTTGCCCGTAGATACAGGCATGCAACATATGAAAGACTGTAGCCAATGCCAGTGTACATTGTAGGGTATAGACCTTTATTACGGTGCGGCCATCTTGAATTCCCCACCCCCCTTGATATCAATGTTACCAAATTGTGGCCAATACGCCAAAAAAGAGGAGAGAAAAAAAGTAAGGGGGAGGGGCGGGCTTCAGATACAATAGACAGGGATGCCAGTGGCTCTTTCCTTCAATAAAATGTAATTATTTTCTCCGGCCAGATGAAATACGGAGCGCCGGAAAAGTTTTTTTCTTTTTTTCTTTTTCCGGCCAGATGAAACACAGAGTGCTGGAAAAAATCGGGGGAAATTTGAAAAAGCGGATTTCCGGCAATAGCCGGAAAACTGGCATCCCTGAATAGACTGATCCATTAAGCTCTGGCCGCCCCATTGCGTGTTGACCAATCACAACTCATTCAGCAACCAAAAGTCCGACAAAATAAGGTCCGACATGCGTGCGCATTTGCTTGGTGCGCGCGGCAGAGTTGTGTAGAATGGCATTGGAGAGGCTCACGTGTTCTTGCTCACACGTGCGTCGTGGGCGGAGCCTAATGGATCAGTCTATTTACAAAATAAATCCATTTAAAATGTCTCAGATTGCACTATGGCGCTTTCAAAACCAAAGAGTCTTCCGAAGACCTTGTTTCAATGGGAGACTTTGAAACGCTACATTAGGTGGCAGCAGACTCAGACCAGGTTAATTTCCATTGTTTACATTACATGTACATGTAGTGCTGAGCAAGAGGAGAACAATGAATAAAGCTAAAGCATAGCAAAACCAGGTGTCACAAAAGTCTCCCATTGACAAACATAATGACAAATTTACAGACTGCCACTGTGCCAGACAGCTTTGAAAATACCTGGTGACTAGGGGGAACCCTGGACAATATTGTCACTAACGAAGTAAACACACTGAATAACACAATACTTATTGTTGTAACAATGACTTGCATTTTACAATACAGTACCCAGCCCAGAGGCATTGAACTTCCAAAATGTACCATACATTGATGTACTTGCATCACCAGAGTGCAAGGCTTTATACACTCACTGCACACCTTTCAGTATCATCATGTCCACTAATGGCCAATATTTGAGGAAGTAAGCGAGATAAACAATGTTATAGGAATTGTCAAAACAGAAAATGCAATTCAATGCGCGTTGACATGCTTGACAGGGCATGATTAATAATAGCATGTCATCCAAACAGCATATTATTTGTACCTGGGTGTGGGTGTATTTTTCACACCATTTTACAATTTTGACTTCCTACTTTCGTCATGAAACAAGTTAACATATATTGTATAAGCGCACCTGGTTTGCCAATTTTTAAGCACAGCAAATTTGATCAACAAAGTTCACATTAATTTTAATCCTTTGGGTGCATGAACTTCAAAATGCAACTGGACAGTTCATGTACATAACATGTAATATGATGGCAAAATAACTGCTCACAGCAAAACAAAGTTTAAACCTCATTTATATCCTACAGTCTAACGTTACTACAGTCACGACATAACTAACTTGTTCGAACTAAAAAAAAAATACAAACTTGCGGGTACAACCATGACCATGTGCAAATCTCTGTACATAGTGTTGGCTCTGAGAAGAGCTTTAGGGGTCTCGACAATTCAAACAGTTCAAACTTACTTATAAACTAAACATTTGAATCAAATAGATGCCAAACTGATTAGAATCAGACTAAATCTACTTAAGAAGAGGAGACACTGTCCTCCATTTCATTAACATTTCAATGAAGTACTAGAGTGTCCACTGTCTTTAAATTTTAAAGGAGCAAGAACTACATAAAAAGACTGATGATGGTGGCATGTACATTACATGTGTCCAGAATACTCTCAAGGGGACAGGTGTAGAGAAGAAAAGGTCAAGAAGGCAAAGGAGGTCACCTCCATGCTCCTTGTAGTGTAAGAAATGCAAGAACTAAGTCAACATTGCTCAAGCCTGATTCTTTGTTTTTGTAAGGAAATGAGCATTTTTATATGGGTAAAGGGCACACCTCTTACAGATGAGGGGAATGCAATAGGACTTAAGAAATTCTATATGGCCACAAAGGCCCGGTCCAGGGGGCATGGAGGCAATTGCCTTGAAATTCTGTGAATAACAATGTCAGAATAAAAATACGTAATGTTCCGTAGGCATAAACATGCGACATTAAAAGGCGTGTCAAATATACACCTGCAATTTTAAGGAGTGTGAGTGTACAATGAACTCCGCGCATTCCTCAACATTGTCCAAGGAGTGCGAAAAGTAGAACTCTTGGAAAAAATTGTAACCATGACAGGAAATTAGAACTATCGATAGGCCTATGCCGTTTATTTGCTTTGGTCATCAGGAAACTAATGGGGGTTGAATTTGCAAAATGTAACCCTGAAATGTGCTACGAGCAAGTATCATCATCTGAACTTACTTGCTCAATCACAACTGTTCACGCAAACATTGTTTATCTTGATTTATCTTATTGGAACGCACTACGGGTTGTTAAAGGGACACACCGGCCGAATTGGGCTATTTGGGCTACAAAATAGACTAAGATATGACTTTAACAGTCTTCCAGGAATGAAGAAGAACAGTCCTTAAAAAAAATAATCAAATTTAGCCGTTTTTGAGCATTTTAAGACACAAACGCAGGTCGCGTGATTGTTCTAACCAAAAAGTAGTACAAACAATCGCGTGACCTTCCGGGCTAGTTTTACTTTCAGCCGTCTAAAAGTATCTTACTTAACCAAATTTAAATCTTTTTTTTACAAAATTATTTACGAATAATTGACGAAAAAGATCATGTATTCAAATTATCGCTACAAAATAATGGTGAAAAATCTAACGTAAGATTCACATTCAAAGAGTCCGTGTAACGGAAGCTTTTATGGCCGCTTTGGTTTTTTTAAATCATTTTTCGCTAAATACGTGACATTTTGATGATTTTTTTTTACAGCAACCATCTATAAAACATTATTTATGATTCTACACCCCTAAATTGCGTAAACGGTGAGCCGGTGTGTCCCTTTAATATATGGCGGCGCCCTAAAATGAAGACGGCGACACCGTACGTAGTTTTTCAAAAAACTTTGCTTTTGCTGTATATGTAGTCTGGTTCTGTACATCATGTCATCAACTACCTAACATTGTTATTTCAAATCTGCATTATTATCAACCACCGAAGAGACACTGAATTATAGTTGTGACCAAAAAATAGTACATTATGCTTGTCCGCCATTTTAAAAACCACTCGCCAACACCTCAGAAGTGTGTCTGCTTAAGGTTGCCAATGCCATTGTTCGCCAACCGTGGCCATCAGGAAACTAATGGGGATTGAATTTGCCAAATGTAACCCTAAAATGTGCTACCGGTACAAGCAAGTATCAACATCTGAACTTACTTGCTCAATCAGTTTTAAACAGTGAACAGATAATAAATTTTTGTATATCAATTAACATTTTTAGACTAATGTATGCAGTTTGGTTCCGAGGACTGCAACTCTCCTAAACTCAAAATTTTAAGGACAGTAGCTCTCCTTCACATCTTCAATGAAGAAACTTGTACTGACCTTATTCAACTATAAATTAAACAATGGTGGTCCGCCGTGTTTCAACCTTGTTCAAGCTTATCAATTTTTTAGTATCCAACTAGCCAATGATGGTTTATATTTTTCACATACATGTACTGTACATGTATGCCTACAGTGTACTTCTATTATTATCCATAACATGGACATTAAAATGTTATTAATGTGATAAGGTGGAAGTTATCTAGAGCATGATTTAATTCTTGATCCATGAATAAAGCTCACATGGAGGCCACAGGGAGGCTCGCCCTCTAAAAGATGAAAGTCCAGGGGCCGATTTCACAAAGAAATAAAATTCATCGTAAGACAAATTGCCAGTATTACCATTGTTTGTATTGTGACATCACACTTTACTTAGCAACTACGATCGATTTGCAGTTAAGATCAATCTTTAACGTCTTTGTGCAATCGACCCCTGGGCCCAATTTCATAAAGCTGTGTTAAGCAGAAAATACTGCTTGACAAATTTATCTGCTATTCCAAAGTGAAAATTGAGTGGGGCACCAACAACAACAGCACAAACTCATATAGTTTTGGCTGGTAACCTGTTTCTACTAAGCAATATTCTGTGCTCAGTAAGTGTTTGTTATAAATGAAATTTGGCATTGGCCTTGGTCGGATGCACATTATTCAAGTCATGGTTGTGTCTGGTCATGATAAATTACTTTTACTACATATTGTAAATGTACACAGGATGTGGTTTTAAAAAGAAACTGACAGAACTTCAGAAAGGCTTACAAGTATACCTTGTCAAAGACTGCTTTGTTTGGAATTTAAACCAATTTAAGTCACTAAATACATCCAACTCTTCAAAAGGATGTGAAACCATAGAGTAAGGGTAAAACTATGGTAAACCATGAATGAAAAAGACCCAATAGTTCCTTGTGTACATGAAGAACAAAGAATGTGGCAAGACAAATCAATACCTGTAACTGGACCTTGGCCTTAGGTGTTGAATGACTCATAAAGACAACATGCTGAGTTGTATTGGGTCTGGACCAGAGTATCAATGTGTTTAACAGTGACCAATGGCCACACATGTAAGGGTATTCAGAGAGCAGTGTGTAATACTGCATGCAGTCTTGGGCAAAGCAACATTTTTGTAGCAACTGTGTGTATCAGGCACACTAATTGGCCTTAGAAAAATGAAGGAATTAGTACCAGGGCTAAGCTATTCATTGGTAAGGTTTAATACAATTTTCATGCTAATTAACCACAATTTGTTGGATTTTTCAAGGGTAAGCTAATCAGACAAACCGACTCAAGTAGGAATAACATCCATCCTGTGCCCATTTTCAAAGCGCTTTTAATGATAGCAAATTGTTGTGCTTACTGAAGCAGAAAAATTTGCTACATGTAATAAATTTTATGTTGGTGTAAACATGTTTCACAGCTCAGCAGGAAAATCTTGTGCGTTCTCCATGTATTTGTAATTGTTACATCATTAATTAAGTTTCAGACAGTAAGCACTGGAATGTTAGCATGCCGTTTCTTGTGATTACGGTTAAGCAGTGCTATGAAATGGAAATTGTACAGTACAGACAGTGTACAGTACACACGTACATGTATACAGGATACTACATTTATACTACATTTATATTACATTGTAATGTACATGTACATTGACATGGCATTGGCAACACTATAGCCCCTACATTAATTTCCAGCTTTAACTGGAATCAACAATTCACTGGTAGCTGCACACGATTGTTTGATTAATGTACATAATGTATCAGAGGAAGTACAGTATGACGCAAGTACATGTATTGATCCAAGCAGCTTGTCTTTTAATTGTTTTCTACTCATAGTTACAGGTGTCAAGTTCGCTAGGGGCCAAGTGTATGTTCTAATAACGCACACCCTTCCTAAACACTTATAGCTTGTGCATCTCATCATGTAGGCCTATATTCATGCAATATAGTCTGCTTGACTCCATATGGGATGCCATCAACACTATCTAACCTGCATACGATAAGAAGTGGCCTTATTTGAACGATAGATCTTCTCATGATTGACGGGCATTTTGTGGAATCTAGTCTACTTAGAACCTCATCTATTGCTTTTCATACTTTGGAATCAATTATGAAATGACAGACTGGTAGGCCTTCATAAATGTCACAACTTGGTCCGTTAAAATAAATATTTCATATTGAAACATTTCTGCCCGAGGCCAGTGTTTTTAAAAGCAACCAGCCAGTACAGTAGGCCTAAATTCATGACTGGATAAGTTTGATAATTTTCAATTGAATTGCATACGGGTGCATACTTAGTCGTAATTTATGTATTATTGCATACACGTCTCAGACCTAACGAACGGACAAAAAACATGTGTTCAAATGTTGACTATGAGTGACTAATAATCTCTCAATAAGACCTGGAAGTGAATCCTACATGTACCATAACCAGTATTCTATGCATACACTATGTAGTATTTTTAACGTTAACCCATTACAGACCATAACAGACTCATTCACTTTTGTGAATCATTATCGAACACCAAGACTTTGACTTACATAGTAAGTCACATTGCTGATACATGTATTTTAAATATTTTGTTTTTCTTTGTAAGGCCATGTTTTTAGAAACATAGACATTTTAACATGATAAACATTTGAAAATGTCAATTGTTGAGGATACTGACATTTACTTTGACCTTTGTGGTTGAGTGTTACATTGTACATTATATGTACATCAGGGTGTATGTACAATGTGTATGGTGTACAAGTACGTCAGATCTTGCAGCCGCTTTTCGGCCGCTATGGGCATTTTAGTACGTAGGACATAACCCTAAAGTTTATGAGTGTTAAAAATGTGTATAACGGTTTTTAAGAACGAACTTAACAGTCCTCAGTATTTATATTCTTCCATTTGTGTACAAGCTGTGCCTGCATGAAGTTCGGGCACTTTGGCCCTTTTGTAAACTCTGTTAAATGTCACAAGTTTTACTGAGGTACCTTTAGACATTCTATGATACTGTGAATTGGGTCAGTGCTAATTAAGTGAATAGCACTCTTCCTCGCTCTATGCACTGATCCATGCAATAACACCATTCATGAGCAGCACAACATTGTTCTCTCAATGCTTCGATGTACTGTGGCGTTCACTTCCCTTGTACAGTAGAGCAAAATGCTACACTGAAAACGTTTCAATTACTGCTCAAAACGCAGGATTTGCAACTAAATTAGCATTGAGAATGTCGTATTTAGCTGGTCGACTTCATCTTTGTTCTGTCTTGTTATTCCTTTTTCTTCAGCACCTTGTAGGCCTATCCTTTGGCAAATTGGCGCTTCATTTTATAGTATCCAAACAATAAGTTCAGTCTAAAATTATTGCTATGAAAAAATAAAAGTATCCAGGGTCAGCCGTAGTTTTAGGGTAGGTCGGGTTACGCCACATAACATTTTTTTAATTATGCCTAATGCAAAATTAATGGACAAACTCATTCCCTGGTAGAGTGCAGTGTTAAAAACAGTTCTATTTCTGCATGACAAATCATGGAGGAAAAATTAGAACGAACACTTTTTGACTATCGCAATAACTGCTGAAACTAAATCGTTTGAATTGGCGGTTGTGGCTACAGCTTGATCAATGTCATCATGCACTGAAGTATCAGACATGCATAGCAACACCCTTAGCGACAGTCATAGCCTTAGCCACAGTCCCTAACTCAGACATGACCTTCCATTGTCTATCTGATTGGATACATGCATTGGACGTAATCATACACAAAATACAACTGCGTCATCTTACTTCGCTGTTTATCATTGAAAAATAGGATTACAGCCTACATGTAACTGGCCTTTCAATAAATCAGTTTAACTAACCCACAGCAAAATTACAGTCGCAATACACCGTAAATGCTACATGTACAATACAAGGAACAACAAACATGTAGACTCCTACATAACGTTATCATAATCAGAATTAAATTGTGACATCGTCTTTCATCGAACTGTCTGCAATGACAGGTGACTCAGTAATAAAGTGATGTCTACTTTTGAAACGCAAACAATTCTTGGCAATAAAATTACTCAGTCATCTCAATCTCAAACAGGGAACTGTTCGCTCCATAGTTAACTTTTTATCTCTTATTTACCCAGTCAAAGGGTGCCAAAAAAACTTAGTGCCAAAAGCGAAATTGTTCTTTATTATCATATCCTATACTCTGCATGGAGGATGATACACGGAAGTTGACCAGCATTCATTTTAATTAGAAAGGTGCCATAAAGGTAATGAGTGTAAATTTACAAAAGGTTTTGTTTTCAATCACATCGATGCAAACGGATGGAAAAAGTAGGGAACCCTACGTGATTCTCCCAAGTCAGCCAGTCTGGTTGTAGAATTGAGTCAATTATTTGGCTGATCCAGTGGATACACATGAATGCCACAGTCAAAACCCTTTTCTAGTACATGTAGGGTAGCATTTTCTATTCCAATTCATTCAAGTGAAACTAGAAGCAGTTGAGTTATAACAGTTTTTGTATAATGTTTCTAGCCAAACATCAATGTAGCTTGGTGCAATCAAAGTATACTATTGGAAATGTTTACTTGTGTCATTTGTGTTGGTCTTTAAAATGACATTAACATTATTTTCTACTAAAAGTAGATATGAGATTGAAGTTACATCATTGTAATCAATTATCAGGCTATTCATTCTAAAAGTTCGCCTAGATGGAAGACAGACTAACTGTCAACATATGACCAAAATTGGCTTTGAAGTCAGTCTGCCATTACCAGTTCAATTAGTCAAACCAAATAGCGCAGCATACATGTACCCAATAGGTACATTCACCAGCACCAGATTGATTGGGATACACTCATTAGTACCCATGGTTACCGAGTACACTTAAGCCATACTTGAACAGCCATTCCTGGTTATCAAGGCCACAGCACATTGTATAATGGATTATACTGAACTCAACTGTGAACCACTAAACTAGTTTCAGATACATGATGTAGCTTGTGTGGTGATTCAACTTGCGTACATATAATTACCCATTAGTATAATAAGGGAATAAAAGGGTAGCGATGAGTTCTTACACGGCCACTTAAAGCTGGCAGGGTAGATATGCCGTGTCGGGCAAGGGCCTTTTAGCGCACGGCAACGACCCTGCAAGGTTTTAAACGGACGTTTCAGATGAGTCACTACTCTTTCATTCCCATTCATAAATGCCCTTTTATTAAAAAACGTTACAAAAATACAATTACAGACACTTTGACAGTTAAAAAGTCGAGGTTTTAAATATTTTTTTCAAAAACTTTGTGAAGAGTCTGATTGCGTGTGGGTTGTGTGTACGCGCATGCGCTTATAAATAGATTACGCGCATTCGCTTAGAAGTAAATTACGCGCTGTTACTAACAGCTATGAATTGCGTTACGCATGATACTCTTGCGGCCTGACACGCAGAAGCCAGCTGGTTATAAACACTGGTCATTATCAACCGTTTCCATACCCCCACGTGACCACCAAAAGGAGTAGAGAAACTGTCTGGGGTATTTATATGAATTACGGTTTAAAGCATTGCCCATGTACACTGGTCAACATTGTGACTGACAAATTTACGATTCAAATCCTGGTGGTCCAGGAAAGACTCGTCAACCTAGCTACTCGGTCAAACAGAATTTGAATCCTAGACTCCTGATGTTATATACACTGATGTACCAGCAGCTGATTTCAAAAAACGTAACGCAACTGCGTAAGTCCACTTGCGCAACGTTTATAGTGTAAGTTGTGCCATTAACATTGCGCAAGTGGACTTACGCAAGATTGCGTAAAGTTTTGTGAAACTGGCTGCTGGCCTAGAGCTACTGATGCCCTGTTTTGACCTTGGTGGCCCACATTTCTTCAGTACAAAGTCACCCAATAGTCTATGACTCCCCGCGACAGAGTTGCGAAACTTTGTCGGGGGGGGGGGGGTAAATCTTAATAATCATTGCCAAACTAACCCAATCACTTGGTCAAATTTTCCACAACCAGTTCTATAAGTCTCTGGAGAACTGACAAAAAGGAGGCCGTGGTCATTGCCAGTAATTGGGATAGGGCAAAACTGGCCACCCCTTCTGGTAATGACAAATTAATGTTTTTGGTCATGTTTTAAGTCACTGACTTTTAACAAAACAACATGGGGTTCCACTAAAAGCCGACAACACTGTGACAACGAGTTTCAACAAATACCTCAAAAACAGCAATAGAACCAAAGACATAATAGAACGATGTGTGTTTCACTGATTGACAGAAATGCAATGGCATCTTTACGGAAAGTCCGAATTTTTAACCTAAAAAAACTTGAACTTACACAGAGTGCGTTTGGATGCCATCTTGGCTTAAAAACCGTGTTTTTACAATTTCATTATGATACAGATATGGGTAAGATGGATTTAGCGCTTACAGCACAATAGAGGGCGGGCGTCATGTAAAGACGTTCACTTGCGCACACAGTGTAGAGAAAGTCTACACGTATGACACCCACCCTCCTTTGTGTTGTAAGCACTTCATCTACCAGTAAAGGAATGATCAACAGCCAAGTCGGCGTCCATCCGCACTCTGTGTATTTATAAATAATAAAAAATTGTTTTTTTAATTTCAGACTTTTCGTGAAGATGTCATTGCATTTCTGTAATGGCTCTTATAAAACCATTGGTTTATTTGCTGTTGAAATTTAATGTTGAAAATTGTACGTCGGCGTGTTGTCGACTTTTAGTAGTACGTAGGGTGTCAGGACACTTCGTACCCTTGACACTTCGTACCTTTTCAAGGTACGAAGTGACTTTGGACACTTCGTACCTTCTCACGAGTCACTTCGTACCTTCTCACGCACTTCCTACCTTCATACTAATTCGGGATTTCTTCATCGTTTATGATTTTTTTGTGCTTTGTGATCGGATGATTATTAAATAAAAGCAAATCAAACCAACTGTTACTATATTGTTGGGACACCAAGGAGCCTTTTTGACGATTGCATGATTGTTTGACTTTAAAATATCTGTAAAAAATATTGGCGGAAGATGTTGTCCTTGGCGGTAATTAACTTATACAAACTACTAATTTCACATAAAAAATGACATTCACATATTCAAACAAAAATTATAATTCATTAAGTAGCCTATTATCAATTTTTTATCTCAACGAACATTAAATTATTGAGGAATACACATTTTAATGAAGGTACGAAGTGCCTCGGCTGAAGGTACGAAGTGACTCAGCTGATGGTCACTTCGTACCCCGCCCACGGTACGAAATAGTCCTAATACGAAGTGACCAATTTGGTTACGGTACGAAGTGTCCCGAAGGTACGAAGTGTCCAGGGTACAAAGTGTCCGACATCCGTACGTAGTGACCGATCTGCTTAATGTGTTGATAATGAATTTGGTGTCAACTCTTGACAACAGAAAAACGAGGTTGGCTTCCGCAATCTGTCCTAAAAAATAGCTACAAACTTGTACTGTAGTACAATACAAGTATGACAATAAATGAAGTGATTAGTTTCTATAGAAAAGTCACATTGCTGTACAATACAACTGACCAACACGGGTGTGTGTGTGTGAATGTTATCATATTTATAAACACAAATGAATTGGATTATTTTGTGTTCAATAGTTTTCACCTTAAAAATGAAACTAGAACTTAGAAGAAATCCTTAAATTGCGAGGAAAGTGAAACAAATAAGTACAGAATAGTTAAAAACATACGGAACACAGGAGTGTCTTCCTTAGTTTCAACTCAAGAAAAATGCATTGTCACTGATGCTGATAATTATGTAAACAAAAAGTTTCACAATATTTGCTATTCAACAGCAAAAACAATTGCTAAAGCTAGGTTAAAAATAAATAAATTACCTTGTCATTCTTTTTTGATGAATTGCTGGACATCCTGATTCCGTCCCACTTTCAATGTTCAAAAGTTTAACAGTTTAAGACAGCACTTGACTGAATTATTGTTAATGTAAGGGACTAATTTATGTTTTGTCAAGACTAAATTGAATTGAATTAAGTTGGGGTAAACTTTGGTTGTTGATTGATTAATTAACGACGTTTTCTCGGGATCGAGAGGCAATGCAGCAGTGACGGTTCTGTCCTGCAATTCAACTTGACTGCATCCTTCTACATCCAACTGACATGGAATGAGTACAAATCGGTGAATAAGAAGGGTGAACGGGATTGTTTGGACCGCCAATAGCCCGAAGTAAATTCATTGCGTTGTTGAATTCCGGAAAAAAAAGTCAGTGCATAGTGCCGTGCATTGGCGGTGACGGGACCGGGAACAAACACGGACGGCGACGACACTATCCCGTCGTAATGACGGACTTAAGCCCGCTGAAACACACCTGTCCAAACGATAATCAGGATAAACTATAGTAACTTTTACTCACGACTACATGACAACTCGAAATTAAAAGAAATTCACGATCAATCAACCACTTTGCGTCGTAACATCGTCGATAAATAAACAACAAAACTACACGGCTGAATTCATCATGGCGGACATAGCGAAATCTACGACTGGTATCCGTCCGGTTTTCACGAAAACCTGACGGAGGTGAAGAGGGAACCAGTTATGAGAATAATCCTGATGCATTGTGGGGAAAATGTACTTTTGATTGACGTCATCGACTTTGCAGACAATGTGAAGATTGATTGTTTTGGGAACGGTTCAATGATTACAAGCCAAACCCATAGGGATATAATGCTTCAGTGACCTCAAATAATTGTTATATCAAAATGGTGTCGCGAAAACTGTCATCAATGCCGGATCCCAAGATGGCTCAAGGTGAAATAACCTGGGAGCCAATGTGGAATAGTGAAAACAAGTTCATCCTGACCGTAAAAAATATATATATATATATATATAAACGAACAAACACACGATTCAGACACTTCATTTTGTCATCAGTAAAGAACAAAATAAAATGTCAACTTCGCCAAATAAAAGGCTTAAAACAATTTAACAAAACGCATTCGTTTTGGAAACCGGGTAGTGCCCGAGTAGAAAAAAAATGTTTCCCTTTTTTTTTTTATACGCGTGAATATTTTATTCGTTTATTTATTTTAATATAGGTTTTCTCGGTCAATTTCATCGAAGCTGCATTCAAATTCGCAGGATTTTTTTGAGGCGTGCATTGAGTCGTTCAATTTCATTTTGGGGCAGTCAATTCTGGAATTTGTGCATTCTTAAAAACGCTTGGTTAACTTGTTGTTTCCTTATACGAATGTTAAAGGCATGCTGTTCATTATTTTGGCACTCTTGAACATAAATGCCAAGATGTCTGGCACGCCAACAGATTGATGGTTCGCAATAATTTACAAAAAAAAAACATTACCATAAAAAACAACATTCAAACACATTCAAATCAGGTCTTGCTCATAATCTCTCCCGAAAAAAACAAAAAACCCCAAAACAAAAAAACTTATGGGGCCCCAAGTAAAGTCTACTGGAACCATTATAAGGTTCGCTTGATTTAAATGTGAAGGTACGAAACAGTTGCCTTTTACATGTTATCTGTTTATTCGTATTTCTTTAGTCGTATACTTATTTGAATCCTCATTTAGCGAAATTGATTGCCTCTTTACGAAATTGAAAGTGATTAAATCAGCCAATATAGCCAAACCAGCTTTGCTAATAATATGAATGATGATTGTGTGTCATTAACAAAATAATGAGTGTGCTAGGAATTTGAATACCTCAAAACGAAATTGAATGACCTAATTCTGAATTTGAAACGCAGAAAAAACCGGAGAGGCAAATTAGCTTTAATTTGATCGCCTGAAAATTAAATTGGCTGCTCATTTTCCGAAATTGACCAAAGAAAGCTTGTTTTACCTTAATAATATTCACGCGGGCCGCAGAGTGACGTCAATGACCGTTTTGCACACGGGTTTAGTGTCACATTATCACCAAGTTTTTGCAGTGAAGACGAATTGCATCGCGAGGTTAAAGACAGTGGACACTACTGGTAATTACTCAAAACAATTATTAGCATAAAAACTTACTTGATGGGGAGAGGTTGATATTATAAAACAAAACGGCTCCCTCTGAAGTGACGTGGTTTTCGAGAAAGAAGTAATTTTCAACGAATATGGGTGCAGAGAAAACATCGGTGTCACATGCAATTTTTCCTCTGTGCAATTCTATCCGGAGGACATTAGTGCATATGCAATAATGTCTGCCGGACGGTTTTGCATATGCAATCGTGTCCGCCCGGACGCTGCTGCATAATGCAATTGTGTCCGCCCGGACACATTTGCATATGCAATTGTGTCTGCACCAAATCCGTCCTTGCAGTAAATTAAACGCCCTTGGTCGACGGAACACGTTCGCCATTTGTTACAAGCTATAAGTATAAGTGCTTGTCATGAATGGCATGGGAAATGTTCAGCCGAGTGGGTATTCGCTGCAATTAACGTGAATATTCATGCTGCATATTATGTAGATTCAGTGCATGCACGCTCGCTACGCGCGCACATCTATCTATGTACAGTCATCACACGTCCGCCGGACGGTTTTTGCATAATTAACCCCGGACACGATTGCATGTGCAAAAGTGTCCGGAGCGTACAATACTGCATGGCGGACATAATTGCGTCTGACACCGGCACCCCCGTCTGCCTTTAGTTTTATTTATGCATTTTACGGAAAGCTTTATTAACTAAAAGTTATTTAAAACATTCTATATCTATTCATATTCTTTGCGCTGCAATAATTATTCAGAATTGTCTCTCACGGGCCTAATGTAGAAGAAGCCTACTGAATACAAATTAAGGGGATACTAAAATGAAAGACCGCATTAATTATTCCTTTACGCGACACTTTAGCCTGCACGCCTCTGGCGTTTGCTGACCTTTCCAGTCGATCGTAGAAAAACTTATCGGTAATCCTTGTGTAGAATTTATCTCAATATATTAATTCTAAGAGGATAGCCCATAGGTTTGATTTATTTGCTGATTTGATCCGGAAATTTAGTTTAAAATGTTTAAGGTTTTAGCTATATCTTTATGGATTCGAGAGTGAGTTTTAAGATTTCGTTTTGATCATTTGCACGACATTTCAAAATAAATCTGCTGCAGGCGGTAGCCATTAGTAAACTAAAAACTTAAGAGAAAAAAAGAAGAAAACAAATGGAAAACATAGCTCATTTTCTTTCAGCCATGTACAAACAAAAATAATCGCCATTGCCTTAATATGAACGCTTTATATTAATATTGTTTCGTTTCAAGCACTATTGGTTTGATTACTCAAAATAATTGCCAGCACAAAACTCGTATCGCGCATCAAGAGCTGTTGATGTATAAAACGTTGTGAGAAACGGCTCTTTCTGAAGCGTTTACTATTTCTTTTGAAAGATGTAGTTTCTCACTTCAGACCTCTTGAAGCATTTTTTAAGGCATGGAACGCTACTCAAAATAATTATTAGCATAGAAAATTACTTGGTAACGAGTTATGGGGAGCTATTGATAGTATAAAACATTGTGAGAACCGGCTCCCTCTGAAGAAACGAAGTTTTCCAAAAAGAAAGTAATTTTCCACGAAATTGATTTCGGGACCTCAGAATTAGATTTTTGGGTCTCGAACCAAGCGTCTGAAAGCACACAACTTAGTGTGACAATGATGTTTTTCAATTAGTTTAATTCAGTTCTCACAACTTCGACGACCAACGGAGCAAAAATTTTCACAGGTTTGTTGCTTTATAATGAGAATACTGGTCTTTGATAATCACCAATAGTGTCCTGTCCACACAAATTTGTGCAACATGTTTTTTTTCTTTTCATTATTTTCTTGCAACTTGCTTCGATGCGTCAATATTGAGTCAAAATGTTCACAGATCTGCTATGTTTTGTGTATGCATGTTGGGATACACCACGTGAGACCGTGTCCCTGATACCTTTACCACGCTGCCTCCATCTTGGTCGTGTTCCTCGTATCGAATAATGAATGCAAAGTAATCATTTTCTGTGAACCCCAGTTCGAGTCCCACCTCAGACCGGAGCCTTCACAAGTGAATTAGGTTTTCAGTCCTCCCTGATTGCGTGGGGTTCCCCTTTATGGTTTTTCCGTCACAACTAAAAGTAAACTGAACGTTATTTTCTTCTTGACATCTCTATCCTGTTATTTGCGCTATATTATCTGTAACGCACAAAGAACCCATACAGTACACTTATCGAAAAGAGATGATTCGCCTAGCGTTCCTGGTTGAGGGCAGCATTGCGCCACAGCCCTGTTAAAGGAACACGTTGCCTTGGATTGGTCGAGTTGGTATATAAAAAGCGTTTGTAACCGTTTGTTATGAAATGCACATAATTGGAAAGACGTTTAAAAGTAGAATACAATGATCCACACAAACATGCCTCGAAATTGTGTGGTTTTCCTTTTACCTCGTCGACTAACACGGTCGGCCATTTATGGATTTTGACTCCCATAAAAGGCCGACGCAAAAGGAAAACCACGCAATGTCAAGGCAAACAAACAAACAAACAAAAAAAAACAAAAAAAACAAACAAACAAACAAACAAACAAACAAACAAACAAACAAACAAACAAACAAAAAAACAAACAAACAAACAAACAAACAAACAAACAAACAAACAAACAAACAAACAAACAAACAAACAAACAAACAAACAAACAAACAAACAAACAAACAAACAAACAAACAAACAAACAAACAAACAAACAAACAAACAAACAAACAAACAAACAAACAAACAAACAAACAAACAAACAAACAAACAAACAAACAAACAAACAAACAAACAAACAAACAAACAAACAAACAAACAAACAAACAAACAAACAAACAAACAAACAAACAAACAAACAAACAAACAAACAAACAAACAAACAAACAAACAAACAAACAAACAACAATGACACAAGGGTTTCAATTCACCATTCCACGTTCAAATCAAGAACTTTTATCAAATACTTCTGCGGGGTCGAAACGTGAAGTAATTAAAGGGGTTGTGTTGTCATGATCAATGCATGCAATGTATGTAGCTGCATAATACCATTACTCTATGATAATACTAACTCCCACCCAGTTACTACAAGCATGCACTCCCTCTGAATATTATCTGTAACTGGGTGAGAGTTCATAATTCAATTTACAGCCAGGCACAGCCAGACACAAACCTGTTCTGATCCCGAAATTTAATGCTGCAATACAAAGGTGTACCACTGTATATAAATTTAACATTAAATAATTTTATTGCCACAGTTACTACAAGCAGCCCTGCCGCCCCCTGCCTCGTATACAATCTGTAACTGGGTTAGAGTTCATAAATCCATATACAACCACAAACCTGGTTTGGTCATGGCCCCTTCAACCATTTCATTATTGTTTGCTTTTGCATTTACATAAATTAAATGTGTTGATAAGATGTTTGCATAAGAGAATACAATATGCTAGTTCTAGTAAGGAATACTAATATGTCATATGGAATGATAATGAATAATAATATAAAAAAAGAACCAGCTAAATTCCCTTCCAGCACTCATTAGGGCTGTGTCTGAATTAGCGGCTACGGCTAAGGCTGGATCAAACAGAGTATGCATTGAAGTATAGGACGTCCTTGGTAACACTCTTAGAAACAGCCATAGCTGACAATTCGATTACATTATGATGAAATGGCCACGGCACAAAAATATTGTAAAACGATAAGTACATTATGTGCTATGTGTAGAAAAGAGCATTTTCAAATAATATTTTTGTACTTTTTTGAGACTTGTTCTTATTAACATTAGATAAATTATTGGAAGTATTATAATTACAAATATACAAAATTTGCTTCAGTTTAAGACAGCCAGTTGGACACACAACCACTCAAGTACACCTATGTACAAAAAAATAGTACAATATTTGAAAAAGAAGTACACTTCAAGTTTAACTTCACTCTACAAATAAAAATACATCAGAGGCCAACTTCATGAAGCTGTTAAACAGAAAATACTGTTAAGTAATTTCCTCTGCGATTGGCCAGTGACAGCACTTTTAAATACAGGCTTATTATTTAACACTCTTGCTTTGCTACTGTTCAAGTATGGTACATGTGACATTTGACAGCTTTGTGATTGGCTGGTGACACCTCCTTCATCTGATCTATTGTTTTTAAACACTCTTACTCCAGTACTGTTCAATGGGGATAACTGTGACATCTGACCTTCAGGCACCTTTGTGATTGGCTAGATCATTCTCGCTGTTGATTCAGGTTTTATCTGATACTCTTTGTGTCTTGAATTTAAATTCTGTAACTTTTGACTTATGACCTCCAGGCACATTGTGACTGGCTAGAGACATTATTATAATAATAACGATGATAAATGGTTTATATATTGCGCTTTATGCTCTTGTTTCGGGCAGTTCTTGGGCATTCTCTTCGATATTCGGCAGATGATTGACGTTTGAGATCGGGTGAATCCATGTTGTACCCTGGGTCACATGACTGTAAAAAAAATAAAAAAATAAATAACATCAATACAGGAATATAAAGAAAAATCAAAATCGTGGAGGCAAAAAAACCCCAAACACATCAATCAATGAAATCAGCACTCAAATAAGTTTTTAAATGCACCAAACATTTGATCCCATGCCTGAGAATTTATGAAGGCACTGACGGAAGCCCCTTAAAATACTAAATAATTCCCAGTTGTATATAAGCAAGCTGCTAGAAATGACCATTTTGTTTATAAACATCCAATGGTACTGTCACAGTATCATAATAGAGCATCTACTCTGGATTTGGAACAGGTTATAACAAGGGTATCAAGCACGTTATCTTTTCACTTGACCGCTTCGCTAACAAACCTCCCAAGATACTACCATGGTATCATAAAAGAGCATCTCCTCTTATAAGAAAGGCAGATTTAGAAAAAAATAAAAGAAGGGTATCACAAATACTATCTTGATACTTGACCACTTCGCTTACAAACCTTACTCTATACTATTATGGTATCATAATAGAGCATCAACTCTCAGTGAGGCAGATTTAGAACAGGTTATAATAAGGGTATCATGAATGTTATCTCGAAACTTGACCACTTAGCTTACAAACCTCTTGATACTTGACCACTTAGCTTCCTCCCAAGATACTATCATGGTATCATGATAGAGCATTATATTCTTATAAGCCAGGTGGATTTAGAATGGGTTATAACAAAGTTATCATGAATGTTATCTTGATACTTGACCATCCCGTTAATAAACTCCAGTGGCTAGTCAAACCGGGAGAAAAAGTTCCACTAGAAATTTACATTTTCCTCGTACAAGTGACCCTCACTATTACCCTTAATTCAAGAACGAAGACCAGAGATTCTTGAGACATAGTTAAGGTCAGTACAGATTCAAAAGATGGTCAATGCACAGAAAAAGATGGTATAGAAACCATACATTCTAATGTGGGACATATTCTTGACAATGTCTTATGACGTCACAGTTAAATTGGATAACGTAATCAACAAGTATAGGTTTTCATCCTCTAGATTTGAAATTTTTTATTATTCCTTTAGATTGATGTACTTACTTTAAGAAGTACTTCATACCGTCCGCTGTGTAGGCTTCCTCCCAACCATAAGGCAAAGCTACAAAATGAAAACAAAACGATATTTTTAGTTGTCAATGTAATTCTACTTTTTATTTTTTATTTTATGTTGTTCAACAAAAAAGTTTAGTCCCTAGTCTTCTCATGGGTTAAAAAAAAAAAAAAAAAATTATAAAATCTTCACTCATGTCATTGTGGTAAAATTGTGGTCTCCCAATATTGTTTTATCTTTATTCAGGGATGCCAGTCAAAAGCCATACAACCAGTAACTTTTAATTTTGGTTTTTGATGTATATTTTGTTTATTAGCCTTTAGTCCTTTTAGCATTTCCCTGTTTATTTGGAGTTTTCTAATGTTTAATAAATGAACCTATATTTATTTTTATTTTTTTAAATAAATTTTACGATGCAGAGGCCACGGAAACCAAGTTAAACTGATTTGGCCCAACCTTGGAAAATAAAGAAAACAATGATATTTTCAAAGAAAAGTTATTGTTCCAAAACCTCACAACAATTCAGAATGAAAATACTGCTGCAAAAAAACACAAACAGAAAAAAAAACTTACGCTCAACTTCCAGCAGTTTCTTGACAGCCTTCACAGTTTCCTTAGCCTCAGTGGCGAGATTAAAGGGACCATGCTTGCTATGTTTAGCCAGATACCCAGGGGGAATGAAGCCAGTATTACCCCGTCTGGCACTCTCCCCACGCCCCCTGGGGCCGCTACTCATGGAATTAGGCCCGTTACTGGAGTACTCATGAACAACCTGCGTGGAGAAATTAATGGTTGATAAGACGGAGATAAATCTAGAGGAAATGTGGGATTTTGTATTGTTGTATCGTTATGCTTGTAGTGGTGTTATTTGTCCCCTTATATTTATGTTGTTGTTGATTTATAGTGTACTTCTTTGTAAAGCGCTTAGAGAATTAAGTGTTAATTATTAGGCGCTATATAAAGCGAAAGTTATTATTATTATTATTATTATTATTATTATTATTAATTCTCTATGATTAATTATGACATTGTGACAGGTAGTGATTTATCTTGATTTGATGATGCATTGCATGCAAGTTGCAGACTGGATGTGTATGATAGCAGGGATATATCGATTATGGTAATTAAAATAATCAATAAAAGATTAATAATAATAACACAAATCTTTTACGTGTACGGCTCAAAATCTGTTAAATTGATGCTAAAGGTATTTTTAACCAGGGGCAAATTTCATAGAGTTGCTTGAGCACACATTTTGCTTAGGTACAAAAATAGCTTGCTTATTTTGCACATACTGGCAAAAAATTCATGCCATATACATTGCTTTGTATTTAACTGTTGTTTACTTAGCATAACAAATGAGTGGAGTCTTGTCAGGTAATCTAATTTTACTGAGCAAGGATTTGTTAAGCTTGATCAAATTTTGTACTTAAGCAGCTCTATCCAATTGGGCCCAGTAACAACTTTAACTGGAAGGGCAAGGACACCTATACTTTACAATCGTTATCATTCTCTGACCAAACCCTACCCCAGCAAAAAGTGTTCATTTTATTTTTTGTCTACTTCATATCTACTGTTATAAAACTCACTTTTAAGAAAAGGGGAAGGATGCCAATGCCCATCCCACCCCTATCTTACACCCATTATCATTCTCTGACCATACTTAACCCCAACCCTGTCTCAGCTAAAAGGGGTTTAAGTTTTCTCTGTGTACTTCCTATCAACTGTTATCAACCTAAGCTTGAAGGAAAGGCAAGGTCGCCCAACCCAACCTCAGAAAACAGATATCATTTTTTTCTTGGTACTCGATCGTATCTTTTCTTTTAAAACTGTGCTTAAAGGCAGAGGACACTATTGGTAATTACTCAAAATAATCAATAGCATAAACCCTTACTTGGTAACGAGTAATGGGGAGAGGTTGATGGTACAAAACATTGTGAGAAACGGCTCCCTCTGAAGTGACATAGTTTTTGAGAAAGAAGTAATTTTCACGAATTTGATTTCGAGACCTCAGATTTAGAACTTGAGGTCTCGAAATCAACCATCTAAACACACACAACTTCGTGTGACAAGGTTTTTTCTTCTGTTATTATTATCTCCCAACTTCGACGACCAATTGAGCTCAAATGTTCACATGTTATTTTATGCATATGTTGAGATACACCAAGTGAGAAGACTGGTCTTTGATAATTACCAATAGTGTCCACTGTCTTTGTAGTCAGCAGTGTCATTTAGACAGACATGACAACAATTATGAATGGTTATGTATATTTGGTTTGCGGTAACACCATGTGTGTATCTACTTTCCAGGTAGAGTTTGCTCTTAGAGAAATGTCTTGCTTTATTTTACTGTCGCGGAGTAGATAATTGGGGGTTCGGGAGACTTCTCAGTTCTGAAAAGAACTGTCCTGCTTTTTAACTATTACCAGGGCAGATGGTATAGAAAATAGACTTGGACTACTACTTTAGCTTATAGGATCGTATTCGTAATTAACTGTACCGCGGAGTCAGTTCTGAATTGGTCTCATTACTTTTCCTACCTCAGCCTGACGAAGGCCAATGATGCCCCTACCCATTCCGCCCCTATTTAACACCTGTTTTCATTCTGTTAATACCTACCTCAGCAAACTGCAGTAAATTCTCTGCTGCTACTTCATATGTTCTCTCATCAACCTCAGCCTGACGGAGGTCAATGATGCCCCTACCCAATCCCTCACTATTCAACACCTGTTACCATTCCATTAATACCTACCTCAGCAAACTGGAGTAAGTTCTCTGTTGCTACTTCATATGTTCTCTTGCTGATAGCAGCTTTCCTCAGCTCACAGCTCAGAATTGCCAATCTCTTCTGCAGGTTCTCGATATCAACTGGATTTGACTTGAACATAAAGAAATACATGTACATAATATTAGTTATCATACAAGCACTTGTGGAGTACAGTAAAACTATAGCACTTCTGCATCCTATTTCCATTGAGTCAGAAGGCCAAGTTGGATATGGGAAGCAGATGCGCCATGTCTTTTTCCAAAGGCTGGGTGCGATTATGAGTTTATCTTCAAGCAAACTTGATGCTGTATTTAAAATAGCACAATATAAAACATGGTTTGATATCAATATGAATGTATATAGTAATAATAATAGACCGTTTTTATATAGCGCTTTTCACGCCCGAGGGGTGTCTCAAAGCGCTTCCGACATTATTACCCCTGGTCACTGGGCCTTAAATCATTCCTTAAAGGAAACCTGTAAGCAAAAGTTTACCCCTATTCTTCCATGATAAAGTGTTCTGGGTTCTCTTATGTGCACAACCATTAACATAAAATGGACCTACAGCTTAATTTCCCATCCAAAGGGAAAAAAGGTTGTATTTAAGTATCTTGCTCAAGGACACAAGTTTAACGACTGGGACTCAAACCCATATATGACACAATTGATAGTTTGAAACAAACTCAAAAGTTTAAAGACAATTCTTTTTTTTACACCATTTATTTAGTTCACGGCTTTCTGAACATTTGCTGTTCTGTCAATTTGCTAAATTTCAAAACAGAACAGACTAAGAAACAAAAATCAAAATCGTTTAAAAGGTTTGTAACAAAAAATATTTGTTTCAACGAGTAAATTTGCTCAGTCATTACTTTCTGAAAATAAAAGTGAGAAGTATTCTACCTTTGGTGGTGTCTTATTACTCCTCCGTTGTAACCTTTCAACTTCAGCTTCCAATAGATGAACAACCTCTTCGTAGTCTATCTCAATATTACGAGCCTCGTGTTGGGCAGCTTCAGCGAGATGGACTCGACTCTTCAAGGCTCTACTCTCATGGATGGCCCCTTGAGCCTCCTGAAGAAAACCAAGGAATTCCAAAATAAGATTGAAATAAAATTCTACCTTTTGCTCATAACAAAACAAGGTGTTCGTGAGTGATGTCTTCAAATTACGATTGAATGAATTGGTGACGACATTTTAACATTATCAATCCAATGTCGGGTTCAGACTTTTGGCGTTAATAAGGTGAGTCTTGCAAAAACAACATGTGAAAATCTTTTTTGATTAGTGTTTGTTCTGAAAAAAATTCAAACACCAGTTTTATTCAGAACCAACTCTACTCAAAAGAGATGTTCACATAGTGTTACTGTAAAACTTCACCTAAATCTAATTCCACCATGCAAAGTTTCAAATCCAACTAAGTTTAAACTGTTTTCAGTATAAAACTTCACTTTCTGGTTTATACTAAAAGTCAAGGTCGATTGGGGTCACACTCTGTGTAGCATTTCAAAGGTTTTTGGAAGAAATTTTTGATGGTTTAAAAATGGTTTCAAAATGTTTTGTTAAAATCCAGTTTGGTTCAGGAGCTACGATTTTTTTCAAACAAAAAACACCAACTTTGAACTTTACTTTTGTTAATAATATCGGAGTGACACAAACCTTGCGAATTCTGAGTAACTCTTCCTCGGCTAAATTGAAGGATCGATCTTTCTCTTGAAGTTGTACCTTTAACAAATTAAAAAATATTTAAAAAGTCGATGGATGCGTACAAAACATTTCTGGAAAACATTTCAGACGCATACAAAATATTACAAAAGCACAAATTTCCATGTCTGCATCCCTGTGAAGATATATAGTAGCAGGGTTAGTTTCAATTTCTTTTAGTTTTAAATTTGTGATTTTTCATCAAAGCAGGGTCAATTCTGCCTAGTAGTTATAGATTGACCATAAACCCTAAACTGATAGATTGCGAGTGACTTACTTTTAATCTTTCCACTTCTCTGAGTGCTTCATCTCGTTGTCTCCTCATCGTTTCTAACTCACCACTCGGTACTGTGTCTAGACTTGCGCGCTGTGGCTAAAACAAAAACAAAATTATATTATCGTTGCGGTACCGGCTGCCAAAACATAGGATTCGAACTGCCTCTAGCTAACAGGCAACCTCGGTAGTCTAGTTGGTAAAGACACTGCTCTAAAAGTGCAAGGGTCGTGGGTTCGAATCCCACCCGAGTAACATGCCTGTGATATTTTTTCACAGGACTCGGGAAAGTACTGAGTATACAGTGCTAACACACATCGGTGTACAGGTAAAAAAACAAAATTAATAATAAAAACATTGTACTTTGTTACGCCGGAAATCCATGCGTCTGTTTTTTTTTTAATGCATAATGCGTAACACGTAAAATTAACATACACGCCAAGCAATGCATAAAGTTTCATGTATCCGTGTTGCGTGCACTGCTTGGCATAAATTTTCATTTTAAAGAGTTGTGCAAGACTCATTATGCACAAGGAAAACATGGAATTCCGAACTTAGGATTTTTTGTAGAATGACTGTCAGAGAAACATCTGTAATATCCTCTATGCATGTAATACTGTTGATGTTAGATGTAAGAATCTAACATGAAAGCATACACATAGCGAGTTGAAATATCGAACTCATTGGTCCTAAAGTACTTGTCTGATCCTTACAACAAACGATGGGTCAAGTTGTTTAATACCAGTGGTGTAATAAACTTCTTCATATACCAGCTTAGCAGAAAATGACAGCTATGTGGAAATCTGTGCAGGTAACCAGTCACAAACAGTACACATTTCATGGTATTTTGGCTGGTAACCTATTCTAGTAAGCAACATATTTCTGTACTTAGGCAGGTCTCTGAACTTGGGCTCATGTTTGAATCACAAGTATTTTACCTGTTGTTGGAATGGTGGCGGCTCTGCAAAGTCAGTGACGTCATGGGCTGCAAAGGTCAATGACCCCGCTCCTAGAACACTTTCATCAAGCTGCATCTTGAATAACTCTCTGGAGACTGCAACAAAGACTGAAGTAGATGGAAATAAAACGGGTGTATTAGAAGGTATACTAAGGAGGCTCTTCACAATTATTCCTATTTTTACAAGCAGTCAAACTGCACACTTTGTCAATACCCCCTCCCTCCCCCCTAAAAATGTAAGAATTTGTTTTCTCTTCACACTATTCTACATAGAGATGTACTTGAAAGTGAATTGCATGCAAACCCTGTTTATTACGAGCACAGATATAACAAATATATCACCTCCATATGGCACCATTCCAGATTGGTCCACTTGCAGTCGTCTTCTCAGTTCCATCTTTTCCTCTTCAGATGGATCTATCCCAAGATATTTCAAAGCCTAAGTGGGATGTTAAAATTAGAGTAGGTTTGTTTATTCAATGCACAGCCATCACAAATTTTGATACATTACAAAACTTTTTACGAAACTTGAGTATACAGATAAAGAATGACTTGCAGGTTGACTTGTCAGTATAAATGTGGAAAGTACAAGTGATACGTAGGTAGGATTTTAAACTTGGCATGGTGGGAGTATAATTAGGTGAGGTCTGTAGTAACGCCATGTGGAAATCTCTCTTTTGCGTAGAATGCTGTTCTTCTGAAGACGATCCGAGCATACTAATCGAAACGTTGAGATGTCAACCACCAGTTCTTTCCAGAACTTACACTACTCAAAAGAGAGTTTTTATTCAGTTTCCATCAAAAAATCTGTGAACTCCAGATGAGCAAACCCTTGTACCATTTTGCCATGCACGTTCATTCAGAACTGTGTAGGGGTGTTCACCGTCTCTAATGTAACTAGGCAAAAGCTTGCCCAAATCATGTGACATAGCAAATGCCTCGATAGTCTGAGGATTTCAAATTTAAACGGTAGTTTTTTATCAAGCACGTCATTGTACATAGCTATATTTAAGTGAAAATAGAATAAGCTGTTGCAAACTGCTTACCAACTAAAAGGACCTGTGGTATAAATGCAAACAGATATTTATGACCAGGGGCCAATTTCATAGAGCTGCTTAAGCAAAAATTTTGCTTAAGCACGAAAACAGCTCGCTTATTTTACACATGTTACTGGCCAAAATGTTATGCCATATACATTGATTGTGACTGGTAATTAGCTGTTGTTCCCTTAGCATAACAATTGAGTGGAGTCTTGGCCGGTAATCTGATGTTACTAAGCAAGGATTATTTGGCTTAAGCAAAATTTTGTGCTTGAGCAGTTCTATGAAATTGGGCCCTGACCTAGCAGAGTCTTTCTTGAAGGCTAAATGACAAAACACCAATCCTGTTAGAGTTTATTGTGTTGTCATTTAACCTTCGGGAAAGACTGTGCTAGGGACGTAACGTCAGGCCATGAACAATTTTTAGCAAACAATATGAATTCTAATCTAACACGCACCGTATGGTTTATTAGCCTGTAATCTAGTTGGACTTACCACTTCCAGTTTGTCGACCCTTAATCTCACATGAGGATCAAGGGACAATCGTCTACTTCGAGACATCCCCCTTGGACGGGCGGGGCTTGGTGATGATGTAGCGATAGTGGGAGTGGCTAATGAAGATGCTGATTGGCCATGATTTTGGGTTGCCATGGTAATACTGTTAGGAGGCAGGACTGGAGACGGCTCAGGCTGTGTGCTGTGTGGTTGGGGTACACGGTTGTGATGTCCTGATGATACAAAATTAGAAAATTAATAATATGATCAGGGTTGGGGCATTATCAAACCCCGACTTGGGCTCCGTCTCCAGCATGGGGTCTGTGCGCTGTGTACTCAGTGGAAATACAGCGAGTATGAACTGGCCTTAGTGTACACTTGAACATTGTAAGAAAAAAAAAAAAAAGAAAAAAAAAAGAGGAGTCAACAGTTCGGACAGTATACTCGGTGTAGTGTCAGGAAACTTGAGTCTTTGAAGTCCTCTTCTCGGAACCATCATCACTCAAAAGAGATTTACCTGGAGTGCGTTTTGGCGACCCCAACCAGAAACGTTGATGATCGGTTGAGCGTTTTCGCGCGTTCGGTTGAGCGCGGTGACGATGCTGTTCAAAACAACCGGTAACTGACTTGCTAAGTTGGTTGGGCTTTGGTTGGGGTTGCCAAAACGCACTCCTGCATGGTGTCACTGCGAAAATTTTCTTACTATCCTTCTACCATGCAGACCTTCAAGTCTTACTTTACATACTTTTCATGCTCTATTTAATAACCGTTTTGCTGACTTCTCTTAGGGCAAACCAAAATAGGAAATCAGACTTTTAAGTAGGAAGAATTTCATGCCTGATTTTTATGAAGAAAAACAAGTGTACATCAGTTTCTTAGGTCTTTGGTAAAACCTTAAGTTTACAAGCTCAAAAAACAAAACAAAAAACAACAACCAAAATGCACACTTCTTTTCAATAAATTTCAATTATTTTTTTCCACATTTTACAAAACATAGAAATTAGATTCCCACAGGCAGATGAACAAACTAACAACTTTATATTATACAAAGCTACGTAGGCCTAGAGTACAACATTGAAAAAGACAAGCATTTACCGTTAATGTTTTCAGTTTGTGGAGTTGAAGACAGAGCTGGTTGAATGTGAAGACGTTGTTGAAGATGTAATGGCATAGCAAGATGGGAGGGAGCTGGTTGGGTAAGAGCTATTTGGGAAATAAAAACAAATAATGACATTTCACTAGTGAGCACACACAATAAACTGTGCATGTTAATCCTTTCAGCCTCAATGGTAACTTAAGTCAACTGTGCAGGGGTCAGAATTAGTTTAAATGTCTCCTAGGCAGCAGTTAAAGTTGAAAAAATGTACTGAGCTGTCACAAAATTTGGTGGCCCAAATTGTTTTTTTTTGTAGTGTAAAAATGTTCAGCATCTTTCTGCTAAATAAAAAGGAATGATTATTAACACACATCGGTGTATGGGTAAAAACCAAAATTAATATTCTTTATCCCCGATGCAAATTTAACATCTTTTATATCGTTGCGGTATCCGCTGCCAAAACATAGGATTCGAACTGCCTCTAGCTACCGGGCAACCTCGGTAGTCTAGTTGGTAAGACACTGCTCTAGAATTGCAAGGGTCGTGGGTTCGAATCCCACCCGAGTAACATGCCTGTGATATTTTTTCACAGGACTAGGGAAAGTACCGAGTATACAGTGCTAACACACATCGGTGTTTGGTTAAAAACCAAAATTAATATTCTTTATCCCCGATGCAAATTTAACATCTATTAAATTATTTTCTTCTTTTGAATTCTTCGCTTACGCTTACCATCCTTCGCTTACTACGTACGATGTGCTGAATGTCTGTGCTAGCTGTGTAAGCAAAGAATGCCTAGTAACATGGAGTAATAGTAATAATAATAATAATACATTGTTTACATTTTGTTAGTGATTTCATTCGTGTATGTCAGATTTTTAGGTGTGCAAAAAGAGGTTATAGTTTTTCCACGAGTTACGAAAGTAAAGGATGGGTCAATCACAAGTCTTACTTGATAATGGGTAACCGTTGATCATTGCCTGTCCATACAATGGTGGTGAAGTGGACTGATTAACTGCTTGTGAAGAGACTAATCCATTGCCTTGGTCATGACCATTCATTGGCGACATTCCCATCTGGGGTGAAGGGGGAAACCCTACACCCCCATAGGGGGACTGTCTACTGGGTTGCGGGTGGCTTGTCCCAGTGTGTGGTAACCCTTGCGGTTGTTGGTTACCGGGCTCAGATAGGTATCGTTGAGGTGATGGGTTTGAGCTCGGGGAAGAGGCGTAGCTGGAACTAGGTGTTTGTCGAGACGGATGACCGTGATGCATCATGGGAGAACCACCAGGAATGTAGACAAGACGAAGGGTACTGATGTCACTTCTGCAAAGAATAAACACAGAGTACGTCATGGGGTGTCGTGGCCGAGCAGATAAGAGCACCAAACTCAAGCTCTGGTTTATCTGTTCAGCAGGGTGTGGGTTCGAATCCTGGTCTTGACACTTGTGTCCCTGAGACACTTAACTGTAATTGCTTCTCTCCACCCAGGGGTGAATGGGTTACTGTAAGGGCAGAGATGGTTCTTGTGATTGATTTAGATTAGTGTGCTAAAAATTTGGCAGCACTGGCTGCCCAGGGATCTGAGATGGTTAAAGGAGTTAATTAAATGGCCCAGTGACCAGGGGTACTAATGTTGGAAGCACTTTGAGACGCCCTTTAGGTGTATAAAGCGCTATTTAAAAAGTTACTGACAGTATTGCTTCTCAGATTCAAATTTTGGAGCACAAAAACCTAACCAAATTACTTTGAAGTGAAATGTTTCTCAACATGCTTCATACTATTGAAAGCTGCTGTAGGCTACTAACCAAAAGTTGTTATAGACTGTGCAAGTCTCGCGAGAAATTGAACTTCCGGGACCATTGTGGTCCCAACCTAATGGAGTTTTACGTTGGGGAGATTTTGTTCTGTCAGTAATTTTAATTTAACATAAGTTATGACTCTAAAAAGTGAATATGTTCTTGGGAATGTAAAAATAAGCGATTAAAAACAGAAAAGTAAAATCAATTCAACAAATTAACGAAGAAAACTAAAGAAAAAAACTTGACCTCCAGTTTCCGGTTTACTCTAAACAATTAAGAATATTACCCAATTGACGTTCCCATTATCGCTGAACCTATGTGATGATCGCACCAATTGGACGTGATTCACAAACGGGGTTTGTTAAAAAAACCATCCAAGTCGATGTCGAACAGCGATCCTCGTCCCGATAAATGTATAATATTTACGTTAATTTAAACAAAACAATTACTATGTACATGAATTAAAATAATAATTATACAAAAAGTACGTTAAAAATAATAATCTTTAAGAATTTTTTAACAAATAACAATTTCAATACAATTTGGTTTTGTACAAAAATATACTTTTTTTTGAATTAAGTTCTCGTTTTCGCTACGTGCGAGACTTGCACAGTCTATTGGCATTAACTTAAAGATTGAAAACCAAATGTAACCTTCTCTTTCATACATATTGGTGGAGGGTAAAAGACAAATAATACACACCAAAGTGGAAGATAAGATAGCTGTATGACAGATTATACTTTAGATGTATGCATTACCTGAGTGATTCTCGGGTTAGGATCCTCACAGCTACTTCATTAGTCAGACCTGTCAAGGATTCTCCGTTAACGGACAACAGACGATCACCAACTCTCAATCGCCCATCCTGAAATCAAGATTTGGAACATTGAAACTCATCCTCTCAATGGTTTTCAATCAAAAAGGTTCTACAAGTTTCTAAACCTTTTGTTAAAATGGTGTAAAATAAAATTTCATTTGATGACATTATCGAACAGCAAAATTACACGCGTCTGTACATTCCAAAGAGGAATTTTGTGCCAGTCAAAAGGTCAAATTAAATGCTAATTTGATTGAACGTCATCAACAAGCCAAGCAGAATAAGCAAACATAAATCCTTGATTCTGATTGGATGATCCATGGCAACAACAGTGTGATGATCCATATACATTGTACCATCCTGTGTAATGCGCAGCTCTAACTCTGCGTATTGCGGTATTTTTTAGCTGTACAGGAAGTTTGCTTGAAGATAAATTTTTCTCCAACCACACTCATGGAATAATACAAACAAATAAAGCGCCTGTGCGTATGGCCTTGTGGCAAATGGGACACAGAAGTACTTGTGTGTAACCTGTATTCTACTCACCCTTGTGCAATAAACTACAACTTACCCTGTAACAATCTCCGTCTTGATGAACATTTTGGATGTATATCGATGGCCCATCAGAGCGATCGATACCTCCCGCTATACTCAGCCCTAGACCACTCAGCTTATTTATAACAATCTCACGTGCGTTTGGTACTCTGATAAAAAATACAATAATAAACTTTTGATACAGCACAAATAGGTAACCAGCTAAAATACCACAAGTTCAGATTTTTGATTTTTTTTTAACTGTACTGGGGTCGATTTCACAAAGAGTTAGGACTAACTTAGGACTAGTCCTAGGAGATATATACAAATTGCATGGATAGTCCTCAGTTAGGACGAGTAACTGGTCCTAACTCAAGATAAGACTAGTCCTAACTCTTTGTAAAATCCACCCCTGCACTCTTTGCTTCACTCTTTTAACAACTGCCTATAGAACAACACCTTGAGTAGGAGAGTAGATCATCTGATTAGAGAGTTATTTTGTCACACAGCATTCATTAATCAAACATTTACATGGCGCAATGTCAGAAGCCAGTAAATGATTTCCCATGTACGGCATAGCATGATGCCACACACTGTATCAGTTGCTCCTCAAAAATCATCATTTGCTACTCAGTATTAGCATTCACGTGTGCACATTTATTATGTACTTAAAGACACTGGACACTATTGGTAATTGTCAAAGACCAGCCCTCACAGTTAGTGTATCTCAACATATGCATAAAATAACGAACCTGTGAAAATTTGAGCTCGATCGGTCATCGAACTTGCGAGATAATAATGAAAGAAAAAAACACCCTAGTCACACGAAGTTGTGTGCGTTTAGATGGTTGATTTCGAGACCTCAAATTCTAAATCTGAGGTCTCAAAATCAAATTCGTAGAAAATTACTTCTTTCTCGAAAACCATGGCACTTCAGAGGGAGCCGTTTCTCACAATGTTTTATGCCATCAACCTCTCCCCATTACTTGTCACCGAGAACGGTTTTATGCTAATAATTATTATGAGTAATTACCAATAATGTCCACTGCCTGTAAACTTGCTGGACGAAATTGTTTCCTGCAAGCCATGCATTTTAGGACTGTACCGCGGCACTTTCATTCTACCCTTTATTAACTAGTCTCACCATTGCACACAAAAACATTCATTATTTGTATTATAAATGTAGTTATTACTTCAGTCATTCAACTATCTTAAAGCCATTGGACACTTTCGGTAAACAGTATTGTCCAAAGGCCCACACTTCGTGTATCACAACTGGTATAAAAATAACAAACCTGTGAAAATTTAGGCTCAATCGGTCATCGGCGTCGGGAGAAAATAACGGGGAAAACCCAACCCCTTGTTTCCGCACGTTTCGCCATGTCATGACATGTGTAAAATAAATCGGAAATTCTCAACAACGAGAATTGATAATTGTTTTAATGTTTTCTCGGAAAGTAAAGCATTTCATGGAATAATATTTCAAGAGAAGTCTTTCACCATTACCTTCTGTAAAATCTGTGATTTTTTTTTTTTCTGTGCCGAAAGTGTATAATGGCTTTAAGCTAAAAAGGGAAGGAAAACCCCATTGACAAAACTATAAGATTTTTCTTACCTGATATTAGCATACTCAGGACTGAGATCTCCAGGTCCTGAAGAGGAAATTACACTTGGAGATGGAGACTGGGTTGAGTTTCTTTCTCTCTGGGATGACCAACGTCTTGGAGCTAAGAAGTTAAAAGAAAGTTTAAAGTCTCAAGGATTTTACTACTGAATTATCTATTTACATGCTGGTTGGATGGTGCTTTTAATAAAAAATAGTTAAAATTCTAGGGGCCTAGAATCAGATTACCAGCCAAATGCAATGTCACATGTACCATCCTTGACTGGTATTGGGCTCATTTCCAAAGGAAAGTACCCGATTATTAAGTTAACCAATATTTTCTGCTTAAGCAATAATTTGTTTCAACAAATGTATTTTTTTGTTGTCTTGGACTGATTTTAGGTGAAAGAAATTTATGTAAGGATTTCTGTTTTTATAATGCCGATTAAAAAAAATAAAAAAAGCACATACCACTAACAATGCAGAAAATTTATGTAACATGGAAAATCGTTTGTACATGTCTGATAGACATGAAATAAGATCAGCATCCAGATAATAATTTCTTTTGGTAAACAACCAATTAAAATTGGCAGATGTTTTCATGCAATTCCCTCACCAGAAAGCCCATTAACTAACTCAATCTACAAAAATAGCTGTTTGAAAGTCTAAATTTGAGAGAACATATATAAACAAATGGGCCCAAGACAGGATTTGCATAACTTGTTTGTGTCCTTGACTGTGCTGAGATTCAAATACTTTTAATGATGAATCATATAAAAAAAAAATCTATTTAAATTAACAAAAGTGCGTGTGGTCATTAGTTCGCTAACGAGATATAGGACAAAGATATTAACGAAGGTCTTATTATAAAGGGGGCTTCAATAATTGCAAATTGCAGCCAAATATAGCATCAGTGGCTGTGGCTGTTTGCTTTTAATGATGTACTACAAACAGATTACTTAGTTCAGCCAACGCCACTTTAAGGCAAAGAATAACTTTGGTTTTAAGAACCGTTTGATTTGTGTAACCCTATAGAAATGTAGATATACACAATCAAAATAACATCTGTTTTTGAGATATCACCAGAGTGAATGTCCAAGCAGGAAAACAAATCCCCAATAAGAATACACAATCTCAGATTCAATATTTGGGGCATAAAAACTGTTTCCTTCAACAGCTCTTCAAAGTGAAATGTTTTTTAAAAATACTTTATAGCTTCGAAAGCTGCTGTAGGTTTCTCACCAAAGGTTTGTATTTCCATTAACTTTAAAGCCGGCCTCAGGTCGACCTACGATTTTCTTGTGCCCGCAACAAACCGTCGGCAATGCGCAGACAAAATATGCTCAGGTCACAATTACTGAGAAATCGTGCGCCTGCAATTGGTTCCCGACCGTCGGGATCACATCGTACAAGTTGAAATTGTTCTACTCTGGAACTGTTAATTTTGTCAAGCTGCGACTGTTTAAGATTGTCTTAAAATCACCGCAGTTACGCTCAGGTCGTAAATAATCGACAACTGAAAAGTTCCCAGGCGCAGTGTGATCCTGAAAAGTCAGTCGCCGACTGTTTTTTGTTGACGCAAGGTCAACCCGAGGCCGGCTTAAGAGTGATTACCAAATCTACACATTCTCTTTAAATCATTAACTCACCTCCATCATTGCTATCTGACGCTTGATCTGATGAAACCGACTGTGAATCCAAGTTGAAAGTGTTTCTCGTGTTGGCAAGTTGACTTTCTAACAGCAATGAAAATTTGTGTCTGTCAAGAAAAAACGGAGATAACAAGACATGAGTTGAGTGGATCTCCTTGAGCTTGATTTAGCAGCAGCTTGCGACTTCAAGGCAATAGACCCATTGCATATGACGTCACACTCTCAAAAAGGAGGCAGATCATCAGACAAAACATGCGCATAACCTCAGCGTACCTGTGGCGTTTCGCGTTATGCAAGGGGGAGGAGCTATTGACTTCTCACACAATACAGAACGTGCCGCCGAACAATGCGCGCATTTTTGGGTGTCAACTCTTTTTTGTGCATGGTTGTATACGATTTTGACACCCAAAATGACACTCAGGAGAGTGACAAGTCTATATAAGATCTATATAAGATGGTTTGTAAGATTAGCTGTGGTACTCACGTTGCAGACGCATTCCTTGTTATCACCATAGTGACGTTATTGGTCGCCGATGCATTACGAAGATACTGGACTGCCCTGAAATAAAAAAGATAATTAGACAATTTATTCATGTTTAGGCCAGGAGCTTTCCAATGTCCTTCAACCTTTAACTTTCTTCAAAATATTCTCCTCCCGGCGGAACAGGGAAACTTGATCAAAGATAGGACCTCAGCTCAGAGACTAAACACAGTTACTGTAAAATTGTTGTTTCTTGTTGTCTGATAGTATCGTGGTTTACTTACTGTTCATTGGAAACCCGCAGTAAGCTTTCACCATTCACACTGAGAATCTGGTCCCCTTCACAAAGACGTCCTGAAACAAAGCAATGTATAGTTTTGAAGATAATACCTAAGTGTAGCAGAACAACTAATCAATATGTATTCGCTGCCTTAAGAAAAATGGCCGAGTGGTTTGACAATTTAAACTACTTACCGCTTTGTTCAGCTAGTCCTCTAGGGATAATCCGTCTAATGAAGATGCCATAATCCCTTCCTTCTTCAATCTCACTCTTACCTCCGATAATCTTAATTCCTGGAGGATTACGAGAAAGTGAAACCATGGATGACTTATCAATATTTACTTTGTCATGTACCTACATTGTAATTTTACAAAATAGATGGATTGAGAATTTAGAAATCTTTGTACAGTTTTGTTTTTATGAGGTATCACCTAATTTACAAGGCCTGGGGCCGATTTCACAAAGATCTAAAATTAATCGTAACTGCAAATCAATCGCAGTTGCTTAGTAAAGTGTGATGTCACAATACAAATCACTATGGTGATACTGAAAATTTGTCTTGCGATGACTTGTATTGCTTTGTGAAATCGGCCCCTGGGCCCAATTTCATAGAGCTGCTTGCAAAAAAATCCTTGCTTAGTAAAACCAGGTTACAGGCCAAAACTCCACTCAATTGTTATGCTAAAGTAAACAACAGCTAAATACCACTCAAAAGCAATGTATATGGAAGGAAATTTCTGCCAGTAACTAAAAGTGTAAAATAAGCAAGCTATTTAATGCTTAGAAAAGCAATTTTTTTTCTTAAGCAGCTCTATGAAATTGGCCCCAGATGGCCACTTCAAGGTGAGGCCTTACAATAAACTGATTTGAGCCGTCAACCCAAATCAAATGCCACCAGGGCCACATTGCCATATACCCCTTGGGCTGAAACACTTTAGGAGCCTGGTTGGTAGAGCAGAAGGCATTCACCTGACCACTTCCCAGTTGTTAACAAAAGAATTATGTTTTAAGCCCGGATCATACTTCCTGCGAATGCGAATGCGAAGCAAATCTTGACGTCACAAATTCGTATCGTACAATTCGCAGCAGTTGAACTTTGTTTAACTCTGTTCAACTCCCTTGCGAATAATCGCTGTGAAAGGAGGGTGTGACGTCAAATTCACATTCGCATTTGCATTCGCAGGAAGTATGAACCGGGCTCAAGTGTCTTGCTAATGGGCACAAGTGTAATGACTGGTATTTTAAACCCTCACTCTACTACTGACAACACCAGAGCTTGAGTCCGGTGAAATAGACCGCTTAGCCACAACACCCAAAATATTATGACAATTGACACTGTAGTTGTGAAAGATCTAAGTGAAATAAAATGTAATCTTTAAGAGTAATAATTCACACGTCGGGCGCTGACCTGGGAAAAATAACTGGGTGTCATAAAAGCATTAGCCTCCATTGCTTCAGTGTATATCAGGCCTTCAGCAAACACAAAATCTGTTCCATTGCAACAAGTAAAATAGTTTCCAACAGACCTTAAGATTTTCCAGTGGAAATCCTGAATATTTAGACTATTCTCAAGGAATACCTTAATATTGGAACAGACTAGTCTCCTACCAAGGAGTAAGACTACTCACCGAGTCCAGACTTGCAGTTACTGAACACAACTGTCTCCGTATCACCCATGTGTTTACTATGTCTTGGTGACCCCTCGAGGGCACTGTCAAAAAAAAAAAGTAAACAAAATACAGAATTACTGACTGTGCAGCCTTCACCTGTTTACTTTCCTTGCAGGCCTTGAGTAACAAGCAGGCCAGGGAGGCAATTGCCTCTGTTGCCCCTGGTTTGGGACTTGGAGCACCAAAAAACAAATTCTCACCGACTTTATTTAAAACGGATACAAATGGAAACTTTGGCCGTTGCAAAATGAAAATGGCTTCTATGAAAATGGCTTCTATGAAAATGGCTTCAATGAAAATGGCTTCTATGTCCTTTTTAATGTCTCGCTGTGATCCCATCGACAGTGCTCCTTTGTAAATGTGAAATAATAATAATATCAAAGTGATAGTAATTTAACAAACAACCGAAAAGGTGCAAAATCCAAATACAATTATGTTTTACGATGTTATCGCTACATTGGTCAGATAAATGAAAGACAAAATTGTCGGTGGGATTTTGGTACTTTTAAAAACACATTTTTTAGTATGGATCTAATTCTAAATACCTCAACAATCTGGTTTGAACTAGCAAACTTACCTGACACCTGTCTCCGTCATAGTCACAGTCTGGGACATCTTGCTTGTATCATTCGTTATACAGGCTGCATCAGATTCATCAACTAACAAATTAATGGAAGATTTGAAAAAGCAAAGAAGTTAATTCTCAAGCATTTCATTATGCAATGACTGTGACATTTATCTCCCCAATCTTATTCACGCTAGAGCTAAAAATAGTTTGTGTATGACTGAGCGTGATGCTCCCAAGTTGTCACATCCAGCCGTCGATTTCACCAAACTTTTCCTAACTTAGGATTAATCTTATTGCTTAAAACGAGTTAATTTCTGTATCCATAGACAGTAGGACACATTGAATCCATCCTAAAGTTAACTTGACTCCTTGACTTGAGATAGGATTAATCCTTGCGTTTTGCGAAATCAGCTGCAGAGCTCTTTGTTAATGGAGAGCACATAGCGCAAAAATTGGTGTGCTTGTTTTGTTTCTGTTTGGTAATTTCATGAACAAAATCTCGAATTTCCTCGATTTGTACACGTCGCAGCCAATAGCATCCTGAGCATGGCGTCACTACTCCTACTAGCTAGACCTGCCTGGCTGATTTTTTCTTGATAGTCGAAGGGCATTGTGGGAAGGAAAAGGGGGCTTGTTTTATTACAATAATAATGCCCCCTTTTCCTTCCCACAGCACAATCACAATGGCAATGCCTTTCGTCAATTTGACAATTGAGAAAAATCTGTGGTGAGGCTAGCATATTTATTGGTACAAACTACATTACAATCTTTCTTCTTCTTCTTCCTTTCTTCTACTAGTGCTGCTTCAACATTATCGAAGCATGGACTCTGGAGGAGTTCTTCCTCCATGATCGAAGACACTCCCACCCCTTGCTGAAGAATTTTGTTTTGATTGATTGGCCATAATTTGCTAGTAGTAGTAGTAGTAGAAAACAATCATGACAAAACACCACAATAAAAATTACTAATTCTAGTTTACGTACAAAATACAAATTACAAAAAAATACAATACTTTACTGTATTTAATTTTAATACAAATTAATTACAAAAAATAGTTAATGGCCTGACGTTTCGACCCTAGCAGAGTCTTTCTCGAAGGCTAAAATGGCCTTCGAGAAAGACTCTGCTAGGGTCGAAACCAAGGCCATTAACTATTGTTTGCATTTATACTCTCAATCCATTTGGTTGGTAAGTTGTTTGCAACAGCTATTTCTATTTTCTCACAACCTACAAGTAAGTACAAATACAAAAAACAATGTCAATAAAAAAATAACTTATCATCAATGTCAATTCAATAACAATTAACATGAATTGAATAATAATTTTAACCATAACAAACACACCGGAAAACTGACCAAGGACATACTATCCCTCATGGATAATAAAGATTAAATTAACCCTGAAGGAAGAAACTTACCTTTGACTGACGTTATCATTTATGACTGAATACATAATGGAATGGAAAGAAACCAGCAATCCAGCATCAGCGAAGCATACAAATTGTACACAAACATTTACACATACAACCTCGTTCATTTCAGTTGAATACCACTTTATTCTTCTCTCGTCCCCTATATCCGGTAGTATTGCAGCTACAGGAGTACCGAGTAATTTTGGGGACGAGGCTTGCGTTCACAAATACCTTTCAACAGAGGGCCGTATGACCTTTTTGCACTGGTCGCGACTGCTGTTGTCGGCTAGCTGCTTGAGGAAAAAGGGTTGCTGCCGTAGGCATTATGTTCATTCAGGTTTCTCTTCACATTACAGTTCGGAAGTTCAGCAATAATATTACCTAATTAATGGTCTATAATGTATGTTTGGAAACGATGGTAATAAACATGTACGTTGTAAGAAGTAATGCATACAGGCAGCAGCTTCTGGACGCTTCAAACGGATGATGGAAAAAGGGTTATTATGAGAAACGTTTTCCGCGGTAACGCTTCACAGATTGGGTTTTCTGCTAAGTATTATTTTTCCTGCGAGGACAATCGCTGCAGAGTTTCAGCGATATCTCAAAAACGCGACTATCTTTTGAAATAAAATGTTCACCGGTAGATTTATTTGATTGTATGATAGTACTTTTTTTAAATAATAATAATAAAAACATTTATAATGTGCAAAAACATATCCACCCAAGGGGTGCTTCAAGGCGCTAAAAAGAAGAACATCGATTACAAATGGGGTGCCATGAGCCGTGTTTTCGGTTTAGTGTCGAAGCTATCACATCAGTCCAACATGTCTTCACTGCGTTGGGAAGTTTGTTTCATCACAAACGACACAAAACGAAGGACGGCGGCGGCAAATTAAAATGCCCGGTCACCCGTACCGTGTTAGACCTTTTAGCTCATTTGCAAGATCGACTGCCCTATGGTCGCAATTATTTTCTATTTCATTGTATTCGCAGTTGCAATGCCCGAAGCAAAGTAATATGTCATGCTCAGTCTTTAACTGAATAGAGCCTGTGTGTAGAATAAGTGCAGATCCCATGGATTAGTCGAATTGGCCGGAAAACCTTTTAAAAACCATCATTCTGATTTCTCCATTTTGCAATCTTGTTCCTTTTGTAAGAGAAAACCCATATCTCGCTAAATATCTAAATTCTTCATTGTTGGCCTGCGACTATTTAGGCCATGCCCCATAGAAATTGGAAACGTCATCCCACCCAAGTGTTTCGTCGGTTTTAATGGTTTTGTTTTTGTCTTTGTGAAGGTGAAACCGATTTTCCTCTTAAAAACAAATAAGATTGGTAGGGGGCCTTCCTCTATTTTAAGAAGAGCAGAACAAAACAGAAAATTTACTTTCAGAATTATGGGTAGGCCTAAGTATTGTCAAAAAGAGATTACATTACTGAATAGATCTTGAATGTTAATACGTATTGTGTACATTGAAAACGAAGTAAGAGGCAACGGAATCTGACAAGTAGGCTACTGTTTTTGGCATTTTTCTTTTAAACCAGATTATATTCGGGACACTTTTCCCCCATAGTGATTTCCTTCCTGAAATACCTCAAAAGTCAAACACAAAAAAAGAAAGACAAACTACAAAAATGCATCTACACTCAGACACAACCTCCAATCTGCTCGCAAGGCCCCCCTTTTCAGCCTTTTAATAAGTAATGGAAATCTCAAAGACTGGCGCCACAAGTTCAATATAACTGAATTATATTTTCAAAAGACGGACTTTTTCACCACCGGATAAGAAGATTTCAACCCAAATTTACACTTGAAATTTCTGCGACATTTTGTGTGCCTTCCCAAGGTCTGAAAGCTGTTAGATTTTAATTAATTTGTTCCCCCCCCCCTCCCCCCATGTGACTCAAAACCGGTTTTCTGATAACAGAGGAGGAGGATGATTAGGTTAGTGGGTGACACCGTGTTGACAATTTTGCATTTGAAATTTCTGTTCCATTTTGTGTGCCTTCTCATGGTCTGAAAGCTGTTGGTTTTTTAAATAATGTTTTCCCCCTTGTGACTTAAAACAGCTTCGTCTTCTCTAATGACGGAGAAGGAAGATTATGTAAAGAGGCTTATGTTTGCGTGACACCATGTTGACACATTTTGCATTTGAAATTCCTGTGACACATTGTCTCGACCTTCTCAAGGTCTGAAGCTTTAAGTTCTTTAATTAATTGTTTTTCCCTGTGACTCAAAGCAGGTTCTCTGACGACACGTGATGAAGATTAGGTATAAGTTAAGGTTTAAGGTGACACTGTGGGCCCCATGTAAACATCTCTTTTGTGAGAGTGGTGGCTCTGCATGACGTTTTTATCTGTGCTCTGACCATAATTATTCTGGAGAAAGGTTTTTCAAAGTCATTTTGGACCAGCTACACTGAAAGCTAGATCGAAGAAACTTGGAGGAGCTCAATAATGACAGTAAATTGTAAGGGTATCTAGAATTATGTTGTTTGCCTAGTGCCGCTGACAGGCACTCTAGGGGCAGCTCTGTGGTTTCCACCAACCCATATATACCTTTATCATGCTGCCTCCATCTTGGTCATGTTCCTCGTATCGAATAACGATAATGAATGCTAATAATCATTTTGAAAATATGAACCAGACTACTTGGTTCTTCCAGCCTCTGTTTGGGTAACATTGATATCAATGGGGGAAATTCAAGATGGCTGCACCGTGATAAAGGTCTATTCTCCCTACCACCAAATTAACGGTCACTGCAAAATAGGACAAAGTATTTCGAGAAAGACTATGCTAACACATTCAAGCCACCAACTATTTGTTACATACAATACCATCTTGTATGTTTTCTATGCGCTAATTTAATTTCATTTCTCATAAACAGAGAGACAATACTATGTAGCGGTTTTCGGTAGACGGTATAGGGCTGACTCACGGTAATGCAAACAAAAATCTCCGCTCCGTTATTTTTGCAGAAAAATGTAAATTAGGAGCAATTTACTTTGTCTCTTCGTCGTGCGGCTCATTAGCCAAACTAACTCGTAGCTCGTCCTTATTTTTGCTGACTTGTGTTGCCGTGCTTGGTACTTTCCAACGTCAATAGTATTTTTTTTTCTCGCTAGAGTGATAATGCTCTCTCGTGATAATATGCAAAAAGATGAATGGGTCATGTACTTTCTCAGTAAATAGGCCTAGTACATTTAACATGTTAATTTTGCATCGGGGATAAAATAATTGTTCATTTTGGTCTCACCCATCTAATCAACTGTTGCAGTAGGACCTACCCGCTGCTAAAATGTAGGATTCGAACTGCCTCTATGGCAATCTCGGTAGCCTAGTTGGTAAGACACTGCTCTAGAAATTCAAAGGTCATGGGTTCGAATCATACCAGAGTAATATGCCTGGGATTTTGTTCACAACTCGGGAAAGTACTGAGTAAGTTGCTAACACATATCGGTTGTACTATTATGGGTAAAAATCAAAATGAATAGGCCTATTATACATGTTCTATAATGGGGCTTTGGGAATAATAATCATTATATAAAAACATTGTTCAAGTACGACCGTGGCACGAAAAACAGGAAAGCACCGGATGCAGCACTCACCGGATGAGTTTATCTTGAGCTTTATCCAAATTTTGGGATAATAATATCATGCAGGGAAATATTAAAATCCACTTATTTCTTAATGACGCACGGCAAGGACTTTTATAACAAGCGGACACTCCCGCTTAATTCCATGGGTCCTTCCCCAGGGGCAATCAAAATTGCCATCCTCAAAAATTTCATAATTTTTGTTGTTTGAGGATTCCCCCTTTTGAATCGATTTAGAAAGACACAAGTTCCCCATTGAAAAGCACTATAGGCAGTGGCAATTGTGATGTACATAAAAAAATGCACCCTGCCGCCTTTTCCCCGTTGTTCCCTGCATCATACCATCGCAAAAAATGCTCCACGGGGAGTCAACGAAGATGTTTAATATTAAGCTTTTTTACAGTTCATTAAATTTCCATGGCCGTTATTAGTAAACTTGATGTACTTTTTGTATTGTATTTATCCTCGTCACGCACTGTATAGGACACAATTTAATTAACTTAAGTGCTCAATAATCCAAACTAAATTGGGCATTTATTCACAGTCTACTCCGGGTATCTTCCTGCTGAAAGGTTGCAGGACCTATAGTCTATACACGCCACCTTGGGAGAGTCCCTTAAAGTCACCTGGAAGTGGTATTTTGTCAAAATAAAGCTTTTGTCACTAAAATATGTGTTTTGATGAGTGTATTATGAATAAACAACTAAGGTTACAAAAAAAAACCCATTATATTTACAAATTTGAAAATAAGCCCGACCGAGAAGGCGCTGTTCGTGACGTCAATCGAGGCGCGATTAATCGCATGCAGTGCCAACACCAGACAGTGACGCTTGGCGCAAGCTAAAAACATGCCCTCAAAGTTGAAACAATACCTGATTTTGTTCACGTTAGGCAAATGCCCCTTTATAGGTTCGTTACGTCTTTCAGGTACCTTCTTCGACTTCCCCATTAGCTGGAAAAATTGTTGGGATGGCGTCATGTTTTAGTAAAGAACTTTTCTCTTCATGTCAAAATGTGTGGTGTATTCCAGATTCTCGAAGCACGACGGCTCGAAGTGTTTGCTGCACAGCGCTGGAAAAGACTTGTAAACTGACCCAATCTTTAGTTGTTTTGCTGCATCCAACAGCAATACACCTGGTCGACATTGCCGGAAAAATGCAAGAAAAGACTTGTGTTCGATGTTCGATCGAGGCAGAGTCTGCCTCGATTGACGTCACAAAAGGGGTAGGCGGAGTCACCCCCCGCATAACTTTTTTTATTTATTTTTATTTACTCAATATTACTCAAAAAATATTTTATTGTTCAGAAACATAATACTCTAATGTTTGACACTATTGGTAATTACTCAAAACAATTATAAGCATAAAACCTTACTTGGTAACGAGTAATGGGGAGCTGTTGGTAGTATAAAACATTGTGAGAAACGGCTCCCTCTGAAGTAATGTAGTTTTCGAGAAAAAAAGTAATTTTCCACGAATTTGATTTCGAGACCTCAGATTTAGAACTTGAGGTCTCAAAATCAAGCGTCTGAAAGCACACAACTTCGTGTGACAAGGGTGTTTTTTTCTTTCATTATTATCTCGCAAACTCGATGACCGATTGAGCTCAAATATTCACAGGTTTGTTATTTCAATGCATTTGTTGAAATACACCAAGTGAGATGACTGGTCTTTGGCAATTACCAATACCAATAGTGTCCATATCTTTCGCCACCGGACTCGAATACACTTGTAATAATTTAATTAATCGACCAATCAATCATGCAATCAATCAATCAGTCATTTATCAATATGCATCGGGGATAAGAGAATATTAATTTTGGTGTTTACCCATATACACCGATGTGTGTTAGCACTCAGTACTTGCCCGAATTCTGTACAGAAAATCATAGGCAAATTACTCAGGCGGTACCCGAACCAACGACCCCAAGGCTGCAATCACAAGAGCAATGTTATACATACTAGACCACCGAGATTGCACCAGTAATTTCTGACTAAAATATTTGTATCGAATTCGAGGCCTCAGCTGAGGTCTGGAATTCAAGCATCTGAAAGCACAAAACTTGTGTGACAAGGGTGTTTTTTTCTTCGATTATCATCTCGCCACCTCGACTACCAGGAGTTCAAGTTTTCACAGTTTCTTTTATTTTATGCATGTTGAGAATTTTCTATACTCTTTGACAAGTATTACCAAAGGTGACCAGCCGTCGATTTCACCAAACTCTTCTTAATTTTAGGATTAATCTTAGGACTTGGGATGAGTTCAGTTTCGTATAAAAAGACGTTAGGACGCATTGAACCCATCCTAAGTTAGTTAGGACTCGAGTTAGGATTAACCCTAGCATTTCGTGAAAAATGTAAGTTTTCATTTTAGCTTTCGCTGTTTTTATAAATTCTGTTTATTTTGTGAATGAATACAGTGCTTGTTTCGAAAAGTCAAAAGTCAATAAGTTATTTAATTAATCAATCAATCGATCAATCTATCAACCAATCAACCAGGCAGTGGTTCGATGTGGGTGGGGCTTGAGCATCAAATGTGAAACCCCCAAAAGAAATGGCAATGGAAAATAACAGTCCGCAGTTTTATTACAAATGAAGAACACACCAAACACAACGTTTGTACCTTGTTTGTTTATTATCGGTAAATGACTTTTATAACATCAAATAATAACACATACACAGTTTTTTAAAAGAGGTAGCAATGGCATGGCTTACGCCGTCTGAGCGTTAAATATTATGCAGAAATAATATTGATACAAATAAGGTTGTTGTTTTTCAATAAAACCAATAAAACCAATAAAACCGGTGTGGCGGTTTCAGTTTTCCGCCGTGTTCAGTTTTCCGGGACTCAGTAAAGCATAATTTTTTATAACAATTGACTTCGTTCGCTTGCTGTGCGCAGGCGTCCCATGACGTAATGTTACCGTATTTGGTCATTCGGAAAACTGAACACGGCGGAAAGTTGAAACCGCCACACCGGGTCCTCGCACTGTTATTCCCTTATTGTCGCGCACCAACAATGGCACACCAATTAATAAACAAATAAAAATAAATAAAAATTCATGGGTCTGGCCCCTCTAAAATAATTACAAAAGTGCTTGCAATCAACCAAACAACCAATTACCACATTTTACCAGCTCTTGTGCAGAAAACAAAACAGTAGTGACATTATAATTTTTGTCTAGACACTAGCAAGATATGACGACGAAAACAAACAAGATCCCCTACACCAAGAAAGAGATTCGTATATCGTAGTGATTGGCCAGCCGGCATGTAATTGCTAACACTTTAAATTGTGCAATTACACAATATTTCTCACAGCAATTTTTTGTATTAAGTGGCCTGAAGTATCGAACATAATTATTTATATAGAGCCTTTCTCGAAGGTGTCGAGAAAGATTTTGCTTTGGTTGAAACGCTAGGTCACTATTTTCTGCATTTTAAGCCAATGTCCGTTAGGTAGGCAAACATTGTCTGATGCTATTTTCTGCATTTTTCGCTTTTGGATATAAAACAAAATTAGAAGGCATAACGATATGCTAAGTTGCTCTTAAAAAAACTACCGTCGTATAACAAAATTGGCGCCTGTAGCATCATTTTTCACAAGCATTTGCTGCCTTTCTGACTTCTGTAAAATGCTCCCATATTGCTTCGTATAATTTCACGTTCAATTTCTTGAACATTTCTCAACTGTCTGTGACTTACATAACGTTACTTAGTTTATTTATTATTCTCCTTTTCACCGATAGGGAAATAAATTAAAGGGTAGCAACGGGAGACTTTTGGGACGCTTGGTGGCAGCAGACTTACCAGGTAAAATCCATTGTTCTTGGTAATGTGCGCATGCTCAGAACTACGTAAACAATAGAAATTTACCTGGTATATCTGCTGCCACCTAGCGTTCCAAAGTCTCCCATTTAAAACTTGTAAGTACGATGATTTCAAGGTTGGCGTCCATGTTCACCCAAATAACCCCAGTCTTTGTAATGCCAATCCGCTATACCAAGAATTGCGAATAACTTGGCGTAAGCTCATAGAAAACTCCTCTGATGTGGTCATCAAATTCACTCATTCATTCATTAGTTCATCATCCAATCATTCATTCATCCACTCTGAGTTTATTCCTTAAAAATAGATTTCCCATTGCGATCAAGGGTCGAATTACATCATGCATGTCAGTCTGTAAGATGACATTTTTACAACTCGGTATTAATGTTATTTAATAAATATTTCTAGGAATGACCCATCATGATGCATCATAAGTGAACTTAATCACTGTTGCTCGCATATAAAACATGGTGATTGCTATGATCAGAACACCGGGGGTTAACCCGTACTCTTTCACGATAAGTGCTCTTCGTTCATGAGAAAATTATACACGTGTCCTTAGAAAAACCTCAGTATTAGGTTCTCTAGTTGTAATCACCAAATTTATTTTTTTTGAAGGCGGATTCGTAAAAATACAGATAAAAGAAAATTCTTGCAGCAAATAATTCCAGAACTTTGTTTTTATATACCGTTATTTCACAGAATCATTTTATGGAATATGTTGTTTTAAGTTTGTAAATAATTATACGGAAAGAGTATATTCAATCTTTTTGTAAGTCTAAAGGATCCGTAACACGGATCAGTTAAGCTATTCTAGAAATGTTTTTGCGAAAATTTGCTTCCGTAGTTTCTACCGGTGCACTTTTGTAGACAGTGCAGCCGCTAATTTCACGTCAACTCGTGCAAGATTTCCTGTGTCGTGAACTACTTAAACACTGTTGCACAAGTGGACATTCAGAAATCGGTATCTTGAAATCGGTATTTTGTGCGTGGATAAGATAGGCTACTTGTAAGACTACAAAAGCCAACTCATCATGAGTTTTGTAATGATTGTCAGAGCATATAAATCTACACAGGATCCTTAATCCCTCGCTGTCAATTGTTTTCCTCACAACTCGGAACGGTTGCTTTATCTTTACAGTGGGCAGCCGCTGTTTTTACGAAACCTTACGCAACTGCATAACAAGTTTACTCGCGCAAGATTTCCTGCCGTAGGCCTAATGCACACAAAGCAATAAATGTCGCTCACTCCCAAGTGCCAATTGGACTTGACAAGTTGCGTAAAGTTTCATGAAATCAGTGGCATACTTTTTTTACCAACTCATCTGGAGTTTTATAACGATTGTCAGAATCCCCTATCCCAGCATCTGAACCCACGGAACATCTTTACAAGCCCCTCCCTGAACGTCTTATTCGTGATCCCGTAAATCAAGGGGTTACATGCGCTGTTGAACATACACATCCACTGCGCAAACGCAGTGACCCAAAAGTTATTGGGGGCACATCGCAGTGCTTGAACTGCATTAACGATGACGTAGGGAGTCCAACACACAGCGAAGGTGCCAACGAGTAGAGCAACTGTTATAGTACACTTGCTGGTTCTCATAGTCTTCTTTAAGTTGGTTAGTTTCTTCAAATGTCGTTTTGTTGTCTGCGTGGTGGTGCTTATTGGCGCGCTTTCCTCAGCCGGTTGAATGCTGCAGTCACCCCGCGACACTGCACTCACGGTCATCACGTGTCGAACTGCGTCAATCTTACGGGCTTTTCGCGCCACTTTCATAATTTGAAAATATGAGAATGTAATGAGTGCTCCTGATGGAAGCAACACGCCCAGTATCATACCGATCAAGTATAGAGGTTCGACTTCCCATTGGATATTACACAGAGCATTGTAAGGTTGTAACCCTATCCCTTTCCATAGACCAACCACAGGAAACAGCGATGCGACGACGCAGTACACCCAAACAACACCACATACGTATAGTGATCGCTGAAATGTAAACTTAGTGACGTGGTTGAAGGGGTGCACCGTGTAGCTGTACCTCTCGTAACTCACCAACCCCAGTGATATCAAAGACACAGAGCACAGTAGACATATCGAGAATCCAACAAATTGACAGTAGATGCTCTCCTGCCCACCTGGCCAGTGGCACGTAATAGCGTAGTACAGGGAAGGAGGTTGACTGACCACGCCTAAGAGCAGATCACACAAAGCCAGGTTCATCAGGAAACAGAATGCAGAGTCGTGTAGCGCTTTTGTTCTATACACGATAAGTAGAGCGATTATATTCCCGAAAATCATGAGGAATGTGTTCACGCTGATGAAAACAGCTTGTATGTATCTGGACCATGCGTCCTCGTAACACGTCAGGTTACCATACATGTTTGCACACATCGCTGGCTTTCGATTTATAGTGTGGTATCTTTAATTGAATAATATTCGAGCCAGCTACTGGTAGTCATGGTAATTTGTTTATGACATCTTTTTTAGAATATAACACATACTTCTCATATGAACCTTTTTTTCCCCGCAGATTTAAAGAATCATGTGAAGTAAAAACGCTGAAGAAATTCAGTTTGAGGCACGAGAGACAAATTCCACACTGTAGAAAACACAATCCAGAAAAAAGAGTCAAACTGCGGTCAATAAAAGTAACAAGGAGTTTCAAGAAAGCGAACATGGAAACATTTTCTCCACGTTCCGTAAACGTAGTTCAGACTCAAATAATCCCCATCCATCCCATGTAAGGGGAAGTAACATGACACGGGTTACACGTTTCGAAATTTCCTTGCACTCAATGTTATTGGATCTCAAGTTTCCTTTGAAGAATTGCTTGATGGGCAGTTACGGCAATCACCGGTGAGGAGTACTCCTTTAAAAAAAAACGCATCAGCGGGACTTGCTCTTTTGATGGAGTGGTTTGTTGTTTCATTCCTGTCACGCATAACTGAAAACAATCTTTCTTATCGATCTTTAGCTTCCAAGTGTTTCATTAGCCAGACCCGTCTCTTAAAGACATCTTGTAGACCTTTTAAGGTGTGTTAGGGACATTGTATCTGCCCTTTATTGAAATACACTTGACAACTCAAGGTTGCACATCTTCATCCTTCGACTTTCAACATTCTTCAACTTTCAAGAGATGTTAACGAAGACGGTTAAAGGTGTGTAGGAAGATTTATCTAAAGTTTTTGTTCAAGGGGAAGATTTTTAAAGAAAGATACGTGACCACTCAAGTTGCGCGCCTCTCTTTCATTCGACCGAAAACTTCAATAGTTTGCATTAGCAAGACTCGTCTCCCAAATAAGGCTTGAAGACAGTTTAAGGTGTATATGGCAGGTTCCTCATAGTCCTTTATCGGAAGACACTTTAACACTCAAAGTTGTATACGTCTTTCTTTGTTTCAACATCTAACTAAAAGTTGTATTGGCAACCCATCTTCTAAAGACACCTTGAAGGCAGCTGTGGGTGTGTATTGAAGGTTTCTTTGAACTAAACAAACGACACTTGACCAATCAAAAATGCACACCTTTGTTTGTTTGTGCAAGCTTCAACTTCAAAGAGATGTACCAGCAATACCCATCTCCTAAAGACGTATTGAAGACGGATTCATAAGGTGTATAGGAAGATTTCTATTTATTCTTTCCTTCCTACCACAAAGAGTTGGTCTTGTCCCGTCTTCTAAAGACGTTTATGGTGTACATGGAAGTTTTTTTTTCTTTTAACGAACGACACTTGACCACGTCCCAAGGTTGCACATCTGATGTTTTCACGTCCTGGAGCCAGCTCATCGATTCACACAGCTCCCATTGGCGTGATGTATAGATTGTAAAAAGCAGTCAGAGCAGACCGATGGTATAAGGGAGGGTGAATAAACTTCTATCACACGGCGTTAACTGACATTAATGAAGAGAGAATGGATGGAGGATAGGTGTTTGTATCTATGCACGGTGCGAAGCATTTCGGTGATAGGGTTGTGGTAATCGAGCATGGTACTTAGTCATTGCACAGCCGTGTCTCACTACTCGAGGGAGCACACTAAGTACTTGGAGCTAGGATGCAGTCATTTAATCATTAAACTCCTACTAGTCTGGTATCATTGCCAGGGAAACCGGCGCATTGCAGCTTCATGAAAACAAGGGCGTAGACTCGGCCGATTGACCTATTGGGAAATAGAAAATGGTAAAATGAATGAAAGTGCAACAAACTGATTTATCCTGACAACGTTTTCTCACTGAGTGTTTGTTTCTTGACTGGTTTATTGGATCAGCAAACATGGGAACCAGTCGCCGTCTCGCTGATCGTCATCGCTCTAGCGACATTGCAATTTATGTTCTTGGCTGTGTGAGCGGTTGCCAGGGACCAGACGTAAAAAAAAACAGACTAAAGGAAAGCAAAAGGATGCAAAGATTACAGATTAAAGTAGTAATGGCAACAGCTAGCTGGACGCAGAAGACAGAAAAACAAGAATAACAGGAGCAGCAAAAACAACAACAGTACCGACAACAGTCGCTCTTGTTGCATATGTCATCATGAACCAATTATAGCAAAAATCAACAACGAAAACATCATATATACATTTCATATGCTTCCATATACTTTCAAGGCTATTATCGTATTTCTGTATTTCTGTATTTGTGTTAAAAGGCGGTGGACACTATTGGTAATTGTCAAAGACTAACCTTCACAGTTAGTGTATCTCAACATACACATAATATAACAAACCTGTGAACAATTGTGTTCAATCGGTCATCGAACTTGCAAGATAATAATGAAAGAAAAAACACCCTTGTCACACGAAGTTGTGTGCGTTTATATGGTTGATGTCGAGACCTCAAGTTCTAAATCTGAGGTCTCGAAATCAAATCCGTGGAAAATTACGTCTTTCTCGAAAACTATGGCACTTCAGAGGGAGCCTGACAATGTTTTATACCATCAACATCTCCCTATTACTCGTCACCAAGAAAGGTTTTATGCCAATAACTATTATGAGAAATTACCAATAGTGTCCACTGCCTTTTAAAGGTAAGGCCTTTTTAACTCAACAGTGCATCAACTACCCAAAATGACTTTAAATTTAACGAAGCGAAACTTGATGTGCTGGTTTCTGCATAACCAGTTCTGTATAATTTCCTCGTGAAACTCAAAGTGTCTTGCCCTAAAAACGAAGCAGAAACAAATCAGTTGTCATAGCAACCACATGTTATTTATTATTGTCTTAATTTAATAACTCAGTCTGAAGTGGGTCTCCCGTGATCGATGATGATTGGCAATCGATAAATCAATTGATTGCTCTTGGTGTTTGATAATTAATTAACTTGATAACCTGTTCTTATAAGATACACAACTTTAATGGTAACACCAAGCTTTGCAGGCATGACAGATCTAGTCAAAATTAATATTTCGAGGTCATGACTGCGTAGAACAGTTTTCAATAGTGTTGCTTTACAAACACTTCCCACTAATCTCCTGCGGTTTTTACAAGTGGTTTTTATTTTTAATTCTATTATATAATTATTCAAGTTAATTATTTCAGTGGACATTATTCAGGCGGCGTGGACCAAAGGTGGCAGCAGTACAACCAATTATTTAAGCACAGTGAACTACAGAACAAGGTCTTTTGTAGGTCATTCTATTGTTTAGCAAATCTTGGTTTTTTTAAGTATATTTTTACGAGTCTTGTCCAATGCAGCCCAATGTCGTGCGCTCGACGGCGCGGTGCTAGGGTGCACGAATAAATACTTGCAATAAAACCAGACTCCCAAAATCTAATACACAACAAAACAATACAAGATTCGCCAGACATAAAATGCTCAAAAAAGCCAAGATTCGGCGCAAACATACCCGAAATAAAACAAGATTCGGCAAACATATACTTCCAGCAAACAAGGTTCGTCAAACATGTAAATGCAAATAAACAATATTTGGCAAACATATACCTTTAAAAACGTACTCACAAAATAACCACCAAAGGTTCGCCAAACAAGCGAAATTCGACAAACGTTCTCGCTAATAAAAGATTCGGCAAACATAATAAAGGCCTACTTGCAAAAAAAAAAAAAAAAAAATCCACTAGATTCGCCACACAAATAATTGATCAAAAAAGAATCTCCACACTTTTGATCAAAATTACAAGCTTCGGCAAACATACTCGCAACAAGTTAACAAGATTCGGCCAACATTTATGTCTACTCGCCAAAAACAAGATTCACCAAAATTTGACTGCAAGAAAACAAGATTCGCCAAACATTTGACTGCAAGAAAACAAGATTCGCCAAACATTTGATGCAAGAAAACAAGATTCGGCAGCCAAACAGGGGCCTACTTGCCAAAAAAGCCCGAAATTCGCCGAACAAATAACATACAAAATAATAATAAGTACATAATTCTTCAAACTTTTGATCGCAAGAAAAACGAAATTGGGCAAAAATGCTCGCAAAAAACAAGACTAGGCAAACTTTAACTATACTTGCAAACAAACAAGATTCTGCAAACATAAAACACAATTATATTACAACTTAAATAATAGTTTAAGGCAGAGGACACTAAATTGGTAATTACTCAAAATAGTTATTAGCATAAAACCTTACTTGGTATCGAGTAGACAGGGAAAGGCTGATAGTTTTAAACATTGTGAGAAACGGCTTCCTCTGAAGTGACAAAGTTTTCAAGAAAGAAGTAATTTCCCGCGAATTTGATTTCGATACCTCAGATTTAGAATTTGATGTATCGAAATCAAGCATTTGAAAGCACAGAACTTCGTGTGACAATGTTTTTTTTTTCTTACGTTATTATCTCGCACCACGGCGACCAATTGAGCTCAAACTTTCACACGTTTTTTATTTATGCGTATGTGGAGATACATCAAGTGAGAAGACTGGTCTTTGACAATTACCAATTGAACTGACCTATTGATAACTTTTGATTTTGTTTTTCAATATACCACTCACAACTGCGCCCCATCCAGACATGGTCTTTTGGCTGGCAAGCATACTTTTAATATTCTCAGCACAAAACAATTTTTGTTCTTTAAACAGCTATATTTTGTGCTTAAATAGACCCCTTTTGGTGTCAGGCCATGTCTTATGTTATAGCGGCTACAGCCACATTCATGGCTACGGCTGCGGCTATGGTTAAGGCTTGATCGCTGGCTCACAATTCGTTGAAGTCCTTATGGCATCATTAGAGGTTTATACATAGCTGTAGCAACCGATTTTTATAAAGCCTATAGTACGTCTTTGTATAATTTTGCCCCAGATAACATGATAACCGTCTTCAACAAAGTGACGGGCAGCACCCACAATCAAAAAACCGTAGTTGCTATGTCTAGACTTTCATTATTAACTTATAAATATTTGTACAGTTCACATGAATTGCAAAAGGCCCAGGGTGGACGGCAAACATTACCACAACATTCATCAGTCAAACAAACCTCCAGTCAATGTCAACGACTAATATTAATACAATGAATGTTATTCGTCAATGTGAAAGTGAATAACACAGAGCAAAGTTCTTCCGTTAGCTCTGCAAAAAAAAGCCGAGTATTGAAGCTTGAAGGTCTACGATAGATGTAGTCTATCTGGACCACTTTCAATTTGTCTTTTATTCAAGTTATGGTCCTTTTCGAAACCATGGCTTTGGCTTTGGATTTGGCTCAGGCTAGGTTGGCCCCGCGGTTGTTTTGACATTGCTTGTGTTTTGCGTACCGCGCTCAGGGCTTCGGACGAGAGGACGGGGCCACAGCCGAATCCGAAGCCGAAACCGTGGTTTCGAAAGGGGGCTAGGTATGGATTTTTAGCAAGAGGCTAAATCAAGGTGGTTTAGGCAAAACCTACAAAATTATATTTTGGGCCGAATGTAAATTCTCTGTCTCTTAGTACTTCATGGCATTATTAATTTATAAACAATCGTACAGTTCACATGGATTACACTAGGGCCAGGGAGGATGGTAAACATGTTTTACAGCATACAGTATTCAACACTGTTTAAAGTAGGTCTTTTCTGTCAATGTCAACGACTAATGCATGTTATTCACCAAAGTGAAACTGTATAACAAAGAGCCAAGTTCTTCTGTTTGCTTTGCCAAAAAACAAGCATTGAGTCTTGAATATCTCAAACATTACTACAACATTCAACAACCAAACAATCCTCTATTTAATTAAGGTCTTTTTCTGCCAATGTCAACGACAATGTCAATTGAAGTGTCCTTTAAGTGGCCTTCGGGCCTTTTTATGTGTCTGGCGACTTGCATACACAACAACTTATAAATACAATGCATGTTTTTAGTAATGTGAAACTAAATAACAAAGAGTAAAGTTTTTTCTTTTTATTTATGTTTTATTTTTTACACAAAACAAGCATTGACTATCTCAAGGGAGTTGTTGTCAAATTGGACCACTGTTAACAATTTGTCTTGCAGTAAAACTAGGGCTGGATGCTAAGCACAAGGCTAACTCAACGTGAAGTCACGTTTAACACATTCCAACCAATCTAAGGTAGGCCTGTAGTTTAATTGCTCAACAAATTAGCACAATGAAATTAGGATAACGATGCTAAATATAGTATAAAGTGGAGGACAACATATAGTAACCGGGCAATCTCGTTTGTCTAGTTGGTATGACACTGCTCTAGAGTTGCGAAGGTCGTGGTTTCGATAAATTTTCCATTTTATGTGTTTAGGCCCTATATACAATTTCTAGGTCTGCTGTTTCTAATGTTTTAAATTTGTATCTACTTTTGTCTGCATTTTTGTATCTTTTTTATGTCGGTTATTTTTCGGTTTAAAAGTATACAGCCTAAATATTATTTTAATTGGTCTTGATTTTTGCCTTTTATTTTTTATTGTTAGGCGCATTTAGGAGTCTTTGATTCATAATGCGCCTTATAATTGCTGTTTATTATTATTATCACTATTTTAATTCGAATCCCACCGAGTAATATACTTTTTGTTCATAGAACTTGGGTAAGTATTGAGTAAACAGTGCTAATACACATCGGTCTAATGGGTAAAAAAATATATATATATAATAATAATATTCGTTATCCCCATTGCAAGTGAACATCTATTAAAACATTGGAATTGTATAATTAAATGGCGTGAACTATGAATTCGCACAGGACCAATAAACGCATAATTACAAATAAATTCATTTTACGAAGAAAAATTAGAGCATATTGATCGCAAAAGGTTTTGTATAAATCAACGGTTCCTTTCAGAACCAACAACACCAAGAAGAGATTTCACATTTGCACAATCTCATCCAATGTTACTTTGCCGTGCAGCTTAGACAATTTCTTCCTTTCATGATCTTTAACCGCGCACCTCTTATTTTATTCGTTACGTTTTAATGATCGTGTTTGTGCTTAACAACAACAGTTTGGTCTGGTGACTTTTAATGGGAGTTAGGGACGACCTCTTGCAGTCGACTCCTGGGGGAATAACCAAAATAACAATTGGGTGGGAAAGAACCAAATTGCAACAATTAAACTGAGTTGTAAGCAATTTATCACCCCGTTAAAAGGTCGTATTGCCAATTACTGCGCTAATCAAATTAAAATTCTGCTGAATGCGAGGACAGAACAATCCACATTTTAACCGGATGATACTTTGTCCTCAATTAGATGGTTCTATAATATCGACATGGCATGGCCTTAAATGGTCACGTTTACTTTTCGCCTTTTTTTTCCTCAAATAAATTGATGAGTCACTCATTGACTATAATTGTGCACGTGACCCAGTCCACCTGTCTTAGTTACGCCAATAAGATAGGCCAATTACAACATCTTCAAATCACATTCAAATTATATCTCACGGCAATTATTTTGAAACAACAATTCAATTACAGATCTTAAACTCTTGATTTTGGCGCTCTACACATGACCTTTGATTTGTTGATTGCTTGATCTCAAATGGCAATTTCAATTTGTTTCAAAGCTACATATAAACCCTGGGATAAAATTTCATTTTTCGTCCAAAACATTTTTGTTTCAAACTACCAGGGTTATACGATTGTATACTGAAAAAACATCTTTGTCAGCCAATACCTATCTTAGGCTAGGTAATATTCTCGACATGGGAAGAACAACTCTGTAATAAATAATGCTGGATCAGTCAAATTGCAGAGCAGTATCTGCATTTCCTTGACACGATCTTAAAACGAAATGCTTTGGGGTTATAAAAAATGTACATGTTGTACGAACTTGAAACTTTTGGGCATGCGGTGACATTTTGCAATAAGTTTCCGGGTTTTTCTTCATTGAAGAAAGTGTACCTTTGGTTTTGGGAACCATTAGAATGTTTTAACTACAATACAATAAACCAAACTGTCATTTTGTTTTCAAAGGTGGTGCGTTTTTGAGATACTGCTGAAAATCCACCGCGATATTTCCACGCATAAATAATAACCAATAGGAGTTCTTCTCAGATTCAAATTTTTGGGGATAAAAGAATAAAATAAAAAAAAAAATAAAAAATACAAAATAATTTTTCTCTCATAAACTCGTGACTTCAAAGAGATTTCTATTTCTCAAAATGCTTCAGTAGACTATCGAAATCTGATGCACTTCTAACCAACTAATTTTTCATTGCTATGAATGATCATCAAACATTCCTCTTAGAAATTACTAACGAGTTGACAATCGTACTAAAAAAACAATCCCATAGCTAATCGTGCAACACCCAACACAGTCAAAAATTTACAGTTATTAAACAGTTCACACTGCCGGTGGATGTATACGTGATTTACAAGACTGGACAATGTAGTTGTCATATTTGACAATTATCGAAAAAATTTTGCCGACTTCTTGAGATTCCGTGGATAATTAAAGAAGACTTCTGCAAATTGACGCAGCGAATTTGTTTGACATCTACAAACTGATCTACCGCCGGCAATATTAATTTTAAAATGTCACGAACATAGACTGGACATAATGTGTACCTTACACATAGCAAGAGAAAATAAAATGTGGCGCCTGATACGCTTATAGTATGTCGGCAACTTAAAAGCACCGGCCACTTTTTACTCAACCTTACTTTTCTTAGGTGACGAGCAACGTAGAGCTGCAGTTGATATATAAAAAATGGCTCCCTCTAAAGTATCGTAGTTTTTAAGGAAGATGTAATTTCTCGCTAAAATATTTGAAACTGATAAAGACTTAGAGCCCGAAGCCTTTCTCAGGCATCTGAAAACACATCAATTTGTGCAACAAAGGTTTTTCTTTTATTATTTTCGAGGGGTGGATTTCACAACTTTCTAGAGTCTTATCTCGAGTTAGGACGAGTTCCTTACTTAGAGACTAGCCTTAAGTTTTTAGTATATCCTAGGTCAAGTCCTAAGTTAGGACTAGTCCTAACTCTTATAGATTGTCCCCAGTGTGTGTTTCGACTTTCGACAAATTGATTTCATAAATTTGTCTTTAATTTCCTCCTGGATAAACATAGCAAAACGGAGTTGGATTTAGATGATATTCACCATTCTGTACGTCCGGTTTGATTGTCTGCCCGACCGGATTTAAAGATTTCCCCTGTGTGCAGGATTCCAAACTCGTGGCGTAATTACTTTAAGACCATTTAAAAGCTTTTACTTAGGCCTAAGGTCGGTGATTACTTCTACATTGTACCCCCATCAAGGTCATCCAGCATTAATGGTGAGGTCGTAAAAAGCTTCTTTCAAACAAAATTTTATCAAAATATTGAATGTCTTCATACTCTTGAATAAATAAAACAAATAAAAAGTATTTATACTGCACTTTTCAAAAACATGATCAAAGCGCGTAACTAAGAAAAGGGTAAATTAAAACAAGCTAGAACAAAATAATCATAAATTTACTATTTAGGAAAGAGACACGTTTTCAGTATTAACAACTCAAGAAGTATTGCGGACATTAGTTTGCAGACTGTTCCCCAAAGTTCAGCAGCAGAGTGTGAGAAGACGTGTTTGCCACATGTTAATCTGGACTCGTGAGTGATACTAATAATTATTGAAGAACAAAATAATAATACCTCAATCGAACCATTTATTTAAAATCAAAGGTTTCCGACTTCATTCGTTTTCAATACAGTTTGGTTAAGAATGAATGATGATGATCCGGGCCAGCTGGCAACATAGCGAACAATAATTATTAGTTTTACTTAAATACATTATTCATCAGTTAAATCAGGTAAATTTTATAACAAACTGAACTTAAATTTGATATTCATTTATGACTCGTTCACAAAAAGGCACCTCAGTGCCCCTCAAAATTTGTTTTTGACAGGTGTCGTCAGTAATTGTCGTCAGTTCTCGGATTTTAGTACTACCCGGCAATGCCGACGTTGTCATGTACAGTTTGAATATCAATCACTATATTGTGAGCATTTTCGAAACCACAGCACATGCCGGCAGCCTTGGGTAAAGTTTCATCAGTTATTAAGGGTGTGCTTTCTCTGCGGGGCTTCAAACAGGGGGACGGAGCCTGAGCTATACGCCGAAACCCAAGCTGTGTTTTCGAAAAGAGCACATTGTACAATGGACCCCCACAAGAAAATTCTATTTTCAACCTGGACCTCATCACAAGATAATTGTTTAGAAATGGATAAATCAACTGAAATTCAATTCAGAAAACTGTAGTTATCCCAGATTCAAGCAACTACAAAAGTTTGGGCAGCTCCACGAGCATTTTGATTCTTGCGCTTTAGTTCATTATATCATTATGATTTGAGAAACAAAAAACAGTTTCAAAAATACCAACTGGGGCAACACCACAATAAAAATTAAAAAAGAACAACAACAGGAGACACCAGGAACTAGACCAGTTGGATTAAGCGTGTCTTCTCGTTAAAACCAAACCGAGGACTTTAACAAAAGGGATCCAGATTCTACAAGTCCCACCATCGAGTGCAAAACTACGTTTACTGCTAATTTTGCCTAATCGTCAGCATCTTCTGCGTCATCAAAACGGACAACTGGGCTAATGTATTGTAATTATTAGTCAATTATGCTCTCATTATGGTTCAATCACAAATTAAAATCAAAGTGAATGTGAGGAAAGTATATGTCTTTGTTTGTGCACGGAGCCTTCATCATCAATGCTCCAACATGTAATGCAATGTTTGCCTACCCGATTAGTAACCTACTGCGGAGAAATCCTCTTTGGGGAAGACTCTCTCAACATGAGACTAGGATTTAGATGAGCAGTTCATTTGAAGCCTGTATGCAATTTGCCGCATATGTGGCCTCAGGTTGATGAGTTACCAATTAGGAGCGTAATAATTGTCTTTAAGTAGGCCTATACGCACTTGGATTTTACTTGAAGCAACTTGCTGTGTACAAGACTTGCAGGAATGAACCTCGGTAACTATTTTTCATTATGTACCGCTAGAGTGACGTAGACCAGAGCTGTAAATTGAGAGAGTTACGAAAACTTGCGATTTGAGAAGTCATTGTGTCAAAACAAAAACAATGCATGGGAAAATGCAGTCTGGCAAATTGGACTGCGCATTGGGATGGGCAGTCTTCAGCGACATTGTAGGCTATCCCCAGGTGTTGTCTGTGCATGACCACTTCTCCTTATAATTTCCTGTTAAAAATATATTGTTGGGTGCACCCCATAATGTCAAAACTCAACATAAGTACAGGTACGGCAAGCAAATATGGACCGAAGTAGCGTCCAGTACGGAGCCCCTACAGGTACAGCTAAAACAACATTAAAGGGTACAAAATATACTGAAATTGTTTCGTTCCCGCAAAATATTTGGTTGATTACCTCGAAATGTTATTCCTTAGTAACGAAATGATTTCGAGGGAACGAAATAATATTTCGAGCGACCGAAATTTTGCAGTTTTTTTGTTTTACCTTTTCAATGTTTTGTGTTACCTATCCCTTTTGGGGATCCGTTGTCCGGCAACAAAAATGTCCAGAATAAAAAAAATAGCCTCATTGTCACAACCACTCTCATACACAGCTTTTGACGTAGACGTGTAAAATTCCATGTTTGTGTCACAATCCCATTTCCAGCCTAACGTATTCACTGATTAGATGAAAGTGTGTCCGAGTTGATCATTTTAAAATTGTTGTGATATATAACGAGGGGCTGAAAGGGGGCATTGTTTCCACAGACTCATGACAGTAGACCATCAGTTGCGTCTGTTATCATCTAGAATACATAATACATAACAAGTTTCCTAGAATTCCCATATTCAATGTGTCACAAACTGCACTGATATTCTTAAAAAGGGAAGGTATTGTTCATCTCCTTGAGAATTGAAGCTCCGAATAGTACTGGTTTATTATACTACATGAATGACACCGAACATTGCTTAAATTTGTCGAAAATTTTTCCATTTCAATGTGTAAGAATCTTCACCAAATAATTTCAATCTCACTAAGAATTTAATCTCTAACTGACCGAATGGTAATCAATGATTTATTGTATAACCATATGATGGACACCGAACACAATATATTGACGTCAATATTTATGAACTAATCACGACTTATGCCATAAAAATCATGAATATTGACGCCCACATTTATTGCAAATTTCATGACTTAAAGGCAGTGGACACTATTAGTAATTACTCAAAGTAATAATTTGCATAAAACCTTACTTGGTGACAAGTAATGGGGAGAGGTTGATGGTATAAAAACGTTGTAACGAACGGCTCCCTCTGAAGTGCTATAGTTTTCGAGAAAGAAGTAATTTTCCACGAATTTGATTTTGAGACCTCAGAATTTGAGGTCTCGAAATCACCCTTCTAAACGCGCACAACTTCGTGCGACAAGGGTGTTTATTCTTTCATATTATCTCTCAACTTCGACAACCGATTGAGCTCAAATTTTCACAGGTTTGTTATTTTATGCATGTGTTGAGATACACCAACTGACATGTCCGGTGTCTTTAAGCCCTTAATAATCAATTTGTACTCGTTGTAGCAGATCTCCTACCACAAAGCAAAGTATACCTTCGGTTTTTTAACCGTTCAATTGTTTTAATCCTATATAAATGTAGATGATTACAATCAAACTAACATGTGACTTTCTGTCTTTGCAGGAAGAATAATCACTGCTAGAAATACACATTATAAGAAGCTTTACTGCGATTCAAAATTTTGGAGCATAAAAAACCCTGATAAATTTTCCCAAAACCATATTACTTCAGAGTGAAATGTTTTTCAAAATTCTTGATATATCAAAAGCTGTTGTCGGCTTCTAGCCGATAGTTATCATATCCATTTATTTTAAGAGTGCTAATACGTTCCCTTTGAAATATTTTGTACAGGCACTCATTAGAAACTCAATCTTTTTCAATCACAATTAATCGAACTATCAATGCAAACTCACCTATAGCTGTAGACTTTGGACTAGTCGTTAAATGTCTGTCGCGGTGAAACGGCATCCTCGTAACTATCCCGCGAGCGAGGGCTGCACTGGGCGAGACTGTTGCTCTCACGACTAGCGACGGTCCAATTAATTAACCGTAGTCGTGATAACGCAGCAGTCTCGCGCAGAGCAGAAGTCTTGCAGTGTACTTACGAGAGAACGTTATAGTTTCACCGCGACAGACATTTAACGACTTGTCTATACGCGTCTATTTGTAAGCGTGTTTTGACGGCCGACACGCTCGGCCCCTTTTTTGTTTCACAATTTATTTTCTGCTAACTTGCAGTTAATACGCAGTTAAACAACATCTTCCCGTATAGAAGACTTTTTAAATCACAACCCTTACACATTGGAGCTTTCCGGTCCAGTGCATTTTGAAAACTACGGGTATAGAATTACAAAATCACGGACTATATTGTGACGACCCAGCCTCGACCGGAATGTCTGGCGGGTTTAATGATGTTTCGTTTGTGGCTTACACGAAAACATTGTGGGGGATTTGAACTGCTCTCTGGGTATAGCAATGTCAGGAACAAGTTGTTCAATATGAAAGCATGAATATGAAAACTTACTGTGGTTCTACGTCATATCCACATTGACGGTCAATATCAGCATTTACCATTAGCATAGTGTGTACACAGCTGCCTGTTAAAGGATTTGGGTACCTTTTCAAAATGTTCATAGATTTCAAAAACAAATTAAAGGGTTTGAAGATAATGATAGTGGAAATCTTCCCTTTAAATATTACTTACCAACGTGTTGTAGTTTTTGAGAAATGAGTAAAACAATTTCATAAAAATACGTTTGTAAATGCCTAAAATAATTTTCGTCTCATGAGACGACAATTATTTTCATGACATTGTTTTACTCATTTCTCAAAAACTACAGCACCTCAGCACATAATTTTTTCAGGGAAGCTTTCTACTATCATTATCTTCAAACTGTGTAAGTTTAGTGTAAATCTGTGGACATTGTGTTTTTTTGTCCTACAAAAGTTATATACACCCTTTAAGACAATACAATGACATCTCCGACATGTACTTTCCACGAAGTACTATGTTACATGTGTTTACTTGCTCGATTAGTTTGTGTTTTATCGTTAGTTAAAAACCAACATAGATTGCTATTACAGCATCAGTAAACGTTGACATTTAATTTCCTGAACAAACCTTTCGAACTTTCTGTCTGAACGTTTTTTTCTCCCTTTTTGTTTTTTACACGCACAGTGTTTTAAAAAGAAAAACATTACAGACCTTTCACATGCCATGGACAATGAACACATACATGCAACATGCAACGCTGTGCGTGCCAAACCGACTTAATGATGTTGGGACGCTTGCAATTTAATGTTTACTTAAAGCCATTGGACCCTTTCGGTACAGAAAAAACAAAGTTCACAGATTTACAAATAACTTACAGGATTTACAGAAGGTAGTGGTGAAAGACTTCCCTTGAAATATTATTCCATGAAATGCTTTACTTTTTGAGAAAACAGTAAAACAATATCAATTCTCGTTAGCGAGAATTACGGATTTATTTTAAACACATGTCATGACACGGCGAAACGCGCGGATACACGGGTGGGTTTTCCCGTTATTTTCTCCAGACTCCGATGACCGATTGAGCCTAAATTTTCACAGGTTTGTTATTTTATATATAAGTTATGATACACGAAGGCTGGGCCTTGGACAATAGTGTTTACCGAAAGGGTCCAATGGCTTTAAACTACCACTAATTATTGACAATACCGCAAAATATATTAGCTTGCAACATTCTCTAATGAACATTTGATTATCTTAATTAACATTTTCTGCTAAAACCGGTCACACCTGTGTAGGTAAATCACTATGAGGTGTACTTTAGAAAGTGTTTCAAACTCAATACAACCCTGCCCGAGTAATATGCCTGTAAATTGTTCACAGGGCTCGGGAAAGTACTGAGTATAATTTCAGTGCTAACACACATACCGCTGTATAGGGTAAAACCAAAATGTCAGTTTGGTTTTACCTAAAAAAAGGGTGTTCTCAGGAAGCTTAGAATACACTACAGAGTATCTAGACTTCAAAATTTCCCCGGGGCCCTTGAGCGCGCGGGCCCCGAACAAGGGCCCCGAACCCCACGCAGAGCGCTATATCTTGCAAGGATGGGACTCGCATCTCCAGACTGTCCTGATTTTTAGTTTTTTTTTTAAAGACAATCAAGCACATCCCTGAAATGAATAATCTTTATCCCAGAATTTAACATTTAAACACATTACATAGAAAGTGTTTCGAATCTCGACCGTACAATATTTGACACCAACAGATATTCCAAAATCCAATAAATTGTGGTCTCACTAAAAATTTAAATAAATATTGATGGAGCGCTTGTACGTTGTCTTTGGTTCAATTCCCACTTAGTAAATTTGGAGTAGAAACTATTTAGAGTAGAAATCGTTAGAATTTAATTTCACTGAAAATGTTCTTATTTTTTCAGGGACTAATTTTGACACCTGTGGCCAATTTCACAAGAACGCGCTACATTTCATCTCAAGACAAATTGTTGGTAATTGTGATTTGTATTGTGGCATCACACAATACTTAGCAACTACGATTATTCTGCATTCAAGATCAACCTCATAAAAGTACAGGAAAAATAATATAGACATCTTACCTTGGAAAATGACCGGTTCAAAGGAATTTGATTCCTTCATATTCATGCATCAGTAGTAACATCCGTTGGGTATTAAATTATGATGTGGCATGATTGACCGCCGTTGATGTCAATCCAACCATGAACATGGCTTCCAGATTCGTTTAAAGTCTTATCAAATTGTCATGATGGTTTTCATCAACATCTAAATTAGATTTTCGTTTTATTGAGGTATAGTTAGCTTGCGTCTGCTTTCTCTGCTTTAGCTGGGCTCAATGAAGTTTGCTGCAGTGGTTTTCGGTTGATTTATAGAAACACGTGCACCTGATTGGCGAATTGCTCTGAACATCACTGCGTCTTTGTGGTTTCTAACACATAGGATAATAACTGGTAAACGTGCGAATGGCATGTCATGATGGACGATGGTAACCATACGAGAACCATGCCACTCTATTGGTTCAGCTCCACCAGTCGCATCCAAGACCCCATGGACCTTCCTAATGAGAAAATCTGGTTACTGACCTTTAATCAATTTGCCTTTTAAATTAGCCATGCGGTGTCTGTGTTTGTCACTCTTTAGTTGATTGATTCGTCAAATAATTTGCCAAATTTAAATCTGATTATAATGGTCAGCATCTGAGCATCCTAAAGAACAGAGGCATCACAACCACCTTTGCAAAGAAGACATTCAATCAAAATTATGCCAATGAGGCAACGACGTCCCGAACAGAAAATTTAATAGAACATTTTTGAGTCTAACACCCTAGAGAGTTTTGTATTTTGGCAAAGTCTCAAATTTCTGTTTTATAAAAGCAATACATCAGTTCAAATCAATTCAATTGGGTTTATTATAAACATCTTAAAAATTACACAACAGAAGTTAAAAAGAATTATATTATTGGCGTGTTTACAATGTTAAAAACTACAAAAGTATGGTGCGGGAAGAAGGTTTAATGGTGAACAAGAAACAAAACAGAAAAGGAAACACAAAAGGTCTCCATTTGGGAATTTTAAAGACTGGGCACTCTAAAAAGATTGTTGTGCATGTGGGAACGTGTGAGGTTCTTAACTTCTCAGTAAAAACAAAAGAACAAAATCATGTCTCGACGGGGATGCAAATAATCGAATGCAGAAAGGGAAGGGTTTATAACCCCTCTAACCACTGCATCACGTTGTGCTTTACACAAGTGCTCGTTAGGGTAGCTTGCACCGAATTCAAGCTCTGGTGCTTCTGTTCAGCAGAGTGTGGGTTCGAATCCCGGTCGTGACACTTGTGTCCCGGAGCAAGACACTTAACTATAATTGCTTCACTCCACCCAGGAGTAAATGGGTACCTGTGAGGGCAGATATGGTTCTTGTGATTGATTTAGCCGAGTAGCGCATATTAATGTTGCACAGGCTGCATACTCCCCACCGGGGAGCTGAGGTGGTTTGAGGAGTGAATAAAGGCCCAGTGGACCAGGGGGTAATAACGTGAAGCGCTTTGGGACGCTTAATTATTATTATTAATTTTCAGACTTGCAGCTTTCATCAACAAGGATGGGGCAGTGTTATCCTGAACAAAAACACATGATTATTTCCCTTGGGATGAAACCTTCCTTGCTTCATTTAATTATCGACATATGTTACATTATGTACCTTTATGTCGTCAGGAGTCAAACTTCCACATTATTTCGGAGTTAATCACAGTAAATAGCAAAAAGTGGTTGGCGGATGAGGGATATTTGTGTCCGCCGAAGAGATCCAAATAAATTGACTAAAGGAAGATGCTCCAAAGAGGGCGCTATCAGACAAAATTTCTGCACAACTCAATCTCCGGTGTTATCTCTTGTCACATGGGCGTTTGCAAACAAGTTCTAGTGGAGAGAGATGTGCGCCGTCAACGTTGACAATCGTTAGTAAAACATGGTAGACAATAATTGTTTCTGAAGTGTTCGCGGGTTTTAAACATATTTTTTTCTTAAGTTGTGGTCACTACACTAGGTTTTTCAAGGTTTATTGTTCATACACAGTAACAATGTAAAAACAGGTAATAATGTATACATGTTCCAAATAATACAGTTATAACCCATGTAGACTACACAGTACAGTTGAGTAAGCAACGCTTGTAATGAAACAACATCAATTATGAAAGTATAAGGACAAAAATAAGAGTTCGATCACATCAATCTTTTCACCATTCTGATTTAAAATAAAATAAACTGCTGTTATTTACAAAATCACAAGTTTATAACGCTTCACTTTCTATATTCTTTACAGAGCCAGATTTTCTGAAAACATAGGCCTTCTTATTCCCCCGAAACCTCTTCCAGAGGCTGATCAAGACGAAGTCTGCCCATTCAAATAATGTGATAAGACTCATACCACAAAGGAGACCCATGTAGCCACCAACATCACCTGCAACACAAAATAAATCATCATTCATAAACGCTTTATGTTCATCAAATTGCAATTTATACGTTGTGCTTTGTCTTCAATAACATGGTTAACTGTGTACCCACACCCAACCAAAAAAACAACAAAATAAAAAAAGAAGAAAAAAAGAAGAAAAAAAGACGCAAAAGAATAATTGGTTGATATTTGGTATTCTTTAGCTTTCAAAATAGAGTAACGCGACGGGAAAGCCGATTTATACAGTTATTTTTTTTTTATCAGTTGTTTTGTCAGCGTATAAGATTTTCTTACAGGATGTTAACTTACTAGTTATTCAAGTTGAATTTGTTCACATTTCAAGAAACTTTCAAATATTTTCCAATAACTTTGATCTCACCTTGTAAGTTGGCTAGTGTGTATGCCTCGCTCTGTGTCACCATCGTATACATAATCTCCTCAAAAAAGATGTACACATCTAAATAGTTTCGCCTTTGAAATAAAGAAATTAAACATCAACTTTTAATACAGTTAATATCACGAAAAACATAACAAAATTGATTGCCACTTTAACGATCGATATGGGGGCTTCTGGTAACTTAATTTCATAAACTCTTTCAGGATTTTGGTGGGACATTTGTGTGTACCAGGAAAAAATAATGGTGTGATAACTATTTACAACATTTTTGTGTGCGCCCACTCTGTCAAATATCGGTTATACAGAAAAGGATGTTACAACATATAGAGGGCGGTGTTCATCTTCAAGGGAATGGTAGTTGTTAGTTTCCTAAAATTCACGCAAAAATGCTCAGTTTTCCTGAGGTTCTCCTTGAATATCAAATCAAATAATCAATATTCATAATAATATTATTGTTCGACTTTACTTTTTTTTCAAAAATCCCGCTTTGAATGTAAAATATAAGTGCGACGTATAATCAGCTGCAAATGCGGGTATAAAAAAAATGTTAAAAATGCAATCGCCTTGCGTGAATTTTGAATAGTCCAACTTTAATTTTTTGCATGCATTGAATGATTAATTCTGGCTGTGAAGCAAATGACTCTCAGAGAACTTAATCACTATACACGTTTCCCATATCCACACGGAGAGAAGACAATGAAAAAAAAGTTTCAGTGTTAGATGTGGGAGTAAAACCAACTGCATTCATGTGTAGGGACTGAAAACCCAATCCATGTAGTGCCCCGACGACCCGGCGTGATTCGAACCGGGTCCGTTGAGGCGGAAGGCGAAGAAAGATATAACTACGCCATCCAACGCACCCAATTAATGCCGTAGACAACATGAATTATTTTGTATTTATTTTTTCTCAAAACAAAATCCCAGCACTGTACAAATTTATTAGTTAAAACACTAATTAGTAATTATTATGAAACATGACTTTGATGTAAATTAGTCAAATCATGTTCTGTATAGCAGCCTTGCTCAAGGCAGTCGAATTATTCACTCCGAAAAAAGACCGCCGCTGTATAAAAACCCACCCGTATTCACTGTGCGTAACATCGCACGACACGATGCCCCCGTACACTATCCGCATGCGTCGGCCGTTAGGACGCATGCGGTTAGTGGTACGAGTGCGGATGAGTGTGCGCACAGTAGTCGTATACGATGTGACGGGTATACGGGTGGGTCATGCGGTGTGATTTACAGCGGCGTCTTTGAGCAAGGCTATGTTCTGTATGGCAGTGTTGTTTTGACTCGCTGACGCAGGCCACCAACGTCGGAGTTTGTGAATACATTATTGTTTTGTAATATTATTGGCATGCAGAATTAGAAGTGACTGAATACTTGCCTGACTTCCTGCTCCGATAGATTATATGTTGCCAATAAGTTGGCGTTAGGCCAGTAAGCTTGCGAAGTCTTACTCTCATATTGCCTAGTAGTACAACCGATTGGACAGTCACACGAAATGCCCCTCTCATAAAATTCACCTGTAATGTAATGGTATTATAAAAGGTTAAAAAAAAAAAAAAAAGATCCAAAAGTCGGCAATAAAAATACTTGTTTCCTCAAGTAATAGACCTTATAGAGTATAATGAAACAATAACTTATTTCTTACTTTGTATCTATTTCAATGTCTAAAAGGCACTGTACACTATTGGTTATTACTCAACTAAATTGTTAGGATAACAACTTATACTTGGTAACGGGCTACGGAGAGCTGTTGATAGTACAAAACATTGTTAGAAACGGCTCCCTCTTAAGTAACATAGTTCTTGAGAAAGAGTAAATTTCTCACTAAAATATTTGAACTGAATTCGAGACCTCAGCTGAGGTCTGGAATTCAAGGCATCTGAAAGCACACAACTTGTGCGACAAGGGTGTTTTTTCTTCCATTATTCTCTCGCAACTGCGACGACAAAATGAGTTCAAATTTTTACAGGTTAGTTATTTTATACATATGTTGAGATACACCAAGTGAGAAGACTGGTCTTTGACAATTACCAAAGGTGTCCAGTGTCTTTAACCATCTATGCTTATTGTACACACTAGTCGGTGCAAAATGCCATTCTATCCTACGCTGGACCATGCATGCAACACGTCCTAAAAAGGGGGAGTCAATCAACATTGCCAGTGATTAGAAAGGGGCTGGAAAAATTCCGCCAGCAGCATTTCACAATACCGGAAAAAGTTGTCATCATGTGCTGAAAACAATTCCAAAGGAGCGTTGCAACCAAACAGGACCCAATTTTATGACTCTGCTCACCATGGAATTCTGCGCTTACACAAGGCCATGCAAAGCACAACGTTCTATAAGGATGTAAGCACAGAATGCCGCAGTAAGCAAAATCAATCAACTACGGGACAATTTTGTAACTGCATTCTCCGGCAGACACGACGGGGCTCTCTAATTAAAAGAAATGTCACACATCTCACCTCTTGACAAAAACTCATACAGCCAAGTTGATAATCAAATTCCTTGAATTTTCCTAAATATTTCCTCCCCCCCCCCTCCCCTGTATTAAGGCAAAGTATGCCGTTTGTTTTTGGAATCGATCGATTGTTTTGAATCTGGGCCCAATTTCATGGCTCTGCTTACCGGCGCTTACGTAAGCAGGGAATGAACCGATCCGGCCTGTCAATCAAACTGTACGCGTTCACCCATTTGACTTATCACAGCAATGATTGTGGTCTGACAAACTCGGTCATGCGTGCGCGTATATTTGGCACGCGCGGCAGAATCGTGCAGAATGTCAGTGGGCATTGGGAGTGCTCGTACACGTGTCTTGCTCGCGTGCGCGGTGGGCGGAGCTTAGTGGAAAGCCGAAACGGTCCATTATGTGCTTACGGCAAGCGTATTTCACGGGTTATCGGCGAATTTGGGCTTCTGCGCGTGCGTACTTCACGTTACTAGGCATTCTACGCTTACAAGGCTAGCGTAGAAATTCGGCGCTTGCATGTAAGCGGGGAATCGCGATCGTAAGCGCAGAATTCGGCGGTAAGCAGAGCCATGAAATTGGGCCCTGGTGTTTTCAATAAAACTACCCGTGAAAATTCAATTTCTATAGGTGGTCGACTTATCGAGATAATGCTGAGAATCTGGAACTCAATTTCTACGCGAGAAAGAATAACTATTAGTGATAAAATCTAAGAAACGTTACTGTCAAAATTTGAGCATAAAAACTTAAATATTGTTTTTCCAAACCACATTTTGAAGTGAAACGTTTCTCACAGTGCTTTACATTACCGTTGAAGGCTTGTTTGTATTGCAATTAATTTTAAGAGTAATTACCGAAATGTATACCTTCCCTTTAAAGCTGCAATTTCCAAAATACGCCGCTCTCAGGGATAAACTTACTAGTTTTCCGTCCATTAACAAACCTTCAATAAGATATTCCGCTATTGTTTTTAATGAGACCTGTCGCAACTAAAGATCAGACAACCCATTAAACTGGTTGCTTCTTCCGTTTGAAATGTTAAAGTAAAGACAAACATTCACTAATGGGGTATTCCAGTAGGGGTATAAACAAAGGTAACCAACGAGATTTGTGCAGTCTCTATTTTTGTTTTACAAGTCATCTTAAGTGGGTTAAGACAACACTCATTACACCCTATCGATTTACGCTGTCCGTCATGTTTATCCATTAAGAGGTTTGTTTTCACTTAAAGGTACTAGACACTATTGGTAGTTACTTAAAACAAGTATTAGCACAGACACTTACTTTGTAACGAGCAACGGATAGCTTTTGATAGTAACAAAAACATTGTGAGAAACGGCTCTCTCTGAAGTGACGTAGGTTTTGAGAAGAGGTAATTTCTATTTCTCACTCAAATATTAAAATATTTCATGCCTGAAGACAAGTGAAAACACACACAGTTGTGCAACAAGCGTGTTTTTCTTTCATTATTCTCTTGCAAACTTGATGACCAGTTGAGCCCAAATTTCAACAGGTTTGTTATTTTGTGCATGTTGGGATACACTAAGTGAGAATATTTAAAGGAACACGTTGCGTTGGATCGGACGAGCTAGAAACCGTTTTTTATAAAATTTATGTGTTGGAAAGATGTCTTAAAAGTAGAATACAATGATCCACTCAAATTTGCCTCCAAATTGCGTGGTTTTCCTTTTACTGTGCGAACTAACACAGTCGGCCATTTATGCGAGTCAAAAATTTGACTCCCATAAATGACCGACCGTGTTCGCCGACGAGGTAATTATTATTATTAAAAGGAAAACCGTGCAATTTAAAGACATGTTTGTGTGGATCATTGTATTCTACTTTTACTACATCTTTCTACCCATATGCATTTTATAGCAAACGGTTACAAACGCTATTCAAAGACCAACTCGACCGATCCAAGGCAACATGTTCCTTTAATCTTTTTACAAAATACCAAAGGTGTCCAATCCCTTTAATAATTTTCTCCTCGTATCTTACCTTCATTTTTATAAATGCAATACACTTGATCTTCCACGGAACAGATCGGCTCAGGTCCTGCTACAATAATATCAGGAAAAAAAAAATAATGGACAAAGTCAAATGGAGCATACAAATCTGGGTTGACTTATTGTCAGTTTTTAATCAATACATTGCAGTTGTTTCTCCCTTAACTCTCCGTGAGCGGCAAACAGTCAGCGAGTTATAATCAACCACGACATAGTGCTTTTAAGCATGTTTTTGTTTCCTTTTTGTAATTAATTTATACTCATCTACCTCTGCTTCTACTTCTTCCTCATTTTTTCAGTGATTCGGAACAAATTTAGGACGATAATTTAAAATGACTGTTTTTAGAAAATGTTTTCCCATGTTATTTATTAAATAGTTTCAGCAGAGTGAGCAAACACAATATTCAAAACTACTGAAAATTACTACAAACATCCACGCAATAACATGAAGGATTGTATACAAATCCTTTTTATAACTCTGCAGGACTAACCAGATACAGACAACTGAGGGAGTAAAAATTCATTTAATTGACCAGTCTTGAGATCATAACTTTAATAAACAAATGGAGTAGGAAGCTGAAACTTCGCTGCGACCGGGGAGCTTCACACCAAGCTGTTTTGATTCAGGTTTTAATTGTAGCTTTCTAAAAAGCCCATGGGAACATGATGACTCAAATTTGGCGAGTAACGCTGTTGCCAAAAACAATTTAGTAAAACTATGGTACGAAGTAAAGGATGTGTGGTGTAGTTCAAAGATAATTATGACATTAATTTGAGAACAGACGCTAAATTTCATAAAGATGCTTTATGAAAGAAAAAAACACCCTTGTCACACGAAGTTGTGTGCTTTCAGATGCTTGATTTCGAGACCTTAAATTTTAAATCTGAGGTCTCGAAATCAAATTCGCGGAAAATTACTTCTTCCTCAAAAACTACGTCATGTCAGAGGGAGCAGTTTATCACAAGGTTTTATACTATCAACCTCTCCCCATTACTCGTTACCAAGTAAGGTTTTATGCTAATAATTATTTTGAGTAATTACCAATAGTGTCCACTGCCTTTAAAGACTAATTGCATACTTACTGCATGGGCTTTCGTAGCAAAAACTACTGCATCATATGCAACTCAGATGCATGCGTTGCTACGGAAGCTTTTCCAGTTACAGTTTATGTGATAGTCTTTGAGTGCTGTCTCTAATTCCTTGGTTTGGTATGAACTGTTAATATTACCACTGTGACAGTTCAATATCACGTTTATTCAATACTCTTTTTGGAAAATAATTTGATATTTAAATATCAGTACACTGCAAAAACTGGGGTGTTAAATTAACACCATGGGTGTTGTCACAAATAGATACCAACATAATAATCAAAATGTACTGCAGAGAATGTTAAAACAACACCAAATTCTTTATTAATAATTACATTGGTGTTAATTTTGATTCTCTCTTAGGTATCTATATTTGACGACACCCATGGTGTCAATTTTAACACCCCAGGTTTTGCAGTGTACATAGAAAGGTTACACAATAAAAAATGCATAACAGCATACAATAGCGTTCAGCCAATAATAAATAAATAGGAATGACCTATATGTACAATGGTACAATAGAGAAGTGAGAGCTTTGAGGCTATAATCAATCACACTTAGTAATTAAGATTGATTCACACTAATCATCAAGTACAAGTCGTTGTGAATTCGAGCCCCGGAACACTCCTCTATCCTGGACATCATCAATCATTCTTTTTTTACCTACCGGGCCATCTATAGTCACGACAACCACATTGTTCTATGACGTACCGGACCTTGCAGAGGAAATTGCATGCTGGTACGGAATATTTAAACGGGTAATCCGTGAAGTTGGTGTTGGTACAGTTATCTCTGAAAGGTGTCGGGAGACTGTTGATCTGAACGGGAAAATTGATGGATGAAATTTAATTAAAGCCATTTTGACACTTTCTGAACAGAACAAAAATTAAAAGTTAACAGATTTACAAATAATTTTTTTTACAGGGTTTACAGAAGGTAATGCTGAAAGACTTCCCTGAAGATATTATCACATGAAATGCTTTACTTTTTGAAAAAAAACATTAAAACAATTATCAATTCTCGATATCGAGAATCACGGATTTATTTTAAACACATGTCACGACACGGCGAAACGTGCGGAAACAAAGGTGGGTTATCTCGTTATTCTCTCCCGACTCCAATGACCGATTGAGCCTAAATTTTCACAGGTTTGTTAGTATATGTAAGTTGTGATACACGAAGTGTGGGACTTTGGACAATACTGTTTACCGATGTTGTGCGATTGCTTTAAAGTAAGCCCCAATTCATTATTTTGTTATAAAAATATTCAATTTGTCGCTTGGTTCACAGTGAGCGCAGCTCCTTGCAAAATGAGCGCAAGACAGATAAACCACGTACGGCGATGAATTATGTTTACTTTATAATCATTGCGAATCACGAACCAGTAACTGTTGATCTTTCACGACCCTTGTCGTCGTGCGTCATGTGCACCTAGTGCAACACACTTTAGGGTCCCCAATCAGTCATTAAAGCCTTTATTAGACATTAACATACATTATTCAAGCAAATGAAAGACAAGGAAAAGATGAACACTACAAGGATGACTAACACGTTGAAAATATGACATTTAAATAAAATAATTTTTACCAAAGTAACTGACTTGCATGTTTTGATAGACATGCAGGTATGTATCGTATATGTTTCCAGTTCATTGGACTTACAGGCAGTGGACACTATTGGTAATTACTCAAAAATAATTACTAGCATAAAACCTTACTTGGTAACGAATAATGGGGAGAGATTGATGTTATAAAATATTGTGACGTAGTTTTCGAGAAAGAAGTAATTTTTCACGAATTTGATTTCGAGACCTCAGAATAAGATTTCGAGGTCCCGAATTCAACCATCTAAAAGCACACAACTTCTTGTGACAATGGTTTTTTTCTTTCATAGTTATCTCGCAACTTCGACGACCAATTGAGCTCAAATTTTCACAGTTGTTATTTTAATGTATATGTTGAGATACACCAAGTGAGAAGACTGTTTTTTGACAATTACCAATAGTGTCCAGTGTATTGTAGCACACCACCGCCAACGACACCTTTTGAGCAATTTGTCAGTTAGACATGAGTATGACTTACCATACAATGCATGGCACCAAACATAGTTCACATTCTGAATTGTATTTACTTATTCGGGGCTAGAGTGATTTTTATGCATTAATTCCGGAACCAGACTTTCAAAAACTACCAATACTCAGCCTCAATTTTACGGGCAGTTCGTCGTATACTAAGCCCACTTTCATTACCCCCCCCCCCCATCCCCCTATTGTTGGCTCAGCCCAAAAGTGATTACTGAACCAACAAACTAATAGCGGAACTGCGTTTCGCGTCGTCCAAGGGGTCGGTACAACCGATGCACTAAACCCAACGCACATAAACCCATACCAACCCAAACCCAAACCCGTTACTAGCAGCTTGGATATCAACAGCAATAATAATTGAATGCTGTAAAACAAGAATCGACACTTTTGATTAATATTGCGACTACCTCAGTGATTCTGGAGTGGTATATTGTACATGCCTCGGTGTAACCTAAGGCAAAAAAAAAGCAGTTGATTGTAATCTCTCTCAGCCATTTTTCCGGGCCGCATCCTGTTTTTGTTCTTTCTTTTTCTACATTTTTTTACATTTTTTTTTACAAATTGTCTGTGTGTTTCTAAACTTTCACATTTTTTAAGAACTTGTGACTACATAACGTAAGTGGCTACTTTTTAAATTTAAGAATTGGTGGCACGTTTGAATTAAAATGCTCGGTGGCCAATTTGAAAGAAAAAGAAGGCCCTAATCCTCCTCTTTTTGGAAAAAAAACCCCGGACGAATAACTGATTTTTGTTGTTGTTATAACTTGGCCTAATAGGGACAGCAGAACCCAACGAGGATCATTTCGAGAGTTAGTTGCATAGCTTTCGAAGCAGTTAATATTAAAACACTTTTTTAATCAAGTATAATTTGATAAATAACAGAAAATATATGGTGAAATGTCACATACCACTTTCTCCCGCACCGCAACAAGAGTTTCAAATCCCGGTGCTAGCGAAAACGCAAGTTCCTTAATGATAGGTAACGTACCTTGCGGGTGCAATGACACCTAGTTAAAAAAACATGAAGATAAATTTCTCAAGCGATCATAAATCATCACAGTGTATTACGTTAAGTATTAAAGGCAGTGGATACTATTGGTAACTTGGTAATGAGTAATGGGGAGAGGTTGATTAAGTATCAAACACTGTGAGAAACGGCTCCCCCTGAAGTAATGTAGTTTTCGAGAAAGAAGTAAATTTTCACGAATTTGATTTCGAGACCTCAGAATTAGGTTTGAGGTCTCGAAATCAAGCACCTTAAAGCACAACTTATGACTAGGGGGGTTTTTCTTTCAGTATTATCTCACAACTTCGACGACCAATATTGAGCTCAAATTTTCACAGGTTTGTTATTTTATGCATATGTTGAGATATGGGAGAATACTGGTCTTTGCAAAATAACAAGAGTGTCCAGTGTCTTTAAATAACATACACATTCATAATTAGGAAAAGAGACTTGCTAAACCTTTGGCACCAACAGAAACCCCATTTAGGACGTTTAGTTATTAAGTATGTATTAAGAAATTGTTTAAGGGACCTTTTTCTTTGAATAAGATGTTGCACTCATTGTTCATTTCAATAGTATGTGAAAGCCTTTACGAAATTCAATTGATGTGTAAGCACTTGAACTGATCTATTGATAACGTTTGATTTTGTTTTCCCCATAACTAACATGCTGTAAGTTGATTAGGCACAAAGCAATAAGTTTTTTATATCACAAATCTACAGGTGTGAAAGTCGTTAAACCTTAATTAAACCATAGTAATAAAACCGTTGAAAAACAAATGGTATATAGTCTTGCCAGATGTCAAAAATGTCTCACCTTTATCCCAGCGCCAGTGTTTTCCCCAAATGTATATAAATCATGTTGGATGTTAAGACGTAAATAAAGACCATTTCTACTGCCAGGATTCTTCACCGTCAAAATATCATCTTCATCCACGGGGTTATTGAAGGTGTAACATACCCCATGGTCAAGAACATGCTGGGTAAAGTTGAGATGAGAGCATGGTCGGCCCCTCCACGAGCAATCTTCAACCATGTCTTCGATCTGATGGGATAGGTTCTTAACGAGGTCTATAGTCGTACCAGTGTAGTTATCAAACTCATCCTGAAGTGGAGTCAGGTCAACGTCTCTGTTAATGAGTCTTGTGGCTGAGGTACTGTACACCAAGCCTAAGGTCGCAATGGCCTCTTCGGACAACAACCCATTCCTAAACTGGTTGTAGTTACATAGGGTCACCGCAGGAAATTTCATGTCTGTGACGTAGTTTATAGAGATTGTGCTTGTCTGTTCGTGCTTGTTCATTATTATCACAGCATCTATGATGTTCACTATGAGCCATGTTGTCATCGTAAGGACAACCACAGTCCAAATCAACCTGCAAATTAAACACAGTAAAGTGACTTTAGGCTTTTGGTGACTAAACGTTAGCGGGATTGTCTGGAACTGGAAGCGGTAACGCTTCTCAGAAATGTTAGGGCATACAATATTGTCATAACCACATTACTTCGAACTGACGTGTTTCTCTTAATGTTGCTGTTGTTGGCTTCCAACTAAAGGTTTTCTTGGCCTTAATTTTAAGAATGGTAACTAAACGTAGGCCTACATATGCCTTCCCTTTAAACACAACACTTATAATAATTGTACAAGATAACGAAAACACGAGTGTTCAATTTGTCGAATTTGGCAATGTCGCGGACCAGGGGCCGATTTTGCAAATATCTTGACTGCAAATGTCACAGTTCAAATCAGTAGTAACACTAAAAAGGGCTGCTAAAGACGCAGCCATATAAACACATTATTCATTGTTGTGTTTTTTATTGGAGACTAACCTTCGGAAATAATGGTTGGAATTGTTAGTGACGTAACGAAGTCCGTGGAATGTAGTGGTATCTCCAAACTCATTAAAAACCTCTCGAAATGGCCGCTCGTGTTTGGCTTGAAAACGTGCCTCCATGCTGTCTCCATCAGAAGAGATGATGTTCTTGTTTTCGAATACGATAGAGGGCTGCCCGTTCATCGTATTATCACAGTGTGGTATTCAATTCCACAGAGACTTGTTTTCCCAGCAACATGCGTATTCCCCGATGCAGCCAGACAGCAAGCTGCAGCCAGACAGTCAGTTGCTGTCCCTACCAGTCACTTTATCCAACCGACCCGCATAACAGCAAATATCATCACATGACAAAAAGTCAAACCATGGTATTAATAATGTTAACACACATCGATGCATGCTGCTGACCTGACGTGAGACTATAGTCCTGTATGCCACATAACGATTGTACTCCACCGGCAAAAATCACTTGCCTCTCCACAACCTCGTTTCCACAGGTTCGACCTAGGTTGTGATTCATAGTCTTAGGCTCCGAGTCGTTCTGACCAAACCTTTTGTAGCTCATCTATTTCAAATTGTGCAAGTCATTTACATCTGCCAAATAATTCAAGTAGACTTGATTCAAGTCACGTTCTCGCGCGAGAGGTTCCCAAACATCGTATCTACCGTCAAAATGTAGCTATTATGGTCCTGAGAATGGACCATCCAGCGGCGCGGCACAGGTTGGGAGAGTTTTCTGACGCTGGGCGTAGACTGAAAATAAAAAGAGATTGGGACTTGGATCAAGTCTAGCATTCAAGCAGCTTTAACGACTGAGACAATGTGACACTGAAGAGATTTCGTGTAGGTGCAACATTGCACACTGTAGGTGCGTTGTGATTAGCGAATCTGCGCACAGCTGCCTGTTCTCAAATACTCATTATTAAAATGTGGTAAATCTACACGTTCAATTTAGAGGTTAGGTAAATAGCGGGAATCGCATGCTTGAACTACCCTGTATGTTCTTAAAGGCAGTGGACACTATTGGTAATTACTCAAACAAAATTATCAGCACAAAATCTCACTTGGTAACGAATAATGGGGAGAGGTTGATAGTATAAAACATTGTGAGAAACGGCTCCCTCTGAAGTGACGTAGTTTTCGACAAAGAAGTAATTTTCAAAGAATTTGATTTCGAAACCTCAAGTTTAGAATTTGAGGTCTCAAAATCAAGCCTCTGAAAGCACACAACTTCGTGTGACAATGATTTTTTTTCTTTTCATTATTATCTCGCAACTTCGACGCCCTATCGAGCTCAAATTGTCACAGGTTTGTTATTCTATGCATATGTTGAGATACACCAAGTGAGAAGTCTGGTCTTTGACAATTACCAATAGTGTCCACTGTTTTTAAAGGCAAAATATACATTTGGTTTATTAACAGCTCGATTGTTTTAGACTTGTGTATAATGTAGACACAGTAAATAAAACTAACATGTAAACATTTCATTCGATATGGTTGTAGTGGTTTTCCTTTTTTTCCCAAATCGCCGAATATCTGGAGCAGTTACGACAAGTTAAATTAGCCTACACAAAGGTGAGGGTTGTACGTGCTATTATCAGGTGTGGAAGATTGTGAAAAACGCCCTCACCCAATCCTAAGGAGAATGTTCAATGGCCAATCCTGCGCCGCGCGTACAAACCTGAGCATATTCATTGTTACATCAGATTGGTTTACCTAGCTGTAGGTGCTCTTCATTGTTGCACCAAATCGGTTTCCCTGTGTAGGGTCTCTTGTCAAAAGAGGCAACTTTTTCAGGCATTTTGGAAGCAACCAACTGCAGCGCATGCCCAAGAACAACTTTGGTAGCACATGAGTAAATTCTCAAACAAGGTCCTACAATTCCCAAGAATTTTTTTAATGAAACTATGTTAAGTGAATGGACGTTTCTACTTGGAGATTGCCTGAAACTTGTTGTTTTTTGTACGTATGACATGGCCCTAAGATGATGGCTAGGTGACATCAATGCATAATGTCAATTAGACACACCCAGCAATTGAAACAATAACAATTCAAGCTGACCATTAACAATATAAATTGACTAAAGGTATTAGAGATCGCGCGGGCTCAAAGGTCCTGTTTTGTATAATCAATCTACAACACCTGGTAATTTTTAACAAGAGTCAGGGGGAAAGTATACTCTAGACTATAATTCTGTCAACACATGCTTTTATTGGCAGCTTTGTTTTCATCCAACAAACGTACCAAGTTCAACTAAATTAATAAAACTTTAATGAAAAGCAAAACACAAAAATTATTTGTTTTACTAACACCTTAACTCTTTAATAGTGCGTAAACAGTTAGCAACTGGCTTAAAATTAAGCATTTCTCTGTGGCAAAGTCGTTTAACTGCTGGATTTTTTTCAACATAGACTGGTCCGCTGTCGCAAGGGAATTCCGAACGAACCTTACACAAACGAGCCTACAGTCTGTCGTGCAGTAATACTAAATGAAACAAAGGGGCGGGGCGGGGGGGGTAGTAACTGCCAAAGCGCCAGCAACGTTCGGAATAGTCTCATTTGACTCTCGCGACGCGGGCAGTTCGGAGTTTTTACACATCACGCCAAATCGTGTAGATCCGCCCCTGGAATTGTAAAATACAACTTTTATACCATCTGTAAACTGTGAGATCCAGATAAGTTAGTTTATCCCTAATGACTAGTAAATTTGAGATAAGCAGTGCCAGTTGTCCAATGGGAAAGTTTTATTATAACGTCACAGATGGGCTCTTGCGTCACATGTTTTCCTTGAGAAGAGACAATCAGCAAGCAAACATTCCCAAATGGGTACCGTTTCATGTTTGTTTGTTTTATATATTGATGTTCAGTCATTAGTATTAAATTATTAAATTTTTTACAATTTAAAATAGTAAAATAGTAGTCCCAGTCGATATTTTACCTTCCGCCCAGGTAGGAGTTAAAAAGCAAAACAGTTCTGTTCAGAACCGAGAAGTCTCCCGAAATCTGAAAATCTGCTCCAAGTCCAAGGTAGTAGAATCATAATTATAGCAACAACAAAACAACAACAAAAACAAATTACCTGACAAGCAGACACACACTTGGTGTCAAATAATTATACCAAATATCTGTAAAAACTATTTACATAACCAAATTATATTTTTAAACATATATTTTTGTTTATATTGAAGTTTCAAGAGTTGCTGTTATTATTGAAAAAATAAATATAAAATATTTACAGACATTAGTTTGTTTCTTTTGCACAACACATTCATATTCATAAATTATTTACAAAAGCTTTGTGGGGGGGGGGGGTGTCCACCTATCACGACGAAAGCAGCCAAAGAGCACAATTCGAGGAAAACAATAACAACAACAAATCGTTTATCTTGTACTGTTGTGTGAGCCCAACTTACACACAAGATTGAAAGAAATTCGTAACAATTACCTCAACCTAGAACTTCAGTTAGTTACTGACAAGTAAAACCAGTGCTTGAAATAAATTTCGATTTTGTTTATTGCCTATAAATGAAGCACAGCTCCACACTCATTTGGCTTTCTTGATGAACCGAAACTTGTTCAAGAGGGTGATGAAGAAGAAGTCTGCCCATTCCAGCACCGTCAGTAGACTCATCCCACAAAGTAAACCCATGTAGCCACCAACATCACCTGTAGAAGATATTGATAAACATTATATAAGGCCCTTTTCGAACCCATGGCTTCGGCTTCAGGCTCCGTTCTCTCTACTCGTCTGAAGCCATGGGCACGTACGCAAAGCACGCACAATAGTTGTGCGAACGCGAATTTGACGTGAATATGACTCACACCCTCCTTTCGCAGCGATTATTCGCAAGGGAGTAGAGCAGAGTGCAACTGCTGCGAATTGTTCGTTGCGAATTTGTGACATCAAGATAAAACAGTTGTTTCGAAAAGGGGCCTAAGAAAATTTGCAATAACACCTTGGTAGATTATGCTCTTTTGAGTGATTATTGGTTTTGATAAGAACGGCGATGGACTCAACGATTCGGACAGTATACCCGACAGGATATAGTCTAGATGCAATACGTTCTTCTTGAGTTGGTAGAAAATATGGTTTTTAAAACCATAGGCCCTACGTTACGTACAAGCGCATAGATTTGTGGTGTAGAGGGTGATCTGTAAGTTGTTAAACAGCGCCCGCTAACGCTCGATAGTAATGTGCGCTGCGAGGAAAAAGAAGTGGAGTGGAGTTTAAAAAAAAAAAAACCAAAAAACCAAAAAACTATTGTACCAAGTCTAGTCAGGAGACTGTATTTCCAAACTGGGACTATGGGGCTTATGCGGTGAACCGAAGATGCCTGTCTGGCTAGGGTGGTTGAGAAGAGTGGGCAACAGGCAACTGGAAGGGGGAGTGAGGAGAGTAGTGCCCACATTTGAGCGGCTTTAGGTATGAAGACCTTAGGTCGGGAGGGGAGCACGTTAAGTGTAAAATCATCTATTTCTATTGTGGCGAATCATGGCCTAGTGTGGGTTCGATTCGCAGTCCTGACACCCCAGTGTCCTTAAGCAAGACACTTTCATGATGCTTCGTCCTTCGGATGGTGCGAAAAAGCCGTTGGTCCCGTATGTTGTGTAACGCCCGTGAAAGAAGCCAGTGCACTTATCGAAAAAGAGAAGGGGTTCACCCCGACACTGCCGGTTTCCCATCGGCAGCATATTGCGCCACATCACATTGTTAACCAGTACATGGTGCAGTGGATTAGGTCTCTTAATTGAAACGTAGTACCACATAGGCCTACCTTGCAAGAAATAATCATGTTAAACGCATTGAGCGTCACTGAGTGACAGATATGCGCCATGCAAGAAGCAACCATTATATATCAAAACATGTTTTTTTCGCCATGATTTTACAATACCTTGAAAGCTTGTCCATGTGTAAGCTTCATGCTGCTCTATCTTCGTTGTTAATATCTCCTCACAGAAAAAGTAGACGTCAAGGAAGTTCAATCTGGCAAATTAACAAGACAATAAAACATAACCCTTGTTGTGAAGGTGTCTCACTTTTTGGTGATTACAAATCTTATTGAATACATAATGATCATTCCTCTGAAAATTGTGTAACAAAAAAACAAATACCATGACTTCACCTTCTACAAGGTTAATTTATGAAAAGTGCGTTGTTTTACTTTACCTGAACAGTTCTGAAGACAAATTCTTTGAGGATAGAAGGTTGGTGTTCGGCCAGTAAGCCGTCGAGATCTTGCTTTCATATTGTGTTGTTTCACAGGCAATTGGACAGTCGCATTTAATCTCGTCTTCTAAATATTGTTCTTTTTAGGAAAACATAGAGAACATAAATATACAAAATTGTAATGTAAATTCATTAATTTAAAATTATGAATCACAAGGGAAACTGACTGGGTGGAGTCTGTTCAACCCCCAAACCATTAATTAATTAAAGTGAAAGTTTGGGATTAAATACACTGATGTGATAAAAATGCAGGCAGCAATTTTTCTGACGGCTCATATCACCGCAACGAAGCCCATAGGGTATAACCGGCAATAACTGGCAATAACCGATATAACCGTCAACAAATAAACATGTTGTTTTATGCCGAACAGTTTCTTCCACAATAACTTCGTTTAGTTATTCTATTCAATTAAATTCAATCAACTCAATACAACAATTATTTTAAAATCCCTCTAACAATCCCTCAAATGTAAACAAAGTGATAAAATATTCTAGGAATTGGGGGCATAGCCAAGTGGGTTCAGCTTGTGGTATGGGGAGTGCCCATACAAACACAATTACAGTTGAGATAACACAATACAGTAAGACAAAGCAAAGAGTACATGGTTAACAAAGACCCGGGACAACAAATTATCGTTCAATTGTTTTGCTAATACACTCAAGTTAGAATGAAGATGGATGATCACCAGATCACAGGGAAACAAGTTGTAATGATAACGTTTCCAATTTCAAAAAACACAATAATTTGTATGGAGTCGAACCCACCAGAGTCTGGGTACTTTTGGTAACACAGAACACAATATCCAAAGATTTACATTAAAGGATTTGGGTACTTTTCCAAAATGTTCCATAGATTTACATTAAACTTACAGGGCTTGAAGATAATGATAGTGGAAAGCTTCCCTTCAAATATTACTTACCGAGGTGCTGTAGTTTTTGAGAAATGAGTAAAACAATGTCATGAAAATACGTTTGTAAATGATTGAAATAATTTTCGTCTCATGAGACGATTTTTTTTCTTCATGACATTGTTTTACTCATTTCCCCAAGACTACAGCACCTCAGCACGTAATATTTTCAGGGAAGCTTTCTACTATCATTATCTTCAAACTGTGTAAGTTTAGTGTAAATCTGTGGACATTGTGTTTGTTGTCCTACAAAAGTTACATAGACCCTTTAAAGCCTTTATACACTTTCGGAACAGAAAAAAAAAGGTTCACAGATTTAAAAATAACTTACAGGGTTTACAGAAGGTAATGGTAAAAGACTTCTCTTCAAATCTTATTCCATGAAGTGCTTTACTTTTTGAGAAAACATTAAAACAACTATCAATTCTCGACAACGAGAATTACGGATTTAAAGTAAAAACATGTCATGACACGGCGAAACGTGCGAAAACGAGGGTGGGTTTTCCCGTTATTTTCTCCCGACTCCGATGACCGATTGAGCCTAAATTTTCACAGGCTTGTTATTTTATATAGAAGTTGTGATACACGAAGTGTTGGCCTTGGACAGCACTGTTTACTGAAAGTGTCCACTGGCTTTAAACAGTTTGAAGATAGTGACAGTAGAAAGCTTTCCTTTAAATATTACTCGTTGAAGTGCTGTAGTTTTTGAGAAATCAGTCACGAAAATTATTTTAGTCTCAGTTATAAGGCATGTAAAAACGTGTTTTACCAGTTATGGTAATTTACCATACGTTTGTTTTGTGTTAAAAAATTACACAAATCCTTTGAAGGCTACTTAAATCGTACCTTCATAGCGGTAGATGCAGTACACCTGTTGATAAACATTGCAAAATGGCTCGTTTCCTGAGTGAATTCAGACAAATGGATAAAGATGTGAGAAAAAAAGAAAAAGAAAACAAACAATTACAAAAAGTGGATCACTCGAACCTTCAAAGTACATTTTTATAAATTGTGCAATATTTGACACAAATGTACGTCACCATCCCATCAGACTATGTTAGTTGACCTCCGAACGTATACGAATTTAAACTTCCTCGCACCACTCCTCACATCTACATCTTGTATTGTAACAAACATTTCAAAAAGAACGTTTTCCTGACGTTTTAAACACATTTAATCCATTGAAAATGCATTGTGGATAAAACACTTCACCGTCATCCTCATACACCCACCCTCACACATTCTCAACATCCATGTGGAGACGTCTTTTGCTGCCTTCCATTGTCCCCGTTCTTAAGATTTTCCCTTAAAGACGTTGCACCAAAAAAATTCTTATGGAGCCTCTCGGTCTTAGAACTTCCCTTTTTTGGAGACTTTTTACTTTTTGTTCTTCTTCTTTCTCCTTGTTCTCCAAAAATTACCGAATTTGAGCACACCCGAACCAGTCTACGTTAAAACTACTTGCAGCGCCCTCTTTGAGATATAGACAACTTTGTTTCTCTCCATCGCCTAAATGAGACCTTCCATTTCGTTTAAACTGTCCCATCCCCCATGACTTTCCAGGAAACAAAATGTAACCTACCAGGCCATTTGTAGTCACGGCAACCACATTTATCTACAACGTAACGGACCTTGCAGAGAAAATTGCATGCTGGTACTGAATAATTAAATGAGTAATCTGTGAATTTGGTGTTGGTGCAATTATCTTTAAAAGGCGCCGGAAGACTGCTTATCTGATGGAAGAACAGAAACAGGTCGCATGAAATCATATTTTGGGTTTAGGAGAGAAGAACCCTACCAGAGCAGGATTTGAACCATCGACCGCCGTGGGAGACCGCCAACATAATACGGCTAGATTACTGGGAGTCGTGGCTGAGCGGATAAGATAACTGAAATCAGGCCCTGGTGTCTCTGTTGAGCAGAGTTTGGGTTCGGTCGACACTTGTGTCCCTGAGCAAAAGATGGTTCTTGTGATTGATTTAGCTTAGTGGACTACATATTTGGAAGCACTGGGGTCGATTTCACAAAGGTATTCCTAACTTAGGACTAGTCCTAAGCAATGCTAAGAGATAGGACTGGTCCTAAGTTAGGACCAGTAACTCATCCTAACTTAGGACTGGTCCTATCTCTTAGCATTGCCTAGGACTGGTCCTAAGTTAGGACTACCTTTGTGAAATCCACCCCAGGCTGTATACCCCTTGTACGGAGCTACAGGGGGTTATGTAAACGAATTGATTGTCGCAATTTCCGCTCACAGAAAAGTAATTTTGAACAACTGGGGAAGTAAGAAAATAAAAGATGAAATTATGATATACCACTTTCTGTCTCACTGCAACGGACGTTTCAAATCCTGGTGATATCGAAAAAGCAAGTTCTTTGATGATTGGTAACTCGCCTTGTGGGTGCAGTAAGACCTGAAATAGAAAAGATAAAGACGAACGTCTTACAGTTATACTAAATTCCTCGCAGTGTGCAATAGTTGCCTCTAGCCTTGTTTAGGGCAAACTTGCATTGTGTCACCACATAATATTGTTACTAAGCAGCTATGATTGAGTTGCACTGAAGTTTAGATCAATCATAGTTCTTTGTGAAATCGACCCCAATGTACAAAAACGGTTTACCAAAACTAATCCTTAAAACCAAAATTAACACTTTTGAATGAAGAGAAAGAAACAGCAATGATTATCGCATTGATAGCGTGGTTGAAAGTGGTATGGTTTGTGTCACACAACCAGACGAATATTCTCGCCCAGACCCCAATTTCATGAAGCTGCTTAAACACATAAAAGTTGCAAAGCACAGCAATTCTATGCTTAACATCAACGTTACCTGCTAAAATACCAAGTCACATGTACAATTTGTGACTGGTATCTTGCTCATTTCTACTAAGCAGGAAATTGTTAAGCAAAAATGTCTGCTTCATGTTCTATCACTCGTAATTATGACTGATTATCTTACTTTCATTCCTGCAGCAGTGGTCTCACCAAATGTATACAGGTTTTGTTGAATATTTAGACGCAGGAAAAGTCCATTTTTGCTACCCGGATTATGGACCGTCAGTATATCTTTCTCATCCACAGGATCATTGAATGTATAACACACGCCTTGGTCAAGAACACGTTGGGTAAAGTTGAGATGAGAACACGGTTTACTCCTCCATTTGCACTCGATGATCATGTCTTCAATTTGATGAGATGCATCTTTCAAAATTTCAATGTTTTCGATATCTGTTTTGTTTTCGAAAACGTCTTGTAGGGGTGTTGTGTCTATGAGCGTGTCAGCAGAGTGAGCGGAGGCCCCACCGTACACTAAGGCCAGGGTCTCGATGGCAGCTTTGGGCAGCGACCCATCCCGGAACTGGTTGTAATTACATAGAGTAACGGCTGGGAACTTGACGTCAGTGAGATAGTTAATTGATATTGATGTGATTTCATCATGCTGCCGGAGTAAGGTCACTGATTCCATCAAGGAAATTGTAAGCCATACTATCATCCCAGCCACAGCCATAAGCCAAATCAATCTGCAAATAAAGCAGAATTTGTTTTGAGAGAATTTAGCCTTGATCAAGGCGCTACAGCCAGCCGCGACCCGCAAAATCCCAGTCCCAATCACTGAATTCCACCAGCGCACCCCCATACATAACACAGTGCATAATACGTGTACAGCGTATGTACACTCCTATACCTACTGTACATACATCAATGGGAAACTACACAACCATACACAAGTCAATGGGAAACTACACAACCATACACAAGTCAATGGGAATTGACACAACCATACACAAGTCAATGGGAAACTACACAACCATACACAAGTCAATGGGAAACTACACAACAATACACAAGTCAATGGAAAACTACACAACCATACACAAGTCAATGGGAAACTACACAGCCATACGCAAGTCAATGGGAAACTACACAACCATACGCAAGTCAAAGGGAAACTACACAACCATACACATGTCAATGGGAAACTACACAACCATACACAAGTCAATGGGAAACTACACAACCATACACAAGTCAATGGGAAACTACACAACCATACACAAGTCAATGGGAAACTACACAACCATACACAAGTCAATGGGAAACTACACAACCATACGCAAGTCAATGGGAAACTACACAACCAAACGCAAGTCAGTGGGAAACTACACAACCATACACATGTCAATGGGAAACTACACAACCATACACAAGTCAATGGGAAACTACACAACCATACACAAGTCAATGGGAAACTACACAACCATACACAAGTCAATGGGAAACTACACAACCATACACAAGTCAATGGGACACTTCACAACCATACACAAGTCAATGGGAATTGACACAACCATACACCGGTCAATGGGAAACTATACAACCATACACAAGTCAATGGGAAACTACACAACCATACACAAGTCAATGGGAAACTACACAACCATACACAAGTCAGTAGGACACTTTACAACCATACACATGACAATAGGAAACTACACAACCATACACAAGTCAATGGGAAACTACACAACCATACACAAGTCAATGGGAATTGACACAACCATACACCGGTCAATGGGAAACTATACAACCATACACAAGTCAATGGGAAACTACACAACCATACACAAGTCAGTAGGACACTTTACAACCATACACATGACAATGGGAAACTACACAACCATACACAAGTCAATGGGACACTTCACAACCATACACAAGTCAATGGGAAACTACACAACCATACACAAGTCAATGGGACACTTCACAACCATACACAAGTCAATGGGAAACTACACAACCATACACAAGTCAATGGGACACTTCACAACCATACACAAGTCAACGGGAATTGACACAACCATACACCGGTCAATGGGAAACTATACAACCATACACAAGTCGATAGGAAACTACACAACCATACACAAGTCAATGGGAAACCACACAACCATACACAAGTCAATGGGAAACTACACAACCATACACAAGTCAACGGGAACTGACACAACCATACACCGGTCAATGGGAAACTATACAACCATACACAAGTCAATGGGAAACTACACAACCATACACAAGTCAATGGGAAACTACACAACCATACACAAGTCAATGGGAAACTACACAACCATACACAAGTCAATGGGAAACTACACAACCATACACAAGTCAATGGGAAACTACACCACCATACACAGGTCAATGGGAAACTACTCAACCATACACAAGTCAGTAGGACACTTTACAACCATACACATGTCAATTTCAGGTTCATCGACAGCTCTATGTGGATCAGCGCAAACGTGTAAATGACATGATGGACCAGGCCAAACAAGATCACTACAGGAAAGAGCTCGAGGGGGCTGACACCAAGACAGTCTTCAAGAAGGTAAATACTCTTTTGAACAAACCTGTCAAGACTTTACCTACCTACGATTCTGCTCAGGTACTTAGCAACGGATTTGCTACATTCTTCGCGGGTAAAGTTGCCAAAATTTATGATGGCATTGAAATAGAAATAGAACTGGCTTATTCTCATTCGATCCCTGAACCACAGCAACCTCGAACTCATGAACTTGCCTGCACAATGTCCGAGTTTGATCATGTTACCGCGGTTGACATTTAGAAATACATCATGAAGACTCCAGCTAAATCATGTCCGCTGGACCCAATACCTACATGGTTCATCAAGCAGAATGTGCGCATGTTCGTTCCCGTCATAACTCAGATTGTCAACTGCTCTCTCAACTCCGGCACCTTCCCAGACTCTCTGAAGCATGCCATCATCACTCCTGTCATCAAGAAACAATCTCTTGATCCAAATGAGCTAAAGAACCATCGGCCAGTATCCAACATCACTTACCTGTCTAAAATCATTGAGAAACATGCCGTTGACAACATTGCTAGATACTTGACTGTTAACAACCTCGGAGAGCCATTACAATCAGCATATAGGCCTGCACATTCCACCGAGTCTGCATTGCTGAAAGTCAAAAATGACACCATGGAACTTGTTTCTAGGCGCAAAGGTGTGTTTTTGGCCCTGTTAGACCTCAGTGCGGCATTTGACACCGTTAACCACCGCATCTTGCTAAACAGGCTCGCGGATGAAATGGGATTGGAGGGTAATGTGCTCAAATGGATTGGGTCCTACCTTTCTGGAAGAACAACCAGTGTATGTATTGACGGCTCGTTTTCTCAACGTCTTGACTTGAAATATGGCATACCACAAGGATCGATAGTGGGCCCCCAACAGTTCAACATCTACACCACTCCAATTGGCAACATCCTGCGTAAGTACAACCTTCAGTTTCACATCTACGCAGATGATATACAAGTGTATTCTTCTTTCGACCCCGGCAACCACAATTCCATGATATCTGCACTCTCACAGATGTCGACATGCATTGATGAGATCATGTCTTGGATGATTGTCAACAGGCTCAAGCTCAACGAGGAGAAGACCGAGTTCCTTGTGGTAATCTCTGATCACCTTAAGCACCTCCTGCCTGCAGTGACTCTCCGTATCGGTACCAAGATCATCCAGCCCTCTGAGAGTGTGCGCAATCTCGGTATTGTGTTTGACACTTCCTTGAGTATGAATGCTCAAGTAACATCTCTGTGCAAAGGTCTCAACTACCAGATGCGCAATATCTCTAGAATCAGAAGATTCCTCGATAAGGACACCTGTCATCTTGTTGTCCGTCTTCTGATTCTTACCAGGCTTGACTATGATAATGCCTTGTTGTTTGGGTCCAACTCAACAGACATACAGCGACTCCAACGGCTACAAAACTGGGCTGCTAAACTTGTCTGTCGTGCCCAAAAGCATGACCACGCCACACCATACTTACAAGATCTTCACTGGCTGCCGATAAGGGAGAGGATAACCTTCAAGATCTTGGTTTATGTGTATAAATGCCTCAACAACACAGCTCCTGGCTATTTATCCTCTTGCCTGTCTCTCCATCGGCCTGGGTGCTCAAGTCTACGCTCAGCATCCGACACTACTCGCCTCATGGAACCTAACTCAATAACGCTTCTTAAGTCGGCCTCAAGTCGCACATTCTCACATTTTGCTCCACACACCTGGAATGCACTCTCCCCCTCAATTAGGAATTCCGACTCTCTTCGAACATTTAAGAAGTGTATTAAACATTCTCTATATCCTATCTAATGCGCTGCGTTCTTGACGTAGTGGCGCTATATAAATCCCCTATATGTATGTATGTATGTATGTAATGGGAAACTACACAACCATACGCAAGTCAATGGGAAACTACAAAACCATTCACAAGTCAATGTGAAACTACACAACCATACACAAGTCAATGGTAAACTACACAACCATACACAAGTCAGTAGGACAGACACTTTACAACCATACACATGTCAATGGGAAACTACACAACCATACACAAGTCAATGGGAAACTACACAACCATACACAAGTCAATGGGAAACTACACAACAATACACCAATCAATGGGAAACTACACAACCATACACATGTCAATGGGAAACTACACAACCATACACAAGTCAATGGGAAACTACACAACCATACACAAGTCAATGGGAATTGACACAACCATACACAAGTCAATGGGAAACTACACAACCATACACAAGCCAATGGGAAACTACACAACAATACACCAGTCAATGGGAAACTACACAACCATACACATGTCAATGGGAAACTACACAACAATACACCAGTCAATGGGAAACTACACAACCATACACAAGTCAATGGGACACTACACAACCATACACAAGTCAATTGGAAACTACACAACCATACACAAGTCAATGGGAAACTACACAACCATACACAAGTCAATGGGAAACTACACAACCATACACAAGTCAATGGGAAACTACACAACCATACACAAGTCAATGGGAATTGACACAACCATACGCCAGTCAATGGGAAACTATACAACCATACACAAGTCAATGGGAAACTACACAACCATACACAAGTCAATGGGAAACTACTCAACCACGCACACGGACGTGGCATGATTGCTAGCAGTAATACGTCATTCTCAATCGCGCCTGTAATTGGCCAATGTTTAGAATGACATGCCCAGATCATGCACGCCCTTTTATCGGAATTCCGATAAAGCTGTTACAGACCCATCAAGGCTGTTGTTTGAGCCACGTGTGCGAGGTTGAAAGTAGAAAGACACGACCGTACTCACGACTTCGCTATACTGTTCTCGCTGTACTATTTACTGTACAAGGTACTGTATACAAGTACGTTGTTCGTGTATGTACAGCGTGCAGACTGCCGAATTGTGCCGCGCCGGGCCGGGGCACACTACGCCAACAGCCTTGAGTCAAGGCTAGAGAGAATTAGGCGTTTGGGCCGGGACTTTAAAGTTAAAGCTTCGATAATCGAATCTTGTCAGTGCGATGCATATCGCAGAAATATTTCTATATTTATTTATTGATTATTTTTAATTTTATTTTTTAAAGGGTTCTGTGAGAGTCGTTTTATCAAATGTGGGCCATTTCAAGAGATTTAAAATGATGTATTTGTTATTCATGTAGGTGCATTACTTTTTGATATATGATTGTCCAAATAAAAGTTCGCTAACCCATGTTTTTACCGATTACGTAACATTTTGGATCTGGAGGTTTCGGAAGGACTCCAATCAGCGCACCAAAGTTAATTAGAAGAAAACAAACTTCGTTCAGACAAAGATATGTTTCGTTCAAACGAAACCCCTTTTCCCCCTTGTTCCCCGAAACCTATGCATGGTATAATGTATCTTTGAAAGCTCTATAAATGCTTACCAATGTCCGACCAAAACTCTAACCTTACCTTCTAACAATATGGTTGGAACTATTGGTAATGTAACGAATGCCGTGGAATGTTGTAGCATCTCCGAACTCCTGAAACACCTCCTTAAATTCCCGCTCGTCTTGTTTCACGTCTGCTACTTCCATCTTGATGCGTTCAGAGACAGTCTTCAAGCCCGTTACACGACCAGACGGAACCTCATATTCCTCGAGAGCCCACTGACTTTTAGTGAACTCCATATTATATTAGTTTTATATCACTTATCCACACTGAGGAGTTGATGAAAACGCGACGGATTAATCACGGACTCAACCAAAGGAAACGATGACTAGAGCAAGCACGTAAGTCGAAACGTTGAGACAAACAAAGAACTCGATCCGCTGTAGTTAAGTTAATGAGTATCCTCTATAAGCTTAAGTAAAAGTATAAGTCCAAGCCGAGTTTCTACCTTCGGACCCGGTAGAAGTTAAAACGCATGATAGTTCTTTTTAGAACTGAGAAGTCTCCAGAAATTAAACAGTCAAATCCGCGGTAGTAGAGTTTAAAGCAAGACAGTTCCCTGGCAAATAGACACACACACGGTGACATAGAAGGTACCGATACCGTATTGAGTGAAGTCAAACTGCCCCCAAATACACTTTATCGGTATTGAAAATCTCGAAAGAAAAATTAGATTGAAAAGATAACACCACTGACAGGTCTTATCAGTTTATCAGACTGCGTGGTCAACAAGAATCTATAAACCTGCCGCAAACTGATCCTTTCTAGGGATATATCACAAATTCACTTAAGAAGTGGGTACCCGTACAATTATACAAAATATAAATAATGACCCTTGTTACATTACTACGAAGTCTGGAGGTTGTTGACGTTGCTCGTGTTTTATTTAAGACATAAACCCCTCAGCGAGAATTAAGATGCACATTGAAGCTTAGTCTTGGTGCAAGACGTTTCTCGTTTCCCTTTCACGCACACCGCGTCCAATTCACAAACAGCGCCCGCACCGACTCAATCACCTGACTTAGTCTACTCACCGCCCCGGAAACTCCGGGGCGGTGAGTGGACTATTAGTCAGGTGAGTAGGTTCGGGCGCTGTCGGTGAATTGGCGGCGGTGTGTGTGAAAGGGAAACGAGAAACGTCTTGCACCAAGACTAATTGAAGCTGTGCGAACGTGACACGAACGAGAGTGCAAGCAATGTACTTTACCCGTAACAACCGATGTACTATTTACTACACTCGTGGCAAACAGTGTACGGGACGTAAAGCCGTTGGTCCTGTGTACTGTGTACAGGCGCGTAAAAGAACCAAGTGCACTTATCGAAAAGAGAAGGGGGTGTTCCTGGCTGTGGCTGCTGAATGCGCCGTAGCACATTATACACTCTTATAAAATTGCACACTGGAGCAAACCAGATTGAAGTAAGCTCGCTATAGTCATTCCCAATACTCAACCCATTATGAATATTACGTAACGTGGAGAAGCCATATTTTATGCTAAGTCACCTCATAAATCAATGTACACAGTAACGTTTTGCAACCGCCAACTTTAGAGCTGCTTATATAACGCATCCACTTCAAAGTTCTTCTTTTTGTGTATAAAGCTGTTCATAACTTGGCCCCGGTATATCTCCAAGACCTCATAGCCCTTCGTTCTTCTTCACTTTCATCAGCTACCCGACGCCTTCGCTCTTCTTCAATAGCTCATTTCCAGCTTTCCCCGGGACCCCGCACCATGACACGCTATCTGGCCTTTTCAGTCATAGCTCCAACACTTTGGAACAAGCTACCCACCCACATTCAAGCAGCTCCTTCATTGGACACTTTCAAATCTCAACTTAAAACCCATCTGTTTTGTCAATGTGGTTATAGCGCTTAGAAACATCCGCATTTAGCGCTCTATAAATGTTGTTATTATTATTATTTATTATTTTATTAAAAGCATAAAGCAAACCAAATATTGTTTCTAGGGATAAGGTACCAGCCGTCGATTTCACCAAACTCATCCTAGCTTAGGATTAATCATAAGACTTCGGACGATTAAAGTTCCGTGTCATTACACGTAGGGACACATTGAACCTATCCTCAGTTAGGACCGGGGTCAGATGCAATTGTGTCCGCCATGCAATACTGTCCGCTCCGGGGTGGATTTCACAGGACTATTAACTTAGGACTGGTCCTATAGGCAATGCTAAGAGATAGGACCAGTCCTAAGTTAGGATGGGTTACTGGTCCTAACTTAGGACCAGTCCTATCTCTTAGCATTGCCTAGGACTAGTCCTAAGTTAGGACTACCTTTGTGAAATCCACCCTGGACACTTTTGCATATGCAATCGTGTCCGGAGCTATGCAAAAACCGTCCGGCAGACATGTATATGAATGTACATGTATGTGCGCGCGTGAGCCAGCGTGCATGCACTGAACCTACGTATGTGCAGCATGAATATTCACGTATTTTATTATTGCAGCGAATACCCAACGGCCGAACATTTCCCATGTCATCCATGACATGCACTTAGCTTGTAAAAAAAAAACCGAACGTGTTCCGTCGACCGGCGTTTAATTACTGCAAGGACGATTTTGCACGGGGGCGGACACAACTGCATATGAAAATGTGTCCGGGCGGACAAAATTGCATTATGCAGCAGCGTCCGGGCGGACACGTTTGCATCCGGCGGACATTATTGCATATGCAATAATGTCCTCCGGATAGTATTGCATAGAGGACATTTTTGCATGCGACACCGGTTACTCTTCCTAACTCGAGATAGGATTAATCCTGCGATTCGTGAAATCGGCTAAAGCCCAAATACAACTAGCCATTTAGTTTGGTTATACTGCTCATGTACCATCTTTGACTGGCCAGTTTTACAATCAGTTTTGCTTAGCAGAATTTGTAAGCACATTTTTCCGATTGTGATATAGTTGTGTGTAAAAGTGGGTTCTAGGTTTTATGCTGTTAGACCAATGGGCCACAACTCGAGAGAAAGTATGCCCTTACACGCCACAGTGACGATTTCCCTTCTATATACTACACAATATTTACCATTTGCTTTTGAAATAATAACTGTTTATTACATCGGCATTTCAGGATGCAAAGAACAAAATCCGTCTCATTTTGGTGCAAGTTTTTCCAGAGTACACTGTTCTCTGCGGGATAACTTTAATTCATTAGCCTACATCTACTTGTACAGTATCATTAATATCTCGATACATCGTGCTCATAAATCCATCAGGTTGAAATTAATCACTGACATTGCTAGAAACCTTTTTCATAATGGAGCGGCGCCTTGATCTGTATTTAAAAAAAAAATGTTAGGCCATTTCCGAATGAAATGATTACCGGAGAGCTCTAGAAAATTACCGAGTTGGGGTACAAAAACTCGAAAGTACAAAATATTTTACTGTTCCCTACTAAATCCATGAAAATAAACACTACTTTTAATTACAACAATTAACATTGTTCAAGATAGTTTGACTGTTACTGTTGGTCTTATTTCGCAACTTGGTTTCTCACATAAATAAAAAATAAATACAAAACATTTGACATGTACATCCCATAATATTATATCTATCATAAACATAACAACTGTTTAATACTAAATATTACAGCAGTTAATAGTTTGCCACTTTTCCAAAATGACAGGCTCTTGTGTGACAGCGATTTTCTCCCTATTAACCGTTAAGAATAGTATTGTTTATTCAATTCAATTCAATTCAATTCAAAAATTAATGGTTTATTAAAACATGTCAACGCAGTTAAAAACTGAATTACACATAGCATGTTGACAAAATACATCAAATAGATAATAGAAATTAACAACAAGGATATATAAAACAAAAACATTTAATGTTTTTATTACTAAATTATTTATTTCTAAATATTATATAATTATTATTTGTTTAGTCAATCTTTACCCTGGTGATCTAGTCGTGATAGCCGCCGGCTACGCTAACTCGAAAACCCATGGGGAAATTGAGAACGTAGTTTGGCCCCATGTTTGCTATCTCATGCCAACATAATGATTGGAATCGATACATACTAATATGGTTTAATTTAGTTGGTATGACACTGCTCTAGAATTGCAAAGGTCGTGGGTTCGAATCCCACCCGAGTAGTATGCCTGTGATATGTTGTCACAGGACTCGGGAAAGTACAAAGTATACAGTGCTAACACACATCGGTGTATGGTTAAAAACCAAAATTAATATGGTTTAATCAAATTGTACTTATTATTTGTGTGTTTAAACCGTCTTGATTGGAGTGCGAACCAAAGTAAAGTGACATCCTTACGTCACACCCTCATACTAAACCCATGTTTGACTACGCAAAGTGGCGAAACCAAGTGCTAGTTCACCGAGGGCGTTCAACTGCACATTATTTTTATAGTAAGTCTAACTAGCAAAGACACATTTTCATCACAGTTTTTGAAACTAAGTTTACATGTAAAATGTGTTAACCTTTTACTGGTTGTGTGGCTAATGTGTACATCAAATGCCATGAAATAATGAAGATCACTTAATGTGTCTGACAAAGAACAAACATTATCACAATTTAAAACTACCTTACATGTCAACTTGCCATGAAACATTAAAGAACACTTAAAGGTAAACATTTTGTAATTCTAGATGATTTACGATAGAAACATTGTTTTACATAGTGCTTTATCAAAGGTCATCACAAAACATAGACACCTTTATCCACAGGTGTACAAATTGAGATGATGACATCCCCAAACATCATAAAAAATAATTTAATAATAGTAAACATTTCTATGGTGCTCTACAATGAGCAAAGCGACTCAAAAGACAAACAAAATAACATTAGAAGAAAACATATCACATCATCAGACTCTGCACGCCTATAAGTAATAACACATTCTGATACCAGCACATAATTATGTCAGAAAATATTGAGGTCAGTCTTTTATTTTCTTAAATAAGTGTACAAGACACTGGACACCTTGGTCGGTCTTGTCACTTGGTGTATCTTAACAAACGCATAAAATAACAATCCTGTGAAAATTTCAACTCAACTGGTCGTCGGAGTTGCGAGAAAATGGAGGAAAAAACGCCACTGTCACACAAAGTTGTGTGCTTTCAGACGCTTGATTTCGGGACCTAAAAATATATTCTGAGGTCTCGAAAACAAATTCAAATATTTTAGTGGAAAGTTACTTCTTTTTCGAAAACTAAATTACTTCAGAGGGAGCCGTTTCTCACAATGTTGTATACTATCAACAGCTCTCCATTGCTTTGTTACCAACTAAGTGTTTATGCTGAGAATCATTTTGAGTAATAACCAAGAGTGTCAAGTTCCTTTAATGCAAGTCATTTACATGTAAGATTAGGAATGGTCTTTAAGTAAAAAAAATCTTAATAAAAACAATAAAAAAAAAAAACTAGCCAATAGAAATAAATACGTAATGATTACATAAGTGTTGATACAGTATCATTTATTACTGAGTGTAACCCACAGTTGGGCTATAAAAAAAACCATAAACAAACCCAATAATTTCATAGTTATCTACTAATAGTTGAAGCTGTTTTGAGCGCTAGTAGTATAGACATAATGCATGTTTTAAACGGAAGATTTATTGTTTTGCTGTTTAATGGGCGGATCTAAGTGAATGATTAGATGGTGGAGTTAAGGCATTAGTAATGAAGTGCAGTTAGTGATATTAGATGGCTATAGTGCAAAAGTGAGGTTAAAGCATTAAGTTTAAGTTCAGTTTTAGGGTTAAAAGAATTGAGCTCGGTTTCACACAAAAAAAAACTTAGATTTATTATAGCATCACACTTTGTCAAGTGGTTTATATGATCAATCTTAGCTTTTTAATTGTGAAACCGAACCCAGTGTTGTGAGTTATGTGACTATTTGTGTTTGTAATTGCAGCTAAATGCTGCTTGCGCACTTCTTTAAACTATGCATTCTGTCTATATTTATGCTGCAGTTTACACTTCCAAAAATCTTTCAATTCCAATAATATTTGAGCAATGTGTGAAGTCCACCTTAGTAAAAGTTGTAGGGAAACATATTGGCTATTTTTGTCAACAGACTTGTCAATTTTCGTTTTGACTTCATCAAATACATAATTTTACAAAAATTATTCCATAACAATATTATGCCTGTACCACCGAGTTTTACTTTTCTTTTTACAATTATAGCATCTTTGTACACAAAAAACATCAATTAACATCAATATAAAAGGGCGACTAATACATAAAACTTCTGATGCTTTAATTGAGTGGATTAATTATTCCCTCTTTAAAGACACTGGACACTATCATGTCAAAGACCAGTCTTCTCACGTGGTGTATCTCAACATATGCATAAAATAAAAAACCTGTGAAAATTTGAGCTGAATTGGTCGTCAAAGTTGGGAGATAACAATGAAAGAAAAACCACCGTTGTCACACGAAGGTGTGTGCGTTTAGAGGTTTTATTTCGAGACCTCAAATTCTAAATCTGAGGTCTCGAATTCAAATTCATGGAAAATTACTTCTCTCTCGAAAACTATGTCACTTCAAAGGGAGCCGATTCTCGCAATGTTTCATACTATCAACCTCTCCCCATTACTCGTCACCATTTAAGGTTTTATGCTCATTATTTTGAGTAATTACCAACATCGTGTCCTCTGTCTTTAAATCTGTATTCCTAACTGCTTCGACTCCATCAAAATCCAAAGGGTATTACACTCTCCCTAAAGTTATAATGAATTTTGTTTTTTATGGTAAACCAACAATGCTTGCCATGAGGCCACCTGGCCAATTTGGTCAAAACAACTATGTGTGATACCAAACTATACATTGTACAATATGATATTGGAATTTGATTGATTCACAAAGAGTCTCCTGATTAAACATAACACTGAGGGTGTTTCTGATTGAGTGGCTGGGGACATGGCTCGATGGGCATGCGTTATTGGTTAAAGAGGCACATATTATAGCATTATTCATAGCCATAGCCGCAGACACAAACTCGGAATTAGCCCAAGATGGTTCCCTCTTCGAGTGTCTTCCTACAAAAGGGCGTCGTCATTGCCACCTCGTTAAAGTTGAACATTAATGAGGGTATCATCTGGCTAGACTTGACACAGTCTATCTTCAATATTGGTGTTTGTGACAGTCCAAAAAGCGTCAGTTTTAAATTTTAGCATCGAACAGTCGAACCTGTAGCACAGAGTCATCTGACTAGACTTGATTCAGTCTTTCTCTAGTTAGTGGCAGTCCACAAAGCGCGTTTAATTACAATTGTTGCATCAACACAACTTCTTCACTTAAAACAGTTGAACTTAAATCAGAAACTTTCTTCTGGCTAGACTTGAATCAGTCTTTCTTCAGTTGGTGATCGTTCCAAAAGCGTGAGTAATTTTGAGATGTAGCATTAACACCACCTTATCACTCGAACAATCGAACCTGTAGCTAAGAGTCTGGCTAGACTTGACAAAGTCCTTCTTCATCTGGTGACACTCCAAGAAGTATTAGTCACAATTGTAGCATCTACACAACTTCATCACATGAGCAGTTGAAATTGCAGCAGAGAGTTATTTGGCTAAACTTGACAGAGTCCTCTGACTTGTGGTACCGTAGTCCAAAAAGTATTATTTCTTACATCACTCAAGGGTTTGATGTCACTTCAAAAGTTAAACATGTAGCTGGGAGTCATCTGAATAGACTTGACACCAGTCCTTCTTTAGATGGTTGGAACCTTTTACCGCTGATGAGTGCATGCCATTTTGAAGGTTGTAGTCTAAATCTGAAGAGGGAAATAAATGTCATGATTTAACTAAATGTGATTTGATGTTGAACACAGGCACAAGTTTTTTAATTCAATTAAATTCAAACTCACGTTTTTTCAACGAATCTGAAAGCACATAACTTGTGCAACAAGGGTGTTTTTCTAACATTATTCTCTTGAAACTTTTGCGGACAATTGAGTCCAAATGGAGTCCAAATTACCAAAGGTGTCCAGTGACTTCAAAGATAGTTGAGAATGATGTTTTGCACACTTACCAAGTGGCCTGTCGTTGACTGTGATGCGTCCCAAAACAGGCATTGCTGTATATTCACCACTTAATCGAAGACTGCCAAAACTGAGGGGAAATAGAGTAGACAAAGAAATCATTATTTCAGTAAATCTACTTAATCTAAAATTGAAAAGCCTACTTGTTATTGTTGTTTTGATGATTTAAAGACACTGGACACTATTGGTCATTTTTAAAGACCAGTCTTCTCACTTGTTGTATCCCAACGTATGCATAAAAAAAAAAAATTTGAACTCAATTGGTCCTCAAAGTTTCGAGATAATAATGAAAGAAAAAAACCCTTGTCACACGAAGTTGTGTGCTTGATTTTGAGACCTCAGATTCTAATTCTGAGGTCTCAAAATCAAATTCGTTGAAAATTACTTCTTTCTTGAAACTACGTTCCTTCGAAGGGAGCCGTTTATCACAGTGTTTTATACTATCAACAGCTCCCCATTACTAAGTACCAAGTCAGGTTTTAAGCCAATTATTATTTTGAGTAATTACCAATAGTGTCCACTGCCTTTTAATTTGGCTTGACTGGTTGTTTATGCTAGCTGCTGTATGATATCAAAATGACGCCAGTATTAACTGGCTAAAACTGTCTTTATCCCTTCTGAGGTTGTTTTTCAGATACAAAAGCACATCGCTAGACTTGATACAGTCCTTCCCCGGTTGGTGACACACAGTAAAATAAGTAGCATTCCTACCTCACTTCAACAGTTGAACCTGTAGTGGAGAGTCATCTTGCTTGACTGGGACAGTCGTTCTTCATTTGGTGACATACAGTCCAAAAAGTGTTGTTGGCCTCACAGCAGCCCAGCGATGTGTACATTCTTCAGATGGTGGGTATGTTCTTCCATCTGAAGTAGAAACATATACACGAATTTGTATATTTACATTAGCGCATTCTTTAAAACAAAAAAAGTGAAACAGCCCACTTGCATTGTTTTCGAGACGATTTCAACTTGTTTCAGAACTAGGACAATTTTATAGAGCTGCGAAGAACATGCACAAACATCATCATGAAACATCACACCCGATTTTTCCCAACTCTGTTTCCTCCAGGTTTTCGTATGGTATGTTTATTGCAAACTAAAAGATTGGAATTTATGAACTCGACCAAATTGAAGATTTGAAATTTTTTAAACATAAGACTCATTTGCTAAATTTGTCTAATCAACCATAATAAGTACAAGAATGAAACCTTATTTGGTAACAAGTTATTGGGAGAAGTTGATAGTAAAAAACATTTCGAGAAATAGCTCCCTCTGAAGTGACCACAGGTTTTCGAGAAAGAAGTACTTTTCCACGAATTTGATTTCGAGACCTCAGATTTAAAATTTTAGGTCTCAAAATCAAGCACCTGAAAGCACACAACGTCGTGTGACAATGGTTTATTTTCTTACATTATGATCTCGCAAGTTCGATGGCCAATTTAGCTCAAACCTGCAAAGGTTATTTGATGCATATGTTGTGATACAGCAAGTGATAAGACAATTAGCAATAGTTTCCAGTGTCTTAAAGAAAGAATTGACAATGATGTTTTCCGAACTTACCAAGAGGTTTGTTGATGACCTTGATGTTTCCTGCTGTATGTCGACACTTTATAAAAGACTGCCCAAACTGAATGGAAATAGAGTAGCCAAGACAAAATTAGCCCAAGGCATTTACATCATCTTTGTGTTCGAATTGAAACAGCCCACTTCCATTGTTTTAGGTATACAGGATTTAGATTTGTTAACAATCGTAACATTTTGTTAAAAAGTTTATCTAATTTTTTAATGGCTGAAAACACATCACTAGACTTGATACAGTCCTCCCTTAGTTGGTGACGCTCAGACTAACAATTTGTAATTACCTCAACAGCCACACTTCATGCAGTTGCAATTTGTAATGGACCATCGACTGGCAAGTTCCTCGTCATCAGTTGGTGACATGCAGTCCTTCAGTTGGTGGTAAACCGTTCTTCTTCAGTTGGTGACAGATACAGCAGTTGGGGGACATAAAGTCCTGCTCTAATTGGGGGACATACAGTTCTACTTCACTTGGGAGACATACAGTCCTTTTCCCATTAGAATTCTTACAGTTCTACTTCAGTTGGGAGACATACAGTCCTCTTCCCATTGGACTACTTACAGTTCTACTTCAGTTGGGAGACATACAGTCCTCTTCCCATTGGACTACTTACAGTTCTACTTCAGTTGGGAGACATACAGTCCTTTTCCCATTAGAATACTTACAGTTCTACTTCAGTTGGGAGACATACAGTCCTTTTCCCATTGGACTACTTACAGTTCTACTTCAGTTAGGAGACATACAGTCCTCTTCCCATTGGCACTTATATATCTACTTCAGTTGGGAGACATATAGTCCTACTTTCAGTTCTACTTCAGTTGGGGGACATAGAGTCCTTTTCCCATTGGAGTACTTACAGTTCTACTTCAGTTGGGAGACATACAGTCCTTTTCCCATTGGAATACTTACAGTTCTACTTCAGTTGGGGGACATACAGTCCTTTTCCCATTGGAGTACTTACAGTTCTACTTCAGTTGGGGGACATAGAGTCCTCTTCCCATTGGACTACTTACAGTTCTACTTCAGTTGGGGGACACACAGTCATTTTCCCATTGGAGTACTTACAGTTCTACTTCAGTTGGGGGACATACAGTCCTCTTCCCATTGGACTACTTACAGTTCTACTTCAGTTGGGGGACATACAGTCCTTTTCCTATTATGACCAACAGTTCTACTTCAGTTGGGAGACATACAGTCCTTTTCCCATTGGAGTACTTACAGTTCTACTTCAGTTGGGAGACATACAGTCCTCTTCCCATTGGACTACTTACATTTCTACTTCAGTTGGGAGACATACAGTCCTTTACCCATTGGACTACTTACAGTTCTACTTCAGTTGGGAGACATACAGTCCTCTTCCCATTGGACTACTTACAGTTCTACTTCAGTTGGGGGACATACAGTCCTCTTCCCATTGGACTACTTACAGTTCTACTTCAGTTGGGAGACATACAGTCCTCTTCCCATTGGACTACTTATAGTTCTACTTTAGTTGGGAGACATACAGTCATCTTCCCATTGGACTACTTACAGTTCTACTTCAGTTGGGGGACATAGAGTCCTCTTCCCATTGGACTACTTACAGTTCTACTTCAGTTGGGAGACATACAGTCCTCTTCCCATTGGACTACTTATAGTTCTACTTCAAATGGGAGACAAACAGTCCTCTTCCCATTGCACTACTTACATTTCTACTTCAGTTGGGGGACATAGAGGCCTCTTCCCATTGGACTACTTACAGTTCTACTTCAGTTGGGAGACATACAGTCCTCTTCCCATTGGACTACTTACAGTTCTACTTTAGTTGGGAGACATACAGTCCTCTTCCCATTGGACTACATACAGTTCTACTTCAGTTGGGGGACATAGAGTCCTCTTCCCATTGGACTACTTACAGTTCTACTTCAGTTGGGAGACATACAGTCCTCTTCCCATTGGACTACTTACAGTTCTACTTCAGTTGGGGGACATACAGTCCTTTTCCAAATGGACTAGTTACAGTTCTACTTCAGTTGGGGGACACACAGTCCTCTTCCCATTGGACTACTTACAGTTCTACTTCAGTTGGGGGACATACAGTCCTCTTCCCATTGGACTACTTACAAATCTACTTCAGTTGGGAGACATACAGTCCTTTTTCCATTGGACTACTTACATTTCTACTTCAGTTGGGAGACATACAGTCCTCTTCCCATTGGACTACTTACAGTTCTACTTCAGTTGGGAGACATACAGTCCTCTTCCCATTTGGACTTACGGTTCTACTTCAGTTGGGAGACATACAGTCCTCTTCGCATTGGACTACTTACAGTTCTACTTCAGTTGGGAGACATACAGTCCTCTTCCCATTGGACTACTTATAGTTCTACTTCAGATGGGAGACATACAGTCCTCTTCCCATTGCACTACTTACATTTCTACTTCAGTTGGGAGACATACAGTCCTCTTCCCATTGGACTACTTACGGTTCTACTTTAGTTGGGAGACATACAGTCCTCTTCGCATTGGACTACTTACAGTTCTACTTTAGTTGGGAGACATACAGTCCTCTTCCCATTGGACTACTTACAGTTCTAATTTAGTTGGGAGACATACAGTCCTCTTCCCATTGGACTACTTACAGTTCTACTTCAGTTGGGGGACATACAGTCCTCTTCCCATTGGACTACTTACAGTTCTACTTCAGTTGGGGGACATAGAGTCCTCTTCCCATTGGACTACTTACAGTTCTACTTCAGTTGGAAGACATACAGTCCTCTTCCCATTTGACTACTTACAGTTCTACTTCAGTTGGGAGACAAACAGTCCTCTTCCCATTGGACTACTTACAGTTCTACTTCAGTTGGGGGACATACAGTCCTTTTCACAATGGACTAATTACAGTTCTACTTCAGTTGGGGGACACACAGTCCTCTTCCCATTGGACTACTTACAGTTCTACTTCAGTTGGTAGACATACAGTCCTCTTCCCATTGGACTACTTACAGTTCTACTTCAGTTGGGAGACATACAGTCCTCTTCCCATTGGACTACTTACAGTTCTACTTCAGTTGGGAGACATACAGTCCTTTTCCCATTGGAATACTTACAGTTCTACTTCACTTGGGAGACATACAGTCCTCTTCCCATTGGACTACTTACAGTTCTACTTCACTTGGGAGACATACAGTCCTCTTCCCATTGGACTACTTACATTTCTACTTCAGTTGGGAGACATACAGTCCTCTTCCCATTCGACTACTTACAGTTCTACTTCAGTTGGGAGACATACAGTCCTCTTCCCATTGGACTACTTACAGTTCTACTTCAGTTGGGGGACATACAGTCCTCTTCCCATTGGACTACTTACAGTTCTACTTCAGTTGGGAGACATACAGTCCTCTTCCCATTGGAATACTTACAGTCCTACTTTAGTTGGGAGACATACAGTCCTCTTCCCGTTATGACTAACAGTTCCACTTTAGTTGGGAGACATACAGTCCTTTTCCCATTGGAATATTTACAGTTCTACTTCAGTTGGTAGACATACAGTCCTCTTCCCATTGGACTACTTACAGTTCTACTTCAGTTGGGAGACATACAGTCCTCTTCCCATTGGACTACTTACAGTTCTACTTCAGTTGGGAGACATACAGTCCTCTTCCCATTGGACTACTTACAGTTCTACTTCAGTTGGGGGACATACAGTCCTCTTCCCATTGGACTACTTACAGTTCTACTTCAGTTGGGAGACATACAGTCCTCTTCCCATTGGACTACTTACAGTTCTACTTCAGTTGGGGGACATAGAGTCCTCTTCCCATTGGACTACTTACAGTTCTACTTCAGTTGGGAGACATACAGTCCTCTTCCCATTGGACTACTTACAGTTCTACTTCAGTTGGGGGACATACAGTCCTTTTCCAAATGGACTAGTTACAGTTCTACTTCAGTTGGGGGACACACAGTCCTCTTCCCATTGGACTACTTACAGTTCTACTTCAGTTGGGGGACATACAGTCCTCTTCCCATTGGACTACTTACAAATCTACTTCAGTTGGGAGACATACAGTCCTTTTTCCATTGGACTACTTACATTTCTACTTCAGTTGGGAGACATACAGTCCTCTTCCCATTGGACTACTTACAGTTCTACTTCAGTTGGGAGACATACAGTCCTCTTCCCATTTGGACTTACGGTTCTACTTCAGTTGGGAGACATACAGTCCTCTTCGCATTGGACTACTTACAGTTCTACTTCAGTTGGGAGACATACAGTCCTCTTCCCATTGGACTACTTATAGTTCTACTTCAGATGGGAGACATACAGTCCTCTTCCCATTGCACTACTTACATTTCTACTTCAGTTGGGAGACATACAGTCCTCTTCCCATTGTACTACTTACGGTTCTACTTTAGTTGGGAGACATACAGTCCTCTTCGCATTGGACTACTTACAGTTCTACTTTAGTTGGGAGACATACAGTCCTCTTCCCATTGGACTACTTACAGTTCTAATTTAGTTGGGAGACATACAGTCCTCTTCCCATTGGACTACTTACAGTTCTACTTCAGTTGGGGGACATACAGTCCTCTTCCCATTGGACTACTTACAGTTCTACTTCAGTTGGGGGACATAGAGTCCTCTTCCCATTGGACTACTTACAGTTCTACTTCAGTTGGAAGACATACAGTCCTCTTCCCATTTGACTACTTACAGTTCTACTTCAGTTGGGAGACATACAGTCCTCTTCCCATTGGACTACTTACAGTTCTACTTCAGTTGGGGGACATACAGTCCTTTTCCCAATGGACTAATTACAGTTCTACTTCAGTTGGGGGACACACAGTCCTCTTCCCATTGGACTACTTACAGTTCTACTTCAGTTGGTAGACATACAGTCCTCTTCCCATTGGACTACTTACAGTTCTACTTCAGTTGGGAGACATACAGTCCTCTTCCCATTGGACTACTTACAGTTCTACTTCAGTTGGGAGACATACAGTCCTTTTCCCATTGGAATACTTACAGTTCTACTTCACTTGGGAGACATACAGTCCTCTTCCCATTGGACTACTTACAGTTCTACTTCACTTGGGAGACATACAGTCCTCTTCCCATTGGACTACTTACATTTCTACTTCAGTTGGGAGACATACAGTCCTCTTCCCATTCGACTACTTACAGTTCTACTTCAGTTGGGAGACATACAGGCCTCTTCCCATTGGACTACTTACAGTTCTACTTCAGTTGGGAGACATACAGTCCTCTTCCCATTGGAATACTTACAGTCCTACTTCAGTTGGGAGACATACAGTCCTCTTCCCGTTATGACTAACAGTTCTACTTTAGTTGGGAGACATACAGTCCTTTTCCCATTGGAATATTTACAGTTCTACTTCAGTTGGTAGACATACAGTCCTCTTCCCATTGGACTACTTACAGTTCTACTTCAGTTGGGAGACATACAGTCCTCTTCCCGTTATGACTAACAGTTCTACTTTAGTTGGGAGACATACAGTCCTTTTCCCATTGGAATATTTACAGTTCTACTTCAGTTGGGAGACATACAGTCCTCTTCCCATTGGACTACTTACAGTTCTACTTCAGTTGGGAGACATACAGTCCTTTTCCCATTGGAATACTTACAGTTCTACTTCACTTGGGAGACATACAGTCCTCTTCCCATTGGACTACTTACATTTCTACTTCAGTTGGGAGACATACAGTCCTCTTCCCATTCGACTACTTACAGTTCTACTTCAGTTGGGAGACATACAGTCCTCTTCCCATTGGACTACTTACAGTTCTACTTCAGTTGGGGGACATACATTCCTCTTCCCATTGGACTACTTACAGTTCTACTTCAGTTGGGAGACATACAGTCCTCTTCCCATTGGAATACTTACAGTCCTACTTCAGTTGGGAGACATACAGTCCTCTTCCCGTTATGACTAACAGTTCTACTTTAGTTGGGAGACATACAGTCCTTTTCCCATTGGAATATTTACAGTTCTACTTCAGTTGGGAGACATACAGTCCTTTTCCCATTGGACTACTTATAGTTCTACTTCAGTTGGGGGACATACAGTCCTCTTCCCATTGGACTACTTACAGTTCTACTACAGTTGGGGGACATACAGTCCTCTTCCCATTTGACTACTTACAGTTCTACTTCAGTTGAGGGACATACAGTCCTCTTCCCATTGGACTACTTACAGTTCTACTTCAGTTGGGGGACATACAGTCCTCTTCCCATTGGACTACTTACAGTTCTACTTCAGTTGGGGGACATACAGTCCTCTTCCCATTGGACTACTTACAGTGTTACTTCAGTTGGGAGACATACAGTCCTCTTCCCATTTGACTAATTACAGTTCTACTTCAGTTGGGAGACATACAGTCCTCTTCCCATTGGACTACTTACAGTTCTACTTCAGTTGGGGGACATACAGTCCTCTTCCCATTGGACTACTTACAGTTCTACTTCAGTTGGGAGACATACAGTCCTCTTCCCATTGGACTACTTACAGTTCTACTTCAGTTGGGAGACATACAGTCCTCTTCCCATTTGACTACTTACAGTTCTACTTCAGTTGGGAGACATACAGTCCTCTTCCCATTTGACTACTTACAAATATACTTCAGTTGGGAGACATACAGTCCTCTTCCCATCGGACTACTTACAGTTCTACTTCAGTTGGGAGACATACCATCCTCTTCCCATTGGACTACTTACAGTTCTACTTCAGTTGGGAGACATACAGTCCTTTTCCCATTGGAATACTTACAGTTCTACTTTAGTTGGGGACATACAGTCCTTTTCCCAATGGACTAGTTACAGTTCTACTTTAGTTGGGGGACATACAGTCCTCTTCCCATTGGACTAGTTACAGTTCTACTTCAGTTGGGGGACATACAGTCCTCTTCCCATTGGACTACTTACAGTTCTACTTCAGTTGGGAGACATACAGTCCTCTTCCCATTTGACTACTTACAAATCTACTTCAGTTGGGAGACATACAGTCCTCTTCCCATTTGGACTTACATTTCTACTTCAGTTGGGAGACATACAGTCCTCTTCCCATTTGGACTTGCGGTTCTACTTCAGTTGGGAGACATACCATCCTCTTCCCATTGGACTACTTACAGTTCTACTTCAGTTGGGAGACATACAGTCCTTTTCCCATTGGACTACTTACAGTTCTACTTCAGTTGGGAGACATACAGTCCTCTTCCCATTGGACTACTTACAGTTCTACTTCAGTTGGGGGACATACAGTCCTCTTCCCATTGGACTACTTACAGTTCTACTTCAGTTGGGAGACATACAGTCCTCTTCCCATTGGAATACTTACAGTCCTACTTCAGTTGGGAGACATACAGTCCTCTTCCTGTTATGACTAACAGTTCTACTTTAGTTGGGAGACATACAGTCCTTTTCCCATTGGAATATTTACAGTTCTACTTTAGTTGGGAGACATACAGTCCTTTTCCCATTGGACTACTTATAGTTCTACTTCAGTTGGGGGACATACAGTCCTCTTCCCATTGGACTACTTACAGTTCTACTTCAGTTGGGGGACATACAGTCCTCTTCCCATTTGACTACTTACAGTTCTACTTCAGTTGGGGGACATACAGTCCTCTTCCCATTGGACTACTTACAGTTCTACTTCAGTTGGGGGACATACAGTCCTCTTCCCATTGGACTACCTACAGTTCTACTTCAGTTGGGGGACATACAGTCCTCTTCCCATTGGACTACTTACAGTGTTACTTCAGTTGGGAGACATACAGTCCTCTTCCCATTTGACTAATTACAGTTCTACTTCAGTTGGGAGACATACAGTCCTCTTCCCATTGGACTACTTACAGTTCTACTTCAGTTGGGGGACATACAGTCCTCTTCCCATTGGACTACTTACAGTTTTCTTCCCATTGGACTACTTTCAGTTCTACTTTAGTTGGGAGACATACAGTCCTCTTCCCATTGGACTACTTACAGTTCTACTTCAGTTGGGAGACATACAGTCCTCTTCCCATTGGACTACTTACAGTTCTACTTCAGTTGGGAGACATACAGTCCTCTTCCCATTGGAATACTTACAGTCCTACTTCCGTTGGGAGACATACAGTCCTGTTCCCGTTATGACTAACAGTTCTACTTCAGTTGGGGGACATACAGTCCTCTTCCCATTTGACTACTTACAAATCTACTTCAGTTGGGAGACATACAGTCCTCTTCCCATTTGGACTTACATTTCTACTTCAGTTGGGAGACATACAGTCCTCTTCCCATTTGGACTTACGGTTCTACTTCAGTTGGGAGACATACCATCCTCTTCCCATTGGACTACTTACAGTTCTACTTCAGTTGGGAGACATACAGTCCTTTTCCCATTGGACTACTTACAGTTCTACTTCAGTTGGGAGACATACAGTCCTCTTCCCATTGGACTACTTACAGTTCTACTTCAGTTGGGGGACATACAGTCCTCTTCCCATTGGACTACTTACAGTTCTACTTCAGTTGGGAGACATACAGTCCTCTTCCCATTGGAATACTTACAGTCCTACTTCAGTTGGGAGACATACAGTCCTCTTCCCGTTATGACTAACAGTTCTACTTTAGTTGGGAGACATACAGTCCTTTTCCCATTGGAATATTTACAGTTCTACTTCAGTTGGGAGACATACAGTCCTTTTCCCATTGGACTACTTATAGTTCTACTTCAGTTGGGGGACATACAGTCCTCTTCCCATTGGACTACTTACAGTTCTACTTCAGTTGGTGGACATACAGTCCTCTTCCCATTTGACTACTTACAGTTCTACTTCAGTTGGGGGACATACAGTCCTCTTCCCATTGGACTACTTACAGTTCTACTTCAGTTGGGGGACATACAGTCCTCTTCCCATTGGACTACTTACAGTTCTACTTCAGTTGGGGGACATACAGTCCTCTTCCCATTGGACTACTTACAGTGTTACTTCAGTTGGGAGACATACAGTCCTCTTCCCATTTGACTAATTACAGTTCTACTTTAGTTGGGAGACATACAGTCCTCTTCCCATTGGACTACTTACAGTTCTACTTCAGTTGGGGGACATACAGTCCTCTTCCCATTGGACTACTTACAGTTCTCTTCCCATTGGACTACTTTCAGTTCTACTTTAGTTGGGAGACATACAGTCCTCTTCCCATTGGACTACTTACAGTTCTACTTCAGTTGGGAGACATACAGTCCTCTTCCCATTGGACTACTTACAGTTCTACTTCAGTTGGGAGACATACAGTCCTCTTCCCATTGGAATACTTACAGTCCTACTTCCGTTGGGAGACATACAGTCCTGTTCCCGTTATGACTAACAGTTCTACTTCAGTTGGGGGACATACAGTCCTTTTCCCATTTGGACATACATTTCTACTTCAATTGATGACAATCGGTTCCACTTCATCAGGTGATACAATCCACAGAGCATGGTTAGTTTCAGCATCCCGGCGAGAATGACACTTTCCTCAAATTGCGGCAATGCTCATCCAAACAGGTCCAGATGTAGAGTCACCACTCCATGTATTCTTCAACGATGCTTGTCCAAACAGATACGCCTGTATAAAGAAGCATTTGAACTATCAAATGTTAATATAGATCAGCAGTATAACAAAAACCAGGCAAATATTACTTTTGAGTACTGTTGGTCCTGAAAATAGCCAACACTAATCAGAAGAGATATTCACATGGTGTTACCACAACTGGTTGTAGTCGCCACTCCACAAGAGACTTTTCAAAGGAAGAAAGTTAGACTAACAATTATTTCTTTGCATTGTTGTATAAATTTGGTTAAAATTACAAGCACACCTCTTTTGTTACAGGGATTATTTGAATTTGTTTGAATTGTGCTCAGACATCTTTCTGTGAAAGCAATTTAACTGATTCAAAATATGCCAGGGTTGTTTAGCTATAGTTCATGATTTTGCTGTAGGGTCCACGTTTGTTTTCAAAGTTAATCTTTTTTTAAAACTGTTTAGAGATTCAAACTAAATTCTGATTGTTTTAGAAGTTTTTTTTTTTTTTTCCTCCTTCCAAAATTATCTGCTAATGAGACAACAGCTCAATGCTGAAATCTTGAATATAAGGGACAATATTATTTGTTCCTTATATTCAAGATTTAAGCATTGAGACAACAGCTTAATGCTGAAACCTTGAATAAGGGATAAAATATTATTTGTCCCTTGCATTCAAGGTTTCAGCATTGAGCTGTTATCTCATTTGGTAGTTTATTTGCCATTTCCTTGCAATTTTAAAACTGATACATTACCAATTCGTCTGCATGACCTGATTACTGATGGTAGGCATCATCCCCAGCTTAGGGAATCAGCACACAAACTACGTCATTGTCTCTTAGAAGAAAACAAGACCTGCATTTTGGAAGGAAAAATTATCTGAGAAATGTTAGCATTTTTGGTCACATCAATAGACGGAGTCTGGTTCACAATGCACAAAACCTGGGGAGATCTCAATACTTTACCAGAGCAAATGCCTTCTGCGGAGTCCCAGAACTGCACCACAACTGTGAAAAAAAAAAAGAAGTTTGTTGCCAATGAAGGCCTGGTTAAACACTTTTATGGAAATGGGTAATCGTGGGATAAAACGATGGTTAGAAGCTGCAAAAAAACGTTGGTTAGAAACTGTTGAGAAAAGCGAGTGTTAGTGGTCTTTGACACTTATAAGGCCCAGTCACATAGGCCCCCCAATACCGAGAACGAAAACGACAACAATAAAAAATGCACGAACTCGATGGGTTAAGTAAGTTATGGTGTATTTTGCGTGGGGCATTTCAACCAATCGAGGGCGTGCATGTTTGACTGTGTCTTTAAACCAATACTTGACCTATTATACTTGACCTTTGATGCAAGCAGTTGACCTCACTGACCTCCAGTCACCCATCAGGGACATCAGATAGAGGGTCCTCATGTTACACGTCTTCACGTCTACTTGGTGTTTACTTGTGACGGTGTAGTTCTTAGTTTTGGTTCAAGACACTATCTGTTATTCTTGAAGGGACTTGTTTTACTATACTTAAACATAGTGTAAATGTACTACATGACTAAAAATTTTAGAACCAAGACTAAGTACTACGCCAGTCACACCTAATACTTAACCTGTTGCCAGTGAATCTGCTGAACAAATAGAGAGTTAGTCTTTATCTCTAGGCCAACACTAGTCAGGGATGAGAGTCGTGCCCGACAAAAAAGCCTGAAACTGGGATGCAAATCTTAGGGGATTTGAAATGATGGCATTTCAACCTTTTAATCACCCGTTGGAGTTCTAGATTCCAAAGAGCTTTTGGGAACAGTGTCCTCATTGCTAAAGAAGTTGATAAATGAGCATGTCTTATTTAATTTGTAAAAGGTACAGCAGGCTTTTAACCAGGTAGGCTGCGAATATCATCCCTGAATACTACTCTAAGCCTTTACTGTCCCACCCTCCATACATACCAAAGTACCATTGACATCTTTCCCCTACTGATGGTCTGCCCCTTTCTTCATCCATCCTGCTCTCTCTCTCTCTCTCTTCTTCTTATGTCTGTTCTTCTTTCTTCTTCTCCCATGCCATTATTTATTTTTTAAGAGTTCGTTCTTTTTTTCGTCGCAGCGCTCGCGATGAAGCGGTCAAGTGACGACAACGGACCACCTTGGGTCTTAAGTTTAAAAACATTACGCTTTATTGATACAGGGCCTAACCTCCTCTTTTGTCTCGTTTAGATTTCAGCAAAGGTTGCAGCGCTATTTTATTGCCGTACAATTTTTACAAAGACTTTATTTTAATGACTCTCAGTTGAAATGGCACACATTCAGAATTGATGTAATGCTGATTTTTAGGAAAATGTAAATATTAATTTAGCTGGTCTAAATTATTTATTTATCACTTCTAAATCAAACATAAATCATCAAGTGAATAGTGATCTGACATTTATACAGACTACACAATTAGTCCTAAAATAATACAGTTGTTGGTCTTGGGCCTAGGAGAGTGCAAGGCACAGACGCAAAAATATCGACTTACTGTTCGTTTCACTTAATGTTGATCTACATTAGTAAAAAATATTACAGGTATGATTTGTTATAATAGTTGTGTCATCAAAGAATTTAGGCCATTCATGCCTAGCTAAAAACCGCCCCCCATTCAGAATCGATGTAATGCTGATGATAGGAATATGTAAATATAAATTTAGCTCGATGGTCTAAATTATATATTAAACACTCCCTCCTACATCAAACATTTATCATCGAATGAATCTTTGGACTGAAGTAATTTACTGTGTGGTTACTTTTTTTAAAAACACTTAAAATGGTGGAGGGTTTTTATAGTCAACTAGTCAATCATAAAAGCGTAGCACAAAGGAGACATATTTTATTGATTTACCTATTTATTCCTTATTTACCCTGGGGAAACCTGTCGGTGAAACACTGTTTTCAGAGGTGGCAAGCAACTACAAACACAGTTTAAAGTATTATTAACATAAACATAAATTATAGTGACATACTGATAAAGAGCCATGTTAAAATAAAAAAAATAGTTATCTTGTTCCCTTTAATCAATGACATAGTAGTTTTTAATCATCCCTTCGTTTTGCTTAAACCAAACACACCAAAACTCTTATCATAGAAAACCATTACTTTCATCGATTTGTTTAAACTTAATGTTGTATTTTTCCTCATTATAACCATTACATTAATTAATTTGTTCTCAATGAAATCATGACAATGTTAAATAATCATGGCAACTGATGACTTGAAGTATCAACCCTGGCAGAAATTTCCAGTAAGACAAGTCTTCTAATTAGATAGCATCTCTGGCTTCGACCAATATGCCTATCAAGAAAGGCCAAGACAGTGTGACGTCACCTGGACAGCGGCACAACCAAGGACAACATCAACAAGATCGAGGAACATGTTTGGAGGGGAAGGGGCGGTACGAGGGGTGGGACTCTGCAAGAGAACGGGTTAGATCTTCCCTTACACTTCGAAGTCTTCGTCTTGTCTTGATCTTTTCTTGATCTTGATCTTGAGGATCAACTTGCGTTATCCGACCTCCACTTAAAGACATGGACACCATTGGTAATTGTAAAAAAACAACAGTTTTTTCACTTTGTTCATCTCAACATGTGCAAAAAATAATGAACCTGTGAACATTTACGCTCAATTGGTCGTCTCAGTTGTGAAACAATGATGAAAGATAAAACAGATGCTTGATTCCGAGACCTTCAATTCAAATTCGTAGGTCTCAAAACCAAATTCGTTGAAAATTACTTCTTTCTTGAAAACTAGGTTACTTCCAGGAGAGCCGTTTCTCACAGTGTTTTATACCATCAACTGCTCCCCTTTTACTTGACCCAGGTCAAGTTTTATGCTAGTAATTATTTTGAGTAATCACCAATAGTATCCACTGCCTTTTAAATCCATCAATAATCTGATTTGTTTTTTCTTCTTTTTTCATAAGGTCAAAATCTTATTGTAAAATATTTATTGTAAATAAAGGCCATTTTATTTCATAAGTCCTTTTCCCATTTCGACTTAGCAGTTCTACTTCAGTTGGGAGACATACAGTCCTTTTCCAATTGGAATACTTACAGTTCTACTTCAGTTGGGAGACATACAGTCCTCTTCCCATTGGACTACTTATAGTTCTACTTCAGTTGGGAGACATACAGTCCTCTTCCCATTGGACTACTTACAGTTCTACTTCAGTTGGGAGACATACAGTCCTCTTCCCATTCGACTACTTACAGTTCTACTTCAGATGGGAGACATACAGCCCTCTTCCCATTGGACTACTTACAGTTCTACTTCAGTTGGGAGACATACAGTCCTCTTCCCATTGGAATACTTACAGTTCTACTTCAGTTGGGAGACATACAGTCCTCTTCCCATTGGACTACTTACAGTTCTACTTCAGTTGGGAGACATACAGTCCTTTTCCCATTGGAATACTTACAGTTCTACTTCAGTTGGGAGACATACAGTCCTTTTCCCATTGGACTACTTACATTTCTACTTCAGTTGGGAGACATATAGTCCTCTTCCCATGGGACTACTTACAGTTCTACTTCAGTTGGGAGACATACAGTCCTCTTCCCATTGGACTACTTACAGTTATACTTCAGTTGGGAGACATACAGTCCTTTTCCCATTGGAATACTTACAGTTCTACTTCAGTTGGGAGACATACAGTCCTTTTCCCATTGGAATACTTACAGTTCTACTTCAGTTGGGAGACATACAGTCCTTTTCCCATTGGACTACTTACAGTTCTACTTCAGTTGGGAGACATACAGTCCTTTTCCCATTGGAATACTTACATTTCTACTTCAGTTGGGAGACATACAGTCCTCTTCCCATTGGACTACTTACATTTCTACTTCAGTTGGGAGACATACAGTCCTCTTCCCATTGGACTACTTATAGTTCTACTTCAGTTGGGAGACATACAGTCCTCTTCCCATTCGACTACTTACAGTTCTACTTCAGTTGGGAGACATACAGTCCTTTTCCCATTGGACTACTTACAGTTCTACTTCAGTTGGGAGACATACAGTCCTCTTCCCATTGGACTACTTACATTTCTACTTCAGTTGGGAGACATACAGTCCTCTTCCCATTGGACTACTTATAGTTCTACTTCAGTTGGGAGACATACAGTCCTCTTCCCATTGGACTACTTACATTTCTACTTCAGTTGGGAGACATACAGTCCTCTTCCCATTGGACTACTTATAGTTCTACTTCAGTTGGGAGACATACAGTCCTCTTCCCATTGGACTACTTATAGTTCTACTTCAGTTGGGAGACATACAGTCCTTTTCCCATTGGACTACTTACAGTTCTACTTCAGTTGGGAGACATACAGTCCCCTTCCCATTGGACTACTTACAGTTCTACTTCAGTTGGGGGACATACAGTCCTTTTCCCAATGGACTAATTACAGTTCTACTTCAGTTGGGGGACACACAGTCTTCTTCCCATTGGACTACTTACAGTTCTACTTCAGTTGGGAGACATACAGTCCTCTTCCCATTGGACTACTTACAGTTCTACTTCAGTTGGGAGACATACAGTCCTCTTCCCATTGGACTACTTACAGTTCTACTTCAGTTGGGAGACATACAGTCCTTTTCCCATTGGAATACTTACAGTTCTACTTCACTTGGGAGACATACAGTCCTCTTCCCATTGGACTACTTACAGTTCTACTTCAGTTGGGAGACATACAGTCCTCTTCCCATTGGACTACTTACAGTTCTACTTCAGTTGGGAGACATACAGTCCTCTTCCCATTGGACTACTTACATTTCTACTTCAGTTGGGAGACATACAGTCCTCTTCCCATTCGACTACTTACAGTTCTACTTCAGTTGGGAGACATACAGTCCTCTTCCCATTGGACTACTTACAGTTCTACTTCAGTTGGGGGACATACAGTCCTCTTCCCATTGGACTACTTACAGTTCTACTTCAGTTGGGAGACATACAGTCCTCTTCCCATTGGAATACTTACAGTCCTACTTCAGTTGGGAGACATACAGTCCTCTTCCCGTTATGACTAACAGTTCTACTTTAGTTGGGAGACATACAGTCCTTTTCCCATTGGAATATTTACAGTTCTACTTCAGTTGGGAGACATACAGTCCTTTTCCCATTGGACTACTTATAGTTCTACTTCAGTTGGGGGACATACAGTCCTCTTCCCATTGGACTACTTACAGTTCTACTTCAGTTGGGGGACATACAGTCCTCTTCCCATTTGACTACTTACAGTTCTACTTCAGTTGGGGGACATACAGTCCTCTTCCCATTGGACTACTTACAGTTCTACTTCAGTTGGGGGACATACAGTCCTCTTCCCATTGGACTACTTACAGTTCTACTTCAGTTGTGGGACATACAGTCCTCTTCCCATTGGACTACTTACAGTGTTACTTCAGTTGGGAGACATACAGTCCTGTTCCCGTTATGACTAACAGTTCTACTTCAGTTGGGAGACATACAGTCCTCTTCCCATTGGACTACTTACAGTTCTACTTCAGTTGGGGGACATACAGTCCTCTTCCCATTGGACTACTTACAGTTCTACTTCAGTTGGGAGACATACAGTCCTCTTCCCATTGGACTACTTACAGTTCTACTTCAGTTGGGAGACATACAGTCCTCTTCCCATTTGACTACTTACAGTTCTACTTCAGTTGGGAGACATACAGTCCTCTTCCCATTTGACTACTTACAAATATACTTCAGTTGGGAGACATACAGTCCTTTTCCCATTGAGACTTACATTCATATATCAGTTTGGGGAAACTTTATCAACTGATTGAACCAATAAAAATTAGATAAAATTCTATTTGCGCTATTGTTTGAGAGATAAAAAAACACCCCAGAAATGGAAATGAAGTCCATTTATAAAAGGGGAGAATGCCATCAAACAAATTGTATCTTGCTTGAACCAATGAAAATTCTAGATAAAATTCTATGTGCGCTATTGTTTGAGAGATAACAAAACACCCCAGAAATGGAAATGAAGTCCATTTATAAAAGGGGAGAATGCCATCAAACAAATTGTATCTTGCTGTCATAGTGTGGAGGTCGGATATGTTGCAAAGTTGTTTTTACCTTGGTCCTTTGGCGAACTCCAATGAACGTCCACAAACCACATATCCATAGATAAACTGCTACCAGTCGCCTCGTAGAAACCGGCTCACAGCCCCCATCTCACCCATCAGCTCGCTGCTGGACGGGTGCTTTGAGTTGGGCGGTGTGAGCTGGGTGTTGGGTGCTTGCTGGGTGTTAGGAACTGTGAGCTGAGTGTTGGTTCTGCCGCAAAGCCGTTCCCCCATCTTGGTCCTACCTGAGAAAAACAACAAACAACATCCATGATAAAGCAACAGCCGAAATGGGAGAAATTGTGGAAATATTTTAGTCCTTTTAAAGGTTCGGGAGAAACGAATCATGATCAAGCAAATTTAACTCTGCACCACATCTCCACCCCCCCCCCCCAGTGTATGCCTTTTGCGTCATATTGTGTTAACAAAATTTTTATTTTGGGTCAGCTGTTATCATGGCAACCAAATGTTTCAATTCAGTTAAATAAAGTTTTTTCTCAAATGTGCGTCTCACAATGACAATGTAATAAGTAAAGGAAAAGTTTCCGTATGGCGCCACCACTTTTTCATTCGAAATAAAATAATATAGTATCTAATTTACCTGATTGATATATCACTTTTTGTAAAAATGAGTGAAAAAGTGGTGGCGCCATACGGAAAGTTATCCTAAGTAAAATATATGGAGTAGGCCCTCTATTACACAAAAAATGGGGATGGCCAACAAATAAAAAAACATCGGTTGCAATTGAACAGTAACAAACACGGGAACATAACAAATCTTGAATTAGGCCCCCAAATATATAGGTCACAAAAAAAATTGGTCAAAATTACAGAGACAGGGTTTCTTTACAATTGTAGAACTAACAAGGATGATGACCAGCTAAAGAAACATCATCGAGTGTATTGAAGAGTTACAAACACAAGAACAGAGGAGGCTAAAACCAATCATGAGTGGATAACAGGAACAAAAGGGAAGAGTAACACAAAGCAGTGGATTATCTTTTGAATTTGGAGTTGAATAAGTGGCAAGCATTAGGCATGAATGACATTCTGAAGGGATTAGTGAGTTCTTGGAGGGAAAAGTCTTTCTAAAGAATAAAATCTTTGGGTTGAATCTTGTAGTAATGGCTGGTTCAAACACAAAATGCTAATCTAGGTTAATTGATGTTAGCATACCACAGTACACAGAAACTATGTTCAAAATCTGAACCATATAAAAAAAAAAATATCTCTTCCGGTCTGGGTCAGAGGAAAATGACTTGTACAACACTTTGCTAAAATCTGTGCACGAAATGAGCTAAATATAATGAAGTAAAAAAAAAAAAATCATTTCTTTTTTTCAAGAAGAAAGACTTCGAAAACAAACATGGAGACACTGGAGAATTTTTATTTTGCTATTTCTATGTTATTCTATGTATTATAAACTATGCCAATAACACGTAAAAGCAATTTGTTTTCAAACTTGTTTGAAAAAAGGGTTTTATATCCCAATACGAGATTCTGAACAGGGGGGGGGGGGGTTGAAGAGGAATGCAACCAGAAACGACATTGAGTTTAATTTGCAAGAAGGGCCACCTAGTCTCGGTGCTGAGCAAAATCCCCTTCCATGACCGACTGGGGGGGGGGAATTAAATTGTATGAATGGTATAACTTTTGAGGTACGAGGTTTATAAATATATTCCATTTTTAAACGGCATTCCTTTGTGGAAGCTTTGTGATGTTAACCTGTGTATGTGAAATAGACCATTCTGTTCAATCAATAACCTGAGCACATTATAAAACAACTATTTTAACAAAATTGGTTGAGTTTAAGTCCAGATTCTTACCTCCAAAATGTCGAGGGAACAATGTGTTCGGCTTTCGTCGTGAAGCATGCAGTCCACGGCAGTTCACCAACGCTCTGCCAATCACCAACAATACCGAATAACGTTTACTTTCAAAGTTCATAGTTTGGAAAAAGATAACTTGGTGAATCTAACGGATCAATTCGAGCAATACAGGTCTCAGCCATAAATGTAATTTTGACCTGTGGTTTTCGATAAAAAAAAGTGTCTGGCCAGTGACTAAAACAAAAATGAACAAGTTTGACACAGTTCTTGTCCTTCAAATATTGTTCAATCCTCAGACAAGTTTGTACCCAACAACAATATGTCTGAATGCACATGGCATGGCCGTGTATAATTTATCACAATTCTTAAAGAATTGCGATAAATTATCAAGTCAAGTTCATCCGAAAAAGCGACGTCAAAGTCCCACGCTGGAGTCCAGAGGTCCAGAGGTCCGCCATGATGCACGCGACTCGTCCAAACTGAATGACGAGTGGCATAAGAAGAGAGCCACCTATTGGCTGAACAATGAAGATCCTAAATACAGGTGACCGCATTCCACAGTAAGCCCCACCCCAGCACAAAGGAGTTTACTGAAAGAAGTAGTTAATTTAACAGTAATCCCAGACTGCTTTGTTGGTCGCGTGCACGGCTAGAGATAGATTCAAGTTATTATGCCTTTATATGGACAGTATATGCCGAAAATCAATGTGCTCTTTTTTGGTTTGCATTTTTTGCGACGGAGCTCAAGGCCCAATTTAATTGAGCTGCTAAGCACAACAATTTGATTAGCATGTTATTTCTTCCTTCTAAATTGAACAAAAAAACATGATTACCGACCAAATTGTTGTTTGTTGCATATCGCTTGTTACTGGTATTCAGCTGTTGTTTTCTTACCCTGAAAATCACGTGGAAATTTATTTGATAATCCTGTTTTTATCAAGTAAGAAATGTCGCGCTAAGCACATTTGTGTGCTAAGTAGCACCATGAAATCGGGCCCTGGTAGTAAACCAACAACCCTGTTGTAAACCAACAACACTGTTCAATTTAATTCATTTTAATAATTTACTTAAAAAGAAGAAAGAAAAAAAGGTGAAATTTACACGTTAAAACACTGATAAAAACCTTCAAAACAGAACACTAACAAATACAGAAATATTGAAGTTAAAACACACAAGAACCAAACAAAAATACATGCGCAAATTTGTAAATGTAGTTCGAATCCCACTTGAGTAATAAATAATGTCTATGATTTTATTTTTCACATGAGCTGCGGGTAACGAGTATATGTAAAACACACAGCGGTGTATATTATAATACAGCGGTATATATAGGTAAAACTAAGATGAATATAATGTAACATAATTGTTGTTTGGTGTTGATGTGTTGGTTTCTGTTGTAGAGGTAGTTTCGGTTTTTTCCCCCTTTCTCCCTTTTGCCTGACAAAACAAATCCACAATGAGTTCTTGAGTCATAGCCAAAATAATTTAAAAGGCTATATTGCTGGGGTAAAAACCTGGGGGGGGGGGGGGTTGCTGATAATATACGAACAATGGAGATCTTTACAGGTGGCCACATTCCACAGTAAACCCCACCCAGCACAAAGGAATGAACTGAATGAACTTGTTATATAACTGCATCAATCCATTACAGCTTCCTTTAATTATTCCAGTGCGAGAATAGAAATAGTAGCAATAGGCCTATGAAGAAAATAACTCACAAGACGTGTCTGTTTTAGCCATGTATTTTCTTTGCATTGGTTGTTGTTATTGAGCTGCTTGGGCTTGTCTTTTCATCTGACGGGGTTCTATTAAACCCAAACCCCCGAGTGGTTGTTGTTGTTATGGGGTTGGGGAGGGGGGGGGGGGGGGGTAGTCGTTTGCTTGATTTTGTTGTGCTTCTTTATTTGTTGGGTGTTTGTTGCTTGGTCGTTTTGTAGAGTTGGTATTTAGGGGGGGGTCTTTTTCTCTTCCCGATCCGATTAAGATAATTGAAAGCTGTATAAAATTCTTGGGGGTGAAGACCATAACAACACAGAAGAAACGTGATAAACAATTGCGAACTGAAAAAAAAATTCAACTGATGGAGAATGCTGACGAACATGCGAACTAACAAGAAACCGAAAAATCACCGTATTAAAGAAATACGCACGTAACAAACAAAAAGTGGGAAAAACTTAACCACCATAATAAACATACTGAACTGAAAAAATAATGCGTACTGAAAACAAAAAATAAATTAGAAAATTTAAAAGCTGCATAAGAAACAAATTCGACGAAAAATGCCAACCAAAAACAATGGGAACCATTAAAAGCAACGTGGTAAACAAAATGCGAACTAAAAAAAAACGAACTGAAGAAAAATTGGAACTGAAGAAAAATAGGAGGTGGAATAAAAAATGGGAACTGAACAGAATGGGGGAAATTAGAAGCAAAGGAATACACCAATGCGATATGAAAAAGGTACGAACTGGAAAAAAATGGGAAAATCAAAGCTAGCGTAAAAACAAATGCGGCACAAAAATATGGGGGGGAAGATACGTAAATAAAGGCAAACTGAAAAAAGAGGAAACAGAAAGGGAAAAAAAGGAAACTGAAAAATTGGGGAATATAAAGCAACGTCATAAACAAAATGCGAACTGCAAAGAAATTTGAACTGGAAAAAAAATGGGAACTGAGCAAAAATGGGAACTGGAAAAATTGGAACTGAAAAAGAGGGAAAATCAAAAGCAACGTGATAATCAAAGTGAACTGAAGAAAAATGGAAGCTGAACAAAATTCGGAGCTGAAAATAGGGAAATGTAAACTGGAAAAAAAACTCACACTGAAAAATATTACAGTGGAAAAAAGAAAAGCAACGTAACAACAAATGTTATGTTACAAAAAAGATGTACGACAAAAAGACTGGCATGAATCCATTATTGATGTGTTCACCTAAATACAGAACAATATTTTCTTAAATCGGTCAAAATGCACTAACTTTACGAGGATAATATTACATTTCATAGAACACACATCATCTATCAACTGCACTACGAAACGACTCTCTACCTGATAATAAAAATAGAACTGGATTAAGTGCACTCGAGAAAGAAATACCTATTTGTTAGCCGAGAAAACGATATTAAAGCTGTCTATTAATGGATTTTAATTCTGGAGATTACATAAAACTGGTTGCCTGTAAATTGTGTCGTGTGATAAGGACTGACTTTATAACATTAAGTCGTATTTCTTGTGTATTAAACTGTGTCAATCCTCGCAATTGCATTTTTTTTCTTTTTGGGTGTATCGCTTCGGGGCTTATTTGAGATTATTTGCATAACATTTTTGGATGGCGTCTTGTTGATTCATTGCACTCTTTCTCCTCGTAGTATGTTTGATGAGTCGCATTTTCATCGCCAATATTGTTGAATCGTTTTTCTGTGGGATTTTATGTTCAGTCTCTTTTGGGGAGGGGGGGGGGCGCTCCTTTTTTATTTCATATTTCTTGCGCCACATTTTATTTGTGCTTGTCTCAAGCATGTTTTTATGTTTTGGTGTCGACTTCACCTTTTGGGGTTCTTTTTTTTGTGTCGATTAATATTATTATAAAATACTGTTTTTTGTTTCCCCCTTTTTTCTTTTTCTTTTTTTAGGTGGGTGGGGGGGGGGGGGGTCATTTTTTTCTGGTAAACAGGCGACTCGTCACATCTTCTTCTGTACATTTCTTTTGATTGTGGGAAAACCCCTCTTTTATATAGCTCTATGGAAGTTCCGCAAAAGCACCTGAGGCGAACGCTTCAGTATTTTAAATGAATTACGAGAAATCATTGTGAAGTAGGTCTGACAGGACATTATAGTTTTTACACACAAATTATCACACTTCAAATCCAGGCCCGTGTCTCATATCAAATCTTCAGGGTCAGAAAGTAAGATATATTTCTGTATTTCTGTATCACTTTAACCACTATCGGTAACGATTGCACTTAAAACCACTTTGGGTAATTATTTTCTTCTAACTCGCAAAATCTCAGTTTATGATGCGGTCGTTCACGAGGTACAGAAGTGTGAAGTAATACATAGTATTAATGTGTTTTGTTAAGTCAGTGTAATACCATTGTGAGGGTTTGAATTGACAATAAAAGAGTCTTCTCAACCAAGTTGCAAACCCATCATGGGATTTAGCGCATGGTAAATGATAGACTTGATTGAAGTCCCATTATCGTGTGAGAGGTCCCTAAGCATACCACGCCTACTTATAAACAACCCGTAGCATACATTACAATGCGCACTCGCCGTCAAAATGTGGTCCCGAGACTTGACGAATGGGACTTGACGAGGTCGTTTCCTACTCTGCACGTTGTTATTGGAAAATCTCCCCAAATGGGGAGATGTACAAAACCAATGGGAGCGTGGAAGCTGCACTGCCCCGCCGGTAAAATTTATTATTCATCATACTCTGTGACATCACAGTGGGCACGCGCGTCTAGACGCGGCGCGCGCGTGGGGCAGACAAACTCATTATTAGCAGGCAAGGAAGGGGGTGTTGGTATCATAAATCGTTGAATTGCACTTCGCAAAATTCAAAGTTTGCAAACAAAACCGACCCCAATCTATATTTTACAATAAAGCCATTATACACTTTCGGTACACAAAAGAAAAACAAGTTCACAGATTTACGAATAACTTACAGGGTTTACAGAAGGTAATGGTGAAAGACTTTTCTTGAAATATTATTCCATGAAATGCTTTACTTTTTGAGAAAACATTAAAACAATATCAATTCTCGATAGCGAGAACTACGGATTTATTTTAAACACATTTCATGACACGGCGAAACGTGCGGAAACAAGAAAGGGTTTTCCCGTTATTTTCTCCCGACTCTGATGACTTTAATCGATATTTAATACCCCAAGGCAACTATGTATAATGTTAGTCACGACACTGCACACCTAAATGTAAACCTAATTTAAGATTGTAATGAAACTGTTGCCATGTTGTAATGTTCCCTGTGTGCAATGTCAATCACTGGTACCGTTTCTCAACAAAGGCACCAGACTATTTTGTCTTCCAGTCTTTAATTGTAATTTTGATAACGTACTTCTGAATTGTTAAAATAAGTTTTTCTGCAGTTGGGTTTGTCTTGATGGCGTTAATTTGTTCCTAAACAAAAATCTTGACAGAGGGTGTATCACAGTGTGTATGGCGGAGTTGATCATAATATGGATTTATTAATCCAACACGGCACTTCCGTTAATTAACTGTAATTGTTTCTCACCACACTTGCTGAGTAAATAGTTAATGTACCCATTGGTGAAAATATTGTTTGTGTGAGTGATTAGCGACTATGTACACACATTTCGCTACCAGTAGCCTTCTGGCAATCATCAATACAGTTTTTCTCACTGACTCAAATATTAAAATACTTTAGGCATCTGGAAAGCACATACATTTGTGCAACAATTGGTCGTTTTGTTTTGTTAGTTTTTTCTTTTCATTAATCGCTCGCAACTTCGATGACAAATTCATGATGAGAGGTTCACCAGTTAATAGTATCTTTGACCAATAATAAAAGTGTCCAGTGCCTTTAAAGGGTATATGTATTTTTTTGTAGGACAAAATACACAATGTCCACAGATTTCCATTAAACTTCAACAGTTTGAAGGTAATGATAGTAGAAAGCTTCCCTGAAAATATTACTTGCCGAGGTGCTGTAGTTTTTGAGAAATGAGTAAAACAATGTCATGAAAATAAATTAGCACCTTAGCAAGTAATATTTTCAGGGATGCTTTCTAATATCACTATCTTCAAACGGTGTAAGTTTAATGTAAATCTCTTGACATTGTGTTTTGTGCTACAAAAATAATATAATATGTAAGCGTAAGCCCTAAAAAAAAAAAAACGCATGTAATTTTCAAAACCTTCGTGCGCCATAAAACACCGTCACTGCGCAGTAGATTTAATTGCTATAAGGACCGCTGCTGTCACTCTCGGTCCAATCATACTCTTGAGTGCAATCTACAATCCTTGAATTACTCCCGTTGATTGATTACTTAAATTACTCTGTATGACAGAAACGGACGACACGCTGGTATCTTGCAACGGACTGCGTTCTGAGGAGCTCATGGTGCTTCATCCGCTCAGAACATCCACTTTTTGGGGCAACAGGTCTTTTTCTGTAGCATCAGCCCCGGTGTGGAACCAACTCCCGCTGACTTTCATATCCATCCATCCTTCACAACATTCAAGACAAACTTAAAATCTCATCTGTTCAAACGAGCATACTCACACAATCCTCAGTCCTAATTTGTCTTTCTCTCCTCAAGCGTCATGGACGACTTGTTTAGGCGGATACCGGTGCCAGATGCAATTGTGTCCGCCATGCAATACTGTCCGCTCCGGACACTTTTGCATAAGCAATCGTGTCCGGGGCTATGAAAAAAACCGTCCGGTGGACATGTACATGACTGTATGTGCGCGCGTATAAGAGAGCGTGCATGCACTACATACATATGCGGCATGAATATTCACGTATTTTTTATAATTGCAGCGAATACCCAACGGCCGAACATTTCCAATGTCATTCATGACATGTACTGAGCTTTACTAAAAAAATGGCGAACGTGTTCCGTCGACCAAGGGCGTTTAATACTGCAAGAACGATTTTGCACGGAGGCGGACACAACTGCATATGCAAATGTGTCCGGGCGGACACAATTGCATTATGCAGCAGCGTCCGGGCGGACACGATTGCATATGCAAAACCATCCGGCGGACATTATTGCATATGCAATAATGTCCTCCGGATAGTAAGTGTTCTTTTTTTTATTTATTAGTTACCTTAGGGAAGTAAAGCAGCTGTGAACAAAACGTGCAAACTTTATACATATCTCTGGGTGGGATGGGCAATAAATTTACCGGAAGAAATTTTGAAAAAACAACACTCCTCTCTATTGGTAAAATTCACTTGATAAATTGAAACCATTGTTAAAGGAACACGTTGCCTTGGATCGGTCGAGTTGGTCTTTGAAAAGCGTTTGTAACCGTTTTTTATAAAATGCATATGGGTAGAAAGATGTTGTAAAAGTAGAATACAATGATCCACACAAACATGCCTCGAAATTGCGTGGTTTTCCTTTTACCTCGTCGACTAACACGTCGGCCATTTATGGGGGTCAAAATTTTGACTCCCATAAATGGCCGACCGTGTTAGTTCTCACAGTAGAATGAAAACCACGCAATTTCGAGGCAAACTTGTGTGGATCATTGTATTCTACTTTTAACACATCTTTCCAACCATATGCAATATATACAAAACGGTTACAAACGCTTTTGTTTTGACCAAGGAACACGTTGCCTTGGATCGGACGAGTTGGTCAAAACAAAAGCGTTTGTAACCGTTTTTTATAAAATGCCTCGAAATTGCGTGGTTTTCCTTCTTCTGTGCGAACTAACATGGTCGGCCATTTATGGGAGTCAAGATTTTGACCCCCATAAATGGCCGACGTGTTAGTCGACGAGGTAAAAGGAAAACCACGCAATTTCGAGGCATGTTTGTGTGGATCATTGTATTCTACTTTTACAACATCTTTCTACCCATATGCATTTTATAAAAAACGGTTAAAACGTTTTTCAAAGACCAACTCGACCGATCCAAGGCAACGTGTTCCTTTAAGGCTTGGGCCCCCGTCTTGCACCCTGGTTTTGGGTCCTACTAGGGCTCCTGTTTGAAGCCCTGTATGCTAAAAGCACACGTTTCCAAACGATCAACGGGGTCTGGGCCCGAATACATTTGGGTTTTTTTTTTCCTTATTAAGGTTAAATCTTCTGCTTCTAAAGGTGCATTGTTTCTGATCGGGCCTAATTCTAGCGGAGAGTTAGGGAAATAGTTTGTTTTGACTGATCAGCTTCAATGTCTAGCTATAGAGAATATATAGAACGTCTGAACTCGTTGGAGATGCATAAAATAGCCGCTGAAAATGTGACGTGAAAGCACCGAAGTCTAAACTATTCTAAAAAGAGATGACAGAAAGAAGAATGCCAATAGTATGTAACACCAGATTGACACAGGTAAACAGTAATATTGTCTAGATTTCTTAAACAAAGAATTACCATCTTCCATGTATTGACTCAAAGCGGTCGAAACTCATGGCTGGTACAGCTCTGCACTTTATTTCAAATAAGTGGGCTAAACTATGGTAATTCTGTACTGATTAATTTGAATGAGCAAAACTGAGACAGACATGTACTTTATCCAAGCGAATACACGCCAGTGGCAACAGTTGTGCTAATTTCCACGAAGACGTTCATGTTTTGTTTTCTAACAAATTTATGTAAACATATCCTGTTTCTCACATTTTACATATTGTTTTATATCCGTCATTTTATCGCATAAATCACACTCCATGGAAACTGATGCTAATCCCGGAGTGGTTTTAATCAATCACTGACAATAATGTCCTTGGATGCTCTCATTCGTTATGTCAGTTCAGTGGTGACATGCTATGAACCAGTACCGTGTACGTTTTACTAACAGACAGAGTGTTATGGATGACCTCAAACTCAAACTCTATCTTCCTAATCTGAGCGGAATGGTTTCAACAGAAATGGTATTTTTACTTGTTTATAATGCACTTGTTCACCATTTTAATGTAATTTTGATATGTGTACAATTCTGAACTTTTCGTAATTATCGATTAAAATATCAGGCCCATACCTAAAGGTTTTTTGAAAAACTAAAACCACTTCTGCCGTTGAGAGCGGGCGTCAAAGGACAATGCCGCTGACGTCATTTGTGGGAGTTTGCTTTGTTATACATCCACGCTGCAACAAAGCGGCTTTATCTACTTATGACGTAACGGGGCTTTTCGCAAATCTCGCAGAAAAACTCTGGACAAGGGCATACAAAATGATTGTTTTTTTACACAATTGAAACCTTTTTATAATCATATGACTCGATTTTCTTATTCATCGAAAACATTTTAAGTGGAATTCAGCAAAGTTCACGACTTGACATTTTCGTTCAAGCAGGTCTTTTAAGCTGTTGAGCACGAAATACTGCTAAGCAAGTATAATTGCTGAGCAAATAATGAGTTTCTGGTAACCAGTTTATGTTAAGCAAGATTTATATAATCTAGCATAGAGTTAGGTCCTAGCTCTATGGTTCTAGCAAGTTGTTATGCTTACAGGCTTTATGAAACTGGGCCGTGAAGTACTGTCCGTTGATGCCGATCGGCTTAATTGAAGTTGACATCAATCGGAAACTTGTGGCAGTCGGTACTTCACTGGATAGAGCTCCCATTGGTTATGCAGCGGATATGGTTTTACCTTACCACCGAAGCATCAATAATGTTCTATTTACATGCAGACATGATGTGGAATTAGTCATGATGATTTGCGTCCATTAGGCCTACACCATGGTGACTCTAAGAGCACGGATTGTAATTAATGAAAAAGCTTTTACATTGATTGAGATTGAGATTTTACGTCTTGAAGAAACAACCGACGATAATTAAAGGAAAACTGAATCCTGGAAATGTTCAGTCATTTGGTTCACTGCCCTCTGAATTTAAACTTGTCGGAATATTTCCTTGATGCAAGGGTAAGACTAATTTTGTGCAATTGATTCACGCTCAATAACAAAATGGTTTAGTTTAACTAAAAGCACATTTTGATCAGTGACGTCACGCTGGGCAAGAATGCTAAATTTCACAAGAAAAAACAAGCACTCATGAAGCAACACAGCACTGTTACGTAACAGCACGGACTCGATCCCAAACAATACACTGAACAATGCATAGCAAACGAAGAAAAACTTGACGTAGGAAACCACATACTACAGCTTAATGTAAAAATTACGCGTGTGCGCGGTTGGTTTGGAATTAAGAATATTGTGATTTAGAAGATAATTAATAACAAGGATTGGAATAAAGTAAAGGAACGTAAGAAGAAGGTAATTTGAGCTAGACTGGAGAACAGGAGAGTTCGAGAAGAGAACTCTTAATAAAATCGTTTATCGTGACATCAACTTACTTTCGAGTTCACCTTGTGTCATTTGTTTGTTCTGTGGTGAACTTTAATTATTCAACGTCAACTTCAAGCCCTCCCGATTAACTTACTACTACTCCGCACGTACGTGAGGAAGAAGGACCCAAACCCAACCAAGAATATTAAAATAATGACACTCTCTTCTTGTCCGACTGAAGTCAGTTTCGCGCTATTTTGAGAGTGAAAGTCAATTTGTGTCACTCTCTGTGAGTGAAATTGAAACGAACATCATTCTTAATCGAGTTGAAAGTACCCGTCTTTCAATCTAAAAAGAGGTGTCCGCCATAATGGGTCTGTGCAAAAAAGATATGGCGTACAAAACAAGTGTGTTTTCACGCGTCTACATTAAAGGCAGTGGACACTATTGGGAATTACTCAAACAAATTATCATCATAAAACCTTTCTTGATTACGAGTATTGGGGAGAGGTTGATGTATAAAACATTGTGAGAAACGGCACCCTCTGAAGTGACATAGTTTTCGAGAAAGAAGTAATTTTCCACGAATTTGATTTCGAGACCTCAAGTTTAGAATTTGAGGTCTTGAAATCAAGCGTCAGAAAGCACACAACTTCGTGTGACAAGGGTGTTTTATTCATTCATTATTATCTCACAAATTCGACGACCGATTGAGCTCAAATTTTCACAGCTTTGTTATTTTATGCATATGTTGATATACACGAACTGTGAAGGCTAGTCTTTGACAATTACCAATAGTGTCCACTGTCTTTAAGAGAGTGTGATTAATTGACTGTCGCTAGCATGCAGGTGGACCTCTCAAAGGGTTTGACAACGGGGGCCTTTACGGAGGGTTTCAGATTTAATATCCGTGGGTGTCAATCACCGCGTCGTAAAGAGTAAAGGAGTTTACCTTAAAAGGAACTCGTTGCATTGCATCGGACGAGTTGGTCTTTGAAAAGCGTTTGAAACCGTTTGTTAATAAATGCAAATAGTTAGATAGATATTTTAGAAGTAGAACATATTGATCCACAAAAGTATCACTCGAAATTGCACAGTTTTCCTTTTACGTCGCGAACTAACACGGTCGGGCATTTTGAGAGGTCAAAATTGTAATAACACAAAATGGCCGTAAAAGGAAAACCTTGCAATTGCGAGGCATGTTTGTGTGGATCATTATCTTCTACTTTTAAATTATCTATCTAGCCATCTGCATTTCATAACAAACGGTTTTAAACGCTTTTCAAAGACCAACTCGCCCGATCCAAGGCAACCTGTTCCTTTACAATTAAAAATTCTTAATTAACAATCCTTAACAATTCATTAGTAGAAATAGCATGACCGTTGAGACAAAACACCCCCTACCGCTAAAACGCAATGACAGCTACACATGAAACGTACCCTAGTCACGACAGCTATTTCTCTTTTTAATGAATATGCAAACAAAATTGGAAACGAGGATAAATCAAGCTACACGTAGACCACTTGTTGGTCGTATATATCCAAATATTTTTGGTCAAATTTCTTACAAGGGTTTTTGTACACTTATGTGAAAATCGGTGTCAGTGTCTTTTTATCAGCTTATAATCACCTCTTTGAATTTGAACAGTTTAAAGACAGTGGACACTATTGGTAATTGTCAAAGACTAGCCTTCACAGGGCGTATCTCAACATATGCATAAAATAACAAACCTGTGAAAATTTGAGCTCAATCGGTCGTCGAAGTTGCGAGATAACAATGAAAGAAAAAACACCCTCTGTAACACGAATTTTTGTGCTTTCTGATGTTTGATTTCGAGACCTCAAGTTCTAAACTTGAGGTCTCGAAATCAAATCCGTGGAAAATTACTGATTTCTCGAAAACTACGTCACTTCAGAGGGAGCTGTTTCCCACAATGTTTTATACCATCAACCTCTCCCCATTACTCGTACTCAAGAAAGGTTTTATGATGATAATTATTTTGAGTATTTACCAATAGTGTCCACTGCCTTTAAAGACATTGGACCCTTTTGGTTATTGTCAAAAACCAGTCTCAACATATGCATAACATAACAAACCTGTAAAAATTAAGCTCGATTGGTCGTCGGAGTTGCGATATAACTATGGAAGAAAAAACACCTTTGTCAAGTTGTGTGCTTTCAGATGCTTGAGTTCGAGACCTCAAATTCTAAATCTGAGGTCTCGAAATCAAATTCGTGGAGATTTTCTCGAAAACCAAGTCACTTCAGAGGGATCCGTTTCTCACAATGTTTTATACCATCAACCTCTCCCAGTTACTCGTTACCAAGTTAGTAAGGTTTTATGCTGATAATTATCTTTTGAGTAATTACCAATAGTGTCCACTGCCTTTTAAAGATCTAAATACAATAATGCTCTGCGTGGATAATTTATTTATTTTATTTTTTACAATATATTTTTTCTTTGCTGTAAATATATAAGTCTTATAATTAATAGTAGACAAATTGAGATCGTTTACAGACTACTAGATTTAAGTCTACAATCTATATAATTTATTTAAATGTCGTTTGTAAATATAATAAACACACATTTATACAGTGACACTCATTTTGGTATTAATTTGTGTTTAAGCCACTGGACACTTTCGGAACAGAAAACAAATTAAAAGTTCACAGATTTACAAATAACTTACAGGGTTTACAGAAGGTAATGGTGAAAGACTTTACTTTTTGAGAAAACATTAAAACAATATCAATTCTCCAAATCGAGAATTACTGATTTATTTTAAACACATGTCATGACACGGCGAAACGTGCGGAAACAAGGGTGGGTTTTCCCGTTATTTTCTCCCGACTCCGATGACCGATTGAGCCGAAAGTGTCCAATGGCTTTGAAAAAAAAACAAACATTGAAACACACACTTTAAAACAGAGTTTACGATATCCCTATTTGTACAATATCTTTGTCCGGGGTGCCAATGAGTCAGAAGCCAGTCGACCTTTTTTTAAAACTTCTATCTTGACAAGGAATTAAAAACGGAGTGAAAGAACGACCGGGGAAGCGACAGTCGCGATTTTTCTCTCTGTAAATTTTGATTTAAAGGCACTGATACACGTTTGTTTTTTGTCAAAGACCAGTATTCTTACTTGGTGTATCCTTTGACAATTTTGACTCAATTTGTCATCGAAGTTGGTAGATAATAATGAAAAAAAAAAAATATATATATATATATTGCACAAATTGGGTGTGCTTTCATTCGCTTAAAAACGGCTTTAGCCCTGCTAATATTTGAGTGATAAATTACCTATAAAAAAAGCCGTTTCTCGCAATGTTTTATACTTTCAACAACTATCCATTGATCGTTACTTAAGTTAGTAAATAGTGTACAGTGCCTTTATTCATTACTAATTTAGAAAGAAGCTCAGGTCCATCGTAGTTGTGCAAAACTCTCGTGTTTGCATTCTCTAAAGGCTCAACGAGGCTTAGCAAATATTGTTTTAATACAAGCACATAGACTGTTTTTATCTTCACCCGGGCAGCTTCTTTCAGTAACAAGTGTGTCAATTAATAGTGGCTATTAACAGTTCCCTCTAATCTACATTGCTTTTGAAACTTGTCATAAATTAAACACCAGCAGCAAATAATCTAACATTGCTGATTATATGGGCAGAGTCTGTTCGAATCCCGGTCATGACACTTGTGCCCCTGAAAAAGACACTTAACCGTGATTGCTTTTCTCCACCCAGGGGTAAATGGGTACCTTTGAGGGCAGAGTTGGTTCTTGTGATTGATTTAGCCGAGCCGCGCATATAAATTTGTTGAAAAGGCTGTTATACACCAAGGGAGCCGAAATGGTTTAAGGAATTAATTAAAGCCCAGTGGCAGGGGTATGTTGGAAGCGCTTTTCACACCCATCGGGTGTGAAAAGCGCTGTATAAAATTTAGTTATTGTTATTACTATTTTTATGATGAACCTGTATAACGTAAATGTATATTATGTGATAAAACAAATAGATGTTTGGTTTTTCTCCTCCCTTTTCTTCTTTTCCTGATTTGTAATTGTTAAACCGTATAAGGAATATAACTTTATATGTCTCAATAAATTTAACACAATGAAACATCTCTATTTGCAAACAACAATGCACACGTACATCAATTAAATAATACTAAAGTATGGAGACGGCCTTAGCTTTCGATCAAACCAGACCTTCTTCAGAGGTAATTAAAACGTTTAATTTTACTACGTACAAAATGTGTAATTTACTTGTTCTTAAAGAAAATGTTTGCAGTTAAAGCCATTGGACCATTTCGGAACAGATAAAACAAAATTCACAGATTTACAAATAACTTACAGGGTTTACAGAAAGTAATGGTGAAAGACTTCTTTTGAAATATTATTTCAATAGATACTTTACTTTTTGAGAAAACATTAAAACAATATCAATTGTCGATTATTTTTAACACATGTTATGACACTGCGAAACATGTGGAAACACGGGGTGGGTTTTCCCGTTATTTTCTCCCGACTCCGGTGACTGATTGAGTCTAAATTTTCACAGGTTTGTTATTTATGTATAAGTTGTGATACACGAAGTGTGGGCCTTTGACAATACTGTTTACCGAAAGTGTCCAATGGCTTTAGGAGTTTGTTAAAACAATGTGTGTTCTGTATGTATAATTATACACAACCTATTTATAATAGATGTTATTTATATAAGACACTCTACAGTATTATTAAGAGTTTATATACTTAGTGTCAAGCATCGTATAGTTGGTTAAGACTAGTTGCTGCTCTAGTAATACAAAGTCGTGAGTTCGAATCCCACCTTCGTAATCTGCCTGTGGATTTTGTTTCTAAACAGCTCAGGATCGTACTGAGTATACAAACATCGGTGTACATAGGTAAACTCAACCATTTTATTCCGTTTCCTCACTAAACGCAAATTTCCACATATAACTATAAAAAAAAGTCTTCTTCAAGGTTACAGCTTTCCCTAAAATTCGCAACTGTTCTCAAGTTTTTCGAGCACACACAAATTTCGTTCTTCTCAATCCAAATTTTTTGACGAGCCTTTTATGATGGCCTTTGTAAAATTCAATTATCTTTACAATCTTATGGATTTTAAAATGGTCTCATTTGAAGAATGGCTGCAAATTTGTTGATGCTGAAAAACTCATTGTGACTGCTGAATACTGATGCAGCAGAGCAATCATTTTCAAACCAATTTGAATGAGCTGGCTGTTCAAGTGGATGAGTTTGCTCAAATAGACCAGAAAAAAATATATATATATTAATTTTTACATACCTCTATTGCATGCATTTGACAACAACTAATTAATAGTTCAAGAAACCATCGTTGCAGTTATGCAGGGTTTCTTCGGGTGGTGTTTTTCCTTCTTCAGATTAGAAACCTCCGCACTACATTCACTACAAAAATTTGTTAAAGGAACACGTTGCCTTGGATCGGACGAGTTGGTCTTTGAAAAGCGTTTGTAACTGTTTTTTTTATAAAATGCATATGGGTAGAAAGATGTAAAAGTAGAATACAATGATCCACACAAACTTGCCTCGAAATTGTACGGTTTTCCTTTTACCTCGTCGACTAACACGGTCGGCCATTTATGGGAGTCAAATTTTTGACTCCCTTAAATGGCCGACCGTGCAGTTCGCGCAGTAAAAGGAAAACCACGCAATTTCGAGGCAAACTTGTGTGGATCATTATATTCTACTTTTAAAATATCTTTTCAACCATATGCATTTTATTAAAAACGGTTACAGACGCTAAATTATGACCAACTCGTCCGATCCAAGGCAACGTGTTCCTTTAAGAAAAGGCACAGAGATGGTAAAGATGAATTTTTTTTTAACTGTTTGAAAAGATATAAATCCCTCTATTAAGAAACTTACATTATAACTAATCACCAATGCTAGAATCTAAATAAATTTCAAAAGATTTTTGCGATTTACTTTATTATGTTTAAAGGCGACGGTCTTTTTTAATTTCTCCCTTCAAAATGAAATCTACGGAAAGGTCTTTTTTGCTGCTTTCCTTAACTTGAATACCTAAACATCACATCACCGGGCCTGGGTCGTTCTCATCTTGCATGTCTCCCCATCAGCCTGGTCGATCCAGCCTTCGCTCCGCATCTGACACTTTTCTCGTCTAATTGAAAACCAATTTCGCCATTGCTTTTCAAGATGTACCAAGTCCCTTTTTGCTCCTTATACATGGAGAATCCGACCCTTTTTGCAAATTAAATGAACATTGCATAATTGATTTTGCTAGCAAAAAAGTTGCTGGCAGTGGTAACACTTTATGTAAACTACCACCACAACATAAACTGACAAACCTGTAGAAGTTTGAGATCGATCGTCTCTGGGCTCTGGGTCACGAGAGAATAGTGAAAAAAAATTGCATTGATGCCAAATAGAAATGAATACAACACTTAGTGAGCGCTAATTAAACTCCAATCGCGAAATTATATTATTTATTTCTCTTCAAATATGAAATTTCGGACGCAAACATTTCAAAGGATGTTTTCTTTACTATCTTCATCATTGGACCGTTTTAGTTTTATGTAAATCTGTGATCTTCACGATTTTTGTTTTTTACCAATTCTGTAACGTTCCTTTAACAATGTTTTACACCTTATCTATTGCACTTCGTTTTTGATGAAGTGCCGCTTTGTTAACGGCTTGTTAGTGCTGTATGTACACTGCAAACATTGGGGTGTTAAATTGATTATCTTGGTATCTTTATGTGACAACACAACAACACGGTGTTAATTCACCATCGATAAAGTAGTGGGGATAAATAACACCAAGTTGGCGTTGTCACATTTGATAGAAACCAGGAAGAATCAGTTGTTACAGTGTACGAAATGATCCTAACCACCCTTCATCGATTTGTTTGATGGCGTCTACGACCCACCGATGTCTTTGAGAGATTAATCCTTCTTATGGCGAAATTTCCGAATCAGGGTGACTGAAAGGAAGTCTAGCCACTCAATGACTGTGATGATACTCATTCCACAAAACAGTCCCATGTAGCCGCCAATATTACCTGCAAGTAGATGTCAGAAAATAGATTTCACGAAACGCTCGAGTTAGGACACGCAGCCGTAGATTTTACAAGAGTTAGGACTCGTCTAATCTCGAGTTAGGGCGAGTAACTCGTCTTAACTTAGAATTAATCTTAAGGTCTGCATGCTCAGTGCAGGATTGGGACTCGTCCTTAGTCCTAAGATTAGTCTTAAGTTAAGAAGAGTTTTGTGAAATCGACGGCTGGTCCTATAGAAGGTACTGTCACACCTTGACGTTTTAGTCAGCGTATGCAGACGAATGACAATTTTGGCGAAATACGCTGTCTTGTGAAACTATACAGGTAATAGTAAAATGTCGGTTTTATTTACATCTCAATAAGAAGAGTCCCTCAAGCATTGATTTTACCTACTAGTTCAACCAATTACTAGCAATATTAAGGCTTACTTTTATTTATAAGGATTTAAGTAAAAGACTAGTAACAGCAAATGCTAGTTTTTATTTATTAGGCCCAATGTCTAGCCTCATCAAATGTATGAAATGTTGAGTTGGACAAGGAAAATAACGATACAACAGTAATGCAAGACAGAAACGCTATCAGATAGGAGAAGAAAATTTCATAAAAGAAGGATTTGTCTCGAGAACTCTTGACATACTCTGCAATGATGATTTGCTGAAGGCCTCCGTCTGTTCAATCTGAATATACATCAACTCCTCGAAGTAGATGTAGACATCTAAGTAGTTTTTCCTGTCAATGAAACAGCATATGAACGAATGTAATGGGCAATCGGTTCAAGGGCACCGGATTCAAACTCTGGTGTTTTCTATCCAGCAGTTCGTGGGTTCGAGTACCACAGTCGTGACACCTGAGTCATAATGCTTTGTCCTTCGGTTGGGACGTGAAGCCGTTGGTCCCGTCTGTAGTGTACCACAGGTAAAATAACACAGTGCACGTATTGAACAGAGAGGGGTTCGCCCCGGTATTACTGGTTTGTTTGACAGATAATGCGCCACAGCACTTTGTAAACCATTACATGGTGCTATGTTAAAGTAGATCTCATAATTAAAGCGTCCTCTCACACCCCTTGCAATACTGTGTGTTAAGGACCGGTCACACAGGCCCCGATAACGATAACGAAAACGAGAACGATAAAAATGCACGCCCTCGATTGGTTGAATGAGCGTGGGCGTATTCTGCGTGGAGCATTTCAACCAATCGAGGGCGTGCATTTTTATCGTTCTCGTTATCGTTCTCGTTATCGGGGCCTGTGTGACCGGGCCTTTACAGCCCCAGTAGCGTCACTGAGTGACGGAAACGCGCGCTATATAAAAAAGCATATCTTATTAATATTATAACATTGGTGAAATTGATTCATCTACACAAAAATATTGAAACAATAAATTGTTATACCTGATATTGGAAACGTTTATGTTTCCCCTTGTTGAGTGTAAATTGCTTATGTGATCCGCCGGCCAGTAACCCATTGAGATCCGACTCTCGTATGTTGTAAGGTCGCACGAATCCGGACAATTACACCCCACGTCAGTATTCTGGAACTCTTCTGTGAATAAGAGAAAAGCAACATTAAAATCTTATTGGTTTTAACCCTGATACCGATGTGTGTTAGGAGTTTATACTCAGTAATTTTCCGAGTCCTGTGAAAAAAACCTTCTTTTCACAGGACTCGGGAAAGTCCCGAGAACACCGAGTTAAACAACCACATTTTGTTTATCCCCGAAGCAAATCTAACATCAATTAAAACATTTAAATCAGATATTTAATTGTGCGATGTTCTGGTTCTGGGTTAACAAAAAACGGAAAGGTATTTTAAGCAATAAATACAAAGTTTAGCCTTGACATAAAATATTACGGGGTCAGAATTTCTCGGGATCCGGGTACCATTGGGCCTATCCCGTTCATGAATCAGTACAACCCGGAATCTGCGTCAACATGACCCAGAAATAGTTCCATTTTAATCAAAATCCGGGTTAAAATCTCATATTTTGTTACCACGTTCCGGACAGAGGCTTTTGACCCGGAAATAGATGCGCCGTCTGCCTGGAACCCGGAACTGGGTCAATTCTGTTCCGGGAGTTTAAGAATGTAAAATAAATAAGGATTTAATTCGGGCTTATGACTTGAGAGAGTAAACCGCTTTCTCCCTGATCATGATTGGTTTCTCTGTAATTACCTTCCACTGGGTAGATACATTTAATCTGTATCTCTGGAAGACAGATTGGTTCGTTGCCTGCGTAAAAATAATAATAACTTGTTTAGAAAACGAAACACAAATCAAACATGTACTTTATAGCGTCTTTTTGAAACGAAAGATGCGCCACAAAATATCGAGGCTTGATTCATCACAAAAAAAGTTGTATAAGTTAAAGGCAGTGGACACTATTGGTAATTGTCAAATACCAGTCTTCTCACTTGCTGTATCTCATTATATACATCTATATCTAGAACGGGGGACGGGGGGACGGCAAAAATAGAAATGTCGGGGGAAAATGAACAGGGCTGGGGTAGGGAATGAACAAAATCCCGCTAGTAAAATAACAAACCCGTCGGAAAATTTGAGCTCAATCGGTCTTCGAAGATGCGAGATGATAATGAAATAAAAACACACCTTTGTCACACGCAATTGTGTGCTTTAGGATGCTCGATTTTGAGACCCAAACTCTAAATCTGAGGTCTCGAAATCAGATTCGTGGAAAATGACTTCTTTCTTGAAAAGTACTACACTTAAAAGGGAGCCGTTTCTCACAATGTTTTACCTCTCCCCATTAGTCGTTAACAAGTAAGGTTTTATGCTAATAACTATTTTGAATAATTACTAATAGTGTCCACTGCCTTTAAGGTTGTTTTGGGACACTATTGGTAATTTCTCAAAACAATTATTAGCATAAAATGTTTCTTGGTGACGAGCAATGGGGAGAGGTTGATGGTATAAAACATTATGTGAAACAGCTCCCTCTGAAGTGCCATAGATTTTGAGAAAGAAGTAATTTTCCACGAGATTGATTTCGAGACCCCAGGTATAGAAGTTGAGGTCTCGAAATCAACCATATTAACGCACACAACTTTCTGTGGCAAGGGTGTTTTTTTTTCTTTCATTATCTCGCAAGTTCGACGACCGATTGAGCTCAAATTTTATGCCTAGGTTTATTTTATGCCTATGTTGAGATACACCAACTGTGAAGGCTAGTCTTACACAATTACCAATAGTGTCCACTGCTTTTAAGAGAAGAAAATACATACGTGTATTATAAGAGTGAAATAAACGAGTGAAGAGTTGGCACAAAAATTATGTTTAGTTATTTCTTTATTTGTTTACCTGGCCATCTGTAGTCACGGCAACCGCATCGCTCCACAGCAAATGTCACCTTGCACTCAAATCGACAAGTTGGCACTGTGTATACTTCAGAATGGGCTAGTCTGGACTCGGTGCAATTGGATTTGAATGGCGCTTTCAGAGTTTTGATCTATAGGGAATAAAGATGTTTAAAACTTTGTTGAGGCAATGCATCACAATAACACGATAAGTTTACCGCAATAAATCTAAGTCTGATTTCATACAGGAGCACATTGCCTTGGATCGGTCGAGTTGGTCTTTGAAAAGCGTTTGTAATCGTTTGTTATAAAATGCACATGTTTGGAAGGATGTTCTATAAAAGTATACTGCATAGATCCACACATATTTGCCTCGAAATTGCGTTGTTTTCCTTTTACTTTGCGAACTATAAGACGGTCGGCCGTTTATGAGAGTCAAACAATTATATTATACTTTTAAATTATCTTTCTAATCATAATTATGCATTTTGTAACAAACGGTTACAAACGCTTTTAAACGGTTTCAATTGGCTTTGTTATATAAAATCAAACACTTCCATGGCAACATCGCACAGTACCTGGAATGCAAATGTAGCTTAAACGTCCATGTATTCAAATACAGTACTTTATTTGTAGCTTAAAATGTCATTTATCAAGATATTGTACCTGATATAGCTCAGATTTTAATGTGGCCAAATCCTGTATTTTAATGTAGCCCAAACCTCAGTATAGCCCAAATCATTGGGCTATTTAGTGTGACTGCCCTGCAGTGTTTTTATATAGGCCGAACCTAAACGTAGCCTGAGCTTAGTTTAGGTGCATTTTATGGGCGGATATTATTGTGATACAGCGTCGAGACTACATTTATGCCACATTCACGTCTTGTGTGCAAAACATCCGTCTTGAATGCACTGGACATATTGGTAATAATCAGTATTTTAACCCCCCCAAAAATGAGACTTAATTGGTTATCAAAGTTGCAAGAGAAAAATAAATAAAACACACTTGATGCACTTATTCTGAGTGAGAAATTGTCTTTTTCGTAACAACTACGTCACACCCCCAAATCTTCAAAGGCCAACATGTCTTTGGTTTTTAATAGTGTTTCAGGTGAAAATGTTGCTCTGGAGGATGAGTGTGGCAACTTTTTAATCAGTGAGCTTTCAGATAGAAATATTTCTCTCGAGGATTGGTATTGGTATGAACTTATAATCATTGAACTTTCTTCAGAGGGATTTTTTTCCCTCTTGCGGATTGCTTGTGGTGTGTACTTTACAATTATCAGTGAGGTTCGGTGGAAACGTTTTCTCTGGAGTATTGGTACTGGTATAAACTTTATAATCAGTGAGCTTTCAGATGGAAATTTCGATCCAGGGGATTGGTATACTTATATGAACTTTATAATCAGTGAGCTTTCAGATGGAAATATCGATCCAGGGGATTGGTATACTTATGAACTTTATAATCAGTGAGCAAAAAAACAAAAAACAAAAAAAAAGCTTCAAAGGGAGCCATTTCTCACAATGTTTTATAATATCCAACCGCTCTCCATTGCTCATTTCAAAGTCAGTTTTTATGCTAGCAATTATTTTGAGTAATCACCAATACTGTCCAGTGCCTTGAACAAATTGTTCACAATAAATAAATGGCAAAACAATAATACGTGTTTCGATAAGTTTTTAAACAAGTGTTTTGAATCATTTTAATTGACAATTAAACGATTGATAATTAAAATTACTTTATTCTGTCTGACGGTCACTGATGATTCAAAACCAGGCGATAGAGAGAAGCCCAATTCCTTCACAAGCGGTAACACACCTTGCGGATGCAGCAAAACCTGCAAGATAATTATAAATAAAGATCAAGTCCCTAAACCTAAATCACAATGTATTCGTTTCTCAAAAATGAAATCAACAGCTGAAGTGCTTCTTCCCAGGTTTGCCTCCATTGATCTTAGAAGTATTTGACAAATGTATTATAGCTCCCCCTCTCCCCTTAGCTTTGAAAAGACTCTGTAAACAAATAGAGGCCACGTCTAGTTCTTTTTGTTTTTCACTTAAAGCCACTCCTTTGACACAAAATTGCATAACTTTAATTCCCTTGGATTGCGTGTAGGGCTTAAAAGCAACTGGTGAGCCGTCCCATTAGTTAAATCAATAAGTTGTGGGTTAATTACCCTACAAACACGTTGCTATGGTTAGGGCTACTGCTGTGGACGTACGTAATGAACATCAAGTGTACTGCTAAACTCAACGAACTACTGTGAACAAAAGGCCTATGTCATTCTTCGGTTGAGAATGACTGAATTATTAAGTGGATTCAATTCAGTTGAATTAAATCAATCTTTATTAGATCTGCAAAAGGTAATTTAAATGCTCGCTTAAAACATTAAAAACAGTTCTTGGGCTATACATATATTTACAGGAAAACCATTCAGTTAATAACAGGGGATAAGCATTTACGCTAGAAAATACCTGGAGTCTGGATGACAATAATGTTATTAAAATTTGAAAGTAGGACTGTGATTTCATATTGCATTTGGGATATATGAGGATGGGTATATCTGTTTGACGCAGCATTTTAAAGTTCTTTCTGTATTTTCTGTAAGTTGTTCTTGGTTTTGACTTTTTTACTTTCTAAAAGCGCTTTGAGGCATCATTTTAATTATGCACTAAAAAAGGGTGTTTTGTTATTATTACTTGGCATAATTATGGCACTCGCATAGAATCAGCTAGCTGGCAAGCACTGTATGAAGCGGATAGTTGTTATCTCAGTCAGGTTTCTTGAGCAAATGTTTGACCAATAGTATACAAAACAGAAGGATTTGATGAGAATCTTGGCAAAATGTGAACCCACCCTGAATCCAGCCGCGGTGCTCTCCCCGAACGTGTACTCGTCATGCTCGGCGTACAGCCGCATATACAGCCCGTCTCGACTTCCAGCGTTCCGCACACTTAACGGCCGCTCAGCTTTATTGGCGGGCTCGTTGAACGTAAAACAGACCCCATGGTCTGTGAATCGACGTGTGAAGTTTTTAGCTGTGCAATTATGAGACGATCTCCATTTACAATCAATTAGCATATCTTCCAGGGTGTGTGATGCCGAAAAAAGATATGTGTTAACATCATCGTCATCTCCGAACGCGGACTCCTTTGTCGCTATAGAATCGAAATCGATGGAGTTTACGTCTCGCCCAAGAGGTCCGTATAACTTTTTCATAAAATCCAGATCCGTTTGATCGAGCTGGGATTTCTTGAACTGGTTGAAGTTGCATAATGTCACCGCTGGAAATGTCATAGTTTCCACGTAGTTAATAGAAATTGTGCTCGTCATTGGGTAGGTGTAAAAGTGAAGGATGAGAGTCACAATCTGACTTATAAGCACACCACTTACAGTCAGCACAACTGCAGACCATCCCAACCTAAATAAAAAGAGAAAAAAAATGATTAAATACAACACTTACAGTCAGCACAACTGCAGACCATCCCAACCTAAATACAAAGAGGGAAAAAATGATTAAATACACCACTTACAGTCAGCACAACTGCAGACCATCCCAACCTAAATAAAAAGAGAGAAAAAAATGATTAAGTTCACCACTTTCAGTCAGCACAACTGCAGACCATCCCAACCTAAATAAAAAGAGAAAAAAATGATTAAATACACCACTTACAGTCAGCACAACTGCAGACCATCTCAACCTAAATAAAAAGAGAAAAAAATGATTAAGTTCACCACTTACAGTCAGCACAACTGCAGACCATCTCAACCTAAATAAAAAGAGAAAAAAATGATTAAGTTCACCACTTACAGTCAGCACAACTGCAGACCATCCCAACCTAAATAAAAAGAGAAAAAAATGATTAAGTTCACCACTTACAGTCAGCACAACTGCAGACCATCTCAACCTAAATAAAAAGAGAAAAAAATGATTAAGTTCACCACTTACAGTCAGCACAACTGCAGACCATCCCAACTTAAATAAAAAGAAAAAAATGATTAAATACACCACTTACAGTCAGCACAACTGCAGACCATCCCAACCTAAATAAAAAGAGAAAAAAAATGATTAAATACACCACTTACAGTCAGCACAACTGCAGACCATCTCAACCTAAATAAAAAGAGAAAAAAATGATTAAGTTCACCACTTACAGTCAGCACAACTGCAGACCATCCCAACTTAAATAAAAAGAGAAAAAAAATTATTAAGTACACCACTTACAGTCAGCACAACTGCAGACCATCCCAACCTAAATAAAAAGGGAAAAAAATGATTAAGTACACCACATATACAGTCAGCACAACTGCAGACCATCCCAACCTAAATAAGAAGAGAGAACAAAAAAATTAAATACACCACTTACAGTCAGCACAACTGCAGACCATCCCAACCTAAATAAAAAAAGAAAAAAAGTGATTAAATACACCACTTACAGTCAGCACAACTGCAGACCATCCCAACCTAAATAAAAAGAGGGAAAAAATTATTAAATACACCACTTACAGTCAGCACAACTGCAGACCATCCCAACCTAAATAAAAAGAGAACAAAAATGATTAAGTTCACCACTTACAGTCAGCACAACTGCAGACCATCCCAACCTAAATAAAAAGAGAGAAAAAAATGATTAAATACAACACTTACAGTCAGCACAACTGCAGACCATCCCAACCTAAATACAAAGAGGGAAAAAATGATTAAATACACTACTTACAGTCAGCACAACTGCAGACCATCCCAACCTAAATAAAAAGAGAAAAAAAATGATTAAGTACACCACTTACAGTCAGCACAACTGCAGACCATCCCAACCTAAATAAAAAGAGAAAAAAATGATTAAGTTCACCACTTACAGTCAGCACAACTGCAGACCATCCCAACTTAAATAAAAAGAGAAAAAAAAATGATTAAGTACACCACTTACAGTCAGCACAACTGCAGACCATCCCAACCTAAATAAAAAGAGAAAAAAATGATTAAGTTCACCACTTACAGTCAGCACAACTGCAGACCATCCCAACCTAAATTAAAAGAGAGAAAAAAGATTAAGTATACCACATATACAGTCAGCACAACTGCAGACCATCCCAACCTAAATAAAAAGAGAATAAAAAAGACTAAAGCAACGAAATAAACAAAAAAGCAGTGAAAACTAGCCCAGTAATATGCCTGTGATTTTTTATTTTTATTTTTTATCTTTTTTTTTCGGGAGGCAAACTTGTGTTTTTTAGTTGAATGTTTCGAGTGGAATTGCTCCCAGCAAGTTATAAATGCGTTAATAAAATGCAACGATTAACCCGTGGACGCTATAGCATAATGCCAATAACATTCACAACAATGCATGGTCGCACAGTTCTCGACTGTAGGCCTACTGCTTATAAATTATTTGCGTGTAGAACTGGCTGTTCACAAACTTTTCTAGCATGGTATAGGCGTACATAAACTCTGAAAGGTTCACTGAATCCATATAAATTTATAAACCAAAACAGTGATGTGTGCAATATGTGTAGTACACTCAGTCCCTATAGAAAAGAAGAAAACAAAATTGCGGTTATATCTATGGGGCTTCGAGGTTAATGGTGACTGTAAAGTTCAAAGACTCACCCCAAGCTAATTCTGCTGCATGGTAAAAGCGTTGTCTGGTTTAGTTCCATTAAATACATTGGACACTTTTGGTAATTGTCAAAGACCAGTCTTCTCACTTGGTGTATCTCAACATGGTTTGTTATTTTATGCATGTTTTGAGATACACGAAGTGAGAGGACTGGTCGTGGCAATGACCAATGGTATCCAGTGCCTTTAAGTGTTTCATACCAAGCATGTTTACATGGTCATAAGATTTAGAAGTAATTACGAAAGGTTTTCCCTTCCTTTAATGGGCTGTGAGAGCGACTATGCTAAGGTCAAAATAAATACTGGCTACGTGCTCTCTATTTTTTAATTACTCTTTTCTCCACAAACAAGAATAATGTCCTTGATTGCGTAGGGGCTTAAAAGCAACTGGTGAGCCAGCCCATTAGTTAAATGCAATTAATATTGTGGTTATTATGTTGTGCAAACACGTTGCTATGGGTAAGGCTACTGCTTTACACTTCCGTCTACTTTGATGTCACGCAATGTTGCTTTATTGGTGTGGATTGTGAAGGTGTATACCTTTCCTTTCTTGTTTCATTTGGGCTATATTAATCCAGTGTGGGATGTACCCTCTGTGGGGGTGTCGTGGCCGAGCGGATAAGAGCATTGAGCTCAAGCTCTGGTGATGGGCTCGAATCCCGGTCATAACATTAAAGTGTCCTTGAGCAAGACACTTCACTATAATTGCTTATATCGATTGGTTTAGCTTATATTGTGCGCTACATCTTTAGAGGCACAGGCTGTATACTCCCCAGGGAGCTGAGATGGTTTAAGGAATGAAATGGCCTAGTGATCAGGGTATCAATGATCTATGAATACACATAAATTATGTTGCATTTATGGCTTTCCCAAGTTAGGACATCGATTTCATTATTTGAAAGTAATGCTTAAAGTCACCTGGAAATATATATATTTTTTTTCTTTCAAACATAAGAGTAAAATGCTTACGAACAATAAAACAATTTTTTTAGTAATTGTTTGTCACGATTTATATGTTTAAAAAATATATAAAGGTGTTTGGGGGGCTGACTCCGCCTACCCCTTTTGTGACGTCAATCGAGGCAGACTTTGCCTGCAATGCGTATAGTAAACACACGTGCAAAGTACATGTACGTCCAAGTCGTGAGTTGGTACATTTCATTTTTTTTTTTTTTTTTTTTTGAAACGTACAAACTCACGACTTGGTCCGTACATGTACTTTGCAATTGTGTTTACTCTACGCATTACAGGCAAAGTCTGCCTCGATTGACGTCACGAAAAGCGCCCTCTGGGGTCGGGGTCTACTCTTAAATTTGTAAATAACAAAAGAACTGATTTTTTTAAAACCTTAGTTAACTGTTTATTCACATTCCACTCATCAAAAAACATATATTAGTGACACAAGCTTTATTTTGAAAAAATACCACTTCCAGGTGACTTTAAGACAGCTCTGTCGGCCCTCTCCCTCTCACAATTTACCTTGCCCATTGTCTTGAAGCCGTCAGCAGAAACTGTTTTCAAAATATTCCTTTTTGGGGGTATTGACGAATTTCATACTTGAAGGGTACTATAACGAACTCAGTTGCATTGTACACCGTTTTAACGTGATGCTAGATATTTATATACGTACATTTTGTTTCAAACTTATAAAAATATGACAACTCTCCCTATTTGAGAATGGGAACATAACAAAGAAAGAACTTTACCCTAAAGAGTTCCTTTTTAAAACATGTATTAAGCCTGAATTTACAAGTCGCAAGAGAGTTAAACTACAAGGTATTTTGGCCGCTCACCCAATTCTGCTAAGTTAGATATTCTATAATGATCCGATTTAGTGCAGATAGGCAGCTAATAGGTTTGCGAAATATGCAATTGAATGCCTGAAATAATGGTTGAAGCTTATATAGTAAAATACCCTATAGCCGTAAACAAAAAGGGCAAACATTTCTTTAGATGAATTTTTATTTGTTCTTCTTGAATTTGTAGGCCCACGGGGCCTTTAATCATTCTTTGAATATTTCTGCCCAGTTTTGATCCTTTATTAATATTTATGACATTTTCTTATAAAACTGTGCATAAATAAGCGTTGGTTTGTTATGATAACCGCAGAGGCAATTTCGCTCTCCGTTGTTAAACTTACAAAGGAAAACCCATTAAAAATTTATTAAAATAACTAAATTAAATGACAGTGATACATCAGAGGTGACGAGTGTGCGCTTAATATTAAAACTTTAATAAGTTTTGCCGGTTAAACAAAACGTTATGAGGTTTATGCCATCCGAAGATACCTATAAATGATGGTAAAAATTATTACCCAATTACTCCAGTGGTTTGTACATTTAGCAGAGACTCATAATTGAAGCCCCTAAACGGACAGGTATTGTTTTATATTTTTGTTATGCAAGTCGCCTGACACACAAGGCCTGAAGGCAACTTCAAGGTGTGGGCTACAATTATATTTTCCAGAGGCCGTTGCCAACCTACTCCTAGGGCTGAAACAGGGTTACCCCTTACACAGTCCATACGAATGTAGGCTTGGGTATCATCAATTCGAAGCCTGGCCGGTAGAACAGAAAGCACTACCTGCCCAATTTTATGTAGCAAGTGTCACGACCGGGATCCGAACCCACGACCCGCTGATCAAACACCAGTGCTTGAACCCGGTGCTCTCAACCGCTCGGCTATGACACTGCCACAAAGGTATAACAATATTACAACTGTAAACTCAGAACTGGAATGTTATTTCGTTCTATCTAAGATTTCGAGGGACCGAATAAATAATTCGTGGGAACACAATTGTTTGGTTTACCCTTTTGTTAAACTGTCCCTTGAAGGGTGTATGTACTTTTTGTAGGACAAAAACACAAAGTCCACATATTTACACTAAATTAACACAGTTTGAAGATAATGATGGTAGAAAGCTTCCTTGAAAATTTTACGTGCTGAGGTGATGTATGTGTGGGGTTATGAGTAAAACAATGTCATGAAAATAATTTTCGTCTCATGAGACCAACATTTTTTTTAAGCATTTACAAACGCATCTTCATCACATTGTTTTACTCATTTCTCAAAAACTACAGCACCTCAGTAAGAAATATTTGAAGGGAAGCTTTTCACTATCATTATCTTCAAACCCTGTAATTGTTTTGTACATCTATGGACATTTGAAAAAGTACCCAAATCATTTAAGGGGTCAGTACTTATAGACCGTCAAATGGCTTGAAGAAACTAAGTTTTCAATTTAATTACATTCAATGTTCACCTTGTTCCGAAGATCACACGAAAGAAGAAGTAAGAGGATGGTCTCATCCAGAGTTAATGATCACACTTAAAATTTATTTTTGGTATTATATTTTTTTTATAACAGGGGTTTTTCCTGATCAGTTTCTGCAATACGCCGACAACTTAAACGTCGCGTTATTCTGCATCAAATGCATCGGTGTGAAGGTAAAAACAAAAAAAGGATATTCTTTATCCACAGAGTACATTTGACATCTATTAATTAATTAATTTCAGCAAAAATGAATTAGGCACAGGCAGTGTGAGGAGCTGTACTTTACAGCGTGGTCGACCAGGTGGGTTAGTGGTTGGTCGCTGTTTATGGACCGTACAACGCCTAAGGCGCCCAATAACAGATGCTAGCCACCAAACTTTAGGGTAATTACCAAACGCATTGATGACGGGTCATTACACTATTATTTCTATGATATTAACGATTTTTGTTTTATTTTTTGCTGTCACGTTTAAAGCGTTCTTATACTCATTCCTCGGGCGTAACTGTTGTGTGGCACCCGACTTATCTCTTGCACAATAGACCTAATTAACTTGTTTGCATTTATTTTGAGGAACCTGTTTTTAAAATTATCAGAAAATATTTGTAAAATTTCAAGTCTGTACTTAACACTATGTTCCGATTGTATTTGCTTACGATCTATTTAATAGTCTATTTAAAATGTATGAGAGCTCCGTAATTAAAGAAATAAAAACTAATTAGACTCTTTTTTGTGTCAAAACCTCAAAGAGCTCGACTAGTAATAATGACTTGTTTTTCCATGCCAAGATGGTACTCGAATTGTTTTTCTTGTAGCATGATGTATTCAAGCTTCTGTGTTTGTTGGGAAGCTCCCTCTGAAGTGACGTAGTTTTCGAGAAAGAAGTAATTTTCAACGAATTTGATTTCGAAATCAATCATCTGAAAGCGTACAACTTCGTGTGACCATGGTGCAACAAGGGTGTTTTCTTTCATCTATAGCTCACAACTTCGACCACCGATTGAGCTCAAATTTTCACAAGTTTGTTATTTTATGCATAGGTGAGATACAACGACTGTGAAGACTAGTCTTTTAAAATTACAAAATAGTGTCGAGTGTCTTTAAACTCAACAACTATTCTATAAAATCCTCTAATTTACCCAAAAGAAGAGACTCACCTTCTCATATAATTATACTTATTGTTGGTCACATAACCCAATCCATGGAAAGTTGTGTTTCTTCCAAATTCCCGAAACCGATCAGCGAAAGTACGATCATCAATGAAGTCGCCCTGTAATCCCTCGCTGAATCTGCTTCTGCTTTGCTCTGTAACATCACTTCTTCCCATATCGATGAAGGTAGTCCGAACTGGGTAGTCTTGGGTGGGTGTAACAATCGGCCGCTTGTCTTCGAGGGGCATCGCGTTACTGACATTCTCCCTCCACGCGTCCATCTTGGTTCCGTCCCTCACCGGTATCAAGTCTTCCCTTATGTCGTGATGAAGGGGGAGTACAGTCTCGTTGTTCAGTGGCGAATAAAGTGACCAGTGTCCAACCACGGCGGTCCATTAAGTCGCTGTTCCAGAGAATATTGAAACCAGCGAGGCATCCATTACCGTTGCCATAATAACGTGTCACAATAACAAATGGGATAATGATGTTTGGCTGTCCATTAAGCAATATTAATTCCTTTTACGTAGACGTCACACCATAGGCTGCATTCATCATTCGCTCGGTCCGAGCTAGTGCCTCGTATCCAAAATGAGCTGGGATGGGCCGATCAACCCCCAGGTCTTCCCTTCCTGCTTACGAAGAATTGACTAACAATAATAATATTTGTTATGCAAATAATGAATGTCAATCTCAATGGCGCTAGATAGTGGTCCCTGTAGCGTATGTCAATCGCCGTCCGTGTTCACCTTTTACCTAGATTCATATGCAGACGACCGCTGCAAGTGCAACTGCAAACGTCACCTCTGACCAATCAAAACACGGATACAGAATGCTTACGTCACTGCACGTTTATCCAATGAAATGGTCGTTACGGAATGAAAACGCTGATTCGGAAAAGCAAGTACTTTTCTTAGGGAACCAGTCTAGGGTGAGACTACGTGGGTGTCTGGTCGAAGTACAATCACAGCCAATTGCATTCGACAGAGGGCGCACTATGCCAAACTCGACTGTTGCGCGTGTACACCAATCGGGAGTCAGTTCCTTCCAATGCTCTCTACTTATATTGTTTCCTTCACGTTAATTTTTCTACCAAAGCTGACGACCTATCTGTGTCTATGATCTGCCTTTTGTACCCTTTAAGTTTTTGATAGTGCTTTTGAACTTGTGCGAGCAAGGTAATTTCTACTTTTTGGAGTCGAGAGTAATAAAGTTTCTTATGTCTTATGGCAGGAATTAAGCATTTAAGTATGCTGCGCATCATGAACAGAGTCAAACTAACAACTATAAAAATAGATCATTCGGTAATTCATCGAAGAAAACAACACGTTCAAGCGTGACGGACATTGACAATCTCAACTTAAAAATACGGTTTTAAAAAACTCGTTATGGTTCTACCGGAGCATTAAGAGTTATTCAAACCAAGGATCCAATGCAAAATAATAGCGTTAGTCTCGATATCTTGTCCACGCAACTTCCTCTGTGTCAGCTACTTTCGTGAAAAGAAATCCGTCATGCCTTCAGATACAGCTGAAGTTGAAGCCTTATCGAGAAACTCTGATGTTTTCGCAAATGTCGGAGTCACTTTAAGTGCCGTCTGTTCTGGCTCGGAATGCGAAGTGAAGTTCAATATTCAGAAATGAAAAGGAATTTTGCTAACCAGTGGTTGATATACTTAATGCACGGGTTGATTTGTCATAAAATTACTTATCGGTCTAGTATTAAGTGTCAAGTGTCAATTACTGAAGGCGTCAGGTAATACTCAAGTACGAGTACTCGGGTCTTCGAGTACCGAGTATTTTGATATCCGAGTACCGAGTACATACAAAAGTGTACCAAGTATTTGGATCTATGGGAAAGAGTGCGGGTATTAAAAGAACATAAACACACACTTGTATTTACAGTTCTTTTCTCATTTATTGTACTAGTTTCTCGAAGACATTGTCGGCTTGTAATGATGCCTTTTCCTAATTATAAAACACATAAAATCTAACATAAAATCTAACAAAATTGTATTTCTGTAGGTTTCGTGGATAATGAAAATTATGAGTAATCGGATTTGATATAACAGTAAACAGTTAATCATGAGTCATACAGATTGTGCTGAGTATCGAGGTTACTTCAAGTACAGGAAGTTATTTTTCAGTCAAATTTCGAGTTTTGACTTCGAATACAGGTACTTAAAGGCAGTAGACACTATTGGTAATTACTCAAAGTATTGTTTAGCATAAAACCCTACTTGGTATCGAGTAATGGGAAGAGGTTGGTGGAAAACATTTTGAGAAACGGCTCCCTCTGAAGTGAAGTATAGTTTTCGAGAAATAATTATTTGTTTCACGAATTTGATTTCGAGACCTCAGTTTTAGAATTTGAGGTCTTGAATTCAAGCATCTGAAAGCACACACCTTTGTGTGGCAAGGGTGTTTTTTTCTTTCATAGTTATCTCGCAACTTCAATGACCAATTGAGCTGACATTTTCACAAGTCTGTTATTTTATGCATATGTTGAGATACACCAAGAGAGAAGACTGATCTTTGGCAATTACCAATAGTGTCCAGAGTAGCCATTGGACACTTTCGGTAAACAGTATTGTCCAAAGACCCACACTTCGTGTATCACAACTTAGTAAATAAAATAACAAACCTGTGAAAATTCAGGCTCAATCGGTCATCGGAGTCGGGAGAAAATAATGGGGAAAACCCACCCTTGTTTCTGCACGTTTCGCCGTGTCACGACATGTGCTTAAAATAAATCCGTAATTCTCGATACCGGGAATTGATAATTTGTGTGTTAGTGTTTTCTCAAAAAGTAAAGCATTTCATGGAATAACATTTCAAGTGAAGTCTTTCCCCATTACCTTCTGTAAACCCTGTAGGTTATTTGTAAATCTGTGAACTTTAAATTTTTGTTTTCTGTTCCGAAAGTGTCCAATAAAAAAACTGTGGTTGTTTGTTCAGATTGTCTTCCCGTCCAGGAAACTCGGCAACCATCCCCCCCCCACAAAAAAAGGGGGAAAAAGGAAAAAGAAAGAAAGGATACAAGCACCAAGATGGCAACAGCCAACCTCTCTCATACAAACATTGGTTTATGGTCTTTGATTATGTATGAAAGACACAAATAAAAAATGTGTGGTTCAGTAACTAGACGACAATACTTATTCCAGTCATTGTGAAATCAGTGGTTAGCTTTGTAGGATTTGAACCAACAACCCAGCGATTGCAAGTCCTGCAATCTAACCACTGGACCACAGTGACCAAGGTGTAGTATTCTATAGTCATTTTAAAATCAGCTAACCGCTTGGTGGGATTCGAACCTACAACCTTGTGATTGCAAGTTCTGCAGTCATCAGAACACGGCGACCTCTAGTATGAGTACGAGTGCTAGAGCAATTCTGACGCTTGATCAAGTTTAAGGCACAGCAGCAAGACGCGTCATCGGTCACGTGAATAAATAATTCAACCTGGCTGACTGTCGATTAAACCTGAGCAGGTGATTGACCAAGTGTTCGTGCAATATGAGAAGATTGTTATCACCTTGTAAGACAGAGGTGTTTGATAAGACACAACAAATACAACTAGGCGCCGATTGCTGGAAAGTTGTCTCCTAAAGTTAATACTGATTCTTAGATTGCATTTAATTGTCTACGGCTTTATCACACACGTACTTAGGACTCTAGGAGAATCGGTTGTACGATTAGCTTTTATCGAAACGTGTTTCTTTCTGATGGTGTATACATAGGATGGAGCTTGACACAAAACGCTGTCATTTCAACGGTAGAGGTTTCCAGTGAGGTTTTCCGTTAGTGCTTGATCTTTAATGACCACTGCTCGTTTGTGTTTGATTTGACTTTGGTGTGCGGTACACCATACTGCAGTTTTAGTTCAGCACCAGACACGGCTCATCACTATGGTAACTCGTTATATCATACATTGGAATGGTATCGAGTAACTGACAGTGTACACACCTCCACGCGTTCCGTTACGGCGGTGCCGTCTGTTGCATTTTGTTGACGGCCGATGGTGCAGTCAGTTGAACATCATCTTTGTGTTAACCATCAATGGTGGTTGGAAGGAAGTGAACCGTCTATTGACAAGAACATTTTACGTCGACCTTGTAAGATAACCAGGTGTCTCTGGTTCGACTTCTGGTCACAGTTTGTTCTCTTACTTTGTCTGGCCAAGTTAAAGAGAAGGCCGGGTTCACCCCACAGTGTTCCTGGTCTGATCGGCAGCATATTGTGCCACAGCACCTTGTAAACCATCGCATATGGTGCTTTAATGTAATAGGTCTCATACGTCAAAAACGTAGCTCAACATACATCGCAAAATACTGAGCGCTTTGAGACGCCCGTTAGGGATGTGATATAAAGCGCTATATAAGATCCGAGAATCTGGCCGGACAAGTTCAACTTCAGTCACTCGGATATCCTCGGAACCACCATGAACGTGTGGACAGTAAGGGACGATAAACACATCGAATACAAACCACCACAGGAATCCAAGTCGACAGAATCCTTGAGGATGGACGACAGGAATATCGACGAGGAAGTCGACAATGGCGTCAATCGCAAACGATCTGTTCACAGTCAGACAGATGAAGGAGTGATGACGTCCGATGTCGATCATTGTTGCGGGATGTTCGACAGAAGGAAATGGGAAGAGTTTGGGAACACCACCACACTGCATGGAATGCGGTTTATAACTAACCCGCGTCATAACATTGTCAGAAAGTAAGTTTAAAAAAAATAAGTATTTTGTCAATATCTTGTATTTCTCATTTCCTTGAACATTTTTCTATAAGCTGTTTAGAAATTTAATTAGCAGCGATCGCTATAGGAAAGTGGTTTTTAATTGTTTGTTTTTTAATCATCTACGTTTTGTTAACTTGGTTTTTTACCCATACACCAATGTGTGTTAGCACTGTCTACTCAGCACAGTGCTAACACCCATCAGTGTATGGGTAAAAACCAAAGTTAATATTCTTTATCCCCGATGCAAATTTAACATCTCTTACATCTACGTTTTGAAAATTCTCCGAATGACCTGAGATTAGTTTTGACTAAAGGATGAGCAGAGCACAGCGTCAAAAAGTCCAAACTTATAGAACCCCTTTACATTTTATTAAAAACTTCTGCAACAGAGGTTTAATTCACCATTGTTTGGCCTAATCCCTATCAAAATAATTTTAAAAATGTCAGCTTTGAATCAGGGATAAAGAATATCAGTTGACATTTACCCTCACACTGATGTGTACTACGCACCGTTTTTTGTTTTAAGTTCTGTGAAAAAAACCACAGGCAAATCACGTGGGTTGGATTCAAACCCTCGACCAATGCATTGCTATAGAGCATAATGTCTCTTCACTTGACCACCGATTATTTGTGTATATAAAACACGGTAATATTATAATAATAATAATAATAATAATGAACCATTTTTGTAGAGCGCATATCACAATCACAGAGAAGTCCCTATGCGCTTAGAGATGAGAACAAAAGAGAAGTAAAAGTTAATAGACATGTGAAGTAAATACAAAAGCAAAATTAAGTTGATACAGAAAGAAGTACTGAAGGCGTTTCTGAAAAAATAAATGCGTTTTTAACTTTGTCTTAAATAAATTCACTGTTTGAGCTTGTTTTATGGTGTCCGGAAGACTATTCCATAATTCTGCTGCTGCTGCTGCAAAAGCTCTGGCCCCATAAAATTTAGTAAAAGTCGAGGGACAAACGAAGAGAGACCTGGATTTAGAGCGGAGATTACGAACTGGATGATATTTTTGGATGAGTTCCTGGAGATAAGTTGGGCCTAAACCTTGCAAACATAAGAAAGTTAATGAAAGTATCTTATACTGAATACGGTGTTTTATCGGAAGCCAATGTAAGTCATACAAAAAAGGAGAAATGTGTTCACGCTTTTGAGTACGTGTCACCAATCTAGCAGCAGAGTTTTGGATTCTCTGAAGCTTGTTAATATGTACATCAGGAAGACCATACAAAATGCTGTTCCAAATATCAATGCGAGACATTACATGTGCATGGACGAGTCTTTCTGTTGATTTCTTGTTTAAGAATGACCGTATTGTACCAATCTTATGAAGAGCAAATGAAGCATCTCTACAGGTTTCATTTACATGAGCATGCATTGTAAGATGGTTATCAAGTTTGACGCCAAGATTTCTGGCAGAATCTGCCACTGTAATGACAGCCATGTCATCAAGGATGAAAGACTCGAGTTGATGACTCTGTCTGAATTTACTGGTAGAGTGAAGAACCTCGGTTTTATCTGCATTAAGTTTGAGATCATTCTGAACAGACCAATGTTTTATATCTAAAACACAAGCCTGTATAAGCTAGACTGCTGTGAAGAGTCTTACGTTCGAATACCTCTTCAAAAAAAATGAGAGGTCATGTTAATTTCATAAATATGCATATTTTGGTTCAGGTTACTGTTTCGCAATTTTTAAAACAACTTGATTTTTACGTTGTTGTAAAATCTCCAGTTAAAGACAGTGGACACTATTGGTGGTTGTCAAGGTGCAGTCTTCTCACTTGGTGTATCTCAACATATGCATAAAATAACAAACCTGTGAAAATTTGAGCTCGATCGGTCGTCAGAGTGGCGAGATAACTATGACAGAAAAACACCCTTGTCACACGAAGTTGTGTGCTTCCAGATGCTAGATTTTGAGACCTCAAGTTCTAAACTTGAGGTCTCAAAATCAAATTCATAGAAAATTACTTCTTTCTCGAAAACTATGGCACTTCAGAGGGAGCTGTTTCTCGCAATGTTTTATACCAACAACCTCTCCCCATTACTCGTCACCAAGAAAGGTTTTATGCTAAAAATTATTTGGAGTAACTAACAATAGTGTCCACTGCCTTTAAGTTCTGTGAAAAACCACAGGCAAATCACTTGGTGGGGTTCAAACCCACGACCTTTGCATTGCTAGAGCATGTTTCTTTACTTGACTACCGATTTTTTTTTTTTTTTTTTTTTTTTTTTTTTTATAAACACGGTACTATAAGCTTAACTCTTACCTTCAAATAATTCTTCAAAAAAATAAAAGGTCATGTTAGTTTGATAAATTTGCATATTATGGTTCAGGTTACTGTTTCGCGATTTTTTAAACAATTTGATTTTTACGGTGTAAAATCTTGTCTCCATTTAACCGATTAATTCTTAATTAATTTGTAACGGTGTGATTTTTTTCTACGTTTAATCTTTGTATATTTTCCTGTAATTTTACCTCCGATCGCCATGTGAATTTGTTTTTTAAGAGTAAACCATTAATGAATGAATGAATGAATTAGTGAAATGAATGAAACCATGGGCTTCAAACAATGGAGATGATATTTGAAGCTTAAGTTTGAGACTTTCAAGTTGAAAAAACAACGTCTTTCATAATGTTACAATATTAAATAGGGAGACGGCAATATATAGGGCTAGCTATAGCTGAGTTGTAGAGCAACGGCACGTTAATCCGGAGGTCGTTGGTTCTTTGCTCAACCCAAAATCATTTAAAAACGAAAACAACCCAGTCAGTTTCCCTTGTGGTTTATATTGATATTAATTATAGGACCATTAGAGTTTCTGCACCATTATATTATTTAAAAGACAATTAAGAACACGCACTCAGTCACAAACTCATTAAATGGCATCAGTTTTACCAGACGAGTGCGTGTTTATTTAACCAATAAAACGTGTTAGCTTAAAAACAAAAGTAGAGAAGGCTAGCTCTCAGCGATACTGGGGAAATACAAATAGCCGCGTCAGCTGACAAAACATAAACCACTTAATGCAATATTTGCCATCGTAAGGTGAAACAACATCAATAAAGCACAGGCCATGCCGTGATTTTGTTCTTTTATGATGTTATATTTTTTGTCAATGCACATTCCACTACGGAGCCCTTAAAAGGGGCAGGTAAACAACATATTGAAAGGAGGCAAACAAAATATTGAAAATGGATAAACAAAATAATGAAATTATTTCGTTCCAGTTCATTTCCAAGAAATGTTGTTTCGACCCCACGATATAATGTATGAATTCGTTCCATCTAAAAGGTTAGTTGACTGGAAATAACATTATTTATTTGTTCCGGCGAAATATTATTTCGTTCCCTTAAAATTATATTACGTTCCCACTGAAATAACTTTCTCCGTTCGAGCGGTATGATGATGACTCTCCATCGAAATACATTTGAACACTGTACGAGGTCATGACACGATTTTGAGGGAACGACGAGGGTACGAAATTATATTTACTTTTTTTTTGTTTACCTTTTCAATTTTGTTTTAACTTGTCCGTTTAGAGGCACCGTATTCCACAGTAGAGCTTTGGCAACTTCTAAAAATCACTGTTTTGCCACTGCCGAGCCGTTTTCTATTAAGTCGTTTATTTAATCAATTGAAACGCACGGCATTGACAGAGGAGCACACAAAATGTTCTTCCCTCAATGACACATATAACGGTCAATATTTAGACAACTACAACAGTGTTGTGTAAATAAAAGAACGTCACCACAATGTTGTCAGAGAGCGTCATTGACAGTCATGCAGTGGATTTTAATCAGTTGACTGTATTGGATTTGTCACATCCCAGTCCTTATTGACGAAATGAAAACCATCGCTCTCACCTCGGTAGGAAGATTTAGGATGCGGTTCTGATAGGAGAGACTGGGGAGACTGTAACAAGAATCGGTTCTTTGAACAGAGCCCAATTTCATAGAACTGCTAAGCACCAAAATTTGCTTAGCACGAAATATTTGCCTTGATAAAAACCGGATAACCACCCAAAAGCAAACAGCTCAATGCCAGTATGTGATCTCAGACGATTTTGTTTACCAATGCTGTAGTAGTGTTCTCTTAATTCGAATTGTGCAAGTCTGACTTTCATTTAAATTTAGTGACCTTGTACATCACAGTGGCTTTCTGGCAGGCAAGATACTGCACCGGGCATTATTGGGAAAATATGCATTTGTGTCATGATAATTTCAACATAGTTTCTGAATTTATAAAATATAACAGCTGCACAAGTTTTGAAATGTGCTCATACCAAAAGTTGATTAAAAACTTTAGAAAGTGCAATCACCATAACAAATGATTTATTGTTTTCGTCCATTGAGCTGAACAAATTGCCTGCAGGATACCCAGGCTGTGGCTGTTTTGTAAACACGTAAACATGAATGTTTTTTTGTTTTTTTTAAACATGTGTTTTTCAAAGGGTCCCAAGGTCGCTTGAACTAAAAATGTATGTCAATATAACCTTACGTGGTAAACAGAGCAGCTTAGGATAGTATAATGCATTTCAAACGCAATCTCGAAACATGTTTATTCTGGTGTGTTAATATTGCTATTTTATATTGTTATATTGTGAAGCGCAATGATCAATTTATGGAATTGCCCTGTTTTCTAAACCATCCGCCCGGGTAATAGTTAAAAAGCAGGACAGTTCTTTTCAGAACTGATAAGTCTCCCGAACAATATACTCCGCAATAGTAGAATAAAGCAAGACAGTTCTCTATAAGAACAAACTCTACCTGGCAAGTAGCTACACACATGGTGTTACCGCAAACCAAATAATTGATACCTCACCATGCAATGCCTCGCATCATATATAAAAGCTGTTATTATTGATATTATTTTGAAGTGCTGCTGTTACATTTAAAGTAAAAATAGAGCCTCTCAAAGGTTAAGTGATTTCTATCCCAAAGTCAAGAATGACTTTAAAGGTATGGAATGATAAATCAAATCAAAACAACACGGAAAAGCTTATAGTGTTGAAAACACATCATGCCTTTTATTTAATTATAGTGCTGGTTACTAAGCTTTCACCGGAAGATTTGGTATTGTAATCACTGTGATGTTCAAGTTGTGACAGCTATGTAGCCTCAACGTTTTAACTGCAATACCATGTTGCGACAACGTTGTAATATTTCAGTTTTTCAAAAGGTAGTTATGTTTTTACAGTCAAGTTGTGGAAAAATATTTTTGTTTGACTATGTCTTCACCATCTCATATTGTACATTTGTGTCTTTAGTTTGTGTCAGTGAAATATTCAAGATGAATCGCTCAAATGGCTGGTTCGGATTATGTGGTAATTTATTAGTTAACAACTGTTGGTGTATTATTTGATGTCATAATAAACAATACTAACTCACAATTTTGGTATCTAAAACGGTGTTCATAAAAAGGTTGTATATCTGAGAAATATTCATGTTCAATAGTTCAAGCAGCTGTTTTGGATGGATTGTATTGTAATTTTTTAGCTAACAACTAATTGTTTGTCTATTTGATTTGAGGCATTGCATGGTGAGGTCAATACATATTGGGAGTAGAATAAGCAAGACAGTTCTCTACGAAGAAACTCTACCTGGCAAGTAGATATACCCATGTTACCGCAAACCAAATACACATATTTTTTGTGTCGTCACAAACATTGCTATCACACAAATTAATTATCTAAAATCGGTTTTCATAAATAAACGAGCCATGCCATCGAGGAACGTCGCAATCACATGGGTAATCTGGGCAATGATCCATCTGAAAAGTACAAATCAATCATTATTTAATGTCGGGGTATCGCGTGCAACAGCAGAGCACACGGTGTAAAGCAGATTAACGAGATCTCAAATCCATATAGACAAACACTTTCTGAAACACATGGCTTTAAGTCATCTTTATTCAATATTGTACCTTATGACACCTTTAAAAAAAATTGAAAACGTGACCCCAAATTTACCTTTCTTCCGGTCCAAACAGGAAGTTATACTAAACAAAAACTGCAGTTCCTGAATGAGTTGAAGTGAGTGTTAAACCAATTATTTTCCTAAGTGAAATTTTAGAGTGAGGATAAAATGAAGATCGTGTTAAGTTTGATTAGAGGTAAAGTGGAATTAAGAATAAGGGCGTGTCAAAAGTGAAGTTCCTTCTATTTAGAAGTCAAGCTCACTTTAAAGGTCTAGAGCGTTTCATCAAATCAAAAACACGGAACAGCTTTGTTTTGTTTTCTTCACAAAAGCCTAATGTCTAGTTTGATGTCTGACATAACAAAAACATGCCCTTAATGTGATCCCCTTGCTGCTACTTTGTATCGCAGTCTACTAGACTTGGGTGTGATTCCTGGCTAACGGTTGTATCACGACTGGCACCTCGAAACGATCATGGAGACCGCCAACATGGGGCAATAATAGCCATTAAGTTGGTGGAGCGCCGACACTTTAAACTTGATTTGGTTGTTGATTCAAATCCCGCTCTAGTCAGTTTGTCTTTATATAGAAGAGTTTGCGGTAACACCATGTAACGACAATCTCTAAATGAGTTGGGGTGGTTCTGAAAAGAAGCGTTGGATTAACTCAAAGTTTGTCTTTGTTCAACCCAAAACCATTAGTTGGTTAGAGTTTACCATGTGGTTTGTTAGTATAAGCTTTTATTGAATTATATTATTATTGTAATATATGCCGAATCTCCCATGGTTTAATTGGAATATTTTATGGGATGATTGAATACGTTCTCGATGTACAAGGCCATCTCCATAACCAAGCGGCTGCATCGACAACCTTGGTGTTATAGCCCTCTCAACGTTCTAACCATAGTCACTGCCAAAGCCATTAAACCAGACAAGGTTCTTCACTGTGGCTACCCACCATCGTGGTCCGTCTAGTCCAGGGGTATGTTTTGGAAGTCGCCATGAAACCTTGCTCACTGTTTGTGTGTTACCGGTAAGCATTACGAGTTGGAGATTTTAGCAACCATTGTAAATTAAATAGTGTCTTCTTATAGCACGCCATATCGCGTCACTCAATGACGCTCAATGAGCTTTAATTTCAGTATTTTTCTGCAAGGTATGGGGTTACCTACTCGTTTTACTTGGCATGTAATGGTTTGCAATGTACTGCGGGTCTGCAATATGCACTCAATCACACCAGGAACACTGGGGAAACCCCTTTTTTTTCGATAAGTGCCATGGGTTATTTTACGTGCGTTACACAACACCCGGGGCCAACGGCTTTACGTCCCATCCGAAGGCCAAAGCAAACATGGTAAAGTGTCTTGCCTATGGACACAAGTATCCCGACCAGGAGTCGACCCCACACTCTGCCGACTAGAAACACTGGAGCGTGAGTCAAGTGCTCTAATCCGCTCAGCCACGACATGCCAAAGTCTGAAAGATTTTGAAAAATTGAAGCAAAATACAAAGAGATGAACACGGAGTTGTTGTGTTTGAACGTGTTTTCTTATCTCTCATGTTGGCTGACCCCTGATAGATGGAAGAACCACAATCTAGTTAAGACATCTCTCGTTAGAATATCATTAACCTCACCTCACTTGCAAACAGGACTAGCTCCTCGAACTAAATTAGTTGGTGTTATAATGTCCTCCCTGTTTGATCTCAACATCTCAAGAACGCTCTTCCCGCGTCGTCTCGATGATGTCTTGTACTCCATCAAGATCTGACAGACGATATCCATCGAGCTCCGGAGTATATTAAGTCTTCTTCCCCTCCTCTTTATTTGATCAACAAACTAGACATGCTTGACTTACTCTCGACCCCTAACAATCAAGAAAGCAATCAACAAGACAAGAACCAAACCAAACTGTTCTTCTTTTTTTATTTCATCAAAGCCATTTGTTGGATTGTTCAGTCTTGTATCCTCTGCACACCATGTTTGTCGTCGCCTAGAGTGGTCAATATCACAAGCTAGATCAGCAAAACTAAAAACTGGTTCGTTAAAGATGACACAATCTGTTTTGTGTTTGTCTAACTCTAGCCATCAAGACAGCAACCAACAAGCCAATAACCAAATCAAACTGTTCATCTTATTTATTTAATCAAAGCCTTTGGTTGGATCGTACAATATGTCTACTCATTGCGCGATGTTTCTCATCGCCCATAGACTTGACTCAGGTCCCAATCCCGTGAGAGTCATTTTATAGTCAGTCCCATCGCATAACTTCAGGAAACTCTCCCATTCTGTGCCGCATTAGCTACATTTTGACGGCGAATATAGGGACCTCTCACACGAGAACGGGACTTGAATCAAGTCTACGTCGACTGTGAATGGTTTATTTGCAAACTAGATCAGCAAAACTAAAATCGGGATCAGAGATGACATTATCGATTTGTGTCTCCCATTTGACAATCAGAGTGTCATCTTCCTCTGCGTGCCACTTTCCTCGAAATGTATAGATGTTACCTTTTTCCCATCCCGGGGTGTCAGTGTTTGCTGTCTTACTTGACAAATGAATTGCTTGTTACTGGTTAAAGGCATGGACACCATTGGTAATTGTCAAAGAACAGCATTCTCACATATGCAATATATTTATATATTATATACGTTTGTTGACCAAACCAATTACAGGTAAGGATACAACCAATTAAAAATATTTATAAATATACATTATATATGGACATAATATTCATAAACAAAATGACAATTCCGTTAAAATCTTTACTCAACTGGTCATGAATCGAAGTTGTAAGGGAACAATGAAAGAAAAACACCCTTGTTGTATAAATGTGTGGGCTTCAGGCCTGAAGTATTTTATATTTTGATTGAGAAATAACCTCTACGTTATTCAGATGGAGCAGCCGTTTCTCACAATGTTTTAATATATACTAGCGGGATGCCGCTAGGGACAATGAATGAACCAATCCGGAGCACCATCTGCGAAACACTGTCCAATGAGTCGCCTGTCAGAAAGATTTCTAGGAAGTCTGGTAACAACATCGACCAGTGGTTGACGCACGGTCGCCGCCCAAACTTCCTCCAATCACATGACTTGTAAGTGCGAGTTTGGATCCGGGTTTTGCAGACTTGCAACCCGACGTCTGAAACCACACAAACGTATTGAATTCCACACAAACAACCGTGTTGGATTCCACAAGGATGCCATACCACTGGACCTTCTAATTTTCAATCCAAGATGGCGCAGGTTACGCTTTTAATAGTATAGATATATACACCTACTATATAATTGGCCGTTATAAAAAAAAAAGACCAAGTAAGTCAATACTAACTGTTTTTTGCATTTATTCGGTCCATTTGGTTGGTAAGTTGTTTGCAACAGCGTATTATATTTTCTCATCCAGGTTTGTTCAATTAACATTTATTTTGAGTCAATAGTGTCCAGTGCCTTTAAGACAATAACTCTGAAACAGAACACACTGCAAAATTGACAAGTGTAATGTTTTAGGAAAGCAACAACGCTGTAGAGTAAAATGAGTACAACAAGGAATCAAAGATTTTGTTTAGCTGATCGATAAATGGAAAACCTTTTCAACTTTCAATTAAGTATTATTTTATTGAACGTACAAATAATTCGACCACAACACACAAACGTATATCAACGACATCCCTGTCAAATTTAAAGTCAATTGGACTGGCAAAATTTAACTCAAAAGGTCATGAACAAGTCAGCTGTTCGTGACCATCATCTACAATTGAAATATTAAAACCAGAAGGCAATATTGAATATTTATTTCACACAGTATAAGAAATTCAAGATTCACACGATTTGTAATGATAGAAACTCAAAACAAAACATGTGTGACATGTAAACTGCTTAGAAAAATGGTTAAACGTGCAGGGGGTTGAACTGTTTTGATTATTTTTGAACCCTCTCGGTGCGTGTCTTGTAAGGAGATGAGTTTATAGGGGGTTTATTATTAAAGAAAAAAGTTGTTATTGTTGGAATGAGTCAGTTTGGATGGTCTTTCAATTAAGACGAGTGATGGATGGCCTCATGTTTGTGTAGATACGGCAGGCAGAAAAATGACGCGGCGGTAACGTTCACCGTTGGGGTCGAGGTTGGGCTTGACCCAATTTCGTGCGATAATGACCCGGAACATGTTTTTTTTTTAAAAGACGCATACATTGATTAAACTGACTTAGAATCAATTAAAATCCCATTTTGTTAAAAGCTTCTTGGTCAGCCAAATACAGAAATTAAATCCTAAATTTTGTTTACAAACAATGGAGAGGCTATTCTTGCCTACTTTTGACAACATTTTAAGTGAATCGAAATGAGTGGATAAAACAAATCAAATAAATACCTACTCTGCAAAAGTCGTAGCAGAATGGAAAAAATAATTAGTTGTTTGTTTGTATGCATGTTTGTTTATTTGGTTTTCTGTTTGTCTTCTTTATCTTTTCACAGAATCATCTGGGCCTGTTTTGTCATCGGATTCATGAGTACACTCGTCTTTGTCGTTGTGGACAGCACACGTCGTTACTTCGATTTCAACGTCTCTAGCATTGTAACTGTCAAATATGTAAATGACTTGATATTTCCAGCCGTTACAATCTGTAACTACAACCTACTCAGAAAATCTTACGCCCGGGAATTATTTGGAGACACCGTATTGGATTCTGCCTCTCTCTTTCGTCCAATCCCTGAAGCCAATAGATCCAGTTTGGAAGACTGGAATATAACAGACGATTTGATTAGAGGAGCGCATCAAAAAGAATCAATGGTTGTCGAGTGTAAATGGCGATCGAGCGTCAACTGTACGTTCCAAAACTTCACTCAAGTGTTGACTGATTTCGGGGTGTGCTATACGTTTAACAATCCGGCAGACATTTCATCGGCATTGCGAGTACAGGAGACTGGCTATGACAGCGGTTTGTATCTGAGACTAAACCTTGAGCAGTATGATTATTTCTTCGGAACGAGCAAGGGGGCTGGGTTCAAGGTAATTTTTTATTAATATCAGTAGCTGTGTAGCCATGTTGATGTTCCGTTGTGGCAGGAGTTTCTGTCCCCCAATACGATGAACCGTGTACGATGGGTGCGTTCGTTTAGCTTCCCTGGGTCGACCCCGGTGTGTGACGGTTTTTTCCAGGACGAACGTGGGTAATTATCTGCACACGTTCGTCCTGGAAAGAAGAAAAAACGCCACACACCGTGGTCGACCCGGGGAAGCTAAACGAACGTACCCAATTTTCTTCTGAAAGCGCCCTCTTTTGAATCATCCTCCTTCAGCGCACGTCGATTTTCCATCATGGGACATAGGACTTTTCGTTTTCGACGACGGATGGTTCTGCAACGGTAAAGATGACATTTGGCGTCATCTGCGCATGCGTCGGCTTTGAGGACGGTCGTCCCTCATTTTCTACGACAGTACTTTGGATGAGTCTTCGTTGTGCTGAAAACGACAACGTTAAGCTGAACAACCGTGGCAGACCCATCCGTCGTCGAAAACGAAAAGTCCCTAATATCTCGGGCGGATGGATTTCTAAAATCCAATACCACGAAACTGAGGCGGGATGTCGATCATAGTCTGGTCAGTATGTGTATGCACCAATGTCATGAATATCGTTGTGGATAATATTAACCTGGGTGTCAGACACAGATGGCAACTGTCTAAAAGCATTTCTATTTATTATAATAAAAGACACCATCATAAATTTTCCCTCATAAATGTTGGGAGTATTATGACATCATAATTTTCAGACACAATTGTTTTACGTGTTACTGCAAAATGATACGCTGATAATTCAAACGGCCTTCTTTGAAGTCTTGGCACATCCGATTACGAAGTTCATGTTATTCGCCTTATATTAATAATATGTCTATAGTTTGACTTGTTTTAATAATGTGTACAACTTTTTGTATCTCTCGCGATCCTTCTACTCAGGTGATGCTCCACAAGCAAGGCGAATATCCCTTTGTGAAACAACTAGGATTCGCTGTCTCGCCCGGCTTTGAAACTCTTGTGACTCTAAAATCAACCCAGGTTAGTATAAGAAAACAATCAAACACCCCATCGAGTACTCCCCCCTACTCGCCATTTGACATTCCTCCTCTTCGTTCCTAACAGAAAACTAATGGTGTCTTATCACAATGTACCTTTAATCAAGCTGTTCACTTGCAATCAAACCCATGGGCCCTCCCTGAGGTCATAGGGTCAAACAATGGAAACGTGCAATTATGTACACATGCCACACAACTCTGGGCCAATAAGAGGTTATCTTGATCATCAGTTCTGACGTTGCACTTTGTGGCTCGGAGGTTTTTCGCCAGCCTTAGAGGATGTCCGGATCCATGGTCCTACCTTACTCTGTTAAAGGAACACGTTACCTTGAATCGGACAAGTTGGTCTAGCGTTTGAAACCGTTTGTAATGCAATGCATATGGTTGGAAAGAGGTTTTAAAAGTAGATCACTGTATTATACGTTTACAACATCTTTCTACCCATGTGCATTTCATAACAAACGGTTACAGATCGCTTTTCAAAGACCAACTCATCCGATCCAAGGCAACGTGTTCCTTTAAGCAACATGTTTTTAAAGCTTAATAGCTGGTTCAAGCAGCCCTGTGAAATTGGTTCCACTCTGATCTCTATAAATAACTTATTATGGGTATATGTTATTCCGTGCAGTTGGTGAATCTGGAAAAACCCTACGTGTCGCAATGTGTGGAAGAGAACTTCATAGAAGGCTTCAAGTACACGGTGGAAACCTGTCAAGCACTGTGCAAGATGACGCATATCGTCAACAGATGCGGGTGTAAAACGAGTGACCTCCCGGCTAGTCCAGGTCAGAGGTCACGCCTTAATTATTTTCAAAACTTAATGGGAACTTTTTTGGACGCTTTGTGGCAGTAGACTTACCAGGTAGCAATTCTTTTTGACGTACCACACGCTGGCCACTGGGTCAACAGTGAAGCGCCCATACCTTATGGGTGTATGCGATGGCCAGCGTGTGGTATAACAAAAAATACTACCAGGTAAATCCGTTTGTATCGGTAATGTGCGAATTCTTAGCACTACCTAAACAATGGAAATTTATCAATTCAGTCTGCTGCCACCCAGCTATCCAGGGTATTCCATTGCTCAATGGTCATGTTGTTAACCTATGTACTTCGCGACTAAAACTAGATGCTCATTGACCATAATATCCGTGAGGGTCTCCAAGCTAGGTAGACATTTAGAAAATTGTCAAAAAACAAAATCCCCAACCCAAATTACCTACGCATTTCAGTCTTATCAAACCCATCCAGAATATTGAATTGAATGATGGGATACTCTGGAACGCTTTGGTAAATTTCCATTGTTCACGTAGTTCTGAGCATGCACACATTGCCGAAAAAATGATATACCTGGTAAAACTGCTTCCATTAAGCGTTCCAAAAGTTCCCCACAGATAGTTTTTGTTTTAATTGATGATCATCAAAGCTTTTATCGCCGATCCTGACTGGTTTATTTAACTTTTCTTTTTGCAGATTTAGATACAGTCAGGTTTTGCACTTATGGTGAACTTGAACGTTGTGTTCAGCCGGAACTACGTAAGTGTGAGTCACAAAGTCTGTTTGCTATTTATTTTACCTGATTTCAAATATTTTGCATTGGTTTGTTTTATTTGTTTATTGTTGTGTTTCCATAATGTTCATATTAATTACAGGTCCTACCACGTGGCCTTCGTTGCAGTTTTCTATGGATGTTGGTTTAGTGGATTGCCACTTAAAACAAATGTTGTGGACATGACGTTCAATGTTGCCAAAACTGCGGGACGATGTTTTTAAACAATGCTCCACTTGCCCAAATAAAAAAGGAAAACAAAATGGTTTACTATTGAAATTGTAAAACAACCGCATTTTTTTGCAGTCAGTTGTTTTTGTTGTTTGTTTTAGTAAGAAAATAGAAATCATTTATGTATAATTCAAGGTTTATTTTAGCGTTCGTATGACATTCAATGTTGCAAAAAACCGAGGGGGGAAGTTTTTTGGTCAATATTTGTATTGATAGGTGAATTATACAAGTTATTTAAAGCTAGACAAAAACTTAAACCTCGGAACAACCTTTGACGTTACTCTTTCACACAATGTAGTGATTTTTGGATGGGTAAACTCTGAGGTTGACAAAATAGTGCAGGATAACGGATACGTCTATATTATGCACCCATTATAAAGTGCACATAAAAATCCTACTGTGTTCACGCAAACGTTATCCTTCGAATTACCCTACTTTTGTGGAGAACAAATTAGCACATTTTTAGAGTGATTCAATCTGAAATGTGTGGGTCAAGGGAACATCTATTCAATTGTTCGGACCAATAAAACAAGAATTGTGCCCCTCAACTACTCAAACACAATTACTAACCCTTAACACAATTTGCCTTCCGATCGCGCACACTGTTGGTCAAGCTTAATATGTAAATTTGATTTCCCCTTGAATGCTCGAAAGGTTAAAGTTAACTCAGGGCATACCTCGACTTGTTAACAATTAAATAATTTTGTTTTTACTGTAATCGACGAAAAGGTGCAAATACCTGTTAATCTTTGGACTCAAGCTTGTCAGCATGACAACGAACCTTGGCGGCGTTTCAACCAAAACAGGTCCATTTCTGCAGGGTTTTAAAGGGTGTTTGTACTTTTTGTAGGACAAAAAAACACAATGTCCACAGATTTACACTAAACTTGCACAGTTTGAAGATGATGATAGTAGAAAGCTTCCCTGAAAATACTACGTGCTGAGGTGCTGTAGTTTCTGGGAAATGAGTAAAACAATGTCATGAAAATAATTTGGTCTCATGACATTGTTTTACTCGTTTCTCAAAAACTGCAGCACCTCAGTAAGTAATATTTGAAGGGAAGCTTTCCACTATCATTATCTTCAAACCCTGTAAGTTTAATGTAAATCTATGGACATTTTGAAAAAGTACCCAAATCCTTTAAAGCCATTATACACTTTCGGTACAGAAACAAAATGAAAATTCACAGATAATTTACAGGGTTTACAGAAGGTAACGGTGAAAGACTTCTCTTGAAATATTGTTCCATGAAATGTTTTACTTTTAGAGAAAACATTAAACAATATCAATTCTCGATAGCGAGAATTACGGATTTATTTTAAACACATGTCATGACACGGCGAAACGTGCGGAAACAAGAGTGGGTTTCCGGTTATTTTCTCCCGACTCCGATGACCGATTGAGCCTGAATTTTCACAGGTTGTTATTTTATATATAAGTTGTGATACACGAAGTGTGGGACTTGGACAATACTGTTTACCGAAAGTGTATAATGGCTTTAACATAGGATGTATAACAGTCGCGTGTGGGTAAAGTTTGTAGTTGTGTCCTTTGTGAAATAAAAGTCCGCCCTCTAGTGTTATACTGTTAGATTGGGATTGCGCCATCTTGGACGATGACATGACATGAACATGGATCAATTACATCTGCGTCCTGTTTGAATTTTTACTTGATGACACTACAAATTCAGTACCCATTGAATAGCGAAAAGTATTCACAACAGACTTAGACTAGTCCGCGAGGATAAAGACATGAACACGTACTTGCTTTTCAGAACCAATGAGATCATTGGATGCAATCATATATCATTGGATAGACGTGCAATGACTTTAAAGCTTTCCATATCTGTGATTCGATTGGGGTGCATGTGACAAACATCACCTCGATCGGACCAATCAAATTAATGGAAAGCTTATTGACTGAGCTGCAGAGGAAACATTTATTATAGAGGGGGTGCTTTAAACTCCTTTGATCGGCGTTGTGTTACGAGACAGTTGGGTGATTAGAAGCCAGTTTCGGTCTAAACAAAATGTGCACCAGCAGGTTGCGAAAAATAGACTGCACATTGGGTTGTCCGCTAACCATGTGACCACGTCGATCTGCGTGTACTTGGGCGCTCTCAAAAAAAATAAACTCTCACCTTTAAGAGGATGGAAAATCAACGGGTAATCTTTGTGGTCTAGTTGCTTATTAAGACATTGCTCTATAATTGCAACGGTCGTGGGTTCGAATTCCACCCCAGTAAATATGCCTGAGAAGTTTGTTCACAGAGGTCGGAAAAGTAATGATATCCAGTGTTAATACACATCAGTGTATATGGGCATGGTAACAAAAAAACTTTATAATAATTGATTTGATATAATTTTGAACAATATTGTTTTCTTCCAGGGCACTTCATATCAAATGTGGTTGACCATTGTAACTGCAGTCTACCCTGTCATCGTCAAGTATTTACTCCACGCATCTCAGAAGTGTTCTGGCCGGCTGAGCACATCTCCAAGGCGCTACAAGAGGCTTTTAACAGCAGTGAAAGTTTCCTCAGGTAGGGTGCTTTCCGTACCTCCAATGTTGACCCTTGATATCTTGGAAAAACTGAACAAAAGTTACAATGTTTGAATGAGAGAACGTTGAAAACTAATAAAAGTTCCATAAATTGTTTTATCAGTAAAGACACTCAGCGACTATACCGGCTAGTATTACAAACTTTACAGATGTAAGAATTTAACAAAGTTTAAACAGTGATAAATAAATCCCAAGTGGGAATAAAATATCCCTTTTTTTAAGGCGGTCCAAAATGGCAACAACATTTTCTAAATCTTTTGACTCGTTTTCTCGTTCAGTTTACACCTCCCCATTCAAAAAAGAGCAATGGAAGCGTAAGCCATTCAAAAACAATGTTCATTAGCGTATGCATACAATTATTAATCGCCCAACGTTTCGAAAACGCAAAAGAGTTGTACGAGTTCGATTAAGATGATCAGTCGCAGCACAAAGCAATGCCTCAAATATCTCAAATAATTAAAAAGGAACAGTCTTATTACTTTGTTCATTGTTTCTGTTTCTTGTTATATATGCATCTTACACTTTACTGCTCTAACTTCCCTTTACCACCGAATATAAATAGTTCAACAGGTTTTTCATTTTGAAACAAATTTTTACATTAGCTATTCAGAACGCGTCTGTACTTAATAAGTATTTTTAAAAAATCGCTATAGGCCTATCCAAAAGCATACACACATTTACATGTATCTTATGTTTAGAGGTTCGAGAGAAATGAAGGGTTTGCGTGTCGTAGAGGGCGGTATCAAGCAAAGTCTATCAAAGGCAGCCCTGTACTTCACGGGAGTGTAGGGAAAGCACCAGATCCGAGAAAACCTTGCTATTGTTTCAGGTCTCGGAAGTGTTTTTTGCGATTTCCATTTTTAATTTGACACGACATCATTATCACCTGCACGTTCACTCTACCTTCACGATCACTTGCATGGGGATCTATGGTCAACTTTACTCTGCGACGAACTCATTTTCCATTCTGTTGAGTCGGGGGACTAACACAAGTCTGAAACTTCACATGTTAAAGGAACGCCTTGAATCGGACGAGTTGGTCTATAAAAAGCGTTTTTATCCATTTGTTATAAAACACATATGGGTAGAAAGGTGTTGTAAAAGTAGAATACAATGATCTACACTAATTTGCCTCGAGGCATGTTTGTGTGGATCATTGTATTCTACTCTTACAACATCTTTCTACCCATACGCATTTTACAACAGAAGGTTAAAAACGCTTTTCAAAAGACCAACTCGACCGATCCAAGGCAACGTGTTCCATTAAAAAGGTGTAAATTGTCATTGAGGTTAATACTCTTAAGTACAATGCGAACCTTGCGAAGTTTGTACACTTAATTTCACTGCTTTGAAAAAATCTCTTCGCAAGACTGAATCTGACCTATTCATCAGCGAAAGTTGTGTACGCCACACAAATGAATGAACGATTGTTGTTGGAGAAGCGAAGTGTTGCTTTCAGAACAGAACATTATTGAAGCAACGCAAGCGCCCATACATAGACTGCTGCATTCGATTCAACCATGTCTGTCTGGCTTACCTTTCTAAACACGTATCTGCTTTTCTCGTTTATTCATTCATCACAACATTGAACGGAAAGGAATAAAAATAAACTTAAAAAAAAAAGCACAACAACAACATATAATTTCGTTCCTTTAAATGAGTTCCGCCCTATAAATGTCATTTTGTTTCCTCGAAAAACTATTATTTCGAGAACGAAATAATATTTCACGTGACGAATAGTATCTCAGGGGACGAAATAACATAATGAGGAACGAAATATTGTTGATATTTTGTTTGTGTGTTGCATTTCCTTACACTGGCTCCCTACTAGATTGATGCTATTTTCGTAAAATTCGTTACACTTCACTAAATAATAATTTAGTAAAGTGCGACTATGGAAACTTATTTTGTTTAGCGTAATAACGGTGTATCATTAATTTATAAACATCAGTTTGTTTGAAGGTTTGTGTGTATTGTAGAGAAACAAAATTGTGGGCGTACAGTAGTCTCCTTGACTCTCTTTGTACACATTGACAAAAAAATTGCTGAACTTAAAAGCTGTGGACACTATTGGTAGTTAGTAAAAAATAATTATTAGCATAAAACCTGTCTTGGTTACGAGTAATGGGGAGAGATTGATGGTTTAAAACATTGTGAGAAACAGCTCCCTCTGAAGTGGAGAATAATTAGTTTCCCTCGAATTTGATTTAGAATTTGAGGTCTCGAAATCAAGCATCTGAAAGTACACAACTTCGTGTGACAAGGGTTTTTTTTTCTTTCATTATTATCTCGCAATTTCGATGACCGATTGAGCTCAAATTTTCACAGGTTTGTTATTTTGTGCATGATATGTTGAGACAGCAAGTGAGAAGACTGGTCTTTGACAACTACCAATAGTGTCCACAGCCTTTATAAAGGCAAAATTGTTATAGGCCTTTTTTACCAGACAGCACGCAAGGCTTGTTCAAACAAACAATTATTGTCTAGTTTATTTATCTATTTATTTATTTAATTATTAAGTCTAGTTACTTAAACCTTAAATTCAATATTCAGGATTCATGCATTGTTACTCATACTTGCAACTGTCTACACCTGTCTATGTCTGCTGAGTTTTTACTTTGTTTACCAAGACAAACAGAAATATATTTTTTAATAAAAAACAATTTGTTTTTTATCTAGGAGAAATATAATCGACCTTGTGATATTTTTCGAGGAACTGAACTATGAAGAAATTCGTCAGGTACCCGACTATACTATTACCGATCTTCTAAGTAAGTTTACATTGGTTCTTTCTCTTTACATGCAAAACAAACTTCACAATATTGAGTACATTTCTTTGCTTCCATAACCTTGGTCATTGGGAATTGCCAATTTTCCCCATGAAAAATGAAAACAAATTATGTGAAATGGTTTTCCAGGATTCACCGAGTACCCCTGAGATTCTGTCCTCTACTTCGGCAAACTATGTACAAACGTCTTCCGATAGCGCCCTCTTTTGAGTCCTCCTCCTCCAGGTAGCCCACGTTAGTTTCCCATTGTGGAGGATAGAACATCCAGCGGATAGATTTCCTTTGGACACTGGTACAGTGGACACTGGGGTCGATTTCACCAAGAGTTAGGACTAGTCCTAACTTAAGACTAGTCCTAGGAGATGTACAAATTGCACTGGAGTGGATTTCACAAAGGTAGTCCTAACTTAGGACTAGTCCTATAGGCAATGCTAAGAGATAGGACCAGTCCTAAGTTAGGACCAGTAACTCATCCTAACTTAGGACTGGTCCTATTTGTTAGTATTGCCTAGGACTAGTCCTAAGTTATGACTACCTTTGTGAAATCCACCCCTGGTACTTTTGGTAGTCCTAAGTTAGGACGAGTAACTGGTCCTAACTCGAAATAAGACTAGTCCTAACTCTTTGTGAAATCCACACTGGTACAGTTAAAACATAAACCAAGCTAAATGAAAACACAACAAACATGGCAACACAACTGCCCATGTTTGTTGTGTTGTCATTTTAGCTTTCGGGAAAGACTTTGCAAGAATCGAAACGTCGGGCCATAAACTATTTTTTATTAACAATTTTATACGATTCAGCTTTTATTGTTGGTCCACTTTTCTTTGATGTTGTTCTCAGGTGACGTAGGAGGTTACATGGGGTTGATGGTCGGAGCGAGTTTAATCACATTCTTAGAGTTTGTGGACTTCTTGATCGTCAACTTGATCGAATACTGTCGGAGAAACAACATCTTAAGTCGACGCAAAATAGCTATTAGTGATTAAATAGGAAATCCATAAAAATTCATAAATATTGTAAATAATCATGTTTTGCATTATCTATTCTAAAGGCATGTTAAAAACTTCGTTGTTGTCTGGTGAATTTGTGTAAAGAAGATAGTGATGATTTACAGTAAAGATTGTGACGTGTGTTCCACATGAAGGTGTAAATTTAGTAACAGACGATGTTGATACGAATATCATCATAGGTAGAGTTAACTACACGGTGTTATTTATTCATTTATTATTTATTTATTTAAATATCTTCATACAGGATACAAAAACCAGCACAACAGCTGTTTTACATTATAGTCCTATGTAAAAAGTATAATAAAAAAAAAAAAAAAACATAACTTTAAATTAAAAAAGAAAAGAAAAAATACAAACAGTAAGAGTAAAAAGATTTAACATTTACAAAAACCAGACGACATGAGAATTCAAATATACTCACAAATTGATTTGTTTATACATATTTTTAAAACCACAAGTAATTATAGTATGGGCATTTCTAATGTGCCGATATCCATCTTTAAGATGCTCATGGCGCAGTGACACAATAAACGGGAAAAGTTATGAAGTCCTCATATAACAGTCTTTCCTATTAGGTTCTGTTGGTTTTTTATTGTAAGATTTTTTGTTTTTATTGTGTATTTTTAGGGGGGTAGGTGAAGATCAGTAGGACGCTGTCCTAATACTTGAATCCTCGTTTTGATTCGCTCAGGTTTATAGCACTGACTCACTATGCCCTAATGGAGTAATTTTAACAGTGGACCAATAGAGTTGACGTTGATGTTAAGGGCACTAGACACCTTTGGTAATTGTCAAGAACCAGTATTCTCATGTGCTATATCCAAACCCATACAATAACATACCTGTTGGACCCAATTGGTCATCAAAGTTGCAACAGGACAATGCAAGAAAACAACACCATTGTTGCAAATATTTGTGTTCTTTCAGGCCTAAAGTATTTTAATATTTTAGTCAGAAATTAATTCTTTCTCAAAGACCAGTCTTCTCACTTGGTGTATCTCAACATGTGCATCAGATAACAAACCTTTGAAAATTTGAGCTCAATAGGTCGTCGAAGTTGCGAGATAATAATGAAAGAAAAACACCATTGGCACACAAAGTTGTGTGCTTTCAGATGAAAAACTAATTCTAAGGTCTCGAAATTAAATTCAAATAATGTAAGTGGAACATTACTTCTTTCTCGAAAACTACGTTACTTCAGAGGGAACCGCTTTTCACATTGTTTTATACTATCAACAGCTCGCCGTTGCTCGTTCCCAAGTAATATGTTGTGCTAACCGTTATTTTGAGTAATTACCAATTGTGTCCAATGCCTTTAACTTACAAGAGTTGCCTTAAAGGCAGTGGACACTATTGGTAATTGTCAAAGACTAGCCTTCACATTTGGTGTATCTCAACATAAGCATAAAATAACAAAACTGTGAAAATTTGAGCTCAATCGGTCATCGAAGTTGCGAGACTATAATAATAAAGGGAAAAACACCCTTGTCACACGAAGTTCTGTGCGTTGTTGATTTCGAGGCCTCAAGTTCTAAATCTGAGGTCTCGAAATCAAATTCGTGGAATATTACGTCTTTCTCTAAAACTAAGGCACTTCAGAGGTAGCCGTTTGTCACAATGTTTTATACCATCAACCTCTCCCCATTACTTGTCACCAAGTAAGGTTTTATGCCAATAATTATTTTGAGTAATTGCCAATAGTGTCCACTGCCTTTAAATGACATATTGGGCCAAGTGATTACAAATTTACACATCAAAGTACGGCTTCTTACGCAAAATGTTCGAAGGAAATGTTAATTATTATTCGTCATGATTTCAAAGTTGTCTCCTTTTTGTGCATCATTATTTTAATCACCAACATGATACTTGTCAAGGGCATTTAACAGCCGGTTATTAATTCGCTGGTTTTATAATTTACTCATTAAAATGTATCCGTGTTATTCCATAGGGCTTAGCGTCGGGAGGCTTGTGTGAATCCTGGTGTTCTGAAAAGTGAAATGAATAATTGAAAAGTAGATAACAGTTCTGAGTTCCTGGGTCGGTCTGTGACTATTATAAAATTTATTATACAATTATATTATACAACAGTTTGGGTGCTGCAATATAGGAGGGTTGCCTCCTCTGGTGCAACCCCCATCGGTACATATCTTTATTTATTTAATACTTGTTACCATTATTCCTGTAATTTTGTTGTTGTACAAATGGACATAAAACTAACAAACAAACAAACAATCGATGTTGCCATCACTATGTTCTAAACGATATGTTTGTAAACACTGTGCACTCAACCTAAAAATATAGCCATTTTGATAAGACTAGGACTGGGCAGGTTACAATTACCTTAGCTCCATGCACGATATACATGTAGTATGTCTGATTTGTTTGGTCTTTCTTTCGGCTACACAAAGTCCTTAACTTGTTCACCCAAGACAGTGTTTTTAATAATAATAATAATAATAATAGTAGAACAATAATAAAGACTTGTAGTGCGCACATATCCACCATGCTGTGTGTTTGAGGCGCAGTTAACAATAAAACAAAAGACAAACAGACACAACAACGTTATTCATTTCATCCAATCACAGGTAATGCACCTTTCGATTGAAAGGCGAAGACAGACACTTAAAGTTATGCCATGGGCGTCAATCAGGGGGAGGGAACAGGGGGACATGTCCCCCCTCCCCCCCTCCCCACCTTTTGGAGGGTGGGGGACACAATATCAAATGTCCCCCACCTTTTTGACCACCTTTATCTTGAAGCCCAAGTTTTGCACTGTGTAAGACGAATCCGTGTGTCCCTATTGGGCATTAATCTTGTGGGCAATGACACAATACCCCCCCCCCTCCAAATTGGCCCGAGATTGCATCACAGAGCATCTAAAATGCAAAATTTCCCGGGCCCTTAATCGGGCCCGCACCCCGAGCCGTAAAGGCTTCTCACACGCATGCTCCATCGTTGACAGATTTGCACCTCCCCCTTGAGAGAGTGGAAGGGACGTGTACCCCACTCACGTACTCCACCCCATTTTCGAAGGGTGGGGGACACAGTATAAAATGTTCCCAATGTCGTTTGACCACCTTTATCATGAAAATCGTGTTTTGCACTGTGGAACTGTGGAGCACTGGAACGCAATTTAACAGCACATTGTTCTGTTTCGTTTGCCATTTGGCCGCTAAATGGCCTAAATATTGCACCACAGAGCATCTAAAAATACAAAAAAAAATCACCCCAAAAGGTTCTACTGCTGCTCACATTTTACAGATGATCTGTTCCTTTCTGTATGCCTCGTATTGGCCTAAGATTGCACCACAGAGCATCTAGAATGCAAATTTTCCCGGGCCCTTAAGCGGGCCCGGACCCATGCCGTAAAGGTTTTGCACCCGTGAGCTCACTCTCCGACAGATGACCCCTAAAACATGGTTCATAGATCCGCACTTGAAGATGCTGTCAACCCAAAAGGTTCTACTGCTTTTCACATTTTACAGGATGTTCTGTTCCGTTCTGACAGTACAGATTTGCCCCCATAAAGCTTGTGTCTTGGGTCTGGTGATGATAGGGATGAAACGCCGTCTGAGCATTAGAATGCAGAAACAGTATGGATATAACGAAGCTATAATTGAGTTGCTTTTTAGGTACAATAACCATGAACGCAAGAATAGGTGCATCATAGCTTGAAATAGGCATTAAATTCCAACATCTGAGAGGAGGGAACATCACCCCTCAGATTCACTAGATTGCACCAGAGAGCATCTACGGGCTAAAAAAAATCCAAAACGCAAAGTTAAATTATTTATTTCTCATCAATATGACATTTCAGGCAGAAATATTTCAACTATCATCATCATTAGACCGTGTTTAAGTTTGATGTAAATCTGTTTTCTTCACGATTTTTTTCTGACCAAATCTGTTCCTTTAAGCAGAAACCATTGCCAAAATGTTACCGCTAAAGTTCTAATCCCCAAAAATATAAGTAGACTTTACCCGTCAACAAATGTTTCATGTGGTCGTTTATTTTGGCTGATAACGCATATTCTAATTGTATAGGCAATGTTTTCAGCTTCTTTTTGCATGAAGCAGCTTGGGCCCAGTTCATAACATTATTGACTTAGGCATTTGTAAATATCTTCCGGTCCCGTAAATATTAGCATTCATGCAGACCCTGGATTTATTTGTTCATTTTCAATGTGTAAGTAAATATACATAGTGTATTGGCTCCCACTGCCCAAGAAGAAACCAACAATGGACCAGAAACTTGAGCCTGTGGGTAATCAATGTTGGTTTACTATTTTGGGTTGTGAGGTAGTTGGTCCATTAAAATAGAAACTGAGAGGTGGTATTTTCAATAAAGCGTGGCATGCATCAAAGCGAGCTCCAAAGTTATCGACACCATGCTGACTCACAACAAAACGCCTCTTTGCGACCCCCAGTATGTAGGAGAATCAATTTGAAGAATTTTCTCTTATTCCATTGTAGAACATACCTAAACAGAGGCCTTTACAGAATTCAAACTCTGGTGTTTCTGATCAGCAGAGTGTGGGTTCGAATCCCCAGCCGTGACACTGTGTCCCTGAACAAGACACTTAACCATTGCTTCGTCCTTCGGATGGGACGTAAAGCCGTTGGTCCCATATGTTGTGTAACGCATGTAAAAGAACCCAGTGCACTTATCGAAAAGAGAAGGGGTTCGCCCCGGTGTTCCTGGCTGTGGCTGCTTAATGAGCCTTAGCACCTTGTAAACCCTTATAGGGTGCTAAATAATTGGGTCTCAGAATTCATCACTGCAATAACCTTTCTGAAAGTTTGTATATACTCAGCGCCTTGAGTACCTTGTTTTGGAGATACGTGCGCTATATAAGACTTCGATATTATTTACCGTGGCGCGCACATTGTCCAGTAAAAAGAGAAGTCGTGAAACAACAACTTTCCTCAGAGTGTACATGAACCATTCACGTGATAAACCTCAGGCCGATGATTGTATTTCATCGGGTTATGCACTGGTTGAATAAAAAAGTTATATAGCATGTATTTGTATTGAAACAACTATGTGTCAAGATAAAATATTAAGTTTTTAAGAACATTGTGTTCTATTCTTTCAAATTTTGAGGGTCCCAATGAAGCGGCCTTTTGTTTAAAGGTGTTTTTTTTTCTTTTTTTTTCTTAGGTTTTCAGATATAGGTTTCTCCAATTATTATTACTTCATTTCGGAGGTATACATTTCACATGAAAAACACCTCTTCCTGATAGTCTTCAAAATTCAAGCTTTCAGACTAAGTTGAACATTCCTTTTTTTCCAATCCTGTATATAACCTTGAACATTAATAGTACAAGGCTTCATGTAAAACTTAGCAAATACCAACGCGAATAAACCCGGTAACCTCGAATCATTGTTCACCATTCACAAGAGCCAATAAGAATACAGAGCTGAGAGCCTCGTCGTGAGCATGATTTCATTATGTTACTTTTAAAAGTAACCATTGATCACCAAAAGCGACTATGCGCTTTGAACCCGGACGTTTGGCCGGTGTCGCATGCAATTATGTTCTCTATGCAATACTATCCGGATGACAGTATTGCATATGCAATAACGTCCGCCTGACGGTTTTGCATATGCAGTTGTATCCGCCCCCGTGCAAAACCGTCCTTGCAGTAAATTAAACGCCATTGGTCGACGGAACACGTTCGCCATTTATTTTGTTTACGGGCTAAGTGCATGTTATGAACGACATGGGAGTGTTCGGCCGTTAGGTATTCGCTGCAATCATAAAATTAACACGTTGACTATTCATGCTGCAACAAAGTTCAGTGCATGCACACTCGCTTACGCGCGCACATGTACAGTCATGTACATGTCCGCCGGACGGTTTTTGCATAGCACCGGACACGATTGCATATGCAAAAGTGTCCGGAGCGACAGCATTGAATGGCGGACACAATTGCATCTGACACCGGTAACCGAACTGGCAGCAACAACTATGGCTTCGACTGTTGCTATATAAGGGTGTTGCTAAGGACATCCTACACGCGCGATGACACTACGATCAACCCGTAGCCAGTAGCCGTAGCATAGCCATCAAGTCGGACACGGCCCTTGTATGCGGTCGGTCCCAAGTCAACTCAGCCTTTTGTCGAGGCCTACGTGGCTTGGACAGCTTCGTAAACGGCGAAGCGACATATATAACTTGTCCCTTTAAAAAGCAGTACTTCTACTTAGTGTATTCCAAGATATGCATCCAATAATAAACCTGTAGAAATTTGGGCTCCATTGGTCATGGAGGTTGCAAGAGAATAATGAACGAAAACACACATTTGTTAAACAATTTCAGATGTATAACAAAAGGCTTCAGCAGTAGTATTATTTAGTGAGAAATTACCTCTTTCTCAAAAACTACGTTACTTCAGAGCGTAGCAGAGGAGCCGTTTCTCAAAATGTTTAACACCGCAACAAGTTAGTACTATTATGTTTTTATGCTAACATATTATATTTTGAGACCGTAACTCTACGAAATTGTCCAACCACGAATGTATTGGGAGAAAAAAAAGGCTGAGTCAACTCGGTCCAACGCTTGTTTTTACCTGGCGAATAAATTAAGCCTCACTTTCACATTCCTTGGATAGACAAGGCTTGTTTGAGCACGGATGAAGGTTGTGACAAGAATAGAAGATGAATAAATTAGGATCATTGAGATAGCAAACAGGCAAACAAACACAAATCAGACGACCTTCAAGGGCAAATACTGAAGAGGGTGCTTGAGAGGGCCAACTTGAGGTCACCCCTTTGTTACGCAAGGACACTTACCACGCCCCCAACGGATATCACTGTGCTGTTCTGAGTGTGTTGTTTTCAACTGATTCATCAAAAGCCATTTCAGTGGCGCACATACATGTACAACACTGTTACTGATTCTTCATGCTTATATATGCACATGCGTCATTAAGGTGTCATTGCTGATGGTAATTAGAATTTCACTTCAAAATTAATGTTAGCATAAACAAAGTGAGAGACGGCTTGTCTGAGCATAGAGAAAGGACAGGGAGGTTTTTTGTTTTTTTTAAGCGGTAATTTATCACTCAAGTATTAAAGGCAGTGGACATTATTGGTAATTGTCAAAGACTAGCCTTCACAGTTGGTGTATCTCAACAAATGCATAAAATAACAAACCTGTGAAAATTTGAGCTCAATCGGTCATCGAACTTGCGAGATGATAATGAAAGAAAGAATACCCTTGTCACGTTGTGTGCGTTTAGATTTAATTCGTGGAAAATTACTTCTTTCTCGAAAACTATGGCACTTCAGAGGGAGCCATTTCTCACAATGTTTTATACCATCAACCTCTCCCCATTACTCGTCACCAATAACGGTTTTACGCTAATAATTATTTTGAGTAATTACCAATAGTGTCCACTGCCTTTAATATAGAAAATTAGATCTGAAAGCACACATGTGCAACAAGGGTGTTTTTTCTTTCATTATTCTCTAGCATCTTTGATGACCAATGAGTCCAAATGTTCACAGACTTTGGTGTTTTATATATTGGGATACACCAAGTGGGGATTATAGATCTTTGACAAATGTAGTTATGTTCACTTGTAACAAAACTATTACGTAAACGCATTGATACTATAGAGAAAGGACCCAATTGTTTGATTTTCTCTATGCTCGTGGAATGTACTGGCTTCAGAGAAATGATTTGTGTGGAACGCCAACAATCCACAATAATTATATGTCATAGTATTCTTGGTGCATCTGTCGGCAAAGAACTCAACTTACATTATTAGCTTTCTGCATGTAATGCCTCGTCATCGTGACTGCTTTCAATTCAATTCAATTCAATTCAATTCAATTCAATTCAATTCAATATTGGTTTGTTTTCATATACAAATACAAGACCAAACAAGAAACATGAGGGGGATTATAAAACAGTTCAATCTCACAAGACATGCACACAAAAAATCAAACGAGTTGACATTTAAAACGGTGGTGGTGGACAGTTGGAAAAGATCAATATACCAAAACCCTCGATTCTTCATAAGCAAATAAACTGCGCCAATAAAGTATCTAAACACTTACAAATGGTCAGATATTTCGGAACCTGAAATAGTATGCCAAAAAATAATTATTCATTTCGAGTCACCGTTAATTTCTGCACATTTTGACACTTCTTGTGTTGCGCTACGATGTTGTTTGGTGGATTCATGGGCACTTGAGTGGCTTAAGGTCGAATTTAAAAAGTTGCAAAAGCTCCTATTCAAGCTAAATCGTTGTATTGTGACGAGTAAGATCAGCGTTTCTTTTGCCCGCCTTTTATAAATGATTTGTTTTTGTCGCATGTTGGATAAATCGGTTGCGATGAACATACAGCATTAATTGTCAGTCACCAAGCAAAGGGGCCAAAGATGGGAGGCATACATCATATGGGTTAAGAGCCAGATTCCCCGATTAGGTAAGACAGAGAAAGGTGTTTCAAGATAACAGGAAAGATGGCTCAACTGACCAAACGGGAAAGGGGACGGATCGTTGGTTTGATAGAAGCCAGTATGTCGATTCGAGCTGCAGCTCATCAAGTTGGAACGTTATCAGCGACGGTCAGTAAATGGTGGAATCGCTACCAAACACAGGGAAATGTGGACGACCTGCCAAGGAGTAGCCGTCCAAAGGGTGACTTCTGCGAAGAAGAAAGTGAACAAGTCCATCTAGCCTGACGCCACTCTCGAGGGATTGCGACGCATCCTGATCAGAAAATGGCAAGGGAATGACCAGGGACAGACCAGAGGTCTCATTGGGAGTATGAGAAGACGACTCCTTGCCGTTCAGGACAGTGATGGAGGACACACCAAGAATGGAGGACAGTATATCAGCAGTTTTAGAGTTAAAGATACGGCAATAAATTTCATGGTCAAACAAACAAAACGAGTGTGTGTCTTCTGTCTTGATTTTGTCTCTGTGTGATGCTTACGAGAGTTCCCTTCTGGAATTGGGATGAATAGGGGCTTTTGCAACTTTTGAAATTCGACCTCCAGCCACTCAAGTGCCCATAAAACCACCAAACAACATCGTAGCGGAACACAATAGGTGTCAACATGTGCAGAAATTAACGGTGAATAAAAATGAATAATTATTTTGTTGTATACTATTTTAGGTTCCGATAAATCTGACCATTTGTAAGTGTTTAGATACTTTATTGGCGCAGTTTAGTAACACACTGAATATTATAGTAAACAAAGTTCTCAACGTTTTCCCGAATCAAATTCCAACACGGGTAAGTTTCCATGACGTCATGGTTTATAGCTGAACTGTGCACCTTTTGTAATCTTAGCTGTAAACCCTCATGCTGTGCGGGGGAACTTGAGATCCGGCTGGGGATGTAGCTTGCTAGTCCCTTTTAAAAAAAATATTAAAGATGCTATGTCAGATTTTTGGCCCCAAACATTAAAAAATAGATTTGTTTGAGTGAATGGTATTTCAAAGAGTATCACCCGCTCTAACGAAAAAAAAAGTTTAACTTTACTTTTAATGGTCAGGAAACATGACACAAATTTAAAACGTTTCTTATAAAACACATAAGAATTGGTCACGTGATATATTGTCGGGATCCCGACAAAAACTAATTTTGAGCACTTTATTTCACTGCTACTAATAATTGGCGGATTTTTTCGAGCAATGGCTCAAATGAAAGCTTGTAACTTTCTCGACCTCCATCAAAATAACTATTGAATTTTAAATCAAACATTTTGGGTCAAATCGGCCAAAAATCTGACATAGCATCTTTAATGCAGCAATTTGTAGAACAAACCTAATAACGTGTTTGCTTGAACCGTAATGGTAGACCCGACGGAATATTGCATAGCAATATTATGCGCGCATTATACATTTTTGGAAATTAATTGCAAATATTTTATGTGAGGCGCACTTTGGAACATACACGTCTGACACAAACCACGTAAACAAAAGATTACATGGAAAGACGAAAAACAAAACAAAAATAGTACGGGACTTCCCCCAAAAGAGACCTAAATCACAGTCTAAAAGTCAAGAGCAATCCCCCTGGTAATAATAGAGTAAACAAATAGAATATCAAAAACATAAAATGATTATTCACTATGGCCACATAAAAAAAACAAAATTGTTGATCGTCCCCGCCCGACCGTTCAAACCCCACCCCGACCCAAATGTTTTCTTTTCTTTTTCCCATGTCTGAATATCTATTTAAACTTTTACTGCCCAGATTTTTCAGCTGATATTATTTTCAAAATGTATAGGTTTGCAAAGATGTTGTTTAAAGAAGGTTTTTTTTTTCATGTTGGCAAAGCAAGCACAATTCTTCAAATATTTACTTGGGCTACACTGTGCTTAGTTGTTTAAAACATATTACAGAAAATGTCATCTAGGAGTTAAATTTGTTTGAAAAAACTATTGAAAACATCAAAAACACACAAACCCTCTGTTTTATGTGATTGTGATGATGTCTTTATTCTTGATTTCATATTTGGCATCCCAAAAAAAATATTTAAAAAAATAAAAATAAAAAACTCCCTCCCTCCCCCATCCGCAAAAAAAAAGGACGATCAACAATTGTATTTTTTTATGTGGCCTATTGGCACTTTTATACCTGTTTGTATTGCGTGTTGTTGTTATTTTAGCCATCGAGACACAGACTCTTCCATGAGAGTTTAAAAGTTGTTGTTGCATCACGAAGGCTTAATTTTAAAAACAATAAAAAATTCTTCAAACTCGAGGGTTAAAGACACTGGACACTATTGTTAATTGCAAAGACCAGTTTTCTTACTTGGTTTATCTCAACGTGTGCATAAGGTAATAAACCTGTGAAAATTCGAGCTCAGTTGGTCGTCAAAGTTGCGCGATAATAATGAAAGAAAAAAAATCTTGTCACACGAATTTGTGTGCTTTCTTGCAGATGCTTGATATCGAGACCTTTTAAATCTAAGGTCTCGAAATCTAATTCGCGGAAAACTACTCTTTTTTCACGAAAACTACGTCACTTCAGAGGGAGCCATTCTCACAATGTTTTATACCATCAACCTCTCCCCATTACTCGTTACCAAGTAAGGTTTTATGATAATAATTATTTTGAGTAATTACCAATAGTGTCCACTGCCTTTAAAGAATTGTATACTTCTACCTAAGTGGCATCTGACTTTATTGTAGCTCCAAACTTGTACATTCTCTTTTGGTTTATTTTTATGTTCGTGGTTGACATCCTTTTTAAATGCAGACCTTATGAGAGTGGAAAAACACAAAATGAGAAAACATAATTAGCTGATGCAAAGAACTTACAAAACAACCGGACCGAGGTTTTAAATGCAAACAACTTTTTAATTAAGCCTGACGTTTCGTCCCTAAAGCAGAGTCTTTCTCGAAGGCTATAATAATGACAACACAACAAACATGAACAGGTAACTGCAACAAAATCAGTGATTTTTTTTTCTTTCTGAAAAGGTTTTAAACATACATAAAAATGTACACCGAGATAAGGCTCCATACCAGCATTATGCATTTGTTGAACAATGGACAGTTGAAATGGTTTGTTAGTTATAGGATAGTTAATTATGACTTAAAGAACACGATTCAGAAACTAATTAAGGTTTTTTAAGTGTTTTACTTTCAGCATTTGTAAAGTAGGGTTGAGATTTCAATTATTTCGGGGTGAAACATAAGTAGGATTTGAAACTTTGCATGGTGGAAATACGATCTATAAAGGTTTGCGGTAACACCATGTAATGACTATCTCTAATGAGTTGGGGTGGTTCTGAAAAGAACCGTTGGTTCCAATTTGACGTTTCGATCAGTATGCTCTGATCGTCTTCTGGAGAAAGCTGGACTCTGATGCTGCATGCTGTGTTCGCGGAATATGAAACATTGTAAAATACTGTCACTAAGCAAAACTAATTATACAAGTTTACAGACTTTTGGGTCACATTGTTTAGGTACAGTTTTGTTAAACCTGGCTAGCTCAAAATGGGTTGTATGTGTCCGTAATTCCCAGCTGTTCCCTCTCCCACCCCATGTCCTGTCCGCACCCAATCTACCCCCATCTCTCATCTATTATTCACATGATCTTCATTCATGACCAGTGCTTTCTGTTAACCATGTTAATTTCGTTTTTGTGTTCATGTTGCGACACTTTTGTTTGAAGTTTTATTGTTACTGTCCTTTGTGCAATCGCAAGATAAATAAAATAATACTACAATAAAACGGTACGAGTGAGACAATTTCAAACAAGCACAAGTCTGTGTTGACCAATGCTTTCCCAACAAAAATGATTGACATGTCAACCTCACATAAGACTTATTAGTTCGTAAAATGTAGGAGAGGGCGACATTTCCATTGTCAACAATAAGTATGAAACCTTGTGAAAACACTGTCAATAAGACAACATGAAGTATATGCCAATAGACGGTATACGACTCAGTGAGGTCGTTTGAAAACAGTCTAGCATGCTTTCCCCGAGAAAATTATTGACATGTCAACCTCATTTCAACATTAATTTAACGGAAACAAAACTTATAGTAACCAACTAATATTTATATTGAATAACCTACCGGAATTCCGGGGATTGATAATACAACACATGGGACCAACGGCTTTACGTCCCATCCGAAGGACAAAGCAATGGTTAAGTGTCTTGCTCAAGGACACAGTGTCACGGCTGGGGATTCGAACCCACACTCAGCTGATCAGAAACACCAGAGTTTGAATTCGGTGCTCTTCACCGCTCGGCCACGACACTTCCACGTAATGCAGGTATTCAAAATACGAAAAGGGTTTTGGTACTTTTCGTAGGACACAAACACAATGTCCACAGATTTACATTACATTTACACGGTTTGAAGATAACGACGATAGAAAGCTTTCCTGTGAGTTTCTGTAGTTTTTGAGAAGATTAGTAAAACAAGTCGAGAAATAATGTTCGTCTCACATTATATTATTAGCATGTAGGCCTACATTTAAAACGTATTAACCAGTTAGTTATACCATAACTGGTTACGTTTTACATGCAAAAACTAAGACCCCAAAAAACATTTTCAAACTGTGTAATGTTAAAAAAGAAATTCCTTGCATAAATAACAATTCAAGAACCCGCTGCTTCCATTTAATTCACACAAAACCAGTACATTTTGTAAGTGAGGTCAACCAGAAAAAAACGAATAGTACAGTTGCCTTGACCTGAAAAACCACAATATAAAATCAAACTTTTCATATAACCTTTAAAGACTACCGAAGAAAAAACAAAAACAACCTAAACCCCACGGACTTTCGTCATTACACCTGGATTCCAAGAAATGTTTGTGATCTTACAGGGTGTCTTCAAAAAGGGAAAGGCCAAAAAAAAATCATCATCAAAATTGTTTGTAAATCCTGAAACATTAGAAGCGCACCCTTAAAGGAACACGTTGCCTTGGATCGGTCGAGTTGGTCTTTGAAAAGCGTTTGTAACCGTTTTTTATAAAATGCATATTGGTAGAAAGATGTTGTAAAAGTAGAATACAATGATCCACACAAACATGCCTCGAAATTGCGTGGTTTTCCTTTTACCTCGTCGACTAACACGTCGGCCATTTATGGGGGTCAAAATTTTGACTCCCATAAATGGCCGACCATGTTAGTTCGAAAAGTAGAAGGAAAACCACGCAATTTCGAGGCAAACTTGTGTGGATCATTGTATTCTTTTAAAACATCTTTCCAACCATATGCATGTTATAAAAAACGGTTACAAATGCTTTTGTTTTGACCAACTCGTCCGATCCAAGGCAACGTGTTCCTTTAAAGGGAAGGATACGATTATTAATCACTCATAAAAAATTAATGGTAATACAAACCTGTTTAAATATTAAAAGAAATACAAATCTTTGGTGAGATGCATAAGTTTACCTATTTATTTTTCATTTCTTATACTTATTTAATTGTTTGTCAACCTTTTACTTAATTGTTGTTTTTTTTTTTTTGGGGGGGGGGACGTTTAAAAATGTGATTTGTTGTTTTGATTCTTCGGTACAAGGATGGAGTTACCGGTACTATGCAGGGAGAGCCCCAAAAACCACCCATCACAACCCCGCTGGCCAACCGCCTACCCATCACGATAAGACAACTACAATAATATGACATGGGTCTCGTTACAAAGTCCGGTATCTATTCCACGCACTCCTGGCACTAGTCGTAAGTTGTGAAACAGTGCCATTTACTTAACACTAAGTGATTTATGTAGGGCGCTTTTGAGGGGGGTGAAGTTCACAGTTAACTTCACATCACAAGTTGCATATCCGCTTTTCTTTGAAACATCGTCACTAAGTTTGGGTTCTCACTGTAAAAGCTCGCACGAACGCCCCTACCCCCCCCCCCCACGTACGCAGCCAACCTTGGCCCCTCCGGGATTGCTGATCACCCCCCCCCCCCCCCCCCCCCCCCCCTCGTTACGCAGCCAACCTTGGCCCCTCCGGATTGCTGATCACGTATGGTATGGCAATGTTCATTTTTTTTTTTTTTTTATGCGGGGGTTTGGGGTGGAATAAAATCCAAATAAAAGAGACTTGAGAGAAGTTCATAGTTTCATACAAAGCGTCTTTCTCCTGCGTTAGATAGAGGTACGACCGTGTACTACGGTGACTGGGTCGATTGACTGAATATTTTGCCCAGAAGGAAAGTGACTTATATTGGAAGTCATCTTTATTCACCAACTTTGAAAAGGTATTATTCCCTCTCGGGTTTACTGAATTCTGTTGCTGCGCTCTTCGTGATTATGGTAATGTGTTTTATTGTTAACAATTGCACCCCTGTTTGCAATTACTGAAGAGTAAATACCTCAGGGCCAGGTTGGGATTATGTCAATTGGTTTTGGCTTGGTTGCGTTTGCCTTCAAATCCTCCGGTTGTATAAGCTCCAAACATTTGCCAAAGTTTTGAATAACAACTGTTTTAAATCATTTGCATAAAACCAAACTCATATTTTGTTTGTTCGGCATGAACGGGTTCATTTGAATAAGTAAGGTAACTGATAAATGGGTGGTGCTTTTTCGCTACAGGTAGCACTGTTTCAGCAGTCACCGCTCAGTACACTACACAAACGTGCAAGCTCATCGCTCTTGTTTGCCCAGTGACGGTAACGGTGGCTTTCTCTGGATCTTCAACAAGTCTACAATTTCTGAGTAAGTTTTACTTTATTCTTGTACCGCACGTTTGGGGTTAACTTTTCCTAGTGATCTCCATCTCCATTGGTTAAGTCAGCAAAATATCCTGCCGGATACATCAACGTTAACTTGGATGTTTTCGGGAATGTTTTCGGGAAACGAAGGCAAAGCTTGGATATCGTGTCAATTTCTTTCTGATTTTTTTTTTCACGTTTCACTTTTATCCCTTGCCCCCTTTGAATACACCCAGCAAACATAATAACGTGCCCTGAACGTCGCTACGACGTTATTCGAATGTTCGGAGAACGTTTCTATTTAACGTTGTACGGACGGATAAGTGTGGAGTTTTGTCAACGTCTAGACAACGTCGCGTCATGACGAATATAATAACTTTGTGAAAACATTAAAACGTTCTGATAAAGTATTTCTAAACGTCATTGTGACGTATTTATATAACGTCTTTAACAGGAAAAACCCAACGTTATAAAAACGTTATTAAATGCTTTTAATAAATGTAAATTTATCACAAAAAATCAAGACACATGCATACCAAAAGTGCTTTTGGCTCTCTTAACATTTTTAATTAAATACAAATCATTTCATAGAAAAGACAGCAAAACTTTAAAGCATGGTTATAAATAACTCAAAATGCGTTGTATAATAAAAATGGCAAAGTTGGAGATTTACAGTTAAATGGTCTGTATACGTTTGGCAACGACTCTTCAAATTCAAGGCAATAAACAACAACTGTAGTGTCAGAAGTTTAGCAGCTTTAATGCGTTTTGGGATATGCATTTTGTGAAACGTTTAACCTCGAAGTTCTCCGGTTATAGAACCAATAGATCACTTTTTATTCCCCTAAATTTAGATCTAAGAAATATTCTTCCTGTGTGGAAATAGTCGTCCTGTTGAGAGATTGAGACCGTGGGACTCTGTGAATGTTCATTCCTTCTTTAGTTTGTTGTTCCTTTTTCACGGACTTGCTAGTAAGGTATTATAACATTATGGCTTAAGAATGTACATTTTCACGGATGCTTTGGCTAAAAAGTCGCATGTTTTTTTTATACTTTTACAAAGGAACCTAACGGGCGCTCACCATTATCAAGCATGTAGGCCCTGGGGTGGATTTCACAAAGGTAGTCCTAACATAGGACTAGTCCTAAGCAATGCTAAGAGATAGGACCAGTCCTAAGTTAGGACCAGTAACTCATCCTAACTTAGGACTGGTCCTATCTCTCAGCATTGCCTAGGACTAGTCCTAAGTTAGGACCAGTAACTCATCCTAACTTAGGACTGGTCCTATCTCTCAGCATTGCCTAGGACGGACTAGTCCTAAGTTAGGACTACCTTTGTGAAATCCACCCCTGTAGGCACAAAAGCCTGTAGGCACAAACTTGCTTACCAGCCAGAATACCATACCATTGCTGCGACCGGTACTCCCGTCTTTTCTTGCTTAGCCAAGACAATTTGCTAAGCAGGTCTTTCTGCTTGACAGCTTTATGAAATTTGGGGCCGATATTGTCTGTATAGGCTACGCGCAAACACACACCGCGGCGCGGCCAACTAGGTCCATGCAACAATGATACTCTTCAATTCTTGTTATTCGATATTAAATTATTCATGAAAGATTGGGTTCTTGACCTCCTTTGTTTACAACTAAAAGCAATTTGAAATCATTGAAGCGCAATTTTAATTTGTTGGCCTCCCTTTGTACTTGAGAAAAGACACCACTAGGGTCTGTGTCCTTTGTGTTGCTGCGTGTGAGTGTGTGACTATAAAGCATTAAAGCCATTGGACCCTTTCGGTAAACACTATTGTCCAAGGCCCACACTTTGTGTATCACAACTTCTATATCAAATAACAAACCTGTGAAAATTTAGGCTCAATCGGTCATCGGAGTCTGGAGAAAATAACGGGAAAACCCACCCGTGTATCCGCGCGTTTCGCCGTGTCATGACATGTGTTTAAAATAAACCGTAATTCTCGTTAACGAGAATTGATATTGTTTTACTGCTTTCTCAAAAAGTAAAGCATTTCATGGAATAATATTTCAAGGGAAGTCTTTCACCACTACCTTCTGTAAACCCTGTAAATTATTTGTAAATCTGTGAACTTTTAATTTGTTGTCTGTACCGAAAGTGTGTAGGCTTTAACCACGCACCCGATTAGAGTTCTATACGTGTTGATTACGTGGATATAGTCAACTCGCCCACCAACATGGTCCCCAGATAACATTCATACATTGGGCCAACGTTGGTGTTTGATCGGCACCGTTGACGTTGGTATTGTGTCAGCTTTTGGCGTTGGCCCCATGTTGGCACTAAGTCGCCACGATCGGCATTGGCACTATGTTTGGTTCTGACATTGGGCCAACCTTGGCTGTAAGTCGGCAGAATCACGTTGGTTTTACACTGGAGATCAATGTTGAGCCAACGTTGGTTTTTAGTAATTAAACAATATTCGGCATTGTGTTGGTATCCGACGTAGAACCAATGTTGGCTCTAGGTCGGCATTACCACATTGGTTTTACGTTGGCACTTAATGTTGAGCCGACGTTGGTTATAAGTGGAACATCAATATCGGCATTGTGGTGGTTTCTGACGTAGGACCAATGTTGGCTCTAGGTCGGCATCAGTGAGTTTTTCTCACTGAATGGATTTCCATGGATAAACAAGAAATAAATAAATAAAATTGCATATTATGACTAATGTCGGTTCAATGCCGGCCCAATGGTGCGCCGTTTCAAAATCAGTAGGCCTATTGGCACAGAACAGTTTTTTTATACCATTATTTGCCAAAATGGTTTACCACTTGGAAACCAGTGTTGGCCCAGAACAAGTTTTCTTTACCATTTTGCCAAAATGGCTTGGCGCTAAAAAAAACAGTAAACAGATGTCAGAAAGTAAAATTTTCATAATCAGACGAAAATTCAACCAGCATTTTAAAAAATGCAAATAGTATATCAAATATATTAAATTTAACTGAAATTACTTTGCAATAAAAAAGTCCATTACAATAAAGTGTAAAAAATTCCAACAAATTACATTACTTTGTCAGTTTGTAATTGTTTTCACAATCTTAAGCCATCTTGTGGCACAGCTTTGTCACCCGGCCTTGAAAATTCTGTAGATTGTTATAAGCTGGGATCCATGGGAGATCAGTGAGTTTTTCTCACTGAATGGATTTCCCTGGATAAACAAGAAATAAATAAATAAATAAATAAAATTGCATATTATGACCAATGTCGGTTCAATGCCGGCCCAATGGTGCGCCGTTACAAAATCAGTAGGCCTATTGGCACAGAACAGTTTTTTATACCATTATTTGCCAAAATGGTGTGCCACTTGGAAACCAGTGTTGGCCCAGAAAAAGTTTTCTATACCATTTTGCCAAAATGGCTTGGCGCTAAAAAAAACAGTAAACAGATGTCAGAAAGTAAAAGTTTCATTATCAGACGAAAATTCAACCAGCATTTTATAAAAGGAAAAAGTATATCAAATATATTAAATTTAAATGAAATTACTTTGCAATAAAAAAAGTCCATTACAATAAAAACAGCAGCAATGAATAAATTTGAATTAACAACAAACCATGAATGGAAAGTCTATGGATCCTGGACTATAAATACAAAACATACAGTGCAGAAGGATGCATAGGCATGTATTATAGATTGTAGTCAGTTTAGAAAGTTTTTAGTTATTGGTATCGTAAATTACAAGTAAATAATATAACTGATAAGTAGCTGTTCACAGAACCTAACTAGGCCTACTTGAAGTAATCATGAAGATTATTCAGTTCATGAACAGAAGTATAAACTCAAAGTCAATATTTTTGAATAATGATACGTTGGCTCAATGTTTAGCCAACATAAAGATTATTAGTGGGGTCAATGTTGGGCCAACTTTAACATTGGCCCAACGTTATGCCGATGAGCAAAAGTACATTGGGCCAATATTGGTAATCAACATTGGCCAAACATAAACATTTTTATTGGATCTATACGTTGGCCAATGTTTGCGTTGGGCCAACGTTGGCCCAATTTTAACATAGTACGTTGGGCCAATGTTGACAGCCAATGTTGGTCCATTGAAAGTGTTCCGTTGGCCCAACGTTGGTTCTATGTTGTGATGCTATCTGGGGTCGCTCTTTAGATTTCCAGAGTTGAGAAAAGACGTCACTAGGGTCTCTTTCCTTTGAGTTGCTGTGTGTGTGTTCCCCCGGGGCGACTTGAATTCCATGAATTTCTTTGATTCTCGCCCACCAATAGTCGCCCTTTAGTGTTCCTGAATTTTTCTAGCCTACGACGTGTTTTTTTACCAAAGGCTTTGGTCACGGACGAGCTCCTAAGGGGTAAATTCACTGACCGGGACCTTGTAAATAATCGGTGCATTAACAGCACCCCCCCCCCCCCCGAAAAAAAACAGCAAATCATTGTGTCTTGATAAACTTGGAATCCCATAACCTTTTGTTAGTGTTTTTAGAGGGAAAATTATGAACAGCAGAAAAATAGTTAGTATGGGAAAAATGCGATTGCTGGTCATAATCTGTCCCTTGGTCTACAATATCTGGGAGCAAACAAATCTTCCTAAAATACGTCTGTACTGTTTCCCACGATAAAGATACTTGGTTTTTTTTAGAGTTTTTGTCGAGTAAATTGTTTGATGTGTTTTAGTTTTCGTATTTCAGATAAACCAGTGGACACTTTTCGCAGTTTAAAATCCGCCTTTATGAAACAAAACAGACAATATTATGAGAAAAAAAGTATGTTATTGTTAAGATTTGTTTTTAAACAGCTTTTACCGCTAAAATCAACAGTGTGGTTTTCGGGAGTTCCATCGAAATAAAAATCCACGCACTTGAACACAGGCACAAATGCATGAAACGTTTACAGTTTTGAAGTGTATTTTTTTCCTTTTGATCTAAAATCATTTTTAACTATTTATAATTGCACCTTTTATAACAGAAGCTGAACTTAAAGGTTAAAGATGCCTGACGGAGGAGACAAAGACCTGGAAGCGGTAAAGTTACTTAAGATTCTTGACTAACACAAACTTACAATTCTTGATCATTTTACCTGTACAATCTTTTTCAAATATTTCCTTCTTTTGCATCTGACAGAGTATTCTTTACGTTTAGAAATTCGTATAATTGAACATTGGGGCGCTTTCGCTCGGCCCCAGTGGCCAGTCTATCTATCCAGGACCGCTGGGATGGGCTAATCGCTTGAACAGATTCTTGTTCAGGAAGTACGTCACGTATGCAGTGCATAGAAATATGGTGCAGTGTTGAGTGTGATGCATGATGGGACTGCGCATTATTAAACCAATGACAGTGCATGATGCGTTTGCCCATCCCAGCGCCTTTGGTTAAAGCAAGGCGCTGGAGACGAGCGAATGGGGCGCGTTACAATGGCAACATATTGGTGGGGTATCAACAAACCAATGCCAATTAAGGGAATGAAACTGTACTTCACCTATGTGCCTAATTCCATTGAGCTGCTTAACAAATTTCTGCTAAGCCGAGATGAGCATTATATTAGTCACAGATTGTTCATGTGACATGGTAGTTTGGCTGGTGACCTTATTCTGGTAAGCGTAATTTTGTTACTTACTTGTTGTGCTTTGCAGCTCTATGAAATGAGGCCATGGGCTCAATTTATTAAAGCTTTTTAACAGTAAGCAAATTTGTGTGCTTATATACTGTAAGAGAAAAATGTGCGCAGGCACAAACGTGTTTCACCATGATTTCTCAGTTAAATTCTAGGCGCGCATGCAAGTACACGTTCATTTGCATTGTTACGCCACTCGTGAGCTTACCGCGCATTAGCCAGCATTTCCGGTAAACAACTATATGACGTAGAAATTCTGCCAAGGGACGCCTCGTAAGCACAAAACGGCTGCTTACGTGTTTTATGACATTGTCATGGGCCCAGGGCCTAATTTCATAGAGCTGCTAAGCACAAAAATTTGCTTTGCATGAAATTTCTTCCTTGACAAAAACAAGGTTACCAACCAAATTTCCACGTGATTTTCAAGGTAAGCAAACAGTCAGCTGAATACCAGTCACAAGGAATATGCAACAAATCAAGGAAGACATTTTACGCTAAGCAAATTGGTGTGCTAAGCAGCTCCATGAAATTGGGCCCTGGTGTTGTCATAGTGTTGGTTCACGTTCAGGTCAAGGCACTCAGGAGTCAAGCGTCCTTGTAAACGCTTAAACAATGATTCGACCTTCCGAGACACCATGCTGAGACTCTCATATGATGGGTCTTCCTTGCTCTATGGCAATATTAAGTATTTAAAAGAACTCGGTTAGTAACTTTTCTTAACAATGATTCGACCTTCCGAGACACCATGCTGAAACTCTCATGTGGTGTGTAATTATTAAACAGCTACCTGGGCGGAATGTTTTCAACAGAAATTGTATTTTTACTTGTTTATATATAATGCACTTGTTCACCATTTTAATGTCATTTTGATATGTGTACACTTCTGAACTTTTCGTAATTATCGAGTAAAAAATCAGGCCCCTACCTAAAGGTTTTTTGAAAAACTAAAAACACTTCTGCCGTTGAGAGCGGGCGTCAAAGGACAATGCCGCTGACGTCTTTTGTGGGAGTTTGCTTTGTTATACATCCACGCTGCAACAAAGCGGCTTTATCTACTTATGACGTTTTGAGAGTGATTACGTAACGGGGCTTTTCGCAAATCTCGCAGAAAAGCTCTGGACAAGGGCATACAAAATGATTGGTTTTTTTTTACACAATTGAAAACTATTTATAATCATGACTCGATTTCCTTATTCATCGAAAACATTTTAAGTGGAATTCAGCAAAGTTCACGACTTGACATTTTCGTTCAAGCAGGTCTGTATTCAAAAGAACCCTGTAACCGTTACACTAATAAGCAAATTGCTTAACAATGATTCGACATTTTGTGACATTAAGCTGGAAGTCCCATGTGTATAATAACAAGTATTCAAAGGAACCCTGTAAGTAAGTTACACTTTATTGCTATGGGAAGGGGTTTGCCCTTTGCCAAATTTCATAAAGCTGTGAAGCATAAAACAATGAGCTTTTTCCCAGAAAAACAAAATTTTGCTTAGAAGAATCAGGTTACTATCATGAATTCCAATTTATGTATATTGTTTGAATCTGGTTCCATGCTAATTTTAGCTGAGAAGTAGAAGATTTTGCTGAGCACAATTTTCTGCTTAAAACCCTTTATGAAAATTGCCCCAGGTGTTGTTGGTACGCAGCAGAAATACGCTGACGACCACCTTGTAAACCTTTACAGTGTAGCAAGGTGTTAAAATAAACAAACAATACGCCTATAGCTCGGCACACCTATGAGTGCTTTCAAAAGAACCGTGTACTGTTATTACATAATACTGCTTCTGATTACCAAACGAATAAATATCTGGGTACACCTTTGACTCCATAAATTAATGGCCATAAAGGTACTTGGTAAAGAGCAGTGACTGGAGAGCTGACGGTTGATAAAACATTGTTAGAAACTGCATCCGTAAGAAGCAATAAGCCTTGTTGAAGTATGACGGACGTGATACGCGCGTGTCACACGCCGCGACTGATGCCCATAGATATAAAATAGAATATTTAATTCTATATCTATGCTGATGCCACGCTCAACCATCGCTATAGAATTATAATAACTAGATCGGCCGCATTGCCCGTGTAGAAAAAGTTTTGGTTCGCCATGGACGCGGTAAAAAAATCATGTTCGAAAGGTTGCGCGCGAAAATGAACACGGGAGATAGGCCTTTGACGCGCTAAATGTCACGTGCTGACGGCACAAAATCACGTGCTGACGGCAACTCACAGAAAATGTACACGGGAGATAGGCAATGGCGGCACCCTTGCCCAGAACCCGGGTATGTACGCGCGGCCGATCTAGTTATTCTATTCTATATCTATGCGCTCACCATGTTGGTGGTCATTAGGTTTACGTGTAAACGCCGCGTCGCCTAAAATGCGCACTTCACTGAATAACATACGTTCTATTTCTATGGTCAAGCAATACGCACAAATTTACCACAACTTTACAGACAGTGTTGTAGCATTGTGTCCGCCACACCTCAAAAAAGCTTACACAGTTTTAGAGAAAGAGTTTATTTTGAACCAGAAAACTCGAGTCTGAGAAAGGCTTCAATCAGTAATGTAGACTTTCTCATGTATCGAAACCACACAATTCTGTGACGCAAGGGTATTTGTTTTCTTTCTTTTTTTTTACTTAGTACTTCGATGACAAATTCAGTAAAAGAAATCACAGGCTGGTTATTGTGTGCATACGTAATATGCTCGCTATTTTTCTACTTCTATTTTTGCATTGCTATTATACCAATTCTCAAATTTCAGGTTGCTTCAATGAACAATGGAAGCAAGGGTGACCCGCCCTCTGATATGTCTTCTAGGGCCAACCTCACAACGACAGGGGATGACGAGGAGGAAATCGCCAGGGGTAACTGGGGTCATAAGTTTGATTTCATGTTATCCTGCATCGGGTTTGCTGTGGGACTCGGCAATGTGTGGCGATTTCCCTATCTGTGCTACATCAACGGTGGAGGTAATTTCACATCAAATAATGGACATATAAATTAATTTTCTAGTATGACTTAAGGAAAGTATTAATATAAAAAAGATCGTTTCATGTTGGGTGAAGACAACACAGACACTTCAAGCTTGCCTTTACCCAAAACACGGGGAGAACTTACTTTTGTTTACAAAAGAGCCACAGAGCCTGGACTTCCTGCAGGCATGATTTGTACACAGCTCAATGGAAGAAAACATAAAATATTATATTTTATGGAGAGTGCACTGTCTAATTCTTATCAACTTTTGGTATGATGAAAGGGGGCACATTTCAAAACTTGGCCAGCTTTGACTTTCATAACTCTTGGTTTTATGTGGAAATTATGACACGAAATGTCAACTATCCCATAGGGCCAGTGTAGTATCTTGCCTTGAACTTGATACTTCACTCCCTTCAAACATGTATTGTTTTTGCAAAATGTTCGTAAAACAGTTTCTCCATTTTTTCCACTTTCTCGCCACCAGGTGCATTTCTAGTACCGTACTGCATCATGTTGCTGATCGCTGGACTCCCAATGTTCGTCATGGAGTTGGGCTTTGGCCAGTTCGCAAGCAGGGGCTGCATTACGATTTGGACCATCTCGCCCGTCTTCAAAGGTATAGAAACAGTCACTGACTGTTATTACGTCATTAAAATTAAATGGAATTAGCTGTTTGCAAACTGCTAACCAACCAAAAGGACCTATGGTATAAGTGCACAAAATATTTAATGGTCTGAAGTTTAGACCCTATCGTCTTTCTCGAAGGCTAAATGACTACACAACAGACATGAACATGTAACTAGAAGTAAACTCTCCCTCCAATGCATGAATCTAAACTTTATGATCGTCAAATAATAGGTGTACAGCTGACAATAGAGGGGCACATTGTCTATCAAATCGTTCCATTGCTGTTTTATTCCATATCATTTTTGTCATTGCACTTAGTGAGTTGTGATACAAAACATAAAATAAGCTTACATCCGGAAATACAACCAGCTCAACAATTATGGTCCGCCCATTTTGTGGAGGCAAACATTTTATTACCCAAAAATAGTTCTGTCATGGACCGCACAGCAGTTCAAGGGATACTGTATGTGAATTATTTCCCGTTTTCTTTCCTTTGCAACCGTGTTCAATTCAAATCAAATTTTGTTTATTTTTCGCCAATTTTTTTCACACGTTCTTCTTTACATGTTATGAAAACGTTTCTCATGAATAGCCTATTTCCGTGTTGAAATTTAGACACGTTTTTTTTCTTTGTTGTCAAAGCCGATGTTCACACGATGTTCGGCAAGATCTAAGGGGCCACGAAAAACACTTTTTAAATGTCACAACCTCCATAGTTTTCGTGAGCCTTTCTTGGTTGGCTCTTTGTATGTTTTTTTTTAACTATAACTATTTTTCATTCAGAATAGGGGTGTTGGAATGTGCACTCGTGAGTGAGTTTCCTTGAACAGCTTACTGGGGCAGTCAATGTCCTTGATACCCTATGTCCTTGGACCAATCCACTTGTCTAATAGGGGCCTTATACAGGTGCCCAGGAAAAACAATTCATTCAATTCAATTAAAAAACTGTATTCCTTAATAAGCAAATACATTAGTCGGCCAGCTTCATATAAAAACAGTAAGTATTGGGGCTAGAAAGTGATTATATACAATAATTTAAAAAATATTGGATATTGCCGGCCCTCAAAGACCTTTATCAAACCTGGCTAACTGAAGAGCAAGTGTGGAACCTTTTTGTAAAATGAGAATTAGTGGGTGCTAAATTGTAATAGATGTTAAATTTATATCGAGGCTATAAGAATATTCATTTTGGCCCAACACATAAACACAATTACACAGCACTGTATAATCAGTACTTTCCCGAGTTGTGTGAAAAACAAACCACAGGCACATTACTCGGGTGGGATTCGAAACCACAACCAAAGCAGTGTCTTACCAGTATAGTAGGCTTATGCCACTTCTCTTATTTTTTTTATATTATAAAAACATAGTAATAAACATCGCGGGTTGAACCTCACCCGAGTTATATACCTGTGATTTTTTTATTTCACAGAACTCTGGAAAGAACCGAGAGTATACAGTGGTATCGCATCTTTGTTAAAATAAGTAAAAACCAAAATGAACAGATTAAAATATAACTTGGAATAACTTTTTAGAAAATTGACCACCAACATTTTCAATTTTCTCCAACTGTATTTCTAGGTTTGGGATATGCCATGTGTATCATCACAGCCCTGGTTGCCATTTACTACAACGTGGTCATCTCCTATACGCTATTCTACCTGTTCGCATCCTTCACTACTGTCTTACCGTGGAGCGATTGTAACAGATCGTGGAATACAGCTAACTGTGTTGTTTTATCTGGTAACGATACCAACGGCACAGTGTATCTCAACACTTCAACAAGACCCGCCTTGGAGTTTTGGGAGTGAGTAAATTTTTCCTATGTAACACCCGATGTGGGGCACTCCAATTAACTTGAGGAGAAAAACGCCCACAGAGCGTCGGCCATATATTGATATTTTGCAAGGGCCTCAAAATGTTCTATATTAGACCGATTTCAGAGCTAAATACTAAAGGAAATAGTGTAAAAATATGGCACAATGTGACCAGAGGTTGGTTAACATCGAACATGTTTTTTTTTTAATTTTTTTTTTTTATTATGACATAGACAGAGAATATCCCCCCCCCCAAAAAAAAAAAAAAAAAAAAAATCCCAAACTAACACACACTACGTTCTTCAGTACGAAAGTACTTGACCCCAACCCCCCTTATAGATATTTTTTGAGATTCCAAGCCACACAAGTGATATAGACTATTAGGGGAACATACCGACCACCAAAAGTGTATGCCCTAACAACGTTTGGGCTCGGATGACGCTCATTTGCAAAGTAATTCCGTACCTTTGTAAAATGATGAATTAGGTTGGGGTTGGGTTGTTTTTATAGGCTCATGTAACAAAGCTGATTGTTCGTTGGTTTTTATGGGATGTTACTTTTTGTCTTGTTTGTTAAAGAAGTGGTCCCGGCTCAGAGCAGCAACAAACAAACAATGAGTCAAAAATCCGTATTGTTGATGTTTTTGTCCGTTCTTGTTTGTCTAGCAATGGACCGTTTAACCCAAAACTGACAATAAAGTTGCAGTTGTGTGTTTTTATTTACAGTAACTATGTGCTGGACCGAAGTGAAGGTCTTGAAGACATGGGTCCAATCCGTTGGCAGATGGCCCTCTGTCTGCTTCTTGCTTGGACTGTGGTGTTCCTTTGCATCGTCAAAGGTGTCAAATCATCAGGAAAGGTAATAACCCCCCCCCCCCCCCTATCAACGCAACTTGACTCTTGCAGACAGCAGCAGGTACCTAAACAATTACCGTCAACCCCAATTGTTGGGCCGCCCATGTTCCCATACGCCCCTGTATTTTGAATTTTGTGTTCACCCCTATACAAAAGGCTAAAAGCAATTTATTGGTTAAAGAGGCTACATGGATGTAAGCATTTAAGATGAAAACTTGGCGAAATTGGAGGTGTAGGAAATAATAATTTTACACAGTATATATAGTTTGTAGTTTGGAGGAAATCTTGGACCAAGCAAGGAGTTCAAATAAATACAAACAAAAGACTATGCAGTAAGAATGATTTTGTTTTCCTACCTTTCATCAAAGCTATAATAATGGTTTGATTTCTGCTTTATAGGTGGTGTACTTCACAGCAACCTTCCCATACATTGTTCTGTGTATTCTGCTGGTTCGAGGAGCTACACTTCCGGGGTCACTTCAAGGGGTCATCTTCTACATCAAACCTGAGTTTGACAAACTCCTCAGTGCTAAGGTGAGACCGTGAATTCTTCAGATATTTTCTCAAAAAAATTACCAATCACTCCTTGTGAGTTTGGTTGCCTACGATAATCAATTACTTGTGTGAACAAGATTTTGTTTTCTGTAACCTTATTATGTGCATTGTCTCCGTAAAATCTCACCTACTCTATTTGTATTTTGAGTGATCACTTATTACTGTAAAATTCTTTCAAACTTCAAACTTTCAAACTTTCAAACTTATATTTATTTCCATACTTCATGAAAGCATACATTAACAGTTTGAATAACACCCCGTGCCTTAGACCAAATGTGTCACATTGGTATTATCGTCAATGTTTACGCTATTTTCAAAGATTGAGCTTTGAATTAGAAAACCAAAACTATTTCTTTTACTAATTTCCCAAAAGCTATTGCAATTCAAGCAAATATATCTCAAAGGGAGTTTCCCACCATGACAGTTAATTTTTTTTTAACTATTCAATGAACGTTGTGTGCGAACATTGATGTTTTACTCTTACCAATGTTATACATACTCCTTACTCCTTTAAGTGCCTAGATATTAGTTATCATTATTTCACTATTATTGAAGCTGTTTTGATTGAACTTTCTATCAGGTGTGGAAGGATGCTGCCGTGCAGATCTTCTACTCACTTGGCCCAGCCTGGGGTGGTCTTCATACCCTGGCCAGCTACAACAAGTTTGACAACAACTTTAAACGGTAACTATACAAGAATTTGTTTCTTCTTCTATTTAACAACTATTCTCAATTGAGTGTGTTGTTTTATCAAAGCGAGATTTGATAAATAAGAAATAATATTTGTGTTTGATTGCGAGCACCGAACGCAAGCTCTGGTGTTTCTGTTCAGCAGAGTGTGGGTATACGAATCTTTCGACACTTTACTATAATTGCTTCTCTCCACCCAGGTGTAAATGGGTACATGTGAGGGCAGAGATGGTTCGTGTGGTCTGGGTTGGTTTAGCTTTAGTGCTCTGGTGACACATGGTGTATACCCCCAGGGAGCTGAGATGGTTTAATGAACGAAATGGCCCTGCCCAGAGTGATCAGGCTCAATGTTGGAAGCGCTATAAGAAACGGTGTAGAAAGTTCTTTAATAAAAAAAGTTAACATTTTTTTTTTTCTCTGTGACCTTAACTTGGTTATTAATATTTGTTGTAGTGACGGTATCATCATCGCGTTCACCAATTGTGGCACCAGCGTATTTGCGGGATTCGCCATCTTCTCCGTTATTGGTTTCATGGCTCATGATTCCGGATTGCCGATTGAAACAGTTGCTGATTCAGGTAGTGTTCACTATTGGGTTTGGTTGGGTAAGCTGGATACCAATTGGGTCAGCAGAGTTAGTCGACTGGTTTTCGTGGTTACCAGTTTTGGGTCAACGTGGTTTGCAGTTGAATGCAAGTTGGGTCAATTGGTTTCCAGTTGGGTCAATGTGTTTTCCAACTGGCTTCTTATTCAGTCAGCTTCAAATTTGTTTGTGTTTAACCACCCTTACAATTTCTTCTTCTCTTTCTTAGATGTCGATTCCCAATATCATGGCACCAACTTTAAACCATTTTTAATTTGATGTTATAATTTTCATGACAGGTCCTGGTCTTGCTTTTGTGGCTTACCCAGAAGCCTTAGCTCGGATGCCCGCCGCTCCTCTTTGGTCTATCCTGTTCTTCTTTATGCTCTTCACGCTGGGGCTGGACAGTCAGGTCAGTTTGTCGCCCTCTTGTGTCCCCTCTCCTGGGGGGCATCCTCGAACAGCTTCCAACAAATTAAAACACTATCTCTAAAATTTATTGTTATGCACCAAAAGCTGAAAACACAAGACCTTTTTGATAGTGATCATGTGGTGTGTTACGAGACCACAAAGCACATACTTATGCCGATGTGGCCGGAGATTCCGGTGTAATTCCCCCCCCCCCCCCCCACCAACGCCTTCGAACTGTATACGAACTTCTTTTGATAGCGCCGCCTTCAGCCAATGATACAACCACTGACACAGAGTATCTTGTGAAAAAGATTTTCGTAGGAGTAGCTATATAGTATAGGACACTAATACTTTTTCGGCATCCACCTATCCGTGAAGTTAATTTCAAATCCGAATGTTTTTGTAATAGGTACCTCAAACTTGAATGTGTTTTAGTGCAGACTGCAGGGGAAAAACAATTATTCGCTTTTACCTTGTGAAACTGTGATGAAATAAATACAATTTAATTGAAAACAAAAATTAATTGATTTTTATACCTTTTTTTTTATTGCAGTTTGTGATGACCGAAACTCTGATCACTGCCGTGACTGACGAGTTGAAAGGTTACTTCAAGAACATCGCCAAGTGGAAGACGTTGATCACTCTCACCGTGTGTGTGACATTCTTCCTTCTTGGTTTGCCGATGACAACACGGGTAATTATTCACATCTTGTTCCATTGATTGATGAGAAATTAACGTTCAGAGTCCAATTTAGTAGAGCTTCTTTAGCAGAAAATACTGGTTAAAAATGTGCTGCTAAGCGTTGTGAGCAGCGCCCACTTAATATTCCATTAAAGCCATTGGACCCTTTCGGTTCAGAAAAAAAAAATTCACAGATTTACAAATAACTTACAGGGTTTACAGAAGGCAATGGTGAAAGACTTCTCTTGAAATATTATTCCATGAAATGCTGTACTTTTTGAGAAAACAGCAACACAATATTAATATAACATCTATAATATAAATTCTCGTTAACAAGAATTACGGATTTTTTTTAAGACACGTGTCATGACACGGCGAACCGCGCGGAAACAAGGGTGGGTTTTCCCGTTATTTTCTCCCGACTCCGATGACCGATTGAGCCTAAATTTTCACAGGTTTGTTATTTGATATAGAAGGTGTGGTACACAAAGTGTGGGCCTTGGACAACACTGTTTACCGAAAGGGTCCAATGGCTTTAAGCTGTTAGGCAGAAAATACTGCATAACAAATTGTCTTTGCTAAGCAAAAATTGAGTCGGGTATACACAAGCCACAACAAATCAAACATAAGTAATTTTGACTGGCAACCTGTTTCTGTAAAACAAAACTATTATGTGCTAAGGAAATTTTTGTGCATGAAGGCTTCAATGGGCCCAGGATGCCATTCATAAATGGTACACCTAAAATGGTATTTTGGACAGTAACCTTCTTCTTCTCAGCAAGGTTTTGTTGTGCTATAAAAGCGGCCCTATAAACTTGGTCCCTGGTTTCGACTGTCTTTTCGTCACTGAGTTACGCTCAGTGGTTTTAGTCTGTGTCAAAAATTTGTATTCAACTCGGGGATCGAATTGGGATCAGTTTGACCCACATTTTGATCAAATTTAGACCGATTCAGGGCTATTTTGACTCCAAGACGGGTTCAGGTCACAAGGTCAATTCTAGCCAGAGAGTTGACTATTACACCCGAAATGGTTTTTTTAAATCAAACTAATTTTGGATTTTTCAATAACTATGGTCAACTTTTTATTGTTTTTGTTTTTTGTCTGATTTAATAACTTCATGTTTTCTGATCGTAACAGGGCGGGATTTACCTGCTGACTTTAATGGATAACTATTCTGCCGGATTTTCTCTGCTTCTGATCGCCATGTTGGAATGTCTGGTCATATCGTACGCTTATGGTAAGCACTATAGTTTTCTTCATGTCGCCTCGGAGTTCTAACCCCAGGAAGCACACAAGTACAAGAAAGCTCCACTATTGTCTTAAGGGAAGGGGAACTAAAAGAATGTCTCCCTTTCCTCCCTTTTCCTACTTGTTAATGTCACATTATTGTCTAGTTATTGTTCATTAAAGGAACACGTTGCCTTGGATCGGTCGAGTGGTCTTTGAAAAGCGTTTGTAACCGTTTGTTATAAAATGCATATGATTAGAAAGATATTTTAAAAGTTGAATATAATGATCCACACAATTTACAAACGCTTTTTATAGACCAACTCGTCTGATCCAAGGCAACGTGTTCCTTTAACTGGATCAGGTTTTTCATTTGTACAAGTTATTATGCTTTCCACACGATATTATTAGCAGTTTCTTTTTACTATTGTTTAGGTATCAACAGGTTTGACAAGGATATGAAGACCATGGTGCGTTCAGGTCTCGAATTGTACTGGAAGATCTGTCTCATGTTTTTGGCTCCACTGGTCCTCGGAGTAAGTAATAAGATTGTCTTCGTTTTAGCCTCGTGCCAATTGTCAAAGACCAATCTTCTCACTTGGTGTGTCTCAACGTAAGCATAAAATAATAAACCTGTGAAAATTTGAACTCAATGGTCGTTGAAGTTGCGAGATAATAATGGCAGAAAAACACACTTGTCACACGAAGTTGTGTGCTTTCATATGCTTGATTTCGGGACCTCAAAATCTTCTGAGGTCTCGAAATCAAATTCTTGAAAAATAACCTCTTTCTTGAATACCATAATACCAGTCAAAATACCATATCAAACACACTATGTGATTGGAATCCTGCTCAGTTCTGCTTAGCAGAAATGTGTTAAGAAATATTTTATGGTTAAGCTGCTAAATGAAACCTGGCTGCGGTTCTTCCTGTTTCTGCTTGTTCTCACCGAGCACTCTTGTTTTACTGGGATGTAGAAAGACATGCCACTCTGGTATCTTTATTGGTCCACTGTCATGCATCTCTTTCGGACTCTTGTCTTAGCATGGATGAGGGTTTGTCTTTACTGTTTTGAAAATCATTATGACACACTGGGAGATTGGCTTCTTTTGAACTATATTGCAGAAAATGAAAGGTTTTTTTTGTATAGCGTGTGTATACAGGATACCGAAATTAGTTTGTTGCCTTCGCGAGAAGTGTTTACTTGTTTAAATTCAATCCTTTTCAAAGAGTGCATACTTCTTAACTCTTGGTTTTGTGTCAAACAGGTAGGGGCCAACTACGACTTATTTGATTCCTGACTACATTATGATTGTCAATTTGAATTTGTTTTCTCAGTTCATCTTCGTCTTCTTCTGTTTGACGTATGCTAATCTGACATACGGTGCATATACATACCCTGAGTTTGGAGAGGCGCTAGGTTGGTTGATGGTCGTCGCTGCAATAGTGCCAGTTCCAGTCTATGCGCTCTTCTTTTACATTAAACACGGCTATGGCAACACCGCTCTCGAGGTAGGGTTGATTCTACATACATATTTATAGTTTCTTAATTTTGTGATTTCTTTGTGTAGCTTCACTCATGTCTACATTCAGTAGAACGTTATTGACATCTTTTTCTTTTCTCTTTTCTCTAGTACATAAAATGTACTAACTTAAAATGTACTACTTATGACCCAATGGTGAGGGCCTGGACTGCTCTCTGTCCAATGTAACTTGCTTTACATATAAATGAACAATAAGAAGTAACAAGAATTTCTTAAAAGATCGGAGGGATGTTCTTAATACTGTTATGTTATGTTTGTCTGTCAGACATCTCAACACAAGCCTCAGGTTTTCGATGATGCCTCCATACTTAATTAAGGTTTTACAGTTTTGTTAAAGCCATTGAACACTTTCAAGAAACAGTATTGTCCAACGCCCACACTTCGTGTGTCACAACTTATATATCAAATAACAAACCTGTGAAAATTTAGGCTCAATCGGTCATCGGAGTCGGGTAAAAATAACAGGGAAAACCCACCCTTGTTTCCGCACGTTTCGCCATGTCATGACATGTGTTTAAAATAAATCCGTAAGTCTCGATATCGAGAATTGATATTGTTTTAATGTTTTCGCAAAAAGTAAAGCATTTCATGAAATAATATTTCAAGAGAAGTCTTTAACTATTACCTTCTGTAAACCCTGTAAGTTATTTGTAAATCTGTGATTTATATTTTTTTTTTTCTGTTCCGAAAGTGTCCAATGGCTTTAACTGGCTACTTCTTCGTAAATTATTATTGCCATGGCATTGTACAGTTTTCTTCAAGTATGGAATATATGCGAGCTATTATTGTTATTTATTCGGCATGAAAACACATACAAAATACAAACATAAACAAAACGAAACAAAAGCCATGAACATTATGCCTGGAATTAGACAAGTTTACCAAAAACTGTAGCCAGAAGGCCTTCAACTTCAATATCCCTGGTCAAATCTATATTTAACAATAATAAGAATGTAATTGAACTGAATTCAGAAGTCTTTCAACTACTTAACAATATTTGTCTCGTTGTTGCCATCAGTATCTGAAGTCTGGTATTGAGCCAGCTGAGGAGTGGGGACCAGCTTTGAATGAAAACCGTCTCTTGGCAGGCTACAACCCACTACCGGGTACCAGCGGTAAAACAGGCAATCTGGAGTTGGGACTCGAACAACCACCAACGTACACGAGCATCTATAACGGTCCACTGGAAGTTGGGTCAGTTACTCTAAATGGATATTAAACCTCTTGCAACATTCACCAACCTTTTAGATGTAGGCCTTATTATGCTGCTGAAACTTTCAAAGTTTCATTTATATCTTCCAAAAACAAAACAACGTGGTATTTTTAACTACTAACTTGGTGGTTTAAACTATAATACGTTGTACATAGTATAGTATTTTATAAACATAAAAAAGACAAGCTGAACCAACGGCTGAACTACGTGTCCTGTCGCTGTCGCAGCAAAACCACTAATAGACCTTTCCATCCCGGTGCAGCCATCTTGAATTTCTTCAATTGATATCAATGTTACCAAACCGAGGCTGGAAGAACAAAATAGTCTGGTCCCTTACTGCAAAATGATTTTTGGCATTTATTATTGTTATTCGATACGAGGAACACGACCAAGATGGAGGCATCATGATCAAGGTCGTTTGGTGCTTGATATTTTGTGGATTAATTCGATGTGTTCCTTGATATGTATTTTTAAGACAGAGCAGTGGTATCCACTGGATTTATGTCTGCATTAATGGGTGACTTTTAAAAACTATCTGGATATGTTTGTGAAATTAATTGTGTGTTTATAATTCGGAATTGGACCATTCTTCCAACTGAGCTGTAAAACGCATGATTACAGTTTCAAGTGATGTAAGATACGCGGGAAAACTAGTTTTAAATACTCGTATACAAAGGCTGAAACTTTAGAGTAACTTTTTTTAAATGTTTATTTATACTGTATAATCAGATACTTCAGAACGTGCTACTGTTAATTGTAAGATTTTACTGATGTCGGTGTACTATCGGTGGCACTGTGAAAGGAAAACTTCCACGTGCAAGACCGGCTTGGAATCGATCTTTGAATATTTTTTAAAATGAATATTCAGATTGATATCAATGTTACCAAACCGAGACGAAGAACAAAATAGTTTGGTCCCTTATTGCAAAATGATTTTGGCGTCCATTATTGTTATTCGATACAAGGAACATGACCAAGATGGGGGCATCATGATAAAAATCGTTTGGTGCATGATATTGTTGGATTAATTCGATGTGTTCCTTGATATCTATTTTTAAGACAGAGCAGTGGTATCCACTGGACTTATGTCTGCATTAATGCATGGGTGACTTTTAACAACTATCTGGATATGTTTGTGAAATTAATTGTGTGTTTATAATTCGGAATTTAACCATTCTTCCAACTGAGCTGTAAAACGCATGATTACAGTTTCAAATGATGTAAGGTACGCGGGAAAACTAGTTTTAAATACTCGTATACAAAGGCTGAAACTTTAGAGTAACTTTTTGAAATGTATATTTATACTGTATAATCAGATACTTGAGAACGTGATACTGTTAATTGTAAGATTTAACTGATGTCGGTGTACTATCGGTGGCACTGTAAAAGGAAAACTTCCACGTGCAAGACCGGCTTGGAATCGATCTTTGAATATTTTTTTAAAATGAATATTCAGATTGTCAGTTATAACCAACTTTGACAGAAATTGGTATGTAAAGGTTTTTGTAATTAATACCTGCCCAAAATATTTAAGATGTCTAATCACACGCAATAACTTGTTTCAGTACGAAATCCTGGAGGGGATCGATTGTCTATCATTTTTTCTTAATGAATAACGCTTCAGATTGTCAGTTAAAACCCGTAGGAAGAAAATGTCTTTAAGTGTTTTTGTTCTAATACCAGCCCGGAAGATTCAAGGTATCGTCACCAAACGCAATGACTTTTAGAGTACGAAATCCGGGAGGAGCTCGTTTTTCAGATCTTTTTATTTAATGGAATAACGTCGGAATGCCAGTTAAAACCCGCTAGAAAAAAAAATCTGTAAAGGTTTTTTTTGCAATGCCTGCCTGAAAAGATTAAATGTATCGAAACCATATGCATTTACTGGTTAGAGTTGTTAAGGACAATAGACAATTAAAACCCTTTCGGTAATTATAAACTCTAATATATCATGTCAATTTATGAGACCTTATAAAAAATCTTACCTGTAGCATGCAAGACAAAACGTGATAATATAGTCGTAACAGTTTTTACCTATACAGTCATCTTATTGGAAAATACATGACAGCTCTATTCCTGAAAACCTTTTTAAAGGGTCTATGTAATTTTTGTAGGACAAAAAACACGATGTCCACAGATTTACACTAAACTTACACAGTTTGAAGATAATGATAGTAGAAAGCTTCCCTGAAAATATTACGTACTGAGGTGTTGTAGTTTTTGGGAAATGAGTAAAACAATGTCATGAAAATAATTTTCGTCTCGTGAGACGAAAATTATTTTAATCATTTTACAAACGTATTTTCATGACATTGTTTTACTCATTTCTCAAACACTACAGTACCTCAGTAAGTAATATTTGAAGGGAAGCTTTCCACTATCATTATCTTTAAACCCTGTAAGTGTAATGTAAATCTATGGAAATTTTGAAAAAGTACCCAAATCCTTTAAAAAGACAGTACTGAGCGCCTTGAGACAAACTTTCGTGTGTGAAAAGCGCAATATATGAACCGCATAATTGTAAATATTATTTTGTTTAATAATGATGTAGTTGGATTTAAAGTATGATTCGTGACTATATTGGTGTGATGATTCCCTTTTTATTCAAGCAATAGATAAATTTATTTTTCTTTTCAAATTGGCGAAGTTTCTATTTCAAATCAAAGTAAAATTGTGATCTTAATCAATCATATTTGTGTGTTTATTTTAGTAATCAGATTTAGTAATTCATTTAATAAGGTGTTAAAATAGTGTGCTGGTGAATAGTAAACTTAAGTTAACTACTTGTCAGTTTTTAAAAAGAGAGACTTTACTAAAATAAATAAGATGTTCTATAAAAACAACTGTGTCAGTTGTCTCTTGAGATTTTAAAATAAAGAGTTTTGCTAAATAAATATTATTTGTATTACCATTGGGTATGATCATTAAAGACAGTGACAATATTGGTAATTGTCACAGACCAGTCTAAGACTGTCTTCTCACTTGGTGCATCTCAACATACAAATTATGCAAAAAAATAACAAACCTGTGAAAATTTGAGCTCAATTGGTCGTCGGAGTTGCGAGATAACTATGAAAGAAAAAGACACCATTGTCACACGAAGTTGTGTGCTTTCAGATGCTTAATTTTGAGACCCCAAGTTCTAAACTTGAGGTCTCGAAATCAAATTCGTGGAAAATTACTTTTTTTCTCGAAAACTATGTCTCTTCAGAGGGAGTCGTTTCTCACAATGTTTTATACTATCAACAGCTCACCATTACTCGTTACCAAATGAGGTTTTATGCTGATGATTATTTTGAGTATATTACCAATAGTGTCCACTGCCTTTCAGCATGTGATATTTGATAAATTCCCTATTAATATTTCTCGCACGTACGCCCAACTGAGGCATGAACGTGTCATGTATAAAACGGTACCTTGATGTTTTTCCTCGGATTTGTGGGTCTGTAGGTCAAAAGAAATAACTGACAAGGTTTTATTTAAAAATAATATATAGTTTATTAACAACCGAAAAAATAGGATCAAAATACCCCGATGGCCAATATCGTCATCCTTGCTGACTACTACAAAGTTGTTTAAGCCATGAAAGGTCGTTGGAAACCACTGGTGTTGGAGACGTTTGATATAAAATAGATGGTTTATTTGAGGCGTAGCTTTGTTTTTCAGTAAAAGATAATATTATAAACCCATTCAGTATTTAGCACGTAGCCAAAAACTTTAAAGTTATTGATGAAATGCTTTTGAAATGCAGACGCTGTTTTTGCCCATTCTTTATTCTCTAAAAGTACTTTCACGGTTGCAATACTCTCCAACTCTAAATGAAAACTATTTTGTTCGTTTTCAAAAAAGAAAACCTCTGGCACACACAATTTGTTTCGAGAAACATACCAAAACGTTCACATTTCTTTAGTTCAAAAAGTTAATCCAGACGGGCTCATGAATGAATGTCGTTTCAAAAGTGTTTTTCATGGTCCCCGGAGCGGGCCGAACATCGTGTGAACATTAGACTTGACTCAAATCCCAATCCCGTGCCAACCTCGGATGCTCTGCAGCATTCCCAAACCTTTCTCGGGACCACATTTTGACGACGAGTCCGCACTGTGGCTTGTTTGCTAGGGGCGCTATACGCTTAGGGACCTCTCACACAAGAACGGGCTTGAAACAAGTCTAAACATAATTACATTTCGACATGGACTATTACAGGCTAAACATGTTTTCATATCATACCCAGAAAAGAACGTGTGAAAGATTTCGGCGAAAACATATACTTCGATTTGAAATGAACACGGTTGTAAAAGAAAGAAAACCACAAAATGATTCACATTTAATATTAAAGACAGTGGACATTGTTGGAAATAATTGTCAAAGTAGACCAAGCTTCTCACTTGGTGGATCTCAACAAATGCAAACATGTGAAACTTGAACTCAATCGGTCGTCGAAGTTGCGAGATAATAATCAAAGAAAAAACACCCTTGTCACACGAAGATGTGTGCTTTCAGATGCTTGATTTCGGGACCTCAAAATCTTATTCTGAGGTCTCGAAATCAATTTAAAATGTTTTACTGGAAAAAATCTTTTGTCTCTCGAAATATACGTTACTTCAGAGGGAGCCGTTTCTCGCAATGTTTTATACTATCAACAGCTCTCCATTGCTCGTTACCCAGTACGTATGCTAACAACTATTTTGATGAATTATCGAAAGTGTCCACTGCCTTGAAGCTTATTGTTCGGCCTGCTTTGTTTGCCTTTTTTGAAAAATTGGGAAATTCGTCTGTCGAAATGTTCCATCGTACGATCCAGGTGACATATAAACCATTGTTAAATTCCAAGGTTGTTCTACGCGGTTTGAACTGCTATTATTCGGTGCTTTAAGTAGGATGGGTCCTACGGTGACTCATATGTGTCAGTTTCTAGAGAACTCATGTTTTAACAACAATAAAACGCGATATCGCCGTCGTATTGCGATATATCGCCGTACTCTTGTGATGAGCGCTGTTTTATTATCTGCAATCAAATTCCAGTGTTGTATTTACGTTAAAGGGAATGTATAGTACACTATTGGTCGTTGTCAAAGACCGGTGTTTGCACTTGGTGTATCTCAACATATGCATAAAATAACAATCTTGTGTAAGTATGAGCTCAATTGGTCATCGGAGTTGGGAGAAAATGATGAGAGAAAAAACACCCTTGTTGGACGAATGTGTGTGCTTTTAGATAGGAATACAAGACTTCTAGCTAGAAGTCTTTTATTATTTTAGTGAGAAATTACCTTTCTCAAAAACTACGTTACCTCAGAGGGAGTCGTTTCCCACAATGCTTTATATTATCAACAGCTCTCCAATGCTTGTTACCAAGTCAATTTTTAAGTTAATATTTGAGTAATAACCAAACGTGTACATTCCCTTTAGTGTTGTTTTACTATTCAACGCCATAAAAACATGATGAGTTGGCGTTTATGGGCCACCATAGACTCATGCTCCCCCCCCCCCCCCCCCCCGTTTTGTTTCCATTGTGTTATTGGAATCTCCGGAATTCTTTACAGGATTTTAGGGGGGTGCTTATGTACTTTACACGAGGAAAATGGTGTGTTAAAACATGTAGGTAGAAATAACGGGAACATTCATGACGTCACTCGGGCATGGTATTAGTATTCAATCGGAAACTAATTTTGTGGATGAAACTAGTTTTGTCAAGTTTTGAAACTATAGTTTTGTCAAGAAACTAATTTTGTCAATTACTCCTGAACTGAACAATAGTATGTATCCATTATAATGTTGTTGCGTCTGTTTATTAAATAATAAAGCCATTGTTACGTAACTTGAAGATGTATAAAGCTGTCTCAAAACGGGTGTGATGTTCCTTCCAGAGTTACACAGTTCAAAACAATACGAACAGTCGTCGAAGCTACCAGCAGATATCGCTGCCGTGTCCATCCGTGTCAACAACGGCAGGGATATGCTGGTAGCTTCCGAGTATTCCCGCCGTACTTGGGGTATAACAAAACGGCAAAGCCGGGGTGGGGTATTGAAAACCAAATTATGTATCTGCTGGATGAGATATGGTTAAAATTATGTATTCTGTAAGTTTTGTTTGAAGCTTTGCCTGGTGTAGATAAATGGGAAGAAACTTCTCATGAAGACGAGCAGAGTATACTGTGCGAAACGTCGAGACCACAAGTACCGGCTTCTTTCAGATCAAAGCACTCACACACTCGAGATTTACACACGGTTGTACCTGCCGGTTTACTATCTATTTAAAATTTATTCCTATATTTATTCTATGGTTGGAATGTTTTGCTCATGTACTGCAAATAATACAGTTGTCGAACTTGTCTAGACAGTAAATGTCCATTATTTTGAAGTCGACAGCATTGCAGTGTTAGAACTCTCAATCTCTCCCTCGAATATAACATTGTCCAGGCCTCGCCGGTTTTATGGTCTCGAAATAGTTGATGGTTCCCCTCCCTCTCGGTCGAAAGGGACTTTCGGACTCTATCTCCCCGGGACTCAGTCCTGTGAGGGTTCTCGACTCCAACCCTATTTATACTGCCTTGACCCATGATTCACCCAACAGCTCTGTTTACCCGATTTCAGTTTTCTATGGAGAGGAGGATTTGAAGTGCTATTGAAATGGTAATATCTGTCCACAAAATGTATTCAGGTCTTTTGTTGGGTCGACATGGCAGGACTGTTGCTGGCTGGCAGTACATGTTGTGCAGTAATTGATCCTAAAGCATTCACTGTAATAACAACTGGGTTGAATTCATCCACGCCTGGATGAACGTGAAGCCGACTGCAACCCAGACGTGGACGTTCTTTTTCCCCTTCCTCGAGTTTGATAACCCGCATTGGACACAGTTAAATCTTATCATAACCTGTTCAGTTTGTCTAATATACCCATGGAGGAAATCCCTCCATAGTATAGATATTGGTCCGGAGATATACTTTTTGATTTCGGTTGGTGGGGTGGATCGGCACGCCACTGTACTAGTGTAGAAGGGTTATACATCAGCTGTTCTCCATTGAGTTTTGTTATTCAAATTCAACCGTAAGTTTTTGTCATGATGATACAGTATTTGTAATTCTTTGCTGTTATGTATTTCATATGTCTAATAGTCAACTCGTCCAGCTTTGTGGTTTCTTGATTTTGTACCCGTACTTGAAACTGGTCAATGATTCAATGAAAAACGAAGAGTGTTATGTTTATGATTAGTGTACATGAAACTTGTTTGAAACAAATCCTTTAAACAAACAAAACAAGACGAAACTGGGGTTAAGAGAAATCATTTGATGCCGTTTTGGGGACTGTTTTCAGGCGATGTGATGAATGAAAATGGGTATTCTATAAATTGTAATACATGAAACTGTATTTTCCCCAAATTTTAGTACTGTTTCAGTAGGTAGATTACTGCATTCGCGTCTAGAAAATGTCTGTAAATGTTGACTTATTATTCCCTACAGGCAAGAACTTTCCAAAGTGACCATTTTTAAATTTAACTGTCGTGCTGAGCGAAGACAAAAAACGGGTTTCGAACCTGTAACTTGGGTACGAAGTGACTTGGGTATGAAGTGACTTGGGTACGAAGTGACTTGGGTACGAAGTGACGTGGGTACGAAGTGACTTGGGTACGAAGTGACTTGGTACGGAGTGACTTGGGTAGAAAGTGACTTGAGTACGAAGTGACTTGGGTACGAAGTGACTTGGGATGTGAGGTGACTCGGGACGAATTGACTTGGGTACGAAGTGATCTGCGTACGACGTGACCTGGGTACGAAGTGACTTCGTTACGAAGTGACTTGGGTGCGAAGTGACTTGGGTGCGAAGTGACTTGGGTACGAATTTACTTGGGTACGAAGTGACTTGGGTATTAAGTGACTTGAGTATAAAGTGACTTGGGTACGAAGTGACTTGGGTACGAAGTGACCTGTGTGCAAAGTGACTTGGGTACGAATTTACTTGGGTACGAAGTGACCGACCATTCGTGAAATGACTTTAACTCTTGACTGGAATTTAAGTGTATCATATTGTCTTGAATACAAAAACTCAGTCAATGTCGCATACCTCCGTGTTTTGAAATTCGTCATGCATGGTTAGACACGTCTTTCAACAATTCGTGTATTAATTTACATTATAACTCATTCCTTTTAACCAGACCTTAAATCAGCAGTATGGCGGAAAATGGTGACGTCAAATCAAACGGTGACGTTAAAGGAAATGGCTACACTAAAAAGCCATTTACGGTAAGCACAGTCTTGAAACTCCATTATAATTAAAAGGTTTCTCCATCCATATTCTTATTTTTATTTTTATTTTTTTTTAACAAGGAAGTCTTGATAACAACTCATAATAATGTGTTATGTGCAATTTTGATAACCAAATATGTCCAGATGCGCATAACAATAGTAAAACATACAGATGATGAAAAGGTAATAACGACAAAGCGATTTCAGTTTTACCTCGTAAGGAATGTACCTCCACTGCTATGCTTCGTCGTGGTCCCTGCATAACAGCCTGCCGTCGATTTCACCAAACTCTTTCTAACTTAGGATTTAATCTTAGGACTTAGGATGAGGTAAGTTCCGTAACCAAAGGCGTTGGACACATTGAACCCATCCTAAGTTAGGACTGGTTAATCCTGAAAGGATTAATCCCAGCGTTTCGTGAAATCGGCTGCAGATCACACAGGCCCCGCTAACGAGAATGAAAACGAGAACGACAAAAGTGCACGCCCTCGATTGGTTGAAATGCTCCAAGCAGAATACGCCCACGCTCATTCCACCAATCGAGGGCGTGCATTTTTTTATCGTTCTGGTTTTCGTTCTCGTTATCGAGGCCTGTGTGACCGGGAAGGACCTCCCCACTAAAGGCGGAGTCACGCTGCAGCGATAACGAAAACTATCACGATCACAACGCAAAGAGAATACAATCTACTGGTTGAATTGCTCCATGCATCGAGGATAAAGACTTTATAATTTGATTTTACCCTTACACAGATAAAACAATAGTCAATACTTTTCAGAGTTGGATATAGCCTAGTGGTTAGAGCCTACTGGTTCTTATGAAATAAACAAAGGGCATGGCGATAGTGCTGCCGGCCTCACTTCAGTTAAGCTGAAGGTTGAACAAGTAATCTGAATCGAAATACAGGAAGAGGTTTTTCGGGTACACCCACGTTTTCTTGGAATAATTTTATACTCACTTCGGGTAAGCATCGAACCAAAGACCAACAGACTAGATGTATTGACCACTAGTATCTCCTCGTCTGTTCTTCTCTCCTTCTTCTTCTTCTTCTTTCGTGTAAGTACAGACTCAATTACATGAGCAAATCGTACTGTTCAGAACTATATAAGGGCATTGTTTCAATTGTTGGGGGTTTCCTACAACAGCTTTTGCATATTTTGGAGATCCAAGTAAATGAGGCTGTTGATCCAGAGTGGTCTTCAAAGTAGGGTTAAGCAAAATGAGACAATTATTTTCGAAGTAAAACGTTCATTTGTTGATTTTGTTTTATTTATATGTATTTTTCATTTAATAACCGTTTGATCGCTACGAACTGTGGAACTGCCATTTATAACGTTATGAGCAGACGTGCCATTATAGACTTGCACGATCTATAATTATTGTTGGTTTATTAAAACACATTTAAACCTTGCAGCTACAAACTGGCTAGTGCCAGTAACAAATTAGATAAAACAAAAAATTGCACAGCAAGTCACCTTAAAGTAACAAGGCGAAGGGTTGTCGACAAAAGGCAAGCCATGAGTGAACAAAAATCAAGAGCTAATTGTTGAGTGCTTGGAAAAGGGATGGAATGCAACTATTTTTGTAACGACCAGGTCTACATTTTGGGGGCACATTTTAATCAGTAATCTCTAATGCAGTGGAAACTCTATTTCGATGTATACTTGCTAATTATTTTACTAACAGATCAACGGCCACAAGGTAAAGTTTCCCAAGTTACCAAGAGGACTGATGAAATCATCTTCAACTACAAGCTCCAATCAGGAGTTAGCCGAAGCAGTCTATGATGAAGATGTTGAAGAAGGAGAACCTAGAGGCAACTGGGGTAATAAGATGGACTTCATGTTATCATCAATTGGGTACGCAGTTGGGCTGGGGAACGTGTGGCGTTTCCCTTATCTCTGCTACAGCAACGGAGGAGGTGAGAATTAGTGATTATTTTCGTTTTCGTTTTTTTGAAGAATTCTTATAAATAAAAAAAGGGCTGAATTTTCATTCAATGTGATATACTTATCTGTTCATTTCGTCGTTTCAGAACGATAATCTAGTTAAAACACATAACAGCAAAAAAAAAACATAAACTTTTTATGCCAGACATTCTTCAGGTGGGGATTTCTTATTACTTTCAGATGTTTTTTTTTTTTACATAATCTTAGTAAATACTGCTGCTATTTCACTCATGTGATAAATATATTTGTTTCCAGAACAAACTTCATTGTTACACATTCACATCCTTCACAATAGCAATAGCAATTTCCTAGCAATAGACTTAGTATTCACTTTGCAAAAGTTTTAGGTATGTTTGAAGACTGGTGCCATAAACCTATTCGTTTTTACAAATGCAATATTATTATTAATTCTACATCAATCTTAAATGTTGAGGTATTGTTCCACGAATCCATATTAGCAAATATTTCCGTTCCCACTGTTTGGTTTACCCTCTCTCTCTCTCTCTCTCTCTCTCTCTCTCTCTCTCTCTCTCTCTCTCTCTCTCTCTCTCTCTCTCTCTCTCTCTCTCTCCAGGTGCTTTCCTGATTCCCTACGTCATCATGTTGCTTATTGCTGGTCTGCCAATATTCGTGATCGAGATGGGTTTTGGACAGTTTGCCAGCCGAGGCTGCGTTTCTGTCTGGTCCATGTCGCCACTCTTTAAAGGTATGTGGAATGTTTCTTTCTTTCTTAATTTATTTATTTAATCGTTCAGGCTTTAAAGGCAGTGGACACTATTGGTAATTACTCAAAAAAATTGTTAGCATAAAACCTTTCTTGGTGACGAGTACTGGGGAGAGGTTGACAGTATAAAACATTTTGAGAAACAACTCCCTCTGAAGTGACGTAGTTTTCGAGAAAGAAGTAGTTTTCCACGAATTTATTTTGATTTCGAGAATTTGAGGTTTCGAAATCAAGCATCTGAAAGCACACAACTTCGTGTGACCATGGTGCGACAAGGGTGGGGTTTTTTTTCCATTAATATCTCGCAATTTTGACGACCGATTGAACTCAAATTTTCACAGGTTGGCTATTTTATGCATATGTTGAGATACACGAACTGTGAAGACTAGTCTTTGACAATTACCAATAGTGTACAGTGTCTTTAAACATATCAAAATCACACAGCAACAAAAACATTAAATGAATCAAAACAATAGGAACACGCTGAGCTTTCAGATTAAAACATATCAATTTGATTCGATGATTGTATCAATCGTGTACTTAGTCTTTTTAAAGACTTGCCCGGGTGCACGTCCATGGTTCTCCTCCATTATAACAAATGATTAATACTCTGGCTTCACATCAAACAACTCCGAGGAGGAAAGAGGCAATTGAAAAGCATATTCTTCCTCAAGAACCACCTTAGCTGGAAACAGGCAGAATACTAATACTATTAATAAATAACATTTGTATAGCACTTTTCACAGGCGTTTCAAGCGCTTAAGTAATGTCTGATGAGATGTGTCTTTAAGTGAGACTTGAATGAGCTGATTGAGGACGAAGGAGCTTGTTCCAGTAAGATGGTGCAGCTAAGAATGCGCTATGGCCATATCGGGTATTCGTGCGTGGACCATTGGAGAGTTGTATGTGAATTTTGGATATAGATCGAAGGCTCAAATTGTGATGACTCGGTCACCAGGACCTGATCCCGGTGAGTTTCATTTCCGGCTAGGCTGTGATGAGTTGGCCGTTGACTTCATTTTTTTTTTTTCGTTTCTCTCTTCTTCTTTTTTGATAGGTTTGGGATACGCCATGTGTATACTGTCCGCCTTGGTTGCTATCTACTACAATGTGGTCATTACTTACACGGTGTTCTACTTCTTTGCTTCATTCACGTCCGAGTTGCCGTGGAGTGACTGCAGTCAAGCTTGGAACACTGTGAACTGCGTGGTCAGAAAAGCAAATGGGACTAACTCGACCTTTTTGACAGAATATCTCAACACGTCGACCAGACCGTCACTGGAGTACTGGGAGTAAGTCACAAATTCCTCCAATAAAGAAACTCATAAAACACATTTGCTGTCAAAGTGGGTCCTCTAGTGTGCAAAACAACATCATTTTTATCTGCAGATTAAAGCCAGATCGTTTTGTACAAAGGGGAACCAATTTGGCGCCAAATTGTAATGTAGTCGGCCTCTCAAATTAAGTCCATAATCCGCACAGCATCCAGTACATTTTTGGTTTTGTTCTACATGAAACTTAAAGCTTTAGGGTTGTATCACACAAGATAGTTTACAGGCAATCAGCTCTAGGCAATCTCCAATAAGAAAAAGACGTTCACATTTGAATGTTCACATAGGCCTATTATTTGTTTTGGATAGTAATACATTGTTTGAAAATGACTCATGTGCTACCAAAGTGGTCCTGTAGCATGCAGTTGGTTGCCTCCAAGTTGACTGTCAAAGTTACCTGAAAATGACAAAATCCCAAGAAAGTCAGTGTGTTGGCCTTGATTTGATTTGATTTGTGTTGATTTGGGGAGACATTTAGATTCCCGGTTTTTTTTTATGAAAGTCGCAAGTAGTAAGTTTCCTTCTGGAAGGACTGACTTAAAACGTTCAGTAAAGATCTGTGAGTTCACTTAATGATTATATAACTTCTTATTTTCTTGTGGAATTTTCAGTCGACATGTTCTTGGTCGTTCGTCTGGTCTGGAAGACCTTGGTCCCAGTTCACACTTACTGATTATATAACTTCTTATTTTCTTGTGGAATTTTCAGTCGACATGTACTTGGTCGATCGTCTGGTTTGGAAGACTTGGGTCCCATACGCTGGCAGCTTGCTCTGTGTCTCCTCTTCGCGTGGACTGTTGTCTTCCTGTGCATCGTGCGGGGTGTCCAGTCTTCTGGAAAGGTTGGTCTCTATATAAGATGTAGGATTTGAAAATTGGGACCTTCAAATTATTGTGTCAAGATTAACTCTAGTAATGACAATATCTGGGTCTGTTGTTTCTAATGTTTTAAAGTTGTATCTAGTTTTGTGTGCATTGTTGAATCTTTTTATTCACGAAACACATTTGCTGTTATCTGGGTCTGTTGTTTCTAATGTTTTAAATTTGTATATAGTTTTGTGTGCATTCTTGAATCTGTTTATTCACGAAACACATTTGCTGACTGCTCATGGTTCAATGTATTTTGATGGATTAATTTCTTGTATTTTTAATATTTCCATTTTACGGGTTTAAGCTCTATACATTATATCTAGATCTGTTGTTTCTAATGTTTTAAATTTGTATCAACTTTTGTTTGCATTGTTGAATCGTTTTTTATGTCGTTTATTTTTCGATTTAGTAGTAATAAGCATATATTTTAATTGGTCTTGTGTTTTGTGGGTTTTTTGGGTTTTTTTTTTTTGCCTTTTAGTTTTTAACTGTTAGGCGCATTGATGAAACTTTGATTCGTAATGCACTTTATAAATGCTGTTTATTATTATTATTATGTATTAAGTGTTATACAATCAATAAAACTACCAACAAACAACAATTGTAAAAACATGGAATACAGAACGAAACATGAGAAACAGTACAAACCATCCACAATTCATGAGGTAAATTAATAAATAAAGAATTTTGGTTATTTTGGAAACGATTGGTTCTGACACGGAGCTGTGTGAAGTTAGTTGAGCTACGAAGGCATCTGCCATGACTCGCTTACCTGGATGGGTTGTTTGTACATAAATACTGTTTTGTGATTATTTGTTTTATAAGTTAATTAATATACTGATTTCCAGTGAAGACCTGACAACACATATTTTGTCTTCGTCTGTTACAGGAATCAAATGGTCACTATGCACCGAGTGTCAAAGAAAAAAAACTGCCGTAGCCTGTATCCTTATCCGACTCTTTAAGTATTTGAGAGGGTCGCACCTTAATTGAACATCTTAATTTATTGGAACATTTACTTTCATTTCTTCTCCTCTCAGGTGGTTTATTTCACCGCTACCTTTCCTTATGTTGTCCTCTTCATCCTGCTCATACGAGGAGCTACACTTCCAGGATCGGCACAAGGTGTCCTCTTTTACATCAGACCTGAGTTCAGCAGACTCCTTGACGCAAAGGTAAGCATTTTGATGTAAACAATACGTTGTCTTCGTCAATCTATTAGTTTTAAAGGCAGTGGACACCATGGGTTATTACTCAAAATAATTTCGAGGCTAAACAATTTACTTTGTAACGAGCAATGGAGAGCTGTTAATAGTATAATACATTTTGATAAACGGCTCCCTTTGAATTAATGTAACTTTTTAGAAAAAGGGTAGTTTCTTATTCAAATAATAAAAAACTTGAGTCAAATTTGTTGTCAAATAAAAAAAACGTGAAATTTTGGACTCAATATTGGTCGTCGAAGTTGAAAGGAACGAAGGTTGTGTGCTTTCAGATGCCTTGAAATCGTGACCTCAACAGGGGTCTCTTATTAATTTCAAATATTTTAGTAAGAAATTACTTCTTGTCCAACTAGTACGTAACTTCAGAGGGAGCTGTTTCTGACAATGTTTTATACTATCAATAGCTCCCCAGTGCTCGTTACCAAGTCAGCATTTTTGCTATTAATAGTATTTTGAGAAATTGACAATAGTGTCCAGTGCAAATAATATTGAAAATAATGTTTACTTCTTTTGGGCATTATGCAAAGCTCACTCTCTGCGTCTCTGTTTTCTTTGCTTTAGGTCTGGAAAGATGCTGCTGTGCAGATCTTTTACTCTCTCGGTTCAGCTTGGGGTGGTCTTCATACCCTGGCCAGCTACAATAAGTTCAATAACAACTTTAAAAGGTAGGCTATGTATATTATGGACTTTGTGTTCTAACTTTGTAAAATAATAATTATCAAGTGAAGTTTTAAGAGACACCATGTATATAGTCGTACAAGTTGCCTTGTGGTGGTTATAAGAAGGGCCTTGTTTCTGAGAGAAAAATAGTGGTTGACAGTTAGTCTTGAGTTGTTAAGTAATGGTTCATCTCAGAATTTTTACTGGTAAGAGCCGGTGGTGAAACGAGGCATGCTTTACATGGTGTCACCGCAAACGAGTCACTCCATGCCAGGTTTCAAAAAATATTATTGTTTTGTTTTTAGATACCAGGTGATCTGAGATTGGTTTCCCAAAGAACTTTTTTGATAAATTTTAAGATAAGTTGTGAATATCAGTCTCTAAATGCAACAGAGTGAAAAAGCAGTCTTTGAGGAGCCAATGTGAGGGACAACTCCTTTTCGAGTGGTCTTCCACTCTTTCAGATTGAAGTTTGCACATTTTTGCGTGATTTCTCACTCTGTCCTGGAGTGAAACCGCTCTAAAAGAGTGAAATAACTACCACCGTTTTAAAGAACCATACGAGGGACAACTCGAAATGTAAAGAGTGGTGTTTTTCTCTCTTTTACATTTAGAAAGCGCCATTTTTATGTTTTGTGACATCACACTTTGCTGGCAATTTAGTTTGATTCCAGTAAAAGTTATCTTTGTGAAGTCGAGCACAATAGCCATCTTTTAGGAGCAAGACAATGTAAACCTCAAGCCAAAAAAATCTGTACCCTTTCGTTCTAAAAGTTTCCCAACTGTTTTCATAATTATTTTCAGGGATGGTATGATCATTGCGTTCACCAACTGTTGCACCAGCGTGTTTGCCGGATTCGTCATCTTCTCTGTTATTGGTTTCATGGCTTACGATTCAGGACTGTCTATCGAAAGGGTTGCTGATACAGGTTTGATAAATTTATGCAAACAATTTGATTTAATTATGGTGGTCATCTTTTGGTAATTGTATTTCAGTAAAATACAGGGAGTCTGGCTTAGAGTCAATTAAATGGCAGATTAAGATTTGATTAAATACAAGGGCGGTGCTTCACAGATGCTGGTATAGAGCTAAATTAAAAGCTGAAATTATTATTACTGATTTCTGGCTAAGAAAGATAACTATCATGCAACTATTAATAAGGTACCTCAAACTATGGGACCATGAATGTCTGGAGCAGGTTACACATCAGCCTTATGTATTATTAATAGTATAATTGTTTGGTTTTCTTTTCATAAATAAGCTTCACAGCCTTTAAAATAAGGCTGAATTGAATTTTATGTTTACATCATTAAGAAATATGAAAGAAAAAAAGAAAAAAAATACGGCAAAAAGACCATTTAAAATGGCACATTGTGTCATGTCAGTCACATAAGACGTGCGACATGTCACCTGAGTCAGTTTGACTCAATAGTTGATTCCAAATTACACGATGCTATTTGTGTTTTAGAGCTGGGGGGTTTTCTGGGAAACGAAAAATAACTACAAATATTTTGCTAACATCTGACCTCAATAAGCTCACAATGGGTTAATATTTTGATGACTGTTTCTTATTTTTTTTTATTAATCGATTTACAGGTCCAGGTCTTGCTTTCGTTGCTTACCCGGAGGCCTTAGCAAGAATGCCCGTCGCTCCTTTATGGTCCATCTTGTTCTTCTTCATGCTGTTCACCCTTGGCCTTGACAGTGAGGTAAATACTTCTTCTTTTGTTATATAGGACACAGTAAAGTCTCGTGCTTAAGCCAACCATAAGCTTTGCTTGTTCAATGAGGGCTATTTTCTCTCATTCACTTCAAAGTAAATAATTAATCAATCGATCAAACAATCAATCAACAATTATTTCATAAAAAATATAATTAGCTGTTGCAAAACACATTTTACCAACCAAAATGATCTACGGTAAAAATGTATTTTACAAAGTTAATGACCAGCTGTTTCGACCCTAGCTGGGTCTATCTCGAGGGCTGTCATTAAACCTTTGAGAAAGACTCTGTTAGGGTCGAAACGTCTGATTTTTGCAACATTTATTTCCATACATAAAACAACATAAACGCTTTATTAATTATCAGAGACTGAGACTGTCAATGTGAACTAAAATGTTCTGAAAAACGCACGACACTTCATGAAGATTCATGTTTTCAAATTTCGCTCAAATTTCACGGATGTATACCTTTTGATTGAAAGAAAACGGCAAGTTTGGAGGGATGGTTTTTGACTGGTTTAAACGGTCAATCAGCAAAAGAGTGGGTTTAGGAATAGATCTCACTGTAGAGTCGGTTCAGACAACGCCAAAACCACGCAGATGGTTTTACTTTCTTTAAATAAACCATTAATATAATTCTTCATAACCAAGAACTGCAGTTTTGTTTCCTGGTTGGATGCCAATGCATTGTAGGAGTCCAACCTAAGACAGGCTCATTGACTATACTATGCTGTACATTTTCATAACTCTTTGAGAGTTTAAACATAAACATAAAATAGGTGTTGACTGTTTTAATGAAACCAACAAGGACGTTTGACTCGCTTCCTTCCAAAAATATTCCATTAAAAAACTTTCGAAATAACTAAGTAAATTTCTTATATCAATTTAGTTTGTCACCATGGAAACCCTTATCACGGCACTAATTGATGAACTGAGCGACTTTGAATATTTTAAGAACATCCGTAAACGCAAAGCATTGGTGACTTTCCTCGTGTGTTTCTCGTTCTTTCTTCTGGGTCTACCCATGACTACAAATGTGAGTATGAGATATTATTTCCATGATATCCTTTTAAGTGTAGAACGACTATTCTGAATCTTGTGCTCTTATTTTGCGTTCACCAGCAACGAGTCCTCTTGAGTAGATAGTTATTCAACTATTCATAGTTCATCCACTTTTATTGTAGTTTCCATAATAATATCACGAGATCCTGTGACTATATTTTTCTGTATACAGTCCACTCTCGTTATAACAAGAACACTTCGACATGACAAATTGCCTCAGTATAACATAGAATATTGTTATAAGAGGACAGCGAAAGAAAAAAAACAGAGCAGAAATGAGATTCGGGACTTCAGAATGTACACTGAACTTCTTTTTAACAGTGCCTTTATAACGAGGACTGACTGTATCTAACCAAGTGTAACCCAATTGTCATTAGTTCAATTCTACGCATTTAAGTTGCAGCTTCATTAATATTGTGATTATCACACTGGCAACTGACACAGCTGTTTTCTATTTGTTAGATAGTGTTTCGTATAACTATCCCACTATGTGTTTTTTATGAACAGTGATTTATATTCCCTTTTCCATGTGTGTAGTGGAGGTGTTAGCTTACAAATGGAGGCCCGTTGAAAATAATGTCATATGTTATATGGCTATCTTATAATATGCCTATATGTTATTATCATCGTTAACACAAGTGTGTTTATAAGTTGCTATATTATTGTTTAAACATTGGTGTTGTATAGCCCCAGTCATGTTTTCTTTGAACGGTGATTTCTGTAATTGAACTCTTGGTTTTATTATTTGATACCATTGATATATTTTTTCCAAGTATTCTATACAGCTGTATTATTTCTCTATTTTGTTTGATTTGCAGGTATTTGAGCAATTATTTTTATTAGGAATTGTTCTGCTTTGTTGCAGTTTGCATTATTGCAATTTTTACAATGATGTGTTCCTTTTCAATGCTTTGGTTTCAATGCTATGTAGTTGTTTTGTCTTACCTCTTCAAGTAGGCCTACTTGTTACTTCATTCATTAGCTTGATATACTTCCACATGGTTGCTTTCTGTACATTTCAAGTAACTTTGTCTTAAGTTTAATAGTTTTTATTGTGAGGCGTTCAGGTTTTTATGGGTGTTTTCTTATGAGACTCAAATTTAAATGTATTTTATTGTTATTTGTTGTATTTCTATATTGCTTTTAAGTTAATATTAAGATTTGTTTAATATGTATACAGTTTAACTGTTATAAGTTAAGGATGATAAGTTTTTAATAAGTTGATTTATTAATGTGTATATGTATACAGTTTAACTGTTATAAGTTAAGGATGATAAGTTTTTAATAAGTTGATTTATTAATGTGTATAAGTATACAGTTTAACTGTTATAAGTTAAGGATGATAAGTTTTTAATAAGTTGATTTATCAATGTAGGCCTACGTTATGATGAATATTTTGTTTCATTATGTGTTGATGAAATACTCTTACTATTTCTCTACTTAGGGTGGTATCTACATCTTGACGTTGATGGATAATTACTCTGCGGGGTTCTCCCTCCTACTTGTCGCACTAACAGAGTGCTTAGCAATCTCCTACGTTTATGGTTAGCATCTTAAATATTACATCATCATAGCTCCATAGAAATATCATGTCATTTTTAACATTATTGTTTGATGAACTGTTAGATAAGCAGTGCAAAAAAGCAGTACAAAAATACCATGTCATATGTAAAAATTGTGACGACTGGTATCCCACTCATTTCTGTTTAGCAGAAATGTATTAGGCAATATTTTGGGGTTAAGTATATAGCTCTGTGAAATTAGGCCAAGACCTTCCCTCTGGAGAGCCTTAAGGGTCCGAGGCGGAGACGGTCTTTAGACCTAAAACAACTGAATGTCATTCTCAGAAAGATTCATTGCGGTCTATAAGTTTTCAATTTTTGTCAAAGGAATCTCTTCGCAGAAAATATTAATTGCAAAACTTTAAGTCCGAGAAAAAGCACCTTCATGTACCCTGCAAGTCAAAACAACCGATTCGTCTCGCAATCATACTAACCCTTGAGTCAAACTCTAATAAAGTCTAATATGTGCCCAATGTCTCCATTTGAGGCTACTGTTGAAGTACAACAGTTTTAAATCTATACGATGTTATAGAGTGAAAATATGTCTTTCTCCATGAAAATATCTTGTCCAAATACAGGTATTGTTTTGATTTTTGTGTTGATTGTTTTGATTGTTATTTGATACCTCAGGTATAAACAGGTTCATTGATGACATGGAAGTGATGGTCCCGTCTGGAATGGGGATCTATTGGAAGATTTGTCTTTCCTTCCTTTCGCCTCTTGTACTGCTGGTGAGTTTCGAGACCGATCCAAAATAGACTTAAGACTTCCATGACACTGACTCTAGCTACGTCCACACCCGCCATTTTGAAGAAAAAAAGTCATGGTCGGTCTTCATTTTGGCTACGGCTACGGGTCCTAAGTCAGAGCCGTAACTGATAGTGGTGTCAACCCCATCCTATTCGATACACACTCCACTTGATAATATTGCGTTCATGTCCATATTCAAATATTTTACTATGCGATTTTATGTGAGTTCAGATCTAGAGGTATGATCATCATAGATTGGTTTTTATCTACGTATTGCTGATTAAAGGCAAAAACACAGGTGGTAAAAGCAAGAGTTGGGAAAACAATCTCCCTAAGTTGCGTACGCCTTTTAACCTTTTCCAAACATACACTACTACTCTGGCTCCGGCTTAGCCTCTGTCATCAAGAATGATACGAACATAGCTGCAGTGCTTCCCGCCAAGAAAGTGTTTATATCCATTACTTTCTTGAATATTTACCAATCTATGAACCTACCTTTAAGATTGTGTAAAGTTTTGAATCATGGTATTTCTCTCTCCGCATTAACCCGAGTTATCAAGCCAAGAGGATGATATGACCATGCGTATATCACAATTATATATGCAACTTGCTAACTGGTAAACAAAACAGCAAACTGTCTATGAACTCAATGTTCTGTCACTTTTCTTGGGGCACTAAACAGGAAGAAACAAGTATGCTTTAATATTATGATAAGACGTTTCTTGCCTTGTGTGTATTTAGAAAGCATCTAACAAGTTAAGAAATATTTCTGATTCTTCTTTTTCTGCAGTTTATCTTCATCTTCTTTTGCATAACATACACCAAGCTAGAGTATAATGAGTATACATACACTGGTTTAGGTGAAGCGTTAGGTTGGTTGATGGTTCTATTCGCAGTTCTAGCGGTACCAGCCTACGCTATCTTTTTCGTCATCACCAAAGCGGAAGGGGATACTTTATGGGAGGTAAGTTTTGAAGTTCATTAAAGGTACTATTTGTAGGCCAAAAAACACAATTTTCAAAGATTTACACTAAACTTTACACAGTTTGAAGACAATGATAGTAGAAAGCTTCCCTGCAAATATTACTTGCAGATGAGGTGCTGTATTTTTTGAGAAATGAGTATGTCATGAAAATAGTTTTCGTCTCAGTGATCATCAGACGAAATTTATTTTAACATGTAAAAGTGTATTTTCATGACATTGTTTTACTCATTTCTCAAAAACTACAACACCTCAGCAACTAATATTTTAAGGTACGCTTTCTACTATCATTATCTTCAAACGATGTAAGTTTAATATAAATCTGTGGACATCAAAGCCCTTAACACAAATTCTAGTGTTATAATTAGAGGTCTTGAAGTCCTAAAAGGTGTTGTTTCTGGTCTGTTCACGTTAGTATAATAATTTGAATTTTGTGACAAGCCCATTGGTGAAATTTCTATTTCATTTTCAAAAGCAGTAATTTTATATTCAAAAGTAGTAATTGTTATTTTCACATCACATTTTTTATGTTCAAAAGCAGTAACCCATGTATTTTATTTCCAAAAACAGTTTTGTTCATTTTCAAAAGGTGTAATTACAGAAGAAAATGTTTTCATTTTCAAAGCAGTTATTTTTTATTTCGAAATAAGATTTTTTTTTTCAAAAGCAGCTGTTTTTTTTCTTTCCAAAAGCAGTTAATTTTATTTTTCAAAAACAGTTTTGGCTATTTTCAAAGGGGTTATTTTCGAAAGCAGTTATCATATTTTCAATTATTTTTTTTTTATTATTTTTTTTTTTTCATAAGCAGCAGTTTTAACCATTTTTCAAAAGGGTTATTTTCAGACGCAAAGTAATTTCTAGTTTCAAGAGCAGTAATTTTTTATTTTCGAAATCAGTTATTTTCAATTAAAATACTGACACTAACCGACTCATGATTTTGGTATTTTTTTTTTTTTTACAATAATGTTAATTAATATGTTTACTCTCAACAGCGTGTGAAGTTTTCAGCTCGACCAAGTCCCGAATGGGGACCCGCTGCAAATAGACATCGTAAGTTAGCTGGTTACCCACCCCTAGGTGAAAGTAATCAATCAGGAGTCGTGCACCAGGTACCAGGTAACTTCTCACCAAGTACATTCACACCTCACAAGCCCCCACCGTCCTACGCTTATACCTTCCCAAATATACAAGACGGATTTGTATACCACGAAACGTCAATTTAAAGTGTTTTATTTTTTTAACAGTATAAATTTAGAGCTTATATTTGAATAATCATCTTGGTAGGGGATATGAAGTGTGACTGTCAATGGTTTTTTTTTTGCCAAATATAGGATTATTTTTTGAAACAGTATGTTTTAGGTTTTGGTTTGTTGGTTGTTTTTCTTTTTAATATTGGTATAATAATCATGGTAAGGGTTAGGAACTGTGACGGTCAATGATTTTGTTTTGCCAATTATATTTTCGTTCTTTTTTTTCTCTTTTTTTTTGGGGGGGGGTTTCATCATTATAAATTTGGTATAATATTCTTGGTTATAGTACCAGGCTATTCTGCTTGTTCACATCAAACACTCTTTCATTGCTGAGCTGTAACTTGTAGAACAAAGAGCCTTTCTAAGTTGTATACCACGTACTGCATCTCTTTGGAACTCCTTGCCTCATATGTTTCCCTCCCCATCCTACCATCTAGGCTGTTTTAAGAGGAATATCAATTCCTACCTTCAACTCGAGTTAAAATAGTTCAGGGGAGTTAACTCCCCTGAATTACTTTTGTCTCAATTGTTTTCTTACTGTATCCCATTCCCTTTATACATGTTCAAAGAGCGGTCATTGAGCCTCGTTTGTGGCAAACTGCATTAAAACTGCATGACTGTCATGTTTGTAAAATATCAAACATTATGCTGTATATCTCGTAGAAAAACGGCAATTTTGTTATACGCACATGATATCGGTCACCAACGCAAACAACATTTTTCTTTTTTTAAAGATTTTAATAAATTATTGCTGCTGATGTACCTCTATAGAAACTGCTTACTGGACAAAGTGTATTCCTCTAAATAATGTATAAACTCGAGACTTTTGTGGACTGTGTTTTTCTGTGTTCTTTTGTAAAGAATCCTGGCTCAAAACATAGGCATAATGACTGTATTTAAAACCTATAAAAATATATTTTTGATACTATTTTTAATTGTATTTTACACTTATGAATGTACTCTTATTCAATTAGAGATAATTTCAAGATCAGTTTGTTTGCTCAATTAAATATTTTACAATTGTATTTAACTGTTGTTTTTTATAAATGTAATTTTATTAAATTTGAAAGTAATTTCAAGTTTAGTTTGTTTTCTTAATTAAATATTTTACATTTTTATATTTGAGTGTGGTTTTGTTTTATTGTATGGTGCGTGCATATTGAACACATTTATTGGTACTCAACATAACGAGCAATAGATACCTGTTGATATTATGAAACATTTTGAGAAACGGCTCCCTCTGGAGTAAGGTAGTTTTTGAGAAAGAGATAATTTCTCATTGAAATAATGAAAAACTTCAGCTATAAAGCCTTTTACTGTGCATCTGAATGCACACATATAGTAGTGCAACAAGGGTGTTTTTCTTTCATTATTCTCTTGCAAAATCGATGAGCACTTTAGCCCAAATTTTCACAGGCTTGTTATTTTGTGCATACGTTGAGATACACCGAGTGAGAAGACTAGTCTTTGACAATTACCAAAATCGAAACCTGGCAGTTGTAACTTTTCGGCTATAACAATCAATCGCACCCCATACGTTAATAAGCCTAAATTTGAGGTTTTATCAGAAGTCTTTTGCGTGGTATTCCATGCGTGACCTCTGTGTGAATATTTAATAAGTTCCGGCCTTTTGTGAAAAGTCTCAACCAAAATAATGTACTAGTAAATTGAAATGAAGAGGATATATGTCGTTATATATGAAAAAATCGGTGCAACTCGTAAAAGACGACTTCAAAAAAGAAAGAAAACAAGTCCCAAAACCTCGGAAAATTTTCCCGTTATGAATGGCGGTAACAGTCCCCAATGGATAGATCATTTAATAGTCTTCCCCGAAATGTTACAAACGAGACCGGATCGTAGCTAGTCCAGTCAGAAGCCCTTTGGGATAATTAAATATTCACAAAGAGGAGTCACGCACGAAAAAAAAAAACAATGAATAGTTTTCAGATAAAAGGAAAGGAATTTATTTCAGTGTGCTGCTGATTGATTGATTGATTGAACGTTTCAGATCCGGCTGATTAATTACCCAATACCTCTTCATAAGCTCAATTAGTAACTGCAGAAAAACAGACTTCAAAGACTATATGTTACTTGTTTGAGTTGACTACACTTTAATGTCTTAAACAACTTTTCAAGTTTGTATGAATATATGTTAATGTTTACAAACAATACACAGAATTCAGCTGGCAAATATAGAGGAAACTTGGAATATCGAAATTAACCAAAGCTTAATATTGCAATAAATCAGAGGAAAGTGTTAATGGCGCAACCATTATCCAAATTGTCTCATTAAGTGTGCGTTAAAAGGAATGTGTACGTTTAATTATATTGGTAATTACTCAAAATAATTATTACCATAAAATCTCACTTGATAACGAGTAATGGGGAGAGGTTGATAGTACAAAACATTGTGAGAAACGGCTCCCTCTGAAGTGACGTAGTTTTTGAGAAAGAAGTAAGTTTCCACGTATTTGATTTCGAGACCTCAAGTTTAGAATTTGAGGTCTCGAAATCAAGCATCTGAAAGCACACAACTTCGTGTGACAAAGGTGTTTTTTTCTTGCATAGTTATCTCGCAACTCATCCTCTCAGACGACCAATCAAACTCAAATTTTCACAGGTTTGTTATTGTATGCGTATTATGTTGAGATACACCAAGTGAGAAGACTGGTCTTTGACAATTACCAATAGTGTCCAGGGGTGGATTTCACAAAGAGTTAGGACTAGTCTTATCTCGAGTTAGGACCAGTTACTTGTCCTAACTTAGGACCATCCATGCAATTTGTATATCTCCTAGGACTAGTCCTAAGTTAGGACTAGTCCTAACTCTTTGTGAAATCGACCCCAGTGTCTTTAAAATTAATGGCAATACAAACTTACCTAGTTAGAAGTACAATGACTTTCCATAGTATAATGCATTTTGGGATTCATTTCAAAGTAATGTGGTTATGGAAAAATACATAAGTTTTTATCCCCCAACATTTGAATCTGAGAAACGTTACTGTTATGTCTAAAAAGAATTCTCAGATTGTGTATTCCAATTGCGAATTATTCTTTCTGTGTTGACATATCATTTGGTAAACCTCTACCATTGCAAATGACGGGATACCGACTTTAAAAAAAATGATGCTTGAGTTTTTTCCCTGCATCTCCCTCCCCTCCTCCGAATTACTGATTTTGTTCATCGGCACACCCCTCTAAGATGTGTGGCATTGTCCAGCTTAGGATATCGATATCATCGCGTATGAGCTGGCGGTGTGGACAAAATGTTGAAGAGAATGGGAAGAATATAATTTTTGTCAGTGAGTGCCGACAGTGGCTGTTATTTGAGTTAAAGCTGTTTCTAATCTTAAGTTGCTCGCATTTGTCCTCCCCTCACTTAAAATAAACCTAGCATAATATAATGGCCACTGAATACCTAAACTTTTGGACTATGGTGGCATGCCTGATCCCATGTAAAGCATTATCAGTTTACTGGAACAGACCCAGTCCATTACCATTCATGATTATTTAACACCCAAATTGAAGGACTCCGATTATGGTGGTATGCCTGATCCCATGTAAAGCATGATCAGTTTACTAGTGCAGTCCCCAGTCCAACACCATTCAGAATAATTCAACAACCAAACTGTTGTACACTGACTCTGGTGGTATACACTTAACCCCATGTAAACCATCGTCAGTGAACTAGTTACTAGTACAGTTCTCAATCCATCGTGACGCTGTTGGACTTTAAAGGGTTGTGAAATTGGAGTTAATACCTTCACAAGTCAATATCGTAAAATAAAACTACTGTAAAAACCAGGTCCAGATGGACTGAATAAGAGACTGGCCGAGTCTAACGGCAGTTTTTTGTTCACAAAATCATAATAAGTTTATATGGACAGTCCTCAATCCACTATGCTGTTGGAATTTGAAGGGTTTTGGGATCGGATGTTTTTTTGGAATTGTTAGTACATGCATAAGTCATAACCGTAAAAGAAACACTATAGAAACTATGGCCAAATGGACTGAATAAGAAGCTGACCGAGTTCAAGGGAGTTCTGGGTTTAAAATATGTAAAAAATCATAATACAAGATTCCCACAAGTAAACAATTCAAATGAGACATGACTCATGTAGAATTATAATTAATTTTAGTTTTACCTTTCACCGATGTTAGTTGGCACTGTATACTCAGTACTTTCCCTGAGTTCTGTGAACCCAATCACAGATAGGCATATTACTCAGGTGGGAATCGAACAACCTTGATTCATGTAGAATGTTTGTTAGATTTATATCGGATAGTCCGTTGGTTGAATTAGAATCTCATTGACTGATACACCAATAGGTTGAGTTACAGCGTAGACCACTGCTCTCCCAATGTCGTCTGGAGAGAGATACTTCTCTGCTTCCGGGTTCTTATATTTCTTCGTCGCCTAAAAGAAAGATGAACAGATAGAAGACAGATTTGTATTGTTAATTTTAAATTCGCAAATTATTAAATCCATTATACAACATATGGCGCGTATGTTGTGTTGCCCTGTAGCCTTCGAGAAATACTCTGCAAGGGTCGAGATCGCCAGGCCATTAACTGAATATTTAACATTTGGCCTACTTCTATTTTTTAAGAGAAAAACAACAATACAAAACAGATGAAATATAAGGCAAATGAAGGAGGGGAGTTTGCTTTATTTATAAAACAGCAGAACTTAATAAGGTATGAGACTGGAAGAACAAAAACAAAGCTTGTAGAAGACAGCCCCGACGGACACATTTTCACATGACTGGTTGTTATTTTATGCATATTATGTTGGGATACACCAAGTGAGAATACTGGTCTTTGACAATGACCAATAGTGTCAAGTGTCTTTAAAATTGTTACGTTTTTAATTTCCTCCGTTCCCTTACCTCCGGATCAACGTCAACGACCCCAATATGTGACGTCACATCTCCCGGTTGTACGTTAGTCACTCTTACGCCTGTTCCAATGATCTCCTTTCTAAGAGCTGACGTCATACCTTCTACAAAGAATTTAGATCCACTGTACACGGCAATTCCTGGAAAGGCCTTAAAGAAAAAGTGGTAATTTATTTTTAACTGAGTAAAATAACGTTATGGGAATCCCACCATGTCTGTGATTTTGTTCACACAACTCTGTAATGTGCCGAGTACATAGTGCTTAAAGCCATTGGACACTTAGTTCAGAGTATAAGATATCTAAGTTTGAGTTTTCTTCATTTTGGCTGTGGACAAATCGTGCCTGCAGGAAGTCAATGCTGCGTCACTCTTCTTAAACATGATGTTACAGGTCAACCATGTAAAACACTCATGAATGAAAAGTGAAGAAGAACTATTAACGTCATTACTTACAGCTCGACCGGCATCTGATGTTGTATTGACAATATGACCTTTGCCCCTTGCGACCATTCCTTTCAGAACGGCACCAATACCGTTGAGAACTCCCTAGAAAGTGTAAAAAAACACAAAAAAATGAACAAAAGACATATATACATTGATTGGAACATAAATAAATGCTCCAAAACTATATGGAAAAAACTTACTTGGTGAGAAGCACTGCAGCTGTTGATAGTATAAACTATTTTGAGAAAGGATTCTCTTCGAAGTAATTTGGTTTGGAATTATTCACCTCAAAATATTGAATCTGAGAAACGATTACTAAAAGTTCAGTAAAATCAAAAGAGTGCGCCCAACATTCACTCAGTTCCACCAGAAAAAGTGAGATTTCTTCGTGCTTAAGAGTTTAGCCACGAAGCACAAAAATAATATCAAGGACATTAATATTTTGTAAAAGTAAAATGTGTAGGACTACCTTGCAGTTGACATCAACCGTTCTCTCCCATTCATCTTCCAATAAGCTTATCATTGACGTGTAGTACATGACACCTGCATTATTCACTAGAATATCCACTGGACCCAATTCTGCCTCGGTCTTCGCTACAAGATCTTTAACCTTTGACAACAAAATGGTTAATGAAAACAAATATTGTACAAGAACTTACTTTCAATTCTTACCTCCCTCTCCCAAAACGTATCCATTCAAGCAAGTTTACTTAAAGGCAGTGGACACTATTGTTAATTACTAAAAAATAATTATTATCATAAAACCTCTCTTGATTAAGAGCAATGTGGGAACACTTTGAGAAACGGCTCCCTCTGAAGTGCCATAGTTTTCGAGAAAGAAGTAATTTTCCATGGATTTGATTTCGAGACCTCAAGTTTAGAACTTGAGGTCTCTAAATCAACCATCTAAACACACACAAATACGTGTGACAAGGGTGTTTTTTTCTTTCATTATTATCTCGCAAGTTCGATGACCGATTGAGCTCAAATTTTCACAGGTTTGTTATTTTATGCATATGTTGAGATACACCAACTGTGAAGGCTAGTCTTTGACAATTACCAATAGTGTCCACTGTCTTTAAAGTAAATTACTTAAAATGAAAGTTGAAAATGTTACAAACAATTTTTCTCTGTCGTGTACTGCAAGGCCGTTTGGAGAACCTCTTGCCACAGCATACAGGGCATGGGCCTATTGTTTTTGTTACACAACCGTCAGCTTTCATATTTTTTTCTTATCTTGTATCATCAGAGGCTAAATCTCATCGCCCATCTGCCATACTGCTGTTCGTAATTATTGGTTTGACTCTCTTATCTTCATGATCTAGGAATGAAAGCTTCTTAATTTGTTGAACAAAATAATATGTAAACAAAATACATCTAAATATGGGTGCTAATTTTCGCAGCGGGGATAAATAATTTTTTTTTAGTTTTTATCATCGCACCGATGTGTTTTGTTATAAAGCGCGTATAGTCAGTAGATTCCAGAGTTCTGTGAAAAAAATCAACAGGCAAATCATTCCGGTTGGTGTTTTACACAAAGGTGTAAACAAAACAAAAATACTTATTGTAATAAGGTTAACGAATATATCAGTAGACATGCCTTGCCCTTACCTGTTGCCGAACGCACACATCTGTTTTGACGGTTATCACCCTACCGCCAATCGCTTCGATCGTTCCTTTAGCTTCATCGAGTTTATCTTGCCGTCTTGCGGCCAGGGCGACCGATGCCCCGGCTTGAACCAGACACTTGGCGATACCGAGTCCGATGCCATTTGATCCGCCGGTAATAATCGCCACTTTGCCCTGTAGAGGTTTGTCTGTATAATCAGGGAGATGGGAGTAGTTAAAGAATTTTTAAGAATTAAACAAAAATCGTGAAGATCACAGATTTGCATAAAACTTACTTGTTCTAATGATGATAATAGTAGAAACATCCCTGTATTGATACATTTCTGTCTGAAATGTCATACTTAATGAGAACAAATTAAAACTTCACGTTAGAGTTTATCGCTCGCGTTTTATTCATTTTTGTTTTTTTATCGATGTCTTGCAAAAATGTGTGATCGGTTTTTCACCGTTTTCTCGTGACCCAGATGGCCGATCGATCTCAAACTACTACAGGTTTGTCATTTTATATATTGTAGATTACGTATAAAGTGCTTACACCGCCAGTAACTGCTTTGTTACAAAAACCTATTCTGTAATGTTCCTTTATAATATTTAATAATATTTATTCGGGCAATTACATTTATAAGCACATGTACATACATTAAACATATTTAAGAAAACAAAGTAAAACAACAGTGGGGTGCCCAGGAGAGCATAAAAGTAAAACAACAAAAAATAACTAGCGCCAAAAGGCGTATGTCTCCTAAATCCCCAAAAATACATTAAGGCATATAAAAAAGCACAGAAGATAATAAAAATCACTAAACGACTATAAAAGGCAAACAAGCAGAGATATACACAATAATACACACAATCCAAAAAGGATATTCGTTAAAAAGCATTTTTGAGGGAACGAAGAAAACTTGACCAAAACGGAATTTGAACCGGCCGGCCGCGGCCTCCTGATGACCGTGGCTAAAGAATTGTCCCCCTTTAATCCTGTCCGAAGCGTTTGGGGATAGCCTCTTGTTTATTGATCAATCGTTCAGCACTTTGCTTGAATATATTATTTCCAAAGGCGGAAACAGGTTGTATAAAAAGCTCTCGTGGCTTCACCACTCGACCCGCGCAATTAGCCTCCCTTCAATGGGGCTCTTCGAAGCTGTCAAGGCCACCCCACAATGGCCTTGACAAAAGAATCTCCAGCGCACAGAATCTCCAGGGGAACCAGAATCTCCTGCCACACCAGTCGCTTCCAACTCATAAGAATGTACTCAGTCGGTTTCCCGTGTGGTTGATCAGGATTAATAGATCAAATGATGTATGCAAAGGCCCAAACGAAAAGTGTCGTGCATTTTTTTTTTATGCAAGTCGCCTGACACACAAGGCCTGAAGGCCACTTCAAAGGTGTGGACTACAATTATATTTTCCAGAGGCCGTTGGCCACCTACTCCTAGGGCGGAAACAGGGTTACCCCTTTCACCCCTTTATAGGGTTACCCCTTTCACCCCTTTATATGTCAAATATCGTAATCCTTTACCCAGCTGGGGGGAGGGGTGGGGGGGGGGGTACTCGGTATCGAGTGCCGAAGCTTTGTAAACCATGAAAAGATGTGCCTAGTGCTACCTGTATGGTGTGCTACCAAAGCAATAGCGTTATGAGTTTTGATTAAATGGCATAACACAGGAGGTCGACCGATATTGGATGTCTTTCAACTTTGATTCAATGTTATAGTATTAAAGGAACACGTTGCCTTGGATCGGTCGAGTTGGTCTTTGAAAAGCGTTTGTAACCGCTTGGTATAAAATGCATATGATAAGAAAGATGTTGTAAAAGTAGAATACAATGATCCACGCAAACATGCCTCGAAATTGCACGGTTTTCCTTTTACCTCGTCGACCAACACGGTCGGCCATTTATGGGAGTCAAATTTTTGACTCCCATAAATGGCCGACCGTGTTAGTTCGCAAAGTAAAAGGAAAACCACGCAATTTGGAGGCAAGTTTGTGTGGATCATTGTATTCTACTTTTAAAAGATCTTTCTATCCGAATGCATTTTATAACAAAAGGTTACAAACGCTTTTTATAGACCAATAGTTGTTCTTCAGATGGGTTGTTCATCGAACCATGGAGGAAGGAAGAGAAGGAGCTCTAACGACCCGCAAAACCGCAGAGTAACAAAAGAAAACTCAATGCCCCTGTCTGACCAGTGGAAAAAAGATAGGAGACCTCCTGCTGGGCGGCTGATTAACGAGCAGTACAGAAGGTGTGGTACCGCCAGTCTGCGCCGTTGCCTTCGTGTAAAGTTGAATCATTGGAGACAAGAATTGTGAATAATATACACGTTTTCATTTACCGTTTGTGGCGTTTAACGGAAATATCACGGCATATTTTTACAGTTTTTGTGACTTTCCTGTCACTAGCGGTGGTTCAAAATTTGGGTATCAGCACACGAGGGTGGTTGGTATTTTGTATTATATCCATACGACATACGACACCATAGTTGAGTGAAGAACTAAGTGCGCACTCGCAAACTCACATACTCCTGCCGTCGAGTTCACCAAAATCTTCCTAACTTAGGGATCAATCTGAGGACTTAGGACGGGTTCAGTTCCGTATCCAAATACGTAGGACGCATTAAACCCATCCTAAGTTAGGACGGGTTACTCGTCCTAACTCGAGTTAGGATTAATCCTAGCTTTTCGTGAAATCGGCCGTAGGTCGCCCATTGTTTGTATATGGTATAAGGTATGTGGGTGATTACGATCGCAATCACCCGCCTACCTTATGGAGGTGTCGTTTGACCGCGGTACCACGGGTTCGACTTTTGAAGTCCCGTTCGAGCTCCTTCCTTCCTCCATGATCGAACCATCAGACCACAAAATATCAGTCAGTTCCTGCATGGTCGATCCTATTTTATAACACCCCTTTACTGCGCGTCACATGATATGTCTTAGTTTTACTAGACGACGGCCGTGGGATAGTGCATCGGTTTGCCGTGTGATAGTGCATCGGTTTGCCGTGCGCTAGTCCGAAGACTATCACACGGCATGCAGTACCCAAACGTCCGTTGATAGTAAGAGGATAATAATCTAATACTAATAGTCTGTAACCATTTCGGATTACATGACACTTCATGCAGCACAGTAACAGTTTTCGCAATATGTATTCGCGTCGTCCGTGGATTGTAGCATTCGGGTCTGTAACTTAATAGTACAGTGTTTTGAAATGTTCCGGGGATCACCTCGGGAGTCATAGTTTTAACCATAGCACTTGAAGCAGTCAATATTTGTATAATATAGGTCAGCTCGATCAGCTCAGTTATACCACGATTATACAATGCACTATATCACCACGGCAATAGCCTATACTTTGCGACGTGAACACACACGTGTAGTTCGGAGAGTCCTGGTAATGTAAATAATGTTCTAAGCTACAAACCTACTACCACCAGTATGAATATTATTAATATTAATAACTACACACAAAGCACAAACAATGCATAGCACACGTAATGTTCTCACCCATTGTTGAGTTCTCAGCTTCCAGCTGTCTTATTACACATGTGCTTGTACAGTGTGCAGCACGCCGAGTAATGCCACACCTTACAGCTAAGGCAGCAATTCACTGTGACCAGGTTTCAATGGAACATGTGAACCAGTGCTGATCTGAACAATATGAGGTGGCCCGCGTGTGCGATTTTTATACGATTATGTCAAGGCCTCCAGACCTCGAACAGGCCTCGAACAGGCCTCGAACAGACAAAGGTTGCGTTCGTTTAGCTTTCCTAGGTCTTTTCTTTTCTAGGACGAACGTGGGTAATTATCTGCACATGTTCGTCCTGGAAAAAGAAAGCCACCATACACACCGGGGTCGACCCAGGGAAGCTAAACGAACGCACCCATTGATCCCCCATGCGTGACGTATTTGGGTGCATGCGCATGAAGTGTGTGCGACGGGTCCACAATCTCATCGACATGGTGGACTTGGTTTATAAAATTATCTCCGGTCTAAACAAACAAATGCCGTCAGATATGGATTGTATAGGCGTATTATATGATTATTAATTTTAAAGGCACTGCACTATTCGTAGTTGTAAAATACCAGTCTTCTCACTTGGTGTAGGCCTATCTCAACATGTGCACAGAATAACACACCTGTGAAAATTTGGAATCAATTGGTCATCAAACGTTGCTTCCTTTTGCTCTTGTCTTTGTCTGTTTTTATAACTTCATTTCTTGTTGATGTTTCTTGCCGTTTTTTGTAAGGACCCCAAATGGAATAAGCCAAAGATACTGGCTTTTTGGGGGGTATTTTTGTGCAGTTGTTTTCTTGTGTTCTTCTAGGGTTGATCTTATTTCATTGTCTTTTCTCCCGTGTACGTTTGGGTTTTGTGCATGTTTTTATCCGAATAAATTAAATCAATCAATCGTGTTAGAGGCATTGGACACTATTGGTAATTACTCAAAATAATTATTAGCAAAAAACCTTACTTGGTGACGAGTAATGGGGAGAAGTTGATGGTATAAAACATTGTAAAAAACAGCTCCCTCTGAAGTAGCGTAGTTTTCGAGAAAGAAGCAATTTTCCAATAAAATATTTGAATTTGATTTCGACCTGAGAACTAGATTTAAGGCCCCCAAATCAATCATCTGAATCATCTGAAAACACACAACTTCATGTGACAATGGTGTTTTTCTTCCATTATTATCTCGCAACTTCGACGACCAACTGAGTTCAAATTATTTCACAGGTTTGTTATGTTGTGCGTTTGTTGAGATACACTAAGTGAGAAGACTGGTCTTTGGTGACAACTACTTGATACCGTCTTACCTTGACAAAGTGAAGCTGCGATCTTGGGCGGTTTCAAGATCTTCTTCTCAAGAAGTTGTAAGAGATAACCACTGATAAGATGTTTGTTAAGTGGCGGGTATGACAAGTTGATATTTTGAAGTAAGGTCTTCAGGTTATCTTGACTGAAGGAAGAATGCTCCAAGAAAAAGGACTCGTTTCTGGAAGAAAATATACAGATTGCACGCCACGTAAGAGTTATCCCAATAAGAGAGTTATCGTCCTTCGGATGGGACGTAAAGCCGTTGGTCCCATGTGTTGTGTAACGCATGTAAAAGAACCCAGTGCACTTATCGAAAAGAGAAGGGGTTCGCCCCAGTGTTCCTGGTTGTGGCTGCTTAATGCGCCGTAGCACCTTGTAAACCCTTATTTTTATTATTATTATTATTATTATTATTATTATTATTATTATTATTATTATTATTATTATTATTACTATTACTATTACTATTACTATTACTATTACTATTACTATTACTATTACTATTACTATTACTATTACTATTACTATTACTATTACTATTACTATTACTATTACTATTACTATTACTATTACTATTACTATTACTATTACTATTACTATTACTATTACTATTACTATTACTATTACTATTACTATTACTATTACTATTACTATTACTATTACTATTACTATTACTATTACTATTACTATTACTATTACTATTACTATTACTATTACTATTACTATTACTATTACTATTACTATTACTATTACTATTACTATTACTATTACTATTACTATTACTATTACTATTACTATTACTATTACTATTACTATTACTATTACTATTACTATTACTATTACTATTACTATTACTATTACTATTACTATTACTATTACTATTACTATTACTATTACTATTACTATTACTATTACTATTACTATTACTATTACTATTACTATTATTATTATTATTATTATTATTATTATTATTATTATTATTATTATTATTATTATTATTATTATTATTATTATTATTATTATTATTATTATTATTATTATTATTATTATTATTATTATTATTATTATTATTATTATTATTATTATTATTATTATTATTATTATTATTATTATTATTATTATTATTATTATTATTATTATTATTATTATTATTATTATTATTATTATTATTATTATTATTATTATTATTATTATTATTTATAAAGGATGTCAGTTTGGTGATCGCACGCTTAAAACTGTAGGCACTTTACAAACGTGGTTAAAAGCCTACATCATAATTAAAGTTCGAGGCGTTTTGAGAGAAATTGCACTTCGAAATAATGTGGATATAGGTAAAAATATATATCAGTTTCTATTCCCCAAAATGTCAATCTGAGAAGCGTTACCACGGAAACCCTTCTCGAATTATGTATTCCTATTAGGGATTATTAGGGATTTCTTTGACAAACCTATATCTCAAAAACCAGACCACATTTATACGTTTTATATATAGGATTAAAACAATATTGAGCGGTTCCCCAAACCAAAATGTACACCTTGCCGTCAAGTTTAATGTGGACAGCATTATTACTAAACAGTAACCTGGTGTAATAAGAAACTCCTAGACCTAACTCGGCTATGATTAAAAACATTCTTCAATAAATATGTTTTTAAAAAGAGCACATCAAACCCTCCAAAAAACTTTAGTTAATTATATCTCTGTACTAATTATTTTTAGTTTACTCTTCTTTTTTGTCTAAATTTATTTAAATTGTCCGTTAACATCCTTACATTTTTACGCTTAGTTAAAAATGTTTATATCGTTAGTTTGATAATGTGATTATGTCTGTTTGTTTTATAATATTATGTTTATTTGTTTGTTCTTGAAAATGAAATTATGCCAAAATGGAAACCAGTTGAGTTTTACTGATTCGGCTCACCCTGGGTAAATAAAGGAAGCACTAAATGTATAAATAATGTTATTAACCTGACGATATTCTCGAGCTTGCTGGCCAATAGCGAATCCCCTTCGTCTGTACCACGTTGCAATTCTCTCAGCTCATTACTCCACTCATAAAAGGGCATCATTCGAAATGGGTAGCCCAAGTCTCTTGCCCACTGAAACAAAGTCCTATAAAAGATAAAGAGTATACAGTCAAAGGGTTCAACAGCATCAGGCAATTTGAGACTTTTTAGAAGATATCAAAAGTCCCATTGACCACTCCTTTACCATTATTGCAAATACTCGGTACGTGCGCGTTAAGCCGTCCCCAGGTCGACCTTGCGTCAACAAAAAACAGACGGCGACTGACTTTTCAGGATCACACTGCGCCTGAACTAAGACCATCGGGAACTTTTCAGTCGGCGATTATTTACGACCTGAACGTAATTGCGATGATTTGAAGACAATCCGTTACAGTCGCCGCTCAAAAAACATTAACAGTCGCAAGAGTAGAACATTTTCAACTTGTACGACGTGGTCCCGACGGTCGGGAACCAATCGCAGGCGCACGATTTCTCAGATGTTGTGACCTGAGCATATTATTTTGTCTGCGCGTTGCCGACGGTTTGTTGCGGAGGCAAGAAAATCGTAGGTCGACCTGAGGCCGGTGTCAGATGCAATTGTGTCCGCCGTGCAATACTGTCCGCTCCGGACACTTTTGCATATGCAATCGTGTCCGGGGCTATGCTAAAACCATCCGGTGGACATGTAGTCGTGGAATAAGGTGCATGCTGGTCTAGCTAGCGATCAAACTTAATCACAAGCTAGACAGCAGTTACAATTGTGGGCAAGTTCGAGCGAGGCACTTAAGTTGACCATTGGTGATTTTGATGGTCCCCCTGGTGTATTGAATGCATGGGTAAGCATGGGTAAGCACTTGCCCTTCTTTCTTTCTTGTTTGTGAATAATAACATTAGCCACTTCCTCACAACATGTTATAAAACGTCTGCTTTAAGACCAATGTCTTAATAATGCATTTATCATGATTCTGCGTCTGTATATACATCTTGAGTTTCAATACACGCGTTGTGGAACACTGCTCATTCAAGTATATTAAACAAAAAAATACTCCGTTTTATCAACATTTAGCTGTATTTATTCTTTACAAGAAAGTATAGCAGTACACTATAAAAGCACAATACAGTCACAGTAAAACTACAAATTCACAACTACAATGTTTAAAGGCACAGGACACGTTTGGTAAGTCAAAGCCTGTAAAATGTTGGACTCAATTGGTCATCGAATTTGCAGGAGAAAAATGAAAAAAACACCCTTGTTGCATTACTTTGCGTGCTTTTAGACATGCATAATAAAATACTTCGGCTAAAGTTTTTTGGGTTTTTGGGGGGTGAGAAATGACCTCTTCCTTAAAAAACTGCGTTACTTAGAGGGAGCCTGTTTTATAATATCAACAGCTCTACTCGTACCAAGTAAGTTTTCATACTAACAATTATTTTGAGTAATTACCAATAGTGTCAAGTGCCTTTAAGGTCAAGGGTCAAAACTTGGTTGGCTACGCCGATTCAAATTGTCAATACGCACAATTAAATTCTTCCTCTAAAATACAATATTTCACTGACCAAAAGATTGCCAAGTAATAATACTCACAGAGTCACAGCGAGTTATGAAAAACTATTGCAGTTTCCTATAAGACTTCCTCTAAAAAAAACAATATTTCACCGACCAAAAGATTCTCAAGTAGTACTCACAGCGAGTTATGAAAAACTGTCTCAGTTTCCTAAATCTTCCTCTAAAATACAATATTTCACTAACCCGAGATGATCAAGCAATACTCACAGAGAGTTATGAAACACTATCTCAGTTTCCTAAAACTTCCTCTAAAATACAATATTTCACTGACCAAAAGATTATCAAGCATACTCACAGCGAATGATGAAAAACTATCTCAGTTTCCTACAACTTTCTTCTCTAAAATACAATATTTCACTGACCAAAAGATTATCAAGCATACTCACAGAGAGTTATGAAAAACTATCTCAGTTTCCTAAAACTTCCTTCTCTAAAATACAATATTTCACTAACCCGAGATGATCAAGCAATACTCACAGCGAGTGATGAAAAACTATCTCAGTTTCCTTAAACTTCCTCTAAAATACAATATTTCACTAACCCGAGATTATCAAGCAATACTCACAGCGAGTGATGAAAAACTTTCTCAGTTTCTTAAAGCTTCCTCTAAATATAAACACAACCACTGACCCGAAATTATCAGGCAATACTCACAGAGAGTTAAGAAAAATTAAAAACGTATGAACCAGTTATGATATGGTATGGTATAATACATAACTGGTTAATGCGTTTTACATGCTAAAATAATTCTCACCTCACTGAGACGAGAAATATTTTGTGACTTAATTTTCATTCATTTCCTCAAAACTGTAAGTCATATTATTTGAAGGGAAGTTTCTACTTTCATTATCTTCAAACCGTGTAAGTTTAATTTAAATCTGTGGACATATTGAAAAAGTACCCGAATCCTTTAACACTGTCAAGCAAATAGTTCACGATATTGATGATAAAAGATCGAGGATGTAGTACTACATCACAGAATGATCATTAACGCCTAAAATCTGATGTTAAGTGAGATATGTCCCAATTTCGAAATAAAAGTGACGGGTGATCGTTTACTGCACCTAACTTATTTACAGCCAAGCAGCTCAAAACGCAGGCAGATGAAGTCACGCCACCCAACGGGCACGATGCGAATCTTGACCGCCAAGACGGGCTTGAAGAAGCGCCTCTCCACGATGCTGTTCCTATCGATGTTGCCATTGAACATCTAGAAGGGGGATAAAAAGTAGCGCAATAATTGTCAGTTGCATCAAAACGTGTTTTAATCCTTTGAAAAAATATCTGAAATCAAATGACGCTAAATCAGCATACCTGAGTTTGACCAAGTTGGTCTTTCACGTCAACAAGACATGTCGGTGAGGGCGGTTCATACTGCACTTTGTACATTGTCACCCACTGCCCAGCAGGGCCACCACTGCGCCCCTGTGTAAGTACCCCAGTGACGTAGGTCGAGTTGCCTAAATCAACCTCTATCCACTGGTTGGTATCCGCTACGCTTGGATGCCATCCTCCTATGGCACTTTCTCCGGGTAGCTTGTTGAGACGGCCACCAGCCGGCGTTGACGAATGTGATGATATATAGTTACTTGATGCGGAGAGGCTCTCATCGGGGATTGAACCGTCTTCAAGACCGAGTTTTTCTGGGTCGGGAACAGAAAGATAATAATTGCTAGTACACATACCAACATTGCTGAAAAGACTCGAATAAAAACAGTTTATTTTTTTATTTTTAACACCAATTAATGTTAAATTCGTTAACCTCAAAGCGGTAAGTAATTTTGATTACTTACCAAAACTCAAAAATTCCGGAACGCTCTTTCCATGACCAGAAACGTAAGTGTTCTGTTAAGCAAGAAAGGAACAAATACAAATGGTAATCGCCGAATATTTCATTTGTTTTATTAAAGTAAGAATAAATTTTAGTTTCGTTCTTACAAAATAGGAAAATGCTTTGAATTACGTCGGTCGTGAATTAAATAGATTGAACACGAGCAATACATTTGAAAACAACAGACGAACAAATTTTACAACTACCTGGCAAGTCAATGGTGTCGCAGTTGCGTCGTAATATGAGAAATACGGCATTCCTTGAAGGTTGTCACAGACGTGCTCTGCACTGACGTTGTTCATCTGACAGGCTTGATTAATGCGCTCGTAGTTGAAAGAAAAACATCCACGATGGCTGAGACATCGAACTGAACATCTGACGGCAGAGATGCCCGAGATATTCATGAATGACTGGCCTAGTAGGGCGTAGTGCTCTACTGGTTTGTACCAGACACCTTGGTAAAGACCACTCACACTATAAGACGCTGAAACCTCAAGACACAACTCAAGCAAGAGGAACATCAGACAACTCAAGACGGCCATGTTCGCACTAATGCTTCGAATGCTGTGTTGCCGGTCCCTATATATATAATGGGGCGTAATCTACTCCAACTCAGTGAGTTAAAAAAAAACGAAAAAGTGTTGAATTAATAATACTACATAAGTTGCCATGGTAAAAAATAAACAATGCTATACCTAATACCGTAATTATAGGTAAGTTTCCCTAATGACTTGACTCCTTAGCAATAACCATTCGCCTTGACAGAGCACTTATTCATGCGATTATTGAATGCTAAACAAAAAAAAATTGGCCTTGATCGTTCCACTCAATTAGAGAGTTACCCCTAACGAGCAGTAAAAATTGTAAAATCGTCTGGACCAACATAATGTAAACACGACGGTGCTTTAACCCTCTAGTCCCTGCACCGCCCGAGTTTGCCGAAATGATTTTTCAAGATTCTTGCAGTAAACTACTGGAATCATAGTTCAACATTTTCCAAGGCTGATTATTTATAAATAAATGCACAATTTGTGACACTTTCGGTGATATTTGTACAAGTCCTCAATGGGGGGGGGGGGGACAATAAACCCCCTCGTTAAACGCCTGCGGTAATATTTATGGCGATTATTTTTGTATAATGATAAAATGGACACAATAGCTTTTCAAGGCTTTTATCTGGCTCAATGCTGATTATTTGCGAAGGCGTTAGTTTTCGACAATATCACCATAAATGATAAAAATACAGTTTCCTTTGTGTTTACTAATGGGTGTTTTGTTGGGTAGGAGCTAAAATTATTTCATCATCATTAGCTTCGACAAGTCAACTGTGAAGGGATGAATCAATAATGATCTATTAGAACTAGATGGATTCACCAATGCTAGACCTACTAATGACTATCTTGTTTTATTTTGATGTTTCTTTTTTTTCTACAAACAAAAGCTGTAGCGAGGTTTCCTCCTATACCGCATTGGACAGTGTATCACTTAAGGTGGCTGGGCGGTCCAGTGGCTAAATGGATAAAGCAGCAGTGTAGCCAGGGGGCTCTACCGGCTGGTACCATACCCCTCGGTAAAGACCTCACACTATAAGATGCTGAAACCATAAGAAACACCTCAGACAAGAGGAAAATCAAACTACTCAAGACGACCATTTTATCACTCTGGCTTGGTGAGTTGCCGAACAATCTTCTCCCACTGAGTGTGATTATGGAAATTTGTGTTTAAAAATAGACCTCCGTTGCCATGCTAACGAAAACAACAGTCGTTCAAAAGGCGAGAGTCAATGCTTTCCAACTAATTATTACGCAAAGTAATTAAATTTTTTATTTTTCTCAATGCATTCGTTAAAGGAACATTACAGAATTGGTTTTGTTAGCAAAAAAAAAAGTTGCTGGCAGTGCAAGCACTTTATGTAATCCACCATATACATAAACTGACAAACCTGTAGAAGTTCGAGATCGATCGGCCATCTGGGTCACGAGAGAATAATGAAAACCCGATTACAAATGTTGCATTGCATCGATGGCAAACAAAAATGAATAAAACGCTCACTGAGCGACTCCAAACGCGAAATTAGATCCTCATCAAATATGACATTTCAGACAGAAATATTTCAAGGGATGTTTTCTACTATCATCATCCTTAGACCGTGTAAGTTTTATGTAAATCTGTGATCTTCACGATTATTGTTTCTTTTCTTAAAAACAAAGCTACCAAACGTATAACTTTTTGCAATGTTGATGTCATGGTATTTATGTAAAGAAAGCTGAGTTTATTTATTCGCCTACTGTACAGATTGCACATGGCTTTCAAAGTTCGAAATTTTTGATAAGAAATCATACTTTAACCTGAGTCTGTGGCTTTTGTAATTAACAAAAATTTGTAAACTTTATATTAATCTAGAAAAAATACCTCAAAGTTAATACGATACGATACCTCATGATGTGGTTATAACGTCAACACTAACTTAAAATAAAATATATCTTTGTATGTATAGACATTTTCATTGTTGATAAACAAACTGAGCTGTTGGCAGTGACGGGCGAATGTTAGTAAAACACTTCATCCTTAATCGTGTTAATATAATATACTTTAACAAAACTCAATTTTTTCCCTACATCTTTTCAATACACCCTCCATAATTTACCTGCTTTGTTCCAACACCCGAGACTGTGTTTGAGTATATTTCTTTTTTACAACTGTTTACAAACATCAGTTGTTGTTTTTTGTTTTGCATGTATGGGTTCCCATAGTTTTCCAGCACTAGTTGCAGAAGAACATTCTGTTATAACCGTGATCGGGTATTACGAGCTTCGGATGAAACGAGCAAAACGGGCCAGTCCGGCGGACCTCGTATTAAGTCGACTGTATTAGCCTCAAACATTTGACGGCACACTTTAGAGCGCACTTGTTAGTCGACTACTGACCAGCAACGTCAAGCGGAGTGAAGCACTCACTCGAACGACTCGTTTGGTACCGCGGTATTCAGCCTTCCATTGCCTCCCGTCTTTTCGCTATTGTAGGGAGCTTTCGTAAACGCGACGGTAGGCACACACGACGGAAGGTAGCACAACACGGCAGTCTGGATGCTCACGTTCGAGTGCTCCCGTTCTGTATGTTGTGGACCGCCCGGTGACATAGAATTGACTCAAGTCCTGTTCCCGTAGGGTCCTTTTATGTCCAGTCCAATCGCCGAAACCTTTGCCTGGCCATTCTCGGGACCACACTACAATTTGACGTCGGATATTATAAGGGACCTCTGGCACGAGAACGGGGCTTGAATCAAGTCTACCAAGATTTAGTGTAGTGCCCCCCAACCATACAACGTGTACATACGACAAACTGGTCACTGGGCCTTGACTAGTTGCTTAAACCATCTCAGCTTCACAATCTCACCTCAGCCTACAACAAATTTGTATGCGCTACTAAGCTTAATTAATCACAAGAGCCATCTCTGCCCTCATAGGTACCCATTTACCCCTGGGTGGAGAGAAGTTGTTAGTTTTTTGCTTAGCAACACCAGTGTCATGACTGGGATTCGAACCCACACTCTGCTGAAAAGAAACACCAGAGTTTGAGTTCGGTGTGCTCTTATCCGCGCGGCCACGAGACCTCATAAATCATAAATCACTTATCAAGATCCGCAAACCTGAATTGGACATCATTCGGAGATTTCTTTCAGCGTCCCTCACTTTTGCTAAATAAATCCGTTATTTTCGATATCGAGAATTGAATTTTTTTTTAATGTTTTCTCAAAAAGTAAAGCATTTCATGGAATAATATTTCAAGGGAAGTCTTTCATCATTACCTTCTGTAAAACCTGTAAGTTATTTGTAAATCTGTGAACTTTTAATTTATGTTCTGTTCAGAAAGTGTCTAATGGCTTTAAAGCTTTTGGAGCTTTTAGAATGAATGATTTGTGATTGATTGACTGGACCCACCTGCAGTGTAGAGGTTGTGGATGTACAAGGTGGAAGACCTTCCCGACCCCAAGCATTAGATTCTGGCTGACTTTGACAATGATCTGACTGGAGAAGTCCACCGGTGTCATCTCTACCATCCAGTTGACATCGGGTGCTGAGAGGGTCCGGAAACACCCTTGTAGAGTCAGGAGATTGGAGTCCGATGGATTCCAACTGGATGTCTTAGAGTCACCAGAAAGGTTACCTAAAGAGAACCGTAAATTAGGTTAACATAAGGGGCTGTAGATCTTGATCACGGTGCAGCCATCTTGAATGTCTCCCATTGATATCAATGTTATCAAACCGAGGGTGGAAGAACAAAATAGTCTGGTTCCACGCAGGGGAATAATAATCCGTAATTGTAAAACACAATCTGAGAAACTTGGTGGACAGTATCAAATTAATCTACGGGGAAAGGCTTGTCATCAAGTGCTGACAAGAGGCGTTGTAACCAAACAGTTCCCTTGCTCGTTTTTTTGTTTGTAATTAAGCAACAAGTTAATAAAGTTGATTACTCATTGGTCATCTTGATGTTTCAAAACGAAACATAGATCAGGTAAAATTTGTATTTACCAAGGCGGTATATGACGACTGGTAAGCCCCTTGACTTAGCTCGTTGAACCAGCTGCTCACTGACCCATTTACTCTGGCTGTACCCGTCGCTAAGTTGATCACTGTGTGTAGACATATCAGCATTTTCGCTACATTGCTTGACATCAACTGGAAAGACTGAGTTTGTGCTGTACAGACGGACAAGAAAATAGTTAAACTCATTCGTGGGTTCATAAGAATATGCATTGGTTTAGAAAATGTCGTGTAATAATTATACGTTCGTTTAGGGCCGAAAGCCACAAGATGGGTCAACAAAATTCGATAGAGCTCATTAGTATATTAAGCTCTATTTCTCCTTCATATGACGTCATCTGAGTATGGGGACCTCGCCTATACATAGAGGTCAAAAGGAGGTTGCTCATAGGCCAAAACATGGCACTGCGCGTACACACCTGTGCGTTTCAATTGTTTTATTAGCGGTTTACCTCAAAGATGGCAGTTTGATGACGTCACTTCATAAGGTCTATTGTTAGAACGTGAATAACGGCAGGCGTCATTCGGTTATCATATGTATAAATGGATGTGTGTATTTTTTGTAGCACAAAACACAATATCCAAAGATTTACATTAACCTTACACCGTTTGAAGATAATGGTAGTAGAAAGCGTACTTTAAAATATGAAAACACGTTTTTACATGCGAAAATATTTTTCGTCTCATGATCACTGAGACGAACATTATTTTCATGACATTGTTTTACCCATTTCTCAAAAACTACAGCACCTCATCAAGTGATATTTTCAGGGAAGCTTTCTACTATCATTATCTTCAAACTGTGTAAGTTTAATGTAAATCTGTGGACATTTGTCCTACAAAAAGTAAATAGACCCTTTACACATTGAAAGCAACGGTCATGGTTTGCACTGATATATTGTTGCAATAAAAAGAGTTGCTTACTGACATGACGTCCAGTGTCTACTTCGAATTCCTGTGACTAACCATGTGCACCGTGAGGGAATGCAATTTAAGCGAGTTCACTTCACCTTATATTATTATATAATACAAGTTACAACGTATGTTAAAACTTCATGAGTCATTGCAACACAACAGTCTTGTTTAGTAGTTAATTTTAGCGAACAGTGATTGCTATGGAAAGGTTGAACTTGACTCGGGATTTGGATAAATTTGAATTCCAATGTCTTACCTGACGTAATGCAATGGTTTGATTTTATTGGTGCATGCGAAGAGGACGACATTCTGCGTACCAATCACATTGGCTCCTCTCAGCGCCTCATACGGGTAGACTAAATTCACATAAGCAGCGGCGTGGATTACGCTATCAACCTATAAATAAAACAAGGTTATCAGAATTTACCAACATTGATATCGTTTTGTTCATTACAATAATGTGCAATGTTGTTTTCTGCACATTGGTTTATTCTTGCGTACGACGTGGATGTAGATCAATTTAGTGCTCCTTGCTTTACCCTTTCTTTTCATACTTACCTCAAACGAAAGATAAGTGTAATCTTCTTCCATCATGCCGAGCTTGATCAGAGACACATCACCTGCAAGGAAGAGACAACGCGTCATCCTTACAATTCCTAAATTGACATGAAACCAACTTCGTTTCAAGAAACCGGTCTTGCATGACTCCCTGGGCACACTCCTTGAATAGCAGAAGTACGTAAACTTGCATAGGTTTTTATTATTATTATTGGTTTAATAAAAATTCAAACATCGCAGCCCGAGGGCTGAGTTGGGTTTAAAAGATAACAAGAAAATACATAATAAAAACATTAAAAGTGGAAGTGTTTACAGACAAATTGTTAAAAAAATTATAGTGCGGAAAACTCCAACACTGGCATATATAATTGACCCGATTATCACCAATTAAAGGGTCAATACGGTCTAGTGTATATTTCAAACTAACGCAATACTGTTTAAAACTGACGCAGACTGAGAGTCAAAATCCCATTTCTTAACCAGTTGTGGGTCAGCCAAGACCAGAAATGGGTCATGCCCCATTATTTCATGACCCGGAATCCGGGTCAAATCTGACCTAGCAGCCTTGTGTCGGATCCTACCTGTTATCGCCGTAACTCTCTTGTTAAACTCGCCGAGTAAATCACACTCCTGTGTGGTTTCGTCAGGTCCACCACCTGTACTGTCAACCATTCCGTACTGTTTCATCGTTTGAAGCAGTCGTTCTTTGCCACTCTGATCCGGGGCTTCTTTCACGAGACAGTACACGTGGTTCTACACGGAAATCAAGGTCATGTGCTGTAATGTTTAGATTTGGAATGTTGTCATGATAAAATTATACGGCCCTTTGTGCCGTTCAGTGCGCACGCGTGCATTAGTTGGTAAGAGATCATAGAGTACCCCAACCACTTTTGATGGGCCCTCTATGATCCGTGGCGAAAGTCCCCCTTAACGCTTTACCCGTCACAATGAAGATGATATTATAAACCAATAAGTAAATGAAATATTGTTTAAAATCGAAATAAAAAAGAAATATTTCCGTTGATACTCACTTGTGTGCTGCTCAAGATCTCTCTCAATATATAAACGCCAAGGAAACCTGTGGCGCCTGTTAGCAGGACCCTACCGGCGCGCCATCGATCACCATAAGTTATGGAGCGCCAAAAGGCTCGTAATTGCATATCGATGCTCACGATACCTTGATCGTGTTGCTCCACTTCCTGGTGAAGATCCAATACAAGTTGTGAACTGTAAGAGAATGTCAAATCGTGTTGGGGTTAAATAACAAAGAAATTGACTAGAGCGGGATTTAAACCATCGACCTCCGGATTAATGTGCCAGCACTCTACCAATAATCTATATCTGGCCCTATGTTGGCGGTCTCCCTATGTTGTCAATTATCTTTGTTAGAATGGCATTATTGTATTCTCTTTTGCAATAACAGTACTGCTGCCTATAAATTGATACGAAAAGGGCCAATCAATATTTCTTGTGCGCCGACTTTTAAACAGTTCCAATAGGTGAACAAGACGGTTGCACATAACTGTCTACTTTGAAAAGAGGCTAGTTTCCAGGTTTCTACCACACCCTGAATGTTTTAATGTGAATGGTTTGCCGTTAAGGTTCTCTTGTGTTTTAACTTTTGTTTGGCTAGCGGACCACTGGTGAACTGAGAACGCCGACCATACCTTTTGTCTGTTTCGTTTCCTCTGGCCTTTGAATCAATGAGAGATGACATCTGAGTTACTGTAGAGTGAATGAATAACTCTCGAACGGTCATCTCGACACCGAAACCTTCTTTGATTTGGGTTAGAAGACGAGCTGCCAGCAAGGAGTGACTGCAGAAATAAATAGGAAGAAAATTTCATGAAGGGAAAAACGAATAGGAACAACCAAGTCGGAATCCTTTCTCTGTTCGATAAGTGCACTGGTTCTTTTACGTGCGTTACACAACACACGGAACCAACTGGCTTACGTCCCATCCGAAGGACGCAGCAGTAACGGTTATCACTTAAAAGTTCCTGCTAATGAGGACATAAGCGTCAAGAACCCGTGCACACTCTGCTGAACAGAAGAAACACCAGAGCTGGGGCCGATGCTCTTAAATGCTCCGCCACGCCACGACACAGTGTTTTGAAACAGAAAAGCAGAAGACTTATCATAGCATGAATCACTGTTTCTCAAATACCACTCACCCTCCAAGATCGAAGAAGCTTTCTTGAGCATCCACATACTCCAGTCTTAGCATCTCTCTCCACATGCCGGCAATCTTGACCTCTGTCTCGGTAGATGGCTTGCCTTGATCCCCATTCAACGGCCCAGTATTGTCACTGCTTGGGTCATACTCAGGAAGAGCTTTCTTGTCTAGTTTACCGGAGGCAGGTAAGAGTGGCATGCTGCAATAGGGAGAATAGTTTAGACGTATTATAGGAAATAAAGTTAATGTATTACCATTGTGATTGAGTTTGCAGTTTCAACGTTTTAACAAGTTTGATCTTGTCTTATAATATTAAAAGTATTGAAAAAGGGTTTATACTTTGTCAGCCAATCTCAATTTGTCATTATTTGGGAGTGTTGGGATGAGGCTAACCTGTTAAGGACTGATGTTCCATTAAAGGGGGTAGGGACAGCGAAAACCTGACCGTATAAGCACTAACATTACTCGTGGAAGCGACTGCCCGTTTCAGATACTTTTTTTTTGTAAATAGAGAAAAAATATTGGTCAACCACGCGCTTTATGCATAGTTTTTTGGGTTTTTTTTTTTTTTTGATAAAACAATGAAACAATCTTACACCAGCTGAAAAGTTGCATTTGGTGCATGATATGGTACAGTGTGTACCATGTGCCCTTAAAAATGTATTTTCATTGGCGGTTGGAATTTGGGGAAATTCTTAGCTCTGCCCCATAGCGTGCATGGTACAATACATTACCATTAGGAACACCCGGGTAGGGGTTCAAGTAGGGGACATTAGGGGACCCTCTGCCCCCTATCACACACGGTGTAATACCTTGCTAGGAACACCATATGAGCGGGTACCATAAACCCTGGTATCCTTGTCTTCAATGCTGCCCGTATGTCTTTCTTGGTGAGGGCTTGTTCCGCTGGTACGATGTAGGCAACGAGATATTTATCATCACCCTCTGCTCCTTTGACTAAGACTGCACAGGCATTGACGAGGGGTAGGGCTAAAAGAGCTGCTTCGACGGCCTAGGGGGTAACATCAACTTTTAAGATTCACAATTTCTTTAAAGGGAAGGTACATGTTTGGTTATTACTCAAAACAAATATTAACTTAAAAACTACTTGATATTATAAAACGGCTCCTTCTGAAATAGCATAGATTTAGAGAAAGAGGTAATTTCTCACTAAAAAATATAAAAGACTTCTAGCCAGAAGTCTTTTATTCCTATGTGAAAGCACACAAATTCGTCCATCATTTTCTCGCAACTTTGATGACCAATTTAGCTCAAATGTTCACTATGCTTATGTTGGGATACACCAAGTGAGAAGACTGGTCTTTGACAATTACTTCCTTTTAAACCGCACTTGGGTTTTTTTGGAGAGTACATTCATTTTATTCCTCCACTTTTAAATAAACGCACCATCCAGCCCACGAATGTGAACGGTTTATCAACGAACCCCGTTTCGGTTAACTAAAGGAATGCGGTTAAGATTTTGGTGGGGAAATCTTTTTAACGTTCACACAAGGTTTTTTTTTTCATCGAAATATAACTGCAAAAGGTGATTTTACGCATCTCAATTTATTGGTCATACAACGTTGTGACAGTTTTACAGGCGGGCATATTTCTGGAGGGTTTGTATAATTGGTTTGGATTTGATGAGGAGATTTTATATTCAAACTTTCACAACTCTTCTTTTTAAAGTACACTTCGTATTTAGTGTTTTACGGTGTTTCTTGTTTTGCTGAGACGTAGAATAAGGAGCAATGAGAGCAAATGTTTAAACGTAGGTCTACTCTGCATCTTTGGGAAATTTGTGTTAATTTAATCCTGATTATTTATTGTTGTGGCCCCTTACTATAGAGTGGTTTTGATTTGGGTGAACTTGCATAGCAAAAAAAGAGCGCCAGATGAGCGCAAGGCTCTCTTCTCTTCTGATTTGAGCTGTACCTGTATCTCTATGCTGTATCCTCTGATCTTCACCATAGTATCACATCGTCCACATATCTCCAAGTTCCCATCAGACAAGAGATATCCCCAATCACCTGATCGGTACAACCTCGTTCCCACATACTCGGGTACATTGGCTGGTCGTGGTATAAATCTCTTAGCATTCATCTCTGGCCGGTTGAGATAACCACGGGCTAGACCAGCACCTCCAACATATATCTGCGCTCAGGAAAATTAGAGAGATTGTTAGTTAAGCGGTTCTCATGAAGACAATCAGAACATACTGAACGAAACGTCGGTTAATTACTGTTGGTAACAAATCGAAGTTACGTATGGGTTTGCTTCGGGGTCTCTGGCATGTTTGGCAATACCATCAAGACAAGACTACATCCCCTAAAATACCACAACTTATTGCATTAGATTATTGAGTATTTTCCACATGGTCTTGCCCAACATTAAAATTATTGCTGCCAAAGATAAGTCGAGGAAATTTTGAAATACAACGAGGGAGACCGTGCAGAAAGAGTCGTCCGTTAAAGAATAGACAAACATAGACCAACATTAATTTGTACAAACTGTTTGCTGTACGTTTGTTTAAAAAAAACCGTCTCAAATACCTACCTCGCCTGGTGAACCAACTGGCTGAACTTCCATATCGTCATTCAGTATGATGACGTGCATACCAGGTAGAAGTTTACCGACGGGACAAAACTTCTGAGTCTTTCCCTTTGTCCCCGATTCCTAGAATGTGAAGAAAAACGTTAAACAGTAAAACAAATAATTGCAGACTACTTTGTGTTATGTCAGTGTGGTATCACTACAAAAGTGATCACGACGTGTATTTGCATAAACTGGTCGGTTAAAACTTCTTTAGCCTACTTCGATTTGAATTTATGTAACTATTGGTATACTGTTGACCATGTTTGCACAATACTTTTTGATTTTGTATTCCATAACGTTGTTTTTATAATGGTTGTGTGCTGTTACGACTTCAAATTTTTCTCCCGCTGAAAATAAAACTGAACCTTTTAAGTTTTTTTTGTGGAATTATAAATTACTTCTATTATAGACTTGTAAGGTGAAAGTAGCGTTATTATAGTCTAAACATACCTTGATTTTCTTCATCTCTTGGTTAAGGTTAGCGACTGCAACATCATGGGTCTCAGACACGCTGTACAGATTCATGACTGTTACCTCAGGTAGCGTCTTGGCGATTCTATCCATTAAACTGACTGTTACTACCTCACCACACAAAATGATCAGCCTGTAAAAAGATACAGTGGTTATTAGTTAGTTGAGGTTTGCAGTAACACAATGTGAAAAGACTTTCCTTTTTTAAGCATGTTGGTTCTGAAAAGAACCGGTGGTTGAATACTCAACGTTTCGATCAGATGCTCTTATCGTCTTCAGGAGAAAGATGCTTAGGCTAACTATGCAATGTGTCATGTGTCTCTCTTAGAAGACGGGTTTCTTTCTTGTAACACCATCAGTGGATGTAACAAGACATGTTCATGTTTAATGTTCACCCGTGAAAAAAGGGGCGTGTAAACTCTGACGCTTTAGGACACTTCCACGATAGATCACACGTATAGATCGAGCGGCGCTTGGCCACGCCTCCTTGTGACTAATGGCACATGAGTTCGATTTGCTGTCGAATTATTGCAATTGTCAAACGTAATTACTTAGAATTGTCTTGAAGTACTCCTCATTTAGAACTACTTAGACCTTTCATTTTCCCATCTGTGTTTTATCCTTCGTCTATATAAGGTGACCATTATTGGGTACTATTATTGCACCATTATTCTGTCCATTCACCTGAAGGCTTTCAGGGCTTTTGCGATGTCCAAGTCTTCAGTCTCAAACACGGTATCCAACAGAGAGGGCGTGAACAACATTCTGGTTATAGAATGTCTCTCCAGAAACGAGAGAAGAAGGGCGGGGTCGTAGATCACGTGATCAGGGATGATGTACATTGGATATCCTGAAGATATATATGAAAAGAAGTAAATTAAAATATTTTGTACAATCTCACACACACAGAGGGAGCAAAGTATGCTCAAATATAAATCCATGTGCAGCATATTCTATTGTTCTTTCCTTTGACCCGAACATCTTCCCACAGAGCAAAAAAAGATGACTCAAAAGTTCTGCTGAGCGCGAAATTTAAATTTAATAAAAGCAGAATCATTTACATGTGACACGGTGCTTTGACTGGTAACACTTTGGTGTGCTTTTGGCAATAGTTTTTGAGCCAAAGTAGGAGCTAGCTCTATATGAAATCGCGCCAATGTTTTGGCCCGAAAGTAACCACAACTTTGGGCGTACAACGGATGCACTTGTCTGTGTGATCATAGTGTGATCAATCGACAGGTGAATGTCTCGAGGTATAGGGGAGGGGTTGAGCCTAAAGGGCAGAAGGGCTGAGATCGAGGTGGAGGGGATTTGAATCCACAAATGGGTGTTTGTTTTTTACTATAATGCGGATGGGAGGGGATCGGGTGCATGGACAGATAGCGAACTATAGTGGTAATGGGATTTAATGCTCGAGACGAGTGGAGACCCACCTGGGTGGGACGCGGCTTCGGGATGGATGAGATGGGGTGTTTACGTGAGATGTTTCAAGGATTCCTTATGTACCATTCTTCCTCCATGCTTATTACTGATGGATCTTTCAAACGTTACCTTTAAGCAATGGTCTCATCATTTCCCAGACGAAGAACACGTGACAGGCAATCCTGTCTCCATCTTGGAATGGGTAATTGACATGACGCCAGTGATAAGAGAATACCGCTGCACGGTGGAGACACATAATTCCTGGAACCGAATACATCAATATTTGTTTTATTCTTTGTGTTCATAAAAACATTAGAGAATACATACAGTAAATTACAGACAACACAGTTTGCTTAAAAGATTATAGGCTATGTGGTTGTCATACACACACACACACACACCATTATCCCATTAGTCTATACGTTTTTCTTGGTAGTCTTGCTTCAAGGTGTACAGTTACTCTGTGTAATGTTTGTTTAAAGTTTAGGGAAAGGTCGCACCAGTTGCAGGTGCAGCTAGGTTATCTTGGTAGGAGCTCATGAACATCAAGGCTAGATCCCTCTTGAGTTGCTTGCTGCATGGAGGAATTTATTCCTCCATGCTTGCTGTAACTCCAACTATAAACAGTTTGGTCCTTCGAATGTATCCCTTTTCGAGAGAACTCTCCGTCCAACGGTCGTACACATATTACTTCCGGTTCATTCTAAAGCCTCCAATGTTTCACAACTATATAATGACCCTGTTCCCAAGTCCCAGTGGGCAGTGATGGACCTATTCGGGGTAAGGCTGGCCCCCAAAACTAGTTAAAAGTTTTGGGTTTTAGTTCACTGGCTTCACCATGAAGCATTTTATAGATCACTGGCATGACAAATTTTGGAGTCAAGTTGATTTGACACATTCCGGGTCACACTGATCCACAAATGGGTCAAGACCCTGTGCTCCGGTGGGGCAGTAGATCCCCCCCCCCCCCATACTGTGATTTTTTTTTTTTTTTTTTTTTTTTTTTCCCTGGAGGGGGAAATTTATTCAAGTTTCTTCAATGTACAAAGCTACACAAACTACTGGTAAAACCAACTACTTATAGAACGATACTAAGAGAGAAATGGCCAATTGCAAAAACAGGAAGTTTGATGATTATGCATGCAAGGCATTTAGTTGGTACATAGCAATACAAAAGGCTCCCATTTGGTATTGAACTTATCTAAGTTGTTATTCTTAACAAAGATCATTTTTTCCATTACAAAATAATGATTTATTTCCTTTTTGATAAGAACAAATGAAGGCTTTCTGTCGTTCATCTTCATCCGATAAATATGAAAACGGCAAAGAATGAGAATTAAATTGAGAGCAGACCATTTTCTATTTAGGACACCAAACAGCTTAGTCGTGTTGTCAAAATTAATGTCAATGTTCAGTGTATTAGTCAACCAGTGTTTTATCTGACGCCAAAAATACAGAGACACCTTGCAATTACAAAACAAGTGGACTAGTGTCTCTTCTTCCCTTTTACAAAAAGTACACAGATTAAAATTCTTCCGACCAATTTTAGAAAGAAAGGAATTTACACCCAGAATTCTATGCACCAATCTAAACTGGAACCAACGTAACTTGGTGTCACATGTACAGTTAAAGGGTAAACCACAGAAAATGTGCCATTGAGGAATCGGAAAAATCACGCCAATTTTTTCTTCCCATTTAACAATAAACTTGTGCACAACTTTTTTGCTGGAGGTGAAAACACTGTACAGACGGGTGGAGCCCTTTATATCCATCAACAAAGTCTCAAAATTAAATGGTAAAAAAGGGCGAGCGATTTCTGTGGTTTCTCCATTCAGTACATTACGGAAGGAATGTTTGATTGCATTGACCACGCCCCCGTACTCTAAAAAATTTGTTCTGACCCTGAATTTCCTTTGAAATGCCACAAGAGAAAGAGCCACACCTTGCGTGTCAAAAATGTCACACACGAAGTTCACACATACTGTGATTTGTTGTACACTGAACGTATACCCTCTTTCGAATAATTCTTCTTTCACCAGCCCTCGTTAATGTCGGAAACGGGGGACAGAATTTCCGGGAAATAGATTTCACTAGGACACCAGGAACCAGGTCAACTGACCTATGACTTTACGGAACGGAATACCGCCACACACCTTTTGGTTTCCCAGTGGTTCCAGATGAGTAAGCTACGAATGCTAAACTATCCAGATTGACCTTGGCACACATTGAGACCTCAAGACCTCGAGTAGCATTGTCTGCTTTGAGTCTCTCGTACCAATCTCCATCTAGTATCGTCACGTCTCTTGCTCCTGCAACAATTATTTAAGTTTTCAATACGAGTCATATTGATGGCAGTTTAAAAGTTGGTGTGATTGTTCTTAGTGAACGAATCAAAGTAGAGGGCAAGGGAGTTATTCTGACTAAGGACTCAACCAGGTGGAATTAATCTAGTATAATCGAAGTTTATCTAGTATAACATGTAGTAAATGTAATTGCTCTAGCAGAAAAATTTCCAAAGTAAAGTTCCACCCTTCTACACCAAACTTCCTGTATATGTTTCAAGATAAAAAAAATGGGGAGGTATAGTTTCAATTTGACCAAAGCGTACACGTTTCAGTGTGTACACAACGGTTGTTTTCCATGATACCAAAACATGTTTGTTTTTGTTTTGGTGTGTTTATGTGTTTTAACTTTTCATACTGTCATGTTTATATTTTGCGTGGGCATGCCTATTGTCAGCTTATCGTATGCAGAGTGGTTTAGCAAAGTGTAAAGTGCAAAGTGTAACACAAGAATAAATAACAATATTTGTAAACTTTCCCGAAGGGAACCATAAAACCATTTCCACAGGCAAAATATTGTTTAAATAATTGTGAGGAATGTCTTGAATACCATGAAGTCTTGGTTGAAGCTCCTTGAAGCTGATAACAGAGACTGGTTTAGCATCTTCTAAGATGTCCTCAAGTAGAGCCTGGGGATAGGAGATGTCAAGAGGCAAGTACGCTCCTCCTGTTTGGTCAAATAAATGCAATAAAAAAAATCAATGCTGAGGAAACTGTGGGTAATTTTGCTCATACAAGATTGTGTTTTTTTTTGTTTTCATTCTCCTGAAGACGATCAGAGCATACTTAAATCGAAACTAATGAGTCGCCAACCACCGGTTCTTTTCAGAACCAATACTACTCAAAAGAGATTTCACATAAATTGGTGTAACGGAAAATCTCCTATAGTAATTACTTCCACAGTGCAATTCAAATCATTCTTAAAATGATGTTGAATTTTTCTGAAGAGGATGGTTTCACTTTCGAGGATAAAAACATTGTAAATGTTGTTTCATTCTGAAAGCTTTGATGTAATGCACAGGATAAAGTCCGCAGGTCTGGTTTGATTGTTGACAGTCAGCCTTCTAAAGTCCACCGTTCAAAAGAACTACACAATATATAATGTTTTTGCAACCAGTAATTAGACAGAGTTCGTAAACAAACATGAACCATTGGTTTAGTCGTGTATTGTGCATTTTTTCTGTTTGTAAGTAGCGTTAAAAATGACCCTTTTGGATCTTTAAATCGAATAATAAATAAAGTTAAAAGATGGTGACAATCGTTCAAAAAGGGGGCAGGAAGGCAACGCACATAATTTCTGACATTAAAGGCAGTGGACCATGTATTGTAAATTATTACTCAAAATAGTTATCAGCATAAAACCTCACTTGGTAACGAGTAATGGGGAGAGGTTGATAGTATAAAACATTGTGAGAAACGGCTCCCTCTGAAGTGATATAATTTTCGAGAAAGAAGTAATTTTCCACGAATTTAATATCAAGACCTCAAGTTTAGAATTTGAGGTCTCGAATTTTTTTGCATATGTTGAGATACACCAAGTGAGAACACCTGTCTTTGACAATTACCAAACGTGTACAATGCCTTTAAGCTCAGCCCATGCTTGGAGAAAAAAAGACAAAGACATGATGCAATCTCATACCAATAATGGAAACACTTTCAAATTGCCTAAAATCACACTGAAGTCCAAGACCAAGGTCAAGACACAAAGTCAAGACATAAGTCTTTTCCCATACCGAAAATAAACAACTATTGAACAGAGAATTAATGCATCAATATTTGTCAATACTTTTTTTTTACCATTACACCGATGTGTATTATTGTGTATTAGGCCTACTTAGTAGTCTACTTTCCTGAGTTCTGTGAACAAAAATTTAGAGGCAAAAGGATTGCACTCTCGTTTTCCCTGAAGCAAAAAAAAATCATATCATTCAATCATGAAAATTTTACCTGCTTTGAGAATCGCTATGTAAGCAACTGGATACTCAATACACTTCTCCAGATAAATCCCCACCATCGAGTCACCCACAACGCCCTTCCCACTAAGATGGGTCGCTAAGACGTCCGTTACATTATCCAGCTCCTTGTATGTCAACGTCTTCCCATCATCCGTTACTATAGCGACGTTATCCGGGGAGCTCTTAGCCTGCCTCCTGAAGATGTCGTGAAGGCATCCCAGTTTCTCGTAGTCCATCTTGAGTTAGTTTGGATGCAGCGTGTCTAGTGTAGTATGTTCGCAGGTTGAGTTGCGAGCAGAATGATCACGGGCACGGTTACAGTAACTGACTTTATAGTGTACGAGGTGATTTATCACTACGGCTGCTGCAGCACAGGGCTCGAACTGACTGTGTGTATGATGGTCGTGTATTCAAACGCAAATTAATACCGCCGTGTATACAACTGGGCAGAAACCAAATAGTCCTTGGAATAACTTGTCTATATACAAAGAAGATTACATTAGTGTGGAGATAACAAGACATCTATGGCGGGGTTGGATTCCAGGGGTGATCATTCGGCAGGAAAATTATGTTATCTTTTGAATAATTGCGCAAGTGGAAAGTCCATAGGTCTGTGCGTGATTTGTGTATGAGCCACGTGTGCCATAGACTTGACTCAAGTCCCAATCCCGTGAAAGTCCTTTTATTTTCAGTCCCAACGTCTAACTTTAGCAACACTTTTGGGCAGCCGGCAACCCCAACCTGTGCTGCGCAGCGGGACCACTCTCGGGGGACCACGTCGTTTACGGTGAGGATGCACACTAGCTGCTAGTTGGAAAGATGTGCTTTCGCACGAGATAGGGACTTGAATTAAGTCTACGTGTGCGTCGAACGACAAACGCATGAATGGAAAACGTCAATAGCCTCTACAAATATTATGGAGATCACCCCAGAAATACACTGGTTGGTCCATGGAGCATATGTTCCTACCATCCATAGTTGGTCTATAGGCAGATTTACCCAAGCAAAAAATTACAATTTTAACATGTCCATCCAAAATTTTATATCGACCGTTTTTTACAGAGGTGAATGAGCCTCAGGCTGAGTAGCACACTAAACAGATGCATGTTGCTGCAACAGTGCGCATTATTGAAGTCGACCAGTTAACTCCTTTAATTTAGAGGTCAGACGTCATAAAACAAGTTGACTACCTCCTGCTGTAGCTGTAGGTATATTGTATAATAAGCTCGGGTAAGGGCAGTAAAAAAAAAAAAAAAATCGTCCGTGTTTCTCCAAAAAAGGGCCTAGTAAGTTGTATTGGCCTTCAAGCATAAGTAGAACTGGGGTGGATTTCACAAAGTGTTAGGACTAGTCTTATCTCGAGTTAGGACCAGTTACTTGTCCTAACTTAGGACTATCCATGCAATGTGTCTCCTAGGACTAGTCATAAGTTAGGACTAGTCCTAACTCTTTGTGAAATCGACCCCTGGCCACTAATTGTTTACTTTGCTGTCACCGTTTACTTAAAAAAAAAGTAATGCGAAAAAATACACCAACAATTATTGTTGTTTTTTTAAAGAAAAAGTAAAAGAATGCGGCATCAAAAAAATGGATGAGGGAGGGGACGGGTAACTGTTTTTTTTTTCTTTTAATTTGGCCTAATAGGCTCTTGTTACAGGTGGCAAATACTGTTGGAATTAGTTTTTAGACTTTGAGCATTCGTCATACACTATGCATACACTATTGAAACTTATGGTGGCCCTGACGGGACACAGCCAGTCGTGAATATTTTTGCGACGTCGTGAATATTTTTGCGACGTCGTGAATTTATTCACGACAAGTCGCGAATATTTTTGCAACGTCGTGAATATTTTTGCGACGTCGTGAATTTATTCACGACAAGTCGCGAATTTTTTCACGACTAGTCGCGAATTTTTTCACGACAAGTCGCGAATTTTTTTACGACTAGTCGCGAATTTTTTCACGACTAGTCGCGAACATTTTCATGACGTCGTGAATATTTCTGCGACTAGTCGCGAATATTTTTTCAGTAGCTTGAGTGTGTAATTACTGTATTCACGTTGACGGCTTAGTAAGACTAAGCTGAAAGCTGTCCCGTACGATGATGGATCCGGAGGAGAATTCCGACTCTTGCAAATCGATGGTGGGTTATTTAAACAAAACTAACGTTGACGTATGGCCCTTACGGTAGGCCTACGAGGCCTGACGTTATAGTTTTACTAGTACTTTAGTAGTAGGCTATCCTATGCTAGGCAATAAACGTTGGCACTTTCACTCTTCAGATAAAACATAACGTCATATGTCACCCGAGGTAAATTTTACAAACAACCCAATGATAAGTTTAATTATAATGTGTTGACAATTTCAGCAAATAAATTTGACAATTTTTACCTGAAATGTTAGAGCAATTTGCGTTGTTATTTCCAACTTTGAAACGCGAGTTCGTTCCGTCACGGCAGGGTGCAACGCATCACGTAATCCCCCACCAAGTTTGACTGAAAGATTAATCCTTTGGCATTCAGAATTATTTGGGTTTGGAGTATTTCAACCTTGAAAACCCCCGAAATATTGATGAAAGTCAGACACTGTTTTTTCGAACTTCGATAACAATTCTACTGGATAAAACATGGGCCCCATACACATAGCTGAGTGGCTACAATCTTCATAGCTTGGCTCTCTACGCGTGCCGTGTAAGAATTACACACTCAAGCTACTGAAAAAATATTTACGACTAGTCGCGAATTTATTCACGACTAGTCGCAGAATTATTCACGACGTCGTAAAAAATATTTGCAACTAGTCGTGAAAATATTTGCGACTAGTCGTGAAAATATTCGCGACGTCGCGAAAATATTCGCGACTTGTCGTGAATAAATATACGACGTCGCGAAAATATTTGCGACTAGTCGTGAAAATATTCGCGACGTCGCGAAAATATTCGCGACTTGTCGTGAATAAATATACGACGTCGCGAAAATATTTGCGACTAGTCGTGAAAATATTCGCGACGTCGCGAAAATATTCGCGACTTGTCGTGAATAAATATACGACGTCGCGAAAATATTCACGACTGGCTGTGTCCCTTCAGGGCCACCATAGAAACTATCGTTTGTTTGTCAAGTCATGCACCCGTTTCCATTGATCCTAATGGTATTGTTTTGGGTCGCAATACTATGACTGCTCATCATTGAAATAATAAAATAAATAGCACTAAGAGATTCTGGGTCCCATTCGGCTAATAATGTTGTATAGATATAGAAAGGTTTGCGGTAACACCATGTAATGACTATGAGTTGGGGTGGTTCTGAAAAGAACCGTTGGTTTCAACTCGACGTTTTTATTTTTTATTTATTTTTTTTCCCAGAAGACGATCAGAGTAAACTGATCGAAACGTCGAGTTGAAACCAACGGTTCTTTTCAGAACCACCCCAACTCATTAGAGATAGTCATTACATGGTGTTACCGCAAACCTATCGTATTTCCACCATGCAAAGTTTCAAATCCTACTTAATTATTGTATAGAAAATTCCTCGAAGAGCGCCCTCTGCTGACTCTACTTCCTTCCAGGCTAGGCCAACACTTAGCACATTTACCGAAGGAGGAAAGGCGCGGGGGAGGGCGGCTTACAAACAGGAGGAAAAATCCCTCACGACACATACAAGCAAAATAAGCCTCAAAACAATAGAAATTTAATTTCTCTGTTTTTATTCAAACAATGGCATGGGACGAGAATAATATATTTACCATGGTACGTAAATAGATGTTTTTATGCCAACTATGAAAATGGTGATGAGATTTATTTTGTGCCATTCTTCAAATTATGTTTAAACATTAAAAAATGTCTTACATTAAAATGTCCCACTAGGAATAAAAATAAAGAAATGCAAGCGTGTTTTTAGTTCTTATTGTTAAACTTCCATTATTGCATGAAGTGTGGTACAAATTAAACCACCTTAGTAACATGATCATTATACAAATTGGATAGATGTCTAGCATTTCCATTTAGCATCAAGGCTCAATTTCATAGAGCTGCTGCTTAAGCACAAAAGCAGCTAAGCACAAAATAATTTTGGTTAGCAGAAGTGTATTATCAGCTAAAATTCTGCTTAAAATGTGATTATCAATATTTAATCAATTTGGTGGTGGTGGGTCATTCTTTCACATACCTGTGAACTTGTTTAAGTTTTCAGAGAAGTCATTGTTATAAGCTTTGCAGTATACCTGCAAACTGAATCAGTATTGGCACAAGTGTTATTCTGTTTTACATGAATGACTGGCCATTTGGATAAAGGCAGGAAAATGTTGACTGATACAAGGGCTGCCCTACTCAAGGCATAGGCTTTGATATGCATTTCAGGCTATTAAGACAATATTGCTGATTTTTCTCCGAGGGGAGCAAATCAGAATTTCAGGTAAAAGTAGAGCATGATTGTTTTTAGACAATAAATATATAGAAAAAAAAAAACAGCATTCAAAATGTTAGTGTGGACATCTTAAACATAGTACCATGACAACTTAGCGATGTTGTGTCTTAAGCTGTTGAGGAAAAAAGTAGTTGATAAATGTTGATTAAGTAACATGCCTAAACTAGGTATTATTTGATGAGTAAATAAACCCAGTTTTGAATTTTGGCAGAAATAACCTGGTTTTGGCATCAGACATTAGCTCCACAGTAACTGTTATACTTGATACAACTCTTTTTTTTTTTTTTTTTTAAGATTGTAAACAAAATGTTATTCTCAATTAAACATCAATGTTCACCACAGAACAACGACATTGACAAAATAGGGAGACAACCCTCATTAGGGCTACATAGCTCAGATGGTAGAGCACAGCTACATTTTTTCTCTGGAGGTTACAGGTACAACTCCTGCTATGGTCAATGTTCCATGTTCAACCACAGAAAAATATAATTGTGAAAATCGCATAAGGACTGAGGTCACATAATAAAATACATAAAACTTCATGTCTCAATTGTGCAGTAAAAAATAAAACCATATGTCTCAATAATTTGTGCGATAAAATTAAACCAAAATATATTCAGAAGGAAAGAATAGACTAGAATAAAAATACTTTTCCTACCATCATTAAAATCAAGTGGGTCAGATTCAAATTTGGGGGGGGGGGGGGTAAAAAGTAAATTCTTTTACTTAACCACATTACTTCTATAGTGGATAGTGTCCTGCCATTGGTTTTTAATCAGTATAGCGCGCCCTCTTGTTGGTGATAGCAAGTCAAGTTGTTGAAATCATAATGTAAGAGGGCGTGCTATAAGATTTACAGCCGAGCGCAGTACACTATCCACTATTGATCACTAACATCTTTAGGCCAAGACTACCATCAAACCTACTATAGTTCCCTATTAGATTGCCCTTAATGTTGCTCTCATAACGCCCATTCTGGTCGGTGCAACATCATTTGTTTCCTGCTCCACTCATACATCAAGAACAATGCTGCATTGGCGGGGAACGACCGTAGAACGCAGGGAGCCAGACCGCTGTAGAGTTTCAAAATACCTGAAATAAAAATAATTATAATCTACGTTTAGGAAGGGTCACAGTGGGTACAACTTCTGGCCCCAAGCCTTCACAAAATGGACACCATGGAAAGTTGAATTTCTAAAAGTCACTTCTAAGCAATCTTCTACTAGTACTTCTCCGAAATAAGAGGCACCTCCTTGATTGGAGGAGAGTAACATTTCTCCTGGAACACTTGAAGGGGCACAGTGGCAATCTTCTCCTTGGTAAGTGCCTATTGACAATGCTTAGGGTATCCGACTGCCCCTATACCTTGTCCGAACACCTCATCTCCCCTACACTCTAAAGACTCTTGGGTCTTGATCCTTTTCTAGAAAATATGGCTCAAGTGTGAGGAAGTTTGTTATCTAACGAAGTTGAAACCACTAGATTGCAATTACTTTGTGTTTATTACCCCCTTTGTCATACTTTCAATTTCTCATCAATCACTTTTTTTTGACAGGATGCTTACTACCATAAAACCATCTTCATAATAAGCAACCTTTCAGGTTGTATCGTAAACTTGGTTTTGAACCCTGGCCAAATGGCAGTTAACGGTTATATAGCTTCTGACTGGCAACCTGAACAAAGATATTGCCTTATAGGGAGACCGCCAACATAGGGCTGGACAGCTCCTTGGTTCAAGTTCCACTCAAAAGTAAATTTTTCTTCGTTCAAAAAACCCCAATTTTTCGAATTAAAATTACACCTTTTTTTTTCTCGGGGATCTATTTAACGCAAGACAGTTTGAATGAATGGTAGATTATTGGTCAATTCAAATTGATTTTACCTTCTTTTCTAATGATATCCATGGTAACTCTGAAGAAGCCCGGCATTTTCTCTGTTGCAGACCCGACTTGTATTCTTGATTTGACTAAATCAATAGGATATATTGCTGTCCATAGTCCGGCTCCTGCCATTCCACCACAGATCATCAGACGAAATGGACCTTAATTAAAAAATACGTAAAGGAGTTTATTGTGAATAGTGCCTGAAGAAATTTATAGAGCATCTCAAGAAAACTAGCACATTCTAGGTGCGAAGGAACATTTTGTAGGCATACACTTTTGATATGCTGTTGCATACCACCACCCCTCCCATCATAACCAGTGTTGAAAACCGCTAAACTTTTTAATGAAGACTTTTTTTATAACAAGAGTTGAAACATTCAGCCTTGGGCCCAATTTCAATCAGCTGCGAAATATTGCTTAACAAACTTCTGCTTAGCAGAAACGAGAAGGATCATCCAGTCACAGATTGTACGAAAGACATAGCAGTTTGGCTGGTAACCATATTCTGGTAAAATTTGTGTGTGCTTCTTTTTGTTCTGAAGCAGCTCAATGAAATGAGAGACTTTGAAACGCTAGGTGGCAGCAGACTTAATACCAGTAGTTTCCCTAGACCTTTTCGCAAATACCATTGCTCAAGCGCAAACTAATGAACGAGGTGCATTGTGGGATAGCTATGGTTCAAATTTGATTACCAGCTAGACCACAATGCAACTAATTCCCAGCTTTACGCCCCCGCTCGAGTAATTGTGAAAAGGTCTATTGTTAAAGTCGTTTGGAGCATCTGCACATTTCCAAGAACAATGGATTTACTTTGTAAGTCTGCTGCCACCTGTAGTCCACAAAAGTCTCCCATTGGGACTCGTTTACATAAAATTTTTTCCACAACCAGAGTTGAAGATATCTATCACAAAGAGTTAAGACTAGTCTTATCTCAAGTAAGAACGAGTTACTCATCCTAACTTAGGACTAGCCATACGTTTTTAATATCTCCTAGGACTAGTCCTAAGTTAGGACTAGTCCTAACTCTTTGTGAAATCTACCCCTGTCCAATCAAACCTAAACTAGAGTACCTACCGAGATCATCTTTACTGGTTCCTTTCGGTGTTAACATTGTTCTAGAAATCTCATAAGCTCCAAAGAAGAAGAAATATCCCGGCATCTCACGCAGCCATGTACTCCCTAGTCCTTGGAACATTCCCCTAAAACCATCATTTCGTATAATACTTTTGGTGATTTGCCACGGGCCTCTGTGAAGAAAAACAGTGTGTAAACTTGAGATTAGTAGGGAAATTGTTCAAGTGAAAAAAAAATTGGGAGGGGGGAGGCTACCAGGGCCTGGTTTCATAGACCTGCTTAACTTAGCACAAGCAGGGACATCCGCGCTTATGTCAAGCATATTTCACAGGGTTAGCAGAACTTTGTGTGCGTGCATACTCCACACTACTAGGCATTCTTCGCTTACACAGTTAGTGCAGAAATTCAGCGCTTGCACAGGTATAAGTGGAGAATGATGATGGTAAGCAGAGCCATGAACTTTGGCCCAGATTTTCACAAGTTTAAAACAGACACAACTTACACTCTCTGTTTATGTTTCTCAGACGTCTGCATTGTCTCAGTCATAGCCTGAAGACGGCATTTGACGAGCTCCGTCGGGCAAAGGACTAACGACGAGAAGAAACCTGCCACAAAACCCGACGACGCATTCTGGAAAGTGCTTAATTTTTCTATACTGTCCGTTCCCGACACTCGGCAGACAAACTTCTGACATAGACCATAGCATAGGAATAATACTGACGTCTCCCCTACATTAGCTGCCATGGCAGGCATAGTTCCACGGAATAAACCAGGTATCCCTTCATTCTTTAGGATCTGTTTACAGCATTTGATGGCGCTTGGGTAGAGCTGTGGATACGTCTGGAGTTTCACTTTGACTGTATCGAACGGCTGGCCGACTAAAACACATGCTACTCCACCTGCGGAATTAACAAGAAGGATGTCATATGTAAATAGTTGTCTTTAAAGGCAGTGGACACTATTGGTAGTTAGTCAAAATAATTATTAGCACAAAACTTTCATTGGGTAATGGGGAGAGGTTGATAGTATAAACATTGTAGAAGTAATTTTCATCGAATTTGATTTCGAGACCTCAGATTTAGAATTTGAGGTCTCAAAATCAAGCATCTGAAAGCGCACAACTCGGTGTGACAAGGGTGTTTTTTTCTTTCATTATCTCCTAACTTTGATGACCGATTGAGCTCAAATTTTCACAGGTTTGTTATTTTATGCATATGTTGAGATACACCAAGTGAGAAGACTAGTCCTTGACGTTTACCAATAGTATCCAGTGTCTTTAAATACCAAGCAGGGAGGGTAGGCCCTACGATGTTCATATTGAATTTGTACTGCAGAGAACCAAATCCACCCTCAGTAGAGCACAAATTTTACAGGTCAATAGTCAATGCTTCATATCTACACAAACATAACCTAGTGAGCTAAGTATTGTCGTTGATCTAACTTTGGCATTTTACAAACAAATTTTTGAACTAACTTGTCGAACACCCTGTTTATTGTTGTAACGAAACTTAGGTTTAGTGTTTCATTTTTTTTAAAGAGAGCCAAATTAGCCAACACATAATAGAGAAATGGATCACCCCTGTTGAGTCCTTTTACCTAAAGCACCAGCGGTGAAATCTACTGTAGCCTGGTACGTTGCAGCCAATCTACTACTAGAGGTTAAAGGTCGAAGGTCACTGCCTAATGACTTGGCTCCTTCTTGTAGTACAGGCAAGTGTTGCTCTTTGGACGTCTCCATGCTGGATTCGAATAAGGGCTTATTTCACTCAGTGACTTATTCAAGGTCTGTTTCTATTTTGTCGTATTGAGATCTGCCAGAAGAAATCAATTAATAATCATCAATTCAAACTTTATTTAAGAGATTTTAAATTTGCATCGTGATAAAGAACATTAATTTGGGTTTTACCCATACACCCAGCGATGTGTTTGTTAGCACCGCCTCTACTCGTACTTTAAATCAAGTTCTATAGATCTTGGGAACATCATACTCATATATTAAATTGGTGGCCCCACAGATAGAGAAATTAAAAAAAAAACTTTTGTTGGACATTATTTCTCTAACTATTCTATTTTAGATGACTGAAGTTTTTAAAAAGCGATAATGTTATGTCTAAACCAATCAATAATCAGATAATGCATGATGCCTTTATTGATGGGGTGCAGTAGTTGCGATAATGTATTTGTAATCCTCCTCCCCCTGGTCAACTCGTACCCAAGTCAACTCGTACCCAAGTCAACTCGTACCCAAAATATTGTACCCAAGTCAACTCGTACCAAAGTCAACTCGTACCTAGGTCAACTCGTACCCAGGTCAACTCGTACCCAAGTCAACTCGTACCGTACAACGTACGTTGTATGCCGAAACGGAGAATTTCGGTGCGGCGTGATTTTGTAAGCGATAGGAAATAAAAATAATGTTCTACCATCATTTGCGTTATGTTCTGATTATCGTTTTCCGAATCAAACAAGTAAATTTGAACAAATATACTGTTCCACTTTTTTCAACCAAAACACTTTGCGTAAGTTCTGATTATCTTTTTCCGAAAAATTCATTCTAACAAGCCTATATTAAAAAAAAAGTTCTCTGATTAATTTTCCCCACCGTAAGGCCTAAGTAAAAAAAACTGCAACATGAAAAAAAAACAAGAAAACAAAAATCATTGCAACAATGAATAGCTAAATGTATGACTAACAATATAAATAAATTAAACTACAATATTTATCAGTACGAGTAAAAAAAAAATTGTAAACATTTAATTGGGTGCGAGTTGACTTGAGTACGAGTTGACTCAGGTACGAGTTGACTCGGGTACGAGTTGACTTAGGTACGAGTTGACTTGGGTACGAGTTGACTTGGGTACGAGTTGACTTAGGTACGAGTTGACTTGGGTACGAGATGACCCGAATTCTCTGGAGAGGAGGGTTACGATATCGCAACTACTGAAATAGAATTATATGATTAGTAAGGAAGGGGCCGGGTGCAGGATCTGACTGAGGATAGAATGGGAAAAGCCTGTGTCCGCCCATGGACTGGAGGCCGTCTGGCCGGCCCGGCTGTGCATAGTTATGATGTAGAGTGTTTTCTTTAACGACGAAAGTGTAAAACAACTAATGACTAATGACTAATGATAACATCGTAATTCTCAATATAATAAAATTCAATAATTAATACTTTACAAAAATTAGGCACAAAGTATTAAACCTGCGCAATGGTTTGAAAATTGCGCACAAATATGTTTATAAATGCGCATTATTTTTGAATGATTAATATTTTTTGGAAGCAAAACTGAGCTCATCTTAAACTGAGCGGGCAAGTTCCGAACTTGCGCGAGCAAATACTTTTCGTGATTACCTACCGTTTCAATTTAGAACTCAGCTAAAGTCCAGTTGCCACACCACCGTCAACGGTTCAATCATGAAAGAGACGAATCACACAAGCGACCTTATAAAAACTGGACGACCCTGGCAAGGCCTTCTGTAAATATTCATCAGGTGAAACCATGGAGGACACACACTTTCACATAACAATCAATACGACACAGACACGACAGAATCACAGAGCAGAGGACGAATCATGCAACTTTCACAAAATTATTTTATCTCGTCGACACATGGTACACATAGAGGGCGCTGTTCATATATTATTGCGAAAGCCTTTTTTTCCCATGTGTAAATTTTACTGATGAAGGAACTTTGTGAGGTAGAAAGTTTATTAAACTTTAACTCAGAAATGTTAAAACCTCTTCATGGTTATTCAAATTGAAGGAAAAATAAACAAATAACTAAATAAATTGAAGAGTTTTATACTCAAACTCTAGGCACAGGGGTTATGGGGCCGCCTTGTTGTAAAATTGTTGTTATTTTGATGTAGTATTGCAAGTTTGTATCCAAATTTCTAGAAAGAAAGATAATCTAAAATACTACTAAAGTATGTTAAGTATTATTTTAAACTCTGTTCCTGTATAAATAATGAAATACAACTAGTAAACAATAAAAAAAAATTAACTTTAAGAAAATAACAAAAATGAGGTCCCACCGAGATTTGAACTCGGATCGCGAGATTCAGAGTCTCGAGTGCTAACCGTTACACCATGGGGCCGTTCACGAATATAGGTGATCTATCATACATTATAAATAATAGGTTTATATTGTCACAATAAATTAGCCATCTGAAAATCTTTCATTTTCATTTCTTGATCATTTTTCATGGGTGTTTTGTGAATGCAAGCTCAAGAGTTTACTTTTATGACTTATCTGCATGGAACCTATTTCATTTATGATTGGGAATCACATTCAACACGAATCATTACCTTATATGGAAACAGGTGATGTAAGAATTGGCCAATGAAATACTGGCGATGACAATAGAAATTTACATATGTAATAACCTACCATAAACATTGGAAACAGGTAGGCGAGGCATTTAACCAATGTACTTCTGTGTTGTGAGACCGGCAGCGCCAGATTGTGTATTATTTGTGTGACGTAGTGTGTAGGGGTACACTCTAGCTAGGTCACAGATCTTCAGAATTGGGTGTTATGACTAAGAAAGTTTGGCAGAGTAGCTATGCCTCTCAAATCTGGCGTTGGAATGTAGAGTTTGGAAGCAAAATGGAATCTCTTCGCTGCTCATGCTTTGACTGAAGTTCACACGTCTTTATGTGGGCATTGTTCATATGAAGGTAAGACAAGTTAAGGGTGTTTTTTTCCAATGTGTGTGTACGCAGGATATTTATTAAAGTTTGTTGGTACGAGTTGGTACTGCTCGTCAAACGCCCATACTCCATGTACTCAAGTGCTTGCCTGTGTATCCTGTGGAGTCGAGTGTAGTCGAAATGAATGGGGTGTGTCATTTATAATATCTGAAATGTGTATTGTTGTTGAGTGGTGTTGTGCCGGTGTTGTTGACAATGGCAGTGGTTGAAGATAGTGTGCCATGCAATATAAATAATTATAATAATTGAAAAAGTGAACCAAAATTAGAACTAACTTGAAGATGGCATTTACAACACTAACTCACTGATCTTGATTCTTGGTACATACAATGATTTGATGATAATGAGACCAGCGAAACATTAAATAAAACAAAATACTTATAAAAAGTAATTAATTGTAATCTAAACTACAAAATTAAAACTATCTAGCACGATAGAAAAAACCTTTGATCATGATCTCAATTTTTCATACCAATGAAAAACCAGATGGTCAGATGGTGGAATCCCCATGACTTAATTTATGTACATAATATTAATGTATGAATCATAGGTCTGCAATTTCAACAACACATGGTTTTATTTATGACATTGAGATTGTGGTGGGACAAATTTTACGACCCTGCCACCAATTTCTGGACGTTTTATTTTATTTTTTCCTCTCTCTTTTCTCTCGATGATATATGCGATAACCCTTCTTCTAAAGTAAGAAAACAATTCAGTGGAATTGGAGCTAATTTAGGGCGGATTAATTGGTGGCGAGGTGCGGAAAATTATCCCTGTGCTATAATAGTTTTAGTATTTGCTAGTAATCTGTGAATTTGCCCCAGAAACTTTAATTTTAATAAAGAGTCCTGCCGTCGATTTCACAAAACTCTTCCTAACTTAAGACTAATCTTAGGACTTAGGACGAGTCCCAACCCTGCACTGTAGCATGCAGACCTTAAGATTAATCCTTAGTTAGGAAGAATTACTCGTCCTAACTCGAGGTAAGACGAGTCCTAACTCTCTGTGAAATCGACGGCAGATTTTATACATGATGACATTGTAGTACTAGCTTTCTGATGTAGCGATCACAACACACAGGGTCATATGTAGCCCTGCTGGTAGGACGTCGTGCAACAGTGGAGTCCAACCTGGGCTAGGTCATATATGAAGATACTTGCACAGTGTACACTCAAAAATAAGTTAAAACTTTTAAGAAATTTTTACAGGGCTACACAAGTAGGTTGCACTGTTTTCAGTAGCCCACATGGCAAGTTGATAAGTGGTATTTACTTTGCCCGTAGCAGTTTTTACTAGACAATGTACCATTAGACGCATACGCAAGGCTAGACTGTTGGGGGTGAGCCCTGTGTCACCGACCGAAGCTTCAGACAGGGATTGATATTCTGTAAGATCTGACCATCAGACTTTTAAATTGATCTGGGGATTCTGGGGCCAATTTCAAAGCAATAAAATTCATCACAAGACAAATTATCAGTATTGCCATAGTGTTTTGTATTGTGACATCACACTTTGCTTAGCATCTACGATTAATTTGCAGTTAATATCAATTTTATAGCTCTTTGTGAAATTGGGCCCTAGGTGTATTAGAAAAAAACGCATCTAACAAGCTATTTTTCCATAATTTAGTTTCAATGTGACATAACTTTGCGGTTTTTTTTTGAATGATTTGATGTGACAGTTCAATCATTGAATGAGTATCACATTATGCAGTTTTAGTGCAGGTTTTTGCTGAGTACAAAATGTTGAAAAGTAAGCATTATTGATGATGTCCCTTTACATTGTACTGTAATAAGACCGTTTAATTCTGGCAAATTCTTTTCTGATATTTTGTTAAATTTAATTATTTCTTCAGAATACAGGATTGCCTTTGAGTGATTTAAAGTTTGACCTATTTTAGTTGTAGTCAATTCCCATGGCCTTGTAATTATAATGCCAACATGGAGGAGTTTTGTTATTTATTTTTTTTAAGTTGATAATACTCTCATGAGTCACTATCACATTGCCGCCCTATCTCTCTGCCAGACCATACAGCAGACTGCATGGCTTTATACAAAAAATTGCAAACATTTTTGAAAATTATGTTGAAATTATGTAGAACTGTGGTATAATTTTTACTATTCTAACATTAAACTGTTGACCCCTTCAGCTTTGACATTTGTGTGATCTTTGAGGAAGGTGTGTGTGATCGACACCATTGCTTTGTAATTGGGGATCTAATAATGATATCTTGATATAGGGAGAACTAGGTAGAAGGTCCCTTTGGGGGTAAAGGTACACCTCAATTAGGATAGATTTTAATGACAGTGACAACCCTGAATGCGCCCTATCCCTTTGATAACCTTAAATTGTACACTAATTCCACATAATATGCAGTAACAACTTAATGTAGTATGCAGTTCAGTGAATGTCCAATAGACCGATCCATTAAGCTCCGCCCCATTGCGTATTGACCAATCACAACGCAATGAAGGTCCGACAAATTAAGTCCGACATGCCTGCGCGTATGCTTAGCGCGCGGCAGATTGTGCAGAAAGGCATTGGAGAGGCTCACGTGTTCTTGCTCACGTGGGCGGAGCCTAATGGATCCGTCTATTGATTCTACACACTGAGAATCATTGCACTCCAGATGTGACAATGATTACCTCCCTTTTATTGTGTCTTAAATGTATTCTGGGAATCTCAGGAATTCTATAGGGCATAGGCCTAGAGAGGATTTTAGGGAAGGGTACTTTTGTATGAGAAAAGTAATAATATTTTATGGGAACGTGGTTGGGGGGGGGGGCACACCCTCTGCCACATACTGGGCATGGTGATATTGAATGTCTGATTAAGGGATACAGAACTTGTGCGACAGGCTAGTCACCAGCTAAAATCCACATGGTGTTTTTTATGATCGTCTACACTTGAGTTCTGCTTCACACTCGAGTGCACTTCTCTCAAACACATTGAGCCAGATGGAGTTTCCATTAATATGATTTGCCTCATATTCCCAGGTTTTCAACCCATTATTATCATCACCAGTCACCATGGTCATCTGAGATGACCAGTTCCTTTATTGTATGTACACACAAGGAGCAATATGCACCATTCATCACAGTACAGTCATGGTGTACGATGACTCATTGACTGTCACTGTGATACAGTTATTCTACAACCGAGATGAGGTCATGAGTGTCTGCAAGGAATATCCCACATCAGGCCACATCAACATTCTCTACGATTCTTTCTTTGGGAAGGGTTCGCTGAGAAAGATTGTCCGACCATCTCATGTCTGCTTTTTAATTATTAGTACATGGATTTTAATACAAGTGTGAAACCGAAGTGTGATATTTAGCAAGCTAATTTGACAAAGACGGGCATCAAATGTAATGAGTGTTTTCATTGTGTGAATTGGTAAGTTTTTAATAGGCCTACTGTTATAACACGTGCGTGTGTGTGTTCAAGATTGGAATTTGGCTGTAGACTCTGTGCGTAGTGCAGAGTGTGTTGTCAGTTCAAGATAGAAGTGTTGCTTTATCGAATATCAGCATGGCATTGTCAGTTTCCAAGAATTTTATAGCCAGTTATTTCAGGTCAGACAGAGTGTGAATGGATCATTGTGATTTTGTACTGCTTCATGATGAATTATGTTATTGTTGTCTGGATGGTTTGAAATTGAGTTGTAAATTAATGTCAGGAGTCATCTTTTGGTGTTATTATTTTAAAATGACTCTGAAAATAAATTTTTTTTTTTTCTGAGCACTTACATGTACTTGTGAAGATTAGTAATAAGTATCCTGTGAATGATTTCATCTGAAGTATAATATGTAAGTGCCCATGTTGCCCAGGAAAAAAAACCTTGTTAAGCGTCTCCACCCGCTTCCTTTTTGGAGGTCGCCTCCTCCTTTTTTTTTTTTTTTTATTCTTTTTTTTCTAATGAAAAAAGGGATATATTTTAAATGACCTCAATGACCTGAATGTCTTGTCCCATATGTTTCGTTTACGATTGTGTGTTTATTGAGCAGTTGAAAAAACAATGGATTTTGACTTTTTAAAAAGAATGGCAGCCATCTTGAAATAAAAAATAAAAAGCCCCTTCTCCTTCCTTTTTCTGAGAAACCCGGACGCTAAACATGTTTCTTTTTTTACTTGGCCTAATTGTATGCATCTTTTTGTCCAGCAGGCCTGCTATCAGGGTTTGCCCTTAATTTGTTCAGTGACTAATTGACTAGTTTAGGTTGTCATTTCACAGTCACACCAAGCAGTTTTACTATTTCATATTTTATATTTTAAAATAAGGATGCTTGTTAAATACGTAACTTAACTACACTGTAGCGTACTAGCCACCGGCCGGACCACTTTGAGGCAATTTTGCCAGGTCCTCAGAGGTTTTTACAACTAGCTTTAGGCCAGCAACCCATTGTTAAGGGAGAACGTCAGCTATTATCATATATTGACAGTCCCCTTTAAATACTAGAATCACGGATTATATCAGAGTTATCAGGATCATGAATAATCAGATCGACTCACTAGGGTCTGGAATTCCAAAGTTGCTAATGTTGTTCCGTTTGTGGTCTTGTAAAAATTGTTGAGCGATTAATAATTTCCTATTTGCTTTAAATTTTAATAAAAACTTCATCAAAATGGTTATAGGATTTTGGATAAAATCCCAGATCTGTGTTGAGCAATGTGCATTGATGACATTGCCTCTAAAGATCATTGTTGTTGCGGGTAGCTCAGTTGCGGGGGAAAAAGTATTGGATTCATTCCCCATTAAAGCCATTGGACCCTTTCGGTACAGAAAAAAAAAAAAAGTTCACAGATTTACAAATAATTTACAGGGTTTACAGAAGGTTATGGTGAAAGACTTCTCTTGAAATATTAGTCCATGAAATGCTTTACTTTTTGAGAAAACGGTAAAACAATATAAATTCTCGTTAACGAGAATTACGGATTTGTTATAAACACATGTCATGACACGGCGAAACGCGCGAAAACAGGAGTGGGTTTTCCCGTTATTTTCTCCCGACTCCGATGTCCGATTGAGCCTAAATTTCCACAGGATTGTTATTTTATATATAAGTTGTGATACACGAAGTGTGGGACTTGGACAATACTGTTTACCGAAAGTGTATAATGGCTTTAAACCATGAAGGTACCTGAAGTTATTTCTTGTAAACAACAATCACAAACAACATATTATTTTCTGTTCCAATTCAGTGACTTTACCTTTCACTCTTTTTGCACACTTGAATTCTTTTACCGAAAGTACGCATTCTTTAAATGATGACTAATAGGCCCTATTTATTATGACCTTGATAAATAAATTCTATTTTATTTGTGTGGCTTGTTGTGACCAAGCAGTCTACTGCACCTGACTTGAGTTTGTATTAATGGTTGACTCATATAGTGTGTGGGTTCAATTCCCAGTCATGAGACTTGAGTCCCTGAGCAAGGCAGTTAACCATAATTGCTTCTCTTAACCCAGGTGTATAAATGGGAATCTAACACTAACAGGGCTGAGATCTAGGGTCGAAATTGCTACTAGCCCGCTAGCCCGGGACTACCAGATTTACAGCCGGGCTACTGATTTTTCCAGTTTGATAGCCCGACGGGCTAGTGGAAAAATAATGCAAAAATCATCATCACAAACAATAAAGAACTATGTTATTGGTGTATTGTAAAGTTTGAGCTGTGACGCGAGACATAATGTGTCTTTCGGGCTACCAAAATCTAATCAGGGTTACTAAAAATTATTGGTCACTAGCCCTGCTGACTACCATGGAAATACACTTAATTTCGACCCCTGTGAGATGGTATTGTTGGATAAACCCCTTAGCACAAATTCAAGCAGTTTATGGTTGGTGCTTCCCAAGAGCGTTGAGAAGGTTTGCTCCATGATCCAAGTATGCCTCATGATTGAAACTTTGCATGGTACAAATATGATGTAAGGTTCGCAGTACAACGTAAATACCATGTAATGATTATCTCTAAATGGGTTGGGGGTGATTCTAAATAGAACCGTAGGTTTCAACTCAACGTTTTGATCTGTATGGCCTGATCGTGTCTCCGGGAGAAAGATAATACTAATAGTGATTACAAAGGGCCTTGATCAAGCCACTAGGATATTTACGCCATTATACCCAATAATGACCAATAATTCCACTCAACAATGGCTGCCCAATGTGGTATTTGTGTTAGCATTTACCTCTTATGGCATTACCAAGCCTATGTATTAAGCTGATTGTAGAGATAGGAGCAGTAGTGTACACAGACAGCGGGAATTACACTGGTACAGGATGTGGCCCAGAGCTATGTTGCCATTAAAAAAATATACCGAAGTTCCGTTTTGCCATTTCCATCAAAAAGTTTTCTGTTTTGCATGTTTATGTTTTTGTTTGAGCTGTAGCCTTTGAGCGACCTTGTGATTTTTGCAATCAATGCCCTGGTGATCTTCCTGTGTAGCAAAGTGTGCTCAAACGAGCAAGATCCACTGTCAGGCTAAATGTGGAAAATGAATACAAAGAGTTGTATGGACTGAGGTCATTGTAAATGACACTTCCACAAAGCATGTAGCGTGAGATAAACTGATATTGGTGTTGTCATAGGGAGTTGTGGTTTTGATGTGGTCTTACCATTAGCATAATGTGATATGATTGAATCAACATCATGAAATATTTTGTGGTGTAGTCACTTTTTTAAGTCAATTGTGTGACACTTAAATACTAATGCATGCAAGCTATTCGGTTGTTGTGACTTGTGTTTTTTTAAAAAGACGTTTTGTCATGATTAGAATTACATTGGAGTTAGTTCCAGATTGAAGTTGGGCAAATAATTCTTTAGTTCGATGCATACTTCTGCATACGCCCGTATCGGGATAGGACATTAAAGATCTGTTAGGCCTGGCCTTGGCCACCTGTACTCTGATTTAAAGCCATTGGACTCTTTCGGTAAACAGTTTTGTCCAAGGCCCACACTTCGTGTATCACAACTTATATAAAATAACAAACCTGTCAAAATTTAGGCTTGTTTTAATGTTTTCTCGAAAAGTATTAAAAAAAGCACTTCATGGAATAATATTTCAAGAGAAGTCTTTCACCATTACAATCTGTAAACCCTGTAAGTTATTTGTAAATCTGTACAAATTTTTTTTTAAATACCGATATATAGTGTCCAATGGCTTTAATCAATAATCATTACTTCTTCCTAGTGAGAGCTAATGTAAGGCATACAGTTTGATCAACAGTGTGTTTTAGTACCTTACCAGTTCCATGTAATATGAATGCAAAGAGATGCATGCTGAACTGAGGTCATTCTAATGACACTTCCATGAAGCATATTGCGTTGTGATATTGGTGTTGTCAGAATAGGGAGTTGTGGTTTTGATGTGTACTAATTGCCATTGGCATCAAATCACCATGAAGTATCTGTAGAAGTGGCCTTGCCCACCTGTACTCTGATTTAACCATTACTTTTCTTCCAAGTGTCAGACCTTAGGCATTAACAGTTTGAATTGAACGTTCTTTTAGTACCTTACTAATTCTAACCAAAATTGTCTCTGCATTCAGTATGAATGGTTCCATCTTTAAAAGTTCCTGTTTTCTGTTTGCTGTTTTGTGTATCAGGAATGTATTGTTTGCATGGCTAGGAAAGTGGAATGTGATTTGTGGTTGCTCAAGAAAAAGGCCTATCAGCTGGGAAAAAAAGTCTGAGCCTCGAAACCGCCTTTATTAATGAAAAGGTCAACGTATAGGCCTACATACACACTGAGATTTAGAAGGTGACTTGCAATGGATGATTGATAATTTTGCTAAAATGTTGACTGATCATCCTTAAAAGCTTAATCAACCTATTACACATCAGTATGTTGCCATGGTGACATGGTTTGTTATTAAACAACGAGTCCCTGTCTTTAAAGTTGCTTGGCCTGATTGTCGTTAAAGAGATATTTTCTAAAGAGTTATTTTTTTTCTCTGAACAAGTTTGACGTATAAATGATAGGCCTACTGTTAAATATAATTGTTATAATACCTTTTGCATAGTTCCATTGCACAATGCTCAAACGTAAGATACAACATGTGCTAAATTTGTTTACCTGGCTGATTGATGTGAGATTATCTTGGATCCCGATAAGAAATAATTTGTTATTGTTATTTATCACTCATCATTTGTGCCATAAATTTTTGTATCATAAAATACCTTAATTGTAAGGCTTTCTCAAACATATTTTGAAAATATTGCTGTGTATTTGAAAACCAAAATTGGGGCAAATTCGGCCATAAAAAAAGACCTATGTGTAGCACCTTTAAGGTGACATTTTATGAAGCTCCAGTCCTCCTATAGCCATAAAATTACTTTAAATCTTTACCATTGAACAAACAAACCATTATCAATGTACTCAAAACAGTGGAACCAGAATGTGACAGTAATAATTTACTGCATGTATTTTCAAGAAATGTAACCCAAAACTTGATATTCCCAATGGCACAACCACAGTCTAAATCAATTTGAATGTTTCATGCCAGTAGGTAGTATGCTCACAGAGCCTATCGCCTGCGTCCATTGCTTCTGTCTGCAAACACAGTTTAGTGTAGTGATTGTAGAGCCAGTGGCACTTACTGTGCTGTGAGTGATCTTTAGTCAGATTATAAAACAGGAACTGAAACTGGATCACGTTGAGTTACTGTTTCAGTTTTCATTTCATTGTACATGTACATTGTACCATTACATTGTTAGAGAATATACCATCTTTTTTGTACATGTTCAGTTGATTTTAGCATATTCTGTACTCAAAAGCTTATTATTTTTTGCTCTTTTGTTCATTTTTCTCCAGATTATTGCGTCCAACTCATCACCCGTTTTGCCTTATTATAGAATTATGTTTTAGATGTCTGTCATTATATTATGTGAAACTTCATGATGGCTTGCACAATCAAGGCAGAGGATGGCGCATCAATAAAACAGGAATTCATCAACACAGAAAAAGAATATAACGAAGAAGCCTTCAGCAACGATATAAAACCAGAGTTTAAAAAAGCGCCATGTCTGCGGTTAGATCTGTCGTCACTTGCAGATTATAAATTTGTTGAGGTAAGTCTATTAGTCCTATGTTGAACCTTACTTGGTAACTGGCAATGGAGAGCTGTTGATAGTATAAAACATTGTGAGAAACGGATCCCTCTGAAGTGACTTATTTTTTGAGAAAGAAGTAATTTTCCACTAAAATATTTGAATTCGATTTTGAGACCTTCGAAGTAGATTTTGAGGTCCCGAAATCAAGCATCTTAAAGCACACAACTTCGTGTCACAAGGGTTGATTTTCTTCCATTATTATCTCGCAACTTCGACAACCAATTATGTTCAAATTTTCACAGGTTTGTTATTTTGTGCATATGTTGCAAGATACACCAAGTAAGAAGACTGGTCTTTGACAATTACCAATGGTGTGCAGTGTCTTTAAATGAGAGACAGTTCTATGACAGGCATGTTGTTTTAACTAAGATCTTGTTGTCAGTATTCAGTCTCCGCAAATCACTGTCATTTGCATTTTTATATTGATTAGTTATAGAAATAAACACAGCATTGTAGATTATTGATAATCAATGTTAATATGGAGTGAACTAGGATAACACCAGGTTTGTTGTTGTTTTGTTTTTGTTGTTTTTGCTGTCAGAAATGTAGTTAAATCAAGAAATTGTCATCCAAATCAACAGATTTTTAATGTAAATTGGAATTGGGTTCACAAACTGATCATTTCTACCTCCATGATTATACACTCTTCTATGAGTGTATCCCACTTCCCTTGTAAAGAATCCATTACCTTCTGCTGATTTTTCAAACATATGGCCATGTGGTGACAATTTGAACCATTAGCCTTGTGTGTTTTTAATTCATGGCATATTTTGTGCATGCTTTGCACTTAAAATGTCTGTCAAATCTGAGTATTTTGAACTATAGTTGTGCATTTTAAAGGTCATAGAAAATACTTTTGCAAGAATATTTTTTGAATCGGATCATTTCAAAGTTCCTTTTGGGTGTTTCAAAGCTCAAAGCTTGAACTTTGCATGCTTTGCACGTACCTGTACAAACTTTGTAAAAACTTAGCACTTTGAATTTAGCTCTTTGTGTTTTAAAATTCATAGATTTATACAATTAATTTGTTCACTTTTACCTGGAATCTGAAAAAACTGAGTTTTGTGAAGTTAGTGTTGAGTATTTTTAAATATACAAATGATATTATTTTTTGCATGGATGCTTTGCAGGAATTGTAAAGACTGAGCATATTTTTTGAAATTAACTGTTTTTCTCAACTTCTTTTCATCAAACAAAAAACTCAGAGTGAAAAGTCAAAATGTATAATATGGGTAAATAATGGTTCAACATTGCAAAGTATAGGCCAATCCATACATAGATAGCTTTGGCAGGGTCTTCTATAAAAAGCATTATCTTCCAGTACGTGCTAATCCACCAATCAGATGCTCAAAGTGGAGGGTGGTATACAAACCTAGATACATGTAAACTTACTCCCAGTTTTTATATTGCACACTGCGTATTGTGAGTTGGTCAATGGGTCACGCTTCGCAAATGGACTGTGCAAAAATTACATTCTAAACTTTGTGCGTGTGCATGCTGTTCGTTCTGAAATTCGGCCTTGTTGGATATGGGACGTAGAAGCGTTATAACTTTTCCGTATTTCACTCGCGCTTGTGTGATAACTTATAACATCTTTAAAATTGAAAGTTGATCCGAATAACTGGTTTAATATTCCTGTGTCTATTCTCTGTCGTGTTTCAGAGGAAGCCAAACGTCATTTACGATGGCCCGTCAGTCATCGTTCAGTCTTTATACAACATGCCCCTCACACCGGGAACATTTGGCAACCCCACAGCACTTGAATACTTAGACACCGATGTACTGTGTGTACAGGACAGTTTATGTGACAGTGAAGTCAACCAGATCACAACGCATAAAGAAATATCAAAGCGTAAGTAATATTTCATGCAAATACTGGTAACGTGTTGGGGTACTTATTCTTCTGTTTCTTCCTCTGTTCCTACATCAGAAAATGTATTTCTTTTTCAAATCTTCCTCATGCTTGTTGGGTAAATAAAACAAGCAAACAAATAAATTGCTTGACAGACATGATTGTTCGGTTTACGTTTGATTTCGCTTGGGCAAAACACCTGCATAAAGAAATATCAAAGCAGTGGACACTATTTGTAATTCTCAAAACAATTGTTAGCATAAAAACTTACACGGTAACAAGCGATGGTGAGCTGTTGATAGTATAAAACATTGTGAGAAACGGCTCCCTCTGAAGTAACGTAGTTTTCGAGAAAGAAGTCATTTCCCATGAGTTTGATATCGAGACTTCAGAATTAGATTTGAGGTCCTGAAATCAAGCATCTGAAAGCACACAACTTCGTGTGACAAGGGTGTTTTTCTTCCATTATTATCTCAGAACTTCGATGAACAATTGAGTTCAAATTTTCACAGGTTTTTTATTTTATGCATATGTTGAGATACACCAAGTGAGAAGACTGGTCTTTGACAATTCCAAAAAGTGTCCACTGTCTATATAATAAACTAATAACTCATGCAAATACTGGTATCTTGTTGGGATACTTAAATTCTTCTGTTCACACTTCATGATTTTCAATTGGAGACTTTCAAGACAATAGCCTAACCTCGCTCAATTTAAATTAAATGATAGTCCAGGGCTTAAAGTTTAAAACAGACTGCAGGCCTGAGGCTTGTGATTTCAATGTCAGGCCAGTAAACTCAATACCTGGGGGTTATTGTACATTTATAACTGTGTAGTAACTTTAAAATAAAAAATGGTGACAAAATCTGCGAATGGCCACAAGATTTAGCTTATACTTAAACTCAAGCAAAAAGCTCAATTTGAATGTCCTGTTTTTTTGTTGCAAATGTTGTTGATATTCCACAAGTCAACATAGTACCTCAATTTCTAAACCAAAACAAAGTTCTCTTCTGCCCAGACATTATTTTCCCAGACATTGATGCTTGATTTATAAATTCAACAGAATATGTCTGGATTGTATGGTGATGGACGATGAGAAATAAATAGCCACTTAAAAGCTTTAAAGGAAAACTTGTAATTCCAGGAATATAATATGAACAGTATTTGTGATGTTTCACACCCATGGGATAGCATTTGACCTTGAGAAGGTACAAATATCTACCTATTCAAAGATTAAAGGGGCTGCACCTCTCTCCTTGTACCCTGGTCCTGCCCCTCATGATTCATAGACGTCTTGCTGGAGGCCACTGCCTCGAAGTTGACCTTCTCTTCAATGTGGCATTCATGCTAACAAAAATAAATGTTTGGCTCATAGGCATTCTGCTTTTGAGATAGACTGTTACCATTCTGCTTTTCATATGTTTCTCATGGCGAGTGATCTCGCCCATCAACTTCAAGCACAAATTTTCGGAACTGTAATTTTTCTGATTATTTTATGTTCATAAAAGGAAATGCATTTATTGTTTTTTTTGCATTTTACTTCATAATTGGTCCCTGTGTTCATACATGTATGACCAAGAGGTGAAAGGTGATTTCTGGTTGCTCATCAACAAGAACAAGCATCAACTTGGGGAAAAGTGGGGAAACAGAAACATGTTGATTATAATGTACTTTCTGTTTTCATGAATTCATGTTTTAAATTAAAAGCCTTCCAGAAAGGCTCTGTTAGGGTCAAAAAGTCAAGTCACTAACTTTTTAAAAATAATTTTCTTAACCAAGACACTACATGTACCTTAATAGTTTTAAAGAAAGAAATACAGCAGATATGACTTCACCATAGTAGTGATTCCTCCTTTTTTTCTCAGTAAAATGAATATTGTAAAAGAATATAGATTTATGATCTATACAAAATTCCATGTGCAGCATAGGGCTTGCCAGTGCTGTTTAGTGCTCAGACCTCAGACCGAGCAACTAGCTGATCCTATGAGCCTATTCAGGGTACCCATTTCACCATTAAGAACATGTAGAGGTTTACACTGGGCAAGCACTAAGATACAGTCTACTGGAAAAACACAATAGCCAAACATGTTGCATTGTGTCCATTCTTTGAACTCCATTCATATGGAAAAGTTAACTCTGACTTTCTAAGGAATGTATTTTTTTCTCAGGACCAGCAAACATTGCCACTGTGTGCTGTTGAGTGGAAGGTTTATGGGTTATGGCTTATTTGCTGCGTGTTATTCTCAACCTATAGGCCTGCTTCATGAACCAAGATATACACCAAACAACATCATTTACTTTACTGTTTCGTCTGATAGAGTCTCGTAAAAAAAAAATTGAATTAAATGTTGAGTTGAGTTGAGTTGAGAGAAGGGGAGAAATCATCATTGGCCTAACTTGGGGACGGGGGAGCCCACCCCATTTTCCCACGCTCAGACCATGCTCAGACTAAGCTAGCTCAGACACCCCCCCCCCCCTCCCGCTCTGAATGAGATTCTTAAAGGCACACAAATGGGTGATTCAATACACACACATGCACAAACATAGCATCTAGCTACCTAGAGTAATCTTGGTGGTCTAGTTGGTCTAGAAATGTAATGGTCGTGGGTTAGAGTCCCAACGGAGTAATTTGCCTGTGCTTTTATTTTTCACAGAACTCAAGAAAGTATTGAATATACAGCGCTAACACACAACACCGTGGTGTTAGGGTGAAACCAAAATAAATATTATTTAGCATCTATTAAAAATAAAACAATTGCTTTTTATTTATTTATTTTTGTGTGTGTATTTGCCCGCACCTAGCCCATCCCCCAAATGGAAATGGCTTGTTTTGACACTGCAAACCGCCTCTGCAAACCATGCATTGCTGAGGTAGAGTCGTTTAAAAGTTATGAGGTTTTTCTCGACAGGACCTGTTGATCGTAAACACGAATATGTTGTATTGTTAATTCACAAAGGACGACTGAACGTCATGCACTGGAGTTTATTTGCTTCCCAGTAGCTATGGTTTGACAACAGATTCACGGGACCATGACCAAATAATCGCAAACAGAGTTTTGCAATGTCCCAGGTCCATGGGGCTGAATGTACAAGGACAAATAATAGGCTCATTCATGTAGCACAATAAATGCAAACTTTAAAGCACAGTATCTGCCTCAAGCGGCGCTCATGACACTACTCAGCAAAAAATACCGGTAATGTTTTTTTTTTTGTCTATTTTGCTGCGGTACTGGTTGTGGTAAAGAACCAATGGTGAACCATTTTGAAATAACTCTTCTATATGTTTACTTATTAATTTTTCTTCATCAGAATCAAACTCATATTTTGCATTTTTTCAGTTCACTTTGTTGCATCAGAGTCATTTGCAAACTCAAGAGAGCTAATATCAGTAGCTTATGCTTCATCAAGGGAGGGAGTTTTATGTTCTGATGACTTTGCATGCATTACTTATACTACATTTATTGTGAACATAAAAGGTTTTAAAGGTATTTTGTTTGTGAAGAAACTTATTTGTATAAAAAACCTTGGACTCTTCATTCAGAACACTTTGATAACAAATTCAATAACGATGTACATTTCTTGTTTTGTTTTGCCTGTCCTTCAAGCGATTGGGTGTTTTTATTTAACGAATCAATCAAGAGAGGGCGCTGTTAGTGTGTAACACTCATGGTATTACACTCGGAGCCGTAAGTGCTGCTTTGGGTGCGTTACCGGGGCGGCCGCCCCGGGACAACTCTTTTCACTTTTCAGTGCCCATCGACGAGACAAATACACCCCCCCCCCCCAAGTACAAAAAATATATCATTTTAATCACACGTCCGTGGTCGGTTTAGTTTTACATTATTCTACTCTTATCTTACTGTTACTGACCCAACTATATGATTGTTACAGAATCAAGGGGGTAATTCCCGGTGCGAGCGAAAAGTGAAGGGGTCTGCAGTTGCACTCGCACGTACGTAATATTTAGTGATGACGTGACAGACTCCGGTTTAGGTGTTTCTCCAGGTATATGTTTTGGCATTCCGATCTGTGAACCCATGGATAAACATGAAAAGTGGAAACTTCCACAATTGTTTTCCCCGCCATATATCCGGGCCACAAAGGCACCTGATGCGGGAATCGGAGAATACCGGATGTGTATAAGGTCACTGGCCCCATCTTTCTGAGTATGAGCATAGAGTACTCTGTCCTTACTCTATGGTATGAGTGTGTCCGAAACGACGACTTCGGCTATAGCTACGTCTAGATCAGCGCGTCTTCCAGTGTTGAAGAATAGGCAGACGCGCCCGATCTAGCCGTAGCTGTAGCAAAAGTCGCCGTTTCGGACACGGCCTTAGTCATGGAATGTGTGTCATATTGAATGGATATTATTATTTGCGACCGATTCAGGTCATTGCTAAACAAAATTTGTACAACTTGCGGATCTCAACTGAATCAGAAATACGTCAGTGAATTAATGTGCGAGTCGTAGACCGTCGTAAATAAATCACAATTCAAATTTAGTGTGTGTGAGAACAAGTTTACGCATCGATCTCAACATTAACAACCACTTTTCTTGTGGAAAAACAAAACATGACAGAATTTCTTAAATTAATGTAGCCGTTGCTTGGCCGTTTCTTCCTGATATTAGTCCTACTCTCCTTTGCCTTTTCTCCCACATAAATTAAGGACTGATTACTTGGGAAAAAAATGAAGCATTTGTTGACGACCGATGGAGCAGAATCTTCAGTCGTAAAATTCGTTACCCGAAACAAATCAGGGCCCTGCAAATTTTGAGAGCTAGGATAGTGGGTCGGCCAGAAAAAGATCTCTTGAGGTAACCTTACACAAAAGCTAAATTAATAGTTAAAGGCCCGTGAAGTTTCGGCCGTCTTTCTTGGCTAAAAGGTTCTCAAAATAAGAGGATTTTTTGTTTTTTTGTTTTTTTGTTTTTTTTTCCTTTCCTTCTTTTTTTATATATAGTCGTACCACCTCGTACTACGTACTAGATTTTCATTTTGTCTACATTTGCGGTGAGTTTGTAGACCGCCGTCTTGTAAATAAGTCTTCAACTCGCGGTTTGGTCGACAGCATGCTGCGCCGCCCGCCGCGGTTGAACCCAACGCGCATTGAACTCAATGGCTACACGGTTTCTAGCTGGGTCGCTAGAAGAAAAAAAACATTGAATGAAGGCCTAGCGGTAATACATTCATCGTTTTCCATTATCAGGGGAATAGTGGGATCCCTTTTCCGCACTGTGAACTCGTGCAGACTTTTCTACCTCCATAACATCCCGTTTGTAAGTAGTGCAATGTTTATCGACACCTATCCGAAATGCCGCTTACTACAACGATACGACCGCGCGCCGCTGCTAAATCGATGCAAGTAGTCCTTCACTTCCGGGCAGATCACAGCGCGTAGTGATATCTAATCTAGTTGTTAGGATCGCCGCATGTTTTTAGGGTATCTACAGTGTGTGCGCTAACCATACGGAGATTTATACAGCGCGTTAAAAAACCTCAATGTTGTGAATTTTTACACGATGGCTTCAGACGTAAGAAAGGATCTAGACTTGCTCCTTCAAGCTGGTAAGAAACCGTAATGGTGCAGTGCTGTTGTGTCACTTGTATACTCTCCTCAAACCGTGATTTGGGGGATTTTTGTCCAGTTTGAAAATCGCTACCGTGTTGAATTACCCGCGAAGCAATTCTCTTCCGGACTGGAAAACCAGGAAGTGGATGTGTGGGTGTCGTATGTACGCACGGACAAGCCGTTCGTAGTCATGTACGTTACATACACGAACAACAAAACAGTTGAAAGTGCGTGGCCTGGATTTTTGTGTGGGTTGCAAATTTGGAAACGATAGTCCTCTTTGTATCCTTTCTTGAGTTGTTTACAGTTATGTATCCCAGTTATGTTGGTAACGTGGACGTCTGCGCTTCAATTCTTGACATGATTATGGTGTTTGGTCGGATACTCGTTAACAAATAAACTGCTGCGGTTCAATTGCGGAATTGCGAAGTCGTCTATCTGTTGAGTGTTTGTTTTTTTGCACGAGTGTCCCTCTCATGTGCAATTCGTATCGTACCCCTAGCTGGCAAAACAAAACAACAGACCATGCTTGATTTGATGATTGGGCAGTCGGTTTCAGTCAATGTTTTCTTCTCTGTCTTTCATTCACCCGTTTCATTTTCTGGACTGATGGAATCTTGAGTTGAACCCGACTGCTGCATGTCTTGCTTTCATTACACTTTCTGTTTTCTTCTCAACTTGAGACAGTTAAAAAAATAAGGAATATCTTCAAGTTAGTGCGACGTGATATTTCATTCACTGCCTTCGAGGAATAAGATGGGATAACTTTCCGTATCCTGCCACCACCTTCTCACTCATTTTTACAAAAAGGGGTGTCTCATTGAGGTAAATTAGAATACTGTATTATTTCATACTGAATGAAAAGTAGTTGGCGTGATACGAAAACTTTTCCATAGGATGTGTTGCCGACTGAATGATTAACATTCAGATTCAAACTCAATCACTCGCACTAGGCAATCGTTCTCCTAGAGGTGGATGGCAAAAGCGACGTTAAAAAACAGAGATTGGATGTACCGTAATTTTTCCTGATTTCGTTTTGTACCAGTCATTTACAAAAATACATTTTATGTCAGCTGTGATAATCATGACCCTCCATCTTCCTGATGGTAGCAGTCCGGCTGAGGGTTCTAAAGCAAGTCACCATAATCAGTATCAAATTTCTTCCATTGTCGTCAGACTTGTGACAAGATATTTCACATTTTAACCACTGTCAAAAACATTAAGACTACACATTTTAATAAGTTGACTTTTATCTTCAATGGCAATAGGCCCTTAATCACTTACAAATAAAACCTAGAGAACATGTTTTGCAGCAAAACTTAACTAAAAATTTTACAGTTAAAACACCGTGTTGTCCATGGTCTATAATAATGTGGACTTTAACTTCTCAATCTCAGTAGTCGTAGACCTACTCGTTAGACGACAATTTCTATCTTTTTCTGGTTGTTGTTTTCTTTTTCTTCAATTCAAATCATTAAAATTTAATTTTTTACAATTTTTGGATTTTGAAATAACAAGTTCTTGAAAATAAAAACTTTTTTAATAAAAATAAAAAACGATTTTAATAATATAAAGTTAAAATATTTTGTTAAATCTTGGGATGAGATGAGAATGCATTTTGTAGAAACATTTTTTTGTCAATCCTGTCCACTTTTTTTTTTATTTTTTTGCAAAATGATAATATTTTATGGCAAAATTTATTTTCCTTATTGATGATTTTAACTACCATAAACTTTGTTAAAACCTAGAGAATTTGAAGAAAGAGAATTGCACACAGTTGCACCTAAAACTTTTGTTCCATGAACTTTGAATACCCCCTCTAAAGATACATGTAGCTCTTAGCCTAATATTTAAATTTTAACAAGGGAAAGCTTCTTGCACTTTTTAAGAGTGATTTTTTTTTCAATACATGAATTATTCATTGTTATGTTAATTCAAAAACCACTGGATAATGCAGTGTTAGCCAATTGGACTATTAAGGTCATGTCCAAATACCTCATCAATGGACTGTTGATATTGGTATTCATCAATAAGGCCTGGTATTCATGTATGAGGCCATGCAGTGAGAAGTGAGTGTCAACAAGGCAATATAAAGGGACCTTATATTGACCAATTTTCGGGTCAATAATCACCCTGCTGTAAGGCATACAGGATATCCTATTAGTTCTAAAGGCCTATGCAATGGCCTATAGATGCAATGGCCTTTCATTACAGTAATGGTCTACTTGAAGATGCTGTGTGTATTGATTTCACCTGCTCTGCTCACTGTTTCTCATGTACATGTGTTTTGTTTTGTAAGGAATAGTACTGCAAAGGCCTCTACGTTGTTAGTTTTAATTTCAAGTGGATAAAGTGGAAATCAATAAACATAATACACTGGCAGGAGAATTATTTCTCCAAACTGAACTTGATTCTTCAAAACTAGCGCAACATCATGTGTTGCAATGCTAGGAACATCCATTTAGTGTAGTTCATTATAATCATATTATCATGCCTCATAAATTTGAATGGTGAATGGTACATCTACACTTCATTGTACACTACATAGGGTTTATTAAAAACAGATCTGTAGTACAGGGTAATCTACATTGGTCTACATATCAAATTTACGGTACTGCACTTGATCAACATTCTAAGTTGAAATTTATAGCTACATTGTATTTTAATAATTGAGAACATACATGTCAGGGTTTCTCCCCATGGCTAACTCATTGGGCTGTCGGGTGTGTTTGAAGTGCAGATTATGTGCACATCTCAGTTGGTAGCCCCCCCCCCCCCCCCCCATTTTATCATGGTGTGGTCATCTTGATTTTACTCCATTCCAACTCATTGTTACCAAACTGAGGCTGAACGAAATAATAGTCTGGTACCATGTTTGTGCAATGAATGTTAGCATTCAATACTGTTATTGGAAACAGGGAACAATGTTCACGATGGTGACGGCGTGATAAAGGTCTACATGTGTATCAAGAGAAAACTATGAATGTTCCAGATTGCACATTCTGACTTTAAAACCAAGATTAACACCAAGTAGAAACCATTCTGAATGAAGACCCTGTTACTATTCAGTGTGCTTTGGCATGGACTTAAAACAAATTGTGTGGACCTGGTGTGAACCCTTCATGGTGTGTTCATGCAGTTAAAGCCAGTGGACACTATTGGTAATTGTCAAAGACTAGCCTTCACAGTTGGTGTATCTCAACATATGCATACAATAACAAACCTGTGAAAATTTGAGCTCAATCGGTCATCGAACTTGCGAGATAATAATGAAAGAAAAAACACCCTTGTCACACGAAGTTCTGTACGTTTAGATGGTTGATTTCGAGACCTCAAGTTCTAAACTTGAGGTCTCGAAATCAAATTCGTGGAAAATTACTTCTTTCTCGAAAACTATGGCACTTCAGAGGGAGCCGTTTCTCACAATGTTTTATACCATCAGCCTCTCCTCATTACTCGTCACTAAGAAAGGTTTTATGGTAATAATTATTTTGGGTAATTACCAATAGTGTCCACTGCCTTTAAATAATTTGTGTAAATCTGAATATTTGATACGGCATGATAATAATTTAACAAAATTAACATTTAGTAAAGCGTACAAAGCACTGTACACTAACATCTTGATTAACTGATTTACAAAAGGTAAAGAATGAATAAAATATTGAACAGAAGATGAAGAACAATAGTAGAAATGTAAATTACAAACGAAATGGGTTTTTGACATGGCTGACATTTAAGGATTCAAGAGACGAGGTCTGACGGACACGTAGATGGAGATTATTTCTTGAATAATTAATTTTTGTTCTCTTTTTAAAGACCTAATATTCAGGGCCATGGCATTTGTATTTTAGCAAGGTTGTCTGTTATTGTTTGGTTAGTGGATGACGTTTTGTGAAAGCAGCAGTATATCCTAGCCATACAGGATGTGATTTAAGGCACCTCAATTGGCATGCTGTATAACTTCCTGAGCATAGCTTACTGGTTGTTTTGATGGTAGCGGCTTCTGGTGACTTAGATTGATTGTTTATAGAAAACATAAAGTCGTATCCTTCCGCGTTAACATCTCAGTGTGAAAAAAAAAAAAAAAAAAAAAAAAATGAACAGGATGTGCCGAAATGAATGTACAGTCGATTCTAGAAATTGGGAAACATATTTTTGTTGAAAAAAATGTTGACCAACTTGTCAGTTAACAGAGCAAAGAGCTTGCATAAAAAGCAGGGGTCGAAATTGCCACTAGCCCGCTAGCCCGGGACTACCAGATTTACAGCCGGGCTACTCATTTTTCCAGTTTGATAGCCCGACGGGCTAGTGGAAAAATAATGCAAAGATCATCATCACAAACAATAAAGAACTATGTTATTGGTGTATTGTAAAGTTTGAGCCGTGACGCGAGACATAATGTGTCTTTCGGGCTACCAAAATCTAATCAGGGCTACTAAAAATTATTGGTCACTAGCCCTGCTGACTACCATGGAAATACACTTAATTTCGACCCCTGATAAAAAGTTACTAGTTAAAATCATTATCGAGCGAAATGTAAACATACAGTTGAAAGTATTTTTATTTTGGTGCTACAAAAAGTTAGTACTGTGAAAATGTTGAAGAAGCATTCGGTCTACTTAAGCATTTATTTTGTCAAAGAGTCTAAATATGATAATTTGATTACAAACCAGTATCTTGAAAATGAAATGTGGAAATTGAAGGTCTTTTTCTGTTTGTGTGTTTAGCTCATGCGTGTGACACAGAAAGTTCAGGCAGCGGAAGGGACATGATGGCTGCCCACGCTCTCCTCGATATTTCACCAACAACGAGTGGAGAAGAGAAAACGTTTATTTTGCAGAGTAAATCCACAAGGACACAAAGATGCTCCAGTACAGGTAAATGACTATACAAATATTTTATTTAGAAGTTTCATTATTAACTCTCACATCCTAAACATGTAAACCCATCAAAATCCATGTACCATACAGCCATACATGATCTAATAGATTTTGTTCGATTCTGTTAAACTGAGTATCTTCCTCCTTCCATTTTGTTATTAAAAAGTGAGGAAGGATCCCAGTAAATCACCCTTTACGCGCCATAACTTATCAAAGCTCATAACTGTTTGATATCCGAGTATTTTTGTAGTCTAACCCCATGTCATTATTAGTTTGGTTTGTTTCATGTCTGCTTGTTATTGCTTTTATTATAAAGATAGGATTTAGGCTACAGCTGGAGAAATCATTAATTGCTAATCTACTGCTACTGTTACTAATCTGTTGGTAGCCACTACATGTATATTGTACACATTTCTATCAAGATGTGATACAACGTTTGTCATGTTGTAATTTGTAAAAACCACAAGTTGCTGAGTGCTGTTTGACGCTCTTTCTTTGATTCAAACCACAGAACAATACTGATTTTTTTTTTTTTTACACAATCCGGAAAGTATATAAAGTGCTTAATTACACATCGGTGTATGGCTAAAAACTAATTAAAATATTGATCTAGAATTGCAAGGGTCATGGGTTCAATACTCACCCGAGTAACATGCCTGTAAAAGTTTTCACAGGACTCAAAAAAGTACTGAGTACCGGTATACAGCTGCTAACACTCAGTGTATGGGTAAAAACTAATTTTAATATTTATCATTCATCTCACTGAATTTATTTCTTTATGTTCCGTTCCATTAAAGGTTCCCTTCCACCAAGTCCAGCTGATAGTGGGGTAGCATCAGACAAAGAGGCTGAATTAATACACACAGGTAACCCCATATTATCCATTCACTCCCCTTTCCATCCATCCCCCCCCCCCCCTAAAAAAAACCCCACCTCAACAAGTACCCCCAAGCGACTAGAAACACAACGGCAAACAAAGTTAAGAATTCAACACTAGGGCAATGTTCCATGTTGTTGTGAAGCCTGTTACAACCCCAAACCCATCAAAATCTACATGATTGCTTGAATTGAAGAAATAAAAAAAATTTTTGTGTTTTTGTTTACTGTTTGAAATTTGTGTGCATTATTACATGTGGGCTAGTGAACATAACTTGCAGGGAAGGAAAAATCCTGTTGATGTACTTCACCTTTCATGACAAACAAGTTTCAGACTTCTTCATTTATTCAGAATCTTATCCCTAGGTACTCCACCATAACCAAGAGTCAGACAGTCCCAGTGTTGAGTTACCATAAAGTGTTGGACTTTTAAGTAAAGGAAGGAAAAATCCTAGAACACCCAAGGGACGTTGGGGTTAAAAGAATTGATGTGAACTTTTAACAAGTGGGAATCTTGATTATTTTTCCAGATGCTCACGAGAGTTATTCCATTCTTGCCAGTTCCTTCCAACCTACAGGTAAATATTCTATGAACTAATTTTTTTATGAAATGGTCCATCGGGATTCAGAGCTCAAGTTCAGGTGGGGGGATCCACAAGCCTGCTGAACTTGGTGAATCTTTACTGGACCGGTATTTTATTTACAAGACAATAATCAAAATGAGAAAAGACTAAAATAAAAAAAAATTAAAACACAGTTTTATTTGAACAAAACACTATTAAAATGAAGATGTATCTGTTCTGTTTTATGGATGATACTTAGCAGGATAAACAAACAATTGTGAGACTCAAACTCAACACTTGAACATAATCTTTTAATACAAAATGTTGAATCGAAAGGGAAAAAACAAGACCGCCAAACTTATCCTCTCTTGAGTTTACCAGTTTACTTGCCCGACACTGAAATCATTGACCCCAGGCCGGTGGTCCAGTGTAAAATTTGAGCCCTGGGGACTGATTTCTATTAACATTTATGATGTACTTTTGAAAATGTACATTTGCTGGTAATGGTTTTGAACTAACAGAAAGCTTTTAGTTTGCTCATTAAAAATAAATTCAAACATTTTCAATTTTAAAACTTTGTTTTGTTTTGTCCATCTTCCCAAAGATGATCCCTCAATAATGGTCAGCCCAGAACCCGACTATGAGATTGAGCTTGAGAGTGATTCCATGGGTGACTTCCAGGCACCATACAATCCGGACAACGTACATAATTATAGCAAAAAGACAAGTCCCAAAAGTAAGTCGTAATGAGGTGCAATTCATTAAAACATTTTTACGTTCATTTCTAAATTAACCATTTACTATAGATTCTTGTTAGTTTTGTGTTCATTGTGCATTATTTTACATTGTATATGTAGCTGGTATTGCAATATAATTTTACCTTGTCTCATTTTAAAGTAATAGTTTGTAAGAAATAGGGGCCTACTGTTTTGATCATGTCCTATCTCTGTCTTTTTTTTTTTAAACACTTTATCCCATTTTATAACAAAGCAGCTCATCTCTGGGGGGTTTGCTTTTTCTCTAAACATCATTTTTCGAGTTAGGATGTTTTGCAATGGAATGGCTGCACTCTTTGCTCCTTTTCTCTTCTCAGCTATGAGCATGGAAAGTGAGAACTGGTGAGCGGGCCACCAGCAATCGTCTCTTTAGTCTGCTCCTATTGTAGCCATGTTCATGTATGAATATTATCATTAGACAATCTATAAATGCTTGTTATTGATTCGATGGTATCAGAGGCAACGTGTGTTGTATTACAGAGTGGAACAATCCTGTCTTTCTTTATGAGAATTTTTTTTTTTTTTTTTTCATTTTGAGGAGATGGATGTCAAGTGGCATTTTAACAATCTTTAGTGTGTTTTTATGTAACTGCTATTTGTGCAATTTTGCTATTTTGTCCCTGTGCTTTCATATTGAGTATGTTTATAAATGTAAATAATGATGTGTGAATGCTTCATTTGGGGGTTTGTAAAATTTGATTGTGAAACCCAACTCTTATCATCACTTTATTTAGTATAATGTGTGCAAGTTCTAGTCATTTCTATGAATTCTTTATGTTATTGTAATTTAGCCACAGATAGTGAATGTTAAATAGAACTATGAATACTAATTATTTATTGAAAGTTAAAGACAAATGACTTAGGTTGAAAGTAAATAAAGTTGAAATGTATAAGGACTGAAAAAACAGCAATCCAATGCAGCTATCTGACAAAACATGCAAATAATGTTATCAGATATTTCTTTTAAATTTGTTGCTTCACTATACTAATTTTTGAAGCAACTCTTTCGTAACCCTTGCATTAATTTTGATATTTTATTTGTTATTCAAGGTCGTAAATCAAAGTCAAGAACTCCAGATGATCAGACATCAAGTTCAAAAAGAAAATCAAGAGATAGTAAGTATTCGATCAAATTAAGTTTTTATATTTGACACTTGGCGTCTTAAACACTACTCAAAAGAGATTTACACATGGTGCTACCACAAATCTTACCACCTGGTTATCTTAGATGTGCGTAGAAAAATGAAAACACGTCCAAAAGACTTTTTCTTTTTCTCTTTTAGCTTTTATAATGTTTGCTTGGGTAAGTTTGGGCATGTCAAATGTTAAAATACTTTTTGTAATGTCTGATGATTTATTTTTTTAGGTCACACAACCTACTTGTGGGAATTCCTTCTGGACCTTCTTCAAAACTCAGACACATGTCCAAAGTTTATCAAATGGACCAACAGGGAAGATGGCATCTTTAAGTTAGTAGACTCCAAGGCTGTGTCTAAGCTGTGGGGTCAACACAAGAACAAGCCCGATATGAACTACGAAACGATGGGAAGGGCTTTGAGGTGAGTCTTTTCAAATATTCCAGCATCCAGAGGGACAATTTCACAAAGAGTTCAGATTGATCTTAGGGTAATGTCACATGAGGCAATTTTACAGGCAACCAGTTCCAGGCAATCTCCAAGAAGACCAAGTATTCACATCTAAATTTCCAAATAATCCCTAGGACAGTAAGAAGGCAGGCCTGGATTTTCAGCTTTGAGAGTGCAATGCCATTTTCATTTTGAAAAGGGCACTCCTAGTTAAATCTTAAAATCTGTGGAAACTTTTTGAAGGGGCAACAGAGGCGGATGTTTGAGTGTACCTCAAGGCCTGAGATAGTGTAAGAAAAATGTCTGTTGTACTTTAAAGAGTTCCTTTTTGCATGCAGTGTTTGTAGTTGTCTCCAGTGTGAACCAGTATAATTTGCTGGCAAAGTCTTTATACAATACAAATCTTTATGGCAATATTGACAATCCATTTTCAGTTGTTTAATGCCAACAAAAACTGGATTGTAAAATAGGAACGAAACAACACTAGCCTGATGGCTGGGACAGACTCTACTTTTTTTGTTTACTACTGCCATTGCATCGGAATACATTGTGATTTCCATTGATATGTGATGGTTTGTCTACTTGTTACAGGTACTACTACCAGAGAGGCATCCTGGCTAAGGTGGACGGACAGAGACTCGTCTACAAATTCTGTGAAATACCCAAGAATATCGTTGAGGTGGTTGGATGTAGTTGAGCACCATTCACAAAACCAAGCTGCTATCAGGGATATTATAACAAAGTATTGCATTCAAACGTACTGTCTTTAAGGGAAGGCTACATTATCGCTGTCAATTTGTAGTTGTTGGGGGGCCTAGTTTGACTTGTGTCCTGTCTACACAAACAATGATAAGCTGTTATGGCGTTTTATACAAAATGGGCACTGACCATTTGACCTTCCAGCATCTGTTTATTATTTACTTGTACATTGATTTGGAGGAATGCAAGATGACTGAATAGAAATCATCTATTCAAAAGCCCATGTGGTCTAAATGTGAGACAAGAACAAGTTTGAAGAACTATGTTCTATTCTTCTTCCTTTTTAAGTGAGGATCTTAACTTATTAGTATCTTGAGAAAATAAGGATACGATAGATGAAATAAGTTGTCTTCTTTTTTATTTTTAACTTCAGAGTTTTATTTAAATATGCACAGGATATTTTTCTGTGGATTATGAAGGACAAAACTTGGACACTTCTAACCAATAAGGGATCTTCCCTTGCAATGAGAAATGGTGCCAACAAAGTATTTGGACGGGTTCTTGACATACCAATAGGAAGCTGTGTAGGGTGGTGCTTGCTGAGCAAACGGTGCATAGAATACTACCCTTGATTCATATAAATCCCCATCGAAAACCGAGACCTCTTCTGAACACCATTCTATGCAAATAAACATATAAATATGGACTTGATAAAGTGGAGTGTTTGTTCTCGATTCACTTCCTACCTTCTTTTGATTAATTAGGACAATTTTAGGAAGTTAAGAGGCCAACCGGAAACTGAAATTATGTTTCATTATTTGACCTATGATAATATTAGTAATTATTGATAGTTAATTATAAGACTTTGTTTCTTTTATAGTTTCCAAGGAGGTTGGGTTTAAGGGTTAGGGATTTGCACATTTCATAACTTGGTTCTTCCTGGGGACCTCTTTAGTAGGTTGTTTATTAAGCACAGTGTAGTCCACTTGGCCCAATTTCATAGAGTTGCTTAGCGTAAGTCTAATCTATTGAAGAAAAAAACAGCACACTATTGTTTCCGACTCCATGCTGATGTTTGCTAATACCCCGTTCACACAGCACTACGACCTTATGAAGATCCAGCAATTTGGCAAACTGAAGACTCCGCCCAACTTTACTGCGTAAAAAGTGTTTCTGACTCACTGCCACTACGATTATTGGCGATAACACGAAGACCAATGCCGACCAAGCGGTTTTCTACTTCGAAATGGTTGCCGACGGTGCTGCGTTTTTACTACAACCACAGATATCTCGCCATGATGCTACCACGCAACTTGTATGCAAATGCCATTCCCATTACGACTTTGCCCGGCTTTACGTGACCACGAGCTAGCTACGCTTATTTTGAACATGTTCAAAATAAGCATGGGAAGAGCTTGCAGCTTCCTGACCTAGGAAATCCCACCTGACCAAACCACGTCCATGAAGATCCGCCCACGTTTGGCCCACCATTGGTCCGCGATTGGTCATGCTCTCATCCACTTTTCCATGGTAGTAGAAGTGGCGTCTATGTGTGAACGGGGTATAGCTGGAAACATTTCTTCCAGTAAGCTGCTTTATGAAGTTGTGCCGAAGTATTTTGAAGATGACAAACTTTGCTGCCAAATTAATTCCATTTGTATATATTAAAACATTACGATTTAAGATTTGAGGTAGAGCGCGAGAGTGTGAGGTTATATCGATAAAAGATTGCGGGAAATCAAATTTATTTTTATCTTGTATCTGGTGACGACTATTTTGAAGCAAGGGGAACTATAGCTGTGGGAAATAGAGTGAATGCATAGATATGAAATGACCGAGTTCGATATGTGGGATCTGTATAAATAAGTGAAGCTTTTTTTTCGTCTTTTCTTTTTAAAGACTCATTACTTGACTTTGTTTTTATGTGTAAATATTTATTCCACTACGGACAAATGAGAGGATTTTCAAGTTACATAACCATTCAACGTTGACTTGATTTATTATATTATTATATGTGTGTTAGTTGAATTGTTTATATTGACTGGTTAGTGTTTAATAAGCCAGGAGTTTATTTAAATCTGACCAAATAGCACTATATTTCGGTTGACTCCCAGTTCGTCGCAATCCAACACAAATGCAAAGATGTCATGCTATTTTCAAGACGTTTTCGACACCTGTTTTCTTTGATTTAGTTTTGTTGCATTTTATTATTTGTGTGATTTACTTAACCATATTGGATAATCCATGGTTAAACTGCAATCCACCCTTTTGGATGTGTGTAGTTGAGTCTTCTAAACTGAACAAACTATTTTGAAATCAATATCAATCACTTTTTGGGGGCTATTATTGAATAAATTCGCAAGATGCTGTAGTGACTAAAATGACTTCAACAAAATGACTAAACATGACATTCATAGAATGTTAAATCAATTTACGTTTTAATTTCAACATAGGACTTTCATGATAAATAATTAAATTTTAACAAGCTGTAAGAAACTTTACCTCCGATTGATAAACAATGTTATGAATTCCCTGACAATCTTGGTAATGATCTCAGCCACCTATGAACTGGAAGACCCCCGAGACATCTTAAATAAATTTCTAACCATGCCATTTGTAAAAACATATGGTAAAATCGTAGTTCAAATAAATCTTAAAATAAAACTGAGGCTGACATCGCCAGAAACCCTTTGGTGTCAAATGACTTTGTACAATGCAAATAATTGAAAATGGTCAATGAAATCCACCATGTAAATTTGTGACAAACTCCTGTGTAGGAGTCAATGAGAATATTGTTGGGTTAAAGGTATTATACATGATTGGTAAGGATGAGTGTTTAGTTATGTTCGGTAAGCTTACTGGGCCCAATTTCATGGCTCTGCTTACCGCCAAATTCTGCACTTACGATCACGATTCCCCGCTTACGCGCAAGCGCCGAATTTCTGCGCTAGCCTTGTAAGCGTAGAATGCCTAGTAACGTGGAGTAGGCACGCGCAGAAGCAAAAATTCGCCGCTAACCTGTGAAATACGCTTGCCGTAAGCGCCAATTCTGTGCTTACGTTAAGCAGAGCCGTGAAATTGGGCCCTGATTATGAAGTTCAAACAAGATCCAATCTTTTTCTGTGAAATATTTCCCTCTGAAACGAGGTCATACTCTGGGATATATCTGAAAACTTTTTTTAAAATTGTAACAGCTGGTTTCGGTTGTTACAACTTAAGTTGGGGACAATGTTGTTTTAATGCTAAAACATGGTATATAGTTTTTTTTTTCATTTTCCCCTCCGAGTCACACAAGGGATTAAGACTAAATTTCCATAGTTTTGGTCTATCATGTCAACGGTTGATCACACCTTGGTGTGCTGTTAAGGATCTCTTTTAACATCGGATAAGACCAATATTAAAAGAGAGCCACAACAGGTGGACAAGGTGGGCTAACAAAACATGAACACTGTCTGCATTTATTTTGTCATCCCCACCAATCCTGAATAATACCTTTTATAACTGAATACTATGAATTCCTCATAATAATTTAACGATATATTCAAAGTGTCTTGTACTTCATTAAGGTAGCTATTAAAATGGGTCTTTCTTACTTGGAAGGAAAATCAACCTAATGTACAGTATTATCAGAAAACTTGAACTGAGGTTATTTCTGGAGAACTTGTAAATATAAAAGAACTTAGTTTAAACAATTAAAGAAAATATATACAAGGGGTACAGTGTTTGACCTTTTATAGGGTGATATTTTATAGGATGTTTTTTTTTAAGGTAATGTCTAATGGTATTGTACTCCACATCCAACAGATCGATCAACTTTAATTTCCTCTTTGTTAAAATCACCAGGCATGCTGTTCAGTTCTGTTTAATCTGCTCTCCGATTTGTTTGCCCTCAGCAAAATTGTTTTTTAACAAGCCTGAAAATTCTATAAATAATAATAAGTCTACACCATGAATGTGAAAGTCGGCCCCTGATATCAATCACATTTTCCTAGTGTTTATTGAAATTTCAAATATGCCTTGGTGCAATTTCAAAGTTTTGCCAATACAGCTCGGCTCAATACATGTAGATGTTTAGGAGTCGGGGACCCATACCTTTAGAAGCATTGCTTCATTCTGGACCCTTAGTATCAGCCATTTTGTCCATACTTATTCTTTGCCTAACTCCATAATACATATTCTATCTCTTATTCTTGCATTAAAACTGCCATTGATGTTTGAGACTGGACAAAACAAATATGGGTTTACATCTTAAACTAAATCTTAAACAGGGATCTAAAAAGAATCAATTCCATCTTATGAAAAACGTTTTCACATTGACATCAGTATCTTTGTGAACTACACTTCCATGTGAATTTGACTATTTTACAAAACATCAGGAACACTGCTTTTTTATTGCAACAGTAAATTTGTAACAATACATAATTGTTTATGGCATTCCCTTGTATAGTGTTTTTGTTTCACCATTAAAACAAACACAAAACACTTCCAGTTTTGTTGTATTGACTTTTTATAGACCTTGTGTAACTCATGTTATTGGTCATGTTGGTTTCACTGACATAAAACCGTCACTTGGTCCCAGTTTGTAATACAATTGAAAACCTGACATGGTGCTTTTACCAAGAAATCCTTTGCTTGTGGTAGTTTGGAAATATCAACGTGGAATAGTCCTTCCAAAATTTGTTCATATCAGAAAAAGGAAAGGAATTATTGTAAAAGTTGTTTGATTCTATGAAATTTTATCACCATTTATCACGAGGGTTTCAAGAGGACCTGGGTGGATTTCACAAAGAGTTAGGACTAGTCTTATCTTGAGTTAGAGGATGAGTTACTCGTCCTAACTTGGGACTAGACTTAGGTTTTTAATATCTCCTAGGACTCTGTGAAATCGACCTCTGTATTGCTATTGTGCAGCCATTTATTGTCATTTTTAAAAATGTTTTGTTCCTTCAAAAACCATTTGGAAGAGTACAGTGCACATTTTCACTAGGAAGACTTTTGAGAGGATTGTTGGAATCCAACTCACCGGTGCTTGTAAATTGTTTCTCATTATTGAGAACTAAAGAAAAGGATCAGTGATTTGTGAGCCTACCATCGTCTAAAAACTTGCCCATTCCTTAAACCTTTAGAGGCCCGTAGCGGCTGCAAAGGGCCACACCTACTTCCAACTAACCAAAAACGTCAAATTAAAGGTCGTGACCTACATTGATATTTTCCATGTTCATAGTATGCTTCTAAAACAAAACGAAAATTCTGTTCTGTATATTATTTATTCAGACACTTTTAAAAGACAACGATGTGTCGAACAAAACTCAAACAATATAAGCAATGTCTGTGTGTATGGTGATTATTGTACAGAAACAAATAATCTGTAAGGGGTTAAAAGTGTGAACTTGGTTATACTTGACAATATATTGAATTGAATGACCTATCTGGCTACATACTACAAACCATTACCAAATTATTTTAAGAAACTTATTAATGGGACCTTAGTTCTCATTTCATACAACATTTTGTTTTTAAAGTAAAAGTTGTACATAGTCCTGAGACGTTTGTCTTACTTTTTTATAAATTGACAAAGATTCCTTGTGACATGTTTTTGTCCAAAGAGAAAGAAAAAAAACAATAAAAAATTGAACAATATGAAAAGTTAGATGTGTTTGTTTAATGATTGTGTGAGTGGAGTTATTGTGGTAAATTACACGTACATGTATCCCTAACCCTAATAAATCCTCATATCAAAGGGCCTGATTGTGGAGAATTGAGAAGTCTTAACAGTTAGGATTAGGGTGACATAAGATTGTGGTTAAGGTGGACAAGGGCCAAGGTTTCCAAAATTGTGTTTAGAAAACACTTAATAAATAAGTGACAATCTTAAGAATTTGACTTTTATCCTGTTCTAGTTTTTGTCAGAAAACACTTGTGATAAGTTGTGAGCATCTTAAATGTCAGGCATGTTTGGGCACAGGAATGTTAACCAAAGCATAGCCTGAAATCCAGTGGACCCCAACTCTGCTGGACTGTGACATTGTGCCGAACCATGGGAACATTTCAACACTATAGACTAAGTGGGTTGGCATCTTAAATGCTCCCGCAGTCCAATGAACTGGTCCTTGTACAGATGCTGGAACACTTGAGCCTTCCATTTTTTTTGTAATAAATTGATCATAATATGATCCATATTATGGACAAATATATTGTTTACTCGGTTTTGTTTGCGAACGGCGACCTCCCCAAAAATTTGCCACAATAGCACTTTCAAGAGTCCTCTTTCCCATTTTGAGAACTGTACATGTAGTCATACATGTATAATCTTTCTATTTTGTTTTACAACTGTTTGTCTGAAGGGTTTAAAGCCATTGGACCCTTTCGGTAAACAGTATTGTCCAAGGCCCACACTTCGTGTATCACAACTTTTATATAAATCACAAACCTGTGAATTTTTTTTTTTTTTTTCTTTATTATTTGTATATCTGTGAACTTTTTTTTTCTTTCCCTGTACCGAAAGGGTCCAATGGCTTTAAACTGGTCGCTAGCGACTGGTCAGTGAATGAAAGAGTTAATTAATCCAATTTGAATGTTTCTACTCTCCGGACTGTTGAGATGCTCCATTCATGCCTATTTTATTTTTATATTTTAATATACCATTACAAGGTACTGACAAAAGGACACTGCCACCCCCCCCCCCCCAAAAAAAAAGGAACCAACATTTTCCATCTTCATCTTTAAGTTGATTAACCCCCACCAAAAACCCATAAACCAAAACAGGATGAAGCGCCATTGTTTTTATGGCATTAACATATAATTCTTACAAAGAACAAATTATTTCTGGGTCCCTTATCCATATTTTACTATTAGATAAAGATAAAATGAAATTTACATAACTGCATGAATTGTTCTCTGGAATGTAATTAAGCAAAGAAAATTACGTATGACAGAGCAGCTAGAACAATGGCAGCAGACAATAAGATGATCTGGAATTTCTTTTCCTGCCAGAAGCGAAGTTCAACAACTTCGTCCGTTTTACGTCGCCCTCGACGCTTTTTCCCCTTTGCGTTCATCAGGCGCTCGTACTCGTCCTGGTCCCGCTGTTGAAAAAAAAAAAACGAGCAACAAAAATAATTTGAAGTATTAAAGATTTGTTTTTTATCTTAAACTGACTCACTAACTCCAAGTTTTGATAAATTACGGCTGTCATAACACAATAAAAAAATGACTAAAATTATTTGATGGTTTGGATTGAGCAATGAAATATTGCCGAAAGTGGGATTTGAACCAACATCTAGCCCTCTGTCGGCAGTCGCCTTATTTTTTCAATACTTGTATACGGGGTGCCAGTCCGAAGCCCCGAATAGCCTGCAATCACACCAAAGCTTACAATACAACCTAGGAATTGGCAGCCAAAACTATATAACGTATAGTGTGTGTGTATGTGTTCCCAAGAGTTGGCATACAATGTGACTTTTCATTTAATTTTATTTCATTTATTCTTGTTGTGATGCCAAGGACTCTCGGCAAAGCAAATTTAATCACTGTACTAGCCAAGAACCCAATGGATAGAATACAAGGAAGGAAGTTTCAGTTTTAGAGAGCATTATAGAGGCTGGAGTAGTTAATTTTGGTTGGTTAGCAATTTGCAAGAGCTACTGTACACGTAATACTATTTCCTAATTTAGAGGATGATAAGAGGAAGGGGCGGATAATTTTACTTTTCCCAGGAGTATGACTTAAAAGTAAATCACCTGTTGCTGAGCTTTATCTTCCTCTTCTTTCTTCAGTTTCTCCTCTTCCTTTCTCTGCTCCTGTTTCTCCATAGCTTGCTTACAAGATGTATCACACTTCACCTTAGCATTGCCTTCTCGCACATCTTTACAGGGGAAATCCTACACAAAACAAACAAAAAACAATGACTGAAAGTCTTAGGGTCATGTCACACAAGGCAAATTACAGACAACCGATTCCAGGCAATCTCCAAGAAGAAAAGCCATTCACATTTCAATGTTCGGGCATTTATCTTGTTGATGATATGACATTATTCGAGAAAAAAAAAAAAAAAATTACTTATGTGCTACCATAGTGATCCCTTCATTACCTTCTTCCTCCTCCTACATGAGCATCTGATGGAGACTTTGTGAATACAATCTTCAGATTTTGAGCAGTCTCCAGGATGGCAGCTCTTGTTACATAGATGAGAACATGGTAGTTGTTTGGTACATGGTCCTTTACATGACACTAAGTCAGCTTTCTCATCATCGTTAGCAGACGTCCATTGACTGATAGAGAATAACAAATAATTATCATTCGTTGGTCTAGGACTATTCGGCACTGGCCTGGTTACCAGTCTTTTTCTTGTCTTTTTCTTCTACTCTGTGCTTTTTAAAATGTGTTCTGAGCCTTTGATCATTTTGTTTGTAAGGGGAGCAATATAAATTTTAAATATTATTATTACTGGTATAAGACATTTACGGCCAGTTTCAGAAAAAGCTAAGACCGATCTTAAATGAGCTGTAAATCACTCTTAAATGCCCAGCAAAGTGTGATTTCACCATGCAAATCACTGTGGAGGTGCTTGAACCTGGCTCTAGAATGGCAAAGTTTGTGGGTTTGAATCCCACCCCGAGTAATATGCCTGTGGATTTTGTTCACAGAATGGACATCAATTGGTGGACACATGCCCCAATTAGTTTCGCCATTGCGATGATACTCTAAATCTGTTAACTAGATATCAAAACATGGGGGTTAAACGTCCAGCACTAAACCTACGTCAGTAAGCAAGATAGTTCAACTTCATCATACTTACCGGCAGTCAATATGTAACATCATTATCTTACAATGGCATCGTTGACGTATACTCTTCTTACATGCAGGACAGGATCCGGTGTGGCACGGCCTGATACATGAATGTACACATCCTTTGGGTCTTGGTTTACTGCATTCTTTATCACACGGCTCACATTCCTTCCCGAACTACAACAAGAAAATGTTTTCAAGTTTGTGAGTGAGTGCTTATAAAATCAGAAAACCTTTTCATTGTTTGGTTCCAAACTTGTGCAAAAATAGACTTTCAATCATACTATCATAATTGCCATCATATTCCCAGACTACAAGGACTAATGATTCACTTCTACCGTCAGGGGTCCAACTTTTTCGCCTTAAAGTGTTGGTTCGGTTAATGTGGATCTTTTCTTTGAACTTCCGGCTTGGGCTTAGTCTTAGGCTCCATAAGTTATTTAGAAGATGTTTGCTTTCTTTACAGTCTTCAATCTGATGGACAAAGCCCAAACCGGAGCCTACGTCCGAGCTGTTGTCTCAAAAAGGGCAGGTGATTCAAACGAGAGATAAAGGAGATGGTCGCTACCACAATAAAGTTCTCAAGCCACAGCCAGGGTTTGTTGGTAGCCGTGCTGTATCTTACCATAGAGTCATCTGCAGCACCAGTCACCAGATGACATTCTAGCGTACAGTGATGATTTGTACATGCTAACATACGTCCGCATTGCTTCTTACAGGAGAATGGTCCTATCAAGGCACAGGGGACATCTTGCATCTAAATAACAAAAAGACCATCATATCTAGTTAGATGAAGAAACTGATAAACACTTGGAGACAAGTAAATGCATCGATTCTTGTACTTGTAGCACATGAGATGAGTGAAAGGAACTAACTGAATCTTAAAGTATGAGTCTGAAAACGAGTTAAAACAATCATCAAATATTAACGGTTTGGCTTAAAGTCATTATACACTTTTGGTAAACAGTATTGTCCAAGTCCCACACTTCGTGTATCACATTTTATATATAACATAACAAACCTGTGAAAATTCAGACTCAATTGGTCATCAGAGTCGGGAGAAAATAACGGGAAAACCCACTCTTGTTTCCGCGCGTTTCGCTGTGTCATGACATGTGTTTAAAATAAATCCGTAATTCTCGCTATCGAGAATTTATATTGTTTTAATGTTTTCTCAAAAAGCAAAGCATTGCATGGAACAATATTTCAAGAGAAGTCTTTCACCGTTACCTTCTGTAAACCCTGTAAATTATTTGTAAATCTGTGAATTGTTTTTCTTCTTTCTGTACCGAAAGTGTATAATGGCTTTAACACCATGTACATATCTACATAATCTACTATCGCAGAGGATTTTTTGGGAATGCGGGAGACTTCTCAGTTCTTAAAAGAACTGTCCTGTTTGTTAACTGCATGTACTACCCAGGCAAAGGGTAAACAATCATCCGGGACTACTACTTTTGCTTAGTAAATCCAGAGCACTTCTAAATCGAGATATTAAAACTTTACAAGATATAACACAAGCTTGATTGAAATAAAAAAATAAAAAATGCTTTTGCATTTCTAATCAGCAGAGTGTGGGTTCAAGTCCTAGTCATGTGTCCTTAGGCAAGACACTTGACTATTGTTACTTTGTCCTTTGATTGGGATGTAAAGCTGTTGGTCCCATGTAATACAAGAAAAAGAACCGAGTACGTTCATCGTAATGCCTCGGTGTTTCTTCAATGGTCTGACAGCAATGTGTACTACCTCACCTTGAACTCATTGCAAGGTGGATGGTTGCCTAGTCTCATAAAATCATTCTTAACAAGCTCCGTCAAATTTGAAGCCAGGAGCATCTTTCAATTCAATTCAATATCAATTCATCAACATTTATTTCCACCAAGGATAATCACTTTAGAAAAGAATAAAAACCACTTGATACAAAACTTATATGTGGAGGCATTACACAGGAAGCCGAAGCTTATAAACGGAATGCCTTAAACACAAACAAAAAATATACTTAAGTAAACAATATTGAACAAGGAAGACAAAATACAAAAGACAAAACAAAACGAAACAATGAAACCAAAAATGAACAAACAAACGGAGTGGACATAAACTGTAGTAGACATCAGAAGGACATATGAAACATTATACTAGTGATACAACCACACGGTTAATAAAAGATGATTCTTGAAAGCGGCTTTAAGTTGGCCAACAAAGGACTTTGATTTCACACACTGCCTGAGTCCATTCCATAGACGAGGTCCATGAAAACGAAGAGTGTTCACTAAGTATGATGTGTCTTTGAGGACAGACATAGCGCATTATAAGTGTACACACATTCTTTTGCACACAAACATACAAAGATTTGGGGACTTCCAGTTGTTGTTCTATAATTCCCTTTTCTAAAGAATCACATTGTGTGAACCAAGTTTTACAAAGAAAATGTTGAAAGGACCTTCATTTCATTGTGTAGCAGTCCCCACAGCTCTGGGTATGCCGACACAGTATCATTACTATTACATCTTGTTTCATTATGCGATTGACTTACCTCATGTTTCCCAACACACATTGTTGGTATAGGAACCTGGCAGGGTGGACATGGCTTATCAACCAGTGTTAAATGTGCCTGTGGTTTGGGCTCCCACGGGGCAGCTCTAGCTCCCTGTGGTATAAAGCAAACCATTTCAGAAGATAAGAACTAACTATAAATAGTAAACCTGCGGGTACAACCATACATGCATATAAAAACCATTTCATAATCAGTTTCTTTTGACTGTTTAAGTGAACACTACTACTACACCGTCAAATATTTCATCATATACAGAGCTGCCAACATTTGCATCTGGCCATCAGGAATATTTTGTACAACAATCAGAGAGATATTTAAAAATACATTCAACGTAATAGGGAAAAAAGTTTCGCTGCTATCACACAGGATTTGAACTGCTTCTAGGGACCTGGCTAGGTCGGGTTTGCCTGTGGATTTTTTCTATTAAGTTTTAAAATTCCATTGGGCTTATTCAATATTTCCTCTCTTGCCAGTGATTAGAATGAGTAGGATTTGAAACTCGGCATGTTGAGAGTATTATCAAGAGAGGTTTGCAGTTGCACCATTTTGTAAATCTCTTTTGAGCAGTGGTAGTTCCGAGAAGATTATGAAGTTGTGTTCTGGTCTAACCTTGTTCTCGACCTGTTTGATAAGGACTGCAGTATGACACTGCCATGGACAGCGGTGACTGCATTGAGGTAGTGGCTTGTCACATGCTTGTTGACATGGTTGACATCGGTTGAAGTGACATCGATGACGATCACGTGCAGCATGGTGACAATTAGGAGGGATTCTAAATCCGAAAAAATACAAAAGTCAAAAGTCATGGGTTCAAATCCTACCGAAATGATTTGCCAGTGGATTTTTTTTTCACAGAACTTGGGAAAATTACTGAGTCAGTGCTTAATCGACACAACTGTGTAATGGTGCAAGGGTAAACAAACAAATTATATTCTTTATCCGTGATGCAAAAATTAACATTAAGGAAGTGATTATGAAATTGTCCACTTACTTGCAAGGTTGATTACATCTTGGTGGTTTGGTGAATTTCTCACGACCACAAGGCACAGTATTACACGTGGATTCACAGAAACATTTGACATCAATGGTTTCTTGACATGGATAACACAAACCTACAACAATGAGAACAAGGAAGTGACTGTAACATGATAACAATTGTATTAAAGGAACACGTTGCCTTGGATCGGTCGAGTTGGTCTTTGAAAAGCGTTCTGTAACCGTTTGTTATAAAATGCATAGGGGTAGAAAGATGTTGTAAAAGTAGAATACAATGATCTACACAAATATGCCTCGAAATTGCATGGTTTTCTTTTTACCTCGTCGACTAACACGGTCGGCCATTCATGGGAGTCAAATTTTGGACTCCCATAAATTGCTGACCGTGTTAGTTCGCGACGTAAAAGGAAAACCGTGCAATTTTGAGTGATACTGTGTGGATCATCATATTCTACTTTAAAAACATCTTTCTAAACATATGCATTTCATAACAAACGGTTTCAAACGCTTTTTATAGACCAAATCGTCCAATCCAAGGCAACGTGTTCCTTTAATAATATGATGATACAAACGTATAAAGCGCACTTTCCAATAAAATATTACCCAAGGCTATAGAGACATGATACTACAAAAGTATCAAGCTCTCTACAGAAAGTTACACCAACGCAGGATTGAACCAAAGTCAAATAAAGATGACGATTCTTGCTAAACCATGAAAACATAATCTGCTTATTCATGTTCAATCATAGTAAACAGCCATTAGAGCGCTCTTACAAAAGGAATAAACAAAGGCACCAATAACGGAAAGCCAGTTGGTCCTTAGCAATCGGCGATTGAACAGGAAAGAATCAATATGTTTCTTGAAAACTTCAAGTGATTCTACAGAACGAATTTGATGAGGGAGAATGGTCCAGTCATGTCATGTAGGTTAATTACCAACTGACCTGTATGACACTGAGAAGGGCACCTGTGGTTCTTGCATGGAAGAGGTCGGTTGCAGAGTTGCTCACAGGCTGGACAGGAACCATCACAACACTAGAAATTGAAAAAACAAATCTTTTGGAAGTTCTGCATTCATCACCCCATTAGCCCTTGGCACAACTACACAAAAGGTATTTACTCACAGCACAGGGAAAAAAGTACCAGACTATTGAAGTTTCTAGAAATCAAAATGATATAACTTTCATTGTCATGATTTGTTTGTGTTACAATTGTGGTTTATTATGTTGAGGATGAAACCATCTTTTGATCTATTTACACATTTGTTTAATTGCTGTGACTAAATTGAAGCTTTGGGCTTGTACATGTATTAAAAGACATATCGACTAAATTTGAAAACTTTTTTGTACAAAGATTGCATTTGTGTTGCCTGGAAAGTTGTGAGCACAACTTGTTCAACTGCATCATTACTTCAAACCAAAACAAAATGTTAACAAGTGACTGAATAAATCAGATCATACCTTTGTAAATTACCAATAATGTCTACACTACTAATGAACTCCTTTGCAATGATAATTTCCTTCCAATAATGTGTAAAAAACATGGCGAAAGCACAGTGAAAGTTATGTTTGCCATCGCTGTATACATTATTGTTCATGAAATGCATTGTACACACTACATGGAGAAACTTAAGTGCTGTGAACTTGATTTTCGACCTTCGAACCTGTGGAAGTAGACAAACTAATTTATTTCAGTAGAGTAAATTTACCTTCCTCTTGCATTGATGACGTTGACAATCTTTCATCTGTTGACATTTCGTATCACACAGATACTCCTTACAGCATAGTATTGACTTCTCTCTCTGTCCACAGCGACATTTCTTAACACTCAGCTGCCGACACTACGAGTAAAATATAAAATCATAATAAGTCATAATATCCAAGGTATGGATCCATTGTACTGGGGTAACATACGGCTACTGCCTAGACACAGTCTTCTCTGCTATTATAGACCGTGCAAGTCTTGCAAATGTTCAAAAGTTGTTTGGACCACTTTGGTCCCATGTACAATGCTTACAGGGAAGGTACACTATTGGTAACTGTCAAAGACCAGTGTTCTCACTTGGTGTATCTCAACATATGCATAAAATAACCAACCTGTGAAAATTTGAGCTCAATTGGTCGTCGGAGAAAATGATGAAAGAAAAAACACCCTTGTTGGACGAATGTGTGTGCTTTCGGATAGGAATAAAAGACTTCTAGCTAGAAGTCTTTCATTATTTTAGTGAGAAATTACCTCTATTTCAAAATCTATGCTACTTCAGAGGGAGCTGTTTCTCACAATGTTTTATACTATCAACAGCTCTCCAATGCTCGTTACCAAGTCAGTTTTTAAGTTAATATTTGTTTTGAGTAATTACCAAACGTGTACCTTCCCTTTAAACGCTCCAGGACAAAAAAACTTTTACAGGTCGTTCAAATACAGAGGCATGTGAAAGTATATTGCGTAACTAACCGCTTGTTCGCCTAAAACATTACCACACAGAAATCATACTTCCAAGATTTATCGATGATGATGACGTCAGGGCCCAATTTCCTAAAGCTCTTAAACGGAAAATACTGCTTAGCAAATGTTTTTGGTAAGCAAAACATAAATGGGGCACCAGTTGCAACAGTGTACACTTTATGGAATTTTGGCCAGTTTCTGTTTTTAAGCAAGATTTTTCTGTGCTTAGCAAGTAATTTGTATGCTTTGTGACAGGCATCAAACCTTTTAAGATACACAAATTCACAAGCAATATGGACAACCAACCAGCTCTACAGACAACCAGATAGGCACCCCAACAGACAGACAGACAAATTCACAAGTCGGCCAAACAACCCTACAGATACTTAAAAACATTTAGTTCTTACTGTTTCACATGGTCCTGAGTGGCATCTTCTTGTACATTTATGAAGTCCACATTCTAGAAGTTTGTCGCATGTATCACCACAGGTTGGAATATTCTCAGTGCATGGAATCTGAAAACCTGCCAATATAAAATGTGGCCATTTCATTTTATTTAGTGTTGAATTTGGTCACAACATCGAGGCTAAATTTCAAGGCTCTGCTTACAATAAGCAAATAACCGGTGCTTACAGAAGTAAGGGAATTCGGCCCTTACTTCGGCAGCTTTTTCACTGGTTTGCAGAGAATGTTTGCTTGACTCCACGTTACTAGGCAAGCCATTCTTGCTTACACAGCTAGTAAACAAATTTTGAACTTGCCCTGTTAGCGAAGAATGGAAGCGAAGAATGGTGATCGCTAGCAAAGCACTCGGCAATAAGCGGAGCCGTAAAACCGGGCCCTGTTAACACAGTTGAATGTTTTGCTAACATTCGGCCGCCCATGCCAGCCAAACAACGTTTTTTTTATCAACAATAGAAAGATCTATAATCACAATAGTTTTGCCAGTTCAGTTACCATTTGTTATTACAAGATCATAATTTAGAATGTATTATTTGGTTTGCGGTAACACCATGTGCATAATTTGCTTGTTGGGTAAATTATGTTATTTTGAGAACTTGTCTTGCTTTACTACCATGGAGTAGTTCTTTTAAGGAATGCGTGAGATTCTCAGCTCTGAATAGAGCTGTCCTGCTTTTGAACTACTACTTGTGGGGAAGAAAGGAATCTAGTCATCGTCAGAAGATTGATTACTTACTTGTTTTACCACACGGACAGAATCTCTTCCCAGATCTTGGACAGTCTCCACAAAGTCCCGAGTGACACACGACCTCACACCTATGATGTCCACATGATAGTTGTTTATTACAGACGCTATCACACTGCCATTGGGGCGTGGCACACGGACGCACTGATCGAAGCTTACCGCAATGACATGGTTGTTTACTCGTTCTTAGGCACGGCTTACATACACCTAATGAAAATGCGAATATGTAGAACTTGCATATGAAAAAAAGTGACGATATCAATATTTGGTTGTGTGCTAGTCATGACAAGATTGATATGATTTTTCCACATCATGACACGCACGAGGACCACCTATTAGCTTTATAATAACTTCTGAAAATGGATCCAGAAGTGGATTCCCCCTTCCCCCTTCCCAGAGGTTACACTCTAGGATGTACACAGAGTCTGTGCATCACCTGAAAAACAAAACTACAGGTTTTGACACAATGTAGAGTATTTCTTTCTCATTTTGGTGACTGCTCTACTTTTATAGGATTTGAGGCATTGCATGGTGGGGTATCAATATATATTTGGTTTGCGGTAACACCATGTGTGTATCTACTTGCCAGGTAGAGTTGTTCTTAGGGAACTGTCTTGCTTTATTCTACTGCCGTGGAGTAGAAAATCGGAGGTTCGGGAGACTTCTCAGTTCTGAAAAGAACTGTCCTGCTTTACTTTTGTCAAGAAAGTTGGAAGACTCTTGAAAAGCAATTTTGAGAAAATCCTGAAATCAAGAAAAGCCATGTTGTACTATTGTTTTCGTAAGAGCCGTCCCCATTGGTTGTGGCGAAGCAAGGACTCTCTTTGTCATTTTACTAGAACCCTGTTGTTATAAAGTCCTTGGTTGAAACATTGTTTTTGTGTGTAAATTGTGTAGTATCAGTCTGATAGATGTACCATTATGTTCATCCAATGAAACCATTTGGTTTGTACGGCCAGTGCCTGTCCTTATCCTTTAAGGATAAAGACAATGGACCAGTCTAAGGTTTTAGTACTTTAAATTTTTCACACAGTTGCCACTTTGTAAAAACATCCCTTTTATATTTAGATTTTAAAAAGTATGATTAAATTACCTTTATTCAAACAGAAATTATCTTTTTTAAATTGTATAGCATGGAATTTTGAAAGATTTAGAAAGTTTTCTTATAGTACGGATATAGGCAGGTTGAGCCACATCAGCTATTTACCTTCATGGCACGGTTGTTGACATGAATGTTGTCCACATGACAATACCTTGCCGCATGTTTGACCACATGACCACGTCTTACTGCTACAACGTCTCGGCTGTGGCTGTTGACGCTGACAGTGGCACGCTGAACGTACCATCTTCGGACAAGGGGGACACGGCCCTGATGACAAACAGAAATAATGTAATAAGAAACTGAGCAAGATACACAATATGTTGAGCCATACAATCAGAATTTTGTGGCGGTAAGGTTGGTGCGGTGGTATCTGTCCTCACTTTCAAACTCTGGGACCCCGATTCGAATACCACTGGGGGCACTATGTGGGTTAGATTTCAGTCCCTACCTAATAGCATGGGTGTTCCCTGGAATAATTCTCTAGGGTTTTCCTTCAACATCTAAAACTGAAACTTCCTTCCTTGTCTTCTCTCCATTAGGTCCTTGGCTAGTAAAGTTATTAAATTTACTTTCAAGAGAGTCCTTGGCTCCAACAGCAGACATTAAATGAATTGAAACCTGGGCAGCTGAGATAAGTTTGAAACAACAATATGGAGAAGTACCAGGTTTAAATCTGCTAATAGTCATGTTTTCTTTGCTCAACCCCAAAAATGGAACAACTATTTACTATACATCTTACTATACATGTCTCCACACCATCATCTATCATTTCAAAATTAATTGAGAACACTTCTTTGTTTTTATTTGAGAGTGGACTTGAATCACTTACCAGGATGACAAAGTAGGAGACATTTATGTCCGCATTCCGGTCTGAGAGGGCGCTCACATGTTTGACCACAAGTGTGCGGACTCAGCCACGGGTGGAATGGAGGGTCGATGACCTTAGCACAGAAACAGGAATATCGCTTGGGAATCGCAAAGATGGGTTGCTCGTAACGACACTTCGGACTGTGGGGGTGGATCAGAAATACCGTAATTTTCGGATTATAAACCGCGGTTTATATGTTGATTTTGACATTTTTTTGAACTCCTGCGGTTTATTCTCCGGGCGGCTTGTAAGCCGACGTATAAATATTTAAGAGAAAAAACGGCATTTTTTAAAAGAAAGATCGTTCGTAAACTATTTTAATAATAATGTTTTTTTTCTTCAACGAGAACAAAAACCTGCCTGTGTGATGACAAAATCCTGTTGAAAATCCCACCACAATTGTATTCCGATCCGTGTTTCCTTTGTAAAACGTTTATCAACCGCCCTCAGCTCCCCCTCTCAGCGCAACTCGGGTTAGACTAGACTGGTGCCCGTCTATTTATCCTAGCGATCTCTACATGCTGACGTCAGACATTCAAGCTATACTCGTGTCTCAGCGAAATAGACTCGTCCCCTGTCTATTTATCCCACGATCTTTATATACTGACGTCAGACATCCAGGCTACACTCGTCGTGTCAGCCGGCCAGCGGTTTCTTCAGGTCAACCACGCACACCTCAACAACAGAATGGTGAATGGACGTACGCAAAGAACTATGCCGCGCCGGGGGTCAAACAAAACGTTTTCAAACCGCCTGATTGTTGAGTCCAGTAACATTGGGAATTTTATTTCCAGGCGGCGCAAATATGATGGCGTAGCGCAACCCGTCGGCGAACATCGCTCAATACGGTGCCCCCCAACATCGGTTGTGCAATTTCGAGATTGAGCAGCGCAATTAACAGATTGCTAGCTTTACGAACTCGCATGTGTACATGTGCATAATGTGCACGCTGCAGGATACATTACTACACACACGCTACATCCGTCCGCCCGTCCGTCGTTGCAATATCTGTTGTGGATCCTCGTTGTGGGACTACAATAAAAGGGAGGGAGAAACAACCACTTTTCTTATTGAAAGACCCATTTCAACCTTATTTCCCGTCTACTCCGATCTTTAATAAAAGTGAATCCCCTGTCCTTATGATTACGCAAACAATAAGGTAGCGTATTTTGTTTCAACCGCTATACAATAAAAGTGAGGGAACAACTTTAGCCGTCCCCATTATTATTTCGTTTATATTTTATAAAGGAATTTTTTTAGGAGCTGTTTACATGTTTAAAAAATGTTCCTTTAAACATTGTAAACAGAAACAACAGTCATAGACAACTCTCGTTTGTGTTGTGGTACATGTAGCCCTGAAAAGGACTGTTTGGTTTTGGTTTGTCTATTTTCTATTTAAACAAAACGGAAGGCAAAGGATTCCTTGGATATAAATCTTCGCACTGTTTCTTTATCACTGTTTCTGCAGACGAATCCTATGTTGAAACGATAGTCAACGCACTGTCTGAAGTTAATTTTTATTGCAACACGATCTCACTTACCTACAAATAAAGTAGGATTTAACTTTGTCAATTTTTAAAACTGTTATTGGGTTTTTTCAGTATCACAATAATAAACGTATTTTCAGTTGTAACTTTCATCAATAATTATCCAACACAAACAATAATGTGGTCCCGCAAAGGGGGTGCTGCCAGCTTACAAAAAGAATACTATCCTATAATAGATCATTTCAATTACGATCAATAGTGTAAACTTCAATACATTTCTACGCAATTACGACGCAACTCCCACATTGCGGCAACTAAGACTGACTGATGTGCCGAACGCCTGTCACTGCACATCGCCACAAAGAGGACCGCAAACAAGCACGGCCCCTTTGTGTGTACGCATGCGGTGATTGGCCGTTTGATGATTGGCCGTTGTTGATTGGCCGGTGATAGTTCAATTCATAAAATCTTGGCTCGACTTCGGACGGATCGAGTAGAGCGGCTGCCCATTGTACAACAAATAGCTGGAACGTCTGACCCACGCTTCGAGGCTCGGGGCCCAGTCTAATCAAACGTGGACAACTTTTGTCTACAGAGGGCGATGCGATGCAGGGCAAAGTTCAACTATTTCTCGATGTGCGTTGTCGACCGATCTTTGATTCACGGACAGTTTGTTCCTAAAGAAGTTCACAAAACATGGTAAACACAACCGATCATCAAATCGCAAATTCTTGAAAAGGGTTGTTGATGGAAACAAAGTATAACTCAGGACTGATAGTGTGAGATAAAAAAATCACCCGTAACGCGCGGCAGGTTTGCGTACTTCACTTCCGTGTTTTGAGGTTAGTTTTTTCATGTTTTTTATTTTTATTTTGGTCGCGGTTTATACGCCGCGCGGCATATACGCCGACACCTAAATATTTTTTTATATATTTTGAGGAAGTGCGGTTTATACGCCGCGCGGTTTATAATCCGAAAATTACGGTAAACAAAGTTTTTATGAGAAACAAATACTTAGGTGCAGTTTGCGGTAGCAAATCTCTTTTTGGTAGTTGATAACTCAATGTTTCGATTAGTATGCTCTGATCGTCTTCAGGGGAATTCTGGTAAAAAGAAACAAGTAGAAGAATCCACAGATGAAGAGAAGTTAGGGGTGATTCCAAGAGTCACCTGTGAAAGCTTCAGCTGATTACAGTGTTTACTTGTTGAGAAAACAGCGTCAAACCCATCCACGTATATCAAAGTGGTGTGAGTAACAACTGTATTTCTGGCTGGGGCGTTCACAGACAGACACGGAAAATTGAAATTTGGAGAATCAAACTTGTAGACATACTTTTGTTAGCCATTCAGATGCTTACCCCAAGCACCACGGGTCAGAGTCATTACCAAAGTATGACCCTACCTTAAAGGAAATATACAGAATTGGTAAGGAACAAAAATCATGAAGATCACAGATTTACATTAAACTTAAACTGTCTAATGATGATGATAGTAGAAAACATCCTTTGAAATATTTCTGTCTGAAATTTCATATTTGATGAGAAATAAATAATCCTATTTCGTGTTTGGAGTTAATCACTCAGTGAGCGTTTTATTCATTTTTGGTTTGCCATCGATGCAATGTAAAATGTGTAATCGGTTTTTCACTATTCTCTGGTTGGTGACCCATCCAGATGGCTGATCAATCTCAAACTTCTACAGGTTTGTCAGTTTATGTATTTGGTAGATTACATAAAGTGATTACACTGCCAGCAACTTTTTTGCAAGTAAAACCAATTCTGTAATGTTCCTTTAAGTTAAAATAACAAGAAGTAATCCTTGAATCTGACTTACCATGACCACACTGAACTCTTTTTAGTTGAAGTATCGTCATTCTGCATCTGTAAAGCGCCCTCTTTGGCCCATTTCTGGACACATGGTAAGTGAAGTACGCAATAGCATTTGCTGCAAGTCCAGATCTGTAAGTGTAGGCATGGTAGGAAACCAAACACTTTAGTCGTTTTGTGGTTTACAGTGTTTGCCCTTAAAGTTTTCAGTAACTGGCCAGGAGGACCAATTAGCTTGTTGTTTTACTTGTCCATCAGCTGTTTCACTGGTCCATAATTCAGGAGATAAGGATGCTTTTCAACACTGAACTAGGCATCACGTACAATTGGAAAAGTCCTCAAGTGTTTTAACATGCATTTGGCCAGCGGACCAATAGTAACAGAGGTGGTCAGTATATGATCTGACTACCTTTGTGTCTTTCAAAGTGATTAAATTCATATGCCACTTTCAATTTACGACTGCATGACATTACAAACACTTGGGCTAAAATAAACACCTTGCAAGAAATAAACTTAACAAATAAAATAAAAATAAAACAAGGCAGAGTGCTCACCGCATCCAGCCGTTTGACTTTGCCAATACAGACGAGGCAGACATTAGCTCCTGACCGACAAGACTCAACCAAGTATTGACTTGTCTTCTCTAACTCAGTGGAATTATCACCTGTAAAATGGGACAAGAAAACAAAAGCCAGAAGGGAATTGTTGATTGGTCAGTGTTACAATAAAACCCTCTCTACTCTTGGTGAGCATAGCAGCTAAGTTTATGATTTGTTTATTTACTTCATCATTAGTGATTAAAAGACACTTGCAGTAAAAATACTGAATTGTGGTCACTAATGATCAATGCTACAGTTACAATGTAATACAACAAAACAGTTTAAGTTAACTTTAACGTTCCACATACATTGTACTTCAGTATTATGTGCAACATTTCAGTGTATTGGGTTTAGTTTAATAACGCAGTGGATCTTTGTTGTATTTGTGCACTACTCATGCAACAGTTTGTGGAAATCATGTAATTGTTGCACGGATGTAAATAGCAGTTTTCCCCCTTCAGAATTTTCCCATGGACATTAAGATTATAAATGTAGTGCCCTTTGAAAACTGAAAATAGCCCAACCCTCTCAAAGATGAAATACAGGACCAAAAGTGGTAGGCATTTTTGTAGAATTTTGTGGAACACAGCTTGGAGGGTGCACACAATGAATTTGTTCCATCCCAGCAGAGACAAATTTTGTTATTTCATTTGTCCCTGTGGTTAAGAACCTCCCCTATACTTTGTACACAAAATTGCTTGTGGAACAACCCCAGTCTTTATTCCCTCCCCTATGGAGACCTTTTGTTTTCCCATAAGTTGGGGAGGTAGTGCTTTCTGCTCTGCCAGGACCAGCCAGGCTTCTAGATGATTCCCAAGGCTACATCCATTATGGACTGCCAAGAGGGTAACCCTGTTTCAGCCCCAGGAGTAGATGTGGGAACGACCCCTGGAAAAAAAGTGATTGTAGGCCACACCTTGAAGTGGCCTACAAGCCTTGTGTGTCTATCAGTACATGTAGGTAGTGAATATGAAATCATCGGATACGTGAGTCTTACCATATTGGTTTGTGTACATCCTGAAGGTGCTCTGAAGAATCTCAGTGTCATCCATCTCATCTTCTGATGAGGACTCCTCCATCTCAAGGTCTCCTTGATCCATGTGTCGCTGAACGGAATCGTGGATCTGGGAAGATGCTTCGCGGAATCGTTCTTCAGCTGTCGGCGCTGGTTTGGTTGGTTTGGCTGATCAAAATGAGAGGAAGATTACACAGACGGATAAAATGGTGTATGAGAAGAATCTTGGCTAGTTCTTTACACTGTTTTAAGTCTCTGTTAAATAAAACTCATTTGTTTGAAGCTGCTTATCTGTAATCTGCTTACTTATAATCTATCTTTCACTCGTTGTATATATTTCATTGTTCTCTTTGTGCCTAGAGGCTTTTGCGTAACAAGATGCTTTACAAATGTCTTTAATTGTTCTTATTATTATCTAAAAATAAAAGACAGAGCATTGAGGTGCTAACCACAGAGAGACTTTTCGTCTGAGTTGGGAGAAACTGTGGATAAGGCGCCTCCAGACCATTCAACCCCAATGTCTAAACATCCAAGAAGGAAATGACTAAACAACTTTTAGTCTTTGCCTTCTCCCTTTTTCCACAGATATCCCTGTATTAATTCTAATTTTATTCACTAATTATTTACTTTTTCTCTCTCTTCGAACTCTTTGTGAACACGACCCGGGTATAAAAAAAAATGTCATCAATGAGATTCATCATCTCATGGGTTGGAACAAGGATGTGTAGGTACCAGCGAAGGGAAGGGGTGTGGAGGGATAACAAATTGCTTACATAAACACAAGTAAATAATGTAAATGGAATCAAACCTTGTTCCGCTGCAGCCTTTTTCTTTCGTGCTTGTTCTCCTGGTTTATCCCATGCTCTCTTTCCCGCATCGCCTTGCATCCACTGGTTACCTTGAGAACCAGTTGCGTTACCTTGGTTACCTCCCCGTCCCTGTCCCGGTTTACCCCACGCCCTCGTGCTTGGATCCCCTTGAGTCCATTGGTTGACGTGATTGCCGGAGGAGTTACCTGCACCTCTGCCTCGTCCCTTGCCGCCTCGCCCCCGGCCAGCAGGCCGGTTAGACGGGGTCGACTGTTTGTTAGACATACTGTTTTACTTAGGCCTACTGCCTGGGAAGGCTCACGAGTCAGTCCAAGTCATGGTCCTACAAACGAACTGCTGAAATGAAGGAAAAAAAAGGGATTTGTCAATATGTGAAGTAGGTAAAGGATGTGAATAGAGATCAAACTAGTTGCAATAATCATGACCCTTCATCCTCTCTAGGCTAGACTACTAGACTCTACGGTTGAAATCGTAACCCTCCATTCTCCCCACGGTCCACAGCAGCGAGAGGATGTGTAGGGTCATTGCAAATTAGACCAAAAAATGAGCCTTAATATCAGAACCGTAGATTTTGAGAACAATCTTCTTAATCTGCAGTCTCCCCTCAGACGTTTCAGAAATAGATTTCTACCTAAAAGTGGTGGCGCCATACAGAAAGTTATCCCCATGGCCCATGCCATGGTGCCACCCAGAGCCAGAATCAGTCACTGATAATGAGTCAGTGGTCTGCTGTGTGAAGAGAACATAAACTCAATTGAAAGAGTCCAGCGCCAAGCAGCGAGGTTTTGCACAGGAAACTACAAAAGGGATACGGGAACTGTTACTAAACTGGGATGGGACACACTACAGAACAGAAGAAATCAACAGAAATTATGTATGCTCTACAAGATGAAAAATGGTTTGGTTGACATTCCACTTCACAACTATGTTCAGCCCAACACCAGGGATACAAGGGGAAACAACCAAAAATTCACTCAAGTCAGCCATAAAGCCCGGGCCTTCAAAGATTCATTCTTCGTATCAACTGTTAAACTCTGGAACTCACTCTCGTCGGCTGCTGTGAACAGCGCAACTCTAGCTAAATTCAAGGGACATGTAAGCAACAACAAATATATGTAGTAGTCTATTTCCACACGCAGTGCGCAAGTTAGCGTAGATGTATCCGGCAGGATATTTTGCTGACTGAACCAATGGAGATGAGAGATGGAGATGGAGATGAGGTGTTGACTGCACTCCCCCTGCAGGAGTGCAGCTGGCGAACTCAACTTTTCAAGTGATCATCAACATGTAAAATCTAATTTAAAAGCACAAGTTTCATAATTTTAAAAACTTTTTTATGATTATATCTTTCTATTCTCCATCATAACTTTTCATGAGCTGATTTCTCGATGAAATAAACATGTTTTCCGAACCCACCCACCATCGTCAACTTACCGGCTTCTTCATTTCCAGCTAGCTAGCCACGAATCAAAGTTGTAAACAGCGCCCTCTGCAGTTTAGCTGGATGAACTGTATAGATTGGTCTCCTTTACTAACATTTAATGTGCTATCGACTATTGTATGATAAAATGGTTACTATACCACATGTTGATAAACACAATTTTTTTTGAAAACACACGCGCAAAGAACTAAAAAGGAAAGCGTTCGCAAGAAGGTATGTAAAAACTGTATCAATTGTAAGACAAATTGTATTACTACATAGTTATGTTTATTCATAGGTATCTACAAATTAACCTTGCTTTGTTTATTGCCGTTTATTCTGATGTCAATCTACAATTAATACATAACAACATCCCTGAAATTTTATCTTTCAATTTTTTTTCATTTTCAATCTGATTAGTAAGTTACATAAATAATATAGGGCTTAATTTGATTTTGAATTTTATTTTGACAAGGACAGGGCAAGGTTCGGATAATCTTCAGCACGTCGCCACCAATTTATCCGCAGTTAATTAACTCCAAAACCACTTAATTTCTGTCTTACCTGAGAAGAAGGGTTACCCCATACAATAACATGTACATACATCCAGAAAAAAAAAACAGGCCAGAACTGTTGGTGTTGGTGGCGAGATCGTAGGTTCTTCTAGAAACTAAAGCCTCCCCCGTAAGCCTTATAGGGGTCTAATATTTTGGACCTCCTTAACGATATACGTTTTTAAAATCGGCGTTGATAGATAAAGGTTTTACGACCGTTCGCCATCATTAACTAAAATTTCCTTTGTACGTCACCTCCAAAAAACTTTCACCACACACTCAATATACATTCATGATGATTGTATGGCCTTTTTGTTGAGTGAAATTAAAAAACATCGTTAAAAAAGGACATTTTCTGCTTGGTACTCACTGTTGTTTTTCTGCCACATCGCACGTTTTTTTTACTTCTCAATACACCGTATGCTCAATGCTTTAATCTTCCAGTTGCCTTATCCCGCCACTACTTTTTCACAGACTTTTTACAAAAAGGATTGAGTTGTGTAATAAAAGGATTTATTAGATTATAGTATTTTATTTCATAACGAATACAAAAGCGGTGCAGGACACCAAAATTCTTCCCAAGGGCAACTGAGACCATGGCCATGATGGCAACAACATTGATATTTTCTTAGACCCAGTAACTGGGGTGTTGTCAACTCCTTTTTTCGAACTTTTGTCATTAGGCCTATCGATAGTACTAATAATATGACTGACAATGTCAAATCTTTGAAGAAGAAAAAAAGGTATGACCGATAATGAAAAAAAAAAAAAATGGAGTACAGCACCCCAGTTACTGGGTCTAATTTGTTTTATATAATTTTTGTGTATGCCCTACTGCAGCTTCTTATTTTCATTGTAAGTTCATCCATTTTTTGCAGGCAGTGAGCGATGGCTGAGCTTCAAGAGGAACGAAGCAGTATGACGGCCGATGAATTGAAAGCCAAATTGTATCATTCATTCCGACAAAAAGGTCTGGTGGACTCCCTCAAGGTATCGAAAACAAACTCATCAATTATTCAATCTATCAGTATTTGAAGTTCTCCTTTCGTTGTTCAGCAGGGCTCGGTATATGGGACGGCATCAGAAAAGTAAACTTCTGACCATGCAACAACGACAGTACAAGTCTGATGGTCTTGTGTTTTTCAATAATTAATGTATTACTAGTACCCAGTTAAAGATAAATGAGATTTGTTTTTTATTAAAGGGTGTGTGTAACTTTTGTAGGACAAAAAACACAATGTCCACAGACTTACACTAAACTTACACAGTTTGAAGATAATGATAGTAGAAAGCTTCCCTGAAAATATTACGTGCTGAGGTGCTGTAGTTTGGGGGAAATGAGTAAAACAATGTCATGAAAATAATTTTTGTCTCATGAGACGAAAATTATTTTAAGCATTACAAACGTATTTTCATGACATTGTTTTACTCATTTCTCAAACACTACAGTACCTCAGTAAGTTATATTTGAAGGATGCTTTCCACTATCATTATCTTCAAACCCTGTAAGTTTAATGTAAATCTATGGACATTTTGAAAAGGTACCCAAATCCTTTAAGTGCTTTTTCCAAAAACTGCTCTAATGTGAAACTGTGTAGATAGTGCTCTCATCTTGAATCCAGTCTCATAACAATTTCTCTGGTCCAGTTAAAGTTTTGAGCTACAAAGCCCTGCAGGAGGATTTTTCCCCCAAGTTCAAGCCCTGCTCAGGCAAATTGTGATTTTTCAGAGGATTTTCGCAAAATTGTTTAAAGAAGGAAATAAGTCACTAAAGGGAGAAAGAGATAGTCCACACTGTATCCAAACCTGTAGTTTTGTATTTCTGGTGATGCACAGAGTCTGTAGTCCTAAAACCCCAAGATTGAATGTGAATGTCTGGGAGGTTCCATTTTGAGAATAAGTGGGGGGGGGGGGACCAAGGCCTGTAAGCCAATTTCAGGAATTTTCACATTTGACAAATTGCTGTTGTTTACATAGAAACTGAGCCCAACAATTATTTCTTCCATTATTTTTTAGTCTCAACTGAGGACACAGCTTGTGAGTCAACTCCGGTTCTCCAGTCTGAGCCAAAAACCACCATCATCTGCCTTAGCATCAGATTCACCAAAAGATGAGGAAGGATCGTTGATGCAACGAGCGTCTAATAGTCTAGTAGCTGACCATCTCAGACGCTGTCAATATGAGTACAGTCTGGCTGTGTTTTTACCCGAAAGTGAAACATCTAAAGATAAGGTATTGTAATGTACTGCCAACGGGTCCTTGCTTGCTCTGCAGCCAAACACAGACAGGAAATAAACAATTCAATATAAACAGACTGATTTATTCAATCTCCAAGAGTCGACTTATTCAGTGCTCACTCACTGAACTCGGCATTTGGTCTGCTAGATCATGCACAACAATACAATACAATACAATACAAAGGAAGTTTCTTCACACAGTTTGTTGAACTCACTGGCGATTGCCTATACCGGCGGTCTAGCCGTCTGTAGTGTTACAGTTTTCACTGTAGTTACCTAAGGTTCATTCAATTCAGAGGTCATTTGAAGTGTGGCAGGACTTGTCATGCTTGAGGCCAAGTGGTTTAGTGCACCACAGGCATGTTTGGGTGTGGTCAGAATAAAGTTTTGTTCCCAGTCAAGGTTCAAGGTTCATTTTATTTTCCACAGTATCAACAAATAAAAGACATTATCACTCAAGAGCGATCAGTTTAAAGAATACAATACAGTAAAGATATATCAAGATGAAAATAAATATGATACAGCAGAGGAATCCATTTTAGAAGCAGAGCTTGTAGGCAATGGTCCCTAAAGACATGCATTTGCATTAGACACAGAATAACACTTACAATTTGGGGAAACTTGTAGAGGTTTATTTAGATTAGATTAGATTTATTTATTTGTCCACGTTAAAAACATAGAAACTTGACTTCCACTGGCCAAATACAATTTAAAATGTGTTGATGAAGATTTATACACGAATTGAACATTTTTGCTGTAACTGAAACCAATTCTCTTCTTTCAGATGTTTACTGTCAGAGAGTTACTTCAGATGTTGGGAATTTATCCAGAATCCAAGTTATTTAGAAATGTGGTAAGTTTCCATAGCAAATAATAATAATAAATAATAATAATAATAATAATAAACGTATTTATAACGCGCCTTTTCCAAAGGATACAAAGCGCTAATTATTTTAACTGCAAGTGGATCGAATGGGACGAAGATTTTGCAATTATGAGACCTAATCCTTAGCACACCATGTATTGGTTTACAAGATGCTACTGCGCATACAGCAGCCACAGCCAGGAACACCGGGGCGATCCCCTTCTCTTTTCGATAAGTGCACTGGGTTCTTTTACATGCGTTACACAACACATGGGACCAACGGCTTTACGTCCCATCCGAAGGATGAAGCAATGGTTAAGTGTCTTGCTTAAGGACCCAAGTGTCACGGCTGGGGATTCAAACCACCACTCTGGTGACCCCTCGGCCATGACACTTCCACATGTAAATATAAGAAAATAAAAGGAGTTGAGCAACATTTGATTCTGAAAGTGGAGAGTTCTCAGTTTTGTGGCTGACTCACCAACACACATGACTCGACAATGAAAAGAATCACAAGAAGCATTCAATCGACCATGATTTTTTCTGGTGCTATAAAACATTGCATGCTAAATTTTGTAATCTTTTTTTATTTTTCCAATTTTGTTGGCAGACTGAGAATATGCGTGGATATCAACCCAAAGGTAATGCTGCACATGATACTTTTTAATTTCTCATTGAAAACTGTGGTGAAACTTTAAAAAACTACAAATCTTTGTGTTTTGTTTGTCTGATTAGAAAATCGCATGTTAATTTTTGTATTTATTTATTATTTATTTTACACATTTTGGAAATATGTCTGGTTTTTAGAGAAACTTTCCATATCGGTGGTCTTTCTTCTGATACTTATGTTCGGATGTCAGTATGAGCTATAAGAGAAATCCATTTTTTATCCTTCATTTTCTTGAGTAACATTCTTTATTAATGGTCTTTCTTGCCAGGTCTTCTGTGGCAGCTTTTGTGTGAGCTGATTTCTACTCAAGGACGATCACATGATGTTGGCATCCAAGTTGATAATGCGCCATCACATGTCAACTCTATTGGTAAACAAAATTATCTAGCATTTTATTTAAAAAAAATAAAATAATAATAATTATTCTTAATTCCATCAAAGAGTAAGATGACACAAAATGCCTCTGTGTTAATCTCATTCAAACAAGTAACTTTGATTATGATGAAATATTTTCACCAACTCACTCACTCTCATACCGCATAGACAGCTGGGGTCCGCTGCGCTGATCTCCTTTTTTTCTTTTTCTTTTTTTTTTCTTTTTTTTTATGCAATTTGCCAGACACACAAGGCCTGAAGGCCACTTCAAGGTGTGGGCTACAATTTTTTTTTTTCCAGAGGCCGTTGCCACCTACTCCTAGGGCTGAAACAGGGTTACCCCTTTTACAGTCCATACGGATGTTGGCTTGGGTATCATCAATCTGAAGTCTGGCCGGCAGAGCAGAAAGCACTGCCTTCCCTATTTTACGTAGCAAGTGTCACGACCGATTTTTCGAACCCACACTCTGCTGATCAAACACCAGAGCTTGAATCCGATGCTCTTAACTGCTCTTAACCGCTCGGCCATGACACGCCACCTATGTCCACGGTTTGTAGCTAGGGTCCAGAGTCTATCAACCTGGCTTGGTGCCAGTTGCACGATCCCAAGATGTCCTCTTGCAGTCTCTAGATCTTGACCAACCAGGTGCCAGGGGGTTTGCCTCTGCAGTATAAAACCATATTTAGTGCTCTCTTTGCTGCGGTGGTGAACTAGGTGTTCAATGGTGGCAAGATTGGTTCTTTGGGCAACCTCTGCATTTGCAATGTGCTTGACCAATGGATGCCCAGTATGGTCCTTTGGCATAGTAAAGCAACCATAGTGTGAAATGGTAAGCTGTTATTCCCCAGGGGGGCAACCCCAGAGAACAGAGTAATGTGAAAAGGGCTTCAAAGAGTAATACATGCTGAATGTGATTGATTTTGACAGAGAAGAAACTAACTGCGGTAGATGAACTATTTGACAATGCGGATGGATATCATGAGGGTACTACTCACGGTCTTCAAGCTAAACTGTTATCACTACAACGTAAGATGGAAGCTCAAGCCAAACTGGACGTAACAACTGAAGTGAGTAAATTTCATTGTCAAGTAAACAAAAATAAAAAATAGTTAGTGGCCTGACGTTCTTGCTTTTCTGGTGCTTTCTGCCACTCACTCCCTATTCATGTATTTCCATTTGACTGCTTCTGTTACACTTACATACCTGTCGATGTTTGTTGTGTTGTCATTTACCCTTCGAGAAGACTCTGCTTGGGTCAAAACATCCTTTTGGTTGGTTAGCAGTTTGCAGCAGCTAATTCTATTTTCTGATGTAATAAACAACACAGGAAACTGACCTCAAGGTGATCCCTCTTCTGCTGCTTCCCTGGGTGTAATCTGTGGCTTTACAGCAGTAACAGGTTGAATGGCTTCTGACTGGCATCCTGAACGAAGATATTGATAAAATAGGCAGACTGGCTACATTAGGACAGCATAGCTCAGGTGGTAGAGCGCTTGCATGTTAGTTTGGTGGTCACAGGTTCAAATCCATTACAGTCAATTTTGTCATTGTTCAACCCAATATGAAAAGGTGTGAGAATTGTCCTTCAATCAAACCAGAAATAGTAACAAGACTTTCCTCTGGATAAAATTCAAGTGAAGTAGAAACAAAGCCCTAATTGTTTCCATTTATTGTAGATTGATCAGCTTGAAGTTGTTTCTGTCTTTATTTTTTACATTTTCACTTTGTGAATGTTCTTTGTAGATTATTCGCTTTAAGGAGAGTGAGGGGAAACGAATCGAGCTTCAAGAACGAGAGAAATATCAACGGGAAATGGCAAAGGAAAGAAAAGAGGTTTGTGATCAACAAGTTCTTCAATTCAATTAGACCTTAATAGAAATAGATAAGAGAAAGCAACTTTTTTGTGTATGAAGCTCACATATAAAGGTGCAAAGGTCTCTCATTCTAAACACACTTGGGAAAACCTCTACCTAGAAAATAAATCTACCTAGAAAATAGATGATATATTATTTGGTTTGCAGTAATACTATGTGTGTTTCTACTTGCCAGGTAGAGTTTGTTCTTATAGAACTGTCTTTTTTTATTCTCCTATCGTGGAGTAGATTTATCGGATTGTTTCGGGAGACTTCTCAGTTCTGAAAAGAACTGTCCTACAGTACTTTATACCTATTACCAGGGCGGAAGGTGTAGGAAATTGGCTGGGACTACTACTTTAGCTTATAGGATCGCAATTAACTGCACTACCGCAGAGTCAGTTCTTGAATTGGTCTCAACGTTTTGACTAGCTTGCTCCCGTCATCGTCAGGATGATGTTACCACAAACCAAGTTTACATTGATACTTCACCATGCAATGCATCAAATTCCATTACAAAACAAGGTTATCAAATGTTCATTGAGATTATTTTATTGTCTGATAATAAATATGTTAGATGGAGAAGACGTATCAAGCCAAAGGAGAAGCACTCCAAGAGAGAGAAAGAAGCACTGTAGAGAGACTTCAAAAACATCAGGAGGTTAGTGGGATGGGAATTACTTGATAAAATTCACCTGAATTTAACCCGTTTTTCCAACCACCACCCTTCAGGCCTTTGTTTCACCCAAACAAACAGGACAGATGGTGGTGGGGGAAAAATGTGAAATTCTGCCATTGTCCTGGGGTTCGAGTTGACTGAGATTCCAGCCTTGGTTCGTAGCCATGGGCCTTATTGGCAGTCATGTCTTACGGTCAAGGTTTTGGCTGTTTAATGTGCTTCAAAGAGAGCGACAAATCTCGGTGCTTCATACTGAACCTTTTGTTTCCGTGGCCATGTTTTAAAAGTCATGGTTTCTTCAGTTGTAATAACGGTAATTTCGAAGAAAAATGATTGCAGCAATTTTACTAAAATAATCCTGTCGGGCTGTAAGGGGGAAAAACTGCTAAAGGGTCCTGGTGTTAACTGGTTAAAGGCCCAGTCACACAGGCCCCGAAAACGAAAACGAGAAGGATAATTTAAGCGCACGCCCTCTTACACTGACGTGACTAAGAACTTTTTGCTCAAGTACTTTCCCGAGTTCTGTGACAAACATCACAAGCGTATTACTCTGATGATTTTCTCTTCAGATGGTGGAGCGAGAGACGTATTCTCAGAGACAGAGTCTTCTGGATGAGTTGCAGACGTTGAAGAAGAAAGAAGCTGAGTTGAAACGAGAAGCTGATCTGAACAAGAGGTAAATAAAGAAATAGGAAACAGTGGTAGAATTAACAATTGAATTAAATAACAGGTAATAAATCACTGGGGGGAACTGTACGGTAAACTATATTAAATTTTGGGGGCGAACAAGTAAGTCTTCCGAAATGTCATTTGTACCTACAACTTTCGGATTAATGTTCCTGGTGCTCCATCAACTGAGCTATCCATCATCGGGACTGGGGTCGATTTCACAAAGAGTTAGGACTTGTCCTAATAGGAGACATACAAATTGCATGGATAGTCTTAAGTTAGGATGAGTAACTCGTCCTAACTCGAGATAAGACTAGTCCTAACTCTTTGTGAAATCCACCCCAGATAGCTTAGTTGGGAAAGCACCAGCATCAGGTGCATGTTAATTTGGAGGTCACAGGTTCAAACCTCAATCTAGTAAAAAAAAATATAAGGTTAGTGGTTTGTTTTTAACTTTCATGTTATTTGGTTGTTGTTTTTTTTTCTTCTTTTTTGTTTTCTGAGAAAAACTGCTTACCAATCAAAATGACCTATGGTATCGATGCAAAAACTAGTTAATGGCCTGATGTTTTGACCCTAGTCTAGCGAAGGCTAAACATCTAGCTCATTTATTGTAAAACTCGGAACTTACTCATTTCTTTTAGAGCTATGATGCTTGAGGAAGGACGGAGGAAAGATATTGAGGAAAGTCTGAAGATTAGAGAGGCATCGTTGGCGACGATTGAAGAGACGTATGAGAAGAAATACAAGACACAAATTAGACAGTAAGTTGTTATAAGATCGATGAGTAGTCTGTGCTGGTCACTGAAATTAAAAGTTGTCCAAGTTGCTACTTGTGATGTGTCATGGCCAAATGGTTAAGAACACCAATCTCAAGCTCTGGGCCCAATGTCATAGAGCTGAAGCACAAAATTTTGCTTAAGCAAGAAAATCCTTGCCTAGTAAAATCAGATTACCGGCAAAGACTCCCCTCAATTGTTATGCTAAGTAAACAACAGCTAAATACCAATCACAAGCAATGTGTATGGCATGACATTTTGGCCAGTAACATGTGTAAAATAAGTGAGCTATTTTCGTGCTTAAGCAATTTTTTTGCTTAAGCAGCTCTATGAAATTGGCCCCTGGTATTTCTGATCAGCTGAGTGTGGGTTTGAGTCTGAGGCACTTGTGTCCTTGAGTAAGATACTTTGCTAATATAACTTTTTCAGATGAGACATTAAGCCGTAGGTAACGTCTACTAGCATTGACGTATGTGACATAATGTGTTTAGGATTTAACAACTTATCAAAACAGTAGCAAGATTGATAACATTTCTGAAAGTTCTGTACTGATGAAGAAGTCAGTTTCATTTCCATTAGTAAATCTCTTGTTATAAAATAGGGTTTCCAAAACAGCAATTTGATAAATTTCAACTTCAACTGAGTTTTTTACAAATAAAAAAAAATTTGGCTGTGGTGCACCATTATGTCAGTTTGTGGCGTGACTGATGAATTATGAAAGTTACATTTTCTTGTTTTAATCTGTTGCAGAAACGATGCAGAACAACAGGTGAAACTCTCCGAGAGGTTACAAGACATTGAGAGAAGAGAGGCTAGACTAAGAGGTATACATCTTTTTATCATTCTTAAACTTTTAGAAAGAGATTGGAAATAGAGTTTGGAATTAGGCTCTTAAATTAATGAGGACATTTTATTTGTATACAGTTGCCAACGTGATGGTTAAACCGGTTTGTTCACTTATTGTGTAATCATGACAATATAAAAGCGTTGACACATTCTAAGTCATATGGCGTTGGGAGGGGGGGGGGATGTGAGGGAATCTGACAAACTGCTCAAATTTGAACCCACAATTTCTGCATTTTAGAACAGATGTCTTGGCCAATAAACCAATGAGCCTGCATGACAGCCAGGCATGATCAGAAACATCGTGACTAAAGAGCCTGAAAAGTCTATCAAAAGCCCTGTTCGCATTGGACTTAATTTGGATAAACTAACCGAGCCAATGGGTAACTTACCCATTTTAAGTCCAATGCGAACAGCCCAGGAATTTTTCCTCCCAGGTAGTTTACCCGACTCAAATGGGTAGTGTAACCGAGCCGAAAGTGCCCAGGAAGATTGACCAGGTCAGTTCAACTGAGCCAGAAAGTCCAATGCGAACGCGACGACTCGGTTAAATCTCCCATCCGTCCGTGACCCGAAGAAGCTGACATGTTTTGTCATGGAAGAATACGATTTTCGTGATTATCAAACTACTCAATGTTACGCAGGGGGCCAGCTCGGTTAGTTTACCCACGGTCTCAGTTAGTTTACCCGAGTCAAATAAATCCAAGTGCGGACGGTGGGAAAGTTAACCCATCGGAATGTTACCCAGCGTCATGGTTAAGTTACCCAAAATATTAATCCAGTGCGAACACGGCTAAAGCCTATTTCATGTGTACATGTAGGTCAGCCGTTGTTCTCAATCAGATGTTCCTACTTTATTTTGTTTGCACGGCTGCACTTGTTTATGTGCACCTCTAGGTTAATTGTTTTTAACAAAAACCATGATGGGATCATTGCACTTGTTAATATTTTTTCAGAGGGAAAAAGTCACTTAGAACGTGAGAGTGAGTTACAGAGTAGTCTCAAAGAAGAGTTACAAGAAAGAAAGAGCAGAGTTGCAGAGCTTGAGGTACACTCATTAATTCTTTACAAAATTTATTTTTAATTTTTTTTTCCAGATTGATTTTCAATATTTGTGTAACTTTTAAAAGGCACTAGACACTATTGATAATTACTCAAAATAGTTGTTAAGCATTAAAAACTTACTTGGTAATGAGCAATGGAGAGTTTGATAGTATAAAACATTGTGAAAAACGCTCTCTCCTCTGAAGTTACGTAGTATTTGAGAAAGAGGTAATTTGTCGCTTGAATAATCAAAAGACTTCAGACCTGAAGCATTGTATTTGGCATCTGAAAGCACACAACTTGTGCAACAAAGATGTTTAAATGTCACTATTCTCTTGCAACTTCGACAACCAGTTGATGCCATCTTTTCACAGATTTGTTATTTTATGCATATGTTTACAACAAGCGTGAATACTTGTCTTTGACAATTACCAAAGGCGTCCAGTTCCTTTAATAAAAAAAAATAATGGCCTCTCGTACTCTTTTAATTAAAGTAAATAACAAGGCATCCCTTATCCTAACCCTAACCCTAACCTAAATACTAGTAGGAAGCAACAACTGGAATCTTGGCTCTTTGCAAAGAGTGATGACGTCTATGCTTGGGGTACAAATCCTTCAAATTAATTGCCATAAATCAATGTGTTCATCACGCGTAATGCAGTGTCTGCAATGCGTAAAAAAATAAAAAGCACGCCAAGCATGGCACGTAATCTAGCGATAGGGCAGTAGACAGAAACATGGCAGTGGTACTTGGCGTGTACATTTTAACGTGTTGTGCACTACGCACCTTGTAAACCATTACATTGGTGCTACGTAAGTAAATTGGTCTTACATTTCGAACATAAATCCACTTTGTAAACCTTGTAGAAAATTTAATGAGCCCTTTGAGATGCCCTCAGGCGATATAGAGCGTTGTATAAGAAATGTGTGTTGTTGTTACGAAACATGCATGAGGGACAAATAAATCCTGCCCCGAAGCCCTAATCATGGCAACCGTTCTGGATGATATAAGTCATGTCTTATTAATGTGGTTCTTACTCTTTGAGCCATTTTTTCTTCAGTAAGTTTTAGTGTTTTAGTTAGTGTTTTAGTACATTTATAATCTTGGTATACAACTGACCTGCTTTTTTTTATGTAGTTTCTTTGTAAAAATAGGTTGTTTTTTTTCTTCACAGTGCATCGAGGGATCTATGATCCAGAAGTGCTGTTTTATTACTATTATTATTATTATTATTATTATTATTATTATTATTATTATTGTTATTATTATTATTGTTATTATTACTATTGGTGTAATTATTATTATTGGTGTGCTTGTGGGCTGTAAATTTTATTTTCAATGCTTTAGTATGCCCTCATAAATAAGGGTCTCCCACATCTTGTAATTGTTTGTAAATCTTTACTGTTTTATCAAATTTGTTTTTCCCTTTTTTGCTATCATTGTTTTTGTCATATGTTCAGTTTTTAACTGCCAGGGTTTCTCTTTTTTAGCTGGTTTATTCCATAGTGGGGTTTCAGTGTATAAGAGGGTTCCCCCCAACACCCTGTGCATTTTTTTAAGTGTCTTTTAGTGGTTTATCTAATATTTATTTTTACTTATTGTCGTCTTCTTATATAATGTTCCTTTGTACCCCGCGGTGGTGCTATTTTTATCAATATAGTTATCTTGTAATGCCACATTATTCAGCTTCGTGCTGCCAGTTGGTTTTTTAATAAAAATGAATGAAAAAATGAAAAAATGAATGAATGATGATGATTAATGGTTAAAGAAGATATTTTTTCTTCTTCAGGTTTTATACCAGCAGGCTAGGTTTGAGTCCGTAGCTGTCAGTAAAAGGAATGAAGTATTAACGGAACGACTGAGGGATATGGTTGACTATCAGTCAATCAAAGAAGACAATGCTGTACTTAAACATGATCTGGATAGGGATAAAAGGTACAGATCATCAGAATACTTGGTCTCCAACCTTCCCCCCTGACACTTTTCCATTTTTTTCACTTCCACCTGGACAGGAATATTTTCATGAGTTTGCTGGAACTATTTTGTTTTTGAGAGTATCGCTGGCACAAAGAAACCATGACTTAACAAAGCCAGAAAAACAAAGCAACTGAATTCGTTTTTCTCTTTTGAGAAATTACCATAATCATGCTCCCTGAATCATAAAACCTTGGCCCGTGAGACAACCCAACAGTTGGGGTCCATGGCTAAAACCAAGGATGAAATCTCGGTTTGGAATTTTGAGAAAATAAAAAATCTTAAAGAGATTTTTGCTTTCATTTTTACAGGAGACTCAATGAGCTACTTCATGAGCAGAAGAAAGAACGAACACGTAAGTACATCTGTTTCATCTGTTTCAAAATCTCAAAAACACGACCAGTACCACCTTACTACCAAAATGTCCATACATGTAGGTTAGTTGTTTTGTATAGATCTACATTTATATAGGATGTAGACTGTTGAGCGATTCAAGGCCCATGTCATACGAGGCAATTTACAGACGAACTGGTCCAGGCAATCTCCAAGAAGGAAAGACATTCACATTTGAAGGTTCACCTATTTTTCTTGGGGATTGTAAGACATTGTTTGGAAAGTTACTAAATGAGCTACCAAAGTGGTCCTGCAGTATGCACTGCAGTTGGTTGCCTCCAAGATTCCAGTAAAAAATGCCTCATGTGATTGTTAGCATAAAAACTTCCTTGATAACAAGTAATGGGGAGCTGTCGATAGTATAAAAAAACATTGTGAGAAACGGCTCCCTCTGAAGTAACGTAGTTTTTGAGAAAAAAAGTTATTTCTCAGTAAATCATACCAAGCACCTTAAAGCACACAACTTCGTGTGACAAGGGAGTTTTTTTATTATTATCTCGCAACTTTGACGACCAATTGAGTTCAAATTTTCACAGGTTTGTTAATTTGTGCATAATGTTGAAATACACCGAGTGAGAAGACAATTACCAAAGGTGTTTATTGTCTTTTAAAAAGAAAAGGTAGATTTTGCCTTGATAAGCACGTATTACTTTTTTTCCCCGTTTAGATGAAAGGTTTCTCAGTTGAGTTTGATGTTTTTCATTTCATGAGACTCCTGTGTCTCATTAGTTATTTAACGTTATTTTACTTCATCTCGGGAAAAAAGAAGAGATTTCATCTCATTATCAAACGCTGTAATTTGGTTATTGAAGTAGGCAAGCCAAAGAAACACTACATGCACTGCACCAAGAAACCATTGAGTTTGAGTGGTTGGGCTGGGAAACAGTTGGGCTGGTTGGATGACAATTTGCAAATCATTTTGAAGGTTACGCAGTAAGATGCGAATATGTAACTGCAATATGCTACCTTACAGTAGCGTTTGTGCTGGTTAGTTGAAGTGTGTGTTGAGATAAGTTGGCACAATCTTAGGTGTGGCTCCTGTTCATTTGGAATTCATTCAGTGAAATACAGGTAGGTTTAGTGGCTGAATTTAGTGGCTATTATATTATCTGATTTAAACATATTTGATGTGCAGGAGTATTATTTTGTTTTTTTACTGATGTTTGATACAAAATAATAATCGTGGCTTCTTATATTGGGGTCATATCTGTATCTCAGTAATGCTGAAGGCGCTTTATAGCATTCAGTGTTTTCCTACGAGGTCTACTTTATTGAAGTATGAGACCAATTTATTCCTTTACATAGCACCAGGTTATGGTTTACAAGGTGCCGTGGCGCAATATGCCGCCAATCATTAACACTGTATATTCACTGCTTGCTGATTGCTGTGGGGGAAAAAACCACAGGCCTGCAACTCTGGTGGGATTCAAACCCTCGACCCCCCCCCCATGTTCTTGAGCATGTGCCAATTTCATGGCTCTGCTTACCATGGTAGTCTGTGTTTACTTTACGCCATGCTGCAGTCAATAGAAATAGGCACTCTACAGAGCTCCATAAGGGGTCATTCAAAATAGTCCACATTAACATTTATTAACGTTTTTTGTTTGTTTCCTTTTTCCAAAATTGTTTTAAATTGCTTCATAATCTATACACTGAAGACCAAAGCAATGCCTCAGATGAATCAGAAGTTGCCCAGGATGTCTAATTTTAGAAGTGTATAATTTGAAAGTTAGGGCGTTCAGAATAGTCAATGCTTTCAAAAGCTGGCCAGGCTGGCAAAATTTTCAACATTCCTGACTAAACTACAAAGTTGTTTGTCTGAGCCAGGAAAGGCCATTGAAAACTACTGACGCTGGAGATTTTGATCTGAAATATCTGATTCATTTGAGGCATTACTTTGTTCTTCAGTGTAAATATTATATTATGAAGCCATGCAATATTAATTAAATATCAAAATGTGGGGTAGGTGGGTGGGTCAAATTACCATTGACTATTCTTGATGGCCCCTATTTTTGATTTCGCTGTGGAAGTGTCGTGGCCGAGCGGTTAAGAGTTCCAAATTCAAACTCTGGTGTTTCTGATCAGCAGAGTGTGGGTTTGAATCCCCAGCTGTGACACTTGTGTCCTTCAGCAAAACACTTAAAGGCAGTGGACACTATTGGTAATTACTCAAAATAATTATCATCATAAAACCTTGATTACGAGTAATGGTTAGAGGTTGATAAACAGCTCCCTCTGAAGTGACTAAGTTTTCGAGAAAGAAGTAATTTTCCACGAATTTGATTTCAAGACCTCAAGTTTAGAATTTGAGGTCTCAAAATCAAGCATCAGAAAGCACACAACTTTGTGTGACAAGGGTGGTTTTTATTTGTTCATTATTATCTCTCAACTTCGACAACCGATTGAGCTCAAATTTTCACAGGTTTTTTATTTTATGCATATGTTGAGATACACCAACTGTGAAGACCAGTCTTTGACAATTACCAATAGTGTCCACTGTCTTTAACCATTGCTTTATCCTTCGGATGGGACGTAAAGCCGTTGGTCCCATGTGTTGTGTAACGCATGTAAAAGAACCCATTGCACTTATCAAAAAGAGAAGGGGTTCGCCTTGGTGTTCCTGGCTGTTGCTGCTAAAATGCGCCATAGCAACTTGTAAACCCTAGGGTCTCAGAATTCATCATTGCAATAACCCATCTTTTTTTAAAGTTTGTATATACTTTGTTGGCAGATACGTGCGCTGTATAAGACTTTGATGTTATATTATTTTTATTTTTATTTTTATTATTAAAATTCCATTCATTTTTTTTATATTTTTTTTTTAGTATTCTTGAAAATCATTAACCAAGTTGGCTGCCTTGCATCATTTCAGGTTACGAGGAAACAATAAGAGGTGTGTCAGAAAAGATGACACAACCTTCTCCCCAGGTTGTGACGCTACAAGCAGAGCTTCATCGAGTTCAAAACCAACTGGAGCAGGAGAGGAACTTATTCCAGCACAAGGAGGCGCAGTACCGGTCAACGGCAAAGGAAGAGGTACAGTAGAACACCACAATACTGAGCAACTGGCTATACCGAACACGACCTCTGGCTTCAAAATTATTGTACCCAAAACGAGAGGGGGGGGGGGGGGGGTGGGGGGCATGGTTGGCTTGTGCTTAAAGCGCTCGCCTCTCACCAAAGTGACCCTGGTTGGATACCAGGGCCGTATGTGAGTTGAGTTGTGCGTTGGTTCTCTGCTGTGCCACGAGGGTTTTCCAGACCATCCGGTTTTCTTCCCTCGGGAAAAATCTAACACCTTTGATCTCTGGCTGTGCTCCGTGGTCATAATGGAGTGATGTGGCTGGCTGCCAAAGGCGCCCTTACATGTCTGCTTCTCGAACACGTTGTAGCAGCGTCCTTCACAATTAAGCTCTTAGCTGTGAGTAAGGATGATTAGCCTCCCAAATTATTGCTATTATTATTATTACTTTTATATAAGACGACTGTTTGCCACAGGACATAACTTCCCGACAGACAATTTTATTTTTCAGATAATTTTTGTATGTTTAAAAAAAAAGCAATTGAAAGTGAACAAATGGCCCTGTACGACTGAGATTGAGAAGAGTTGCAACGCAGACGAGACTGGAATGTATTGGAAATCATAAACTTAGTAGAATAAACCAAAAGAACACTTTCTCAAGATAACCAAGGATAACCCAAGAAAAGCAGTAACTGAGACTTCCGCTTGGGATCTTAGATGACCGAGAAGACTGAGGTCATCTCATGACAAAAGCATTTGTGAAATCAAATAACGTTTGAAAAACTCTTTGGGTTACAGGTGGAACGAAGCACTGAACTTAGGAGAAGATTAGAAGAGCAAGGAAATCAGATGAAGGAAATGAACAATCAGATTGCTGATCTTAGAAACATCTTGAGACAGACTCAAATGGCTTTGAGTAATGAGATATACCGTAAACCAGCTCCAAGGACAAGTCCTCAAAGGTAATTACTGTGCCAGTGTTTTTTTAAAACTATTTTCCTGCAATGTAAAAGACCAGGGCCCAATTTCATGGCTCTGCTTACCGCCAAATTCTGCGCTTACGATCACCATTCTTCGCTTACGTGCAAGTGCAGCGCTGAATTTCTGCACTAGCTGCGTACATGTAAGCGTAGAATGCCTAGTAACGTGGAGTACGCATGCGCACAAGCCAAAATCGCTGCCATCTTGTGAATTACGTTTGACGTAAGCATAGCTCCGCATACCTTGCAGTAAAAAAATACTCATGATGTTTTTGACTTTTTTTCCACTCTACCGCGTGTAATATAAAAGTACCTAGTCCAGATACTTAAAGGTGGGGTACTTATTTGGTAACTAGGGATGCCATTGTGAGTGGCATGGTTGGCTTGTGCGTAAAGCGCCCGCCTCTCACCAAGGTGACCCCAGTTCGATTCCTGCCAGGGCCATATGTGAGTTGAGTTGTGCTTTGGTTTTCTGCTGTGCCACGAGGGTTTTCCAGACCATCCGGTTTTCCTCCCTCGGGAAAAATCAAACACTTTCGATCTTGTCTGTGCTCCGTGGTCATAATGGGTTAATGTGGCTGGCAGCCAAAGGTTCCCTTGCATGCCTGCTTCTCGAACTTGTTGTAGCTGCGTCCTTTGCAATTGAGCTCTTAACTGCCAGTAAGGATGATTAGCCCCTCAAATTATTAATTTTATTAATATTGGTACATGTACTCTCTGTCACCTCGCTATGGGTGGATGTTATGTTCATAATGAAAATACAGTGACTGTTGTTGCTTTCACAGGTGACTCTTATGGTATCTTTCCTTATAATTGTGGCTATGGATTCCTCTGACAAATCTGCGCCAAGCTTGTTATCTCCGACTCTTATTTTCATTGTCTCTTTCCAGACCTTATGATGCTCTTGAACCAGACGGTGCTTACAATGACAGTCTGCTTCACCAAGCAGATTTAGAACAACAGATACTATTGGCTGATGAGAGAGGCAGTCAACCAATCATGATCGCCGATGATGATCAGTCTAAGGTGTCCCCGAATACCTCATTAGCGTTTCTGGAGGAAACAAAGGCGAGATTTCAACAGCTTGAGAGAGAGGCGGAGGTATGGTTAAGTTAAAAAAAAGGGCAGTGGCCTGGTGACCAGTCTTTTTTCTTTGTCTTTTTTCTTCCACTCTGTGCTTTTTAACATGTGTTCTGCGCCTTTGATCATTTTGTATGTAAGTGGCGCAATATAAGTTTTGAATATTATTATTATTATTTATAAACAACTCAAAACTCTTGTTTTTGGTTAGGGTCGCGAAAACACTCAGCAGGAGTGTTTATCCCTCATAGAAGGTCCTCAATTTCAAATTCTGTTTGTGCAAAATTGTAATTTTATTCCTTTTTTTTCTTTCTTGTTGTTAGTCTCTTGAGCATAACTATCAGAATTTCCAGCTCCGTACAAGCGACATGTCAGCCTTACCTGTAAGCCCCGTCAAAAGATCCAGCCAATATAGAGCAGACAGGAAACCCGCTGCAAGGGAGTCGGCAAGTCTTTCTATGCTCAGTAAACAAGGTAGGCGCTTTGGCTTCTTAGTGTCGCCTGTTTCTAATGTATTATGGTAATTAAAGGCAGTGTACACTATTGGTCATTTACTCAAATGGATTATTAGCATAAAACCCTACTTGGTAACGAGTAATGGGGAGCTGTTGATAGTATAATACACTGTGAGAAACGGCTCCCTCTGAAGTAATTTTCCACGAATTTGATTTCGAGACCTCAGATTTAGAATTTGAGGTTTCGAAATCAAGCATCTGATGAAAGCACACAATTGCGTGTGACAAGGGTGTTTTTTCTTTCATTATTATCTCGGAACTTCGCGACCGACTGAGCTCAAATTTTTACAGGTTTGTTATTTTATGTATGTTGAGATACACTAAGAGAGAAGACTAGTCTTTGACAATTACCAATAGTGTCCAGCGTCTTTAATTATGGTAATGAAAATGTGGCTCTTAGGGAAACCTAGGGGAGTATACCGCTGTGCCTCATAGTTCTTCTGGTAGACCATCTGCCCGGATTGGCAAACGTCTTCAAATTCCAATGAGGACTATTTGAGTCTGTGTCTCATCTCTTGTAATGAAAATTTTGATTACATGTAGTTGGTGACATGTTTCTTTTTTTTGTTTCGCTGCGTTAGTGCCCACAGAGATATTTGGTTTTTGTTGTTGTTGCAAAACATTTTGACTTCTGCATTATAATTTTTGGTTTTTTTTTTTCAAAATATAGTATAGGTTTGGGTTTGGAATTTTTTTTTTTTTTAACCAAAAACTAAATCTTACTTCAAACTTGGTGGGAGGATGTACCTTTGGTAATTACTCAACAAATTAATGACCGTAAAATTTTACTTGGTTAGCTGTTGATAATACACAGCTTGTTGTGAAATTCCCTTCAAAGGATCATGGTTTTAGAGAGAGATTAAAGAACAATTCAAAGTAAGAAACATTTCATTCCCAAACAGTATTCCTCAGATTGTGTGTTTTCAATTATGGATTATTCTTCCTGCATGTACATAACCGCTCCCAATTTTTGGCGATATTTCAAAAACGCTACCACATTTTGGTTTAAATTTTTAATAGCTTGGTTTTATTGTATTTCTATTTTTTTGTAGGATTTAAACAATATAGACTCCTTGCGTGATGTTGTGAATGGGATTTCGATTGTGAACACTATATATTAATCAGGCATGCAATTTCCCGATGAGAAAAAAAAGGGGGGAGATTTTCGAAGGCACAAAAAAACAATGCATGCGCAGAGCAAGGCAGCCAAAACGCCAGGGACATGAGAGAGATCCATAATGGTACCCTAGAAAATGCAACTGCGCCCCGATGAAAACAATATTACCGTTATTTAAATCAGATTTTATTTTTATTTTTTTTTTTTTGGTGGGGGGGGGGAATAATTTTATGCAAATTTCTTACTTACTTGGGAAATGAAAGTTAGTTTTTCTCAACTTAACCAATTCCTGATGCTTTGACACCTTTCAATGGTCAGTGAGTGTAACTTGTCCTTGCCTGCGCGCTGTACATGTAGTTGATTTTCTTCTTGCAAACCATACCACTCAATACTGGGTGCGTTCCACTGTTTTTTCGACCGTACACTAAGCTATTAATGCAGTGGGCATAGGCCAGATCTACAATGCGTTACACAATGCATTGTATTTGAGATCGCGTGATTGTTTTTGAGGTTGTTGAAAAAACAATAAAACAGCGGATTCACCACGGTTTTTTATTTTTTGGGCAGATCATTTTTGTTTTTAACGCGGAAATCCGCGGAAAGGCAGAAGAATTGCATGCCTGAGGGTTTGGGTGGTTCTGAAAAGAACCGTTGGTTTCAACTCGACGTTATCTTCTGGAGAAAAACTATTTCTCAAATTTCTGGAGAATTTATTAATTTTTCTCCAGAAGAGGATTAGAGCATACTGACTGAAACGTCAAGTTGAAACCAACGGTTCTTTTCAGAACCACCCCAACTCATTTAGAGATAGTCCTTCCATGGTGTTACCGCAAAACCTTTCCATATCGTATTTCCACCATGCAAAGTTTCAAATCCTACTTAAATATCAATGAAGATAACATGGAAAAGATTAGTATGTGTGTATAAATAAAAATTAACCTTCATGAAGGAAATATTGTCTTACTTGATTCTAAATATCCCATGTTGTGATTTACAGTGAGTACCGACAAGGGATCAATCAAAAACCAAGACGTGCAGCCGTCACCTATTATTGATGGAACTAAGAGCCAGAGGAACTTTCGTCCAGTGGATGAGCTGGCTGAATTCCAGAGGTTATCGATACAGACTAATTCAACAGATGGTCAAGGCGGACATGAAGAAACCGACCCCTTGAGGATGTAGGTTATATCTGTAAGATTCATAAATAATAATAAAAGTTGCTTCTTATATAGCGCTCATACAGTATTTTCCTGCAAGGTATGTTGGACTACGTTTGAATTATGAGGCCTACTCATTTTACGTTTATGTTATGCTTAGCTACTTTTTGTGATTAAAGGGACACGATGCCTTGGATCTGGCAGGTTATTTAAGTTTAAGTTTCATTAAAGTATTATAAAGTGCATATGGTTAGAAAGATGTTTTCAAAGTACTATAAAGATCCACACAAAATATGCCTCGAAATTGTGTGGTTTTCATTTTTACTTTGCAAACTAACACGGTCTGCCATTTTTGGCGTGCCGTGTTAGTTCACACTGACCAACCTGCCCAATCCAAGGCAACGTGTCCCTGTAAGCAATTCTGTAAAATTAGGCCCTTGTAATTAGTGTCTGAACATATTTTATTTTTCAACAGGGGTCTGAAGGGGAATTATTCTCCGGCAGGTTCAAGTTCAAGGAGAAGTTCCCCTCATCAAACCATGGACCTCTCAAATCATTTTGAATCGCCGACGATGGTCTCGAATCGGCGACCGCGGCGCAGTGAGACCCTCGCCTCCATCCTACCGCCAGCGACTAACTATGTCTTTACAACTAAAGAAAGATTCGCTGATAGCGAGAGTATAACTCAGTTGATTGATAAGCCTGCGGATGCTGTCCAAGAAGGTATGTATAACAATAAGAAGGAGAAGAAATATAAGAAGAAGAGGAAGAAGTATAGAGACCAAACCGGCTCTTCTAAAGGCGGGTTTATAGTCAGACACACGATGGTCGGGAGATGGAAATCTTGACGTTTGATATTTAAAAAAAACGCAGTTTATAATCATCGCTGAGGCTTAAAACCTGTGTCTTTTTATGATCATGCATCAAGATTTCCATCACCCGACCATCCTGCCACCGACTATAACTATTCATTGCACAACACGACGGACCTACAGTTTTTGGTCCCTGATGAATTTATGGTGAGAAGTTTAGAAGTAAATCTTTGATTTGTGAATAAAGATCAAATTGTCAATCAATAAACCACAAAACTGTTACAGGCTGAATGGCTTCTTACTGGCACCCCAAACATAGATACTAACAACAATTGTTAGGGAGATATAATCAACATAATGGCTAGGCATCTCAGTTGGCAGAGCATCGTACATTTTATACATAGGAAACAGGTTCAATTCCCGCTCTTGTCAATTTTGTCAGGGTGTTTTTTTTTTTTCAATCCAAAAAACATGTAGATGTTACTGACACATTGTGTGAGTTTGGTTTCACTCCTGAGCTAGGAGCTTTGTTAGACTGGCAACTATATCCAATGCTCAACTGCCTTTTAAACCCATGCTTGGTTATCTTGAGGGTGTTGTATGCGTGGTTTAGGCTAGTTGGTCATGGGCATTTTTGGAGCTTGTATGGCCCATGTTTTTCATCGAGAGTGTGGTTCCCCCTGATCCAAATGTCGCTGAAAATCTGGAGCGGTTATGTCTACATAGGAAGTACAATCCGTAATTGGAACACACAATCTGAGCTCAGATTGAAATGTTTTTGAATCCCCCTCTTGTAAACGATATCCCTTTGAAGGGCATTGTTTTTTAAGCAAATTATAATAATAATAATAATCTAAGCATTTATATAGCGTTCTTACACAAAAAAGGTACCACAACGCTTTACAACAATAACTACAAGCAATCAAAAATGAACAATACAAAGAAATGAGAAATAAATATATAATCAACAGCCACAGTGCTTCTTACTAAGTAAGTTTTTATGGTCAGTCAATTTTGGATTAATTACCTAAGGTGTACCTCCTATTCAAGCAGTACTATATTCAACTGTTCAAGTAAATAATATTTTTTTGCACAAGGAGCTGAGCAAGACTTAAGTGAGGAGGAATATATGATGAGGATGGAAGAGAATGCTAGGCTGCAGAATGAAGAGACGGCCAGACAACAGATGGAAGAAGATTTTAGACAACAGCAGGACGAGAAGGAAAGGATACAGAATGAAGATAAGGCTAGGCAACAGAAGGAAGGGAGGGATAGACTGCAGAAGGAAGAAACAGAAAGGCTTCAGAAGGAAGTGGGAGAGAGGCAACAGAAGGAAGGGAAGGCAAGGCAACAGAGAGAAGAAGATGTAAGGCTACAGAATGAAGAGAAGGCTAGGCTACAGAAGGCAGAAGACCAAAGGCTGCAGAATGAAGAGAAGGCTAGGCTACAGAAGGCAGAAGAGGAAAGGCTACAGAATGAAGAAGAGGATAGGTTACAGAGGGAGTGGGAAGAAAAACGAAGGAAACAAAACGAAGAACGCCAGAAAAAGGAAGACGAAGCTAGGGAAAGAGAAAATGCAATGTTGATGCAATTACAGAAACAGGTAAGGACATCTTAAATATGAGATAGGGGTACCATTCAAAACCCGGTTGTCAGTCATTGCTTTTAAAAGACACGTGACACCTTTGGTAAATGTCAAAGACCAGTCTTCTCACTTGGTGTATCTGAACATATACACACAAAAACAAACCTGTGAAAATTTGAACTCAATTGGTCTTTGAAGTTGCGAGATAATAATGAAAGAAAAAACACCCTTGTTACACGAAGTTGTGTGCTTTCAGATGCTTGCTTTCGAAACCTCAAAATCTAATTCTGGGGTCTCAAAATCAAATTCAAATACTTTAGTGAGAAATTACTTCTTTTTCAAAAACTATGTTACATGTACTTCATCTGAGCCATTTCTCACAATGTTTCATACCATCAACAGCTCTCCATTAATTGTTAATACCATTACCAGTAAGTTTTATGCTAAAAATTATTTTTGAGTGATTACCGTTAGTGCCCAGTGCCTTAAAACGTGACTTTGGGGTTTCATATAAAACCTGTTTGTCAGTCGTTGCAAACTTCAAAGGGTCTTGGTGACCTGTCAGTGACGTCAACCCCATGGATGACTAAACTATCTCAAAGGGGAAGGGAGGGGGGGGTCGGGGGGTTCTACATATGATTACTTGGTAGTATGACCGTATTTGACCGAGCTATGATAATAACACAGAGATGTGCCTTCCGCTACTGCCGCCTTACTAGTCGCAGGGTTAAGTCTTTTGCTGAGCTTAACGTGATGATGTTTTTCTTCCGAATATATTCATTACTTTGTAATGGTTTCATTATGGCTGAATCTGTTTACAGTTTCACTGGTGTTTTTAAGTGAACCTGTACAGTTTTAGGTTTTTCTGCACACAGATTTCTGATTTCTTCATAATTCCTATAAGTGATGTATTAATTTCCACATTATTTATTTGTTTTTGATGTTCATGTAAGAGCCTTTGTTTTGCTGAACGTTTGATGTGATATTGTGTGTAATATATATATTTATTTTTCCCTGCAATATATTGTTTGATATTTATATTTTAAGTGGTTGTGATCGTCAACGAAATAGTTTTAGAACTTTTCTGTGGTTTTCTCTTTATATTGTATGTGTACTACCTGAACACTATTTGTTGGATCATTTGAGAAATTAAATGTTTTACTTTATTTTCCACAAAGCACATGATAGCCAAAACTAATTTTGTTTAGCATTATTTGAAATTCTGTGATAAATCATAATATTTTATGTGACATTTTATTCTGTGCAATTATGTGTTAAGTACATATTATAAGAAACAAGTTGTTTTAGAATAGCAAGTAGTAAGATGACCAGGAATAATTTGTTTGGTGTTTTAAAAGTTTAATGTGATCTTTAGTTTGATGATGTTGTATTTATTTTATAAGCAAAGTAATATATGATCCTTCAACCATGGCCCATTTTCATAAGGCTGCTTAGGCACAACAATTAGCTAAGCATTTAACAAAATTATGCTCCCAAGATTAAGGTTACCAGCCTTATCTGTGGCTGGTATCCTGCTTGTTTTTGCTTATCAGCAAATGTTTAAAGCATTTTGTTCAGCTCAATCAGCTCTATGAAATTGGCCCCTGGTGCTCTACCAACTGAGCTATCTACATGTAGTAGGTTTACTACTTGGTGTTGTAAGTTGTGACAATTTACTAATATCTTCCTTTCTGTTGCTGCTATTTTGTGTTCCAAAAACAGCAAGACCAACAAGAACCGCCCAATGTCAAAGAAGAAGAGAAACAAGCTCCTGAGAAAGAAGAACCTCCAGTTGAAGAAAGCAAAGATGAGAGTGTTACTATTGATCCAGTGATGCAGAAATATATGAAGATGGTTCAAGAAAAGAAACAGAAACAAGACACTCCACAGAAACCGGTAAGTAACTTGTTTGGCTTGTTTGTTCCCTTCATGAAATTGCGATCTGGGTCATAGATTGTTTTTTGTCAACTTAATGCTGATTTGTAGGCAGAATTATCAAGAAAGATATGATAAAAGTCACTAGTGAGAGTTTCAACTGACTAAAATGTCTACTTCATGGGAAAACAGCACATGTTATGATGTTATGATGTATGCTGATTCTAAATTTTCATGAAATTGCGATCTGGGTCATAGATTGTTTTTTTTTCAACTTAATACTGATTTGTAGGCAGAATTATCAACAAAGATATGATAAAAGTCTCTAGTGAGAGTTTCAACTGACTAAAATGTCTACTTCATGGGAAAACAGCACATGTTATGATGTTGTGATGTATGCTGATTCTTAATTTTGATATTTAAGTCATAGTTATTACTTATGCTAATTCATAATTATTATTATGACTTCTTTTTAACGCTTCCGTATAAACCTGTTTCTCTCCCCAACATTGGTCTCTCAACATTTTTGCTTTTGTCATCTTCTTAGTATAATGTTTTTTTAAGAAGTGGATTAGAAGAAAATAACAAATATGTAAAATTTTCTGAGTGCAAAATGACAACCAAAAGGATGCAAAAAACCAAGGTATTTACCTGACGTTTCGACCCCAGCAGAGTCTGTCTCGAAGGCTAAATGTCAACACAAACAGGTGTCCTCTGCTTGGGTCAAAACGTCAGGCCACTAACTATGTTTTGAAGTAACAAATAATAATACTGTATATAATATATCAATCATTTTTCTTACATTTATCCTTGTGGTACTTAAGGTATGACAACTGGGAAAATATGGACAACTTTGACCGGCTCCTAAAAGATATGTTGATTTTTATATTTTAGGTTTCATACCACAGCCCGAAGTCAGAAAGTGGATCTAACTTTGCTTTTGAAATAGAAGCTGAAGTTGAACCCAACAGGTGAGCAAAATTTGATATATATTATATATATATATTTATTTTTTTATTATTATTATTTTTTTATATTTTTATTACTACTTTTTTTTTTTGCATTTGACCATGCATCACCTTTTACGTTTTAGAAATAATTTATCTTCAGAAAACTTGAAGATTATTAGAGAACATCGGTGATTTTGACCTTGACATTTATTTATTTATTTATTTATTTATATATTTTTTTTATTTTATTGTTTTCATTTATCTATTTTTTTGTTCTTTCTATTTCCAGTTTGGGACAAGTTTCTGACAATACTGAGGATCCATTTGATGACTGGTAGACTTGGCAAAATCTAATCTGTTGACTTTGTTTTTAAAAAACAAGTGTACAACTATTACATATTGTATATGTAGATATAATTCCACCTGGAAAATTGGTGCTTCTACAACATGTACCCTCTTTAGTTGCCAATTTTGACTGTTGCTATTGCCAGCGTGTTGAATATCTTTTGTGTGTGATATAAGAATTTGATGTGTTTTTCCCGAGAATATTTAATACAACTATTTATTCATTTATTATAGGTTTTTTCGGTCAATTTCGGAAAATGCGCAGCCAATTTAACCACCAGCCTGTTCTATTTTGCACGAAATCGAATGCTACTGAAAAGGGTCATTCAATTTCTTTTTAAGACTTGTCAAAATGTACTTTTACGTCATTCGATTTAACAAAATAATCATTCAATTAAACAATTCATTGAAGCTGCATAATAATTTGCAGGAGTTTTTTTGAGGCGTGCGTTTAGTCATTCAATTTCATTTTGGGGCAAAATAGCTTTAATTCGACTGCATGAAAATTAAATTGGAAATTGACCGAGAAAAACCTATACTATTTTTACCCACTCTGTCATTTTGTCAAAAATGTTCACTTTTACGACAAAAATGGTCTGTTTGTCTGTCCTTTCCACTTGTAACTATTTATTTGTAAATTTGTTGATGTTATCAGTATTTAGTGTTGTTGCATTGTACCTCGCTTTATAGTCTTTATCATTATTAAAGGCACTGGACACATTTGGTGTTTCCAGAATATGCATAAAACAACAAATCTGTGACATCTGTGAACCTTTTTACTCACTTGGTCATCGTGTTGTACATAATAAAAGAAATCCATAATGTTTAGATACCTGAGAGAGGCTTCAGGACTGAAGCAGATTCACAAATATTTTTGTGAGAAATTACCTCTTTCTCAAAAACTACGTTTTTTTCAGAGGGAGCCGTTTCTCACAATGTTTTATACTATCAACAGCTCTCTATTGCCTGTTACCAGGTACATGTTTATGCTTACGAATACTTTGAGTAGTTACAAAACATGTCCAGTGCCTTCGGGGCTGTGTTTACTCAAGATGTAGACCTCATAAAACCTCATTCATCTCTCTATTCCTTGATGTTCCTTGTCCCTACTGTTCCTTCATAAGATCTAATATCATCCCTCCGTCTTCTTTGTTTGCCTCTTCTCTTGTTACCCGTCCTTGGTTGCCACTCCATTAGTCTTAATTTTCATCTGTGTGTGTTCTTGGGAAGTAAGTCCAGCCCACCTCCATTCAGCCTGTTTTGCCGTCCCTATGCTGTCGGTAACTCCAATTTTCTGTTGTATTTCTGTAGCTGTCCTTGGAACAGCAGCTAATGAAGCCTCTAAATTGGGGTTGTTTGTATAGGCAGTGGACACCTTTGGTAACTGTCAACCAGTCTTCTTACTTGGTGTATCCCAACATATATGCATAAAATAACAAATCTGTGAAAATTTAAAGAAAATCAAGTAAATAAATAATGAAAGAAAAAACACCCTTGTTGCACAAACTGTGTGCTTTCAGATGCTTGAAAAAGACATTAGGCATGAAGTTTTTTTCAAATTCAAATATTTGAATTCGAACTTTACATGTACTATTATGTATCTCTTTCCCAAAAACTATGTACTCCAGAGAGAGCCGTTTCTCAAAATATTTTATACTATACATCAACAGCTATCCATAGCTTGTCTCCAAGTAAATGTTTATGCTAACTATTTGTTTTGAGTCGTTACCAAAAAGTGTCCAGTGCTTTTAAGTTTAGGGATGTCACATGACTCACGTGTTCACATTTCAAGAGACAAACTTGTAATCTTTTCCTCTTATTTATTACATTTAATTGTACATATACAGAGATAAGGAAACATGTTTTGTTTGTTCAAGTATAAATGTAAATTATATAAAAAGCAAGGTATAATTTAGTATAAACATAACTCTGACATGCTTTGTCATATTATAATGTACAGTGAAATAAATTACAATTGGCCTCGTTTTAACTGAAAGGTTTCGATGTAGGTTGTGTTCAAACTCTTCCACCAGCAGCAGCAGCGGTGGGGGGGGGCGTTGCCATGTAGGAGCCTTGTGTTGTGTGCCCCACCCTCAACCCCACCAACAGTTCCCAAGTGCCCCCCCCCCCCCCAGATGCACCCTTGGGCTTGGGGGTTTGTGCCCCACTCCTAATTTGCAGTGTCCCCTAGATGCATCCCACCTTATCTTACAAAGTATAGTGTCGTAAAAACCATATCCCCACCCACCCCTCCACCCGACCGGAGAGCGATCCCCGACACCCGTCTGGCTACACCACTTGGTAGAAGCATAGAGTAAGTCTATGGTAGAAGAGATGATTTTTGTTTCAATATTTTAAGGGAAGGAACAGCATTACTGTGTCTTAATAAAGACCATTATACTCTTACAGCTTGAATAATGAACATTGCGTGACTTTCCTAATTTTATTTTCGATTTACTCATTACATAACAGTGAGAGGAAAATAAAACAAATACAATTTTTGTTTTGTACGCTTCAAAAATAAAAACCTTGGCACATGGCACATTCTGTGTTTGTTGACCACATCAGACAAATCATTTATAATGATTTTCTGACAAAACATTTTTTTTTTTAAATATATATAATTGATGAATGATGTTCCTTCCCTTTATTGGCTTTAAAACATTCTGGCACGAATTGTCTATTTCAGTTAAACAAAAATATACAAGTTCATACATAATTATAAAATAAATAAACTAAGTTAAAAAGAATTAAACATCGACAAAAACAAACCATTTATGACAGATTTATTTGATTATGCAGCGTTTATGTCATAAAATTTTTACGTTTTTAAAGGGTGCAGCCGAAGGGGGTTTGATATTTGAAACGGTTGTTTGTATTTAATTTCAATGAATGAGTCTATAGTTAATTTAAATTGAACAAAATAGAGTCATCAGAAGTACAACTTCTCAGCCGATTTTCACCCCTTCCCCTCTAAAATTCAGTGCCGTAGAAAACCGAAAAATATACCTACAAAAGTGTGTGTATTTTTGCAACTTCCGGTCTTCGAAGGCACTCATAGACAGTGTTGCAGCTGTCAAAGATGACCAATATTTATGTTTTAAGCCTGAACTTTTTTAAAGGTGATTGAAAAGACGAAATTTAGCAAAGTTGTTATAAGCCCACTTTTTGTACAAAATCTACGAATTGAATTGTTGATAAAACGTGTCGAGAGCTTGTCTTTTTTCCTTGTCTTTTTTGTATTCCTTTGTTTGGCTGTTTGTTGGGGGAGGGGGTCTCCTTTTATGTGTTTTGTAGGGGGGGGGGTCTTTGAATTATGATTTGGGTTTGTTTTATACTTGTGAAAAATTTGGAAAGGTTTTGGCCCATGAACAAAAACAACCTTCCCAATAGTTGTATAAGAAAATCATAAATGTATCTCTTATTAATAAATAATTGATTCAAAGAAAGAGTGTGAAATAGTACAAATAAAAAACGTGACAATTTATAAAAATGTCTGAATAATTGTGAATGCCTACACGTTTTTGATGGTGTAAACAAACAAGCCCTTCTGTTATCTGCGATTGCACTCTGAAAAATAAAACTCCCGTGTCAAAATAGTTGACCAGGGATACCGGACCCGGGTCCCGTAGGACCTGACCAATATCTGGGTCAATATGACCCTGAAATATGTGTCAAAATGACTCGGGACTGACCCCAAAATCTGAGTTGGGTACTGATTTTGTAAACTCTGTTGGCAGGTTAGCCTGATTCACATGCGGGTCAGCCTGATTCAGAATGGGTCAGGTCCCACAGCCCAGAATTCAGTGACCCGGAAGTTTTTAAAGAGTGTAAAATTCCACATTTTCAAACCATTCTCTACTGTTTAAACCACCACTAAACAACACATAGATCAAGCACCATCATTGCACGACACTCATTATAATAATAATAATCGTTAAACATCTAAAAGGGCGTTTTCGAAACCGCCGTTTCGGGGCGCCATGCCGCAGTATCATCAGCCACGTGGGTAAGCGCACACGGATTCAAAAATAACTGCCGTTTTAAAATGAAGAACCTGAGTTTTACTCCGCGGTTTTGAAAACACCCGTGGTTATTATTCTGTACAAAGAATGAAATGACGCACAAGCGAATGGTACGTGAACTTCGTTGCAAAATTACCTTTAAATATACTACGGGTATACTTTACTATAACACTACCTGAGCTATATATCACGATACGCTATACTTTGGTTACATTATCTACAACTATTATAGGTAAAATTTACAAACTTCGAAAACATGAAAATATCGGCTATTTTCACAGAACATCACCGCTAGTTTTAGGGTTAGGCCCTACTTCATATTGCACAGAACCAAAAAAGCAGTCAACACGCAAACGTTAAATGCATCTACGACAACGTGTACATATTATCATTGAACATTTTGTTACCATAATGTGTGAAAGAGCTTAGAAAATCTCAGGTAAAAACCGACTACACGAGTGCACAATAATTACCATTTTCATTGACAGCATACTGAAACTATCCAACAACAATGACTGACTGAAGATTTCTTCGTAGCGTATGTTTACAAGCGTATGTTTTCTGCAGTAGCCTGTAATTTAAGGCAATATCGCTTAATTTGTGTTGTTGTTTTATTTTTTGAACATGATGCACGCTTGGCAATTTACCCATTAGCTCCACGTGTACAAGTTGTCCTGTTTCTGAATTTTATCGACGTATAAAAGGGCACTTGATTTGTTGTTTTACTTTTTACTTTTTTTGTGCGACTTATGTCCCAACATACACAGTATTCCAATATACATATATTCCAATATAACTACACACAACATTAATCAATTATAATTATAAACTGAAAGCTCTTGTGCATTTTTTCTTTTTCGCTAATGCCATGGCGGTTTATTTTTTTTTTACTTTTTTCTTTTTCACTTGTGATGTTTTCAGTGATGTTTATTTTTGTATGGAGACCAAAATTTGACATGGCATGTTTACCTTTAGTATCAAATCTAACTGACTAACCATTCTGTGTACAACTATATCCTACTCTCTACTATGATACCTATATCGACCAGACTACATCTCCAAAAATTGAACGACGATGTTTGACCGTTTCTCTCAAAATATTGAGAAAAACTCGTCAAAACTACTAAATGAAGGAGTAGATCAAAGATCTTTATAAGGCTTAGATGCGATGGTTTTGGGCAATTCGTCTTGTCACGACAGTTTAAAACTTCACGGCATCTCGTCCATCAAAACTACCCCACCATAAAAGTTTTGACTTCAGAGCTCAGTGTCTAAAAACCCGTTGATCAATAACTCACTTAAATTTCATTCACACACATTTCCCCTTTTACTTCAGTCTGGTACCTTGACTTTAATTGAACCCAGGTATCTTTTTCTAATAGTTGTCAGATCCAGACGAGACAGTTGCCATGCGAACCACGTCAATTCTTTGTCTCCAAGCCTCGCTTCAGAATCGTGTGCTTTCGTCGTGAATGTTGAGGGGTTCTTGGAGGGGTATGTCGGCATCGCCGTAAGCTCGGCGGTAGTCGTTGCCGTACTTGGTGCGAGTGGGTTGGTCACCGGACAGCATCTTCTGGTATGTGTGGTTGGCGGATAGGGCCATCAAGAAGTGAATCTGCAAACCAAATCAAATATTAGTGTTAAAAAAAAATGATAAGTAGTAGTTTTGATGTTATTTTTATATATTTCCTTTACTATACATACCAAAAATCGTTATTTAAAAACAGAATTTCAGGGATTTTGTTTTGGGCTCAAAATTGTTTTTAAGCCTTTTTTTTCTTTTTTTTTTTTTCTTTTGGTGTTTGTATGTGCTGTTGTGTCTGTTTCAGTTTAGCTGAAATAATCTTTAAACGTTTTTTAACTATATCATAAAATGGCTTATAATCAATTCTACACCTCGTTATCACGCAACTTTAAGTGACGATTATTTGCTTTGGTTTATCACCATTAAAAGATCTTATCTCCCTTTGATTATTTTGTTTTGCAAGAAAAAACATTAATATTTAATAATAGTGTTCTTTCCGAGTGAATGCACTCATACTAAGTTTGACATTTTGCAGAACATTATAGTATATTTGATATAATGTACTTACCAAGGCAATGACAATGAGAATACATGCAGTCATGGCGAGGAAAGACGACAGCCAAATAGAGCCATTCTGAATTCAAAATATAAGAAGAATTTGACTTAATTGGTATTGTATTTATTTTGTTCCCAAAATGAAACAAACCCCAAATCATTGGGGAATGGTTACAACAAGCAATTTACAAAAACTGAGATAATGAAAGTATATGTTGCAAATTGCTCACCAACCAAAATGACCAATGGTATAAATGCAAAATAACAGTCGATGGCCGGGTATAAATGCAAAATAACAGTCGATGGCCAGGTATAAATGCAAAATAACAGTCGATGATCGGACGTGTTTCGATCCTAGAATAGTCTTCCTCGGAGGCTAGATAGGGGTTAGCATGAACAAATTTCAAACCGTACTTGTTTTTTCCCTTTAACCTAAGCAGAGAATATTTACTTGGCAACGCAATTCACAATTAATTTATCAAGAGAACTCATAAGGAAAATAAATTGGTCCTCAGATAAGATGCTAAAAGGTGTGCAACCTTGAGCAATCCTACAATAATAATGTTTTTCTTGGTACATTAAACCATGTACAAATTGAATTTCCGTTTCAACATCCTTCAAACAGGGAAGAGAAACACAATTATTAAATTATACACCTGTATATAACCACACCTCAATTCGTAGTTTATGTGCTGGGCATGTCAAACATTGCTAAATACTGACAAATAGTGAACAAGTAAACACTGAATAATATATTATACACCTGTATATCTCCCAACCCCAATCTGTAGTTTATGTGCTGAGCATCCTTGCTAAATAAAGTGACGAATGGTGAACAAGTAAATCGTGCACAATAAGTATGACTCCAAACAAAAATTCTCATCCCAGAGATACACGAGTCGGCCTGAAATTAATTTCAGATGCCAAGATGGTTGGGGGCTTTCAAAAGGACGAGGGACTGAATCAACATTGCTGGTTTCCAGTTCGCTTTTCAAATAGGATTTTCATTTATATTGAATCCGGTTTACCAGCATGCTTAAGTCTACATGACGACATTGAATAACCAGATGGAGAGATGGGAAGAATTTTGACTTGATTGAATCTGGAATGTGTAAAGGAAAATATTATATACCGGAAAGAATAACAATATGCAGAGAGATTATTTAATGTTCTGGTTTGATACGAATGCTTAAAGGAGTTGTACGTCATCAGTGGGGGAAATGTGTTTACAAATTATTGTACATCATTTTTGTCGATGACATTTATATGTACATAAATTATTATTTGCAAAAATAATAATTGTTAATAGCCTCGTTTTTCGACCATAATATGAGAGTCTTTCTCAGCGGCTAAAAGGGCGTTTAAAGGCAGTGGACACTATTGGTAATTGTCAAAGACTAGCCTGCACAGTTGGTGTATCTCAACATATGCATAAAATAACAAACCTGTGAAAATTTGAGCTCAGTCGGTCGCAAAGTTCCGAGATAATAATGAAAGAAAAACACCCTTGTCACACGAAGTTGTGTGCGTTGAGATGGTTGATTTCATGACCTCAAGTTCTAAACCTGAGGTCTCGAATTCAAATTCGTGGAAAATTACTTCTTTCTCGGAAACTATGACACTTCAGAGGGAGCTGTTTCTCACGATGTTTTATACCATCAACCTCTCCCCATTACTCGTCACCAAGAAAGGTTTTATGCTAACAATTGTTTTGAGTAATTACCAATATGTCCACTGCCTTTTAAAGGAACACGTTGCCTTGGATCGGTCGAGTTGGTCTTTGAAAAGCGTTTGTAACCGTTTTTTATAAAATGCATATGGGTAGAAAGATGTTGTAAAAGTAGAATACAATGATCCACACAAACATGCCTCGAAATTGCGTGGTTTTCCTTTTACCTCGTCGACTAACACGTCGGCCATTTATGGGGGTCAAAATTTTGACTCCCATAAATGGCCGACGGTGTTAGTTCGCACAGTAGAAGGAAAACCACGCAATTTCGAGGCAAACTTGTGTGGATCATTGTATTCTACTTTTAAAACATCTTTCCAACCATATGCATTATATAAAAAACGGTTACAAACGCTTTTGTTTTGACCAACTCGTCCGATCCAAGGCAACGTGTTCCTTTAAGAAAGGCTTTGCTTGACCAAATACATGTATATTTATATGTTTTTTATCCATTTTTTTTTCCAATTAAATCATAGATAATCTTGATTGGTAAGCAGTTTTCAAAAGTTATTAAATTCGTTTGTTATTGAGCATTAATCTGTAAGTAGGCCTCACATTATTTCTGACGACATCGTTTTGTACAAATTTTCATAATTTTAATTATACCAAAATGAGGAAATGAAGTTCTTTATACTTCGTTTTTGAAACACCTGCGAGAGTGAGCACTAGATTTTATCTTCAACATGTGAAGTTTCAAATTATGTAGCCTACACGATATTACTTCAAATCCTACTCATGTGCAAACCTTGCTGAAGTGTTATCATAATGCCTACATTGTGCTCTGCAGATGGTATCTCCACCATGCACATTTTCAAACCCGACTTGCACGCCTACTTCTTTTATTTAAAGGCAGTGGACACTATTGGTAATTATTAGCATAAAACCTTACTTGGTAATGAGTAATGGGGAGCTGTTGATGGTATAAAACATTGTGAGAAACGGCTCCCTCTGAAGTTGAGTACTTTTCGAGGAGGAAGGCATTTTCCACGAATTTGATTTCGAGAGCTAAGATTTAGAAATTGAGGTCTCGAAATCAAGCATCTGAAAGAACACAACTTCGTGTGACAAGGGTGTTTTTTTCTTTGATTATTATCTCGGAACTGTTATTAACTCGGTTTGTTATTGTATGCATTTGTTTAGATACAGCAAGTGAGAAAACTGGTCTTTGATAATTACCAATAGTGTCCACTGTCTTTAAACAAAATAAATTGTTGTTTGAAATAACATCACAGCCATCAGGAATGCTTTAAATCTAAATCAGAAATACAACCTGCCATACTATAAATTTTAAATTCATGTTAGTATTTTGAGGTGTCATGCATCGTAGATACCTCACCTGGCGTATAAATAACACTCTTAGAAATACAATTACATTCAGACTATACGGTTGCCACAGCAACCACTGCGATACTACAGACAGTTCGAGGCTGGACTGTTTAATTCCTTTTATTAAATCACGTTTTTTTTACCGTCTGTCTTTTAAAGGCATGGACACCTTCGGTTATTGTCAAAGACCAGTATTCTCATTTGGCATGGTGTATCCCAACAAATGTATAAAATAACAAATCTGTGAACATTTTGTACTCAATTGGTCATCGAAGTTGCGAGATATTAATGAAAGTAAAAACACTCTTGTTGCACAAATATGTGCGCTTTCAGATGACTAAAAAGAGCCACAAATTTGTGTGCTTTCAGATGCTTAAAATAGCTTAATGCCTGAAGTCCTTTAATATTGTAGACTTGACTCAAGTCCCAATCCCGTGCCATCCCCAGAAAAAAAACCTGTTCCGCATTCTCGGGACCACATTTTGACGGCGAGTGCGCACTGTACTGTGTATGCTACGTGTTGTTATATAGTAAGTTGAGGTAATAGCTTAGGGACCTCTCACACGAGAATGGGACTTGAATCAAGTCTATTAATATTGTTGAGTCAGTATTTAAATAAATGTTGCCTGTACTAATATTTGAGTGGGAAACTACCTCTTTCTCAAAAACTACGTTACTTCAGAGGGAGCCGTTTCTCACAATGTTTTATACTATGTTTTAACAGCTTTCCATTACTCGTTACCAAGTAAGTCTGTAAACTATTATTTTGAGTAATTACCAATAGTGTCCAATGCTTTTTATACGAGAGGTGTCAAAATGATGAGAAGACAATGGATTTGTAAAGCGCTCTTGCGATCAATGATATTGATACATGCATTTGGTTATCAGACTGAATCGATACCATTATCGATAATCCACACCTTTCTAGGAAGTGATCAGTATTCGATCAATGCATTCCATACAACGCTACCAATAATTACGTAAAGCACACAATGTTTGGCCAGCTGCATTCTAAGCACAATCTGTTTCTTGAATGGATTATGTCACCTGTGTGTTAAAAGCATTGCATCTTTGGTTTGTTGGGCCGCTCGATTGTTTTAATCCATACAAAACGTAGTTGAGTATACAATTTAATTAACCTAATTTAGGTATCACCGAACGCGGTAACGCTTCTTATATTCGAATTATCGTGAATAGACACTGATATATTTTTTCATAACCTCAGTACTTCGAAGTAAAATGTTTCTTAAATGCATTACAAAGCTTCAATTTCAATGCCGAACGTTAACAGGCCTTTTAAAAGGGACTTACTCAAAATAAATGTTAGCATAAAACATACTTGGTTCGAGAAATGGAGAGCTGTTATTTCTCACTAAAATTATTTAATTGAATTCGAATTCGAGACCTTAGCTGAGGTGTCGAATTCAAAGCATCTGAAAGCAAAACTTGTGTGAACAAAGCTTTTTCTTCTTTCATTGTTCTCTCGCAACTTCGAGGACTAATTGAGCTCAAACTTTCACAGAACTGTTATTTTAAGCATATGTTGAAATACACCAAGTGACTGGTCTTTGACAATTATCAAGTGTTTCCAATGCCTTTAACCCCCAAGTCACTATTAAAACAGTACACCGTCTTACCTTGTCGCAAAAGCCCGTCAGACTGGCTCCGCAGACACTCAGGTCGGTAACATTGCTGGTAGCGGAAGTCTTCGCCACCTTAGCTGTCAAACCTGAGTGCCAATCAAATAAAATCAATCAATCAATCAATCAATCAAACAATCAATCAATCTATTAATGTAATTTGTTAGTTTTTAATTTTTTGTTAATTATGTATATTTTGTGTAAGAATAAAGTGTTTGCTTTGAAGATTCAAAACAGTCCAACACGCACAATTAATCAATCAGTCAATCAATCAATCAATCGATCAATCCAACAAACAATCAAATTACAAGTCAAAAGTTTTATACACGATTTGTAGGGAAAAAAATGCTTGAGATGAAGTTCATTTACAGCCACTATTCCTGAGAAATATTTCCCTCTGAAATAAAGTCATATTCGACAAAACTGTACCATGAACCTCAACAAATGCAACAGCTGAGTTTGGTTGTTAAACCAAATTTAAGAAAAACGTGGATGCTGAACATTAAAGGCAGTGGACACTATTAGCAATTGTCAAAGACTAGCCTTCAAAGTTGGTGTATCTCAACATATGCATAAAATAACAAACCTGTGAAAATTTAAGCTCAATCAGTCATCGAACTTGGTAATAATGAAAGACAAAAACACCCTTGTCACACGAAGTTGTGTGCGTTTAGATGGTTGATTTCGAGACCTCAAGTTCTTAACCTGAGGTCTCAAAATCAAATTCGTGAAAAATTACTTCTTTCTCAAAAACTACGTTACTTCAGAGGGAGCCGTTTCTCACCATGTTTTATACTATCAACCTCTCCCCATTACTCGTAACCAAGTACGGTTTTATGCTAGTAAATATTTTGAGTAATTACCAATAGTGTCCACTGCCTTTAATTCATGGTCTATCAGTAATTTCCCCTGTGTGAGCCCAAATTTTCACAAGTTTGTTATATCATCTTTATGTTTGATCACACTAAACATTAACCCTGCCTGCAACTATTTTGGCAGCTCTACAATACTGTATAATACCTTTGAAAATTACATTAGAGCAATATTTTTACAGGTTTTTTTTCTGACCGCTGGCATTGCTATAGCTGCTGCTTGCGAACGTCTGCGTTTGAAATAATAAAGACAGTGTTTTGAAGTATTGGTTTTGCCCTTACACCGATGTGTGTTAGCACTGTATACTAAGTACCTTAGATGTAAGGGTTTTATAGGTGCAAATTTAACATCTGTTAGACAATGTTTTTTTATAGAAAATTGTCGCACCTCACATTAAAGGGTAGTGTGTACTTTTTCCTAACAAAAAACACAATGTCCACAGATTTAAATTAAACTTACACAGTTTGAAGATTATAATAGTAGAAAGCTTCCCTTGAAATGTTACTTACTGAGGTGCTGTAGTTTTGAGAAATGAGTAAAAGTAATAATTTTCGTCTCCGTTTTAGCATGTAAAAACGTGTTAACCAGTTATGCTATGGTTATGGTATAATATCATAACTGGTTAAGGGGATTTTACATGCTAAAATAATTTTGGTCTCATGAGATCAAAATGATTTTGTGACTTGTTTTACTCTTTTCTCAAAAACTACCCAACCTTGTTAGTAGTATTCGAGGGGAAGCTTTCCACTATCATTATCTTCAAACCCTGTAAGTTTAATGTAAATCTGTGGACATTTTGAAAAAGTACCCGAATCCTTTAATCGATGGGGTGTTTTCTCGTACAGTCAAAGCAGACTGTGTTAAGTCAAGACATCTCAGCCCGACTGATCACAGTTACCTCGGGAGAACATCACGACCACAGGGTCAAGATAATGAACAGATATATCTATCACATCTTCAAGATGCTCTGTCATATACACCATGAATCTTCCTCAATTTGACTTCAGGCCAGTTGGATTGGGGGGGGGAGAGAGAACATCCTTGGGGAAATTGAAGAGTTACAATGACGATGAAAATCAGATTATAGTGTGCTGCATGGATCGCTGGTGTGTTTTATGTGTAAATACCAGTGTGCTGGATTGCATCTCGGTTATATATTTAGTTTGAGAGGAGGAAGAGGATGGGGAATATGTCCTCAACCTCAGTTAACCTCGTTCTTATCCCGGGTTCTTCTCTCTTGAAGAATCTTTTGGAAATTCCTTGGCGATCGATTGGAAACGTCTCAAGACGCTGCGAGAGATGTAGGCCGGTTGTCTCGATTTCTAAGACACGGATGTCAAGAATGATTTTCCAGTTGGATCGACTGAGGTATATTCAAGTTGGCTGAAGCAAATAGAGATTGAGTGTTTTCGAATAAAGATTGAGTGGTTTCGATTAATTCAACATCACTTCTCTGAGTAGTGTAATGTTCCAGCTTAATACAAATCGATTGAAACGGAAGTCAAGTTAAGTGTGCTCATACGTCATACATCCTGAACTAACCATATCTTGTTCATTAAACAAGGTTATAACATTGTTTAAAAGGAAGGCGATTAGTTTAGATAAACGTTTAATAATATATCACACATCAAACAGTCGTCTAGTGATGTGTGTATTTTTCAACCTCAACCGTTTGGCATAAACTAGAGAAGTCAGACGAGACTCATAATCAGCCTGTGAAGGGAAATGTTCTCACTGAAACCATAGAAAAATTTAACGATTCTCATGTTTTAACAAAAGGGGCATCAGACTATAAATTACCCTTCGAGTTTTGGTTTTAAACACCAATGTGAATGTGTGAGAAACATAATGATGTGCGCATGTACCAAGCCTCGAACCAGAGCGGTGTATTTTTTTTTTTGGGGGGGGGGGGGGTGCTTCGGCCACGTGGTTGCTGGGCGCCATTTTTGTTCCGAGTGTAGCACGACCATATCTTCGTTCTGGTCTGGCACCCTGAGTACGGGCCTTGAACCTCGCTCTTGAAGCGGCACAGTAATGTTACTCTGGTAAAGGGGCACTTATATGAGGAAAATTTAATTTTACATCGGAACCTTGCACAGGGCACCCGACAGCAGAAGCACTAGGGCACCTCAGCAATTGCTGGGGGTGTCGTTCGAGGTCTGTGGATATGCACATGTATTCTAATCACAAGTTGTAGAAACTATCTGAATACACATCTTAAAGACCTCACACGACAGCAATTTCACAACAGCCCCTTGTTTTTAATTTGACCTAGTTGCGAATTTTTACCAATGCACCTCGTGTGAAAAGGACAATAATGTTTATACTGTCCATGAAGTATGGACTACTTGAAAAGAAGTTCACGAGGGACCTTGGACAGTCCAAACATTTTTGTCCTTTCAAACGAAGTGCATCTTATACAATTTCACACCCATGCAAAAATTAAGCAGGCGACCCCTGCTAACTTGCTGTCGTGTGAAAAGAGGTTTTATACTCACCATAATGAGAGAGATCGATACATGACGTAGGTGTGACAGTCTTGCAGTATGAACGTACCATCAGCATGAATGTAAATGGCATGGCAAGCACCACAGTCAGTGCGATCCAGATTGCACACACTCCATAGGTGACCATGATTAACTACATACAGATAGAGAAAATGGAACCATTGAAAGGTGAAATATGAACACGATAATGAGAGGAATGGAAAGTTTGAGGCATGTGTCAAATGAAGATGATATGAAAGGAGTGGCATGGCAGTGTACAAAAATGTGGTGCTAATTCTATTTAAATCAGGCAAACTGGGACAGGTCATTATTGAAAAAATACATATCATTTTATTTAAACACAAGTATCAGCAGAATTACAGAATTTCAGAAGCGGCACGAGTAGATGAAATTTACAAAGTCACACACACAGTTTTGCAACATAATGTACAATTTGTATTGAATTTAAATCGTTTTAATTTAAATCACAGTGATAACCCTACCTTAAAGGTAAAGTATACATTTGGTTTTTGAAACCGTTCGGTTGTTTTAATTCTATAGTATAGGCCTATCATAAAACTAATCTATGAAACATTTATTTCAAAAGGTGTGGTCGAGTTTTTGAGATAATCACCAAACAATCTGGAGCAAAGCTTGGCTCTCTGCAGGAAAACAATCCCTAATTGGGGGTATTTTGCATTTTTACTCATTCTGCGTCCCTGCTTTTAATTTTCTTTCTGTTTTTCTCTTAATGTTCTTAATGTCTTTATAGATTTATTGTAAATAATTTTAGATTTTTAATATATGGCCAAGGATATTGGAATTGATGGCCTTCGGGCTACAGTTTTTAATTCCAGGCATATGTCACTGGCTTTTGTTTTGTTCTTTATATGTTTGTACTCTGTATGTGTTTTTATGCCGAATAAATAATAATAATAATAAACAATAATAATAGGAATACACGATCTGAAAAGCGTCACTGCAGTACCGCTTCTCAGATTCAAATTTCGGGGCATCAAAATGCTTTAGACTATAATTCCGAATGATGTTGTAGGTTCCTAGCAAAAAAAATGTGTAAAGCCATACATTTTAGAAGTGATTACCAAACACATAGTTACCTGCCCTTTAAAGGCAGTGGACACTATTTAGTAACTACTCCAAGTAGTTATTGGCATAAAACCTTACTTGGTGACGAGTAATGGGGAGAGTATTATAGTATAAAACATTGTGAGAAACGGCTCCCTCTGAAGTTCCACAGTTTTCGAGAAAGAAGTAATTTTTCCCGAGTTTGATTTTGAGACCTCAGATTTAGAACTTGAGGTCTCGAAATCAACCATCTAAACGCACGCAACTTCGTGAGACAATGTTTTTTTTTTTTTTTTTTTTTTTTTTTCTTTATCTCGCAACTCCGACGATCAATTGAGCTCAAATTTGCACATGTTTGTTATTTTATGAATATGTTGAGATACACCAAGTGAGATGACTGGTCTTTGACAATAACCAATACTGAACAGTGTCTTAAAGAACACTCTTCTCTTTTTAAGTTTGTTACTGAAACACCCTTGGAGGGATACCATTTTACGAAAAAAATCAAATAAATCTTGTTGTCAGTAATTCATTAAATCCTTTTAGATATAGGTCACGAAGGTCTCTCTATTCTATTGTACACTATCCAGGCACGTCATAAATGCTCATTTCTACAAGCTGAATTCACTCCATGCTTCTACAAACTGATGTCTTTTAGCAGGGTATAATCATTTCCTAGACACGATCACGATCCCCCAACCTACTCCTGCCTAGAGCAGCATCTGTGACCGTGATCTTTCCAGACCAGACCGCCGGGCCTTGGTGCGATTGGCACCCCGCCAGTGTGCCGTCATGACTCCGTGATTTCCCCCTTTGGCTTATTATTGTTTTACTCATTGTGGGATCGCTCCCTATTGATTCTTCGAAAAAAAAAATTATATATTCTGCAAAATTATGATTTTTTTCTTGCGTGATAACCTACATTATGGCATAATATTAATGGCATATTATGTCATAAGGGTTTATTATTAGAATGATGACAGTTACTTGTAACAATAAACATATCGTGGATTTATATATTCCGTCTGGCTCTGTGAACTCGTAAAGTGCAGTTCTAATAAAAACAATTAACGGTTTATGGTAACACATGAGTAAGGTACTGCAATGTATACTTTGTCTCGTCAAAATAATTACCATATAACTTTACTTGGTAGAAAAGCATTGGAGATCTGCTGATACTTTACATAAACGACAGCTTTCAAGTATAATGTAATTTTTCAAGAAAGAGGTAATTTTTCACCTACACATGATGTGTCATTTTTCAGTCACAATTCCATCATGGGAGTTTTTTCTTGAAGTTATTTATTGCCCAATCCCTTCGGTGACCAATTGAGTCCCAATTTTCACAGATTTGTAATATTTTACGTATAAGTTGGATACACCAAGTATGGAGGGGGAAAAAACACATTTTCTTCCTCCATGCACCATGAAGTGAGTATACTGGTCTTTGACATTTACCAAAGCTTTGGGCGTTCAAGTCTGTCAAAGGTGGCTAGGTGATATTTTGCAGTACATGTCATTGACGCAGCTCCTTAACATGTTGTAGGGCCAGTATAATTCTATTACGAGTATTGTTTGGGCTTTTCTGTCATGGAATAATCGTCAAGGAGATACTCAAAGAGACAAACTGCAAATTCAGTTTTGCAAAGGTTTTTGAAAAGTGCCAAAACGGTTCAGCAATGTCTCACTTAAACCTCGTTCCCATCATCTTGTGATGCCCTGGTGATTCCATGTGGGTTCGAGTTTTTGGTCAGTATTAAAAAAAACAGTTTTTTTATAGGCAGGTTTTTGCAGTAGGCCCTATACCTCTTTGTCGTTTGCTATCATGTTTATCTGATCCGACCATCTTCCGTCACTTCCAACTCGATTATAAAACGTCCATGAAGCAATCATGCCAGCATGATAGAGCACAACTGGTAGAGCATCCACTCTTAATAAGCGCGTCGGATTTAGGGCGGATTTAAAGGTATTATGGGAGGTTTATAGAGTGATGCGTTAAAGCCTGACAGCCTTATACTTATAGACCAAGTTATCTGTGACATCACATGTTTACAAAACAGCAACAGGGAGTTTGGACTTCCTGCAGGAACAATTTGTACAACAGCTCAATGGAATAAAACTTAAAATCTGGTTTGTGTAGCCCTATATAGGACTCTTCCTCTGCTGTACACTGTAGTATGATACGAAAGTGTAAGGCCGCCAGGGATAATATTTGTCATACAAAGAAAGGGGCACATCTTAAAACTAAGCAGTTGTTTTTATGAACTCGAGAATTTATGTGGAATTTATGACACAAAATGTTAAATTTCCCATATGACCACCACTGTAGTATCTTGCCCGTCAGAAAGGCGCTGGAATGGTCACTGTATTTTGTATACCAGAGGTTACAAGTTATATAATTGAAAGTGGCCATCAAATCGGGTCCCATTTAAAGACCTTCAACAAAACTATTGATAAGCTAACAAACAAACAATAATTATAACTGTAATTATAAATCACCAAATTGCCAAAGGATACAAGACGCCAAACGAAAAGGGAAAACAATACAGTGCAAAGACGCTGTCGACCAGATACAGACTAGGGGAAAAGGTATTCACAAAATGATCTTTTGAAAATGGTGCAAACTTACAATATCGGTGCTGCACATGCCAATGCACCTGGTGCGTTCTTGTCCACATGTATTCTGGCCAGATGGTCCACTAGTGAGACACGCAAAGACCAGGAGTAGAAACCCAAATATACCCATGACGGCTACAGCTGAGATCAGCACCCAGAATAAAGTTCCAGTCCTGGGCAGGAAAATGATGAGAAATATTTATAGTAAACATTGAGAGTCAGAGAGCTAAGACGGACGGGGTGAGAACAGGGTCCAAGAGTTGCTTACACTATAGGCAAAGAAAGTTGGTCAGCATAAAGTCAGACAAAATGTAAAATGTTGATGTATAAGCTTTTCCGGAATTTTGTTTAAGCTATTGTAAACATAATGTTTACAATATAAATTATTATTATAATATCTTGTCATCAATTAGTACAAATGATAAAACACCATTAAAATCTTCTTTATTTTAAATGTTTTAAGACCTAATGAACGTCTTAGCTAGGTTGTTTTTCTAATAAGAATGCAATAATTATTTTTGTTTTCCATAAGACGTTCCAATAAATGTTTCACTCAAAAATCTTAGAACAGCACTTGAATTTCAGTCAGTCACAAACAAATTTCCTCTAATAGTTTAGGCCTAATGTCCCAAATGCTTTGATCACGAATGCTGGCATAGCTCTTGGATTCCATTCAATCTAGTCTCGCTATTTTGATAATAATTCCCCGCCATATATGTCGCATACTATTTCCCAACAAGATTGTTCCGATAGCTCCTTTACAAAAATCAAGCCTATTTCGCAAATTATCTCGATCAAAAACCCAAGAACAGCACTTGAATTCCAGCCTATCTCAAACAAACATTTGTTACTAGTATCTCGGACATTTTGATTAGAAATGCTGGCATATAGAGCTTGGACTCCATTCAATATACTCTCACTAATTTGATAATAATTTCCCGCCATTTTTCGCTTACTATTTGCCAACAAGATTGTTCCGCGATAGCCCCTTCAGAACCTAGTTTATTTCGCAAATGTCGCCATCAAATCCTTAGAACAGCACCTGAATTCTCAAACAAACATTTGATTCTAATTTCTGAAACATTTTTATCACAAATGCTGGCATAGCGCTTGGATTTCATTCAATATACTCTCGCTATTTTGATAATAATTTCCCGCCATTTTCGCATATACTATTTCCCAACAAGATTGTTCCGATAGCCCCTTCAGATTCTTTGACGCCAAAAGACACGACGAGAGCAAATGGCCACCGTAAAGCTAATCCCATAACGAGATTCCGTTAATCCAATTTCATGGGTAGATATCCAAAAGAAGAGAGGAAAGGATTTCACCGGACATTGATCCAATAACCTATTAGAGTTTAGCTCAACAATGTGTACTGTAGTTTTTACGTATATCGTATAGCATCATGTCATAGAGACTGTTTTCTACAAGCCTCGTCTTACTCATAAACAGCCTCATGCTTTCGCTCCTCTCTTGTCCTTAGACTGCTCACATTTCTAAAGCAATTGAATTATCATACTACACAAGACCCTGGCTGAATATATGTATATCAAGTGTTTCTCTTTACCAACATTGAGTTACCGTAATATTACGCTATGAGAGTAGTTAGTTTGATATTCGACATTGGACAGTTACATAGGTTTGTGCAGTGAACGATAGGCCTATTATAGCTTCTATTTTGATATTGGACATTCAACATTCAACTACATTGTAGGTTTTTAAAGCGAATGGCTGTTTTTTATTTCGATATTGGATATAAGACATTTGACATTCACATAGGTTTGTAAAGCAAATATTTTGATATAATAATTTCGATATTGCACATTGCCATGGGTTTGTGAAGTGATTGTATAATTTATATTTCGATTGGACATTGGACGTTCCCATAATAGGTTTGTGCAGTGAACGCCTACTTTCTGCTTCAATATTGGACATTCGCCATAGTCTATGCAACTAAATAAAATGTGTAATATTTGACTAGGTTGGCACACACTGCAACTGCAATGTTTATGCCACTCTTCTCACAACTAGAATATCATTCTTTTTCGACAAAACCCAACATGAAGGTTTTTACTTATAATAATTTCCTTCAAAAGCAAAATACTAAAATAGATCTCAGCCTTTCAACTTGATTTTATTTATTTAAATTGAGGTGAAAATCTCGACCTGCATGACCTTGTCCATGATGTCACGTCAGACCTTCTAACAATCAGAGCATTTTCAGACAATGCAATTATTTCCGTACATTTTAATTTTATAGAATTATAAAATATTCCTTTTTTGTTTTGACATTTCAACACACACGTTTCAGAAGCAAATCCCTCAGGCGGTTTTACATCGTTACAGAAACATTACAATGTTCATAAGAAAAAAAATCGTCTAAGATCACAGATTTCCATAAAACTTACACGGTCTAATGATGATGATAGTAGAACACATCCCTTGAAACATTTCTGTCTAAAATGTAATTTTTGATGAATCGATGTCAAGCAAAATGCGTAATCGTTTTTTCCCTTTTTTTCTTGTGGCCAAAGTGGCCGATCGGTCTCAAACTCCGACAGGTTTGTAAGTTATGTACGTGGATATTACACAGGAAGCAACTGTTTTGTTAGCAAAAACCAATCTGTTAGGTTCCTTTAAAAGAATACTGATATGGTTGTTATTTATTTATATATCATTTTATGCAACTTGCTCTTAAACCCAGAATTAAAAAGGAAATTTTACCATGAATCACTTCCTGAGCTTGAGAGGCCGAGAGCTCTCGTCAAATTACCCGGGACAACTTTTGAAACCCGAAGTCTTCTCATGAGACTTCAATATTCTCGCGAGCGTCCAGCACTTTCAGCACGTATTTGAAGTATTGTCTTCCGTTTGCAAGTCTGTTTAGTATTTAGTTGGTAAACAAAGTTGTTGGGCTGACCTGGTTAATACCCAACGCAAATGGCTATGTCTAAATAGTACATAATGCTATTGATTGAGTTTCCATTTGTGTATCCCTTAACTTTGTGGTGCAGTATAGGCCTAATCCTTGTGATTTTAAATTCTCAAGAGTTTTCGAAAGTTTAAATTAATGTTCCCGAACGAAATAAAACAAGATCAATTATTCAACAGCGTTTTGCATTTAAAAGATACTTGTTCTTCTACACTCAATAATGTGTTACTGCTATACGAAGCATGACTAACACGAAGACAGAACTTAATTACGTCATAAATATCTAGGGTTCATAAATTGTCCTATTATCTTTCAAACAAAATTTATGGAAAAGTCAAAAGACAAAGCGAATATGTAAAGATTTTATTGATAATTGTTGTCATTTTTTATTTTAAATTTTCAGACAGTAAATCTTGACGTGAGTCATCCATTTGTTTATGTCATCTAAACAAGCCCCTGGTCTAAACAAAATGTTAACAGCTATTTACATCGGAATTAAAAGTAAACAACAAAACCAGAAAGCCACAGTGGAAACGAATATTTTCTTCAACAATAACGTAACATACTTTCAAAAGAGATTTGATTCCTTACCCTTCGTAGAGAACGCTATTTACATTAACTTGAGCTTTAATGAACATCTCTTGAGCAACATATCGAATAGTTAGCGTCTCGTAAGTCAGTAGAGCCAAACCACCAGCTAGTAGCAAGATGGCGAATAAGGTCCCATACGGTACTCGCTTCAGACAACGGCATAATGCACAGTCGCAACATCCTCCTTCTGTAAAAAAAAATACAAATAACAATACAACATTTTATTACAAACAAAGTAATAATCGAAATGTGTGTATGGCAGGGCCGAATTTCACAGAGCTGCTTAGCACAAGCATGCAATTTCCTCCTATGATAAAAACAGGATTACCAACCAAATTTTAATGTGATTTTCAGGATAAGCAAACAACAGCTGAATACCAGTAACAAGCAATATGCAACAACTAGAAATTTGGTTGATTATCCTGTTTTTAACAAGGAAGAAATTTCATGCTAAGCAAATTTTTGTGCTAAGCATCTGTATAAAATTGGGCCCTGTTTTGTGATTGGAGTGTTCCTATGATGATACAAACATGGGATTTTGCACACACCAAGGAAATATCTCATTCAATGGAAATGGCGTAAATAGAGGGGCGGGCATGCAGCAGCCCCCCCCCCCCCCCGATGAGAATTCTTGTCCCTCGCCCTTTCCCCAAATGCGACCGAAACTACACAAAGTAACGGGTGCATGGTTTGATACATGGCTGCACCAAACAATCTCTTTTCCCCCACTTGCTCCCCCCCCCCATCGAAAACAAGTCTGGTAACGCCCCCCCAAACTCACCGAATCATACGCTTGTAATTGTCTGATAACCTGGAATCGGTAATACAACGATACTGTTCTCAGCTAAATTAAGGGACCAGACTGAATGCTACAAGCCACAGTCTTGCCACGATATACATAAGAATAACATACAAGATGGTCGACCCACTAACAACAAACTGTTGCTCAAAGTTAACAAACAGAACATCAGTATAATTTTAAATTACGACAGACCTACAATTCTAATAATTTACTGTGCTGTCAAATACTATAGAGTTGATTATGTGTTTCCGAATCACTGGAGATGTCAGATTATTGCACACCTTCGCTTGTAACCTAAATATATTCTATACTTTAAATAATTTATTTACGTAGAACAACTTCCCTTTTAATATACTACAAGTTTTATTGTATACTTCTGTGTTTTGTTAAACAACCTTTATTGCCACTGGCGCTGGTGGACATGCATTAAGATATAACAACAAAACCGGATATAACACGATCTCTATTTTTCTCAGTCACGAATTGGGGATTTTCTGTTTGCAATAAAACTCTATCAAGATCATGGCTCAGACTGCCACTAGGTAATGAAAGGGACGCCCTGCGTAGATACTGACAACAAAGTATGCTGTAACGAGTCAAGTGTAAACATTCATAACCGACATGAGAAAATTAAAATACGGAACCCAGTGATGCATCCCCGGGTATTGCATATTACCCGAGATAAAATTAATGTTGATTGAAAACTGGTATTAAAGGAACACGTTGCCTTGGATCGGTTCGAGTTGGTCGAAAAGCGTTTGTAACCGTTTGTTATGAAATGCATATGAGTACAAAGATGTTGTAAAAGTAGAATACAATGATCTACACAAACATGCCTCGAAATTGCACAGTTTTCCTTTTACCTCGTCGACTTACACGGTCAGCCATTTATGGTAGTCAAATTGTTTGACTCCCAAAAATGCGTTAGATCGCAAAGTAAAAGGAAAACCACGCAATTTCGAGGCAAATTTGTGTGGATCATTGTATTCTACTTTTAAAACATCTTTCTAACCACATGCATTTGATAACAAACGGTTACAAATGCTTTTTATAGACCAACTCGTCCGATCCAAGGCAATGTGTTCCTTTAAAGAAACAACATTCTGCTCTTGACTTTCAACGTGCGCGAATATTGATCGCGGTGAAGTAGACTGGTGTGTTTTATTTAATGGTTTCTGGTGAATGTCCTGTTCAAGTTTTAATACTACACAAACAGTAAAGGGAAGGTATACCTTTAGTAGTCATCACACACTTAAAATTTTAAATTACAAAAAATAATATCTGGTTTAGAAGACTAGAGCAGCTTTCGATTGTAAAAAGCATTTTGAGAATTATTTCACCTTGATGTTATGTGGTTAGAGGAAAATGATATCATTTTGTAAGCCCCAAAAATTGAAGCTGGGAAGCATAACTGTCAGTAACGCTTCTCAGATTGTGTGTGTCTGTTCTTATTTAGGGATTATTCTTCCTACATGGATAAAACAGCTCTATATTTCGGCGATATCTCAAAAACGCCTCCACGATTTGAAATGAAACTTTCACAAGTTAGTTTAATGTTATATATCATCATATAGAATTAAAACCATCGAACGATTCCGAAAACCAAAGCTATACTTTGCCTTTAAGTGACAATTAGTAATGCAATGGTTTTAAAAAGGACACTGGACACTATTGGTAATTGTCAAATACCAGTCGTTTTACTTGGTGTTTTTTAACCATTGCATAAAATAACAAACCTGTGAAAATTTGAGCTCAATTGGTCGTCGAAGTTGCGAGAAAATAATGAAAGAAAAAACAACCTTGTCACACGAAGTTGTGTGCGTTTAGATGCTTGATTTCGAGACCTCAAATTCTAAATTTGAGACCTCAATTTCTAAATTTGAGGTCTCGAAATCAAATTCGTGAAAAATTACTTCTTTCTCGAAAACTATGGCACTTCAGGGGAGCCGTTTCTCACAAATGATTTATAGTTACCAAGTAAGGTTTTATGCTAATAGTTATTTTGAGTAATTACCACTGCCTTTAGGTGACAAAACAGAATGCAATGGTTTTGAATGGATGTAAAATAGGCTGGTTTTTGACAGTTATTTTTCTTGACTTGTAGTAGTCGACACGATCAAAATGTTACTCATTATGATCGATGCCATAATGGTCGACACCGAGTCAGCTCCGTCATGCGTAGATTATTAATACCTATTAGCATCGCACCTATAATTAATATTAAAGACAGCACTATTGTTACCGAACTTGCTTTTCATTTCTTTAACGGTGATTATCATTTTGATCGACAATAATTCGAAATTTTCATCATTAACAGCAATGTGATCCACATATTCTTCACTGTAGTTACCATGAACACCAAGTCCAATGTTGTTACGGTGGCTTTAAAGTCGACATGCTTTGTCATATATTCTAATAAATGAAATCATCATCATCATCATCATATTCATCATTATGATCGACATTGTTTGCATGTCGACAATCGCCATAATAAGACAAACATCACTAATCGACATCACATTAGCGCGTCGAGATCAATATACAACTTTGATCGTTACATCACCATCGCAACATTCATCAGGGCCACACCATTGTTGTGACCATGGCTGCCATGACAACTAAATCAACGGTAACATTAGGTTGTCATGGAAATAATATCCCCATCCATGACATTTGCATCCTCTCGTCAGCATCTGTCATCACTCTCCTCATTCTTACGATACTCCATTACCATTCTCCTTATCATGCCCATCCATCATCGTCTTTAAAAACATCTTCATATAAAACCTCCTCCATGCCTTGTTTGTGTCTTCTGCTATCCTCTTGCGCCTCAAGCTCCCGTCTCTTAACGCCCTTGTCTCTATCCTTCGGCCGTCTTTTCTCTTCTATCGTTACGGCTTCGTATGAATCCAAACTGCCGTCAGATTCCCTTGTGTCGTTATTCCTCGATTGGGCCAGCGACGGACACGGATTGAGAAAAACACCACCAGATGTGAAGTAACGATGAGACAGAAACATTTTTGTTCCGATTTGGGATGGTGATGGTGCTGTAATGGTATCCCTTCTTGAGTTTAGTTGTCGTAGGGAGGATATTGCACGATCAATCCAGTTATAGCTCCATGAATATACGCAGTTAAACTGATGTGTATTGGTTGACTAGCTACCGGAGATACCAACCGCAGCATTCACCACACACTCAAAATCAGACCAACCATACAGCCAGCACGCTGTGCGTCCACGTCAGTTCGCCCCATCCCAGCGGCTAGACATCAGTGCACGAATTACAATTAAAGATTGCTTCACTTGGCTTAGGAAATGGGAAATTATATTACTGCTTTATATTTGAGGAAGGGAAGGCAAATCGCATCTTGCGATCTCGGCGTTCGCTCTCGACTCTCCGTCAGCAGAGGGGAGGAGAGGTGTTTATTACTCCCGATGATTTTGGTCGTAGTTTTCTGCTCGATTTGATCTGGGTGAATTGCCTGATATCTACACTTCAATTATGAGAACATTTTCAATTCATAATATGACGGCTGCAAGTAATTTCCCCTGTGGTAAACTCGTATGCGAACGCCACCGGATTACCGCACCAGGTGAAAAGCATAGGAACATGTTAATTTATAGACAAACGTTGCAAGATAAAAAAGCTGTCTTCTCCACTAATTAACTCATGTGTTTGACATAAAGGAACTTGGATTTCCAAAAACGACTTCGGGGAAATGCTTTAAAGATGCACGATGACTTCAATTGGTTTAGAGGCTTATTTGTTCAAAGTAATAATCGTAATCGTTGTTAATTAATTTTATTCAAGCATTTGCTGACATGAATGAACTCGGACACTAAAACTGACTTGGGCGAAATGCTTTTATGTTGCACGATGAATGCAATAGGTTTTGAGGCTGTTGTGTTCATTCAAAGTAATACAAGTTTGATTAATTAGATTCACGCTTTTGACATGAAAGAACTTGAATTCCAAAACTAACATTGAAGACATGCTTGCATGTTGCATGATGACTGCGATGTGTTTTGAGGCATTTTTGGGGTAAAAGTAATCGTAAGTTAATTAGTTTCAGCCAATCTTTTGACAGCTCTACGCACTCCTTAGGTGTGAGCCTGGCCTAGGATGCCGAGTTATGAGTTGCCGCGAGCAGAAACATGTCTTTGTCAAAATAACAGCAGAGGTAGACTACCAGACTTTTTTGTTATCCAATTATAATCTCTACAGACTATGTGGGCGAAAAAAGACATGTTTATGAGCAAGGGATTTGAACCAACGACCTCTAGAAATACTGACTATGGGTTGTTGCAGCTGTAACCGCTGAATACACAGGCTTTGAGGCGGCGGTCTGTTCAAGATTCGTGAAATTGTTTATTTGGTTAAGCATTTTGTCGAGAGTAATTTAGATCAAAGTCTGATGAGGTATAGTCAAGGATCCTAGCTCATAGGTGTGGTGTTTAAAGGAGTAGGACTACAGTGCTCTTTGGAAAGGCAGAATTTAAAAAATGATGGTTTTCAGGAAACATTGTTGAAAAATAACTGTTGAAATAGATCACATTTTCTATAGAAAAATCAAAGTGGCGTTTTGTGGTATAAACGTTCACTATGTCTACTCAAGGTTTGACCGGACATTGCTGAGGATTCAAGAGAAATGTATGTGATACCTTTGGTTATCTCTGCATGAAATGCTTCTCAGCAAATTGTGTATTCCATTTACGGATTATTATTCTTGCGAGGACGTTACAGTTCAAGATTTTCGGCAATCTCAAAATAGCTACTGACTTTTGAAAGTAAGTTTCCACTGGTAAGTATTTATGTATATATCTACATTTATGTATGACTAAAACAAACGAACGGTTCCAAAACTAATAGTATTGATTTAAAAACCTTAAATCACCATATTTTATTTGTCGTGAATGCAGTGGATGTTATTGTATTGTATTTATTTATTTATTTATTTATTTATTTATTTATTTATTTATTGCTAAATTAATGTCTAAACCACACAATGTCTTTAACCCCAGTGTATGGTCGAGGGAGTCTTTGGGTCGTGTGGATAGACGAGTTGCGATAACACATGATGTAAATAACATGTCGTGAGTGATTTGATTTTAATGAGAGAGTCCGGCCAGTAAAGACACACTCAATGGCAATTAGATGAAATCTGTCCCGTTAGATTAACACCTACAAGTTGACTTGATTGGCAAACAGTTACTAACAGTACCGGTTAATAAATTTACTGTTTTGAAGCAAAGTCCCAGACATCCCTATCCAACCAGGTATCTCCTTTCCCAGCAGTATGATTAATTCAAAGTTCTGTGTCTGAATTGGCGGCTACAGCTACGGCTACGGCTCCCCTATGGCTACGACTAATTTTCGGTTTTACCGGTTAATTTTCAGTTAGAGGTAGGGTTACAGACGTTCCTGTCAGCCTGGTATCTCTTCCCCACCAGCAGTATGATTAATCATAGCACAACCGGACAAGTTCTCATAATTAGGCCTTTGTGAATAAAAGAAAGGCCTGGTCTGAATTGGCGGCTACAGCTACAACTACGGCTACGGCTACGGCTAGACTTCCTAAGTTATCATGCATTGTCCTTAGAAACAGTCGTAGCTGTAACCGTAGCCGCTAATTTGGATAAGGCCCAAGAACTCAGCTCTGGCACTTCCATGTGTCCAAAACCTTGTCTGAAATGGCTGCTTGCTACGGCTACGGCTAAATTTCTACGTCACCACGTGTTGAATTATAGTACATCCTTATTGTCACACCCTTAGCCAAATTCATAGCCGTATCTACAGCCGCCAATTGGGATACTGCCTAAACTTGCTATACCTGACATAATGTATTCTGACCACACTTTCTGGTGCGTTGTTTCAGATGGAGGATCTTCAGGCACCTGGTCCTATAAATAGACCGCTCATAGGTGAGATGTAAACAAAGAGGGAGAAGGGATGGCCAAGAAAAACAAGAATATTCACAAAGTGGAAAACATTAAATTGACTCTGAGTTTGAATTGCGGTTGGATAATGGACAAGAGGGTGAGGGGATAGGATGGAAAATGGATATTACGTGGTGGGAAGTAGTCCTTGTGATGTAAATTGTGTTTCTATGAACAAACTATTAGTGTTACGCGCAGCTTAAAGCAATCGCACAACATCGGTGAACAGTATTGTCCAAAGGCCCACACTTAGTGTATCACAAATTATATATAAAATAACAAACCTGTGAAAATTTAGGCTCAATCGGTCATCGGAGTCGGGAAAAAATAACGGGAAAACCCACCCTTGTTTCCGCACGTTTCGCCGTGTCATGACATGTGTTTAAATAAATCCGTTATTCTCGATATAGGTTTAAACGTATATTAAGTGGAAATAAGTGAAATGTCATACTTCTTCAGGTTTACAAACCTTTAAAGTAGGACTTGAAACGTTGCATGGTGAGAGTATAATAAGGTGAGGTTTGCAGTAGCATTATGTGAATTTCTCTTGACAACTCTACGTTTCGATTAGTATGCTCTGATTGTCTTCAGGAAAACTTCAGATCTTTCCATGCCCATCTCTTGAATAGTGAGACAAATGGGGATTTTTAAATACTTCATTGGTAAAATCAAGCTTTTCGTAGGTCCGGACTTCCGACAAAATGTAGCAATGTTGGACAAAATTTGACAAGGGACCCTGGACACTCCAAAAATTATTTTCCTTTCACACGAGGTGCATTTTGTAAAATCTTACAACCATGCTACAATTTAGCAAGGAACCCTTGTAAAATTGTTCTCGTGTGAAAGGGGATTTAGCGTCCAAAATGACTTCTACCTTCAGAACCATTGTCAAACCCCCTAGTTAACATATTTTCATTTTATGACATTTTTACACGATTCATGCAGCAAAACGTACATTTCCAAACCAAGGGTTATAGACTGGTTCCTTCAAAAGTATCACCTCCCTTTATACGAACATTTATCAGTACCTTTAAGAACTTATGTAGACTATGTCAACCATGGTATTTGTGATAGACTCAAGACGTTTTTATTTCTTAAAGGCAGTGGACACTATTGGTAATTACCCAAAATAATTTAAAGCATAAAACCTTTCTTGGTGACGAGTAATGGGAAGAGGTTGATAATACAATCATTGTGAGAAACGGCTCCCTTTGAAGTAACGTAGTTTTCGAGAAAGAAGTTATTTTCCACGAATTTGATTTCGGTACCTCAGATTTAGAACTTGAGGGCTCGAAATCAAGCATCAGAAAGCACACAAATTCGTGTGACAAGGTTTTTTTCTTCTTTTATTATTATCTCGCAACTTAGACGACCAATTGAGCTGAAATTTTCACAGGTTTGTTATTTTATGCATGCTGAGATACAGCAAGTGAAAAGACTGGTATTTGACAATTACCAATAGTGTCCATTGTCTTTAAGCAGCTCTTTGAAATTGGGTACTAATCAAAGGGCATACTCTTTGTTGTATATCCTCTTATCTTATGAAGATTTTTGTTTACAAGTCAATACAAATAAATACTGTTAGCGGTACTCACCTGTTTTGCCTCTAAGTATCCGAAAATGTTTGACAGTAAATATCCGCATATATTCCATTATCTTTGGTATCTGTACCACAACATTTCCAAATGGAAGCCACTTCTTGGGCCTTGCTGTATGTTGTATTTGGTGATAGTTTGCACTCATTATCGGCGGTCCCTTTTGGGTATAGTTCCAAACTAGAAATATATAGTCCACCTATCTTGCGTACTTGTCTAATACAAGAGCGGAAAGGACTGATTTCCGACTTTAATAATTGTCTCTCATAGTCGAGGTGGATTGAGATAATCAATGGTTCCTTTCCGGTCAAAGGTCAAATCTTATTGAGGCTGAAACTGTAATGATTCATAATACATTGTTTAATGGGAATTGCTTTTTTCTCTATATACTCTAAGAGGCATTTTTACTATGCTTTATAAGTTAACATTTTCATTTGAAGACCTTTTTACACGATTCATGCAGCAAAACGCACATCTCCAAACCAAGGGTTATAGACTGGTTCCCTCAAAAGTATCACCGTTAATCATTGCTGTGTTTAAGGAGCTAGACTAATAGTGGTGTACAGAAGTGATGGCTGATCATTATGGATTTTCATTGCGTCGGCCATTTTGTTTCATTGTCGGTGTGCGTTTTGCAAAAGGTTTAGCGTAACTATTAATTTTAACTGTGCATTGTCTTTGGAGTATTTAATATCGTACACAAAACAATTTGCAAGTTTTATGCAATGTTCACGTTTTTTTTGCCTTCCTTACTTTGACACCTGTTGAGGTAAAGTTGCCGGCGGTTATGCCATTGATTTGATATATTTATTTATGATTTACTTATGTATTGGTTTCCTGGGGGGAAACCTTTCAGCGGATTACTGTCTTTCAAAGATGCCCTGCAGTTACAAAACATTCATTATAATAAAACAAATAGAAAATTCTATGAGACAACACGTGTAAACATTTTTAACAGACAATATAAAATACCTTACGGAACAAAACCATGGACGAATTAAACACAAAACAAAAAACTGGGCCGGCAAGAGGAGATAATTAAGAAAAATATCAACAATTTCGCTAAGATTGATTTGCAATTGCAAATTGCAGATCAATCGTAGTTGCTAAGTAAAGTGTGATGTCATTCACTAACCATCATGGTTAAACTAACAACTTAGGCTGTGAAATCGAACCCTGTGTGAACATGATTTACACTAATTGTTAGAACTGTTAAGCATTAAAGATGCTATGTCAGATTTTTGGCCCCCAAACATTAAAAAATAGATTTTTTTTTTAGTGAATGGTATTTCAAAGAGTATCACTCGCTCTAACGAAAAAACTTTTACTTTTAATGGTCAGGAACCATGACAAAAATTTAAAAAGTTTCTTATAAAACACATAATGATTGGTCACGTGATCCCTACAAAAAACTAATTTTGAGCAATATTTCACTGCTACTAAAATAATTGGCGGACTTTTTCGAGCAATGGCTCAAATGAAAGCTTTTAACTTTCTTGACCCCCATCAAAATACCTGTTGAATTTTAAATCAAGATTTTTGAGTCAAATCGGCCAAAAATCTGACATAGCATCTTTAAGATATAAACATATTTATCTAAGTACAAAAGTTATTTAAGTTTACACTAAGAACACATAATGTGGAAAATGTCGCCAATTGTGAGCTTTTACCTTTTAGTGTTGTGGTTGTATTTTCAGAAACTATGAAAGTCACAAAGTTATCACCTCAGGCATGCAACTACAACAACATCTTTTCTTGAAGTCTATCTTGACACCGAGTCTAATAGCGCCCTCTTGTGGTCGAGTCAGGGTTTATTTCGTTGCGTGATTAGACTACTAATGAAAAATAAATGCGAAGATTCGCCACCTTGCATTCCCAGCATGTACCATGAATATACTCTGTTATTAAGGTCAAAGAACTATGCCACATGAATTTTAATTAGACATGTTAGTACGCTTACTGAGTTTCTAAGCATGGGGTGGAATTTCCTAGTTGACTTTATTTATTAGACCTTCCAAGCTCACAGCCAAATTTCAAAGGCGCTGAAGCACAACAATGTCAGAGCGTCTGATCGAAACGTCGAGTTGAAACCAACGGTTCTTTACAGAACCACCCAACTTGTTTTAATAACATAATAATAAAAGGTATTTATATTGCGCTTTTCCAAAACATGATCCAAGCGCATAACAAAGAAAAGGATAAAATAAAACTAACAAGAATCAAATCATTAATCTACTATTTAGGAAAGAGATAAGTTTTAAGTTTTTACTTAAAAGTAACAACACAAGAATATTTACGGACATTAATTGGTAGATTGTTCCAAAGTTCAGCAGCAGAGTGTGAGTTAAAGGTGGAGCAATGCCATTCAAACATTAAAAAACATATATTACAGTTTTGAATCGTTTCTCCATGGGAAGCCAGTGTAGTTTAGCGAGTAAGGGAGATCCATGAGCTCTCCAACAGTTAACAGTGAGAACAAGTTTGACAGCCTCGTTCTGAATACCGATGAGGCGTTTAAAGGAACACGTTGCCTTGGATCGGACGATTTGGTCTATAAAAAGCGTCTGTAACCCTTTTTTATAAAATGCATATGGCTGGAAAGATGTTTTAAAAGTAGAATACAATGATCCAAACAAGTATCACTCAAAATTGCACGGTTTTCCTTTTACGTCGCGAACTAACACGGTCGGCCATTTATGGGAGTCAAAAATTTGACTCTCATAAATGGCCGACCGTGTTAGTCGACGAGGTAAAAAGAAAACCACGCAATTTCGAGGCATATTTGTGTGGATCATTGTATTCTACTTTTACAACATCTATCTACCCATATGCATTTTATAACAAACGGTTACAGAACGCTTTTCAAAGACCAACTCGACCGATCCAAGGCAACGTGTTCCTTTTAAGATTTGCTTTGGTGATTTGAGATAGTTATCACATGGTGTTACCGCAAACCTTTCCATAACATCTTGCTTACCAGATAATAAGGTTACCAGTTAAAAATACCATGCCGCGTGTACTATCTGTTATTGGTATCTTGCTTATTTTTTATGCAGAGCGAAATGTTAAGCAATAGCTCCATGAAATTGAGCCCAGCAGTGTGAAGGCGTCAGATTCCTTCGTAGTTTTCAATGCTCCAATGCGTTATCAAAGGCCAAGTGTATAATTATAGTGAGCAGTGGGGATAGAACTCAAATTGCAATAATAATGTTCATCACTCATCTTTATCAACCAATGTCATCATTAACATTGACATGCCATTATCAAGGGATGCGCACATTATTTTTGGTTTACAAAATTGTTTGCAAAACAAGAGGGTTAAAAATAATCTTTATTAATTAATGTGATGTCATCCTGTTTTTATCTGCAGCTTCGTGTGCCAGTGTTGATACACACCCTGTAAATAATGCATGGGGTATTAAAGGTTTTGACCCATGTATCGGTGTACGACTTTGGCAAGTGTCTTTCGTGACCCCCTTTCAAAATGTTGTTTTATTTTATAGAAACAAGGATATTTGTAGTTTGTCAATACATTTAAAAGTAGGCTACATAATTTAGGGTCGTGGTTCTGATGAGGATTTTTTTTTACTTAAAAAAGGGGAAAATTGTCACATAAAATCAACCGTTCCCAGCACCATCTCCTGGAAACTAACAATAACAACAAGTAGACAAATCCAGTTTGATTTCTCTTTCTGTGAAGTTACAGCAGGAAGTAGAAAGAAACCCATTTCAAAACTTACTTTAAAAAGGTAGAATACATCATGCGTATACAGATAGAACATACTTCTAGTTACAACAAAAGTTGTTAAAGGCAGTAGACACTATTGGTATATTACTCAAAATAATTATTAGCATAAAACATTTCTTGGTGACGAGTAATGGGGGGAGGTTGGTCGTATGAAACCTTGTGAGAAACAGCTCCCTCTGAGGTGCCATAGTTTTCGAGAAAGAAGTAATTTTCCACGAATTTGATTTCGAGACCTCAAATTTAGAACTTGAGGTCTCGAAATCAACCATCTAAACGTACACAACTTCGTGTGACAAGGGTGTTTTCTTCTTTCAGTATTATCTCGCAACTTCGATGACCGATTGAGCTCAAATTTTCACAGGTTTGTTTTTTATGCATATGTTGAGATACACCAACTGTGAAGGCTAGTGTTTGACAATTACCAATAGTGTCCACTGCCTTTAACTGAAGGTACATTCTAAGTATCCATTGAAAAGTCGTTTTGCCATGTATTATTTTGTGAATAAAAAATGCAATTATAATTTTGAAGCGATAGTCGGTCGAACGTGTGAGCTTTCACAGGGTCTAGCTGACAGCTTACTCTATAATTTGATCTCGTTTTTTTTCGGCACGGTAAAGGCTTTGATATTAAATCCTACCAAACATACCCACATCTCCGCGAATAATACAGCTAGTATACCAATGACGTAAACTTTCCTTTAAACCCTTATATAACTTGACACTTCAATGTGTTAGTGTTATTCATGTTCTTTATAAATTTGCCGCCCTTCCCCCATAAAAACACATTAAAACAGACGCATAATGAAATAAATAAGTAACAATCAAATGTCTTGCATTAATACATCTCTTACAAGACAAACAGTCGCTTTAAGGTTTAAAGTTAAGTGTTCTATACCACGCAATGTTTAAAATTGTTGAATGATGCAAAATAAAACAGATAAGGTACGAGCAAAACATCTGCGTATAAGATGTTTTGTTTATTACACTCATTATTTTTAAGAAACACGTCAGTCAAGGACGGAAACATTGTATTAAAGGGGGTTTAGATTCTACAATATTGGGCTAAGTAGGCCTACTTTTACATTATTTAAAATATAAAAAAAACAAAAAAACAAAAAAAACTAAAAGGTGTGGGGCGAAGTAAAATCTGCAATTGGTGTTCACCACCGCAAATCGAAGTTATATGGTTATGGACACAAATAAATTTTTCAGTTATTATCCCCAAAAATTGAATCTGAGAAGCTTTACTGTAGAAACTGTTCTCAGATTTTGTCCACGGATTATTCTTCCTGCTTGGACATAACCACTCCGGAGTTTCGCCGATATCTCAATGCGACCATAAAGACATTTTGCACAGGTTAATTGTATTTTATCTTTAAATTATATGGAGGGTTATAACAATCGGACGGTTCGAAAACGGCACACGTTCACTTTACATCATGACACACACAAACATTGCAAGGGGGCGAAGATGGGTGAGTCTGGACAAAACAAGGAGCAGCGTGCTGCGCCGACAAGGAGCTCACAAACCGCCCTCTGTCGGTAGAATTCTGATTGACGTAGTCTTTAACTCAAGCAAGAAAGAGAGGGGAAAAAAATAATGCGAATGTCAATATATAACTCCAAGACGTGCCCTGCTAGCTGCGGGCTTACAGCAACGCAGTCTGCTCCATTAGTCACCTTTTGCCGTTACGCACCGATATTATGCGGCGATCATTTGTTGCTCGTGTTCGCATAATGCCGTTTGTTTTATGCACACATGCATCACCCCTCTCTCTATTTATGCGGAATACAAAACTGAGTCGTGTGGATTTTTTTGTTTTGGTCAGGGGACTGGGAAATGCTCAAGTAGAAAATAGAGGATGAGCCACTGAGTGAAGGGGTTGGGAAGAGTTCATCTTACACGCATTGATAATCATTGGAGGCTATAGATTTGTATCTATACAGACTGTGTACGTCGAGAATGAGACTTTTTGAGTTAGCTTTTGGCCAACAGTTGTTTGCACTCGGGCAGGCTAGCAAATTTGTTGAGCGAAATTGGAGTTTTTTTGCCGTTACATGTTAATAGTTCTTGTATTATGAATATTCGTTGCTGGAATACTATCTACAATGATTTTAATATGTTTCTTAGCTCTTATTCAATGTAAGCCAAGAAGATAATTATTGTAATTATCAACTAATTAGTTGTCAAATTATATACTTATAAATCACACACAGGACAGGGGCATATTCCTATTTAACAAATTTGTTACCATTTTTGAGAAACTGTAAAATATTGTAACTGCTTAAATGTAATAAAATAAGAAACCCCGTACAAAAGACAATTTCAAAGGCAATTGTTGTTAGCTAACCCGCCCCCCCCCCTTCCCCCCTTTTTAACCCGGTTTTCTCTTTGAAAATTGTAGAGGGTTGAATCGAATAATATATTATGTTTATCAAATCAGGTTCATTCATCAACAAATAATATCACGAATAGCCACTATCTATAATGTATCCTGTTGAAGGGGGGTCATAGTTTTGTGAAAGGGGCAGCATCTGTTATGTAACCACAATTGTCCAATCATGTAATTGTTACAAGACTGTCCAATCAAAGGTGAATTATCAGATGATTTGTACTGATGACGACGGCGCGGGTGTTTAAGACACTGGACACAATTTGGTAATTGTCAAAGACCAGTCTTCCCACTCGGTGTATCTCAACGATATGCATAACATAACAAATTGGGAAAATTTGAGCTCATTCGGTCGTCGAAGTTGCGAGATAATAATGGAAGAAAAAACACCCTTGTCACAAACGCAATTGTGTGCTTTCAGATGCTTGATTTCGAGACCTCAAATTCTAAATCCGAGGTCTCAAAAATCAAATTCGTGGAAAATTACTTCTTTCTCAAAAACTACGTTACTTTAGAAGGAGCCGTTTCTCACAGTTTGTTATACTATCAACCTCTCCCCATCACTCGTTACCAAGTAAGGTTTTACGCTAATAATTATTTTGAGTAATTACCAATAGCGTGTCATCATTTAAAAAAATTAAAATTACAATTAGATTGCAAACTGCTTACAAACAAAAGGGCCCTATCGTATATTAAATGCACAAACATTTATAAGGCCTTACGACCTTAGCAGAATCTTTCTCGAAGGCTACTGTTGGCATTTAGCCTTCCATAAAAACTCTGCTAAAGGGTAGAAACGTTCAGGCCACTAGCTGTTTTGTTTTTTTTTCTTTTTTCATTTAAACAGTTGCATAATCGGTTGTTATTGACATATAATTGTAATTTCACAGTATTTGTTAGAAATACTCTACGTCCGCTCTTTAAAGTCTGGTCTATTACTCACCTCCATGGCTTAATGTGTATTTTTATGTTTTACTATCTCAATAACTTTCTGCTGGCAAGTGCTTCTTTTCATTGGGTAGTACTGATATTGTGGAAGGATAAACAGGGTATGTGTAAACAGGGTATTTGAGTAGAAAATTTATGTTTATTGTACACAAAACGAAAAACCTTGAAATGGTAGAGTTAATGGGTTTATTGTCATGCCTATCTGCAGGCTGAATATTGCACGGTTGAGACAAAGGACAGATCTGATGCACACGGAAATTTGGCAAGCGCAGGTATAGGGGCTTACTTTCTAATGTAAAAGAGTGAAAACACCACTCTTTACATTTCGAGTGGTCCCTCAAATGGCTCTTTAAAAAGAGTGGTGGTCATTTCACTCTTTTAGAGGGGTTTCACTCCAGGACAGAGTGAAAAAAAAGGATGCAAACGTCAATCAAAAAGAGTGGAAGACCAAAGAGTTGCCCCTCATAATGGCTCTTCAAAGAGTGATTTTTTTACTCTAGTGCATGTTACAAGCTTCATTTTAACATGTATTTTGTGTGAGTGAACCCCTTTCAATGTTTTTAGGTACTGTGTTTTAATATTTGCGATGTAGACCAAGGACAAACAAAAAGGAAAAAATTGCCTCGCAGGGAATTTTGTGTATAAATTGGGAGCATGTTCTATACGGATGAAAAGGAGATAACAAACGATGTCTCGCACATGGATGTAAACAAAGAATGCTAAACACAATAACTGCTTCCACAAATTAATTTAAAAAAAACCGGGAAAACAAAAAGGTATTCATAAGGGGAAATTGCTCAACAAGGAATTGTGCGTAACCTACAAAAGTATAAAGGAGAATGTACAGGGAAAAGAAGATAACAACAGATGTATTCACAGGGAGATAACCAACAACAATTCGGGTGCTTTTGAATTTGGTTTGACATGTTGAATCGTGTGTACAAAGCATACAAAGTATACGGGAGGATGTTAATACGGGGAAAGGGAGATACAAATTAATATGTCTCCAAAGGCATGTATAAAACAATAAATAGAATTTGTGTGCTCAAACACAATATCTTCTTTCACACATTCGTAAAAAAAGAGAAACAAGAGGTATCCAGGGGAAATTGCTCCACGAGGAATTGTGCGTAGCCTACAAAGTGTCAAGGAGGATGTTGAGACAACAAAAGTAGATCCACAACAGGGATGTAAAAAATAATAGACTGAGTGTCCAAAGCACAATATCTGCGTACCCATTATTCATATTGAACTGGGCTAGACATGTTGAATATTGACATGACCAACCTGTGTGTGTGACCCATTGTGCTAAGACGTTCTTCATAAGCATCAGCTCAATTGAACTCAATTCAATAAACATTTATCTCGGCTTCTGTTAGCTCGATTTCACTAAAGAGCTAAGATTGATTTCAATTGCGAATCAATGCTAACTGCTGAGCTGAGTGTGATGACACATTACAGGTCACTATGGTGATATACTGACAACGCATCTTGAGATGAATCTTAGCACTTCATGAAATCCAGCCCTGGGGGCTTATGTCTCAAACGCTATAGATACTGTCTCGACCCATAATAATATTATGGACACGTTGATATTTAATAACAGCCTTGGAAAAGTGAATAACAATATTATACAGGGTGCTGTTTTTGCCACGGCAAAATCTGAAACCATAATTGTCTCAACCTCGACATTTACCAGTAACTGTTTATAAATAATCACAGATCAAGTCGAGCTGTGTGGATAGATGCGATGGAGTGTTGTTTATCCCTGTTGCCCTCATGGGGATATTCTTTGCATTCATGGGGATAGTCTTTAAAGGCACAGGACACTATTGGTAAATCCTAAAAATGATTGTTAGCATAAAAATTTACTTGGTAAAGAGCTGTTGTTAGTATAAACATTGTGGGAAACGGCTCCCTTTGAAGTAACGTAGTTTTTGAGAAAGAGGTGATTTCTCACTCAAATATTAAAAGACTTCAGCTGAAGCCTTTTATTATGCATCTGAAAGCACCAAAGCAATGCAACAAGGGTGTTTTTTCTTTAATTATTCTCTTGAAATTTCGATGACCAAAATGTTTTGTTATTTTATGCATTATGTTGGGATACAACAAGTGAGATTACTGGTCTTTGGAAATAACAAACGTGTCCAGGGCCTTTAAATAAAGCACTCCGAAAGAACACACAGTCTATCCACGAGAGATACAAAATGTAAATCATTTATTTATTGATGCAGACGATCAAACATCATTTATTCGATATTGATATCCTTGGTTACTATGGCAACCTTTTTAAGGCCGAATTGATGTTCAGCTTTTACTAGTGGCCTGTCAAATTAAAGGCGACGACACGTTTTGTAATAAAGTAACAATCTAAAAACAAAGCAGTGGAAATTTTGGCTCAATTGGTCAAAGAAATTGTAAGAAAAGAAAAAAACCTATTGCACAAATTTGGTGTGCTTTCAGATGCCTTAGAAATGCTTCAGGCCTGAAGTCTTTCTAAGTTCAAGAATTTAGTGAGAAATTTATTTTTCAAAAACTACATTACTTCAGGGGGAGTCATAAATTCTCACAATGTTTCAAATCAACAGCTCTCCGTTGCTCGTTATCAAGTTGTTATGGTAATTATTTTTTAGTAATTACTAAACGTGTCCAGTGCCTTCAAAGATAAAAAATACATGTTTAAGAAAGTATGGCAGGTACAAGTTGATCAAGATTGTTATACAGTATTATGTTGATCAGTTGATTTCCTTCCCCTTGGATTGCTAAAGATGACACAGTCTATCTGGCAGATGCATTGACCTATGACCTGATGCCATGTGACCCTTACTTTATTAATAATTGCTTTACCATCACGGGGCTGAATTTTCGGGAGAGACTGTGGGGAAGCAAAAAGATGAATATGTAACAGCTGATCGACTGGGGGACTAAGGGAATGGAATGTGTATTGTACTTTTCAAATAATACTATTAGGAAAGAATCTTGCATTTCATGACACGAATTCGCCGGTAAATAGCGTCTCACACAAAATTGTGGATGGCATTTAAACTTGGCATTTTGCCCGATGAATTCCAATTCAATGAGGCATCTCAATGGACGATGATACCCGATCTGTGATTGGTTGAAATAGAAACACCATGGTAACCAGACGTGATGGTAACAACTCGGCTCAAAGTGACAATATTAGTGCCTGCCTGGAAAGCTCATTAGATGTCAAATTCCTAAATTATTATATATTTCTGATAATAAAACCAAGGATGTCTCATAAGTGAACTTAATCACTGTATAGTCAGCAAGTCTGAGTAAACCTGTAAACAAGGGTGCTTGCTGTGTGAACAAGAACCACCGGGGTTTAACCCCCCCCCCCCTTCTCTTCCATAATAAGTGTTCTTGGTTCATTTACGTGCACTAACAATCATACACTGGACCAATGGTTAGGCAAACTTCTTCTTTTTTCGTTTTCTTTTTTTGGTTTTTGAAACCGTACGATTATATTGGTTTAATCCTATAAATATTATGTACAATAAATCTACAAATTTAATTGAAAGTGGAAGAAAACAAGACTTCGTGACACTGCCGTCGATTTCACATATTTCACCAAACTCTTCCTAGCCTACGATTAATCTTAGGACCCGGACGAGTTCAGTTCTGTATTCATAGACGTTAAAACGCATTGAACCCATTCTAAGTTAGGACGAGTTGCTCGTCCTAACTCGAGATAGGATAAATCCTAGCGGTTTGTGGGATAAGCTGCAGGTCACTATCAAAAAGCATTGAAAGACGACCCCCCCCCAAAAAAAAAAAAAATAAATAAATAAATAAATAAATAAATAAAAATAAATAAATAAAAATAAAATAAAACAAACAAAAATAGAACAACATCCATTTTCGTTTCGAGGAACATTTCATTCGAAGTAATGAGGTGTAAAGACATCACTCTGTATGCCCCAAATTTGAGTTTGAGAAACGTTCTAATCGAAACGTTCCAAGCCTTAGCCTTTATGTATTTCCTCTGGAGGACAAATTTCAGGTGATGTTTCTGAAGAAAATGCCAAGACATGTTTAAGTGAAATACAAACTGCCAACTCGATCGGAAAGTAACCACTTGTAAAGCTGATACCTGACCAATTACTAGATCAATGTTCCCATCAGAAAAGCTGTCACTTTTGGAGAAAATTATGATTAAATCAGCTTTTATCAAAATCGCCAGTGGCTGAGCAATTTGATTAAGAATTGTGATAATGTCGCATCAGTGGGCATACATGGGCTCAAAAAAAAATGTTTTTCTAAAACTTGTGTAACTAGGCCTATTTGTATAATGTTGAAGAGTTATCAAATATTTTCAGAAAATAAGAATGAATCCTGTCCTTAAACCAAGTACTGTTTCCAAAAAGACTATAATTCCATACAAGTCAATTGTTCTAATCTGTATGCCTACACGGGATAGTGAAAATGTGTTTTAAAAAAAAAAAAAAAAAAATTAATCCTACACTTAAACCAATGACGTCACCATTGCTGAAAGAAGCTGCTGTATGTCCATATAAGTTAAATGTTCTTGTTTGTATGCTTATAAAACAAGGGTAAGTGAAAAACGTTTTCTAAAACTTGTGTAAATATTTGTTCAACATTGAAAAGTCATCGAGAGTCATCAGAAAATGAATAATCATACACTTAAACCAAAGACGTACCAAAAAAGAAGATGTAATTCCATGTAAGTTAATTGTCATTATCTATGCATGCCTACATGGGATAGTGAACAAGTTTTTAGTAAAACATGTGTAAATATTTGTTCAACATTGCAGAGTTATCAAATATGATATTTTAAGAAAATAATGGACTTAATCCTACACTTTAACCAATGACAAACCATTGCAAAACAAAAATGTAACTCCATATAAGTTAATTGGTGATGAGTATTTTCAAAAAATAATATAAATATTTCTTCAACATGGAAGTTTTATCTTAAGATGATATTTTCAGAAAACAAAGGATTAATCATACACTTAACCAGTGACGTCCATTGCAAAACAACTGTAATTCCATATAAGGTAATCTTTCTTATCTTTATGCAAATATGTCCATTACTCTGTCTCGCCTAATGGCTCACCCGGCCATTAAACTAAACAAGGTAATGGTGAATCATAATCAGATATTTCTCATCTGTTTATGTTGAATACCAGTACTTTACGGTAAGAGATGACCTGGCCTTCATGTTATATGAAGCATGGATGAAGGCTGGGCCTAGTGGAGCCCCCCCCCCTCCCAACCCCCAACCCGCACCTTCACAGAGGAACAAGGAAACACCCTCCCACACACCCCACCCCCACCCCCGAACTACACCTCACTACTCCGTGGGTTTTGAAAACAGACACACTCGAAGTAACAACTTACATTTAAAGTTGTATTTTGCGCTATGTAACCTTTTTACGCACAACCCTTGGGATCAAATACTGAATAACTGACCTCGACTTAGAAACCTCAACGCGCTGCAAATGCATTTCTGTTTGTGAAATACTCTCTTGATTTGATCAACATTTTCTCAAATTTTCCTCCTGATGAAGGCGTTATACATTTCATGATTTAGCAACTTACATGTTAGAAAGGGTTTTTTGTCGCCAAAGTAACCTCTTATGCACAACCCATTGGCGAACAAAATACTGAACACTGACCTCGACTTAGAATACTCAATGTGCTACGAAAGCAAGTCATTCAGCAAATGGCTCCACTTGATTTGATCAACATTTACTCCAAAAATATCCTCCTGGCGCAGGTCTATACATTCATAATTGTTACCGAAGGAAAGGTTTGCAAATTAAACCTTTGTTTTTGGGGGCCGTTTGATTGTTTTTATCCGTAATAAAAAAGAACACTTGTGAATGTACAGGGTTGACTAATTTTTGAGGTCGCATTTTTGTTTAGGTATCGCAGAAAATTCTGACCAATTATGTACACGTATAGGAAGAATAACCCGTGACTGGAATACAAAACCTGCACGTTACTGCCGGTAACGCTTCTCAGATTCAAATTGTGGGGAATAAAAACTTTTATCACCATATCAAAAACCATATCACTTCAAAGTGAAGTGATTCGCATAATGCTTTATACGACCGAAAGTTGCCACTATCTAGGCCTATATTGTTTGTTATTGCCAATCGTATAAAATGCCATCCATTTAAAAGACAAAGGACACCATTGGTAATTACTCAAAATAATTGTTCGCATAAAAACTTACTTGGTAACGAGCAATGGAGAGTTGTTGATAGTTGAAAAAACACGTGAGGTCTCGAAATCAACCTGAAAGCACACTACTTCCTGTTTTTTTTTTTCTGCCATCATTATTTCGCAACTACAACCAACTGAGTTCAAATGTTCACAGATTTGTTGCTTTGTGCATATTATGTTGAGATACACCAAGTGAGAAGACTGGTCTTTGACAATTACCAATAGTGTTCATGTCTTTCAGTCAACTTATTTGTTATTTTAGTAAGTAGGTTAGTTCGATTACACTGAGGATACTGACACCTGACTAATCTAACCATTATGTTCGACTTGAAGGACTAATCAATGTCATTAATACATCCAAAAAGAATAAGCAAAATTGGCAAACACCATGGGTCTAAAGGTTCGCGGCAGGTTATCGGTTGTTTGCATCAAATCAAAAATTCCTTATTGTTATACCAACAACTTAATATATATTTTATTACGGTATTTCTTGTTAGTAAACTCAGCATCCAAAGTGTGTCCTTTGGTTTATATGCATAACATTATGAGTCTAATCACAACGCTAAGCAAAACTAAATTATGCTATTAACCAGAATAAGGTTACCAGCCAAAATACCATGTCACATGCACAATTTGTGACAGGCGTCCTGCTCATAATTGCTAAGCAAGGATTTTTTAGCAGTGTTTTCTGCTAAAGCAACTCTATGAAGTTGGGCCCTGGTTCGGTTCCCTCTAAAGGACCAACCAATTGACATTTCAATTAATTGCCGTAGGGGTTTTCCTCTGGAATACCATGCCACATGTTCAATTTGTGTCAGGCTCATTATTGCTAAGCAAGGCGTTATTAAGCAGTATATCTGCTTGGCAGCTCTATATATGGAATTGGTCCCTGGTTCGATTCCCTCCTTATGTGTGGATTCCCTCCCAATGTGTGTATTGACATTTCAATTCATTGATTGAGTAAAGTTCTTCCATGTAGGTAGGGGTTTCCCTCTGGAATACCATGTCATGTGCAATTTGTGACAGGCTCGTTGTTCATTAGCAGGGATTGTTTAAGCAGTATTTTCTAAAGCAGCTCTATTAAATTGGGCCCTGGTTCGATTCCCTCCGGAGACCAGCCATTTTGGTTTAACAGCTCCATTGATTGCTCGAGTAAAATTCTCCAATGGAGTTTTCCTCTGGAATACCATGCCACATGTACAATTGTGACAGGCTCATTATTGCTAAGCAAGGCTTAAGCAGTATTTTCTTAAGCAGCTCTATGAAATTGGGCCCTGGTTCGATTCCCCCTCAGGACAAGCCTATTTTTGGATTGACATTTCAATATTAATTGCTTGAGTAAATTTGTCCCAAAGGGAGTGTCCCAATGGAATCCTAAACTAGACATTTATTGTTTATGTTCACTTCTCTCTTTCCGGCTTCCGGACATCCGCCTTCAAGTCACATGAATGAATTCTCAGCTGTATTGACTTATCACAAGGTACGCCATCTTAATTTTAAAATAGCTCAAATAACACAACCTGAATTGCTTGGTCAGCAATAAACATGTTGGTGAATTTTCTCCAAATGATTGTCTATACGATATGCGACCTTAGAAATACATGTACATCGCGTCCTCCATCTCTACACAATTATAATAAAGTACTAAATATTTTAGCAGGCCAACCCTACAACCATCGACGTTCTTTTCCCTACATCCAAGCCCTTATCTTGCGAGGAGGCATGTCCCATCGCCAGCTCCCATACCTCAAACATCTTCATGGCCTCAGGGCAAGGAATATTTCCTCGCAGACGATAATTGTATATAAATTAAGTAGTGAGGTAGTACAAATAGATTAGATGAGAAACTAATAAGACGCATTCACTGTAAAATGTATTGATAGAATTAGAGCCGTGGAAAATGAGGGTTCGTCCACAGGAAAGCGAGCCACATAATTGATGTAAAAAATATCCGTGAAGACGACCAATTACCAAGCAAGTACCTGTCGTTGTTTTGGGGGCTTATTTCTAGAAACATGTGTTAACTTGTTGGGTTACCTCTTTATTATATTATTCAAAATATTTGAGGTATAATAAACGGAGAACTCATGTCAGTTCATAAATGACATCTAGACAGCCTGTTCGGGTAGCATAATGCATTATGTAGGCCTACGTCATGGCAGGTACAAATGTCAATAAGATTTGTGTGTGGATAGAGTTAAATACCTTACCAGAAATCTTAATAATTCTGTAGGTCTAGGTCTAGCAAGCTTGCGTTGGACCGATCAAAGGTGATTCTTTTGTGCATGTCTGGTGCACTATATACAGACATAAACATTATCCATTCATTGATATTGGGACAATCATACACGGGTTGGTTTGTTCATGGTTTGTTTATCGATCAAAGTTAACCCTCAAACGTGTCTGAACAACAACAAAACCCAGGGGTCAGATAGGGATTAAACAGGGAAACCAACAAAACACAGAGCTCTGCTGCCGAATGCACAAACCCACCCGCATCATAAAAGCATTATAATAAAAGCTCAACCGACCATGGAATTATCACAGCTTTTGTAGTATATACTAAAGGTGATTCAGACTATGATAATAATATGCGAATTTTCATACCTGCCATAGTGTAGAGAGAATTTCCTCACAGTGGTCCCTTAGAATAGACGATCAGTCTTCACAGTCACAGAAAACCAAAATCACACACACAGGAAAAATCCCTCCGGTGGAACCTTACTCACAACAGCATGAACTCCCTACACGTTTACAATCAGTCAACGTTATATGTTTATTATTAAAACACATATATAGAGAGCGGTATTTATTGGAACATTATTTTCAAGCGATGATGGCCCGAGCGTCGTGTTTGCGTGTGAGTCGCCGTTTCGTACAGTGCCGCCGCGCTGGTCACACCCAATCCGAGATGGTACATAACACATGCATCAATGCGCCGAGGCCATGCGCGCGTGATTTGCATTATGGATGGGGGTCTACATCGTGAAGTAGTGAGTTCTGCATTTTGTCGAGAGCTAAGATAGTAGAGCTACACTACTGCAGCACAGGCTAGAAGGTGAATTTCAATATTATTTATGTCCCCTCTTCTTGTAGAGCTAATAAGGGACCCTCGTTTGATTTTCAACTCGGGAATATTACGGAGGTCAGTTTTCTCGTAAACCGAGAGGATACAAATAAAAAATGCAAATGAGGGAAAAACTGGAACCTGATACTCTTTAATTTGATCGAGATGGAGAAGTAGAAATCGATGAGCAGCATCTTATAATGAAGTAAGATTTCAGTCGTGGAAGCTTTTTGTAAAAAGATTTTGGAATATTTAAAGAATTTTTCATTAGTGGAATTGACTCGCAATGGATGCTGAGGAATAACTTTAACTCAAGTTGCTGTAAGAATAACAAGGCATCATTAGACATGCCACAAGTCCTGACATCATTTATATCGTGGAGGATTTGTAAAACGATTGTGGATCATTTTGAAAATTGAACATTTAATTGGTGAGAAATGACTTATAATGAACGCTTAGGAATAAATGTACTCAAGTTGCTGTAATAATTATTAAAGGCATCATTAGACATGCCACAAGTCCTGACATCATTTATATCGTGGAAAGCGAAAACGAGTGTGGATTATTTTGAAAATGCTTGTGTGATTGTGGATTATTTTGAAAATGTTCATTAGTGGAATTGACTCGCAATGGATGTTGAGGAATAACTTTAATTCAAGTTGCTGTATGAATTACAAGGCAGTATTAGACATGCCTCAAGTCCTGACATCACTTATATCGTGGAGGATTTGTAAAAAAAATGATAGTGGATTATTTTGAAACTATATCTTTGGTGGAAATTGTCTCACGCTGAACGTTGAGGAATGACTTCACCCAAGTTGCTGTAAGAATTAATTACAAGGGATCAGTAGACATGCCACAAGTCCTGTCGTCATGTTTTTCAACTGATCATTACTGTGACTTTTGTCAATGGAAAATATACACAAAATCTTAAGTTAAACCCAGCCGTTAGTGGTGCTGTAAGATTTGCAAGATATAACTAGACATGTCACTTGTCATGTCGTCATTTATTTTATATCAACTTATCATACATGTGACTTATGATGTCAATAGAGAAAAGATACACAACGTCTCAAATTAAAGGCAGTGGGCACTATTGGTAATTACTCAAAATAATTATTAGCATAAAACCTTACTTGGTAACGATTAATGGGGAGAGGTTGGTATAGTATAAAACATTGTGAGAAACGGCTCCCTCTGAAGTGGAGTAGTTTTCGAGAAAAAAGTAGTTTTCCACGAATTTGATTTCGAGACCTCAAGTTTAGAATTTGAGGTCCCGAAATCAAGCATCTGAAAGCACACAACTTCGTGTGACAATGGTGTTTTTTTCTTTCATAGTTATCTCGCAACTCCGACGACCAATCGAGCTCATATTTTCACAGGTTTGTTATCAATGCATACAAATTATGTTGAGATACAGCAAGTGAGAAGACTGGTCTTTGACAATTACCAATAGTGTCCACTTGCTTTAAACACAGGCGTTAGCGGAGACGCGGGAGTTCGACCCTCAGATAAGTTTCTCTTTTACAATGGGCGGGAAATGGTTTCGACCTTGGAATGTTGTCTGGTCGTGCTTTAGATTAAATTTTTCGGTGCTAAGATTAATTTATTCGTGACTAAAAAATGTGAGAGTCAGTCATCAACGATGATCTGAGCGGCCCTTGGAGAAGACGAATTTTGTTATCTGTTTATGCTAATGACTTGACACTTACTGTGTGTGATAATCACCATCCAGGCCTGTCTAGGGCAGTGCCTATTAGTCTTACCTGACCTGGTACGAGGAGTATTACATAATTCACAATCTTCAAGACGGAGATACTTAGAAATGCATTATGATAAGTGCTTCGATTAGCTTTAACTGTCATTTTCTATTATTCCTTTCTTTAATTGTAAATTTTGTATCCATTATGACAAGACATTGTGTCTGAGAGGAGTAAAGTTAAATAATTATCGGTCTTCGAAGAGTACTCAGAAATGCATTATGATAAGTTCGTCTATTAGACCATGATTAGACATAGTTTCTATTATTCATTTTTATTAATAACTTTTGTATCCTTTATGATAAACAAGACATAATAATTGGTTTTCTAGCATCCCCTTCTTTAACTGTAACTTTCGTATCCATTATGATAAGATATAATAATTCATGTCTTGACACCATAAAGGAGTATTAGATAATTCTAAATCTTCAAGACGGAGTTACTTAGAGATGCATTATGATAGTTACGTCGGTTAGACATAACTATCCTTTTCTATTACTCGATTCTTTAACTGTTACTATCCATTGTAATAAGACTTATAGGTCTACGTCTGAATGCTATAGAGCTATCATGAGAACAGGCAATTGGTAGAAATCTTTGTATTCAATTCGCCATGCCAAGAGATCGGAGAAGACGGAAAGCTTTTTTGTTCTGCCCTTTGGATCTTCGTTTCTGGAGAGGGTTGTGCTAATGTACGGAGTTTTATGAAACGCATAAATCGCAATTACTTGTTGCTCTGTGCACTAACCAATTGCAGTAAAGCAAAAAGGTTGGGGAATTAATTCTTGAAAGCTGTCGAAACGAAGGCTGCATATCACGTTAAGCTTGCATGTCCATGTCAAATGTGTAGCCGCGAAAGTCTCGCGGGAGCAGTAGTATCTCGAGAACAACAATCTTGCGAGAGTATAGTCGTAGCTGAGCCAATAAGCTGTGGCAGATTAATACATTTGTTCCCCTTTTTTATTGGGGGGGGGGGGGGTCGGCGAGGGACAAATACATACTTAGGGAGGCTTAATGTACCAAAACATTCTTTGTGTGCTTTTTGTCGATCTCACTTGTGAGGGGGAAGGGCCGTAAGAGAGGGTTGGGTGAGGGTTCTGAGTGTGGAGGTTTCCTCTCCTGCAACCCCACCTGCCCACCCCGCACCCAGTTACCATTTGCCGATAAGCTGTCGCCGCGACGAGCATTTAACGACTTGTCCACAAGTCTAATCTAATAATGACCTGAGAAACAATGCACCTGACCTTTGGATCGTGATCTACACGGCACACCTTGAAAACAGTCTCAGAGACGCTCTAGGAGCACATCCCAGGTCCCCATGGCAACGAGAGGCAGGATAAACTGTCAGTTAGAGGACTGCTTCAGTTACTGCACATCACACAAACCTAGAGAATCGACCCAAAGTGTCACGGCTAAACTGTGGGGACTACATATGGCAAGATTCCTCAATCACTGTTTGAGAAGGGAATGGTCAACACACCGAGGGCATGTGATTTTGGCTGATTATGTTAACATTTTTTACTCTGTGCCTTACGGAACATGTCAATTGGAATAATTTAGTGTACTGAAAAATGAAGTAGACAAGAAATGAGGTATAGTGAAAAGAAATGTCGTTTTATAATCCATTTATTTACCTCATTCTAGTTATTTGATATCTTTAGTCACGTACGGTGTTGTGTTCTTTTGTTTATTTACGGCCTATTTATTTGATGTTATTTATTTATTTATTTATTTATTTATTTATTTGCTATTATATATCCAGGGTAGCCCCCATCAGTTTTCAATGAACTGCTCTTCCTGAGGGCCGCTGAATGCATACAAAAACATACACAAGAATACAAACAAAGCAGCATAGCATTATAATAACTTATAGAAGTAGAGTCGAAGGATGTACATGTAGTTGGCCTAGGAGTAAGAAAAACAAGAGCAACCGCCCAATTACGAATTGGGGCGTTCGGAAAGAACAAAAACAACAAGTTATAAAGTGAGCTCGACCGACTCTTTGTTATTAGAGGTATTCCGGATGGTATGAAAAAAAGAGGTTAGAAGAGGAAAATCAAGAAAGCTCTTTCTATTACACACTAATGTAGAATTGTAAAGCTCAGTTCCATAATTCTTAGTAATAAAATGAAATTTATAACATAGGCCTAATTCTAGATTATGTGTTGTCTTTAGTTTCTACATGATTATATGTTGGTCAGTGTTTTTGTATTCTATTTGTGTGTCTGTTTGTTGTAGTGTATGTTTATATAAGTACGAAACAAAAGCTCTCTATGCCAAAATGTTGTCCTGTTTTGTGATTATTTACCAAACTTCCATGCAAATATATTGTACGTATTATTATTGATTTCTTTGGCTTGTAATCATGTAACTAACAGAACCTTATTTCGCAAGCAGTGAACATGAAAAGAATAACGTATCTAATTTGTAATTTCATATCATGTTTTTTGTTTTCCTTTTTTTCGCAACCATACACCAGGTGATGAACACTATAGGGGCCTGATATATCTAGCCAAGAACTCTCCTGACTCACGCCGAACCAAAATCCACTAAGGCCAATATACATTTTTTTTCATTTATTAATTTATACATTGATGTACAGTATTGACCTTTCAAATTAGCCAAGGTTGTCTGAGAGACTTCCCATTTAATCTGGCTACGGCTTAATGAGCCATAAGCCATAACCACGTGCCACATAATGGTTAGTAGTCTTGGTGCAAGACGTTTTCCATTATTACTCAACTATCGCAACCGCCCCGCTCCGCGCTGCGCGTAATGGCAAAATGGCTTTACCAACTTAAAGGCACTGGACACTACATGTATACATGTATTGGTAATTATACCAAATAATTGTTAGCATAAAAACTTACTCGGTATTACGAGCAATGAAGAGCGGCTCAGAATATAAAATATTTTGAGAAACGGCTCCCTCTGAACATGCTTTGAAGACGTAGTTTTCGAGAAAGAGATAGTTTCTCACTCAAGTAAAAAAAAAAACAGAATTCATGACTGATGAAGCCTTTTATTATGCATCTAAAAGCATACACATTGTGCAACAAGGGTGTTTTTTCTTTCGTTGTTCTCGTGCAACTTCGATGACCAATTTAGTCCAAATTGTCACAAATTTGGCTTTGCATGCATAATTATGTTGGAACACATCCAAGTGAGAATACTGGTCTTTGCAGTTACACAAAGGTGTCCAGCAGTGCCGTTAACAAAAACGCCTTGCACCAAGACTACGTAACGGCTGGATTCGTAGTCTCAGCAGTATTCACGTTGTGTACTTCTCGTACGTCATTTGGGTTTAATGAGCGACAGATACGGTCCATTACCCACATTTCTAATCATAGTCAAAACCGTTAAAATACTAATGGGATACGGATCGCTGGCTCTGCTTTGTATAATAATTCAGTGTATGTTAATTTTCTTTAAAGGCACTGTGGACACCTTAGACCAGGGCCCAATTTCATGACTCTGCTTAGCGCCAAATTATACGCTTACGATCACGATTCCCCGCTTACGTGCAAGCGCCGAATTTCTGCGCTAGCCTTGTAAGCGTAGAATGCCTAGTAACGTGGAGTACGCACGCGCAGAAGCCAAAATTCGCCGCTAACCCGTGACATATATACGCTTGCCGTAAGCACAGAATTCCATGCATCCGTAAGCGCCGATTCTGTGCTTACGGTAAGCAGAGCTATATGAAATTGGGCCCATTATTCTCACTTGGTGTATCCCAAATCTGTAAAAACTTGGGCCCAATTGGTCATCGAAGTTGCAAAAAAATAACGGGGAAAACACACCCTTGCCTATGCAGTGTGCTTTCAGATGCCCGAAAAAGGTTTCAGGCCTTAAGTCTTTCTCAGTTTTAAAACATTTTAGTGAGAAGTTACCTCTTTCTCAAAAACTACGATACTTCAGATGAAGTCGTTTCTCACAATGTTGTATACTCATCAACAGCTCTATATGTTGGTCGTTGCCAAGTAGGTTTTTATGCCGAAATATATTTTGAGTAACTGCAAAACGTGTCCAGTGCCTTTAACCACGGACAAAATTAGGGTGGCATTTTTATAGTGCTGTGAAATTTTGTTCAGTGTCAAAATATTCAAGAAACTATAATATCAGAAAACTGCAAACCAGCGTAGTTGGACAAATCGACAAGATCGGATTGCATGATCGAAAAAATATGCTGAATATTAATATTTAACAGAATTTTTTCATACAAAAGCGATAGGGAGTGGCTGGATGGAGCTGACGGGAAAATGGCCAAGGGAGTTTGTGCGAACTTCAGCATATTAAAAACACAAGGACTATAGGCTTATGTGACACTTTATGGTGGAGTAGCATACTGCGCGTTGTGTCGGTGGTTAAAGACAACAAAGTTGACATTTTAAAATCATTTTAATTCATTCATTCAAAATTTACTATATCTACGGATAACAAAGCATGCAGGTATAATTACACTGATCAAGAACTATTTGAACATACAAAAATAATCACAAGTCTCAACCTTTGTTACTCACGCCGTGTATAGGCGTGGTGAGGTGCATTTGAAAGTTTGTTAACAGAGATGAGTGAAACACCCCTTCCACTGTTCTGCCTTTTGATTGGTTTAGAGCGCGTAACATGATGTACTATCTTTATAAAAGCTTAGTATATAATAGTAGAGTATCAACCAGAGTACATACAAATGAAGCAACCGATGAGCCAATAACTATTATCGTCCCAAGCAATGTACCATACCCATAGTAACCAATGTATAATACATACCGTAGCAACCAATGTACCATACCCATAGCAACCAATGTAGTACCACCAGCAACTAATGTAGGCCTACCACACTCATAGCAACCCATGTAGTATACATACCCGTAGCAACCAATGTACCATACCCATGGTACCCGTGAAGCAACCAATATAGCCCATAGCAACTAATGTAGTATATACCCATAGCAACCAATGTACCACACCCATAGCAACCAATGTAGTACCACTAGCAACTAATGTAGGCCTACCACACTCATAGCAACCCATGTAGTATACATACCCGTAGCAACCAATGTACCATACCCATGGTACCCGTGAAGCAACCAATATAGCCCATAGCAACTAAGGTAGTATATACCCATAGCAACCAATGTACCACACCCATAGCAACCTATGTAGTACCACTAGCAACTAATGTAGGCCTACCACACTCATAGCAACCCATGTAGTATACATACCCGTAGCAACCATTATACTGTACCCAAAGCAACAACACATTTTTAGACGTCTATAGAAAACAAAGGTTTACAACTTAACTCACTAGGCCATAGTTCGCCTCTGGGGGGAAAAACGCGCCAGGGGATCACCTCAGGAGTCGTTGTTTTAACCACAGCTCTCGAAACAGTCAATATTTTGTTATTGAATAATGAATTAACCTCTCTCCCATTGAGTGCTGTGCTACTAATAAGCAAACGCTGTGCACGTAATACCAACTAACCCGATGGCGAAGGCAGAAGTGATGTGAATATTACATTAGACTCAGATGTAACCTTAATTCCCGCCAATAAAGTAGCTACTTTCAATCGAACATTCCACACACTGTTTTAGCTGCAGCCCTGGGGGCTATAGTACCGATTAAAGTGTAATCGCATTCGAAACGATTCCAGGTCTTTATCGAGTGCTCGGGAGAAGAGCGCAGGCCCTTACACTACTATTAAGCTTTTCTCCCTTCTACCATCAGACACACACAGGTGCTTTTTCAACACAGGTGCTTTGAATTTCCAGTTACTAATATTTACCGTATTCAAAAAATGGCTCCTAACGTTCGCAAAATGTTTGGCATAGCTATTACATTTGTGTTGCTAGATTGAAGCAAAATTCGTGGAATGACTTACTGACAGAAAAGAATCAAACTTCCACGCTCAGTTTTCTTGAAACAAAATAATGTTCATTGCCTAACCCTCTTTCTCTTGTAACCTTTTTCGGTATGTCATTTTCCGCTGGTGTCCTCCGGAGAGTCTGTCTCGTTGGCTTACAGGCACTGGACACTATTGGTAATCACTCAAAATAATTATTATCATAAAACCTTTCTTGATTACGAGTAATGGGGAGAAGTTGATAGTATAAAACATTGTGAGAAACAGCTCCCTCTGAAGTGACGTAGTTTTCGAAAAATAAGTAATTTTCCACGAATTTGATTTCGAGACCTCAGATTTAGAACTTGAGGTCTCGAAATCAAGCATCTGCTGAAAGCACACACCTTCATGGGAAAATGGTGCGACAAGGTTTTTTTTTTTTTTTCATTAATATCTCGCAACTTCGACGATCGATTGAGCTCAAATTTTCACAGGTGTGTTATTTTATGCATATGTTGAGATCCATTGACAATTACCAATAGTGTCCAGTGTCTTTAACGTTGGCTGAAGGACGACGTTTCAAAAGAGGGCGATATCAGAAATAGTTTGTACACAGTTCTCCGTAAAGGTGGACATAATCTCCGGCACCGGTGTGTGGCAGGAGATTCTGTACCCCCCGAGATTCGGTCCCCCTTTATGGCAAACTGTGTACAAACTTCTTCTTATAGCGCCCTCTATTGAATCATCTACCTCAGCCCAATTCTTTCCCGTTAGGGGAACAGAACCTATACGACAGAGTCTCCTGCCACACCGGCAAGCGACTTGGCTTTAACTAACGTTCAGTGCAGTTGGTTTGCGGTAGAGAATTTTAAGGTTCGGTGTAAGGTTGGAAAAAAATACATTGCAGAAATACTTGGAGCAAGCAAATCGATTTTTGTTGCTCTTCCAGATGTGATTCGAACCCCCAAATTGGGCCTTGGTGTCATTTTGCGATGAAGGTTAAAGGAACACGTTGCCTTGGATCGGACGAGTTGGTCAAAACAAAAGCGTTTGTAACCGTTTTTTATAAAATGCATATGGTTGGAAAGGTGTTTTAAAAGTAGAATACAATGATCAACACAAGTTTGCCTCGAAATTGCGTGGTTTTCCTTCTACTGTGCGAACTAACATGGTCGGCCATTTATGGGAGTCAAAATTTTGACCCCCATAAATGGCCGACGTGTTAGTCGACGAGGTAAAAGGAAAACCACGCAATTTCGAGGCATGTTTGTGTGGATCATTGTATTCTACTTTTACAACATCTTTCTACCCATATGCATTTTATAAAAAACGGATACAAACGCTTTTCAAAGACCAACTCGACCGATCCAAGGCAACGTGTTCCTTTAACATTAGAAAAATGCGTGAAATTAGCTATAAATACAAAACTATTGTTTACAAGGTTTACAGCCAAAATGCCATGCCTTCTGTGCTATTTGTGATAGTCTAGACCAAAAAGGGCTCTAGTTAAGGAAGTGAGCGGCATTTTTTAGTAAAAGTTGGTAACATACCTGATTTAACTAATTTGGGGGTGCTGAATCCGAAAATGGTGGATACCAAGGCTAATTTTTAGTCCTTCACCCTGAAAAATCAAATTTAAAACAATACAGAAAACCTAGCAGACGACGGACTTCTCACGTGAAAAAAATAGTCAGGTTCTGCTGTGGTTCCATATTGATGTTGTCAGGATACCATACAGGGCAGGTACCCGGGTGCAGGTCAGGTATCCGTAACAAACTTTTGATTGTACTCTGGATAGATATACAACCAAATTGCACTTTCAGAGGGACCAACAGGTGCTTCCAATGTCATTTTGAAAGTATTTGAGTTCGTGTTTTTTCTAATAAAGAGTTATTTATTATTTGAACATAATTTCTCTGTTGTTAAAAGCACAAACCGTTGATTATTGTCTCTTATTATGTAGGCCTACACTACTTAAACAGGCAGGCCTACCAGGTGTAGTCTAGACTCAACAATCATACAGAAAATTGTATTGTATATCAACTTTTCAGTGCTCCCTGTTTTTGAATAGGTTAGCTTTTAGTGTTCACACTCATGGCTTGAACTTGAAATTATCTTACCAGTCAAAAAATTTGATTTGAGAGGATTTTAAAGTAACTCATTTTTCGATTAAAATCCTCCCCCGTTTTAGAAAGTATTCTCCACAGTTGACGAACCAATCTAACTGTTGTAGGCTAACAATTGAAAAAATAAATTCCAGTTTGTTTGTTTGTTGGCAGTATAACGCATTGTTAGTCGTGTTTGTACACACGGACAAATTGCACAAAAGAATTAAGACGATAGTAAGATTCCGAAACAAACGACAACAAAATATGTACCCCCTCCATTGATAAAACAATCCACCCCTCTCTTTTCAGCTGGCTGTGAAGAACAAGGAGAAAACAAATATCTCTGTATTCATTATTACCGCTCAATCCACAAGTATAGACTCATACTTTATTTTTGTATGTCAGCTAGGACGGTTCCCAGCAATGAATCATTCATGAAAGGTGTGCGTATCTTCGATATTAGCAATCATAGTTTGGAGTACAAACTGAGGCAAATTGTTTTGCTAAACAAAAAAGCTTAAGTCAAAAGACTGTTTTAATTTTGGGCAAGTACACCAGACTCTTACTTTGCTTTTCCAGCAATATTTTATTTGGGAAGAACAACAGGAGTTTAAACTTTTAAAACTAACTTCAAGAAAAGTCTTAAACCCCCCAGAAAGGAAAATAGTAAGTTAGAAATGGACCTAATCGTAAAAATGTCTAATACCCAGTGGACTTCTTTGCAATGTGATTTGCAATTTTTGATTTCGATGACTCTGTACATGTTTTATAGTATAGGGTTTAAGTGGATGCTGGAAAGGATGACATACACTGAAAAGAAGATGCCTCCTTGCACCAAGCTATTGTTTGTGTTTCAGTAATGTTTCAGTACTACAAGGATACCTTCTCCGGTATACTTCTGTCATAATCTAACATAAAATCAGGTTAACTTTAGGAAAAACACAATTGGATTTTGGGAAATATCAGATTGAATAGAATGCTTTGAAGCGTCGATTCCATAGAGGCATTTTTTGTAATGTCATGTAACTGTATCTCCCCAAAGGAAATAACATGTTTGTAAAACTATATGTTTGCTTATCAGTTTCCTGAATGCTAGTCCATCTGCATGATGATTTGTGTTTTTTAGCAAGTCATTATTCAATCGAATTGCAATGTGTTGTGTACTATTAATTCTGTATTTTCTTTTATAGAAATGTCTCTTAGGACAGGGATGGGAGCCCAAATATTTGTTTATAATTTATATACATGGAGGGGACACATATTTTGTTGTCCTTTGTTTCTGAATCTTACTATCGTCTTCTTGTGTGAAATTTGTCCATGTGTACAAACACGAACAATGCGTTAAACTGCCAACAAACAAACAAACTGGATTTTTTTTAAATTGTTAGCCTACAACAGTTAGATTGTGGAGAATACTTTTTAAAACGAGGGAGAATTGTAATCGATTTTTTTTTTCTTTTTCTTGGACTGGTAAGATAATTTCAAGCCATGAAGTATCATTGTTGAGTATAGACTACACCTGGTAGGCCTACCTGTTTAAGTAGTGTATATAGGTCTACATTATAAGAGAAAATAATCAACGGTTTGTGCTTTTAACAACAGAGAAATTATGTTCAAATAATAAATAACTCTTTATTAGAAACAACACTAACTCAAATACTTTCAAAATGACATTGAAAGCACTTGTTGGTCCCTCTGAAAGTGCAATTTGATTGCAGATCTACCCAGTACAATCAAAAGCTTGTTACGAATATCTGACCAACACCCGGGTACCTGCCCTGTATGGTATCCCGACAGCATCAATATGGAACCACAGCAGAACCTGACTATTTTTCACGTGAGAAGTCCGTCGTCTGCTAGGTTTTCTGTATTGTTTTAAATTTGATTTTTCAGGGTGAAGGACTAAAAATTAGCCTTGGTATCCATCATTTTCGGATTCAGCACCCCCAAATTAGTTAAATCGGGTATGTTACCAACTTTTACTCAAAAATGCCGCTCGAAGTTGGTTTTTTTTTAATCTGGTCTAGACTATGACACCTTTTTGGCTTTAAGCAGCTCTTTGAAATCGTCTCAAGCTGTCTGTTATGATTGGAACTATTTGTATTCAACCGTGTCCTATTGTTTTTAATAACAAATACAAAAATGCTCCCTTATTGAGAGCTAGAAAAGGTTGATCCCGACGTGATTCGAACACGTAACCTTCTGATCTGGAGTCAGACGCGCTACCATTGCGCCACGGGACCTGTTTTATGAAGTCTTTATTACTAGGCCAATTATTTTTTTGTTTTCCATATCTTTTTTTTCTTTACTTTATTTTTCTATTATGCAAAAAACAACAGATATTTTTCTCGATTTCAGTCAATCAACACTAATCTTGCCCAGGACGGTCTTAAGCCAGCTTCAATCGAGGATTTGTTCCCTTTGACAAGTCAAATGCCGAGGATTTGTTTCCTTTGACAAGTCAGTGAGGAGCCCTATCAAAATAATGTCCACAAAAAGATAATCTTCCATGGAATCTATTGTATTAGTTGGAAAAATAAACATTCATGCACTTGATCCCGACGTGATTCGAACACGTAACCTTCTGATCTGGAGTCAGACGCGCTACCATTGCGCCACGGGACCTGCTGTAATAGTGCTGTTGTAAATTGCTTTCTTTTGTCATTATTTAATGTATGTTTGTTTTCTTTTTCAAACAAAATAATAAAAAATGTTCAGTCATTCGCCAATATTCTTAATCCAGCTTCAATCGACATAATCTTTCGCTTTGTCTTGGATGTTTTCCCCCTTTAACAAGTCAATAATTATCCCACAAAAAAAAACATCTAAAATGTCATCTCAAAAAACAAAAACAAAGTGGCATCTTTAAGCTGAAAAGCTGAAAAAAACTTACTTCACATGCTTCGATCCCGACGTGATTCGAACACGTAACCTTCTGATCTGGAGTCAGACGCGCTACCATTGCGCCACGGGATCAATGAAAACCAAATCCAATTTTTGTAATTTAACATTCTGTTGCTCTCTACTAAATTTAATAATAATTTATTGATCCCGACGTGATTCGAACACGCAACCTTCTGATCTGGAGTCAGACGCGCTACCATTGCGCCACAGGACCAATGAAAACCAAATTCAACTTGTTAAATTTAACATTATGTTGGTCTCTACTAAAGTTAATAATAATTAATTTATTGATCCCGACGTGATTCGAACACGTAACCTTCTGATCTGGAGTCAGACGCGCTACCATTGCGCCACAAGACCAATGAAAACCAAATTCACTTGTTAAATTTAACATTATGTTGGTCTCTACTAAAGTTAATAATAATTAATTTATTGATCCCGACGTGATTCGAACACGTAACCTTCTGATCTGGAGTCAGACGCGCTACCATTGCGCCACAGGACCAATGAAAACCAAATTCAACTTGTTAAATTTAACATTATGTTGGTCTCTACTAAAGTTAATAATAATTAATTTATTGATCCCGACGTGATTCGAACACGCAACCTTCTGATCTGGAGTCAGACGCGCTACCATTGCGCCACAGGACCAATGAAAACCAAATTCAACTTGTTAAATTTAACATTATGTTGGTCTCTACTAAAGTTAATAATAATTAATTTATTGATCCCGACGTGATTCGAACACGTAACCTTCTGATCTGGAGTCAGACGCGCTACCATTGCGCCACAAGACCAATGAAAACCAAATTCACTTGTTAAATTTAACATTATGTTGGTCTCTACTAAAGTTAATAATAATTAATTTATTGATCCCGACGTGATTCGAACACGTAACCTTCTGATCTGGAGTCAGACGCGCTACCATTGCGCCACAGGACCAATGAAAACCAAATTCAACTTGTTAAATTTAACATTATGTTGGTCTCTACTAAAGTTAATAATAATGAATTTATTGATCCCGACGTGATTCGAACACGTAACCTTCTGATCTGGAGTCAGACGCGCTACCATTGCGCCACAGGACCAATGAAAACCAAATTCAACTTGTTAAATTTAACATTATGTTGGTCTCTACTAAAGTTAATAATAATTTATTGATCCCGACGTGATTCGAACACGTAACCTTCTGATCTGGAGTCAGACGCGCTACCATCGCGCCACGGGACCAATGAAAACCAAATTCAACTTGTTAAATTTAACATTATGTTGGTCTCTACTAAAGTTAATAATAATTAATTTATTGATCCCAACGTGATTCGAACACGCAACCTTCTGATCTGGAGTCAGACGCGCTACCATTGCGCCACGGGATCAATGAAAACCAAATCCAATTTTTGTAATTTAACATTCTGTTGCTCTCTACTAAATTTAATAATAATTTATTGATCCCGACGTGATTCGAACACGCAACCTTCTGATCTGGAGTCAGACGCGCTACCATTGCGCCAAAGGACCAATGAAAACCAAATTCAACTTGTTAAATTTAACATTATGTTGGTCTCTGCTAGTTAATAATAATTAATTTATTGATCCCGACGTGATTCGAACACGTAACCTTCTGATCTGGAGTCAGACGCGCTACCATTGCGCCACAAGACCAATGAAAACCAAATTCAACTTGTTAAATTTAACATTATGTTGGTCTCTACTAAAGTTAATAATAATTAATTTATTGATCCCGACGTGATTCGAACACGTAACCTTCTGATCTGGAGTCAGACGCGCTACCATTGCGCCACAGGACCAATGAAAACCAAATTCAACTTGTTAAATTTAACATTATGTTGGTCTCTACTAAAGTTAATAATAATTAATTTATTGATCCCGACGTGATTCGAACACGTAACCTTCTGATCTGGAGTCAGACGCGCTACCATTGCGCCACAGGACCAATGAAAACCAAATTCAACTTGTTAAATTTAACATTATGTTGGTCTCTACTAAAGTTAATAATAATTTATTGATCCCGACGTGATTCGAACACGTAACCTTCTGATCTGGAGTCAGACGCGCTACCATCGCGCCACGGGACCAATGAAAACCAAATTCAACTTGTTAAATTTAACATTATGTTGGTCTCTACTAAAGTTAATAATAATTAATTTATTGATCCCAACGTGATTCGAACACGCAACCTTCTGATCTGGAGTCAGACGCGCTACCATTGCGCCAAGGGATCAATGAAAACAGAATTCAACTTTTTCAAATTAAGTTTCTCATGAATTGATTTCTTACTAAACTTAACAACAATTTATTGATTGATCCCGACGTGGTTCGAACACGTAACCTTCTGATCTGGAGTCAGACGCGCTACCATTGCGCCACGGGACCAATGACAACCAAACTCAACTTGTTAAATTTAACATTATGTTGGTCTCTACTAAAGTTAATAATAATTAATTTATTGATCCAGACGCGCTACCATTGCGCCACGAGACCAATGAAAACCGAATTCAACTTTTTCAAATTAAGTTTCTCATGGATTTATTTCTTACTAAAGTTAACAATAATTTATTGATTGATCCCAACGTGATTCGAACACGCAACCTTCTGATCTGGAGTCAGACGCGCTACCATTGCGCCACGAGATCACATGCTTATCCAATTAATGTTTTCCACCACACCAAAACATGATTATTATTATACAAAATAAAGCAAATGCAGGCTAAAGTATCCCGACAGCATTATGACGATGTGGAGACCCCTCTGGTTAAAAAAACGAAAAAAAAAAAAAAGATATACAGAAATCTTAAACAATATCTGATAAATCTAAACTAACGGAGAAAGCCTGAAATTAGTAAGAACCAAGATATCAACTTCTTTAAGCTTGTCTAACAACTTTCAAACAGAGAGTGGTAGAAGATACACGTTGGAGTATAGTAGCCTAGCACTGCGCGAGAGGACTTTTACTATTATAAAAAAAAAATCGAACAAGAGAGGGCGCAGTGCAAAACTATGACGTCGCTGATAAATCATGTGACGTCAGCTTTGACAACACAAGTGCAGTTCACGTCGGGATATTGGCAGATTCACCTTGAATATCCCGACAATTTCTACGTTTTTATGTTGAATTGAAATTATTTGTGAGTAAAGAATTAGTTCATTGTTAGTGTTAGTATACCAACAGTATGTCTACTCCGGCTAGGAGACGTTTAATGAGAGACTTCAGAAAGTAAGTGTGCCAAGTTTTATTCCGAGAACTCGCCGGAATTTCCCTTCGCATGTAAATGCATGGGACTTTTTGTTGACCTACATTATTTATGTCATTGATATGTGTTCAACATGGCGTCAGACCGTCATTTCAATGAGTGTGCAGTTTTATCCACCCACTATTTTAGGAATTTAGATGATACGTTTTCAATGTGTAATTATAATACTAAGAGTAAGAAACATAATTTATTGAAGGGTAATTTACCAAGATAAGGCTGAGTTAATCAATAAACAAATTTGTATTTAATAATAAAAGAAAAATGAACTACCTCTCCAATCCAACCATCATACCATGAATCAACCATCACAACCAACTGGCAACTGCACTGGAGTTGCCTTTTGATTTTGTACAATTTGTTTTACAAATTAGTTTATTTTATTAACTGTACCCCTTCAAAGCAATTGCAGAACATCGGTAAACAGTATTGTCCAAAGGCCCCACACTTCTTGTATCACAACTTACATAAAATAACAAACCTGTTATTGACTTGTAAAGGGGGAAAACATCCAAGGCAAAGGAGGAAAATAATGTCCATTGAAGCCATTGGACCCTTCCGGTAAACAGTATTGTCCAAGGCCCACACTCCGTGTATCACAAAATATAAAATAACAAACCTGTGAAAATTTAGGCTCAATCGGTCATCGCATCAAAGTCGAGAGAAAGTAACGGGAAACCCACCCTTGTTTCTGCATATTTCGCAGTGTCATGACATGTGTTTAAAATAAATCCGTAATTCTTGGTATCGAGAATTGATAATTGTTTTAATGTTTTCTCAAAAAGTAAAGCATTTCATGGAATAATATTTCAAGGGGAGTCTTTCACCATTACCTTCTGTAAACCCTGTAAGTTATTTGTAAATATGGTTGTCGTCGCAAGTGATTGTTTGTGCCATTGTCGCTTTGTTACAAACACAGTAATGACATCCTTCGTCTTAGGAAACGCTACTTATGGTTGCCAACTAAACTTGCATTCAAATCCTCTTCAGATAAATCGTTTAAAAAAAAAAATCACTCAAATCCGAACCATAAAGAAATCTTCTATGTTATACGCGGCAATTTTGACACAGGTGTTATTGTTAAACCGCGCAGTGCTCTTTTACCCACAATGCACTGCCACAAGTGTCTTGCGGTCGGTCTCTGTGGAATAAGATTAAGACTGCATCTAGATGCTGTTTATCCACAGCTGTTTTACGACCGTGGCAAGAGGGTCTTTAATAACCAGTTCATTCAAACTCCTTCTCTTCCTTTCTCAATGCCTACAAGTGTCCGACATGCATGACACGCTTATTCCGACTTCTTGTACTCTTGCTCGAATAGGTCAATTCGTACTCGTGCTGACTTGAACTCCAATCATCCTATCAGCTCTTCTTTTGGTCTAATGCCTGTTTTGTTTGTATAATTTATTTTTTCATTTTAGATTACAAGAAGATCCTCCGGCGGGTGTGAGTGGAGCTCCCTCAGAAAATAATATCATGTTATGGAATGCTGTCATATTTGGGTAAGTTCAAAATGAGTGCCTTTTCAAATCAAGATAGAGCACAACTCTAACTTAGAGTACAACTGGTTGCATGGTTTTATTTGTACAGCCTAACATTAGTAAAGCCTTTCTATTACAGGGCTGTATGCTTCGTTTTTGAAAGGGCAAGGGTACCAAGACATTTTCGTCTTGGTAAAGGGCACCCTATGATGAAACTGCAAATTTGTACTGGAGCATTTCAAGGGCACCAAGGCAATGACCAGGGGACATGGAGGCAATCACCTCCGTTGCCTCCTTGAAGTACCGGGCCTGCAATTAAATGCTCAATATGTGGCATGGTGTACCCTCTATCTCATGTTTCTTCATTGTGTTCTTAGAAACTTGGGAATTCTTAAGAGGATTGATTTGATTTTAAGGAGGGAGTGGGGGTAGTTCAAAAGATGAAGAAGTGTGTAAAGCTTTGAAAATCTTTTTTTGTGGGGTGGGGGGGGGACACACATACCCTCTGCCTCATATCTGGTATGTTATGTCTGCAATAATTAATACTGATTTGTTTTTGTAGTCTCTTAGACTGTTTTGGCGACTTTTCTAACTTGTTAGTTTCACAGCAGGGCTTGCAATTTATACTGGACCGCAGGTCCGACGCCAGTGATTTTAGTGTCGGGCCAGTAAACTCATGAGTCATGTCACGACCAAAACAAGTCCTGCGGTCTTGTGTGTCTTATGTGTTTCAATTTAATGTCAATAATACCTCATTGTGTATTGGCTAAGTAAAACTTGAAATGTTTGGTTTTTAATCTGACAAAAAGGTGTAAACTCTGTTCAGTATACCATGTAGGAGAACACTTTCCCAAACCGTCTGTAATATGTCATATTCAAATGAAAACTGTATACACTGAATAAAAATGTGTAGTAAGTTTAATCTCTTTTTGATTCTGGTCTTGTAAAAATAAAGGGTTTTAAATGAATGTTTTGAGCTACATAATGTTCACGACATGTAGCCTTGTTGATTTCCTCCCTCAAATTTGTCTCTGTTACTATCAACTTGAAAAGAATGTTCTTAATCCTTTATGTGCATTCTCAATGTGTATTTTAATTTGTGTGTAAAATGAGCCTTTGAACCATTTTTACATTTGTTTATGCTTCTGTTTTTTTTTGTACCCCTATTTGTTTGTCTGATTCTGAAATGCCCAGATCATTGAAAAGGCATTGTTCAAGTCCCTGCGACATGTACATTTACTTGTAATCAAAGGCTAGATTGAGTTGTAACTTGTAGCGGAAAAACTACAGTTTTATTTTAAGTTAAATATATTGTAAGTTCTGTCTAAAATTTGTATCTCAATGGTTTTGTGTGTACAATGGTTGTCATTCTGCCATTTGTTTGATTATCTGTAAAGGCTTGCTTGCCTATTTATAACTGTGGCTTTCATCAATTGACAACTTGTGACATAGTTTTTTTAAATTTTGTGTTTTGTTAACAGGCCAGCAGAAACACCCTTCGAAGATGGTAAGTAACTTAAGGTTTTTCTTGTTTCAAGTCTGATTCAATTCATGAGTGTTGTTTTAATCATATCATATTCCGATATCAACTCTCAGTACAAAGATCGCTAGGACTATATAAGATCGCTAGGACTGGTCAAATTACCTGTTTATAACAGGAACATTGTTATAAGAGGACAGCAAAACAAAGAAACGGAAATAAGATTCAGGACTTATGCTTATTATACATTATACCCTCTTTATAACAGTGCTTTTTATAACAAGGTTGACTCTATTCAGTTTATTTGAAGTTGGTATACAAATTACATGTACACATGTAATAACCTCTAAAATTTAGTAGCACTTGCTGCTGGTAATATAAAGCCAGAATTGAGTGCATTGCCATCTTTCATGTCTTTGGTATTCATGTGGTGTTGGTAATTTTTGTGACACACATTGTATACTTTTCCCAGACTCCTGTTTGTTTGTGTATGGTGTTGTAACATAATGTGGTACACTCCTGTATCATATTAAGGAATCCTCCTCTCCCACTTTTTACACGTTAACAGTTTCCAAATATACCCCCACCCCAACCCCTCAGCCACGTTTTTGCATGTAAATTTTTAATGCATTATCCGTGGCATATGTGAAAGGTTTGATAATCTTGTGTTTTTCGTCTTTAAACAATCGTCTGTCAAAGTTTGTTTAGAGAAAAGCAGTCTTTGAAAATAAGCCCTTAGTGCTTCCTGCAAAAATCGAGCAAGGCAACTTCCTGCATTTAGTACTTTTTGTCATCATGTTTTTGTTTTGTTTTTGTACTTTCCTTTCTACTCTTTCCCCCTAATTTCCAATGCCATCCATTTGGCTAGTCCTCTCCTTCCACCTCTAGGACCTTGGTTCGAATCCTGCCAAAGGCACTTTGGATTGGGTTTTCAGTCTCCACTCAATTGTGGGAGTTTCCCCTGGAATAATTATCTGGGTTTTCCTCCCACATCTAAAACTAAATACAAAGAAGGAAGTTCTTTGTTTTCTCTCCATTTGACTTTTGGCAATTGTAGTGATTTGTATGTGTTTCACAACCATGAATAGATACAAAGTTATAAATATTTTTTTTTTAGTTCTGCCTAGTTCCTTATAAAATACCCTTCCATAATTGGACTTGAGTTTTACAATTTAGGATTGGATGTATTCAAATATGTATATATAGTATTAGGCCTACATGTACTATTGCTACTCCTTATATTACATGTTCAATTACTTTTAGGGAAAAAACATATATTGTTAATTTGACTGTTTTTCAAATGTTTTCATTTTGCTCTTTATGTATTATACTTTTAAAACATGTTGTGGTAGGCCTAATGTTTTTATAGCTTGGTGATTTGCAGTTGTGGGTAATGCGATTGTTAACCCAAATCTGTTTGGTATTGTTGATTATTTGCAGGTACTTTTAAGTTGACGATTGAATTCACAGAAGAATACCCCAACAAACCTCCAACAGTCAGATTTGTGTCGAGGATGTTTCACCCAAATGGTAAGACTCATTGCATTTCTTAACCACAAGACAAACACATGTACATTGTAGTGACAAATTAAGATTTTGTGTGTAGTTTTAGGAACACAAACTCGCAGTGTCCCAGAAGTTAGCACAACCTAGGTAGTACAGTTTACTTTCTTGCTCTAAAATCCCAAATGTAATCTGTTAAAATGGTAGCCTCGTCTTGGTAGACCAGGGTTGTGTTTTCGCATTTTTGCATTTTTGCGTCTTACATGTCTTAACCAGTTACTGTTTTGGTTAATGGCCAGTCATCAACAAAAGGCAAGTTCAACCAAAACAGTTTATGGTTACGATCATAAAAACGCACCCCTGGGTATGTTTTTCATCAAAATAGACTACAGTGTAGACCAGATGTCTCTTCCAAATCCGTTGATTCATGTACTATTTTGCTATACTGAAAAATAAGCCACAGAATACCCCAAAATGCAAAACACACTCAAGATGCAAAGTGTCTGTCAAGTTATTGTCCTCTAATATTGGACACTAGCCGTTTGGCCATAGATTTTGATAAATTTGAGAATCGAATCTCTTTATGACTGATTTTACTTGATTCTATTGCAGTATATGCCGATGGTGGAATCTGTCTGGATATTCTACAGAATCGCTGGAGTCCTACGTATGATGTGTCTGCAATATTAACCTCTATACAGGTAAGCTTTCTACTCAAATTTAAAATGTATTTATTTGTGTTTTAAAACCTGGTTCATACATACTTCCTGCGAATGCGAAGTGTATTTTGACGTCACATGGCTGTTTTGAACACAACTCAACTGCTGTGAATTATTTGTTGCCATTTTGTGACGTTAGCATTCGTTTCGCATTCGCATGAACTGGGCTTAACTGGGGACAGAATTAGTTGCAAACTTTCCTCAATGATGGTTTGGACAGAATTGGTTGGTATTGCTAGTTCCTTGCTGTTAAACATGGGCCCAATTTCATAAGCTTTCTAACAGAAATAACTGCTTAACAAATTTCTTTGCTAAGAAAAAACAAGTGGGGCACCAGTTGAAACAATTTAAACTTTGTGGAATGTTGGCTGGTATTTTGAAACTGGTAGGCATTTTTCTGTGCTGAGCAAGTTGTTGTGCTCATAGGCTTTATGAAATTAGGCCCAGTTTAGTGTTGGATATGTTACTCGTGCTTAAAGCATCTATGAAGTTAGGCCCAGTTCAGTAGTTGATGTTTATTACTCTTATAGACAAATTTTGTCTGACATCTGTTGAATTTTTTTCCTCCCCAGTCGCTACTCGACGAGCCCAACCCTAATAGTCCCGCAAACAGCCTGGCAGCTCAACTCTATCAAGAGAACAGACGAGAATATGAGAAGAAAGTCTCGGCGATAGTTGAACAAAGCTGGTTAAACGACCTTTGACCCGTCTCATAATCATCCCCATAAAAGTATAAGAGATTGGTCTCTAACTCGCCCGCCTCGCTCCTTAGACCACTTCATTAACCCTGTCCTGAAAGTCAGCACATCTTCCTTTACACAAGGAGTAAAAAAGACATTCTTAGTATCATCAAGAGAATGTCTTAGTCTCATCTCAAGAGAGTTTGTGTCGCTCAAAAAGGAGAAACGACCTCTTTCTTATTGATGCACTAGGGTTAGACCCTAGTCACCATAATGGTGAGAATCAATATTTTCTACGGTCCACATGTCGGAGGTCAGTCAGTGGTTGAACAAGGAGGGCGCTAGTCACTTACTATCCAAGGGGGTACTTTTGATGTATGGTCCTCGTTTTTCAAAAAGAACTGTTTTATTATGTATTATATAAAGCCTTGTGTTTTATTTATGTGTGGGAGTTTATCACCGTGTAGTATTGAAACAGTGCGCGTTGATAGTGCGCAAGATTTAGCTGCAGAGAATAATGTCCACGTCCACAGATACTTGAAAAAAAAACTAAAGGAAAGCGTATTGGAGGAAGTTTTTTTAAGGCAATGGTTTTTTGTTGCCTTATTTAATTTATAATATTTGAAAGGGCAAAAAATCATCAAAGTTTGGAGGTTATACCTTTTGTTTTTGTCTTAGTTTAATGTGTACATGTATCCCTGAAAATCTGGAGTGGATTATGTCCATGCGGGAAGAAGAATAAGTTTCTGGAATACTGAGAATGGAAGGGAATTGTTTCTCAATGATGTACATTATGAATAGCTGCAGTGCTTCTTACCAAACAAAGTGTTTACGTCATTAACTTTTGAAGTAATTACCAAAAATATAGACGATGTGACCTCTGACGTCACTCGAAAAACCATAACATGATTCTCGCGCATACCGCCGGACAAAATCTTTGTGTTTTGGCAGCCAGCTAAAAAGTGTATGCAATCTTACCATGACTACGCATCTTTTTGCCTGGTGAAACATGACATATACATACAGTGTTTTGTCAACAGAGGGCGGGTTGAATGTAAACATAGGTCACATCGTCTATACCCTCGCTTTTACTTGAAAGTCAAGATTTGATTTGAGGCCTGAAGCGATAGAATGAATTCCAGAAAGTTCAGAATCGGACATGTGAAAGCAACAGGACTGCGACCGATCTATCTGTCTTTTGTAAACATTTTTGCCAATATTACGACATTGCTGCAAAGTTTTGCCATGAAAATGAAATGACATTCATTTTGAGATAATTTGAGCAAAAATTAATGATCTTGATCTTGATTAAAATATTGAACAGCTACTTATTAGGAACAACACTCAATGAGGTCAGAGGTCAGGAGGGAGGATTTCCAAACCGGGTTCAGTGTATATGAAGAGGGAATCTGTACAAGTTTGTGTAGCATCTTTGTAAGCATTGTGATTGTCTAAATCACTGCATAAATTTTCTTCTAGTCGTTTTAAAGTTTTTTTTACTGCTTTGCTTGATTACTGATTTTGTTTTCTGTTTTTGTTTCGTCTCCAAGCTGCAGTTACTGCTTTTGATACTGCCACAGTTTTGTTTCAACATCATGATGGAGAAATCCAATTTAAAATTCAGTTGAAATGTATAAAAATATAGAGTGGGATTTTAACCAATAACCACTGGTTTAAAGTGCTGGCGCTCAACCAACTGAGTAGTTCTACATGTTGGTGGTCTCCCTATTTTGTCAATACCTTTATTTGGGGTGCCAGGCAGAACCTATACAACTGTTAAGTGCCATGTTGCCAGGAAGACACTTAAGTTTACGATACAAAAGGGGAAGCAGCAGCCAGGGTGATGGGACTCAAGGGGATTGGCCTTTTTTGGTATCAAATTTCAAGTAATAAACCACAAGGGAAACTGACTGGGTAAACAATAAATAAATTTGGGTTGAACTACATTTTTTGTTAAGTTTAAGCGACATACTTTATTTGAGACTTGTTTTTCCCTTATGCTTTCATATTTTAGCAAACTTAAGACTTTCATCTATTTGTCTGTCAACATAGACTTCTTGGCAAACACTCGGCGCGAATGTGTTTGTAGCCGTGGGTCGGGGTGCATGCTAGTCTATTTAGCGACCTAATTTGTCATGAAATAGTCCAGCTGTACTCAATCCATGGCCGACGCACACATACCAAGAAATTTGGAAGTAGTCTATGAAGCATGGTTTCTTAACTTGCAAAGCTAGTAACCATTAACGCTTTATCTCAATTCTAAATGACTACATTGTGTGGAATTAATGCATTTGTTGCCTTCAGTTTTTCTCAATACTTTTAAGTGATCCATTGCACCAACTTCACCTGCCGCTACTGCCCGCCCTGCCTGCCATTTTGGGAGTCAAATAATACACTACATACCATCTAGGGACCCAAATGTGCAAGAGATTATTGCAAGGGCCCATTTACTGCCAACACAGATTTCTGCACTTGCCAGGCTTGTGATCTCTCAGAATGTGTTCTGATTTCAGGATTTTGTTACAAAATCTTTTGAGCCTTCCAAGTTTTTATGGAAGAAGTGAAACCGTTACCAAAAGGAGCAAGAAATTGTCCACATTGTGTCCCAACCAGTTGCTTTGTATTTCTGTTGATGTGTAGAGTGTAAACCTCCTGAATTGTAACAACTATGAGATTTAAGGTCTGTAAACAAGGAGAAAGTCATGCCTGCAGATCATTTTCAAGAAAGTTTACATTAATGTCAAATCTCATCTTCGACCTGCAACCCAAGAATCACACACTTTACAAAGCGCTATAAGTGCAGAAATCTGTGGTAGTTTGGGTGCAGGTGAATTGGATTAGTGCAGATTTTTTAGCTGGGTCTGATTTCATGAAGACCTAAGATTGATGTTTATTTGGATTGCGGTAACACCATGTGTGTATCTACTTCCCAGGTAGAGTTGTTCTTAGGGAACTGTCTTGCTTTATTCTACTGCCGCGGCGTAGATAAACGGAGGTTCGGGAGACTTCTCAGTTCTGAAAAGACCTGTCCTGCTTTTTAACTATTACCAGGGCGGATGGTATAGAAATTAGACTGGACTACTACTTGAGCTTATAGGATCGTACTTAACTGTACTGCCGCGGTGTCAGTTCTGAATTGGTCTCAACAATTCGACTAGCTTGCTCTAGTCATCGTCAGGAGAAAATTGATCTTAACTGCAAATCAATCGTAGTTGCTTTAGTTAAGTGTCATGTCACAATACAAATCACTATGGTGATACTGACAATTTGTCTTACGATGTATTTTATTGCTTTGTAATATCGGGCCCTAGAAATTAACCCATTTGAAATTTATGTATTTAATAGGGAGAGAGAGCTACCCAGATCACATAAAAATCAAACTTTTTGTATTATTTTATTTTAATTCAGTTGAAGGATTCAATCAGTATTTGATTTGGTGAAGCATCTGTGTAAAAAGTAAAACATTTTTTGTAAAGTAATTTTTTCTTTGATTCCACTGATGAGACCTTCAATGTGTTCAAGTGGTTAGACAGCACGACTTCCAATCACAAGGTTGTGGGTTCGAAATCGGCTAGGCTAACCACAGATTTCAAAATGACTAGCCATGAGTATTGTCTAGTTACTGAATCACAATATCTCGATTTGTGCAATTCATAATCATAGACATAAAACTAATGTTTGGGTGAGAGAGATTGGCTGTTGCCAGCTTGGCGTTTATATCCCCTTTTGGGAGCTGTGTCGAGTTCCCTTGTTGGGAAGATCATCTTAACAAATAAGTGGAGAGTGTTTGAAGGTATTTATCCCAGTGTATGTGAAGGAGGTTTTATAGACGATTAAATATCTATACTATCTCATGTATGTAGGCATCAACTTGTAATTATGAAATAAACATTTCAACAAAACTGTAACATGTAAAAAATGAGTGGTTGGTTTTGAGGCTTTATTTGTCAGTCTTAAAGGAACATTACCGAATTGGGTTTTGCTAACAAAACATTTGCTGACAGTGTTAAGCGCTTTATGTAATCCACCATATACATAAACTGACCAACCTGTAGAAATATGAGATCGATCGGCCATCTGGGTCACAAGAGAATAGTGAAAAACCGATTACAAGTTTTGCATTGCATCGCTGCCAAAATCAAAATGAATAAAACAGTCACTGAGCGATAAACTCCAAGCTAAGTTAAATTATTTATTTCTCATTAAATATGACATTTCAGACAGCAAAATTTCAAGGGATATTTTCAACTAGTCCTATTTTCAACTATCATCATCGTTAGACCGTGTAAGTTTTATGTAAATCTGTGATCTTCACGGTTTTTGTTTCTTACCAATTCTGTAACGTTCCTTTAAGTGTGGGACCCAATATCATGACGTCTACATTAGCACATCTTGCTAAGCACAGAGATATGTGGCTTAGCAGAAAATGGTTACTTTGCAAATAAAAAGGCTATACAGTATATTCTGCAAATTCGGCTTAACAAAATTTTAAGCATAATTTTTAATACAATTTAACAGACAAGCATCTACATCTTTAACAAATGAGCCCCAATTTCATAGGAGCTTCTTAAGCACAAAAAGTAGCTTAGCACAAACAAAAAATTGCTTACCAGAATAAAGTTATCACCCAAGCTACCATGTCACGTGTACAATTGTTGACTGGTATCCTGCACATTTCTGCTCATTTAATTGGCATTCTTTTTGGCTTACGTATCACAATCTCTATGACCATCCTCTCAAATAACAAACCAATTTTCTTGATTTTTACTTAATAAGATTATACTGATGGCAAGTTAAAATTTTAGTTCCTTCTACATCTGTCCAAAGTTTTTTTGGCTTTTATTGATATTCTATTTAAAGGCAATGACTGGACACTATTGTTAATTACTCAAAATAATTGTTAGCATAAAAACTTCCGCGGTAACAAGCAATGGAGAGCTGTTGATAGTATAAAACATTGTGAGAAACTGCTCCATCTGAAGTAAAGTAGTTTTTGAGAATGAAGTAATTTACCACTAAAAAGTTTAAATCTGATTTTAAATTCTAGATTTTGAGGTCCCAAAATCAAGCAGCTGAGAGCACAAACTTCACGCGACAAGGGTGTTTTTTCTTCCATTATTAACTCCCAACTTCATCAACCAATTGAGTTCAAATTTTCACAGCTTTGTTATTTTATGCATATGTTGAGATCCACCAAGTGAAAAGACTGGTCTTTGACAATTACCAATAGTGTCCAGTGTCTTTAAAGGAAGAGTCATAGACTGGTAATACAAGCAATTAATGTCCGTTTTGTCCCCTTATTAATGGCCGTACAAACTTAATTATTAAGAAGCCACCTATTGCTGTTGATAGTATACATTAATTTCAGAAAAAGATTCCCTTCAAAAAGTGACTATGCATAGTTTTTTACTCCAAAACATTAGAATCTGACAACGGAATTCATGCATGAATCGTGTCTCAGATTTCTCAGATTTGAGGGTTGGAGTTTTTTTCTCAAATGCTGCGGTCAAAGTAACAATTGGTATACGCAGTCCCCTCGCTAAATAATTGCATTGTAATTTTGTATAACTTTGCATATTACATTGACAATAACCAATCTATAACACAACCTTAAGTCTAAATAAACTAGACATTTTGAGAGTGTCTCGGAAATAAAAACTCAAGTCTGACTGAGGCGCCGTCCAGACAAATCAAATCTCGTTCGATCTTTGAGGTAAGCACATGTTATAGTATGCAGTCTGGTCCCAGAAGTCAACTCCTTTCCATCCACACCAGCCCTGTAAAAAAAAAACCCAATAATCTTGTTAAAGGACGCAATTGAACTCTTGCATTGGCCGGCATATTGGTGTTGGAGAAACCCATATGTTATGTATGTAAGGCTACTATTCTGATGCACCAGCCTTGCTACCACGGGCAGGGCGCTGTATCGAAACCTATCGTCACTAATCCCTGGTAGGGATGACCTGAGAAACAATGATTGGCTGATTGGCTACCAAGGGTGACCCTAACTGTTGAGGGTGCTTGTATGGCGCTTAGTATGCGCGTGTGAAAATTAAAAGTATTTTGACGCATTTCCATTTCAAATGAATCGATTTTTTTTTTAACACCAGCAATTTGATTGGCTGTACCTTTGAAATGTCTACAAAACCAAGTTGAAAACCCAATGTTCATTAGCATCGCCTTTGTGATCAAATCATTGTTCATTGTTCAAATTCAGTTGGCAATTTGATTATTAAAAACCTTAGAAGACCTCACCTTGTCTTGAATGACTTTCAAGTCTTCACTGCCGGTATAATGAGGATCTAAAATAAGAAACTTGACAGCCCCAGAAGACTCACTGAAGTCAACTCCAAGGATGGTATGAGCCAACACACCGCCTCCTGCAAATCAAAAACAAGAATGAGATAAAGAAATCACTTTTATAAACACTAACAATCGGTTACTTACATGCACATTTAATAGCGCTTTACACACCCGAAGAGTGTCTCAAAGTGCTTCCAACATTATTACACCTGCCCCCGATTTCACGAAACTCATCGCAAGTAGTGACGCATCGTAGGGTTTGCGATGCGTCGCAGACCTATAAGACACGTCGCGGCTGCGTCGAGTTCGCAACTTACGACGTGTAACCGGTCGCAACTTGCACTTAAGACGCGTCGCAACGCTTCGTGAAATCGGGGGCTGGTCACTGGGCCATTTAAGGCACCCGTTGGACACAATTGGTAATTACTCAAAATAGTTGTTGCTGCAAAAATAACTTAGTAACAAGCAATGGAGAGCTGTTGATAGTATAAAACATCGTGAGAAACGGCTCCCTTTTGAAGTAACATAGTTTTTGAGAAAGAAGTAATTTTCCACTAAAATATTTGAATTTGATCTTGAGACCCTCAGAATTAGATTTGGAGGTCTCGAAATCAAGAATCTGAAAGCACACAACTTTGTGTGACATGGGTGTTTTTTCTTCCATTATCATCTCGCAACTTTGACGACCAATCGAGTTAGAAATTTTGCAGGTTTTTTGTGCATATGTTGAGATATACCAAGTGAGACGTCTTTGGTAATTACCAAAGGTGTCCAGTGTCTATAATTCATTCCTTAAACCATCTCAGCTCCCCTGGGAGTGTAGGGACTGTGCAACAAATATGCGTTACTGAGCTAAATTAAACCCAATTAACCATTTCTGCCCTCATTGTAACCCCTGGTAGGAGAGAAGCAATTATACAGTTTAAGAACCGAGAGTTAATACAAAGACAATGTTGATGTGGAATCCTCTTACCTATCATGACAGGTGTGCCTTGTGTCTGGAAATGAATCGACAACTCCCTTCCTTTCTCTGCCATGTCTGCTCCTGAACTCACATACATCAGTTTACATGTGACCTGCAAAATAATGTTGGGTTGTCATGAATCATGAATTTTTCATGTGAAGGGTTACTTTGTGTCTATGGACCCCCTGGTATATGACGCCACAGGCCCCAAAAAGGTTGCTTGCCCAAAATCAATTCTTTTCAGAACCATCATTATTCAAAAGAGATTTTCACATGGTGCTACCGCAAACCTCTTCTTAATTTACTCCCAAGTTTAAAATCCTACACACCCCAAACAGTTGATTCAACACCGTGCTGACTTCAAATGATCCGATCCACTGCTTTGATCCAACAAATGAGGATTTCTTATCCCCAACATCCACCAAAGCCTGTTGAATTTCTCGATGGGTGGGTACAGGAGTCTGGGTGTAGCCTTGATGCCTGAACCATGAGCTCAAGGTCTGGAGGGAACGGTACGCACATCCCCATTTATCATCGTTGAAGTGATCTTGCATGTAGTGGTGGTACGTGTAGCTCCCTTGAACGAGGGATGGGTGACCGTTCTCAACTATAAACAAAAAACGATAGTGTAAATAGTGCCCTCTATTGTTCAAAACTGACGTTTGTCTGATGACATAATAAGTATCTTGGTGTTGAGTAGGCCTACGTACGTATGTATAACCATGGTTGTTGTAGCCAACGTACAACCATCCGTATTTTTGATTATGAATAATTGGCAGTGCTTACCACAGAGTAATTATACCATTCATAGTAAAGATTAAGCCCTTTGGAGATCAGATTAAGCCCTTTGGCGAAAAAGGCACGTACATGTACCAATATGCGCATAGTGGCCGTAAATGACTGCAAGATCTGACCTATATAGGATTTGAGGCATTGCATGGTGAGGTACATGTATCAATACATATTTGATTTGTGGCAACACAATATGTGTATCTACTTGCCAGGTAGAGTTTGTTCTTTAGAGAACTGTCTTTCTTTATTCTACTACCGCGGAGTAGTTTATCGGATGTTCGGGAGACTTCTCAGTTCTGAAAAGAACTGTCCTGCTTGTTATCAACTACTACCTAGGCGGAAGGTATGGAAACTTGGCTGGGACTACTACTTTAGCTTATAGGATCGTAGTTAACTGCACTACCGCAGAGTCAGTTCTTGAAATTGGTCTCAATGTTTCGACTAGCTTGCTCTAGTCATCGTCAGGAGATCTGACCTACATGTACCTCCACTAAAAGCTGAATACAGTGTCAACTTACTGACAAACAGCAAAAGAACTACCAAAGTATTTTCACATACATATCAAACTGTTCATTCTCAGATTCAATAGTTTTGGGGCGAAAAGTCATCCTAACCATATTACTTTCAAGGGAATCCTTTCTCAAAATAGTTTATACTATCATTCGCTGCAGTGCTTCTCACCAAGTAAGTTTTTATGATAATAATTTTTGAAAAATTTACCAATCTATAAACCAACCTTTAACCAAAGAACAGGGACTAATTTTTGTTAGAGCTGATTAACATGCTTAACCACAAAAACCAGCTATGCAGAAACAAAACTATTTGTACTATAAAAGGGTTACCTTCTTAAATACATTTCTCATGTAGCATATGTAACTATAATCCATTTAATTGGTTTGCTTAGCATAATTTTTTTTAGCATGAATAGAAGAGGTTTGTGGTAACACCATGTGAACATTTCTTTTGAGTAGTGATGGTTCTTAAAAGAACCGGTAGTTGTTAACTTAACGTTTTGATTAGTACACGTATGCTCTTTTCAGAACCAACAGTACTCAAAAGAGACTTTCCCAAGGTGTTACTGCAAAACTCTCTTATTCATACTGTCACCAGGCAAAATTTCAATTCCTACTCAACTCTATGACATTTGGGCTAGATAAGACCTACCTCCCGAGGGCGCCAGACCAATGTGTGTATTGATAAGATAACCACCGTCTTTCCCGCTCCCAGGATATGAATATGCATTAGCTCTCCTGAATATCGGCCTGTCCAATGGAAGAAGGAATTGACTGTGGAGCTCTCTCCTCTTGGTTTCTGTAATAAAAGAAGAAATTTATTTAAGTTAAGGTAACGTTACCAACAGACAATGATTGATTTTGACCCAAATAATTGTCAGTTTAGATGACATTTTCTAAAATGAAGAAATTATGAAAATATAGTAACATTAAATCTAAGGTATCATTGCTGTCTAGATTAAAGGCAGTGGACACTATTGGTATTTACTCAGAATAATTATTAGCATAAAACCTAACTTGGTAACAAGTAATGGGGAGAGGATGATAGTATAAAACATTGTGAGAAACGGCTCCCTCTGAAGTGAAGTAGTTTTTCGAGAAAGAAGTAATTTTCCACGAATTTGAATTTGAGACCTCAGATTTAGAGTTTAAGGTCTCAAAACCACGCATCTGAAAGCACACAACTTCGTGTGACAAGGGTGTTCTTTTCTTTCATAGTTATCTCGCAACTTGGACGACCAATTGAGCTGAAATTTTCACAGGTTGGTTATTTTATGCATATGTTGAGATACACCAAGTGAGAAGACAATTGCCAATAGTGTCCAGGGTCATTAAGATACAAACAGTTTGACAACCAAAAATGCAAAAATTCAGGCCAGATTGGTAGAGCGCTGGCACATTAACCTGTAGGTTGCAGGTGCAAATCCCACTCAAGTACTTTTGTCTTTGCTCACTCCAAAATGAGAAGCAAGTCACATACAATTTGTATATCAGAATGGACACAGATACTTTCAATGTTAAAATCATAAGTACATAAAACACTGGCAACAGGCTTGTGTACTATTTGGTCCTTTATCACAAGAGGCAACTTTGCATGGAGGCAACCAACTGCAGTGCATGCTACAGGACCACTTTCGTAGCACATGAGTAATTCTAAGAACAACATCTTGCAATCCCTGAGAACAGTATGTAAACATTGAAATGTGAATGGATTCTCTCCTTATAATAATACTAATAGTATCAAAGTCTTATATAGCATATGTACGTATCTACCAAACAAGGTACTCAAGGCGCTGAGTAAATATACAAATTTTCAGAAAGATAGGTTCTAAGACCCAATTACGTATGTAGCACCTTATAAGGGTTTACAAGGTGCTACGGCGCATACAGCAGCAACAGCCAGGAACACCGGGGTGAACCCCTTCTCTTTTCGATAAGTGCACTGGGTTCTTTTACATCAATACACAACACATGGCTTTAAGTCCCATCCTTAGAGAAAGCCTCGATCTATGCCTCGTGTGACATGTTACATGTATTTATTCAGAGTACAGTGAACTTACCTAGTTTATCGTCTGGCAAGTCTACTGGATAAACAATGGTAAAGAGATACGGAACGTGAGGCAACTTAAAGTGGTATGGCCTTGGGACACTCAAACCAATTTCCTGAAAATAAAAAGCAACAAATATCAATGAGACATAAAAATGATACAAGCATGAGACATTGAGCAATGCCTTGTTTTGTGGCAACTTGTTTGGAATTTCAAAGTTCCAAGCCCTCAAGAATAACTTCTGAAATTTCTCAGTGGATGTCCAAAATCGCTCAGAAAAGCTTGCTATACATTGGACAACACAGTCTTCAGGACTATGCAAATAATATACAGAAATGAATATAATAAGACTCTCATGCATCTCATGCAGGAGCACCAACTACTTGTACATTATTAATTTTGGTTTTACCTTTGCACCGAGCACCAATGTGGGTTAGAAAGTTTCGGTGGTCTAGTTTGTAAGACACTGCTCTAGAATTGCAAAGGTCGCAGGTTCGAATCCCACCCGAGTAATATGCCTGTGATTTCTTTCCCAGATCTCGGAAAAGTACTGAGTATAGGGTTCTAACACACATCGGTGCAAGGGTCAAACCAAGATTAATATTCTTTATCCCTGATGCAAATTTTACATCTATTATACTTGTACCTTATAATACTCCTTCAAGCATTGTTCCATTGCACGCAGTTGGCGGCATATTGCATCAGAGAAGACCTTCCCTAGGGTTTTAGTTGGTGTGTTTTTATGAACCATTACCGGAACATCAATGGGAAGCCTCATACTGGAACGTTTACAACCATCATCAACTACATGAGAGAAAAAGCAGTTTGGTATTTTTGTTAATCATCAAAAAGAAATGAGGAGGAACCACTACATCTTTTGAAGTTTTTAGTGTAATCAAAACTTTAAAAAAACATATAGTGTTATATAGAACATTCATAAATACCCCAGACAGTTTCGCTACTCCTATTGGTGGAGAGCGCGTCACGTGGGTGTGTTTTAATGGTTGATAATGACCAGCTGGAGCTGTTTATAACCGGCTAGATTCCGCGTGTCAGGCGCGCAAGATTATCACGCGAAACGCAATTCATAGCTATTAGTAACAGCGCGTAATCTACTTCTAAGCGCAAGCGTGTAATCTATTTCAGACTCTTCACAAAATTTTTTCAAAAAATATTTAAAACCTCAAATTTTCAACTGTCAAAGTGTCTGTAATTGTATTTTTTTAACGTTTTTTAATAAAAGGGCATTTATAAATGGGAATAAACGTCCGTTTAAAACCTTGCAGTGTCGTTGCCGGTCACTTTATCACACGGCAATTCGACCCTGCCGGCTTTAAACTGCCGTGTAAGAACTCGTCGCTACCCTTTTATTCCCTTAGTTATTGTTATTATTATTAAAAGTCAACTCACATAACTGATAATGTAAAACAGGAACCAATCCAAGTGAGTCTTCTTTGTCTTCATCAATGCTGAGTCTGAACAACACCTGCACATCTACAACCTTGTTCAAATACAAGAATAAAACAATATTCAATTAGTTACTCAGAGTTCAACAATCATTGCTCCCCTGTATTTGTACTTTGATCATTTAAACCTGACAAGGAGTCTAGAAACCCTTTTCACACTTCTCTAATCCCCAAGATTGCCCCCCCCCCAAAAAAAAGACATTGTATCTCTAGCGATGCTCTTTGGTCATATTGACCCAATTCACATGACGCCATCATCAGAAAGTCTTGGAACCGCCATACTGGTGGGCAATGTAACTGTGCGTTATTCAGTGAAGTGCGCATTTTAGGCGACCCAGTGTTTACCGTACACGTAAATCTATTGACCACCAAAATTGTAAGGGTGGCACAGTCGCCGCGTGTGACATGCATGCAAGGGGTCAATATTGGTTGATGTGAATGGCCTCCCCTGGGCTGTATTTCACAAGGATCATGATACAGTTTAAAATGGCTTTAAAGAGACAAGTATATCCAACCTCATTAGAATTCTTGTTGTCCTTTTTCGGTTTCTTCCCTCCTTTGACTGGTAGAGTGCTAAATCCATCGTCCTCCTCTTTGATATGCTGACTAATATCGTCTGCTTCACTATCCCTGTTCAGGGGCCCTGGTGTGATGTCACTGTCGCCCTGACCAATCAGAACATTGCTCTTTTGGACATGATATAAGGTTGTAAATGATTGGACCTTGTTGTTGAGACTGTTGAACTTCTGAGTTAAAGATTCTTGCACTCCTAGAAAAATAAAACGTGTCACATTTGTTTAAAGAGATGTAAAATGGTCAAATGGGACAAATCCTTAAAATTTTGTTACAATTTTAATGTAGAAAGGAAGATGAAAAAAAAGTAATACAAATGGCTACATTTGTGAAGTAAAAATCCAAGGTGACAAATATAGAAAAAAACAATTAGCACATCATCCAACACTTTTTCAAAGAGGGTCTCTGATGTAAGTTTATGTTTTTGGTCAACTTAATTTCCAGTTGTTAGAGTCCTTATGTAAATGGGGGAAAATGGGAAAGTCTCTTACCGCTAAAAAATTGTATAAAATGGCAGTGTTTCATACCCTTCAAATTTTTTGTATAAAAAAATGTTTGACGAAGTCAAGTATCTATATACAGACTGTGCAAGTCTCGCGCAGATTTGAACTTCCGGGACCATTGTGGTCCCAACCTTATGGAGTTTTACGTTGGGGAGATTTTGTTTCGTCCATTACTTTAGTTTAATATAGTTTATGACCATAAAAATGACATATGTTGTTAAAAATGTAATACTAATTAACAACATATATAAAAGTAAAAATAAGGTCAACATAATAACGAAGAAAAACCGATATTTAAACTTGACCTCAGGTCAGGTTACTTGTAAAAAATTAGGAATTTGTGCCCATCTCCGATCACGAAACTTACGAGACGCTTGTTTTGGCCGCGCGGGGTGGAAAGCCTTTTCATTGGTCGCTTAGGCATCGGCTTCCTCTTTAAAATGCGTCACGCGTTTATCTAACGCCCTTACGACCATCGTGCGTCCGCGTATAAACCAGGTGTGAGTAGATTTCACATTCGGGCGTACATTTACAAAAGGGATTTCAAAAAATTTAAGATCAAACAAACATCCTTGTCCCAGAGTTTTACTTTTGTCTATACATAGACTTTAACCGATATTTGTGTGTTTGTTTAAAAAGCTAAAACTAATTTAAACAAGCTCTATAGGGTATTTTTGTTGTTGAGATTCAGCATTAAGAATAAATTAAAGCAAAGATTTGATTCATTAAAAAAATAAAGTTCTTCAGTTGTCGTGTTTTCTCGCTCCGGTGCGCGCTAGACTTGCACAGTCTATTGTTATACATACAAGGCATTTACCACTTTTATGGTCCAGTAATCCATCCTTTCATACTAAACATCCTTTGTCCTCACCACTTTACTCCTATTGGTTCATAGCCACTAATTGTTTCTAAAATAGAAACTTTGATTGGCTATAATTTTGCCTTGTTTTTTCTGGATCCTTCCCTTAATCCCTTTCCCCTCTTCCTTTTCTATAAATGGATATGTATTTGTTTGTACTTGTTTATGCCTCTGAAGAGGGTCCAGTTTGGATCGAAAGCTAAGGCCATCTACCCTACCCTCATTAAATATTATGGTTTGTATAATACATTTTTTGCAGAGAATGATTTTAGTGTGTTCTTGAATTCCTTTTTGGAATGTACCAAACCAATTTGTTTAAAAGTCTGGTCTAAAAGATAATCAAATAAAATGGCGTGTTAGACCATGTTAGGGTGAGGTTGGAGACTTTTAATTTCATAAGTACTATTATCTGTTGGAAAATGAGTGCATCACAAAACTGAATTTGACCATGAAGCATCCCCTTAAAATTAACAAATAAAGGATTTTATTTCACAGCAAATCAATAAACCACAAGGGAAACTGACTGGGTAATATTTTGAATGATTTTTCTGGGTTGAACAAGGAATTGAGTAGAGTTAAATTCGAACCACACCCTCTGGATTAAGGTGCCTGCGCTCTACCAACTGAGCTATCTAGCCCTATATTGGCGGTCTCCCTATTTTACGCCGCTTCCCAGGTTGTATTGTAATTTGTGTGTGACCCCTGGCTACTCAGTTGCACGGTTGTAACGGTTGATGGCTTCTTACTTGCACCCCGAACAAAGGTATTGACAAAATAGGGAGACCGCCAATATAGGGCTAGATAGCTCAGTTGGTAGCGCACCTGCACGTTAATCGGGTTGGTTCGAATCCCACTCTACATGTAGTCAATTCTTTGTTCAACCCCCAAAAGTCATAAAAATAGCTGATTACATTTACCATGATCATCATAGTATGTGATGTTCAGGTCCAAGTTTGCCTGCACTCTAAATGTAATCAAGTCCATTTCCTGCGTTGCAGAGTCGCTGTCAACCTTCACATCACATTGTGCAGCTTTGGAAGAGTTCACATTGTAGAGATAGAAATGATCTTCAGTTAAAGCTGAATCTCCATTGTGGATATGAGCAATAATCAAACTGTCCACGCCCAAGGTAGTCTGTGAAAAATAAGACAAGTTAATAGATTGTTATATATGGCTTCTAACTTGTACCCCTAGGCCATGAGGAGAGACATTGATAAAGCAGAGTAACCATCAACATTAGGCTACATAGCTCAGTTGGCAGAGCCTCAGCACTTTAATCTGGAGGTTGCAGGTTTTAAAGACACCGGACAACTTTGGTAATTGTCTAAGACCAGCCTTCTCACTTGGTGTATCTCATCATTATGCACAACACTACAAACCTGTGAAAATTTGAACTCAATTGGTCATCGAAGTTGCGAAATAATAATGTAAGAAAAAAAACTTTAGTGGAAAAGTACTTATTTCTCGTAAACTTTGTTACTACAGAGGGAGCCGTTTCTCACAATGTTTTGTACAATCAACAGCTCTCCATTGCTTGTTACCAAGTAAGTTTTTATTCTAACGATTATTTTGAGTAATTACCAATAGTGTCCAGTGCCTTTAAGTGCAACTCCAGTCAAGTTTTCTTTGTTCAACCAAAACCAAAAAATAACATTCACCAAGACAATTTCTCTTGTGGTTTACTGTTGGATCATTCGGCCACTCTCCAGCCAGTGTGCCTGTAACATTGCACTGAGTGCACAGAGGCCATGGCTTTTGTTGCCAGCCCTGGTCTTGGTCTTTGTTCTCCTTCAAAACCTTCCTATGAACTTTATTATGTTAACCAGTGAAGTACCTTATAGGAACACGTTGCCTTGGATCGGACGAGTTGGTCTATGAAAAGTGTTTATAACCATTTCTTATAAAATGCATGGTTGGAAAGATGTTTTAAAAGTAGAACACAATGATCCACACAAATTTGCCTCGAAATCGCGTGGTTTTCCTTGTACTTTGCCAACTAAAAAACTGACTCCCATAAATGGCCGACCGTGTTAGTTGACGAAGTAAAATGTAAACCGTGCAATTTCGAGGCATGTTTGTGTGGATCATTGTATTCTACTTGTACAACATCTTTCTACCCATATGCATTTTATAACAAATGGTTACAAACGCTTTTCAAAGACCAACACGACCGATCCAAGGCAGCGTGTTCCTTTAAAATGCACAATAAAAATGACCTTGCTTCATCAAAGATGTAATTCCAGGCCCGAGCTATTAATTCACAATCTATAATATTCACCTTCACTGCTTCATCTATTATTTGGTGAGAATCTTTAGAGGCAGTGTTTGAGTTGGATGGTTCATCATCTGACACAAAATAAAGTCCAATCACACTGAGTCCTTTAAAAGAGAAACAACAAATTGGGTTAAAACTTGTTAATTATCAGAAGTTCCTATAGCCTTCGGATGTGACCTTGATAGCTCTGTAAGTTCCATAAAATAATTATGGTAAGAATTAGGGTTGGCAGTTCATAAAAGAGCCTGGAACGCTCATAATGGAAGAGTAGAGGTTAATCCTGATGTATTTGGTTCACATAGCAAGCACCCTTGTTAACGAGTATCCTCAGCATCTTGTGAGCTGCAGTGAGTTTTAAGTTAACTGATATAACGAGGCATCATTGGTTTTATAACCAGAAATTTTACAGAATTCTTAACTGTAGTTAATAGCCTAAAAATGGTTCTTTTGGAATTAACCAACTTACCAACAGGAAGTTGACATTGCAGTGATTTCAGTTGAATGTTTGTTTCTGCTGGTCCTATCCTATCACCGTTGTCTGGAAAGTTGTTATCAATAGCCGAGCACTGAAGTATGGTTGTCAGTCCCTCCTTGACTGTCCCCAATAGGAATCCAACGTACTGCTTTGATGGATCTTGAAGAAGACGATTAAGTGGCTATAAAACAAAAATATTAAATATATATAAAAATGATTTATTTTTATTTTTATAAAATCAAATTTGCAGCTGACATTAACCAATACTGATTGATAAAACAGGACATACTAAAATCATAAAATGTGTGTTGAACTACTCACTCATTATAAACTATTGAGTACATTTATTTAAACTAGTAACTTATAACACAAGTGGGAGTGGAATACATACAAATGTGATCATGGGGATTCATGATAATTGCTTTATAACTTCAGGTTAGAACTGCAACTCATGTCATATGGGCAACATGCATCCCAGCCAACGAGAAGGACATGGCCAAGTTGGATGTGGCGATGTGGATGTGCTATTTCTTTCTAGATCTAGCAAACTTAAATTAAAGCACAACTTTAAATAGCCCAATGGATACGCAGAGTTGAAAAAGCGCAATAATTTTATTTATTTTATGAATATGACCCCCAAAAAACACAAGTCAACCAAATTTAGAATTAGGGTACAGGACAGGGTCACGGTGTGGTTTAAATGATATGTTGACTGTGTTGTTGCCAAAAGTGGTGGCGCCATACGGAAAGTTATCCAACAAACAACAACAGCTAACTACTGGCTATGCTAACCGCACCCCAGAAACAAAAACAAACAAGAAACAGCTGTCAGTGTCACTGTCAGTATGTATCACTTCCTCCTCCCCCAATCATGAGATCACACTCCAGCCACCATAAATACTGCAGCCTGCACTGTGATGTGTGCATGTAAATTTTCACCGTCACGTCCTTTTTCAAACGAAGTAATGTTTAACATGCACAATTACTTTAATCAAGAACAGATACCAAATGATCATGCTTACCTTCACTACGCCTCCTTGCGAAACTGACACAGTGGGCGCCGCCATCTTGAATCTATGGCTCGAATTTCCCAGAGTGCATTACTGTTCCGGCGGTTAACAAGATATTATGCAAAGTTAAATAGTTCGGAATTTCCTTGAAAAACACAGACATTTAGAATTTTTTGATCTATTTTTGACCTTTTCGATCTATAAAAAATGTTCATAAATTCCATGATGCTTTTCTTTTTTGAATTATTTTAGCAAACATGGGTTACAATAAGCCTACTTGTAGCATTATATTAATCCGCAGTGTAGTGCGGTCATTATAGCAAAAACCAAGCATGACAGCAGACGTCTAAAACATGGCCACTCGTAGCTCGCCGAAAACTTGAACCAAAACTCCTTTTGTCTTCACCGATTAAAGTGTTTACTTCTTTGTATATAACTGTGTAAGTTCTTCCAACAATAGTGTGTTGACATGGGAAGTGCCACAAGGGACAACAGGCTCACATACCTGCAGACATTCTCCTGCACAACCGTAGCGGGCGTGACCAGCCGAACCCTCACGGCGCCCCTCGATGTGGTGAAAATCCTCTCGCAAGTCGGAGTTCAGGAAACCCAGCAAGGTCTCTTCAAGACCTTTGTGAACTTATACAAGACCCAGGGTTTGAGAGCATTCTGGAAGGGGAACGTTCTAGGATGTCTTCGACTTTCACCGTTCAGCACGATACAGTATTCTGCATTTTATAAAATTAAAACAAAGCTTGCAGATAAGGATGGGCGAATGAATCCACCAAAGGCATTGCTAGCCGGGAGTCTTGGTGGAATGGTTGCAACTGTAGTGACGTACCCAACAGACATGGTTAAAACACGAATGATTGTGCAGACTACAGATAGAAGGAGGAGGCGATATAAAGGAATCCTGCACGCGTTTAGGTTAATCTTGAAGGAGGAAGGACTGCTAGCTTTCTACAAGGGTCTCTTCGTTTCACTCCTAGGTTGGGTTCTTCTTCTTCATCCTCAAATCTGTCATTTACAGACCCCTTCTTGCTTGTTGAACAACAAGAATCACCTACTCCTATAGGGACGATAGCGGAACAAATCTCCTGTAGTTCTAGATCTATGACGTTCGTTCCGCTATCGTCTCCCGTAAGAGACGACGATAGTGGAATGATCCTCATATTTTTTTCAAAGTTCTGAAGAAGTAGGCAGCGCCTATAGGCTATTCTGCCCATTCATCATGATCTTGGGAGTCAAAATCGTGCTCAAACAGGCCCACGATATTTGACTCTCAAAATGATGGAACTGGTAGACGCGCATTGATTGGTCGGAGATGTGTTTCGCGTTGTGTAAGGGATGTGTTGCTTGTTGCGATAGAAAATTTCTGCTTGTGTTATTTAAATTGTTGAGTTTTTTATATTTTGTTTATAATGGTACTGTATTGCTTGATGGTCTTTGATGGAGTTTATTCACAATATTTAGTTCTCAAACAACATAAAACCTTTGTTAAATTAATTGAAAAAAGTTGTATAGGCCTAGTATTTATAACCTTAGTTGATATGATAACACCCTGGTTCTTGGAATAACCAGAAGGGGGCAGGACCCACCCCTGGAATTCTTGCCCTCAAAAGAGATTTTCTTTCTTTAAGTAGACAAATGAATGGTTTCGAACATTAAAGGCACTTAACTAGTTTGGTTGTTGTCAAAGAAAAGTCTTCTCACTTGGCGTATCCTACAATGCATAAAATGACGAAGCTGGGAAAATTTGATTTCAAATGGTCATCGAAGTTGAGCGATATTGAGAGGAAAAAAAACCTTTTCGCACAAATGCCATTAGAAGGGCTTCAGGCCTGAAGCTTTCAGATTCAATCACTTCAGTGAGAAACTAACTCTTTCTCAAAAATAACATTACTTCAGACTTGGGAAGAGGTTTCTAACAATCTTATTACTATTAACGTCTCTCCATTGCTTGTTATAGGCCTATGTACAGTATGCATTGTATATTTTAAGTGTTTACCAAATGTGTCTTGTGCATTAGTGCCTAATGGAATGGGCCTTTCTAAGTTATGTTTTTGCTCTGCCCCCCCCCCCCCCCCCCATAATGAAAATTATCACTGCTTACTCAAACTGCAAAGAGTATTGAGGGTTACAATGATTGCAATTGATGAAAAGGGGATGAACAAGATTTCAGAATTATAAAAGCATAGGGCTGCAATGTAAATATAACTTGTATTCTATAATGGTCATATCAATTATTAATGATAAGTTACCATGATATAGGTAAATAGATGATGATCTTTTAAGAATAGAATTTTTTTTCAATTCCTCCTCAGGTGCTGTACCTTTCAGTGCAGGTACTTTCTTATTTTACGAGATTATTGACTCCTTATGGGAAACACCACGTTACATGCTGAGCCCTCTGCATCATTTCTGTACCGGTTGCCTAGCAGCAGCATTTGCACAGACGTTATCCTTCCCATTTGACACCATCAGGAAAAAGCTTCAGGTAAAGTGTTAACGATGAAACAGATTTAGCTGTTGCATACAACGTCTACCAACCAAAAGGTCCTATGGTATAACTGTGGAAAAAAAATTAAGGGCCTGACATTTGGTCCCCAGCAGGGTCTTTCTCGAAGGCATCAAGAAAGACCATTATTTTTATTTTTATTTTTTGTGTAAATTATAAACACAAGTTTGTCAATTTACATCAGTGTGTCGTGACCAAGCGACTAAGAGCACTGAACTCAAGCTCTGGTTGGCTGGTTGTGGGTTCGAGTCCTGGTCGTGTTGTGTTCCTAAGCAAGACACTTCAACATTTTATTGCTTCAACTTTCGGACGGGACGCAAAACCCAAGGTCCTGTGTGTACAATCAATGCCTGTTAAAGACCCCAGTGCACACTAATATCGCTCTTGAGAAGGTGTTTGCCCAGTGTGTCTGGCAGTGCATTTATTTTCAATCGATTGAAAGGCTGTCTCAAAAAAGCACTAGATGCTATGACCCAGTTCCAAGAAGTACAAATATTCACATGTAAATTTCCACAAAAGTATTGTGTAGAGTTCGTGCCAGATTCTGGTGTTCCTGATCTGCAGTAGAGTGTGGGTTCGAGTCCTGGGCGTGGCACTTGCGTCCTTCAGCAAGGTACTTTATCATTTAAAATCACTTTGTCTTTAGGATTGGACATTACAACGTAGTCCCCTTTTCTGGGATTTTTAGTGCTCGTAAAAAAACTCGGGAAAACTTATCGTGGAAGAGTAACGGTTAAACCTTGTGTTTATAACAACCTTGTATGCATGTTTGCTCAGGCTTGTGGGCTGTAGTGATGTAGAAAAAATGTATGTTGTACTACTGTTCTGTTTGTGGTGCTAGGCTTACCACGAACAGACACTGTAAAAACTCCACACCGTGTTCCTTGCAGTTGGTTGTTTCCAATTTGCTGGTAAAACTCTCTCATGTGACAACAAGGCCTGAACACAACATGAGACTCCACTACTAAAGAAGCAAATTCAAAGTTTTGTTTTAAAATTATATATGTTTTGTTTTTCCTTATTAATTTTCAGGCCCAAAGTGCTGTGATGAAGAATGGAGGGGGCGTGGACATCCATCCGTTCAGGGGGATGGTACAAGCTTTTCGCAAGACGACTGATATGTATGGTAACAAAGGGCTATGGAGGGGTAACACAGCAAATCTTTGTAAGGTACATGAATGTTTTCTATTTAAAATTTTTACTATTTTGTTTTTGTATTTTCTCAAAGTATACTGTACAAGATTGGATGTTGGTAATGGTCTTCTTTTTCACTTACCTCAAACTCAACTATCTAAACTACAAAAAATACTAAATGCAAATTGCTCGTATTGTCTCAGTTACCAGGAAACACACTCACATTACACCAGTACTGAAGTCACTACACTGGCTACCAGTCGAATCTCATATTACTTTCAAACTTCTGTTGCTTATCTTTCATGGTTCTAGTCCTATCTAGCAGGATGCGGCGCTTCGCGCGACACCCCGCTAGATGAGGATAATTCTAGTATTTTACAAAATGTTGCTAAATGTAATGTGGGGTCACTGGTTAGGGTGGTATCCGGAGGGACAGGGGTAATAATCATTTTGTAGAATCGATAGCGATAGCACATGCATGCTTGCGCGATTACTTTACGTGACAGCACGGGTCATAAGTTATTTCTACCTCCATGTATGAACTTGAGTTTGATTACAGTGGGTGGTTTCTTTTAAGATATGAATGCAAAATACCACTTAACGTTTGACTAATAATGCCTTTAACAGAATCTGAAGTGGTCATTGTTTTTGAATGTCTATCTACTTCGCAAAATGCCTGAAAAGTTTGACCCGGTATACATTGTGCGCAACAGTTGCAGGCCGGGTGTAATCGACGTCAATACTGGTTTTGTGGCTGCTGCACACCATTTTGGCAAAAACAAAATTGTAAAAAAAAATCCTTTCTGGGCCAACACTTTTTTTGAAAGTTCTATTATTAGGTCAGTACTGGCTTTGTAGCTGCACACCATTTCAATGGTATAGAAAACCTTTACTCGGCCAATGCTGATCTTGCAGGGGCACACCATTATGGCAAAAAGGTAGACAACCTAGGCCAAAACTGGTTTTGGCTTCTATAAAGATAATTATATTAAAATAAATAATTTATTGTAATGTACTTTTTTATTGCAAAGTAATTTCGTTTAAATTTAACTTTAAGTGGAATATATTTGTTTGCATTTTTATTGTATTAATAAAAATTGACGACTTAAAATGATGATTGAATTTTCGTCTGATAATGAAAGTTTAACTTTCTGACATCTGTCTGTAGTAGTTTCAATTTAATATATTTTTAGGGTTTAATTAAATTCCTGTTTATGTTTACAATTGTTTTATATTTAGCGTCAATAATTGGCTTCTTCTTGTTTTACATTACTCTGTTAAGCTGTGAGCGCATTTTTTAGGTGGATTTTGGCGCTAATGTTTATTGATATAGTTCTAACTAAAGTAATTTGTAAAATGCATTTATCAACCTTGACAAAGATTTGACAAACTGTGTGATATTTCTTTATCACAATCCTTAAAAGTTAGAAAAAGTTTTGTCTCATGTGGTTATGAGTTTCCAGTTTAAGCTAGAATTATTATTTAAAAGACAAGGGTTTTGCAGAAAGTGGATATTACATAATCAGTAAAAAGCACAGGATGGAGTGTTGTTTCTGATATCCTTCTCAAACTAGTTTTCACCAAATGTTTGCTAAACTTATCGAAGCAAATTAATCATTAATTTTGTCTTATTTTCTCCATAGGTTGTTCCCTATGCAGGGTTGATGTTCATGACATTTGAAGCCTGTAAGAAGAGCTTCCTCTTCCAGAACGGCTACACCCAATCTCCACTTGATGACACACCAAGACAAGGAATCGATCAAACCCTCAAGCCAGATGAAGTTCCAAAAACAAGATGATGACACAAGCAGATGGCTAGGTAAACCCAGGGTGTAGATGGGTGGTGATCAATCACACATTATAGAACGCTGAAGGCGTAAGATGGGTAACTCAGGCTGACTGTGAGGTGGGCACAAGCCGCCTTTTCAGCAACTCCTTTGATGCAACAAGAGACAAGTGCAGATAATGACAATCGCTATCAATGATGACAAAACATTTGCTAGCTGAAATGTGTTTTTTCACTTTCCAACATCAGTGGGTTGACAGCTCCAGTCCTTTGGCACTGTCTGATGGTAGAGCTGAGACCTCTGGAATGTAGCTTCAATCTTACTTTTAAATGTGTTTACAGTTTTGGTCAGTAAGTTGTGTACTGATTCTGATGTACATGTATTGAGAACCGTCATTTCACATGAACTTGGTCCTTGGTTGTTTTGGAACATTTAAAATTGTTAAATCTGAAAGTTTGAAACATCTGCAAACTTTCTCGAACCATTTCACATGAACTTAGTTTTTTGGGGACATTTGAAATTGTTTAATCTGAAAGTTTGAAACATCTGCAAACTTTCTTTATTTTCTCTTGTGTACACTTTATTGATCATGAAGTCTGGATGGTGCTATAACTTTCCATCCCTATTCTACAATGTAGCTTTGGAACAGCAACCCAATTTATTGATAGCATATTACTACCCGCTTGCCATTAAAAGCAGAAGATTGTTAGATGTTGAAGTATAGAATTGTAACTTCCTCTAGCTACCATGCAATTTTGGTGGCCTAGTGGTAAAGACATCTGTTCCAGCTCTAGAATTACAAAGGTCATGGGTTTCAATTCAACACACACCTTGAAGATCTTGTTGTACTGCAAAATTAGAATGCAAAATGTCCTATTTATTTGTAAAATCCAAAAATGATCGACCAACAAATGTCCCAAGTTCTTGGTCTTTGTTTTCTCACTGTTATCTGCCAAGTCAAAACACAACCATACATGGTGCTCTGTAGACTCTTATTGTTTTGTTGTTTGCTCTGATCGTCTCATACTGATCGAAATGATGAGTTGTTAACCACCCATCATGATGTCAGAACTAACTCTACTCAAAGGAGATTTACTACACATGGTGCCAACACAAACCTCATCTGACTATGCTCCCACCATTCAAAGTTTCAAATCCTACTTCTTGTTTTCTTATTATACAAGATAGTTTTGAAGGGGGACCAGGAAGGTCAACATAATATGATTTGCAAAGGTTGTGGATTCGAATCCCCCCCCCCATGAGTAATATGCCTGTTATTGTTTTCACAGTCCTCGGGTAAATACTGAGTGTACAGTGCTTACACACATACGTGTATGGGAATAATCAAAATTTATAATGTGAATAGGTATAAATAAACAATACGGTTTGATTTGAAAACTAAAGACTTCCTCACAAAATGTGGCAATTGATTATTTATTTTACTCTTCATACTCTACAAAACAATCAGTTTTGTTAAAGGTTCATTTTGTCTGCATCTCCAGAGTTTCTGATTAATTTAAATAAATCCCTGTCAAGTTGTTACACGATTGTTTGAGACTTATTTGGTGTCTGTTTGTAAATGTTGCAGCCAGTGATACAGTTGGTAGGTACCTGGGCCCAATTTCATGAAGCTGTTTTAGCAGAAAACAATGCTTAACGAATCTCTTTGCTATGCAAAAAACGAGTGGGGCACCAGTCGCAACAATGTAAACTTTATGGAGTGTTGGCTGATAATCTGCGTTTGCTAAGCAAGATAATATTTTGCTTAGCAGCTTAGTTTGTTTCCAGGCTTTGTGAGATTGGCCCTGCTGTCATCCCTGGCTGCAGCCTTTACCAACAAACACTAAACCAGGGTAATTTTATGAGGCAACCTTTGGAGATTGGTACGTGTGTGTTTTAAAGGCACTGGACACCTTTACTCAGTGAATGTCAAAGACGCAATATTTTAACTTGGTGTATCCCAACCTAATGCGAAAAATAAACCTGTGAAAATTTGCAATTTAGAATAATGAAAGCCAAATCATTTAAACCTGTGTTGTAAAAATCTGTGTGTTTTCAGAGGCCAAATAAAAGGCTTTAAGTATTTTATTATCTTTCTCAAATGTTATGTTACTTTTTAGAGGGAGCTGTTTCTCACAATGTTTTATACTATCACCAGCTCTCCATTGTTTGTTATCAAGTAAGTTTTTATGCTAACATTGTTATGAGTATTTACCAATAATGTCCAGTGCCTTTAAGAAAGCCTTCATATTTGAATGCTGCCCTCAACATGAACATGATTCGTTGCCGCTGTTACCATTCCAAACACGGGTGGATTTGTTCACAATAACGATACAAGTTATTTTCTGTTGTTTCAACAAGTAACTTTAATTGCATAGTTTCGCCTATAAGTTAGCATTGCGTTGACAGAAATCAATTGATGACCCTACATGTACAATGTACCTTTAACTATTTGTAAGGCCTTTATTGTATAAAAAATATTACAAAAACACATCCTTCATGATAAATATTCAATAACTAGAAAAAAAAACCAACCCAATACAAAATCGTAATTTTTAAATGTTGGCCTACTATTGATGCACCTTTTGTCCACAGTAAAATTAAAACCATTTGACTTGTATAACAAAACAAAAAAACTTTAGAGTACATTACATATCTTGCAAAGACTGTACTTTTCTTAAACTTTTGTCAAGAGTTGTGCGCACAAATAGAAATTAACCCAGGCCTGATACTTCACGGAGGTAACGGAGGGGATTGCCTCCGTTGCCCCTTGCCATTGCCTTGGTGCCCTTAAAATGCTCCAGTAGACATTTACAATTTCCTCATAGGGTGCCCTTGCCCTTTCAAAAACGAAGCATACAGGCCTGTTAACCAATAGTATATTCAAAAACAAGGGAATTTATAACTAGCTTTAAAACAAATTTTACAGTTGGCTTTTAATTAATGCACCTTTCGTCCACATTCAAACTTATTGACTTGTGTAGCATTTACACATAACTTGTATTACAATACATATCATGCAATTACTTGTCTTAAAGCCATTGGACCCTTTCGGTAAACAGTATTGTCCAAGGCCCACACTTCGTGTATCACAACTTCTATATCAAACAACAAACCTGTGAAAATTTAGGCTCAATCGGTCATCGGAGTCGGGAGAAACTAACGGGAAAACCCACCCTTGTATCCGCGCGTTTCGCCGTGTCATGACATGTGTTTGAATTAAAATCCGTAATTCTCGCTATCGAGAATTGATATTGTTTTACTGTTTTCTCAAAAAGTAAAGCGTTTCATGGAAGAATATTTCAAGAGATGTCTTTCACCACTACCTTCTGTAAACCCTGTAAGTTATTTGTAAATCTGTGACCTTTTTTTTTTTTCTGTACCGAAAGGGTCCAATGGCTTTAAAATGGATTTTGTCTAGAGTTTGCACGAACAAAAATAAACCAATACTATTGTTTAACATACGCAGGTAAAGTATATCTCCATCCATTTTGCAATTCCTTGGATAGCACTTGCACAATATAACACCTAAAAATAAAGTATTTTTAGATAGCATCTGAAAATAAACCAATACTATTGTTTAATGTACGCAGGTAAAGCATATCTCCATCCATTTTGCAATAACTTGGACAGCACCTGCACAATAGTGCTATAACTTGGTACATCCGCCACGTTGTTATCCTCCAATGGATCCGATAGTAGAACATAGAGTTCCCTAGCATGGACATCGGACCAATTCCCTTCACACGTAACGTTATTAAAGCCAATCCATTCTGTGTAGTGATAAATGTGGTTGATCATGGAATACCCCATAATGGTGATATTAACTAATGCAGGTTGATCACTGTCGGCACGGGGGTTATCCGAAGGTCGAGGGTACTGAGTGAACGCTGCTTTCTTCCAAGTTCCAATCCCTGGTCTCCCGTTCTTGGGACCCTTAACAGAGTCCGTAATGAGTGGGGAAAGACTGACGCCCTCCACGCATGTATCCAGCGTAATCCCCTTCGGGCATAGGGGCGGAACAGGTAGACCCACTAAGTCGACCACAGTTGGAAATAAGTCAACAAGTTCTACTAAAGCATCGTTCACTAGCCCCTTGCTCACAGGCTTGTCCTTAATGCTGGGATGTTTCTTGACCAACTGGAAGGGATCTTTTAGAGCAAACTTGATTGACCGCTGACCGTTATTTCTGACTGGGTCGGTCACTCCTGGGATGTGAATCATCACGGGGACATTGGTTGCTGTGGCATAGTTACTGAACTTCGACCACTCTTGATGTTCACCAAGTTGCCATCCTACACACCAAGAATAAACCAAAGCAAACAAATTCAACATGTATTTTGATAGATTTATCAGAAATGTTCCTGAATTAGTGTTTTGCACGTCATGTCTGACAAATGATGTAAGTTGGTAAAAGCATCTGCCCTTAGTGTCAAGGTCTTCTTGGGTTCAAATCCCAATGAGGACCTTTTGATTTTTCTCTTATCCCGTGTTTATATAATATAATGAATATTTCTAATGCTTTTTTGGTTTGTACTTTGGAAATATGTGCCTATAGTCACTTAACTGGGATTAGATGAATAATGACTACAACCTAACCTAAATGTATGAATGGATGAATACATGTATGTGCCTACCACACTTAACCGGGTGTTGGATGAGTTACTAACAGTTTCATGTTTTGAGCTTGGAAATCAACGTGGTTTGTTCATAAAAACTCCCCAATTTCTTTTTACATTTAAAGTGACGAACTTCAGTTTACATAATACTTTAAAAAAAGTTACACTTCCTTAAATTATTTTTACATGCAAAAGAATAGAAAGTAGACTCACCGTGATCTGAAATGAAAGTAATAATCGTATTTTCAGCAAATCCAGCTTCCTCTAATCCTGCAAGTACACGTCCGAGTTCATAGTCCATAAACGTAGTGGCTGCGTAGTAGGATTGCCTGATGAGATACTGTGAACAGTCAAGAATCCAAGCAGAAATTGTCATTAGAAAATGTAAATCAGTATACCTTGTTGAGGAGGGGGTGCGACTTGGGAGGGGAGAGAACGTTGTAACTTTTCTTGACAACTGTTTGGCAACCGCTGTTGAAAACATGCAATAATAACAAACAAACTTTTTATAACATGTTAAATTTGCATCGAGGATAAAGAATATTATTTGATTTTACCCATACACTGATGTATACTCCGTACTTTCAGTTGGTAAGTACGGAATGGAGGTGCGCAACCACAAGTCTAATTTAAATATCCCATACATTTGGATACTTTCAAGTAATGATCGAGCAATGCATTCTGGGAACAATAAGAAAATGGCGCGGCAAGATCATACACCACTGGGAACGAGGTTACGCAATTGTTTACGCTTGTTTGAATGTTACACAACTTACATGGTACTTCTCAGGGACGGGGCCGTATGGGAATGACATCTGTAGGGCAGCTATGTCTTCTCTTCTTCTTATATCCATGAAAGGATTCCAAGCTACTGGAGGTTGCGTCTTGGAGTAGAAGGCATTGGGAGCGATGTTGATAGACTCTAGTGGGTACAATCCTAGGTATTCTTCTGGGTACCTAAGAAGGAGAGAATCAAAGATCAGACATGAACACTGTTTTCAGCTGACTCGACACTTGCTGTAATTTGAATTAAATTCAAAATATATATTGGCATAAAAACTTACTTTGTAAAAGATCACAGAGCGGTTGATAGTATTATACATTTTGAAAAAAGACTCCCTCTACTTCTTAAGAAAGCATTACAATTCTTACCAAAATATTTTAGTCTGAGAAAGGCTTTTAAAAAAGGCTAGTTAGAGGAATACTGTACAAGGGTGGTGTTTTTTCTTTCATTATTCTCTCGCAACTTCAATGACCAACCGAGTTCAAATTTTCAAAGATTTGTTATTTTATGCATATCTTGCGGTACACCAAATAAGAATATTGGTCTTCAACATTTACCAAAGGTATCCAGTGCCTTCAAGCTTGATACAATTATAAAGTTTGACAAGTCACTTGCACTATTACAGCAATGTAAATAACCTCAGTGAGATGTGCGGTTTATGAAAACCCATTGCAAGAAAGAACGGTTGATCATCCGAAGATGATATGTCATTCTTCCTTGAGATGTTCTGAAGGATCTCTAAGATGTGATCCGTATTCTGAATATCGGGTAAGGAGCCTAGAGGTTGAGTGGAGATGTTCACTGGACACAACAGGTTGAAATGTAACTTCCCATCCGAGCCTGGACAAACCTATACAACAAAAAGACAGAAAATGAAAGCTTTGCATGTTGTGAATAATTAGAATCAACTATAAATAATTATAACGCACCTCTTGCTTTGTTCTGTATTCTGGTTGGCTGAAACACTTTCACGTGGGGTGAACTAGTATATTCTAGTGATCGCACGCGCATGTTTTGCGGGAATAGCATGAATAGTGCCTGGTTTCAGCCCTCTCTTGACGGTGAACCGTGAACAGCAACTACAGAACTTCCTATCTTTTCCAGATTTCTGTTCTTATTTCACATTTAAGACCGAGGTGTGTGACCAGAAGAGGGAGAATAGATGTACACTAGTTTCCTTATTGCCAGTCAGTATGTGTATAATAGTAAACTTGCTGTGTTGGCTCTGAAAAGAACTGATGTGGTCACGATGTATATAAAAAGGTCAAGATCGAGTGAGAAACTTACCGGATCGTAATCAAACTTTAAAGTTGGTGCATGGTACGGCAGTACAGACCAACTGTAAGGAGAATCATTATGCTTACCACAGACAGGTCCTGAGATTAAATAAAAATATAAAGACACATGAATAAATGCAAAGTATTGTCCAAGTTTTTATCAGTGAAGATCTGATCCACTTGGGTTTTAAATTTGACACAAGTTTAAATTAGGGAAGCAGGCTTTATCTCGAGTTAGGACTAGCCTTAGGTTTTTAATATCTCTTAGGACTAGTCCTTGTAGTTAGGCCTAGTCCTAATCATTTGTGATGTTGACCCCAGTGCCTTTGATGCTATACTAACCATTATGAAACACCTTGCCAATGCTGGCTGTGAAGTACCCAGCTTCTTTCATGTACTGCGGCAACGTTGTGAAGTTACCTACATTAGTACGCCAATACAACCCATGATTGTAGTATACCTTGGTTGAATCAGGGCGTCGACCCGTCAGAAATGAAACTCTGGATGGAGCACATACCGGTTGCTGCAATTCAGAGCAATGATGATTGTTATTATTATTTATTCGACCAAAACATTCTAATAACAAACATGACACAAAGTAAGAAATGTTGAACATCCAGGACAGTCAATATGAAAGATTCTTTGTATAACAAAGTTTCTTGAATATGATGATCTTGACACTCTCGGTCGGCTACTCAGATCGGTCTGACATTCCTTTTGTGTCATACTTTTTCAATATGGTCTAGGGGTCATGTGAGAGTATCAGGGTTATCCTGTTTCTTTATTTACGTGTTTATGTCCCTTATATTGCATTACTGTATACTTGATGTAATATGTTTATAAATCTTTTTATCTTCCCCATTTTTTTGAGGTTTTGAGGAAAAAAAATAATAAATAAATAAATAAATAAATAAATAAATAAATAAAATAACAAATGCCAACAAAAAATAATCTGGACATAGAGTAGGCCTATAGAGATACGGTACAGTAGACAATTATGAGGTGGGACGAGGGATGAGGAATATGTAGAACGAGAGAGGATTGGGGAAGAGAGGAAGGAGGGAATTAAACAAGCACAGTAAAGACGATCCAATCTATATAACATGGCTAGGATGAACAAAAGAGAAAACACTAAAAGCCTGTTCATCCAATCATAGGTTAGTAACAAGAATCATTTTTACAAACAAAAAATATACCTACCTAGTAGATAGCACTGATTAAGAACACCATTGGGGTTTCTACTTCTACGTAATACTCGACAATGTCCGTAAGTCAGGATATAACGCCAAGGAAAAAACTAATCTTAAAGATGAGTTCCTTCATTTAATTTCATTCCTTAATTGGTTGTGATGCTAAAAGGACTCCCAGAAAAGCGAACTTAATCAATGTACTAGCAAAAAATCTAAAGTGGAACTCAACAATGACCTACCTGTGAGTAGGCATGAGTGAACCTAATTGACTGACTCGCTAGTTGGTCAATATTAGGAGTAAGTGCTCTACCATCATAAGAACTAAGGACTGGAGCCAAGTCATCAACAACTAGAAATAGAACGTTGGGTCGGCTGTTATCATGGTCCCCTGCAAGAAGATATACAAATTTAGTCAAAGTCAAACGATAAGCTGGTACCAAGAGTTAAAACAGTGGGGATATCTTGAGTTCCAAACCGCGGTTCCAATCTATTGGGGTTTCCCCGCGCAGGTTCGAATCCTGCTGACTACTCCAATATATGTAAGGGGGGCCGAGGGCACTACTATAGTAACTGTATTTAGTTGGACACAGATTTGTATTTTAAGGCGGGTGGCTCATTGATTGTCTCTTAGTCGTACCCATAAACTGGTTTATTTTGACGAAGCATGAGGGACCTATATCCTGCACAAACCACCTAGGCCCAGTAACTGGGGCGCTGTACTCCTTTTTTCAAAATTTTGACATTCAACCAATAATGTCAAAATGTCGAAATTATCGGTCTTTTGACCGATAATGTCAAAATTTCGAGAAAAAAGTACAGCTCCCCAGTGCCAGGGTTTCATCCAGAGGGGAACTGTTGAATTTCTTGTGAAAAGGCGCCCTCTATAATAATGACATGACCGCTGAGTGTATGCTGATGCACTGTCATCATCAATGAGCAACTTTTGCAAACTTGCAAACAATGAATGCCATCTTGATGACCTTGAATTGAATTTGTTTGTCTGCACAAGTCGCCTCTTGTTGAAGTGCAGTCTTCCTGAAATTAACATGATTAAGGATCGATCAAATGTTTATATAAATCTAGCTCATACTTAGACTTTCCTCGTCAATAACATACTTACCCTTTCCGTCAATTAAACAAAAGCAACCAACAATCAACCACCTCAAAATCGCTGTCATTGTGGTCTTCCTTTTGTTTGTGTTTTATATGAAGCCAGCTGATACAGCAATCATGCATTTCATGATTTATGCATGCATGCAGTTAATAATGCAGCTAGCTCAACATTGTTTTCTTCCCAGCATGCCTTGCTCGACCGTCAGTGTGCGTGTGCGGCCGGCTGTGATCATACATCTGCTAGATTCCTCACGAGAGGATGTGGAAACAAATTCAGAAAAACAGTGAAATAATGCCTTCCATACATCAAAATTTCCCCATTATAATATGAATCCCTATAATATACGTCTTTGCCCCCGCCCCCGATTTTGCCGCCACGCATGAAATCATGTGTGCGCCTCAGACAATGATACAATTTTACCAGAAACTTAATTGACAGTTTTATTAGGCCTACTAGTACTATGCAGTGCATGCACAAAGAACAGTTATATGCTGATAGTGATAGTGATAGTGATAGCCACAGTTATAAACAACAATAAACCGTTACACTCTTTGAAACCCACACACGCTTTGAATTACTGATAACACGATAAGGAACTGCATTTTTCCCTTTGTCCGTTATTTACAATGAACTTGTTTTTATTTAGTAGACTATACTCAGAATAACCATGGAGGTAAAACGCATGCATCTGTTTGTTTTGTTTTGTTTGTATTGATATTTTTTTTTTCACGGTCCCTCAGTATGGTACCCAGACTTTGTAAGGACCTGAACAAAAATAATTTCATTGACGTCATAAGCAGAACCAGACTAAATGAATTGAATGGGGAAAAGGCGCCATTGTGTCCCCTCTCCAAAGTTAGTTGCACGGCCGAAAATGTGACTGCGACTTTGTTGTCTCTGTTTGTATATTCCCCGTCAAGCTGGAGGCTCAAAATGATTCCATTTCGTTAACGAATCTCTCTAAATTCCAGAAGCTTGCCTTGGAGGGCATTAGACGAATGATGGAGCAGTCTCCAGCCCTGGGATTTTGGGACAAATCTAGTGAAGACCATCTCCGAATTCGGTTTCCTGTTCACCGTGCATGTCGTGACGGTGACACGGGTGCTTTGTCTGCATTGCTTGCGCATGGGGAGTATGATCTGTACACGGAAGACCAATTCTACGGTTGGACTCCGGCACACTGGTCGGCGTATCACGGCAAGGTAATACAATATGTCCGAAGTTAATACAACCAACCAATCAATCAACTTAATTAATAAGACCAACAAAACAAAGAAGCTTTCAAATTTCCATAAATGAAGGGCTGAGAGAGTGAGAGAGTGAGACTGCACCATGTGCACAGACTGACTGAGTCATGTCAATAATTGTCAGGCATATCCATGTGAGAATTTGTATTTATTTTTATGTTTTACTTCGTCCTGTTCATCCACTCTGTTTTTGTTATTTTATTTTTAGACCAGTGTAGAATCAAATGTAGGCCTAATCATGCTAATATAATTGGAAAAGTATAAGTAACTTTAATTTTTGCAACATTTTTGTGGTTCTGATAATCTGACTGCTTTTTCATTCAAATCAATTCAATGATTCATTCATGAAGTACAGTTACAGTACCCTACTCGGACTTTTAATTTTAATTGAAATTGAACTGAAACTGAATTGAAATTTAACTGAACTTGAAGTTAGTTAGGTCAGGATAAATTTCCGTATGGCGCCACCACTTTTTCACTCATTTTTACAAAAAGGGATATCTCACTGAGTTTGAGGTAATTAATATGATACTTATATTATTTCATATCAAATGAAAAAGGGGCGCCATACACTAACTTTTCATAAAGTGAAACTGAATGAAAGTACAAATAAATAAAGGGCCAGTGAGACATAGCTTTTTTCACAACTTGGTAAGTGAAAAAGTTGCATTCCTGTACAGACATTTTCCCTCTGCTGGTTTTAAGTATTACGCTATAAAGCCGGTATCTTTGGGAAATCCGATTCCATCACTTTATTTAATACATAATATGCCATGATGGGGGAATCGATGATTCAAACGAGGGCGCTATCATTATCATCAGAGAAGAAGTCAGGGGGGGACAGAATCTCCGCAGCTCTAAAAGGTGCTAAATAGCTTGGGGGGAAAAAGAAACAACAATAATTAAATCAGTATTTAATTTTGTGTAAGAAATTCTTACTTTTAATTTTATTTGTTGTCATGACGAAAATACAAATTTTGATAATCATCATGGCAACATCAGAGTAAATTACAAGGCACTTCTTGTAGTTCAATAAAAGTTTAGACTTATATATTAACTCTAATCAATTTGTTGGTAATGATGGCCAAAAATCTTTGCTGGCCCGATTGCTAACCAGGCTTGAAGCAGAGGTTGTGAACTATATGACCTATTTTATGGTGCTTTTGCAACAAAGTGTCAAAACCATGACCAAAACAAAAACAACACTCTGCTGATCAGAAACATCAGAGCTTGAAGTTCAGTGCACTTTCAAAGCGCCTGGCCACGACACGCCATGCCAGTGGTAGGCACTGGTAGTAGTGGTTGTCCAGCAGGTTACTTTCTTTCTAGACTTTGGGTATGATTTGCTTTATTTCACTACTACCAGTGGTAGGCACTGGTAGTAGTGGTTGTCCAGCAGGTTACTTTCTTTCTAGACTTTGGGTATGATTTGCTTTATTTCACTACTACCAGTGGTAGGCACTGGTAGTAGTGGTTGTCCAGCAGGTTACTTTCTTTCTAGATTCTAGGTATGATTACATTTGTTATTCCAGTAAAGATGTTCATTTAACCAACAATGTATGGATGAAAAATGGAGAAACAAACTCAGTAACGTTGCACAACTACACTAGTGCCAGTGGCTTTGCATCAGACTGGGGCAACTTATCACATCTTTTTTGCTTTATCCTTCATTTTATGTTGTTCCATATTAAAGTTTAGTTTTTTGTGTTTGTTTCTCCAACAGTTGGGATGCTTGCAGTTGCTGGTCACTGCTGGAGTGAACTTTGATGTTGCAACCCAACGTTTCCATCAAACTCCAGCTCATGTTGCTGCTTTTGGTAATCAGCCGCATTGCCTGATGTGGTTAATCCGATCAGGGGCCAGTGTAAACGCTCAGGTAAGGAGAACAGCAGGGGATTATGTTGACTGTTATTGACAAGACATGGAATGTATGCGATCGCTAACCATTTTTGCCATTTTGGAATGGAGGTAAATTATTTTGTGTACGTTTTTGCTCCCAAAATTGTAAACAGGATCGGTGCGTAGGACGCTGTCATTATCACTATCCCCATTTATTTCTTGTAAACATTCACTATAATTCTGACTTATTTGTGTGATAATTTAGAGATTGTTTATCAAAGACAATGGCTTGTTGATTTCTATTGAGTTACATTTGTACTAGTCACAGAATTAACTGATCATTATTTTCTTGTTTTGTTGTTGTCATCTACTTTTGAATGCCTTTTCTTTCTCCTGTTTACATTTAATTGACACATCTTTTTCAGTGTTTAAAACCCTGTGCTTTCTTATTGCGTAACACTCCAAGGCCCAATCTCATAGAGGCCCAATCGGTCTCAAGTTGTACTTGTTACATGGTAGTTTGGCTGCTAAGCTTGATTGTGTTATGCTTAGCTACTTTTTGTGCTTTTTCTACGAAATGTAGCCCTGTTCTTGTGTGATTACTCATAATGATGATTTCAGCATTCACACTCGCCTGGCATGGACGCCGTGTCAGGGGTCGAAATTGCCGCTAGCCCGGGACTACCAGATTTACAGCCGGGCTACTGATTTTTCCAGTTTGATAGCCCGACGGGCTAGTGGAAAAATAATGCAAAAATCATCATCACAAACAATAAAGAACTATGTTATTGGTGTACTGTAAAGTTTGAGCCGTGACGCGAGACATAATGTGTCTTTCGGGCTACCAAAATCTAATCAGGGCTACTAAAAATTATTGGTCACTAGCCCTGCTGACTACCATGGAAATACACTTAATTTCGACCCCTGCGTGTGTATCCTGTGCGGTGTGCATACTTTGTTTAATCCCATGAATTGACAACTTCCCCTACACACCTCTGTCATTGTTTATGTATTTTCTGATGTTGCAGTGACACACTGAATGAGAGCAGATTCCGTTATAGCAGTCTGTCATCGTCTCTCTTGGGGTGGGGATGTCCTTGATTAGTGATCTTACTCCCCTTTTATAACTCCCAACCATTTGTTGCACTTTTGAACGTTAAGTCTTTAGTAGTCATCAAGTAGGTACAGGTGCAGAGAGATCGGTGATGGTTTTGTGGTGATGGTGATTTATCTCCTATGATCAATCAAGTGTGTCATCCCCACTGCTGGGTTAAAGTTCAAACATAAAGTGTATAATTGTTTCATGCCATCCACTTTCACTACAGTTTTTAAATTTTAGTAGTTTTTCTCTAGAACTATATAATTGCACTTACTTCACTTTCACTGCAGTTTTACAATTTTAGATATTTGAAATATATATTTAAGCTTACTTTGCTTTTGTAAAGTTCTATGTATTATAAAAATAGGTATCACTTTATGTCATTCTTTGATAGGCCTAGCCCTACTTTTGAATTTATGCTTTGATTTAGGTTATAGGCGACGTATAACCGACGTTTAAGTTGTTTGTACTAGTATTTTTGTATTCTAGTCTATTCTTAGGTAAATTTATAAATTTAAAGTGCTTGAGGTTATTTTAAAGTAAGGTCAGTGCTGTATATATTTCTATTGTTTTATAATTATTACCACTTCAAACAATTGACTATTGTGTCTTAATGATCTATTGTTTCAGGATTACCTTGGTGAAACACCAACTCACAAAGCGGCCAGGTGTGGGGGCATAGAATGCCTCGGGATACTCAAAGCTAATGGGGCAATTTTCAGGTAACATCTCATTTTAGTTGCTTTTGATTGTAAGTGTGCCATAAGATCTTTAATTTCATGCAAGAACTGTTGTGTTAGATCTGATAATAAAAAATGTTCTTTGGCTAGTTTGTCTGATTGAGTGGTTTTTTTGGCAATGTTGACCATGACAGGCATGGATGTTCATCTTTAAGATGCCTGGGTCATATTTCTTTTGCAAAAGGCACAAATTTCCGTTGGAACATCTTAAAGTGTATGGGAAACTTTTGAAGGGGCACCAAGGCCAAGACCAGGGGCAACAGAGGTCTTGTACTCTGTGTTTTTCCAGGCATGTTATAAAGGCTGTCATACAAACCATGACAGCTACTTTCTCTTGGGTTTAGCTTATGTTGCTGAACTGCAAACAACCAGTGGGTATTTTATCGCGGATCCGGAGCGTCGACTACAGCTGAGCTACGGCTACGAACATAGCTATCACTAAAGTGTGTCGCTAGAACTTAAAAAGCCTTCTACACTTCCAGGCATAATGATATGGAATCATAGCTGTAGCTGTATCTGTAGCTATCAATTCGAACGCGGCCTAAGTATCCCGTCTTAATTAACACCAGAACTCCTTTACAGAAAAGGATTTCTATTGAAAAGGCATTTTTATGCTAACAAGTTTTTACTTACTTATTTTGATGCTTAGGACTGGGTGTCCCTTGGCCTCCTTCGTCCCCTTTCATGTCTATTTCTAGCTAAAATGCTCTGCCTTGTGAAATGGAATGTTGGCATCGTCCTGAATTGGCGCCTTCCAGCGCAATGGTGGGCATCCTTGCTGGCATTGGGTAGCCTGTAGGATGGCATTCGGATAACCTGGCCAAACCAGTCAGGCAACATCTGGTCACTGTTATTGTTATCTGACAAAGTTCATCAACAAAAGAAAACCTGAAAATTTTACGGAAGCAAAATTTGTAATAATAATATTATAATTACAGTTAAAGTATCAAACAAATTTGTGTTATTCACTCAATAGAACAACTAACAACAATGGACATCTGCCGAAGGATCTTGCCTTATCCTGTAGTCATGAGCTATGCGCCCATTACATCCAGCAGGTAGATGGCGTCCCACGCTCCACTAATGGGTTCTCATCCGGTCATCTAGGTAGGAAACGAGGCACAGAGGATTCTACCAATGGGGACTTGAAAAAAGCCAGGACGGAAAATGGTGCATCTGCGTTTCAAGAAGACCTCAACGGAACAGAGAGTAAGGTTCCAAGATTTTTCTTGCATGTTTGAGACTTTTCAAGTCTGTAATGTACCCCTAAGTACGTCATTGTACCCCTAAGTACTTCAATGTACCCCTAACTTTACTGTAAAATGTTAATTTCGAATGAGGCTTTTGGGTAATAATGTTGTATTGTGCCTTGTGGTAAACCAGACACTCTGGCAAAAAGATACAGTACTTGTGTCCTTATGGCAAGAAACCAATAACCATTAATGCTGCATCCTTTTGGTGGGACATAAAACCGCTGGTCCTGTGTGTTGTGCAGTGCATGTAAAAGAACCCCCAGTGCGCTTATTGAAAAGAGAAGGGATCTGCCCTGGTTTTATTGGCTGCATATTGAGCTACAGCACATCGTACACGATAACATGGTGGTGGAGTAGTCTCCAACTTCAAAACATTGCTCTACAATACCTTGCTGGAAAATACTGAATGTTGAAGTGCCTTGAGCGTCACTGAATGAGTGATATGAGGACCTCTTTAAGAATAAGCCTCTTTAAGAATGAGGCCAGGAGCTGCTTACCCTATCCTCGTTTCTTCATAGAGGCAACAGGAGCGCCTTAGGCCAAAAACTTGTCGCCTTGGTGCTTTTTTAACTACACTGCAGACTTGTATGCCCGTTCAATCCATGGAAAACAGGTTTTTTTTACCAGAATTTTGTTTAAACTGGTGGGCATTCTGAACTTGATTTTGGAAGTTTCGAATTGAAAATGGTTTTATTTTCTTATTGCTGTGTGATCTAAAGCTGACTAAACTAAGTTTTGTTTGTTTTGTTTTTGCTTTATAATATCCAATGCAATAAGCTTTTTCGAGGTATGGCAGATTTGATAGGAGTGTACTGTTTAGTTTGGGTGTAAACACACGCAGCATTGTTTCCACGTGCATCTGCCCGTAATACGTTTGAACGGAACTCTGGAAAATCTCTTAGTGCAAAGTAAACCAAACTTTCATGAACTCTCTCTTTGTTCACTGACAATACATGCTTCCTTAATTTAATTTCCTCAGCTAAAAACTTGTTTTCTTTTATTTGAAAAATGGAGGCTACTGATTACTGATTGTATCAGTTACTTGCAGTTTTAAATGCAACAGTTACGTAGCTCCATTTTTTTCACCCTTTTTCCCTTTTTTCTGTTTGCTTGTGTGTTTGTTAATAATAACAATCCGAGTTTGCTGTGCGACACTTTTTGGTATGGTGCATGTTGTGTCATTGAAACCTTTAAAAAAAGAAAGTCAAACAGCCTTTACACTCGACTTTTAATCCAAACAAGCTCGCCGATGGACTGTTCCGAAGGATATAACCCCAATGAAAGAGTTGGTAGCAACCACCGCAGCTGATAAAATGGACATTGAGGATAGCGTTGCCATAGAAATGGAAGACATTAACAATGGGAAAGATTCAAGAGACGGAAAAGAGGAAGATCATCAAATGGAGGGGAAATGTTCAACGGCTGACACGGCAAATGCGTCTTCGCTTGAGGATGGGTGGCGATATCCATTGTTTTTTTAAACATTTGATGCAAAATGCATCAGTTTGGTTTAACTGAATACTTGGACGTCGATACTGACTTAAGGATGATGCAGGCCTGATACTTTTTGGAGGCAATGAAGGTGATTTCCTCCATGCCCCCTGGCCAATACCTTCATGCCCTTGAAATGCTCCCGTAGACATTAAAATTTCCTCATAGGGTGCCTTTAACCAAGGAGAAAGGGCCTTGGTGCCCTTTGACCTTTTAAAAACGAAGCATGATTGAGGAATACTAAGGTCTTATACTTGGATGCACTGCAGGAAGTCACCTGTGACAATCCAATCTAGTGATGGACATCTTCTCGTCTCACTGGACTTCAATGTTCGCTGTGCCACAAGTCTGTAATTTCCAGACCAGTTTGTGAAATCAAGCCCTGGTGTGTTTGCTGCTGCCATCTAGTGCCCAAACGTTGTCAAGTTGTTTCATCTTACATGTACATGTATCTCAATCTACGTATGTGCAATAAGGTTTTTTTTTAGCCTGCATGACGGAACAAAAGTGCTTGTTCAAACCTATGATCTCTGGTTGGTTAATGAAAGGAGTGTACTCTAGTCATATATTGTAGCTTTTTGCATGTAGGTCATCATTGTACATGTAGGTTGTCATGATTGAGGGGTGCGTATTGAATAAAAGTTTTGGTGGGTTAGTCATCAGGGCCCAATTTCATGGCTCTGCTTCCGCCGAATTTTACGATCACGATTCCCCGCTAACGTGCCAGCGCAAAATTTCTGCGCTAGCCTTGTAAGCGTAGAATGCCTAGTAACATGGAGTATGCATGCACAGAAGCCAAAAATTGCTGCTTACCCAAGAAATACGCTTGTCGTAAGCACAGAATTCCATGCTTCCGTAAATTGAGCCCAGGTTGTGTGTCCGAACTCCAGTCATGACACTAGTGTCCTATGGGTCTTAACCACTGTGATTTACCATAATTGCTTCGCCTCACCCAGAGGTATAAATGGGTACCTGTGTGAGGGTAGTGGTTATGTACATGTATGCTCCCCAGGGAGCTGAGAAAATAAAACAAATTTTATTGAGTGATAATAAACACTTGTTATTAAATGACAATTGGATACATTTGTGTCGACTCTTGGCACACCAACTCAACAAATTTTATTGAGTGATAATAAACACTTGTTATTAAATGACAATTGGATACATTTGTGTCGACTCTTGGCAACACCAGCTCTGACAGCCAAATACTCTGTGATTAACTGATACATGATTGAAGAAGTTTGGCACTAACCAAAAACAAGTGTTGGTGTTGTCGAAACGCTGAGTGAACAAAATAACCCTTGATGTCCCTTGAACTTAAAGGGTATCTTCCTTATGTGTTAAATGATGGCGTTTGGCTGTGATTTGTGACATATTATGTATGGTCTATCTAAAAATAATGATGAATACAAATTGTGAAATTAATACCTGTAAAGATGGATTTGAAACTTTGCTTGATGGAAATTGAATTCGTAAGGTCTGCAGATGCATATTGTGCGTAATTTTCTCTTAAGAATCGTGGTGGTTCTGAAAAGAACAAGTGTTGATTCAACTCCACTTTAGTCTCGATTCATGAGCACAAAATCAGTGGTTCGCTGGTTAGTTTGAGTTTAAAAAAAAACACAAGACCAGTAACATTGTTCCCCAAGTAATGCAGCTGAAAGTTCGGTATTCTGAAGCCTCAATAATTAATTTGAAATATGGAATAGGGAACAAGCTGATGGATCACTGAAATAACAAGACAACTGGTTTTGCTGACTAGTCACTGAAATTGTTAAGGGCAAACCTTTAAGGCACTGGACACTATGTATTGGTAATTACTTAAAGTAACTGTTAGTATAACAACTTACGTGGTAACAAGCAATCAAGAGCTGTTGATAGTATAAATCAATGTGAGAAACGGCTCCTTCTGAAGCATCGTAGTTTTCAAGAAAGAAGTAATTTTCCACGAAAATATTTGAATTTGATTTTGAGACCTCAGAATTAGATATTGAGGTCGCGAAATCAAGCATCTGAAAGCACATAACGTTGTGTTACAAGGGTGTTTTTTCCTCCATTATTATCTCGCAACTTTGACAACCAATTGAGTTCAAATTTTCACAGGTTTGTCATTTTGTGGATATATGTTGAGACACACCAAGTGAGAAGACTGGTCTTTGACAATAACCAAAGGTGTCCAGCGTCTTTAAAAATGCTCTGTTCATCTTCAGAAGCCTTGTTTTATTTTCAAAGAAGTTTATGTAGGTTACTACATGTATATTACTTACTACAAACCTTATTAGATTAAATAATTGTTTAAAAAACTATTCATTGATTCAGGTAACAATGAAATTTAAAGAAAATATAATGCCTTAAATTTACTCTTTAGCACAGCCTTGTTAGAAATGGTATGAATTTAAAAGTAAGAGAGTAGAGAGATTTGTATTCTACTTTTATGAAGTTGTTTCAGGGGATGTACTTTATATCAGAAGTACACTTAATCGCCTCCTTGCCTTTTGGGTATCCTCTCTGCCCCTATACATAACCTTAAAGAGAATTTGATCGTTAGCACAGGATGCCCTTTGTTTTGTAAGGGCAAACTGTTGGGCAATTGGAGAGAAGTTCACAGGTTTTTAAAGAAAGTTACGTTTATAAAGACATGCTGAGACGATCCTTGGTTTTCAAAGTAGCAGGACAAGTACACAGTATTGAATGTCAGTAAAATTAATTATCAAATGTTAAGGCGGATTCTTTTCGAAGACACATAATATGAGGAAAGTTTGTTTTCGTGCATCAAATCCTGAATTTTATCTGTAAATTTTTATCACATCGTCTTTGCCACCAGACATGGAAATGAATCTCGGCTCTGTTGAAGAAAGTTACAAAGCCCCCTGTGGTCAAGAGTCCTGGAGTAGTGGTCAACAGTCAAGCTTTGGTCAAGTATCCCGCTCTGGTCAAGAACTGTGTGTTGGTCAACAACTAGGATTTGGTGAACAGTCCAACAATGGTCAACAACAGCCATACAATGGTCAACAGTTCCACAATGGTAGCAATGGTCAACAGTCCCACAATGGTAGCAATGGTCAACAGTCTCAGAACGGCCAGCAGTCTTGCATGGATCAACAACTCACTAATGGTCAAGAAGCCAACATTAGCCATCAATCTAGCCAATCTAGCAATGGTCAACAGTCTTATATTGGTCAGCAGGGGTCTTTGGATCCTCCTAATATGGCTAGAAGTGGTCCTAGCAAAGGTCAAGCGAGGTCAGAATCAGGGGACTATCTCACTCATTGTTACATTCCCAAGCAGCTGAAATCTGCGAAGTGTCGAGCTCTTATGGGACATTACCTCTAAGAGGATCAGAGGATCAGCCTTGTCTGTTCAATGGTCAGCAGAGTCAATGGTCATCGGAGTCAATGGTCATCACAGTCAACTCAATGGTCATCATAGTCAACTCAATGGTCATCATAGTCAATTCAATGGTCATCATGTCAATGGTTGTCAGAGTCAACGGTCACATGTTTTATTGCAAGGGTCAGGTGTGTACTTGGGCCAATGGTCAGTAGCCTTTTTGTCAAGGCCTTCGTGGATTGGACAGCTTCGTAGAGCTGCAGTCCCAAGCAACTGGAACGGGAGACCACCAACGCGAGTGGCAAAGACACGATGGCCTGTCCTAACTTGTTTTGCAGTTTTGTCGATGAATAATTCATATTATGAAATGTGCGTTAATGTACGCTAACCCGCTGACCCCTTTCGCTTCTGATTGGTTTGGCATTTAGCTACCCTTCTAGGTAGCAGGCATGCAACTTTTCCTCGGATCAGCTGATTTCCTCTTTTTTTAATCTCAGTTTTACCATTCAAAATTGAAAAATAGTATACAAAATCATTGACATTTGGTAGTTTCCTCTTTTTTGGTGAAGTTACAGTTGCATGCCTAAGGTAGCATAAGTCAAGATTTAAAGAAACACATAAGAAACTGCAAACAAGTTGGAAAAGAGCCATCTTGGCTTCGCCGCTCGTTGTGTGGTCTTCCCTTCCAGTCGCTTGAGACTGCGGCTCTACGAAGCTGTCCAAGCCACGAAAGCCTTGACAAAAGAATGATGATCAGTGGTACTTCTGCTGCACAGGGTTAAAAATTGCCATGGATTTCTTCATGATCCCTAAAGATGGAAAGTCTCCCTCTCTCTTTCTTTTTGCAGCACTCAATCATCTGAAGGGAGTTGTAATTGTTGTGTCGGTATACATTGCTGCAGTTGGAGTTCCCCTCGCGTAAAATGTTGAGGTTTTTCATCCAACCACCTCTGTTTACGACTTTGTTTATCATTGCAATTGTCCTAACTGAGGTAACTAGCAAATGTCTGGTCATAATGTTCACTGTAGCAAATGATATTGGCTGTGTAGTCCTTCTTGTATTGACTATTGAAATACCTGTCCTTTCATGCACCTCATCTCATGCACCTTTCATATAACTATATTAATTGATTTGTTTTTCCGCTCTAGCTGAATCAAGCCTGTGCTTGGATGAAATGATCCCTGTACAAAACAAACACTTTCATAATTGTTAGAATGCTACATGACATTCAGTCTTACAACACAACATTCTCATCACACGTCTTTATTGGCTCTCCTTACAGATTCTCCATCTCACAACGGTTTATCTGTAGATTTCCCCGCCCCACAACATCATCCCAACTGCAGCAATGGCACCCAAGACACGCCCACTCCTTGCATGAACCTACTACCCCGCCCACAAGAAACCACCCCTAGGACATTACAGGCAAGTGAGATTGTCTCTTTGCACGATTTAAGACCGATGGAGTGTGAGCACGATCAAAGTTCTAGAATGGAAACGGATAACGGTCAAGAGAACGGTCAGTCAAATAAGATTGACCTATCAGGTCATCTTAGCGGTGTTAACGGACAAAGAGAGCACTCTGGGAGTGAGCTCGAACACAACGCCACAATCAACCAGGAAGTAGACTATAATAGACTCTGTGATTCAATTTACACCACCGTCAACTACTGCCATTTCTTTTGATCCCCAAGATCAACATCCGAATGTGTTTTTATTTATAGCCAGAGGTTCTAAATATCTCGTTACCTAGATACTTGGCTGGCAGTGTGGTTGCTACGGCAACCTGGTAACCAAGCAACACATCATGAAAGAGTTTTGATCTGTTTGAAAAGGAGAACCTTGGAACAGTGAAGTTGACGTGCGGAAAGATTGATAAATGACTTGGAAGGAATTGGTGAAATTGAGCAATGATGGTTGTTCGTATTTTATTAAAAGCGTTTAGGAGCTTCAATGGTCTTGGAATAATCAGTCCATATTGCCAAGGAAGATAATTAGACAGTGAAAAGCTGATATTCAGTTGTTTTTCCCTTTCGTTCTTGACTGAATAAGTTCATTATTACTTTCTAGGCCTCGACTTTAATTTACAACGGTATTGATGAAACTGATTCTAAAAAAACTTGACAGAATAAGTATGGTTCATGCTAAACGTTGTGATTTTAATTCATGGTAACAGTTTGGAAAGGTTTCTTTATGAATCTCGCAAGAAGTGGCGTTATTATTTGCATCACAATATGCAACTTCTTGAAGTGTGAACTTCATTTGAGGGTCAATCAAAGAAAAGTGATAACTATAACATGAGATGTGGCAACCTTACCCTTTAGTTTTTATTCCCCTGCAAAGTAAATTTCAATTTTATGTATGGTGCTGTTAAACAGGTACTCTGATTTCTACTTTTGTTTGAGCTACGTTTGTTTCAATTTGAAAGTCTTAAATGTATTATGATTTGTGTGCGAATGCTGCATCAACTTGTGTTGAATATTGAAACAAGCAAATCAGAACCCAAAAACCCAATAATTATTATGGTTAAATTATAAATTATGCATTTTGTGTTTTACTTTTTCTACAATCACCTTTAAAGACTATTTTGTTAGTAAGCTGAGCTGCAATTGTTGAATATGTGTTTAAGTTTTGATTGCTGTGAATATTTGTTTAAAGTACCAAATGGTACAGTTTGTTTTATCTCCACAATTTCTAAGTTATTAGATTTATCTTGAGAAAACCTGAAATGTAGTTGAATGCTGGTAGTTCATCTTTTTAAGTTTGTTTTTAGAATCTTCGCACGAAAGTAGTTGGAAAAAAAAGTATGTATATTTTATTTCTAGAAGAATATATTTAAAGTAGTTTTGAAGTTTTATTAGAAATACTTTTGGTTGCTGTGTCACATAGCCAATAATATCCAATAGCCAATAAGTTGTAGTTCTTATTATGCTTTCAGCATACATGTACAGAAGCAATTACAGTTCGATTCCCAGCTCTTTTTGAAGAGCTCCCCTCGTTTTGAAGTCAAGTCGACTCTCTTTAGAAAAAGATCGCCTGGACTAGCCACCTCTTTATAACAGTTCAATATCAATGCGCACAGAACTCGGAGCTCTTATCACATTTGAATATTATTCTTTGCATGCTGCAGTATATTGAAAGTGAATGGGCAGCTTACTAAGTGAAATTTGGTTTTACAAGTATGATTTTTGGCTTTAAAAAAGCTTGGTTAATAAATTTATTTAAAATAGAAGCATGTGCATTAATATTCATAGCTTTATAACTTTTAAGATGGATTAGTTGTTTTATATTAATTTACAATTTTGCAAAAAAAAATCATTGTGTTTCAGGGTTTTGACTGAAAACATTTTGCTTTTGTTTAAACATGTGCCATGAATTCTGGTTTGAAGAACATCTTGAAATTGAGTGCCAAGAATATTGCTTTAATAGATGGAAATTTGCATCGGTGATAAAGAATGAATATTCATTTTGGTTTTACTCATATTGCTATTTACATATTCATAAGTAAACAAATTTACTTGACAACTTTATAAAGCTTGCATGAAATGCTCTGTGTTAAATGGTTGAATTCATTCAATTATATAAAAATGCTCTAAAAAAGAAGAAAATTATCTCAAAAAGCAACATGGAGTTGGAAATGACCTGAAATTGTAAGTTGGTGAATTTGAAAGATGTTTATCTCTGTGGCCGTAAAAGTTGAAACATTTTGCGCAACTTGCCTGCCATTGGAGGAAGAGTTGGGTAAGGGTTGGATTTATTGGAATGTGTACAGGTTTTGGAAAGATGTAATTTTACCTCAGATCTTTAGTAACTTTTTTCTTCTCAATTTCTAGTTGTAAGATGTAGATGTTAAAAGGTTATAACAATTATATTTTTTATATCTCAGATTTATTGCAGCTTACAAAATTCACAAACTTCAGAATGACTTTATACGTATAATTCCTTGTTGAGTATATTCGTCATTTTGAAGATACTGAAATACTTGTTTACTTGTTTACTACCTGTTTACTTGTTGTCCCTAATCAGTAGCCCATATATGCACAAGCGCCCTGTTAGAATTACACATCAATACATCTTGGGAACCACTTTGGGTGCGTTCGATAAGCTTCCCTGGGTCGACCCCGCAGTGCTCACTCGGGCGAGCCCCTGACAAGAGCTAATCGAACGATCACGCACTGCTCTCGTATTGAGGTCATGCAGCTGGGGCCAGCCCCAAAGTGACCCACTCCACAAGCAGGGCACTGGGGGCTGACCCGGGTGAGCCCCTGGACTGACGTCAAAGCTATTCGAACACACCGGGGGCAGACCGGAGTCGACCCAGGGAAGCTAAACGAACACACCCTTTGCTTGAACTCGGTTTCCAACCAGAATCTTTTGCGTGTCGATCATGCGCATTGTGACGTGGGTATGGGCTATTCCTATTGTTCATCTATCTTATGAGTAATTGGATGTTACTTGGAGTAAAATATATGCAGTATTTGGTAAATAATCAGGCTTAGATCCCCCAATAGAGTAAGGGCTTTTATAGTAGCTGTATTTACACTTGTGTACAGGGTTCCTCATGAAATTCCTGTATTTGTGTTGGTGACATTATCCAATAATTTTGAACTCATTTACAAAGGCAGTCTGGCCGGAGGTCGATTTGAATTACAATTATAGACAATTTTAAAAATATTGTGAACAATCTCAGAATACCTAACAAAGATTCTGTAATTCACAAAATCAAAGTTACCAAATATATGAATCCATTATATCAGAATTAATTTGAGAATTATTTTTGAATTATGTATCAACACAGTGTAAAAGCTATTTCATTGAGGGTTTGTTCGTTGTGTTTTTTTGTGTGTGTATCAATGTTTGTATATAAATTGATATTATGTTCTGGAAACAGGCATTTTCTGCGACAAGACAGATAGATGTCTTAAGTCGCAGCCTTGCAGGCCTACCGTCCCCTCGTTAACAATCGATGGCAACTAAGCAACCACCATCTGGTTCTTCCTGTGTAATCGCACAGATTAACCAACGACTCTCATTCTGTCTGAAATCAAACATCCAGTTTCTAGTTTCGGAGAAACTCTATTTGGGATGTGATTCATGTCTGAGAGATCAACTTTTTTAAACCGTCCTGCCATCGATACAAATATTGAAGAAGAAAAAAGACAATCAGAAAGTGCATTGAACCACTGGATATTGAGTCAGCTACAGAAAATTAAAGTTTTATTAAGCATCTGTCTTTGCTTTAAACTTTCAAGTGAAATTTGAAAGGATTCTCTTTTCAAGAAATGCATTAAACTACAGAAATTTCATCTTATGAGTTTCTCACAATTTTTACCTACATGGTTGCCTTATTTGCTTTTGCGGACAGCCATGCATTTTTTTTTTTTGACAGATTCTGTCATCAGTTGACAGTCATCCTTGGTGTGACAGCAACTAAAAGTTGTTCTTGTGGTTTCAAATTGTTTATGGTTTTTGAGCTATAATCCCCTAACCAAATAGGTTATCTAGTTTGCATATTTTATTTGACTCCTTATCCATGGTTCATAAAGCACATTGGCCGTCCCTTATCATATATGTTGTAAATTTAACTGCTTAATTGTATAGTTTCTTTTGCTGTCTCTTGTTCTAAAGACTCTTGGTATTGTCTTCTTCTTTTTTTTGTATAGAAATAAAAAAAAACTTCCTTTAAGCTGTAATAAAAAAAAAAACTTTCTCAACTACTTCTGTGTAAAATTTTGAAAATAGTGAGGCTAGATTACAAGTTGCATTCTACTTGATTTATTTACTGAGATTAATATACAGAATCTTTGAATGGTTCTTCCTATAGAGTTTATTGTATAAGGAATACATGGAATCTTAAAGATTGGAGAAAGGTTTCGGAAGATTGTCAGAAATGTTATCAGCTTTTGGTGTATTTAAACAATTGTTATATTGCATGGTATACAGAGCAAGATGATAAAGTAACATGGTTTGTGGTGCTCCGAGAAACAAATTGTATCTTAATGTTATTTTGGTAGTGATTGAAATTAGAGTTGGAATAGTGAAATGCAGTTCATTTAGTTTATTCGATTCCACATCCTTGCAGTGACCATACATATTTATCGCAAAAATACCTTATGATGTAAAGGAGCTTTAAAATAAGCAATCAGATTGAACTTTTTTTTTTTTAAGGTGACAACTTTGAAGTGTATGTTATTATTAGGATACATACATGTACTTGGTGCTTGTACATAAAGTTACTCTGAGTTTTATGTCACATTTTGTAAACAGAGTGTGAAGATGTGGTTGAAAAGTGAAATTTGTGTGACCCTCAAAACCAGGCGTGAAACTTTGCGGAACTTGAACAAGGGAAAACACAGTGTATTGACTTGGCTGGATGTTTTGGGGAACTGTCTGGGTGTCTTTTCTTCTAATGAACTGTAGTTGCATGAAGGCATTTCAATTGATCAAGAGTTTTTGGTAACCGAGCTGTGCTTTTTGCAGTTGATTCATCAAAAGTTCTGTACATTTGTGTTTATCTAAAACCCAGACTTTCAAATGAGCACAACCATGACAGAACACAGATTTGGAAAAGGTACCACACTATTCTGAGCCAGTCAGAGAGTTCCGACAACTTACTGTTATAAGCCAGTTTCGGTCCTTATGACTGCGTGTGTGCCATAGAGTTTTAACTCTATGGTGTGCGCACATAGTGTCTGGGTGCTAGACTAGACTGTAAGATGGGTTGGGCTAATTTTTGATAAAAATTTTTTTCCAGTGGCCAAAGAGAAGTGGTCCCTCAATACCTCAAGTTCATAAAGCTGTTAAACAGAAAATACTGCTTGAAAAACTTCTTTGGTGAGCCATTTGAATTATGTGGGACACACCAGTCACAACAATGTCAACTTAATTAAACTATTTAATTTTGGCTGGTAACCTGTTTTTTGTTTTGTTTTTTTAATTCAGCAATGAAAGCTTCTCTGTGTTTACATGCTTGTTTAAATGGTGCCCATTTCGCAATTCTCTCTGTATGGATCCAGAAGGTTTTGGGATCTCAATAGGAAAGGTTTATTTATTAATTTCATTCATAATGAAAATTATGAGGACAAAGCTTAATCACAGGGTAGCTTTGCAGAGGTCTTTGAATGTTTAAAATTGAACATTTTGTATAAGATTTTGTAAAGAAATTACATTCCTTGATTAATAAAAAAAAACGTGTTGTAGAATTTCAAACATGAATTCTTTGCCTGTGGTTCTTAAATACTTGATATTCTTCAAAATTTTATCTGATACCTATAACCGATGTTTCTTTCCTTCGAAAAAATCCCAGCAACATTGTTAGTAAACATCCTAGCCCACCTTGTTGAGCTGAAATGGCCCTCTTTTAACATCGGCCTCATCACAGTCGCATTACTGACTGTGATGAGACCATGGTGACTGATGAGACCGATGTTAAAACAGCCATTAACAGCTCAGAGAGGAGGCTATAAACAGCCTGGGACAAGTCTAATAATACAAAAGCGTATCACATGTACATGTAGGTCAGTCTTAGTACTTAACAACAAATACCCTACTACATGTACATGTATTTTCCAAGGGCCAAATAACATGCTTGTAATCTTAAATTGATGTGAAGAATGAGTGAATGATGTGGCATTTGAACCAGTGCCATCTTGGATTACAACTAGAAGGTCTGCCATGTCGGTTTTGGGTGTGGTACTTGACACCATCTCTTAAGTCCTTAAAAAGATGTGATGTATGCCTCAATCTAAAGACGTGTTGAACAATTGTCTCTGGTATTTAATGAAGAATTATTGCAGATGAGATTTCATTTGTTTGAATAACTGATTAAGAGTTTGAGTTAGTCACGATTTTCATGAGACTTGAATGGAAGTTCTTGCAGTTTCAATTTTCCAGCAGTGCCCTCTGTAAAAAAAAAATTGGTGCCGCGGTTTGCCCCCCCCCCCCCCCATTATTGTTGACCATAGTTTCATAGTCGACTGTACACAGGACCAACAACAGCCGCTTTGGCCTATCGCCCGCCTTGTTAGACTGTTGGCCCTCTTTAAAAGTGGGCTAGGCCTACCTGGGCCTATCTGAGACCAAATAGTTTGGTGATGAGTGACCATATTATAATTGAGGGTGTAAGTTGCCTGAAGAAGGCCTCGTGGAACAATATTTGATAATTCACAAATAATACTCTTAATAAACTCACAAAAACACACAAATTTCATGTTCATATATGGCATAGATTTATTTGTTTATATACACATAGACTACATAAAATGTGTTTGCTTGCAGTTTAAACCAAGGTGGCTATATATAGTGAGTCAAACCATTACTTAAATTATTTATTATTTAGTAGTTCTGTAAACAAACTGTCTCTACCTACATGAAATAAGATAACTCATTATTTAAGGAACTACAACTCATTCAAGGTGTGACTTTTTTTTTTACACAGTTACCATTATTTCTCATCTTTGTTTAACATGATTGTTGTCATGAAACAAAAGCAATAATATATTTGTTAATGTACATTATTTTACATTATTATCTGATTTAGGTCAATTCTGTGAGGAAAGAATTCATTTCAGAAAGTCACAAGGATTTTATTAATTTCTTACAAAGTTTTGTTAGCTGAATGAGACTTGTTTTATTGTATCCAAAGAATCAGTATTTTTCCCCTCGCTTTAAAGAATATTCTTTTTGAAATGAAGGCATTATTGAAATTCAATCCTGTTGTTTTGTGATTTCTGACACTTTTGCTTTTTACACAGACAGTCAAATTTGTCATGAAGGGGAGTTAAACTGAATCTGCCGATAGTCCTTTATTACGGTGTGGCCATCTTGATTTTACTTCATTTCAACTCATTGTAACCAAACTGAGGCCGGGCGTAAAAATAGTATGGTGCCATGTTTGCGCAATGAAGTTAGCATTCATTACTGTTATGGAAACAGGGAACATGACCAAGATGGTGACAGACGCATTTCAGATGCATTTCAGTGTTTCATTGAATTCAACGCAACACAAAGTGAACTTCTCATTTCATCATACACAAATATTTTTAAATGTTGGGATCATCCAAGGGTGTAGGTCTTTTTATCATAACGACTCGATGTTGAGTTTTTTTCTGCCCAACCTTAAATAGCAACTAAAATGAATTCTTCCCCACTCCTGGACACACAATTACACTATATCTACCATTACACAAATCTCTTATAATTATCTGATTACGAGAACAACCTACCTGGCACATACACCATAACATGTTCTCACACAAACCACCCATACCCACACACACATACGTATTCCAGTTATATAAACGGGGAATAAATCTAGTAGAAAAATATTGCATACCTTGGAGAACCAACTTACTGACAGTAACTCTTCTCAGGTTTTGGGTAATAACAACTTATCTTCTTTTTTTGATATTTTAAACACACTACTTTGAAGTGAAAGGTTTCCAGGGATGAGATTTGTCAGACTTTTATCTGAATTCAGACTTTTTAAGTCAGCCTGGTGAAGAAATTCAGCCTTTACTTTTTCCATATTATAACAAAATCATGCTCTTTGATCTACTTCTCTAATGCTGAGAATCGTAAAAGCTCAGTGGAATCTATAACTCCAGGGGTAACCAAAAGGTGATCAAGCCATAATTTCAATATACATTGTATCCTACATGTGCAGTTTCAGACCGTTTTGTGAGTAAAGACTCTCATCCCAGGTTTCTCATTAGGTTTTGTACATCAAAAGCTGCTGTAGGCTTTTGACCAAATGTTTGTATTCGCTTTAAACTCTGTTTATTGAGGAATGCATCTGGGATTTTCTTAAGACTTCTTGAAATTAGATCACAATCTGATGAGCATATCCCTTATTAGAAGAATAAAGTCCATGATTAATTTTATTTTTTTACTCGTACACTGATGTGTGTTAGCACTGTGTAGGCCTACTCAGTACTTTCCCAAGTCCTGTGAACAAATATCACAGGATTACTCGCGTGGGATTCGAACCCACAATCCTTACCAACTAGACTACCGAGATTGCCCGGTAGGTAGAGGCAGTTCGAATCCTATGCCCATAATGATTTGAATCTTATTCTAAAAAAAGAAAAATACAAAATATCACAACCCATCCTGATTGTTTGAATCTAATCACTTATCATTCAGGGTTTACTGACCAGTTCGAAACAGTATTATTCAAATCGGGATTAAATGGTCATATTTATGCCAACCTGCATAATGGCGGCAGTAATTAATTGTTATTAAAAAGAATTTGTTTACCATAATGTAATATTCTTTACAGCGCACTACCATACACACAAGACATTTATACACCCTTTATTTTCAAAATGTAACTATTGCTTTGTACAATTGAATCCTTTACATAGATTCATAAATACTTTTGACTCCCTTACACATTTCTTTCTGTTTAATGTTTTTCTTTAGCAGAAATGTTTAGAACATATTAGTACAATATTATTATTTTTTTTCCTGAAGTCGACTGGATTATTAATTTTCAGATGCAGAACAACTATTTACCTGAATTCTTGGTCAATTTCAGAGACTTATAAAAACTGTTGTTAAATGTTAGGTTTGTTCAGAGAAAATCCATTTCAGATACAAATATTAAACATAATGTTGATGTTCATTCTTGTTTTTCTTTTTTACTGGAAAGTGCCATTTTTCTAAATGTTGTATTGTGATGAGTAAGTCCGCACCTTCTATCAAATTCATTCAACAATCGTTCAGGATCAGGAACAAAGACTCTACAAGAGTTCAAAGTGATGACATGTTTTTTATGTCATTGTTTTAGGCCTACCTACTTTGCAACCCTCATAAAAATGAAGACCCTGGTTTTATAAAATAACTTAAGCTGTTGTAGTCACTCCATACCAATAAAGCTTTTCCTCTAATCATCGTCTTGTTTTATAAAAGGGACGGGTATAAATAGCAGCATGTCAATGGAGTGATAGTTGAACCCACAATATTGTGAAAGCAATAAAATGTTTCCATTTATAAATCTATTTGATAAACCTGATACCCAATGCCAGAGAAAATGGTTTCTATATTGTCCAGGTTGTAACCTGACCTGAGTGAGTTATGAAACTACTCTCTAAATGCAAAAAAGTAAAAAAGCACTCTTTGAAGAGCCATATGAGGGACAACTATTTTTTGAGTGGTCTTCCACTCTTTAAGATTGAAGTTTGCATCCTTTTGAGTGATTTTTCACTCTGTCCTGGAGTGAAACCCCTCTAAAAGAGTGAAATAACCACCACTCTTTTCAAAGAGCCATATGAGGGACAACTCAACGTGTAGAAATTTGTGTTTTTCACTCCTTTACATTATTTAGAGAGTAGTCTGTGGTAATGATAGTGATTTGAATGATTGACTTGCTTATTATCGGACTAGCACTTGGTGTCTAATATGAGTCTTACATTTCGTTGTCTAAAAAACTTGGTTTTTGTAATTTGTGTCTAACACTTGAGTCTTACACTTGGTGTCTAACACTCGAGTGTTACACTTGGGTCTTACACTCAGTGTCCAACACTCGAGTGTTACACTTGAGTCTTACACTCGGTGTCTAACACTCGAGTGTTACACTTGGGTCTTACACTCAGTGTATAACACTCGAGTGTTACACTTGAGTGTAACACTGAGTGTCTAACACCAATGGTGTTACATTTAGTGTTAAACACTTGGGTCTTGTACTTGGTGTTTAACACTCGAGTCTTACACAGTGTCCAACACTTGTTGTTTAACACTTGAGTGCTACACTTAGTGTTTAATACTTGAGTCATGTAACACTTTAGTCTTACACTTAGTGTATAATACTTGGGTGTTACACATTCATTGTGAGAAACTGACTCATATTAGTTAACTATTGTGTCGATGATGTTTTGGCACAATTGCTTATTTCACACACAAATTTTCTTCAATTCAGATCTACAAATTTTGTGGGTCCTGATTATAAACACAGCAACAGTAGCCACAGCTACAGTTAAGGGTTTTGGAAGCAACGCAGTTATCATAGACAAACCTGCCATCTGGATTTATCAAAACCATTGTTTTAGATACAGTCACCATGGTAACACCATGTCAAATATCAGCTGCAATGTATCGTATGCATAGATTGGGATGTGCATCTGGACAATCCAGAATGCAGTTATGTTTTAAAAGACTTAATGAGTGGGAAAATATGGAAGTGAACCTATCTACGAAAAATGTATTGGGTGTCTGTGCCTTTTAGAAATATTTTTATCCTGAACCTTTGGGTAAATTTTTTTTCCCAGTCTAGCCTTCTCCGTATCTATTTTATAACTCTTTTGTGTGTAATTTTACTTAGCTTTTGGAGAGAGAACATAAAACAGAACTGTATCAATTTAAAATGTACAACTTCCAAGTCCCTTGAAAACTTTTGTTACACGTTTAATTATTTGTAGAGTAAACACATGTAGGTGCTGCATTTAAAATAAACAAACTTTTAAAATGTAACTTGGTGGTTTACACCAAATTTAAACATTGAAGTTCTTGTCGCAAATCGTTATGAAAAGCACAGGAGAAGGGTTTTTGGACAGTGATTTTCGCTAAAATTGGTTTGTTTTCTACACTCATGTCGATTCAATTTCCTTATTGATTGAACTTGTTTAAATGAGTTTCAGAAATGTTCACTTGTTGCAGTTTTCATTCAAGCTTGTCTTAAAGGAACACAATGCCTTGGATCAGTGGAGTTGGTCTTTGTTATAAAAATGCATATGGTTAGAAAGATGTTTTAAAAGTACAATTCAATGATCCACACAAATTTGCCCCGAAATTGCGTGGTTATCCCTTTACTTTGTGAACTAACACGATTGGCCATTTATGGTAGTCAAAAATCATAAATGGCCGACCGTGTGAGTCAACGAGGTAAAAGGAAAACCATGCAATTTCTAGTAATACTTGCATGGATCATTATAATTCTACTTTTAAGTTATCTATCTAACCATTTGCATTTCCCGACAAACAGTTACAAACGCTTTTCAAAGACCAACTCGTCCGATCCAAGGCAACGTGTTCCTTTAAATAGAATATATTGTGTCTCCTCTTACACTCTGATAAATTATTGAAACTTAAGACTTCTGGTACAGACATCTTATATACCATCTTTGCATGAACTTGGCACTGCTTATTTCAGTTTTCTTGTATTCCTTTATACTGTCACAATTATATTCTTAAGACCATTGTCAGTTCCTTGCAGCTCCTTCCAATGTACACAAAAGTATTTTACAAATAATGTCTTGGAGTATTGCAGGTCAACAAACTTTCAAAAGAGACAAAAACAACCAAAAAGACAACAACACACACCTAACGGTATAATGCATGTGTTTTTAGTTTATAAAACCAATCCTTCAAACCATAAATCAAACAAATAAACCCCCAAACCATTTCAAACTCCATTTCAAACTTGTTTAGCATAAAAGAAAAACGTTTGCTTAGTAAACAAAGGGTTACCAGCCTGAAAACCAGACAGCTACCATCGCCTCAACTGGTACCTCGATCATTTCTTGCTTAGTTAGACAATTTGCTTAGCAGAATTTTCTGCTGAACAGTTTTATGAATTTGAGGCCCGGTTATAAACAACTGCAAGTTAAACTACTCCTCTTTTACTTGTTCCACTGTCGTGACCCTTTATGACCATTGATCAGTTTTCATACCGCTTGACCTGGTTTAGTATTTCCATTCATTGTGAGATTTGATTCAATCTTGGTCAATGCGAGATGACCGTCGTTGTTTTCTGGGCTCTCGTTGTGGGCGCGGATGGACTCCCATTCACTCGTCGGTCTGATTAAAGAGGAAAGTCTCTGTTGAGGGCAAAGAGAAAAGGAGAAAGCAATTGAAGTGTTATCAATGATTTGGAACCAAGAAAGGAATGGATGACAACAAAATAAGCTTGACTTAAAAGCAATGGAAACCTTTGGTAATTGTCAAAGACCAGTATTCTCACTTGGTGTATTCCACATCATGCATAAAATAATAAATCTGTGGAATTTTGGACTCAATTGGTCATCAACGTTGCAAGAGAATAACTAATTAAATAAACACCTTTGTTGCACAAAAAAAATGTCTGTGCTCCCAGCTGTCTGAAAAGTCTTTTACTGATTTGAGTGAGAAATTACCTCTTTCTCAACAACTATGTTAACACAGAGGGAGCAGTTTCTCACAATGTTTTATACTATCAACAACTCACAATTGCTCGTTACCAAGGAATTTGTTATGCCAGCATATATTTACCAATAATAGTGCCAAGTGCCTTTAAGAAGTTTGTGAATTAAATCAGTCAGGGACAGCTATCTATTACTATCATGTGATGGGATTGTGTCTTGGATGAAACAAGCATGGAATTTGGGCAGACAGGTATTTATATGGCAATTTATAGGGCCATTGCAGGTAGGTAGATTAATAGACAGCAAACTGTCCCTCTATAGACAGCAAACTGTCTATAGAGGGCAGTGTGTAACTTAAATGCATGCTCATCAAGTCGGTGATAATTTAGGGTGTACAGTAGTATGTGTCAAAGTTTCCCCAACAGAGGACCAATATATAGGCCTATTCCCACGGTATAGGATTAGTGGAATAGTAGTTTAAATAACCCCCTGTAATACTTCCTTGATTTGACTTAAAATAGGTTCGGCCTGCTGTACTTTCCTGCCTCCTGTCTGCCAGAGAGTGATATAATGAGATTTAATATTTGTAAACAAAAATTCAAAGATGTGTTTCTTAACTGCTTGGAAGGTTGGAAGGTTAAAAAGTGTGAAATAATGAACATGTAACAAATGAGCTATCCACGTTTCCGGAACAACTGTCTATACTGGCTGCAGACTATTAGGAGGACATTCGTGTAAATCTGACATGGGTGGGGCATCGCGGGGTTTTAAACACTACCCTCTGTAGAAGGCTTACCTGTGGAACGGTGTCTCCCTCTGACATGAAGAAGTAATTGAAGACCATAAAGAGTGGTATCATGGCCGGTGCAATGAAGGCCATGAGCCAACCTATTGCTTCAGCCCACGCTGGGTATTTGTATGTGCCGTAGAATACCGGGACATACTCCCAGATGCCAAACACTATGATGAACTGTGGATGAGAAATTAAGAATGTTAAACATGAAATCATCTCTGTGTTCTATATAAGTAAAGAGAGATATATAGCCAGACGTAACTGGACCTTATCACGAGAGTGGGGGTGGAGGGGGAGGGAAAGACAAACAATAGGGGGGGTTACCAAATATTCTTTTGTTCATTATTTTTCAGCAATTTAAAGACAATATCTTCTTTAGGGAGTGTATAATGGAGTTTGTGTCAATTCCCAGTATCATGATAACTATGTACTTGGCTCTTAACCATAACTGCTTCTCTTCACCCAGATGTATTAATGGGGGAATGAGCTAAAGCCTTTTTATGAAAGCACAAAAAATTGTACAATAAGGGTGTTTTTTCCATTATTCTCTTGCATATTTGATGACAAACTGAGTCAACATTGAATGAATGAATGAATGAATGAATGAATGAACGAACAGATTTGTTATTTTATATGCATAATGTTGAGATACACCAAGTGACAATACAGGTCTTTGACAATTACCAAATGTGTTCAGTGGCGGGGTTCACAAAGAGTTAAGACTTATCTTAATTCGAGTTAGGACTTATCTTAATTCGAGTTAGGATGAGTTTAACTTAGGACTATGCCTTAGGTTTTTAATAATCATGGGACTAGTCCTAAGTTAGGACTAGTTCTAACTCTTTGTGAAATCGACCCCAAAACCTTTTTAAGTATGATAAGTACAACAAGTACCTCATCTAAGCATAACACAATTTCGCTCAGCAGACATGCTCAATTACTTACAATAATGATGGCTGGCGTCATAAAGAGCCAACAGAAGCAATACCACCACCAAATAATGATGTCATAACCAAGCATTTGGTTGATATCAGCTAAGAACCGTTTTACACCTGTATAAAAAAAAGTAAAATTGGACAGTCAATTGAAGAAATTAAAATTGAGAAAGCAAAATCAAGAACTGCAACTCAAATCAAAAAAAGAAAAATAGAGACATCCAACTCAAGGAAATAACATTGAGAGAACGATTCAAATCAAGTTTCTAAAATTTGTAAAAGTTAAATTGAGATCACCAAATCAGGAAAGTGAAATCGAGAAAGCCAAAACCAAAAAGTAAAATCGACAAAGACAAATCAAGAAAATAGACCAGGGGCAGTTATTTCAAGAAAAATTACGGAGAAAGTAATTGAGGTGGGTTCAGGGCTTCAATCTAGTTACATATCAGACTATTAAAGGCAGTGGACACTATTGGTAATTACTCAAAACAATTGTAAGCATAACAAAAAAAAAGGGATGTGTTCCAGTTTGTAATAAAACATAACACAAAATACATTGGAAGATAAATACCCTTGTCACACTTTCAGATGCTTGATTTCGAGACGAGGTCTCGAAATTAATTCATTTTTTTTCAAGTATGACTTCTTTCTCAAAAAGTACGTTACTTCAGATTTCTTTCTCTATGTTCAGAGGGGGGCCATTTCTCACAAAGTGATATACTAACAGCAGCTCTCCATTGCTTTTTACCAAGTAGTAAGGTTTTATGCTAATAATTATTTTGAGTAATCACCAATAGTGTCCAGTGCCTTTAAAGACACTGGACACTCTTGGTAATTGTCAAAGACCAGTCTTTTCACTTGGTGTATCTCAACTCATGCATAAAATAACAAACCTGTGAAAATTTGAGCTTGATTTGTTGTTGGAGTTGCGAGATGAAAGAAAAAACACCCTTGTCACACGAAGTTGTGTGCTTTCAGATGCTTGATTTCGAGACCTCAAATTCTAAATCTGAGGTCTCAAAATCAAATTCGTGGAAAATTACTTCTTTCTCGAAAACTATGTCACTTCAGAGGGAGCCGTTTCTCACAATGTTTTATACCATCAATATCTCCCCATTACTCGTCACCACGTAAGGTTTTATGCCAATAATTATTTTGAGTAATTACCAATAGTGTCCACTGCCTTTAATGCATTTTTGATAGACTTACCATAGAAGTATGCGATTGCGATACACTCCGTCATGCCGACAATCATCAAAGATAACCAAGCACTGTACCAGTTGATTAACTCAAACACATAAATACCACCCTACAAAGCAAAGCAAAACAAGTTGATATATAAAATCGTGTGCAAACTTTCAAATTACTTTCAGGTAAACTTATTCAAAATTTTTACAATGGGGGACCTTTGGGACACTAGGTGGCAGCAAACTTACCAGGAAAATTCATTGTAAGTAATCAAAACAACCAATGATATTTCCTTACGTGTGAGTGCTGGGAATCTATTACATTTTCTTTTCAATTGAAATCTGAAACCAGATTTATCATTTTAGACTTTTAGACAAGATTTAAAAACTGAACTGAATAGTTTGTTATATAGATTGCAATTTATCCCCTCCTTAAATCAATTCCACCTTAGAAGGCAAGATAGTTTTTTTTACACAAGATCACTGAATGCTTTGTATAAAACTACAAAATAAATCTTACCCTCGTGACAAGAGGTAGACCAAGGAGGAAGAACAGACAACACACGCAAAAAGAAAAAAGTGTTTTCCTTTTACGCAACTTGTCTGGAAACTGGTCAATAATTCCACTGATGACGGTCTCTGTCATACCAAACTAGAACAAGAAAGAAAATACTAGTGTCAGTGGACACGGTGGGAAAATCAGTAAGGTGTTATTTCAGTCATACCAAACTAGAACAAGAAAGAAAATACTAGTGTCAGTGGACACGGTGGGAAAATCAGTAAGGTGTTATTTCAGTCATACCAAACTAGAACAAGAAAGAAAATACTAGTGTCAGAGGAAATGTGGGCAAATCAGTAAGGTGTTATTTCAGTCATACCGAATTAGAACACGGGAAGAGTATATCAGCATAGTGTCAGTGGACATGTGGGCAAATTCTTTCTTTGTTGGAACAGGGGAGCAAGGAGGAAATTATAGATTGCACAATGTCAGAACCAAAACGGTGGATAAATAAACAATCAAATTCAGAATGCTGCTTTAATTAACTGCTCGTCCCTGCGGTAGGTGAGAATTGGAATTCATTTGTAGGAAAATAAATTCTTCAGCAGGGGAGAAAGGGTTGTCAGGAGCCATTGCAGGTGATGAAATTCTGACTGTAAACAAAGTCCATTACAGGTGATAAAAAAATGATGTTTTGTGGACAGAGGAAGATAACAAGGACAGCTCACTATAAGTCTTAATGAACTAAACCCATGACCACTTCATGTCAGCTTGGATCGTTATCTCAGCCTGACTTTAAAGACAGTGGACACTATTGGTAATTGTCAAAGATTAGTCTTCACAGTTGGTGCATCTCAACATATGCATAAAATAACAAACCTGTGAAAATTTGAGCTCAATCGGTCGTCGAGTTTGCGAGACAATAATGAAAGAAAAAACACCCTTGTCACACAAAGTTGTGTGCTTTCAGATGCTTGATTTCGAGACCTCAAATTCTAAACTTGAGGTCTCGAAAACTACGTCACTTCAGAGGGAGCTGTTTCTAACAATTTTTTATACTATCAACCTCTCCCCATTACTTGTAATCAAGAAAGCTTTTATGATGATAATTATTTTGAGTAATTACCAATAGTGTCCACTGCCTTTAATTCGAGATAAATGATGAAGTGGATCGCTAAACGTTTTAAGAAGATGTTAAAAAAAATTCAAGAAGATGTTAAATTTATAGTTGCTTGGGGTTAGCAAATTATCAATTACTTGTATAGGAAGATAAATAGTATATCACCTGATCGAATTATGATAATATTTAACAAACACCATGCAAAGCTTCAAATTCTTCATCAGGAAAAACATTCATTCAACCTAATTCACTGTATAGTCTGAGATCCTTTTAAAGTAAAAACAGCAATCCAAGAATAAATTACTCTAATTCTGAAGTATCTGAGGAGGAATCTCTCTCTCCATATTGTTCTTTATCCATAATTTCCCAAACTTCTAATTTTATTTCACTCTCCTAAGGACAGACCATATTTTATTAACCCAGTTTTACCTGTGCTCAATTCAGCTATTGTAGAGGTTTGACTTTGTGCTACAACCATGAATGGAGTCACATTTGGCTTTAGTGTAATTTATCAAGGATCTATCTACGGAGACGGTGTTTAAATATTTATTGTAAACCATCTAGCATCTCCCTCTGTTCACTTGATTAGCGGCATGAACATTATGCTTGGCTTCAGATGCGTGTAAAGGTTTGTCAGATTGAGTTCATGTAAAATATGAAAGAGCATTAAAATTGATGCACTTCCATTCCACAGTAACTTAATGAAACCAAGGTTATGACGTGAGAGGCAATAAGATTGAGTGTCTTTGAAATACCTTGGATTTATTTATTATTAGAGTGAATGTTGGGTGGTTTTTACAATATCAAGTAATAAACAAATTGGATTTACTTTTGGGGTGAACAAAGAAACACCCCCACTTTTGCATTAAGAGTAGACCATGTGAACTTTGTTTACAATAAGTGTAACCTTGTACATTCTTTGGCTAGTCTGGCAGGCAAGATACTGCACTGGTCTTATGAGAAAGTTGACATTTTGTATCATACTTTCCACATAAATCCAAGAGTTGGTAAAGTAAAAGCTGGAAAAGTTTTGAGATGTGGCCCCTTTCATCATATCAAAATTTGAAAAAATTGGACATTGCAATCTCCATAACAAGTAAGATTTTATGTTTTCTTCCATTAGGCTGTGTACAAATCATGCCTGCAAGAAGTCCCAGGCTTGGTGGCTCTTTTGTAAACATGTGATGTCACAGGTCACATCGTCTATAGGGACTTCCTATTGTTGTCATAGTATTGTCTTCTCTAAAGAAGAATCACATTGTGGTGATCCACAATGAGAATTGTAGTGAAACTTTTCTTTCCACTCTGTAAAAGTCTCCAAAAACTCTGGGTATGCCTATACCCATAGTTGACAGGTTTTAGACTTTGTGTGTGCAAAACTCAATCATTGCCATAGTTATAACTTTTGGCCATTAGAACGCTTTCATCGCAAATAATAAGTTTATAACTATTTCATTGGTCAATGAAAAAGACCTCATGATGCATATTCTCTATTCTGATTGGCTTACATGTGTATCCAATCAAACGATTGGTTAAATCTTCTGGCCAATGGAACGCTATCATCGCACACACAAAATAAAAGCTTATTTCATTGGTCCATAAAGACCATGTGATGCATATCCTGTATTCTGATTGGCTTACATGTGTATCCAATCCAACGATTGGTTAAATCTTCTGGCCAATGGAATGCTATCATTTCAAAAAAAAAGTTGAAGCTTATTTCATTGATCCATAAAGACCATGTGATGCATATCCTGTATTCTGATTGGCTTACCTGTGTATCCAATCCAACTAGGAAGAGCATGAAGAAGAAGAGGACGGACCAGAGAGGAGCCAATGGCATTTGTGCAATGGCTTCTGGGTATGTGACGAATACTAGGCCAGGACCTTAATAAACAAACAAACAAGCAAACATATTTGTGTAAAAGGAACATTACATAATTGATAAGAAAACAATCGTGAAGATCACAGATTTACATCAAACTAACATGGTCTAATGATGATGATAGTATAAAACATCCCTTGAAATATTTGTCTGAAATGTCATATTTGATGAGAAATTAATAAAACTATGTTCCTGTTTGGAGTTTATCGCTCAGTGAGTGTTTATATAATTTTTTGTTTTGCATTGATATAATGCAAAATGTGTATCTTGTTTCTCTATTTTCTCGTGACCCAGATGGCTGATCGATCTCAAACTTCTACAGGTTTGTCAGCTAATGTATATGGTGGATTACATAAAGTGCTTACACTGCCAGCAAAAAAAAACATCTGTAATTTACTTTAAAAGAGCAAACAATATTTAAATCAACCACAAGTTGATTGTCCTGAATAATCGTAATTTTCTTTTTTAAGCTAAAACTACATTGACTTTTTGTGTCAGCTCTTCTGAAACCACCAACTGACCCAAATTAAATTGGACAGCCAAGCACTTAAAACACCATTTTTTTTGCAAATTGTAATTACAACCCAAATTATAATTAAGTGTAAATTCTTACCTTGTATTGCCACATCTTCAATATCCATCCCCGTCTTTTCCGACATGAAGCCAAGTGTTGCAAAAACAACAAAACCAGCAAAGATGCTGGTGCTGCAGTTGATGAGTGGAACCATTATTGCATCCCTAGCAAGGGTAAAAATGCAAAATTCATAGTAAAATTATCTGAAATCAGAGAGATAACCTAACTTTGGTTTGCAGGGCCCAATTTCATAGAGCTGCTATATAAGTAAAAAAGTTTGCTTAGTTTGAAGCCTCTTCCTTGATAAAAACATGATTACCAACCAAATTTCCATTTGTTGCTTATTGCTTATTACTGGTATTCAGCTGTTGTTTGCCTATACCTGAAAATCACATGGAAATTTGGTTGGTAATATGTCTTTATCAAGGCAAAACAAAATCATGTTAAGCAATTATTTTTTTGTGTTTAGCAGCTCTATGAAATTGGGCCCTGGTGATACAAATTCAGTTGCCCTAAAAGGTCTTGAAAAGTATTAAAAACAAAAATGTTCTAATTTGAAAAAAAAAAAAAAATTCCTACAAGTCTGCACCTACACTTTCATGTACTTTTTTTAAAATTGGACTATTCAATTGAACAAATCAGCCAAGAGGTAAACTATTGACACAGTCTATATTCCTTTCCATTGACATTACACTTTACTCTTAATCTATTTTATCAGAGTACTATTTTATCCTTGTTGACCTTTTGTGCAATCACTTGGTTTAATTCACTTTCAGTTTTTAATAGGCAAAAACTAGTTCGCATTACCAAACAAGCCAGTAGGATTATTGGTTCAGATAATGACGGTCTTCAGGAATTAGTTAAGAATAGACTTATGAGTAAGTTCCACTGTATTTTGTCTGACAACACACATTCCCTTTACCCACTGATTGTTCACAACAAATCTGGTAGGATCCGTCAACTAAGCCTTAAGACTAACAGGTCCAAGAACTCATTTTTACCTATTGCTATCCATAATTTGAACTGTGATTTTATTAGATAACTGCAATGCATCCAGCCCTATGTACTGCCTTAATTGTTTATTATTGTTTTATTTGATTTTCTGGCATCTCCTGTGCAATTTGGCCTCTTTAATTTGGGGAGGGGGTCCACTACCCAATCATGCTTTAGCGTTTGACTGTTTGTTAGTTTGTTTATTTGTTTGTTTGTTTGTTTGTTTGTTTGTTTGTTTGTTTGTTTGTTTGTTTGTTTGTTTTTTGTTTTGTTTTTTTTGTTTTTTATATTAACTTTAATGATTTTTACTTACATTAAGGTTATTGTTTTATGTAGTATTGTGGTAATTCTTGTGCAATTTTACATTTTAATATTTTATATGTTGCTGTACAATAAGATTGTAAATTTCATGTATTTTTATATACTTGACGAATAAACCATTCAATTCAATTCAATTCAATTCAATAAATGAACTTTTCCTCTAGGTACATACCTGAAACAATTATGATGAAATTTATTATAACTCGAGAAGGTCAGAATTCCTCCCCACGCCGGGCCCAACGAATAGAAGATCTGGGATGCAGCGTCATTCCATATCTGAACAAAAACATCCCAAAAAAGAAGAAGGGAAAAAAAAGAGAAGATTTAATGGACATATCAATTTTGAACTGAGATTATGTCAACATATTTCGAGCCTACTTAACACACTCTAACGTGTCCAATCGTGTTTATTTGAGTAGAGAGTGATGGAGATAGTTGCCTTAAGGTATGAAATCTTCCACCGTGACTTATTTGAGAGGTGCAATCTTTCCACTATTGCGCGTAGGTGTGAGACACACTTTCCTGAAGTCCTCGACTCTATACTCTCTCACGCTCTACAACTCCTTAATGGTCAAAGATGTTCCGTCTACCGCAGGGTCACGTCACTGTGAATCTCGGTCGTTATTCAATTCAATTAATGTTTCCTCCGTAATGTTAATAGTTTTTTTTTTAATTGTGCCACCAAGTTACACGTCTCATAAAAAAACATCTCGTTTACGTTTACGTTTACGTTGGTTACTCGGCAGAATCCTTAAGTGAGGACGTAAGGCCAAGCTCATTATAAAAAAAGGTTGGCAAAAAGTGGAGACAACAGTACTATCAAATGGAAAGAGAAGGGACGTTAAGAGAACAGACAGTGTCTTTACAATGAAAAAAAGAAAGTAAAGACAAGTTAACATGGATGCGCAAAAAAAAAAACTTTGTGTGACATACTTTTCATCTTGATAATGATATATTTACCTTCGAAGTTTTCAAGCGTTCCCAGTCAGCATTCATATAGTAACCAATTCCCTTACTAGCGCCCTCTAGCGTAAGTCCGCGGACAAGTAAGCACACCAGAATGATGTACGGAAATGTTGCTGTGAAATAAACAACCTGAAAATAAAGAGAGCACATCATTTATTGAAATTGTAGGACACATCCCACTTTACTCCTGTTGAAAACGAAATGACACTAAAGGTTAAAGGTGCGTTGAAGAGAAACATGGTCACCGTGTCCAGTGGTAAGACTGCAGAACTTACAATCACAAGGTTGTGGGTTCGAATCCCCAAGCTGACCACTGCTTTCACAATGACTAGAACAAGTATTGTCAACAAGTTACTGAACCAGTTTCTTGATTTGTACAATTCATAACTATAATACACGTTAATATGTGTTATGAGAAAGATTGGCTGTTGCCAGCTTGGCGTTTATATTCCCTTGTCAAAGTTTGCCGAGTCACCTTGGCGAAGTTCACAAACGAACACACCAGGCAACATTGTTGCTTCTAACCATGACTCAGTAGGTTCTACAAGTCATAATTTACACAGATCTTATGATTATGAGAAAGATACTATTTAAATATCGCATTTGTTTGGGGGGAAATACATGTCATTTAGCTCATAGACATTACTTTTAAATTGAGCACAAGTCATTATTATGATCTACGCTCATTCATGTTAATTACAGTAATGACTTTAACATTAACAACATGATAAGTTAATTATAACTTTCTTATTTCATCGCGTCCCGTATGTAAAATTTTTAATTAAATTTTTAACATGATCTGTCAAGTCTTCCTCGTTCAAAGAAAAACAACCGAAAAACGACAAGCAACTCTTTCCGCGAACCTCGTACAATACAACTTTAAATGGTGAACCAGTAAGGATTACTAAAAGCTGAGGTATTTCCGGATCAAGGCATTTCTATTTTTTACTGAATCAAAATCCATCCGCATCCCTAATCTGACCAAGAACTGTCATTATTTGATCCTCTTTACACCCTCAAATCTTATTCCCTGCGAATTAAATAACTAATAATACCTCATCCCACTGAAGGAACCTCCTTCTCTTTCATTCCAAATCTAAGTTCCACTCTTCAACTCTATCTTTGTCTCTATAAGAGTCTTCCACCTCAGTACCTAGCCACCCCCTCCTTCCAGAGCTCTTCCTGTTCACTACAACCCCCTTTGTCTATCTTGTCTGAGAAATGTTTTCCAGTCACTTGAGACAACAATTCTTGCGTCTCTCTATATCTAAGGACACTGAACCGTGTCAACATCACGCTAGACGTGATGAACATGTTTTCCCTCCTCCTCCTTATTTCTTCTCTCCAGCTTCCCAACAAATAGTCTTAAGATGAGAGGGGACCTGCTAGTTGATTAAATTACCCCTGCTCTATCGTTTGAGAAACAAGTGAGCAAATATTCCTGCTCAGATCACCCTGAAAAACGCCTGGTTGGGCACATTTTGACTTGCGAGAGAAATTACAACGGGATAGCTTGTTTTTGTTTTGTTGCCTGATGTGTTTTTTCTGAGTGATGTGTTTTCATCTCATGGTTTGTTGATGATTATCGCTCCGTGACTATCTTGACGGAATCTTAATAGTTTTTTTGTTGTTGACTCCTTATGATTCGATTAAAATGTGATTCATAAATGTCATCAGTATATTCCACAATGTAGATGATAATGTCTCTTTTGTACAATAAATTATTACACGTAAACAGCTTTGTAAAACAAGAAAAAAACACAATCGTCAAAACATTCTGCCTTTTTTTTGTAGGCCATTAGGGTAACAAAGAGGGAATCTCCTCATTTTGTTACGTAACAAATATTGGAAAAACACTCCTGTAAAAACATGTTGACAATTATGGCAAAATTATAAATAAAAAAAATAAAAAAATAATAATAGTGAATAAACAAATAAGAATAACTTTAACAACAAACTCTGGTATAAATGCAAAATCTAGAAATATTAAAGTTTGATCTAAGTAAATTATTTAAGCTTTAGAGAAATAACCTGTAACACGAAATCCCGATCATAAATGCTACTCCACAAAATGGCCGACCGTGTTTAGTTAAAAAAAAAAAAAGAAAAAAAAAAGGAAAACCCCCTCAATTGTTAGGCATATTCGTGTGGATCATTTTAATCTTCTTTAAATACATCTTTCCAACCATCTTTAACTTCATACAAAAATGCGCCAAAAGGGCACCAATGCTGGGCACCGTGCCCCTTTAAAACATCATAGCACAGTCAGTCAATCATGAAAGCGTCAACACATCACTGAAATTGCCACGGTGTGATACTATTATTCAAATAGGTGATAGATTGGCGACAAAACAGTGTCAAACATCTGCTTGGTAGCATACATGTAACTGATTTTGAACAAAATCAAATTATGCCCATTTTCAAAGTGCAGCATTAAGAGCGAATAAGATCGACACTGGCGTCGAGTGTAGTTTTATTACAGCATAGATGCCGAGCTAAAAATAGTAGGGCAGATATAGGGGATTATTTGGGGAAATTGTCCCTTGATGAAACCAGCTTGGAGTGTGGCACGCAGTCAGAATGTCATAGAATGACAGAATTATTGGCCGAAGCAGAGTTGTAAAACAAAATTTGAATATTTTCTGAATGGTTGCATTTTGTTGCTATTTAAACCATAATATGGGTTGTTTTTACATTGTGATGCACAGTGTTTAACTTAAAGGTACTGGGCACTATTGGTTGTAAGCATAATTTACTTGGTAACGAGCAAAGAGAGCTGTTGGTAAAACATTGTGAGAAACAGCTCCCTTTGAAGTACCGTATAGTTTTCGAGAAGAAAAAAAAAGTAATTTTCCACAAATTTGATTTCGAGAATGACAAGGAATTTTTTCTTCTTCCATTAATCTCTTTCCAAATGAGTCCTATTTTTTTCACAGGTTTGTTATCTTATGCATGTTGGGATACACCAAAAGAGAATACTGACCTACAAAAGGTTTCCAAGCTTCTAATACCATTAACCTCATCCTACCCTAAATATTCGAGTGCATAACTATTGAACTAGAGAATTACCGAGTGGAATTGGGGCCCTTAGAGTCAACAAAAAAAGAAGGATACTAGACTACAAAGTATACCTCTGCAGTCATTGTGAAGTAACCGAAAACCGATAACAGGGTATTTTCCCCGAGTCTAATGTTTCAAGAAAAGATGAGTAAATCTGCCCTGAATCCAATACTCTTCGTTAATATTTAACAAATCATTTTAGGGTTGTGTTGTGTTAGAGTCGTAGTCTGCTAATATTTGTTTTGTTCCAATTGGTCTCTGTATTCGGAGACCGGCAAACATTACGTATAGGCCTATGGGTTCTGAATGTTTCAGAAATGTCTGTTTTAGCTAAAACTGACAAATGACCCCTTGGTGAGAGCACTTAAAGGCACAGGACACCTTTGGTATTTGTCATAGCCCAGTCTTCTCACTCGGTGTATCCCAACATGCATGCAATAACAAAATTTGAACTCAACTGATCGTCGAATTTGCGAGTGAATAATGGAAGAAAAAACACCCTTTTTGGTAAGCACAATCGTGTTGTGTTTCGCTTATTTTTGTGCTTATCTGTATACAGCTCATTAAAATTAGGACACGAATACTATGACATTGTTAGAACCGAAGTTTAAATAGCCTGTACCTTTCCTGATGACTTGACACCTTTGCAGATACAGAGGAAGACAACAAACCAGGCTAGGAGGAGGCACAATGCCATTTCCCATCTGATTGGTCCCAAGTTATGAATACCGTCACTCTCGTCCAAAACAACTTTACTGAAAGATCAAAACAAAATAATTATACTATGAGGAATATTCAACAACAATGCACAAAGATTAACATATTAAAGTATTCATATAGAAGTAAACAATATCAAATATTTTAGATTACTCGTTGGAATATTTTGACCATGAAGAAAGTAAGACCCAAATTTGAGTTTTAACCCATAACATTTTCTCCACAATATTTTTGAGAAATCAGGATAAGATTCTAAAATTTAACGCGTATCATTATTTAAGTCCAGCTAAGTGGCATAACCAGGGTTTGGTGTTGTGTGGTGGGTAAGCCTGGCAGCTTTGGGATAGACTTGTGGACAAGTCGTTAAATCGGCCCCACGCGCTGAGATAGTGCTCTCGCGAGATCACTGCTCTCGCGAACTGATGGCTCCCCGATTTCGACTCCTCATTAACGAGGAGTCGAAATCGGGGAGCCATCATCAGTTCGCGCGAGACAGTGATCTCGCGAGAGCACTATCTCAGCGCGTGGGGCCGATTTAACGACTTGTCCACAAGTCTACTTAGGGACGGTAGCCCCACGTAAAACCCTTGACCCACCTCCCTTGTTGAAGTGGTAACAAGTGGTACATTTTATATCAAGCAATTTGCTGAAATATTTGTTCAAATAATAACAGGCTCTCCTTGATTACAAAACCCAAAATGACATAGGTCAGGTATTTAGCTATGTATTCAGTAATGATGCTGGGTTTACAGCTTATCATGTAGAATTTGAAACTTTACAAAGTGGGAGTAAAGGTGAGGTTTGCGGTATCACCATGTGTGAAATTGAATATCTTTTGAGTTGGGTTGGTTCTGAAAAGATCCTCATCATGGTATTTAGGCAAATTCAGTAGATTGTCGACTGGGGACGATTTCGATTGGGTTCTTTAATTCCAAGAATTGCACCCATGGACTTGCTTTGTTTCAATTAAACATAATATTTAAGTCAACATTTTGGTTCCCAGGTCGTATTCAGCCACTCTTTAATGCTGTTGTTGGTAAACATTCCTGTTGTAGTGTTTATTCTTTATATAAAAACAATAAAAAACCCAATCCACATTGATGAATAGTGTTTTTTCACTGTTTCTCTAATTGCAGTACCACGCACTGAACGATCGGAACCAATCAAGTTGTCAAGCGAGAGGAAATATGAGTAAAGGCATGAAGGCACTTAATCAATTAGCAAAGCCAATACACATGTGTTTTGTCAATCAATGTTGTATTACTACAAAACTGTCACAACTCTATCAGCTGATCCCAAAACTACATGTAACCTCATAGACTTTCACATAAAGGCTTGTACAGCAAATATCGATGTTGCTTTTTAGATTTTACTTGTACATCGATACTCGTCTACTTGTACATCAATATTGCATATTGGACATCTCCGTGTTCTTGTACAGTGAATGTCTATATTGTACATCCATATCTAACATTTCCGTAGGTTTGTACAAATACAGTGAATGTCTACCGTGTACATCAATATTGCATATTGGACATCTCCGTGTTCTTATACAGTGAATGTCTCTCTTGTTCATCCATATTTGATAATAGACATTTCTGTAGGTTTGTACCATGTACATCGATATTGGATATTGAACATTCTCGTAGGTTTGTACTGGGATTGTCTACCCCGTACATCAATATTGGATAGGCCCCTACTGGATATTGGACATTCCCGTATGTTTGTACAATGAATGTCTACCTTTGTATATCGATATTGGATTTTAGATATTGGACATTCCCATAGGTTTGTACAGTGAATATCTACCTTGCACATCGATATTGGATATTGGTAATTACCGTAGGTTTTTACAGTGAATGTATACCTTGTACATCGATATTGGATATTGGACATTCCCGTAGGTTTGTACTGTGAATGTCTATCCTAAAACCTCGATATTGGATTTTGGTAACTCCCGTAGGTTTGTACAGTAAATGTCTACCTTGCACATCGATATTGGATATTGGACGTTCCCGTAGGTTTGTACAGTGAATGTCTACCTTGTACATAGGTATTGGATATTGGACATTCCCGTAGGTTTGTACACTGAATATCCACCGTATTCATCGATATTGGATTTTGGACCTTCGTTGGATTGTGTGTTCTGTGTCTTGGAATTCTGTTACACAAATACAGTCAGATATGCTGATCAATTTAACAAATTCTGATGGCCTTGAGACATTACGAGAAATCCCGGTTTCATTGAGGGCGCCACTTTGATATCTGCAAGTTACAACTAAAACTATATTTGTTTAATTGATAAATGTGGTGTCTGAACGATTGTATTGCTGCCACTATCTATGTCTTTACCTGGTAAAATTCATCTGCAAACAGGTGGATTAGTTCTTATCAGTGAACCAAGGTTTTTTTCGGGGGGGGGGCGGGGGTTCACATTCATCCCTGAATCGAATCCCACCTCATCAGACTGGGTTCACGTTTTAATTGGGTTTCCTTTTCCTGTCTAATTGCTCGGTTCCCTGTTTAAATTTCACCTCAGTGAGCCCTGGTTTGATTCCCACCTTGGGCTGGGTTCTCGTGTACGTTTTAATTGATTCTAAGTTTCCCTATTCAAATTTCCCTATTCAAATTTCCCTATTCAAATTTCCCTTTTCAAATTTTCCTATTCAAATTTCCCTATTCAAATTTCCCTATTCAAAGTTCCCTATTCAAATTTCCCTATTCAAATTTCCCTATTCAAATTTCCCTATTTAAATTTCCCTATTCAAGTTTCCCTATTCAACTTTCCCTATTCAAATTTCACCTTAATAGTGATTCTTGGCTCAAATCTCACCTTAGCTTTGGTTCGCACGCTTTGTGCCTGTTCTTAGTTCCTATCTATGGGTTCATTCAAACTTCACCTCAGTGAACCCTGGTTCAAATCCCACGTTGGGTTGGGTTCTCACGTTTTATTGGGTTTCTCAGTTTCCCTTTTTCAAACTTCCCTAAAATGATTTACCCATTTCCCTGAGAAATGACTAAAAGAAAATGATTTTGATCTCGCGAGAATCAAACTCGATGTTTAAAAACAATGAGAAATGTTTGATTTTTCTTAACTATTTTTTGTCGTGATCCCGACGAGTGCTTGAGTTTAAACTATTGCGGATTTTAAGAAGCAGATTGTTACCCAAGAGTTTTGAGCTTGAGGAACAACAAGTAACGTAAAAGTGGATGATATTAATACATCTTAAAGGAATGTTACGGGTGATTAGTTGACAATTATACTGAGGAGCGGAGCCTTGTCAAGTATGAAAACATCACGCAAAAGTAATTTAAATTCAATGCGATATTGAGCAGGGAGGCCAATGAAGAGCATTCAAAACCGGAGTGAGCTAGATTCGCATGTTTTGTAATTTAATTGTATATATGCGGTCACATCAGGTGCGGACGCTGGTCTTTGACAATAATATCACGAACGCTATTCATGAGCCCTTTTTTTTTTTTTAGAGTCATCATACATGAATACATAAATTGAATTATTGTCCATCTTTCCCTTGACTCACAATCCACCTATGCACCGATGAACGTGAGCATTAAATTTGTCCTTCAATCTGTGAGCCCATATTATTTGTCCGTGGTTGATATCATCTAAGAGTTGTTGACACTGTCTGCGACTTGCTTCAGTTCGACTATAAAGTCACAACTGGGCCCAATTTCATAGAGCTGCTAAGCACGGGAATTAGCTTAGCACGATATTTCTTCCTTGATAAAAACAGGATTACCAACTAAATTTCCATTTGTTGCATATTGCTTGTTACTGGCATTCAGCTGTTGTTTGCTTATCCTGAAAATCACGTGGAAATTTGGTTGGTAATCCTAGTTTTATCAAGGCACAAATTTTGTGCTGAGCAAATTGTTGTGCTTAGCAGCTCTTTAAAATTGGGCCCAGATGTTGACATGTAACATCAGTTGACTCAGATAACAGCAAACTGATGATGTGCTTTGTGATTTTAATTGGTTTCTTTTTAGCTCGAAGCACAGATGCTAAATGAAGACAAATAAAACATTGGGAGAGACATAATCTATTGACATAAAAATTCCACCTGTGGTTTTGTAATCGCAGGATTCGGGGAAATACTGATTGTTAAGTGCTTTAAAGGCAGGGGATATTTTTGGTAACTGACAAAGCCCAGTATCCTCACTTGGTGTTTCCCAACATAATTATAAAATAACAAACCTGTGAACATTTGGGATAAATTGGTCACAAAAGTTGCAAGAGAATAATGAAAGAAAACAAAACCCATTGTTGCACGTGTGCTTTCCTAAGCCTAAAAAAAAGGTTTTATGCCTGCAGCCTTTCTCAGATTCAAATTTGTCAGTGAAAAATTATCACCTGCTCTAAAACCACACTAATTCAAAGGGTGTCGTTTCTAATAATTATCTATAATATCAACAGTTTCCAGAGCTCTTTACCAAGGAAGTTTGAATAGTAATTAATTTGAGTATTTACTTAGAGTGTACACCCTCAATAAAATGCACTAGACACTACTGGCAAGTACTCAAAATAATTGTTAGCATAAAAACTTACTTGGTAACGAGCAATGGGAGATGTTGGAGTGTTAAACATTGTGAGAAACGGCTTCCTCTAAAGAAACGTATAGTTTTTGAGAATTAATAAGTTATTCCTCAGTAAAATATTTGAATTGATTTCGAGACCTCTTGCGTGAGGTCTCGAAATCAACATCTGAAAGCACACATCTTAGTGTGACAAGTGTATTTTTTTGCTTCCATTATTATCTCGCAACTTTGACGACCAATTGGGTTCAAATTTAAACAGGTTTGTTACTTTGTGCATATGTTGAGATACACCATGTGAGAAGACGGATCTTTGCTGTCTTTAATGTAAATCTGTGGCATTCTAATGTTGTGTAGTAGTATCCAAACTCTTTAGAAACAGAAAAGAAACTTCACCTCCAGTATTCCTGTGCCGGTGTTATTCTCTTGATTTCTGGCACACTAATATTCATGACTCCCACCATCGTCTGATTGATCCACGTGCCATTCATCATAGTACCATTTGGCGGCAATGCATAGCCACAGTCGTCTGAGTTCCACTCATTGTCGCATGTCTTCCAAGGTAACTCCAGGGTGAAAGAGTTGAATATGAAGAAAGCTGTCCACGCCATGATGATGTTGTAATAGACGACTACCATTCCTGAAATGATGACCATGGCCCAGCCGATTCCTAGTGAAGGGAAACATGAATAGATGGCCTTTATTGAAAATGTGTATCAGGGATATCATGAAGATCGGATTCCATTCTTCGGTTTTGTTTTAAAAAGAGCACTAGATAAGACAAAGAAAAGAAAGGTCTTATGGGCCCGATTTCAAAGAGCTGCTTCAGCAGGAGAAAGCAGCTCAGTAGAAGATAAATCATACTTACCAGAGTAAGGTTACCAACTAAAAATACGTTTCAAATGTGTACCATTTTTGACAGGTATCCTGCTAACTTTTGCTTAGCAGAATTCTTTTAAGCGGTATTATCTAGATGGACACTGGATAGGATCAATTTGAGACGTTTGTTGGCTGCGTTAAGCCCAGTTCATACTTCCTGCGAATGCGAATGCGAAGCGAATGTTGACGTCACAAAAATCGCAACGAATATTCGAAGCAGTTCAGCTCTGGGCAACTCACTTGCGAATATCTCTGCGAAAGGATAGTTGTGACGTCACATTCACGTCAAATTCGCTTCGCATTCCCATTCGCAGGAAGTATGAACCGGGCTTTAGGAATAACGCAAAACTCAGTCCACAGTTATGAACTTAACTCAGAGCTAGACTCTAGTAATGTCTTGCTTCTTTGTGTGAGAACGCTATACGGGTTGAGACAACTGGTCTATAATGCGCGGGTCTCAGGTTCGAATCCCACTTGATGAGGAATTGAAAGCAAGGAGCAATAGAGTAGGTAACTTTGACCCCTCCCAAATCTTGTACTCTTCGTTATCGAAGTGAATGATTCAGCAAGGGGTAGGCCCAATGTATGAACAATTATTACCTCTGATTGGTTTAAGGCCCAATATAACAATTGTTTAGCACTGGGTTAAAGACACTGGACACTATTGGTAGTTGTCAAAGACCAGCCTTCGCACATAAAACAACAAACCTGTGAAAATTTGAGCTCAATCGGTCATCGAAGTTGCGAGATAATAATGAAAGAAAAAACATCCTTGTCACACGAAGTTGTGTGCTTTTTGATGCTTGATTTCGAGACCTCAAAATCTAAATCTGAGGTCTCGAAATCAAATTCATGAAATATTACTTCTTTCTCGAAAACTACGTCACTTCAGAGGAAGCCGTTTCTCACAATGTTTTATACTAGAAAACAACTCCCCATAACTCGTAATACCAAGTAAGGTTTTATGATAATAATTATTTTGAGTAATTACTAATAGTGTCCACTGCCTTTAAGCATGCAAACCTTTGGTGAAGTGTGACATATTAGAGGAGGATATTGGTGGATTGGGGTCACCTGATAGCAAAAGGACTAGAAGCTGTAAGGGTTTGAAAGGGCAAAACTCAAATAACATTCAGTTTAATTGTATGGCGTTCTTTAAACAAAGATATTAAATCTCAAACTTATATGTCTAATTCCAATAACTAATGTGAGTTGTACTATTTTAGATCAAGGCCAGCTGTTATACATTTCTAGGAACATTCTCATTGTGAAACACACAATGAACCTCCGTCACTAAATCTAAGTATGAAACAAACATTCATAATAAATTGCAGTTTAATTGTATGGCGTTCTTTAAACAAAGATATTAAATCTCAAACTTATATGTCTAATTCCAATAACTAATGTGAGTTGTACTATTTTAGATCAAGGCCAGCTGTTATACATTTCTAGGAACATTCTCATTGTGAAACACACAATGAACCTCCGTCACTAAATCTAAGTATGAAACAAACATTCATAATAAATTGCAGTTTAATTGTATGGCGTTCTTTAAACAAAGATATTAAATCTCAAACTTATATGTCTAATTCCAATAACTAATGTGAGTTGTACTATTTTAGATCAAGGCCAGCTGTTATACATTTCTAAAAACATTCTCATTGTGAAACACACAATGAACCCCCGTCACTAAATCTAATTATGATACAAAAAGCATTCATAATAAATTGCACCCAATTTATTACTTCATTGCCTGAAGTAATACAGATGTGATAAAAGATGTTTATTAGAAAATTACGTGCTTTAGAGAAAAAGACAAAACAAGACAAGTTAAGGAAAAAAATGTCCAATTACACTGAGATGAAAGTGGGAAACCTTTTAGATAAAATAGCGGGTCATTGTTAGGGGCCTCTAGCAAGCGGAAACATTCTAGAGAAGGATTCAAATTAATAATTATACTATTTGGTGGAAGTCAAATCATTTTCTGCATAGCTACACACCGATAGATAATAGGATATGTCAGATATGTATCATATGTGACACAGGGCATAAGGAGTACAGTGACATAGTTTAAAATCAATTTTTAAAGGGCATACCTTTTGGTTAAATTACTCCAAAAATTAATGACCATAAAAACTAACTTGGGAAGAGGAACTGCACTGCAGCCGCAACATTTTTTTAGAAACAATTCCCTACAAAGGAATCTGGTTGAGAGAGAGAGAGAGAGATTCAAACATTCAATCTGAGAAACGTTTCTGCAAAATTTTCAGCATTGTTACAACCGAAATCAGCTGTTGCATTTTGTTTTTTAGACTAAGACTTAATTTCCGAGGGAGGTATTTCACATAAATTGGTTCTTTTATGAACTTAAAAATCCCTAAGCTTTCAAACAATATGTTTTTGTTATCATTACCAACCGTGTACAATACCTTTAAATCTATACATCAAATGCCATAATTTTGTAAGAAAGCTTGACGTGAAAACAACAATAACGTGAGATCATCAAATTGTATTATCATAAGCAAGGAGTTAAAAATAGATCTAGCAGCGGTGTCCAAACATAGTATATATAAAAAAAATGACTAAAAGGACACGGGTTTGGTGTAAATTAAAGGTCATTAAATATGGAAGGAATAAAAAGGAATCGTGGAGTGTGAGTAATGTAATTTTCAATAGCGGTAGCGGGTGTAGACTGCATAATTAATTTTGTATGGTTTCATTGTAGTCGCTTTGCTGTTTGGTTTACCTGTCGCTCATAGCTTCGATCGATATTATGTAGGCTTTCTCCTTTAAAATTAATGACTTTTTTTTAACAACAAATGTGTACACGATTTTTAATCGGTTTACTTTATTATCATGAAGAAATGTTCTTTCTTTATTCAAATTAATTGTTCACTTGTGTATTTATTTGTTTATTTATTATTATTATTTTTTTTTTGTGGGGCTGGAGATTAAAGACGCAAATATCATTGCCATTATCATTAATGCAGGTTGATTTGGGAGCAAAGCATACCGTTGTTTTTGAAAACGTTCGTTTTTTAACCTTATATTAATTTGTAAGTATTTACAATAATCAGCAACAATTTCTTTCAAATGGGTCTCGTTTTTGAGATATTACCGAAAATCTGGAGCCGGTATGTCAACGCAGGAAAAATTTAACGCAAATGGAACACACACGCTGAGAAACGTACCTGACAGGGACGTTTCTCACTTTTAAGTTTTAGGGGGGAAAATGAAATGTGTCCAGAACCACAATTCTTTGATGTGAACAAATTCTCAAAATGCTTTATACTATCAAAAGCTGCTGTTCTTCTAACCAAGTAACATTTTAATGTCACTAATAAATTGCAAGAGCCATTTTCAAACGTATACCTTCCCTTTAAAGAGGGACTCCAAGGTCAAATTTAGTTTTGTGATGCGATCATTTTTTGCTATAGAGGGTCCTTATGAACTTGTTTGTGTTGATAATTACCTCACTCAGCCTCGCGTGAAAATAGCGTAAAATGCCATTTTATTTCATAGAGCGAAATTTGAAATAATGACATCAATGAATATCAATTGGGTCTATACATTTCGAAGAAGAATGTGTGCGTCAGTCAAAATGCAGGAGTGAACTGAAATATTTGTTCGTTTATTATTGTTATTTATCTCACCAAATACTAGTACATCAAACAGCAATATCGCAAAGAACCAATCAAGATAATATTGAACACAGTAAGTATTGAATAAAAAAACAGTAATTTGACAAAAACAACTAACAGAACATGATCAGGAGGGCAACTAGATGAGCAACAATAATGAATGAATAGAAGAAAAAAAAATAAGTCCACTGAGGGGAAACAAGTGTTTACCTGTGAAGAGCGGACAAGCTTTCCATATTGTGACTGGACCCTGGCTGGCATACTGGCCAAACGCCGTCTCGAGGAAGAACAGTGGCATGCCAGCCAAGAACAGCATAATTATATACGGGATGAGAAACACACCTGTAGAAAAACACATCAACAAATAATGATATATAAGAACAGTACTTTTTAGTTGGTATCCAAGCCAAGAACAGCATATTTATAAAGGGGATAAGAAACACGCCTGTAGAGAAAAAAAATACTATTTGAGAACAACACTTTATAGGGGCGCTTCAATGTCAAGTTTAGTTTTGTGATCCGTTCTATTTCCAATAAACTGAGTATTCAGTAAAGATGTTCACTATTATAATTTCAATTTGTGGATGAAACAATATTTTTCAGCGATATTTCACCACTATACGTAAAATAGCGGCTTCAACTGACACTAAAGTTTTAATGGGTTCTCCTGATAAATCTATTTAAAGGGAATGTTGACGTTTGGTAATTAATACTCAAAACAAATTGTAACTTAAAAACTGACTTGGTAATGAACATTGAAAAGCTGTTGATAGTATAGAACATTATGGGAAACGACTCCCTCTGAAGAAACGTAGTTTTTGAGAAATAGGCAATTTTTTCACTAAAATAAATAAAGACGTATTTTGTCGTATCTGAAAGCACACCAATTCGTCCATCACTATGGTGTTTTGAAAAATAGGTAATTTTTCACTAAAATAAATAAAGACGTCTTTTATTCTTATCTGAAAGCACACCAATTCGTCCATCACTATGGTGTTTTTTCTTTCATCATTTTCTCGCAACTTCGATGACCAATTGAGCCCAAATTTTCACAGGCTTGTTATTTTATGGTTATGATGGGAAACACCAAATGAGAAGACTGGTCTTTGACAATTACCAAACGTGTACCTTCCTTTTAAAACATTGAGGGATAATACGAATGTATAATGTGACCTCCGGAGTCTTGAAAACCATAACAGAGTCCTCATGGCAGTATGGTAAAGTTACAAGTATCTAAACCTCACGTTGAAATGGTGTAAATCCCATTTTGTTTGATTCCCGTTCATTGTGCGAGTTAAGAATGCTGTTTCGATTTAACAGCATCAAACTTCGAGAATGAACTTCAAAATTCTGTGCACGTAAATTGTCAGGCCATAAGTTGACAATGTCACTACATGATTACGCATAACTTATATCGAATACAATAAAAAAGTTGTTCGTGATCACACATCATCCCATATCATGATTTACTTGCCAGCGGCAACATGCATGATTCCACTCTTCCCTTTATACAAGTTTTCACTTCTCTTGAGAATGTGACTTTTGAAGCTTTCCATTATGTGAAGAATAAGAATATACTTTTAACAACAGTAAACTTGCGGGTACAACCATGTAACAATTGTCTTTTGAGTGAGTGTTGGTTCTGAGTGAGGGCCGGGTTGATTGTTATGTTGAGAAATTTCAAGTAATAAATAGATGGTTTACAATTATACAACTTGGGAAGACATAAAGAGGTAGTTCAACAAATACAAACTTACAACCACCATGTCTGATAACAGAGGTACGGGTCGCCAAATTTTGAATTTTTTGTTTACCTCTTTCTTAATTCTGATGAAAAACCTCAAGGAATGAAATGAAGAGTACAAAGTTCAAAGAACTCAAACTTACCACCACCATTTCTGTAACAGAGATAGGGGAAGCGCCAAATATTTCCAAGTCCAACAGCATATCCAATACAGGATAAAATGTAATCAAGTTGACGACCCCAGTTCCCTCTTTCTACAGCTGGATTACTGGTAGTTACTGTTTCAACACCAACCACCTCATATCCATTCCCATTAAGCTGTTAACGAAAAAGGAACCGGATTGGTAGTTACTTATAGGAATGACGGTTAAGTTAGTTTGATATTGGACATTGGACATTCGCAAAGGTTTGTACAGTGAATGTCTACTTTGGTATTTAGATGATGGTTATTGGACGTTCAAATAGGATTGTACAATGAATGTCTACCCTGTACATCGATATTGGATATTGGACATTGCCATAGGTTTGTACAGCAAAATATCAATGATGCCTTTTTCGGTATTGTATATTGGACATTCCCATAGGTTTGTACAGCGAATATCAATATTGCTTTTTCGGTTTTGGATGTCGGACATTCAACCGGGTTGTACAGTGAATGTCCAACTTGTACATGGATATTCGATATTGGACATTCACACTATGTTTGTACAGCGAATATAAATGTTGCCTTTTTGGTATTAGATACGGACATTCAACCGTGAATGTCTACCCTGCATTTTAATATTATTATTACCTTCAAACCGTGTAAGATTAATGTGAATCGGTGGACTTTGTGTTTGTTTTGTGTCGTTACGGTACAAAAAAGTACTCAAACCCTTTAGGTAATAAAATCCTCATGTGTTTATTGTAAACACTTCTATAGTTCAGAGATGGGTTAGGATAAATTAATGATGGTGCTGTCAAAGTCATTCACGCCCCATCCTTATTGACTTTAGATTTACACACAACTGTAAAATAATGTTTTGCAAGTTTTATAGGTCTATGGTCTGACAGGTCGACATGGGTTGTTAATATTCATATACAGTGCTTGTGTAGCGCTGTTCCAAATAAACATGATCATAGCGCTCTGTTTACGATGAATTTTTAGGAGATACTCGACCGCGAGGACGTTTTGTCAAGTCCTCTCTGTGTAGCAATTACATGCTACAGTTGTGAAAATAATCCCCTATCATTACCTTATCCCAAACAGAAAACAAATGTAATAGATTTATTTTTGTATCTTCATCGACCAGCTTTGTGTCACCCTCATCAGTTAGTGCAAAAGAAAAACAGTTTGTGCAATAAAGTTTTGCAATCATTAAACAAAGTTTAAGTGTTACCTTCTTTGATTTGTCCATGTCTAAATCATCTGCAGAGTTATCTTCCACAATGTCACCGGTCTGATTAGAGGTCCTGGAATATTGGAAGAACAAGTTTGAAATTCTGTAAACTTCACAAAATCCTCTCCAGTGAAGTGTTGAGGACTGACTTGCTCAGTCATAAACCACAGAGCCAGATTAAATAGTGCTAAATAGCAACACCATCGCACAGTACTTGGTTATTGCCCCCAAACGCCATGATGACATTGGACTTTGATTCAGGAACAAATACTACATCAGATTACGACTGACCATGTTTATTCCCGCTTTATCTGTGAAATATTGCAGTGATATTATTGTCAAGCAAATATTAACACAAAAGGCGCATTACAACAATAGTTTATATTAACGGTAAAACAAAAAGGCAAAGTGTATACAAGCCGTCGGAACGATTTGGCGCGCGATGACTGGGGTTCAATCTAAAGGGGCACGTCTGCTCATGCGTCACTCTGCTGCCACCCCTCCCCCATTTCTGACGACCCTGGCTGGATGGTCCCACGTGCCTAGAACCCGAACAACCGGAAACTTTCAAAATCTGTTAAGCCAGCGGCTGTTTCATGTCCGATGACTGATTGGAAGGAAAGTTTTGAAGTCGGTTGCTATTTCATGTTTCGGAACACGTCTTGCTTTTAGAGAAAACTTGTAGCTTAACTAACCCCTCTAATGGGCTTCGTTTAATTGACCCAGAAGTTTAAATGCAAATTTTGCTTATGAATATTCAAATACAAAAAATACACTTCGGGTTGTATTTTGTCATTCTACGCACCGTGTAAGAACCTTTATTGTCACAGTGATCCAGTGGTTGGACTTCATGACTTCCAATCACAAGGTTGTGAGTTCGAATCCCCCAAAGCTAAACGCTGATTTGACCGTACAATACATAGAATGAGTATTGTCGTCTATATAGCATACTGAATCATAATTTCTTGATTTGTACAATTCATAGGCAATACAATACTAATGCCAACTTGGTGTTTATATCCCTTTGTAAGAATTTGACAAGTTTCATTGACGGGAACAAAATCACTGCATAGGGAAGGTGAATTACGTCATGTACTCAAGTGGTTTCACAATGACTGGAACAGGTATTGTCGTCTAGGTAACTGAATCACAATTTATTGATGTGTACAATTCATAATCATAGACGTTAAACCAATGTTTGGGTGAGAGAGATCGGCTGTTGCCAGCTTGGTGTAAATAAAAACTTGTGGGAGCTGTGCCGAGATCCATTGGCGGGAAGATCATAAACAACATACTGCGCTACGTCACATGTGACGTCACAGTAGTGACGAACAAACCACTACCTAACAATATTCGTGTTACTACCTTGTTTCCCAAAGCCTAGTCCCTCTTGACATAGTAGTGACGTAAAAACTTACGTCATGACGTCAAATAAACCCAAGAAACCCTGTTTGATTTCCTGTTGACTTAATTAACATTCATTCACTCATTTGTTTTATCTGGCTGTACTATTCAAAACTAGAAGCCAACCCGAATACCCAGGTATGAATGACGCACCAAGCCACCAAGGTGGGGATTCGAACCGTGCCATACACAGATGATATTTAAGACAAGTACTGTTAAATGCATGGTGTAGCCCGCCATTGCCCTACTTTATGTAACTACTCCACAAGTTGAAACTTACATGGTAACGGGCACTGGGGAAATGTTGATATAATAGAACATTGCAAAAATAATAGTAATGGCCTGACGTTTCGAACCTATTAGAGTCTTTTTTTCGAAGTCTAATGACAACGCAACCCGCATGGGCAAGAGTATAGACAGTCGAGTGGAAATACAATGAATAGAGCAAGATATTTTGAAAGCGTGGTGGAGTGGAGGGAAGGGGCTTGCCTGAACATCTAACATCACACTTCGAAGCTCTTTAATAGTGCCAGAGACCGGCCTCCAGCAGGCGTGTACATGCACCTTTGACCTACATTCATTTCACTTTATAGAGGTACGCAGTAAACTTCCATGGCGGACGTGACAGGAGTGAACTGTTTGGGCATCTATGGAAAGCTCATGTCACTGCACGTTTATCCAATGATATCATTGTACCCAATGGAATCACTGGATCTGAGTGGCAGGTATCTGTCTGAATCATTGTTGATAAAAGACCTGGGCCCAATCTAGGAAGCGGCTAAAGGACAAGATCAAGTGTGGGAAGTAGGAGAAATGGTAATAAATGAGGCAGGCCTAACAAAAAGGAGGTTATGTGAGAAAAGTAGAAGGCAAAGACAAGATAGATAGGTATAACTGTGCCTTATACAGAGTTTATCCCTATTCTCCGACGAACAGTCTCCCTGTGTTATCCTAGTGCCTCAATAACATGTAAAATCATGTCAGAGATGAATTGGTTAAGGAATGTTTAAGTGATGTCCGTGTACCCAGCTTTGGGGTGTTGACTGTGTGGATCTGTGGCCGTAAACCATTGCTAGAAACAACCCATTGGAAGTGTTGAGTTTTAGAGAAAATGATTAACTTTCCACCCTAAAATGTTGAGGGTTTCATGCCTGAAGTCTTTCAGGCATCTGAAAGCACAACATTCCAGGTAACCTCAGCTGAGTGTTTTCTTTTCTTTCAATATCTTTTGAAACCTCGATGACCAACTGAGAACAAATAATATATTCACAAAATTGTATATTATAGGACTACACCATGTAAAAAATAATAGTGTTTGGCAGTTACCAAAAGTATACGCTGCCTTTAAACCAGCCCGCTTCCCTTATTGGTTGCCCAGACATCACTCCGTGTGTTAGTGACTTTATTTACAACACTTAATAAACAAAATGGCGTCAAGGCCTGTGACGCCAACGGAACACCTACGTGGCCACGCCACAAACAGTTCATTATCGATTTAGTTTTAGTCCCAAATTCATTGACGTCGGAACTCATACTTACACACTTGTTGGCTAGAGAAAAAATCAATGACGTATGCCATTGGGCAAGTAACTGTACTTTCTTATGGCAAAATGTTGTTAATTAATTGTAACTGGGTGCAATTATAGGAACCTGTGTTGTCGCGCACCAGCGTGGCGGCGAAAGTTTCACAATTTTAAGGAATTAACTAGTAAGTCCTTCATTTTTTTCTATGAAACCGGTAATGTATATTAGCGTGTCGCCCACGCGATATCTATACATAACTGTAAATTATTTAAAAATTCTTATTAAGTTTGATTTGAAACTTTATGGAAAACAACATTGAATCTGTAAGGTTTTTTTTTGCGCTGACTCACGAGCTGTAGTGCTGTAAAAAGGGCCAGATGGTTCATTTCTCGACGTTTCGATTTGTATTATCCGATGGTCTTCATGAGTTAATTTAATTTTTAGTGGAGTCCCTCTCAGCTCATTTTCACAACATTCCTTTTTTCTGAAATTATTTTTAAATGTTTTCCGTGACATGCTCCGTTGTAGCTGCGAATTGGAAAATGCTGTATGATTTATATCCATTTTATCCGCAGTTGTTGATTTCAAAACAAAAATATGTAGTAATTTCGTCTGTTAAGTGTCTACCTATTCCGATTCTAAATGTTGAAGGTTAAGGCTTGACGACTGCTGAGTTTTTACACTAGAAAGCTTTCCTTTGACTACCCGAGATTTGCTTTTAATAAAGCTTCATTAATTTGATGATCTATATTTTTTCTTCCCTGAAAAAAAAATATATTTAAAGGTTGAAGATGGGCTAAAGTGAAAGTCAGGTATCCAGGTCTTTGTGTTGACATCGTGGGAGGCAGGTCGGGATTTAAAGCAGGTCGGGTCAAACTGCTCCCTAGCTCATCTGGCCATCTTACAGGCGACTGTTTTTAACCATTAAGTAAAACAGATTTTGATATTATATAAATAATATTGGTTTATATAGCGCTTACATCTGTAACTCAGTGACGCTGAAGGCGCTTCAGTATTCACTATTTATTAGCGAAGGTATGTTTGGCTGTACGTTTGAGTATACCTACTCCTATCATATTCACTATTTATTAGCGAAGGTATGTTTGGCTATACGTTTGAGTATACCTACTCCTACCTACTCCTTTGACATAGCACCATGTGATGTTTACAAGGTGTTGTGGCGCAGGTATGTGTGGCTATACGTTTGAGTATACCTACTCCTACCTACTCCTTTGACATAGCACCATGTGATGTTTACAAGGTGTTGTGGCGCAGGTATGTGTGGCTATACGTTTGAGTATACCTACTCCTACCTACTCCTTTGACATAGCACCATGTGATGTTTACAAGGTGTTGTGGCGCAGGTATGTGTGGCTATACGTTTGAGTATACCTACTCCTACCTACTCCTTTGACATAGCACCATGTGATGTTTACAAGGTGTTGTGGCGCAGGTATGTGTGGCTATACGTTTGAGTATACCTACTCCTACCTACTCCTTTGACATAGCACCATGTGATGTTTACAAGGTGTTGTGGCGCAGGTATGTGTGGCTATACGTTTGAGTATACCTACTCCTACCTACTCCTTTGACATAGCACCATGTGATGTTTACAAGGTGTTGTGGCGCAGGTATGTGTAGCTATACGTTTGAGTATACCTACTCCTACCTACTCCTTTGACATAGCACCATGTGATGTTTACAAGGTGTTGTGGCGCAGGTATGTGTAGCTATACGTTTGAGTATACCTACTCCTATCTACTCCTTTGACCAGATTTCCCGACTTCAACGGCTCCAAAATACTGCTGCCCGCATTGTGACACTGTCTAGAAAATCCTGTTCTATCACCCCCATTCTGAAACAACTACACTGGCTCCCTATCTCTCAACGAATCATCTTCAAGCTGATGCTCATTGTCCACCAAGCTCTTAATGGCAAGGCTCCCCACTATATTTCTGAACTGCTTCAAGTTTACACTCCATCAAGGAATCTTCGATCAAGTTCTATGCTTCTCCTCATTGAACCCAAGTCTCGACACTCATGGGGTGACAGGTCTTTTTTTCAGCCGCGCCACGCATCTGGAACTCTCTACCACTTAATCTTCGATCTTGTCTTTGTACTGCAAAATTCAAGTCTCTTCTCAAAACTTATCTTATGTCACAGGTTTTCAATGACTAATTTTGTTGTGTCTGTTTTTCTTTGTGTTGTGTTTTGTTTTTGTTTTGTTTTTGGTTTTACTGCGCCTTGAACACCCAGCAGGGTGGATATGTGCGCATTACAAGTCTTATTATTATTATAGTACCATGTGATGTTTACAAGGTGTTGTGGCGCAGGTATGTGTGGCTATACGTTTGAGTATACCTACTCCTACCTACTCCTTTGACATAGCACCATGTGATGTTTACAAGGTGTTGTGGCGCAATATGCAGCAAATCAAACCAGTAATACCGGGGCGAACCCCTTCTCTTTGCGATAAGTGCACTGGGTTCGTATACGTGCGATACACAACAAACGGGACCAACGGCTTAGAGTCCCGTCCGAAGGAAGAAGCAATCATGTAACGCGTCTTGACACAGGTGTCACGACCAGGACTCGAACCAACAGTCTGCTGATCAAAAACACCAGAGCTTGAATCCGGTGCTCTAAACCACTCTGCAACGGTCATGATATTAAATACTCCTACAAAGATGATTCCACTGAGATTTAACAGGTAGCCTATATTCTATGAGATGAAAGGAATATTCCACTTTTAGTCAGTTTAACAGTTGTGTTTTTATCTTTAAGGAAATAATATTTGTTCTTGTCAACATTTGAATCAAGTTCTTTGAAATTATCAGTTAAAGGAATTAGCACCCCCGTGATTTTCAAATCTTATATTTTGCGATTTTTAGTATTTTTCCCCTCTCTACACCACGGTGTTTGTGGTATGATTTGCCAGCAAATTACTTCACTGTGCATTCCCTGGTGGGTGCTATGATGACGTTCTCCCATAGTAATTCCTTTTTATTAACTCCCTCGAGTGCTCCTTTATGTTTGTTCCAGCGACTGGAGAACCTTATTGATAGGTGAATGCCCTATTTAAAGACTGTTGTATTCCGTTATTATTATTGGTTGTACTTGCATTATTAGGGAAAATATACCTGTAAAGCTTACTTAAAGGATTTGGGTACTTTTTCAAAATGTCCACAGATTTACATTAAACTCACAGGGTTTGAAGATAATGATAGTGGAAAGCTTCCCTTCAAATGTTACTAAGGCTGTGTAGTTTTTGAGAAATGAGTAAAACAAGTCACAAAATAATTTTGGTCTCATGAGACCAAAATTATTTCAGCATGTAAAATCCCCTTAACCAGTTATGATATTATACCAAAACCATAGCATAACTGGTTAATTAGTTTTTACATGCTAAAACTGAGACGAAAATTATTACTTTTACTCATTTCTCAAAAACCACAGCACCTCAGTATGTAAAATTTCAAGGGAAGCTTTCTACTATCATAATCTTCAAACTGTGTATAAGTTTAATGTAAATCTGTGGACATTGTGTTTTGTGTTAGGAAAAGTACATATACCCTTTAATAACCACAGAATATTTGGTGATGTTTGATTTCACTTTTGTTTTGCCTGAAACAGGGTAGTTTTGCTTGCCAACAGTAATATTATTATCACTATTCAAAATGTCAACACTTTCCAGAAAATTAGCTCAAATGTGACCCAAACTGAGTCTTTCTAAAAGCCAATTTTGTTTACACACACAAACAAAACAGAATCGTAAACAACCAAAAGTATGTGAGACTATAATAAACTGATAAATTGTAAACATTTAGGAAGTTTCCAAACAACATTCACCCGTACTTTCCTTCATGAAGAAATATGTCACACATCACTAACATTTCGATCAAATTGCTGCACTGTTTATAAAATTTCTGTCTACCTCTTCTACTGTGTACTGAATGCAGCGCAGTGTTAATGATTTTGTTTTAGTAATGTTTGGTTGGTAACTCCAAGTTAGACTGCAAAGTGCCTTCTGTTCGCTTTTAAGTTCGCTAAAAGTTCTTCCCAACTGGTGATTTAATTCAATACTCACTCCTCTGAATTCTCGTGATCCATCCTCATCTTCCTCCCAGCCGTCATATGGACCACGAGGCTAGCATGTCCCCGTTTCAAACCGCTCTCAATCAGGTCTTCTTTGCTAGCCAGACTCAAGGTTCGCATGCTCTCGTACCCGTTAGATTCAAACTTCTCCGCGTGCTCGCCCAATCCAGACTTCTCCAACAGACTCTCAACAGACCCGTTCAGAGTGGACTTTCTAAGGGGTTGAAGAGGCTCTAAATCCACCGTTATTTCAGGTGAATCTCTCGGGTCTGGTATAGCCGTCTCCTCCCCGAACACCTCGCTGAAGGCTTCGTTGATTGCCCCGTCCATCGCAAGCTCATCTTGGTCGGTTCCTTCGGAAATCCCGCTCGATTTCTCCGATTGGTATCCATCTTTGATCGGGACCGCATCCTCATCTTCTTCGCCAACCAGCTTGATATCATCAATTACTTCACCCATCTTGAAGGTATCTTGTTGGTTTGTTTTTACACACACGACCGTCTCAATTCTACATCGACCATCAACTGCTGTGAAGTGGCTTCCCACGCTCGATCATCGATGTTGTCCGAGTTGTTGGCAAATATATTTATTCTCTCATTGACACTAACAGCCAAGCACGGTTAACAAACACAGGACACAGAGAACGGCCCCTTTCGGGAAACGATTTTGTTATAGAAAACACACGGGAAATCAATGATTTACCATTCGATTGATCACTTAATACCTGTCGAGGCCACCTTGGTGATAGAAGTTGGTGTCAGTTTATTGATTTGGGTGTTTGTTAGTTGACTAAATTGTTGAGCCACGATGGAGACCAATACATCACCTCAACAACAATCCAAAGGTCTTTTGTTAAGCCACCCCAAAACGGCACCTCGCTGAGAAGTGTACGCCTGTGCAACAAGTACATGTATTACCAATCAACCACACCCCATCAATATTAAAATGTACGTTATTTTTTTTTTTTTTTTTTTTTACAACCAGACAGCTGACCCAAGTATGGCATCACAGGGTGAGCGAAGGTCATAATACTCAGTCTTGAAATGCCTCCCAACAGTCTAACTTCACGTCCAATGTGGACCCCTCCAAGAGTCTGGGTATCCAGCCCAATGTAGACGTGACAAAAACACACAACTCTGTGGTTCATGCCCTCTGTGGATATTCCTTTATTATGTATATCAGAAGGACATTAATAACTCTTCAACACTGGTGAGAACATTGTGTGGGCATGAAAGTCCACAAAGTGTTTAAAACCCTGCCTAATGTGGACCACTTTTGTTTTCGGGTCCACACTTCGTATAACCACACACAACTCTGTGTTGCATATATACTTTGTGGATATAGGCTGTTATTTTATTCTGTAGACTTTGAAAATCATATTCTTTAAAGGGAAGGTACACGTTTGGGTATTACTCAAAACAATTATTAACTTAAAAACTGTCTTGGTAACAAGCATTGGAAAGCTGTTGATAGTATAAAACATTGTGGGAAACGACTCCCTCTGAAGTAACGTAGTTATTGAGAAAGAGGTAATTTCTCACTAAAATAATAAAAGACTTCCATCCAGCAAGAAGTCTTTTATTCTTATCTAAAAGCACACCAACAAGGGTGTTTTTTCTTTCATCATTTTCTTGCAACTTCGATGACTAATTGAGCCCAAATTTCCACAGGTTTGTTATTTTATGGTTATGATGGGATGCACCAAGTGAGAAGACTGGTCTTTGACAATTACCAAACGTGTACCTTCCCTTTAACTCTGAGGAAAACATTGTGTGGATGTGTTTTAGTCCACATAGTGTTGCAAAACCCTGCCTTATGATGACGTATTTTGTTCTCATGTCCACACTTCCTACGTTATGCCAGTCACAGATGATCTATGTGGAATTGTTTGTTTGGCTAGTAACCCTATTCTAGTTAGCACGTTTTCATGTGTTCAGCTTATTTTCTTGCCTTAAAGGCACTGGACACCCTTGGTAATTGTCAAAGACCAGTCTTCTCACTAGTGTTGCAAAACCCTGGCCTTATTACATGGCTCCTTTGTACTAGGGCACACTCTTCGTATCGTATGCTATACCCATCGTTACACACTGCTTCAAGAATAAGCCAGAACACACTCCGGTTCTTAGCTGAGGTATATCGAGTTGTACGTTATGCTAACATCAAGCTGGAACGGTCAAACTAAGCGGTTTACATTTCCTTCGGTCGTTTAGATCAATGATTTACCAAAATGCAAAGAATGATTTTCGTGGTCGACTGCAAAGGTGAACGCTTTCAAACGAAGGGAGTCCTGATGTGAACGTCCATCCGTCGATTTCAACTAACTCTTCCAAAACTTAGGAGTAGGAGTTAGGACGAGTTTTAACTTAAAAGTTCAGTGTACATGGGCGTTATAGGATGCATTGACCCATAATCGTCCTAACTTGAGATAAGATTAATCGTGCGTTTCGTGAAATCGGCTGCCGGACGCAATCTCTGGCTCTTTGCTTTTCGCTTGTCTTTTGTAAACATGATACTACACACTAAATAAACCCTCTACAGTTACGACAAAGGCAGACATAATTACACACGTAGTCATGGAATACCACAAGTTCATATTCCTTTTCTATTACGACGTCACAGCCCGACTTTTTGTCAACTGAGGTTGGAAAACTATGGAAAGCCATCAATGCAGAGCAGATAGCCAAAGTTTGTAATAATGAACCAATCGAGGGAGATACTCTATTTAATAATGGACAGTTTTCAAAAAGTGTTGTATTTGGTTAAAACTTCTGTGAACACGATTGGATGTTTTGTTAACATTCGGCCATCCATACCTAGCAGCTCGGTTCGTTTTGTAACTTATTGCAAACCTTGAAGACTAAAGTATTATTTTGAGAAATCGGAGGGCAAAAACAAACGAAAGAATCCCGGCAGAAGTGTATACCTCTCAATCCGCAGTGTTACCCGGAATTCACTTTGCCAACATCCTTTTCACTAAACAATAGAAAGTGAAGAGGTCATGGTTAGTCTCAGTAGACACAAGACGCAGAATAAAATGTTCCACAGTGGCTGAAAAGCAAAACACTTTAGTCATTTCTTACCCCTGCTGAAAATCATTGTCAATCATCAAATTGATAAAGTATTACTTTGAGGAGTACAAAACCAAACGAAAGAGCCCGGCAGCTTTGTACACTCAGAATCCACAATGTTACTTGGTTTTCACTTTGCCAGTACAGAAGGTGAATAAGTCACATGGTTAGTACATGGTTAGTCTCAGTAGACAAGACGCTCGTGGCATTTCCGCCGCTCCCCTTTCAATTCATCACCTTATTAAACCCGGTTGGAGAACATGGTACAAGATCGAAGTAAAACTAAGCAACGACTCAATATCAAAGAGCATTTGCTTCTTGGGGCTATGGCTATGGGTTAGTCATCGCTGTGTAGCCGTAGACGTTACAATTAGTCAGATGCCGTCAAACTCGTCTTTTCTTCGGCAGATTTTCCCTGACGAGGTCAGTGATCTCGCAATGTGACTTTTTGGCACGTTCACTTGTTTCAGTTGGTAAAGCTGGATAACATTAGGCCTATACAGTTGACAGCGAAACTCCGGGAAAATGTAGGCCTAAGTTTTAGAAAACAAGTGAAGCGAATCATGGCATCACAATGAGAAAATAACTGTATTTATTGGTAATTTATTGGGAAAATGGAATAACTGGCACAACTGGAATAACTAACAATAATGCGTATGCTGAATGATTTGTTTACAGTGATTTTATGTGAATTCTACTATGGAATCACGCGTTTTATGATTTGATTTTGTGACCTCACAGGTGGTGGGAGGGGGGTCCAGATAAGAATGTGCCCTTCGGTGACATATCAAACAAGGCAATTTTTATTTTTATATTTTTTTATAGTCTGTCAGTATAAGATTTTCTTTCAACGTTGGCATAAGCTTTGGGCTTGAAGCGAGTATAAAGGACTCAACGTAGCGATGAGACTTCAGGAATAGAACTATAGCCAGCAGGACGTGTTGGACAGAATTTTGATTTGTCTTCTTGTATTTGATTTGGCATTATGCCAACGAACCACTGATAAGGGAGAGCACTTTAAAATTAACAAACACGCACTCTATAGTATATGTAAACAAAACATAATTCAAACAGAAAGTAGTGCCTTCCTCTCAATTATAATGATTGTGACCCTTAACCTTTTCCCCTTAAAGGCACTGGATACCTTTGGTATTCTCACTAATCTATGAATTGAAATAAAAAATCCGCGAAAATTTGGACTCAATTGCTCGTTGAAGTTGCAAGAGAACTATATAACAAAGAGAATCAAGAATGAACAGTGAACGAATAAACACCCTTGTTGCACATAAATTCGTGTTGAAATATTAAAGTACGACCGAGGAGGGCTGCGTGGCTCTCGTCCGGCTGCAGTGGGGGCCCGGCACGTGGCCCCGACTTGGTGGAAAGACAGTGTTCTGGGAGTACGGCAAAGTGCAGTGTGCCTTCAGATGCTGCCTAAAAAGGGCTTCAGGCCTGACGTCTTTTAACTTTGAGTAAAAAAATGTTCTCTTTCTCAAAAACTAAGGTAGCTGTTTCTCACAATGTTTCATTCTACCAACAGCTCTCAATTGCTCGTTACCGAGTAAGTTTTTATGCCAACATTTATTTTGAGTAATTACCAATAGTGTCAAATGCCTTTAAAGAACTTCCACAATCCACCTTCACCACACGATCCACTCGGCAGATGTATTACATGACAAATATGGTTTTATCGCTTCCTGTTGATGGTGCTGAGTATACACACGCTGACTTACGCCTATAGCGATTTAAAACTGTAATCACATTAAAAGATCTAAATTATCCACGGTCATATTAACTGCATGATTTGTCAATCTTAAGATAAACTCATCATCTTCATTCTTCTCTCTACCCTCATCACATCGAGCGTCTTAGTTTTGTGTCAACGTTTTTTTCTTAACTTTTTGATCCTGCAACCGTTAAGAATTACCACCATCTTCGCAGTGGCTCTTGGCTTGTCCTTTGATCGTGCGTCCCCCTCAGGCCCGATCATATGAAAAAATGACTAGCCCCAACGTCTAACTTCATTAACGATGACGTCACCATCTTGTTGCCAATGAAGCGGCAGGAGGAGAAATAAAAAAAAGGTGAAGACTTGAGGAAAAGTCGGGAATTGATTTTACAGACGACAGGGCAGAAGTTGGCATAATGGTGGATGTTCACTTGCGCCTCTTCTTGGCGCGACTATTGCCGCCATGCTGTATAGAGTAAATCATCCCAGAACATTAATAGTTCATGGCATACAGGGAGGCTTTTAGACCAAACTGATTTTGATTAAAGAAAATTGTTTTGTGTGGGTGTTTGACTTGCAAGATGCACTACGTCTACGCCTCAGTTCCAGGAGGTTTTATATAATCAAGTTTCTGGCTTCACTTGTCGAATGTCCTCCTCTTTCCTACATCAGTGCTCAAAATCAAAAATACCTTAAAGGGGGGGGGGTTATGGCGAGGCCTTCGGGCTCCATTTCTGTCTGGAAAAACCTAACATATCCATGCGCGACCTCTCCTGAATATCAACTACTCGAGGCTACAAATAAAACAAGGCAAATTATACCAGAATGATATTTGTGCTTGAGCGTTATCGACGCCCCAAGGCTTCATGATGTTCTTGCGTTGGGGAGCATTGGAACTGACGATATAATATATGCCGTAAGGTAAACTCTCCCGCTTGCTATATACTTGATTGATACGGGGAGAGCCGAATTGTTAATTTGTGTTATTTGAATTCTTTTCACTGCATGGTTGAACAGCGTCATTGAAAACACTTGATTGTTTCTGTTTCTTGCGTAAGAAAGAACAAACAATATTCTGAAGGGCAAGGTTTCTTTTTCTAATAATTATATAATCATATTTTTCTATCGTTGGCAGGGGTCTGGGTATACACAAACTTCGATGTCAGCTGTTATTTATATACTTTTGCATAACCTTGACAGCCCCATTTCAACTTGTGTTCTTCGTGTAAATGAGTTAATAATTAAATAACAAATTTATTTCTCAATGAAGATCTTCAAGGTCAAGTTCAGCTTTACGACGCGCCAATTTTTCAATGAGAAAATTATTAAAATGCTCTAACCCTATGTAATGCCATTGTATGTTTTAATACCGTTTTTTAGGGCGAAATTTCAATATTCTATCAATGGATATCACGCAGCAATTAGGTCTGTACATTCAAAAGGGGTATTCTGCGCGTCTGTTAAAAATTCAAATTCAATGCCTTTTTAATCAGATGTGTCGCGTTCAGGATGGAGCTTCACTTCAACGTACAAAACATACGACATTTGAAGTGTGACGTTATTAGACAATAATATTGGACTACGTTTTTTAAAATTGAAACCAACAAAACATGGTATCCATAACTGGGCTGTGCACAAAAATACTAACATTTTGTTGTCAACAACAGACTACACAGCCGTTTCATTGACTCATAGTGGACTATATCTCTTAGCCAGAAACCCACCGGTGCATCAGTTCCCTTTTTACACTATACCGCCTCTTTGATTCCTTAAGGCCAGTCATCCATCCATCCATGTCGTCTCCTTCAACCTGATGCACTTACACTCACCCAATCCATCAATTATCCCTTCCTACCAAATCATTTCCACCTCTATACCTTCGGATCCACAACGGAATGGCTTTGCTCTTCAAAACTCTTTAACTCCTTCTTGTTAAAACCGCAACAGAACAAGAAAGATTTTGACTCGTTGATTAAAATACCCGCTCTACCGAACTGGAATTGTCGAATATCTGACTGTGTTGATTTGTGTGTGAATCTCAATTCAGGAATACTGTTTTATCAGTGTTTGAGTTGAAAGAAGAAAGGTTTCTAAATTCGGCACAGTTTGTTGTAATTATATTCCATGAACTGCAGAACCTCCCATAAGGTTGTAAAATCGTTTAGAATACCCAACAACATCTGCCCAATCTCGGAATATCCTTGGTTAAATTAGGATTGTTTGTTTGCTTAATTTTAAGTTTTAAATTGGTTAAATCTATATATGGTTTGCTTTAGTGTGTTAACTTGTCATGTGGAATATACCATAATTTTGACACATGCCTAGTTTGACGCAAATAATGCTTGCAGAGTTTCTGTCCCTTTTATTTAACCAAAACCACTGACTCCTGTTGATTGAAACCCCCACTGAGACGTGTGGTATGGTCCAGCATAGGGTACTATGGCATATGACCTGACCTGTGTGTACGATGTGGTTTACGATAATGAACAAGTTGTTGATGACAATGACCATATAAACATGTCGGTATGTGCTGACAGCGGGCGTCTTTGCAGTGTTTTTTATAAAGTGAAACTATAAAGCTCATATTTCTCCGCGTTACAATATCAAGTTATGATAACCAGTTGCACCTGTGAGTTGGTTCACCTAGTTTAGGGGCTGAGGGCAACCTACCCCCCCCCCGACTTCTTCAGCGGTCAATGATGCTTCAGCTTCCCTTAAAGGCAGTGAACACTATTGGTATTTACTCACAATGATTATTCGCATAAAACCTTTCTTGGTGACGAGTAATGGGGAGAGGTTGATGGTATAAAACATTGTGAGAAACGGCTCCCTCTGAAGTAACATAGTTTTCGCGAAAGAAGTAATTTTCCACGAATTTGATTTCGAGACCTCAGGTATCGAAATCAACCGTCTAAACGCACACAACTTCGTGTGACAAGGGTGTTTTCTTCTTTCATTATGATGACCGATTGAGCTCAAATTTTCACAGGTTTGTTATTTTATGCATATGTTGAGATACACCAACTGTGAAGGCTAGTCTTTGACAATTACCAATAGTGTCCACTGCCTTTAAAGAGGTTTGGGTACTTTTTGTAGTACACAAAACACAAACGTCCACATGTTTACATTAAACTTACACGTTTTTTTTTTTTAGAAAATGATTGTAGAAAGCAAACAATTTCATGAATATTGTTAGCATGTACAAAACGGCGTACGCGATTCTCTGTGATTTTCACTTTTTTTTTCTTCTCAAAAACCTGAAGCTGAAACTTTTACGGGTAAAGTATATTACATCTTCATTCACAGTAAGTAGGGATTCATGTTATGGTCAAAAACTTGATCTACACTAGGTACGACTACATACGAACACCCTTTAACTCAACGGGTTCATGACCCTAGGTAAACCACAGCTAACCGAAGCATTACGGAATTGAACCCAAGGTTACAAATTACAGGAGAAGATTGTCCTTAGCCTTTGACTGAGAACCGAGTTTGTTTGAAGCTGTCACAAAATGAAGTCCCGTGAAGTTAACTGACCCCTACATCATGCGAGACAAAAATAAACCCATCTTGTTGATCCTGCAGTCTCCGCAGATTGTACTTAAAGGGAGCGTGTATACATCGGGATGCTGGAACTGTTGAGCCATATTCACACGACAGCACTTTATCTGCTTGCTTATTTTTAACATGGTTGTAAAATGGTGCTATGTTTGACAATATTTTACAATGGAACCTGAAAAGTAAAATAATAGTTTTTCCTTTCACACGAGGTTAACTTTTACAACCATGCTTCATACTAGCAAGGGACGCTTGCTAAATTGCTCTCAAAGGGCTTTGGATTGTAAAAGTTAGATTTTGAAACCAATTTATTGCCTTTATAAACATATACCGTTTCAATGCCAAATTCTGTTTTGTGATGCACCATTTTTTGAAAGTGGACACAAATTATGGCCACAGGAAAGGGGGAACATTCATCGGGAAAAAAACAACACTCAATCAAACCACGGAGGAAGTAAAATTCCTCCTTCCACGATTATACAAATCTCAATCAGCCGCTTTCGCAATAAACACCAACAAGATTGCATAACCCTCCCACCAGAGGTACGCAGAACAACACTCAGATCAAATATTACGCTATGACCGTGAACGCACAACTTGCCAGTAATCAAAGAAGACGCAAAACCACACAATCAAAGCTGACAATCTCGTTTGTCTCGGCTAATTCAACGAATCAATTATCCACCGCGGTCGAGGAGAGAGAGACGAAAAGTCAGGGACGGAGCTAAAAGTAGACTCAACCTTTTTTTTCTCAACCTTGTTCTCAACAATCCAAGGGAGAAAATTAAAGGACTCTTCCGGTTCGCAAGATTGAGTAGTGGACACTTGAAGTGATTGAAATTACGTTATAATAAAGCGGAAGTGACGTCATTTTATACCGGCTGAATAACACGGGAGTGATGTGGTTTTTGACGAGCGCGTTAAATTAAATGATGAAAATGTCATGCCTTGTCAATTAAAGGCACTCAACACGTTTGGTAAAATGTCAAAGACCAGTCTTCTTACTTGGTGTATCCCAACATAAGCATAAAATAACGAGCATGTTAAAATTTGAGCTCAATTGGTCATCGAAGTTGCGAGAAAACAATTATGAAAGAAAAAACACCCTTGTTGCACGAATTGTTGTGCTTTCAGAAAAGAAGTCTTTTGTTATTTTAGTGAGAAATAACCTCTTTCTTAAAATCTATGCTACTTCAGAGATCTATGCTACTTCAGAGGGAGCCGTTTCTCACAATGTTTTATACTATCAACAGCTTTCCATTACTCGCTACCAAGTAAGGTTTTAAGGTAATACTTCTTTTGAGTAATTACCAAACGTGTATCTTTACGCGTCCACTTTCAAAGAGAGTTAAGTGCTTTATGTTATGTATTCCGAACCTCAACGCATCTGGAATATTGTTTATATACGGTCATGTAGTTTAATTGTCTTACTTTGTTTTGATTCTGTCTGAAGGCCTAGCCTACTCAATATACATCAGGAAATAACAGTTTCTTAAAAAAAACATTCTTGAGAAACATTCATAAGAAGTTGGACTCGGTGCAAATAGGTTGGCTCAGTGGTTTTGGTCCCTGCCTTTCACAAAACTCTTCCAAATGTAAGACTAATCTTAGGACTTAAGACGAGTCCCAACCCTGCACTGTAGCATGCAGACCTTAAGATTAATCCTAAGTTAGGAAGAGTTACTCGTCCCAACTCGAGACAACACGAGTCCTAACTCTTTGTGAAATCGACGGCCTGGTTTAATACCTGGACCGAAGCCTTGCATGAAGGATAAGGATGTTTTCAGTCCCTACCTGACTGCGTGGGTTTTCCCTCCTTTAGGTTTAACTCCCACGTCTTAAATTGAAATGTCAAAGTTGTCTTCTTTTTCCAAAAAAGTTGATGTGATGTTTTCATGAGGATGCTTTGCCGACTATATTATTCAGATTCATATTCAGTTTTCAAAATACTTCTCTTCCGAGATGGCCCTCTACACAATTCTGTCTTACAGGCAACTCTTCATTCCTTCCACCTGAACTTGTATATCTATTGTGGTTTATTTATTTTATATAAAGATCTTTAAACAGAATACAGACATCAACAGCTGTTTTACAATATTATGGTCTTGTGTCTTAAAAATTAGATCAATGAAAAACAAGTTTTGATATAGTACTGATGATACGTCTAGCTTTCTTTTCATGTTTGAGCTTCAATAGAAGGACCCTCCAATTTCCCCTGACAAACTGAACGGGAAGTTTCATCCGTCAATGCCTCAGCCTCCCAGACACTTGCAAAAGGTTTGAATAATTTTGAATGCACAACAAAATCGCCGCGTCTGATTCTAGCATTGATGTGCCTCCGGAAAAAATGTCCATAGATTTACATTAAACTTACAGGGTTTGAAGATAATGATAGTGGAAAGCTTTCCTTCAAATATTACCAACTAAGGTTGTGTAGTTTTTGAGAAATGAGTAAAACAAGTCACAAAATAATTTTGGTCTCATGAGACCAAAATTATTTTAGCATGTAAAATCCCCTTAACCAGTTATGATATTATACCAAAACCATAGCATAACTGGTTAATACGTTTTTACATGCTAAAACTGAGACGAAAATTATTACTTTTACTCATTTCTCAAAAACTACAGCACCCCAGTAAGTAAAACTTCAAGGGAAGCCTTCTACTATCATAATCTCCAAACTGTGTAAGTTTAATGTAAATCTGTGGACGTTGTGTTTTTTGTTAGGAAAAAGTACATATACCCTTAACGAAACTTTGGCACATAAAGTATCTTCTTACGTCTTAAAGCCAGCTTAACTGGAAATCAAAACATCCTTCTTCATAGCTTCTTAATAGGAAGTTTGACCAAGTTTCTATAATTGAAGAATCTGGCGAATTAAAAAACAGGTTCAGGATTGGATTGACTGAGACTTTTTCGGTAGTATGTTGAGACAGATTCGATTAAAAACGATGACTGTATGTCTTATGTTATTGTGTTTCAGTTTTGAGATGTATTCGTGATGCCAGGCTCACTGAAAAACATTTTTGCTGACTCTATAGGATACCTGATATAAATTATGTTAAAATGAAATTACAAAAATGTATACAAAATTAATTTAAGAAAAAAGAAAGGGAAACAAATGGGAAAAAAAGAAGAAAAATTTACTAAATTAGGTGCATTTGTAATGCACTTAAATTTACGAAAAGAACACCTGAACTTACTATTGCGAAAATATTATACAACTAATATTGAATTTAAATTGACTGTTTTATAACTAGAATATTTGGAAAATGAATCGACATATACAACATTTGACTGAGTTGTTCTGGCTATCTCTGCCTGATTGTTTTGGAAAATTGCCATATCCATGAGTTTATTGATTGATGTGACATAGGCCAACCTTGTTAAGATTGTAATGGGAATACCTTAACCCCACCTTGACCCTTCGTGAATATCCACCCCCCCCCCACCCTCCCCCACCTTCCACCCACAAACAAAAGAAGCAATTTCGCGTCCCACGTGGAACATCAAGATTTGATTCAATTACAGAGAAAATACAAAACAGGGCCAGAAGTGCCCTCGGTTTATAAAGCCAATAAAGATGCGACGAATCGTTCAAGCTAAAGATGTATTGTCTAACAGTGTCAAAATAACCAAGGTTTACCTTCAATGGAGGTGTGACTGCGTTATAACCACCCACTGTGACAATATGACTACTTGTTTCCTGCTCTTCAATATGATATTATAACGGGATGGTGATTTTTTTTTTTAAGAAACGTGAAGAAGTATTCAGTTTTAGATGTGGGTGGAAATTCACAAATTAATGGTCAAAAACCCACGCAGTCAGGTAGGGACTTAAAATAAAAACCAACCCACATGCAAGGCTCTGCGGGTCTGAGGTGGGTTTCGAACTGGGGTCCAAAGAGGTGAAACCATACAATACAAGCAAAAAAAGGTGTCAAATACTTTATTTAGGAATGTGTGGGCCTAAACATTGTTTAAATCGTGCCAACAAAGGTATGAGACAGTCAGTTGTTGAATATTCATGAGCAAATTTGAATATGGAGCTGATGAGTAAAAACGTGTTTAAAGGCAGTGGACACTATTGGTAATTACTTAATAAAGTAATTTTTATAATAAAACCTTACGTGGTTACGAGTAATGGAGAGAGGTTGATAGTATAAAACATTGTGAAAACCAGCTCCCTCTGAAGTGACGTAGTTTTCGAGAAAGAAGTAATTTTCCACGAATTTGATTTCGAGACCTCAGATTTAGAATTTGAGGTCTCAAAATCAAGCATCTGAAAGCACACAACAAGGGTATTATTTTCTTTCATTATTACACAATGTATCTCGCAACTTCAATGACCGATTGAGTTCAAATTTTCACAGGTTTGTTAGTTTATGCATGTTGAGATACAGCAAGTGAGAAGACTGGTCTTTGACAATTACCAATAGTGTCCACTGTCTTTAACAAGTAAAATGAAGACGGCAGTTATTTTCCCGGTTTAATAAAAATCAAGTTTATTCCAGAGGGTCATTGCTACGTAATTGCTGCCAAATTTATAAAATAACAACTCTGTCTTTTCGTGTGCACACATGAAGTACACGATAAATCGCAACGTGTCGTGTACGTACAAGATACGACAGACATTATTATTTTGCATATGGATGGCAGCAATAAGCTTCCGTCCGTATCCGTCAGGGTACGGCTAGTAAATAAATGTTTAGAAAAAAGTCCAAAATGAAGCAAAAATACCCCAAGCAATACAATTGCTCGGCACACTTTTGCCTTATAACATTCCCGTTTATGAACACTGCTATTATTAAATAACCGAAACGGCGAGTTAAGGGCTGTTTTTGTACCCCAGAATAATGAGAGAGTTTGTAGTGAAAAAATGTGGCCTACAGCCACGAACGGTTCCTAACATGTTTGTTTGTAGAATTATGGAGAGGCACAACAGTTTTCGTTGTCTACTCACCACGATGCAAAGTCAAATACCCTTTCCCAGTGTTGAAATATTACCAGGTTTAGATTGTGCTTGTGTTTATATAATCCCTTTTTTTCTTTTCAATTTGACATCAAAGTTGTAAATTTAATTTTCAAATATATATGTTGTTATGGAATCGAGACAGTAAGCTTTCTTTTAAGGTGTTGCACGCGAAACAATCTGCATTTGATAAGTCTAGTTAATCAATTAAAACTACAAATTTACTGTTTGTCTGGATCCCGCCACTGTTTCACGTCCATAAGACATAAACAAACACTTTTGCATAATACATACAATATGTTGCCGATTGTCTGGCGCATATGGAACTTTTTTTGAATGTTTTTCGGTTTGTAACTGCATCATCTGCCAGAATTCGATCAGAGAAAAAAGACTCTTTATAAAAACAATCTTTCGTCAACATTTGGGACATCAACTTTACGGCTGTCGTCAAGTTTTGTCTTACCGTGAATCTATAAAAGTAAAAATACAATAATTAATTAACCTCAGAAAATTTGATAACATCTCACATCGCCCCACTCCTCCCCCACCCCATAAAAAAAAATAATAATAATAATAAATTCACCGTTGCTCAAAAATGTTGGATTCGAAATGACACCGACAAAATCCCTGACAACAAAAAACATATCCCTAACCTTTTTCCTATCCAACTCTTCAAATGTGTTTCCCTTATATGTTTTTTTTCCCAAGGTCATTTTCGCCAAACAAATGGCCAATTAAAACGCCACGTTATTGTATTTCGCGCGAAATTGAGAGCTTCTCAAAACACACGTTCAATGAAGCAAAATTGTTCTTTTGTGTATTGCGATTAAAAACACACCATTCGATTGAACACACATCTTAAACAGCATTTTAAATTCTCAGCAGCTTTTCGTCTTTAGTTACGCCTACTCTGCTAAATCAAATCGAGATTGTGCATGTCTTTAAAAGGAAATTTGAATAATTGTTCCAATGGAAGATGCAAAATCGCTTTCGCATTTATTCTAATATACATGACAAATGATATAGGCTGTTTTGGTTTGCCGAAAAATGCTGGGTGATTTTAATTTAAAAAAGGAAATAATATTTCTCTTGATGTACATTTAACAAAAATTACAATATAATGGAAAAAGATTAATATTAAATTTACCATTATTATTTTTACAATCCATTTCTTAGTACAAACATAAAGGATTTTGAGTTGACACGTTACTGCCTTTATAATTCATCAATCGATTAAAGTTTATTGTGTCCAGTTTTTGGTGCAAGACACTTTATTACGGAGTAAAAATTATCCCTTGCTACCAATGATTGGCCAGTGTGACCACTGTGGCGGGAGCGAACGCTTTGAGAACGAGTTTTGTTTTAAACTCAACAGTTTAATTGTTTACCCCAGCTGAGCCAACTAACTTGAAAAGGGCATCATTTCAACCTCCTTCTCATCGTATTATATTTGTAATTAACCATTTTTGTTGTCACTTTTTTTTTTACTTACGTTCATCTCCATCTTCGCATTTACAACAATACCAAGTTGTATAGTATTGAGTTTAATGACTTCTGTAGACTATAGGCGTATTGAATTCCAGTAATACGAGTATGACAACCACAGTTATTAGTCCTAACAGATTGCGTGTGTTTGAGTTGGCCATGATATACAGTGATATACAGTGATATACCTCATCAACAAGTGCGCAATAACCAACATTTGATAACCTCAACCATCTCGCCTTAAGGCAGTATATCTCACTGTACATGTTTCGAAGCACCGATTGAAGCAACTCTAGTATTATTCAACTTGCAATCTGTAATTATATATAATTGTTAAGAAAACCCAATGAAGGTTGATATGTACTTTTCTATGGCGTCACGGTAAATGTACTATACACTTCATGTCGCGGATAAAAAAACCAATAAAACAATCGCCCGCGGCCCTTAGATTAATTTCCATTCAGAAATCAAGCCATAATCTCAACTTGTTGCCGACGCATGAATGACTTAGTCTCAAATAATCACCAATGTAATGCAACTAAATTAAACAGCTCCAACTTTAATTGGCTTGACTCATAAGTCTTTCAGCCAATCAGAAGCCGACATGTGTTTACACTGTGAGCTCGGGTGTACGAAAAGAGTTTGCCTAGAATCTGAACGTCAGTAACTTTACCATGAATCGATAGTCAATGCTAACAAAAAGTGCCAGGGAGTACCCGAGTCGGCAGAGGAAATATTAACCAAAGTTTAAATGGTTTATTCATAATGACATATAAAACAATGTTAAAAGACACTGGACACTATTGGTAATTGTCAAAGCCCAGTGTTCTCACTTGGTGTATCTCAACATATGCATAAAATAACAAACCTGTGAAAATTTGAGCTCAATTGGTCGTCGAAGTTGCGAGATAATAATGAAAGAAGAAGGAAAAAAAACTGTCACACGCAGTTGTATGCGTTTAGATGGTTGATTTCGAGTCCTCAAATTCTAAATCTGAGGTCTCGAAATCAAATTCGTGGAAAATTACTTCTTTCTCGAAAACTATGTCACTTCAGAGGGAGCCGTTTCTCACAATGTTTTATACCATCATACCTCTCCCCATTACTCGTCACCAAGTGAGGTTTTATGCTTATAATTATTTTGAGTAAAACGTGTCCACTGCCTTTAAGTAGGCGAACTTTATTCAATATTGCAATCTTGCAATAAGACTTCTTCCCAATTGTTAAACATACACAAAATGTACACCCGTGCTTCAAGCAAAATCCATTAAAATACAGAATCATTCAATGCCTCAATGCCTTAATGCATATGACTTTTATCAATTTTTTATGTCAATGTTGTCTGTGTGACATTTCACTTTTTTCAGGAAAACAAACAGACTCTAATAAAAGTAATCAAAAAAGGGAAGGCCCCATTCTCATTCATGTTTTTACATTTTAATTATATTTGTTGTCTTCTTGATTTAACATAACCATGGAAACAGAGCACCACAACGACGACTGACCGAGGTAAACATTGCGTTAACTAATTTACAGATGTTGAAATATGAAACAGTTATTACTTTACCTGAGTTTTATTTTATTAATTTTCTATGCTTTTGACGTTTTTTTTACCCGACTTCCCTGAGCGTGGGTTGATAGCTCTTATGTCCACGTCACTAATATGCAAATAAGCGGAATAATAATTTCCGTAATACCACTTAAGAACAGGGGCAAGGCCCAGTTAAGCGAAGCAAAACAACGGTACCAAATCCAGGTGGGTGGGAAGTGTGAAGTTGTGCCTTAAAACCGACGTGGGTACATCTAGGTCAATTTTATTATTAATGTAAAAAAAAAAATCATGTTAATTCGATAAAATATGAGAACGACAGTTTGGGCCATTGTTTGTCCTTTGTTTTCCCCACGCCAACGTCGTTAGGCGGCAAGTGTGGCATAAAACTCTCCCCCCTACGCCTACGTAATTATAAGAGAATTATATTTCTTTTACCAGTTAGGTGTTTTGAGGTTTCTGAAGATTTTCTAGATCATTTTTTAAAGAGAAGATCCAAGGTTAAATTCAGTTGTATGATGTACTCCCTCTCTCCATTAGATAGAATACTTCTGAAAGCGGAAAATTAATTAGTGTCCCAACCCCGCGTTAAAATGGTGTTAATGCCATTAGTTTAGTCCTTTTTCTTTTATACCCTTTCAGTGCGAGTTTTGTCAACATAAAACAAAAACACCAAGGTTCATGTCATCCTTCGGATGGGACGCAGAGCCGTTGGCCCCGGTGTTCCTGGCTGTGGCTGCTGTATGCGCGTACACCTTGTAAACCCTTATAAGGTGCTACATAATTGGGTCTCAGAATTCATCACTGCAATAACCTATCTTTCTGAAAGTTTGCACATACTCAACGCATTGAGTACCGTGTTTGGTAGATACGTGTACTATAAATAAGACTTCGTTGTTATTATTATACTGTACAGGAAATACAATGTTCTAGTTCATTTCGGAATGTTGATAATATTTAATTAAAACAGCCTAAATTGTTATACCTCCGTAACAAACAGTGAAGTTTGATTGGTCGAGAACCAATCATGTGACGCGCAACAAAAACGCGTCTTACATGGCTCGACGGGCCGGGTAATATGAAAAGTGATGTACACCGGTGTACATCATCTTGATCGTTCCCAGCGTTGGTCGATTTCCAGCGCTGTGTAGGAAACAACCGCGGGTTCGAGTGAATTGTTTCTAGTTCGTCTGCTTATTAAACAATGAATAGTCCGTCGTAATAATGTTTGAAGATGACAACAGAACTTCGAGAAGAGGAATAACAATCAAACAAAGGTATAACAAAACAATTGTTGCACGCTGTGACTGGGGTCCATGGGTTTTGTACACCCTCAAGGGGAAATGGCACCCTCGGCGTCGCATCGGGTGCAATTTCCCATCGGGACGCAAAACGCCATGGACCCCGTCACAGCGTGCAACAATTGTATACTGGTACCTTTAGTGACTACACAAAAATATGGTACACACCCATATTTTGTTGATATCCAGTGCCGCCATGATTCAAATTTCACTCATTTACAAAGAGTATAAAATAAAATTACATTTTACTCCATTTTAACTTGAGGTCTAGATAGAGACTTTGAAAATTTACTTTCACAATGGCAATATCTATATTAGATTCCAAGTGCATCAGCAAACTTAACTTTGTCACGCAGACCCTCTAAAGTGCTCGTGAATATGTCTTATAATTCTATGACCCTCGGTAAAGTTTGCGGACAAAAAACAAATTATTGATTGATTTGAAGGTTAAACCTCACCATTTGGGTTCACGTGTATGTACAACACCTGATACATGAAACAGGAAAAAACGCATTATTTTCTTAAGGGCGTTTCTCGCCTCCAAACAATTCAACTTGTCCATGAACATGTCTGCTGCGAGTTTGATATTGAGAAGTGTAACATTGTCACAGTCGCAGCCAAACACCAACGGGGATGCAGTGCTTATGTAAACGCATCATCACACCAAACACGACCGAAGACATGTTTGCTTCTATCCTTGATCGCAGCAATATTGCATTAGGTGGAACGGGTGGCCTTTAATAACTTGATCAGTTTCTTTCTTTTTTTCCCCGTTTCGCGCCGGAATTTAATTTGGCGCCAAACAAGAAGATGCATGACGAGCGATGATTTTTGATGTATTCGAGGAGGCATCGAGTACAGGCAAACAACACACGGAGAAGTGACACAGAAAATACTTCGTGTGTTGTCGCCTTAATTATTATTATTTCACCACCAATTAACGGACAGGGAACAATTTGGTATTCTTTTGTTGTTCGGGTCAGCTGTATTGTGATTAAAGTAAATTTCTTGCGGTCAAAATTAAAAAACAAGAGGTTTTGTTTAACATAATATATACAAAAAACAGAATTATGCGTTCGGCTATTTGAAGGACATTTTTAATTGATTGTTTCGTTGGTTTCTTTATTGACTTATGAAGCGGGTTGTCGTTTTTTCGTTTTTGTTTTCAATGCAGATTTTACTCACGTATTTATTGTGTCAGATACTTTGATAAAAACTGATGCGAACAAAATTACAGCATATAAAATAATTTCCTTCTCATTTTTCCTTATCATAAAAACAAGACTAATATTTCGAATCACTTTAGAGAAAGTGAGAATGCACACAGCTTAGTATTACATGTGGCCTATGTTCCTGTTTTGCTCGTCTGTGAACTATTCATATAATTGATCGAAACCAACGTACAAAAACAGGAGCTCAAACGAAGTGATAAATGATAAATGGATACGCGATATGTCACACGTCTTCATCATCCAAAACAGTCTTTCACCAAAAGGTATGAAAAACGATTTGTGAACTGATATAGAGTGACAAGCAATGTGTTGGTTTAACAGTGTTTCGGAGCACGTTCATGCCCCATACCTTAATTACGCGTCACCTTGACCTTGAGTTTGTGCACACACAAAATAACCAATTCTGGGCAGCTTCCAACACGAAAAGGGGTTATTTTCGCTCCTTAAATAGAGGGACTATTAATTTGCATACATTCTACAACGAGATGTAGTCTCTCTCATTCACTTTAAATCGAATGAACGAGAACAAAATCGTTGCGAATCTGGCTTGGGCGGGGAGGGGGAGGGTGTTAAGATTGGACGACGTTTAGTTATTCGCTTGACAGTTATGGCTTGTCAATGGCTTTCCATTATTGCAAAGCGTTACACGCACTGTTGCTGGTCATTTACCCGATTTTCGATACAAAAGGAAACTGCTACTATGGCAATGTGCTAATAAACAACTACCACTTGATGATTCCGAAGCCCCACCTCCATTTGAAATTGGAAGGGGATCAGTATCCCAGATAAAATATGTTTTTTTGGACTGCAACTTTAAGTTAATAATACTCTTCCGCTATTGTACTAAAAGCAGTACGAAAACTAAAACGATAAAAGAAACCTGTGTGAAGATACATTCAAAATCAAAGGCGAAATATTCAGGTAGCACACTCTAACAACAACAACAACAACAACAACAACAACAACAACAACAACAACAACAACAACAACAACAACAACAACAACAACAACAACAACAACAACAACAACAACAACAACAACCGGTCCTACCTAACCCTGTGTATTTCTTTATTCCTAAGGGCCTGAATCATTCATGAGTCAAACTGACGCAGAAAAGAGTCAAAATGCAAAAAAAAATCAAACCAGTTTCCGGGACAACCTGACTCAGCAATGACCCCTGTGACCCGGCATCATTGTCAACTTTGACCCAGAAGTTTTAGATCGTATGAGAAAAGGTACCCGTCTATGTTTCATGTTTTAGCTCTAGGAGAGATTCAAATTTGGGTTCAAGAGAATTACATGAAGTTGATCGTTTTGATCTTGTTCCCAATCTTCAGACACCATTCAAGAGCAGTGTTATGTATGATTCC